>NC_140591.1:42266852-43763206 GCF_964204655.1 Triturus cristatus
CTTCCAGCCTCCTAGCACCAATTTACTGATACTTGTGACATTTGCAGGTGTTAGGCTTCAAGGGGATGAAGTTGCACCTTCTACCCAAGGTTATGGAGCTCCGCGCAGGGTGAGAATTCAGGGTTCACCCCTGGCTGTTGGTGTGAAAACAAAACACTTTACATACTCAGTAAAGTGTATTTAACTCCTTCACAGTATCAGAACAAGGCCTGCAAGGCCTTGGGCCTAATTCCAGCCTCCTGGCACCAATTTACTGATACTTGTGACATTTGCAGGTGTTAGGCTTCAAGGGGATAAAGTTGCACCTTCTACCCAAGGGTATGGAGCTCCGCGCAGGGTGAGATATCAGGGTTCACCCCTGGCTGGAGGTGTGAAAATAAAACACTTCACATACTCAGGAAAGTGTATTTAACTCCTTTACAGTATCAGAATAAGGCCTGCAAGGCCTTGGGTGTGTTTCCAGCATCCAGGCACCAGTTTTACTGATGCTTGTGACATTTGCAGGTGTTAGGCTTCAAGGGGATGAAGTCGCACCTTCTACCCAGGGTTATGGAGCTCTGCGCAGGGTGAGAATTCAGGGTTCACCCCTGGCTGTTTGTGTGTAAACAAAACACTTCACATACTCAGTAAAGAGTATCTATCTCCTTCACAGTAACTGAACAAGGCCTGCAAGGCCTTGGGCCTAATTCCAGCCTCCAGACACCAGTTTTAATGATCCTTGTGACATTTGCAGGTGTTAGGCTTCAAGGGGAGGAAGTCGCACCTTCTACCCAGGGTCATGGAGCTCCGCGCAGGGTTAGATTTCAGGGTTCACCCCTGGCTCAAGGTGTGAAAACAAAACACTTCACATTCTCAGTAAAGTGTATTTAACTCCTTTACAGTATCAGAATAGGACCTGCAATGCCTTGGGTGTGTTTCCAGCCTCCAGACACCAGTTTTACTGATACTGGTGACATTTGCAGGTGTTAGGCTTCAAGGGGATGAAGTCGCAACTTCTACCCAGCGTTATGGAGCTCCGCGCAGGGTGAGAATTCAGGGTTCACCCCTGGCTGTTGGTGTGAAAACAAAACACTTTACATACTCAGTAAAGTGTATTTAACTCCTTCACAGTATCATAACAAGGCCTGCAAGGCCTTGGGCCTAGTTCCAGCCTCCTAGCACCAATTTACTGATACTTGTGACATTTGCAGGTGTTAGGCTTCAAGGGGATAAAGTTGCACCTTCTACCCAAGGGTATGGAGCTCCGCGCAGGGTGAGATATCAGGGTTCACCCCTGGCTGGAGGTGTGAAAATAAAACACTTCACATACTCAGGAAAGTGTATTTAACTCCTTTACAGTATCAGAATAAGGCCTGCAAGGCCTTGGGCCTACTTCCAGCCTCCTGGCACCAGTTTTACTGATACTTGTGACATTTGCAGGTGTTAGGCTTCAAGGGGATAAAGTTGCACCTTCTACCCAAGGGTATGGAGCTCCGCGCAGGGTTAGATTTCAGGGTTCACCCCTGGCTCAAGGTGTGAAAACAAAACACTTCACATACTCAGGAAAGTGTATTTAACTCCTTTACAGTATCAGGATAAGGCCTGCAAGGCCTTGGGTGTGTTTCCAGCATCCAGGCACCAGTTTAACTGATGCTTGTGACATTTGCAGGTGTCAGGCTTCAAGGGGATGAAGTCGCACCTTCTACCCAGGGTTAAGGAGCTTTGCGCAGGGTAAGATTTCAGGGTTCACCGCTGGCTGGAGGTGTGAAAATAAAACACTTCACATACTCAGGAAAGCGTATTTAGCTCCTTTACAGTATCAGAATAAGGCCTACAAGGCCTTGGGTGTGTTTCCAGCCTCCAGGCACCAGTTTTACTGATACTTGAGACATTTGTAGGTGTTAGGCTTCAAGGGGATGAAGTCGCACCTTCTACCCAGGGTTATGGAGCTCCGCGCAGGGTAAGATTTCAGGCTTCACCCCTGGCTGGAGGTGTGAAAATAAAACACTTCAAATACTCAGGAAAGTGTATTTAGCTCCTTTACAGTATCAGAATAAGGCCTGCAAGGCCTTGGGCCTACTTCCAGCCTCCTGGCACCAGTTTTACTGATACTTGTGACATTTGCAGGTGTTAGGCTTCAAGAGGATGAAGTCGCACCTTCTACCCAGGGTCATGGAGCTTCGCGCAGGGTAAGATTTCAGGGTTCACCCCTGGCTGGAGGTGTGAAAATAAAACACTTCACATACTCAGGAAAGTGTATTTAACTGCTTTACAGTATCACAATAAGGCCTGCAAGGCCTTGGGTGTGTTTCCAGCCTCCAGGCACCAGTTTTACTGATACTTGTGACATTTGCAGGTGTTAGGCTTCAAGGGGATGAAGTCGCACCTTCTACCCAGGGTTATGGAGCTCCGCGCAGGGTAAGATTTCAGGGTTCACCCCAGGCTTGAGGTGTGAAAATAAAACACTTCACATACTCAGGAAAGTGTATTTAGCTGCTTTACAGTATCAGAACAAGGCCTACAAGGCCTTGGGCCTACTTTCAGCCTCCTGGCACCAGTTTTACTGATACTTGTGACATTTGCAGGTGTTAGGCTTCAAGGGGATGAAGTCGCACCTTCTACCCAGTGTCATGGAGCTCCGCGCAGGGTGAGATTTCTGGCTTCACCCCAGGCTTGAGGTGTGAAAATAAAACACTTCACATACTCAGGAAAGTGTATTTAACTGCTTTACAGTATCATAATAAGGCCTGCAAGGCCTTGGGTGTGTTTCCAGCCTCCAGACACCAGTTTTACTGATACTGGTGACATTTGCAGGTGTTAGGCTTCAAGGGGATGAAGTTGCACCTTCTACCCAAGGTTATGGAGCTCCGCGCAGGGTGAGAATTCAGGGTTCACCCCTGGCTGTTGGTGTGAAAACAAAACACTTTACATACTCAGTAAAGTGTATTTAACTCCTTCACAGTATCAGAACAAGGCCTGCAAGGCCTTGGGCCTAATTCCAGCCTCCTGGCACCAATTTACTGATACTTGTGACATTTGCAGGTGTTAGGCTTCAAGGGGATAAAGTTGCACCTTCTACCCAAGGGTATGGAGCTCCGCGCAGGGTGAGATATCAGGGTTCACCCCTGGCTGGAGGTGTGAAAATAAAACACTTCACATACTCAGGAAAGTGTATTTAACTCCTTTACAGTATCAGAATAAGGCCTGCAAGGCCTTGGGTGTGTTTCCAGCATCCAGGCACCAGTTTTACTGATGCTTGTGACATTTGCAGGTGTTAGGCTTCAAGGGGAAGAAGTCGCACCTTCTACCCATGGTCACGGAGCTCCGCGCAGGGTTAGATTTCAGGGTTCACCCCTGGCTCAAGGTGTGAAAATAAAACACTTCACATACTCAGGAAAGTGTATTTCACTCCTTTACAGTATCAGAATAGGGCCTGCAATGCCTTGGGTGTGTTTCCAGCCTCCAGACACCAGTTTTACTGATACTGGTGACATTTGCAGGTGTTAGGCTTCAAGGGGAAGAAGTCGCACCTTCTACCCAGGGTCATGGAGCTCCGCGCAGGGTTAGATTTCAGGGTTCACCCCTGGCTCAAGGTGTGAAAACAAAACACTTCACATACTCAGGAAAGTGTATTTAACTCCTTTACAGTATCAAGATAAGGCCTGCAAGGCCCTGGGTGTGTTTCCAGCATCCAGGCACCAGTTTTACTGATGCTTGTGACGTTTGCAGGTGTTAGGCTTCAAGGGGATGAAGTCGCACCTTCTACCCAGGGTTATGGATCTCCGCGCAGGGTGAGAATTCAGGGTTCACCCCTGGCTGGTGGTGTGAAAACAAAACACTTCACATCCTCAGTAAAGTGTATTTAACTCCTTTACAGTATCAGAATAGGACCTGCAATGCTTTGGGTGTGTTTCCAGCCTCCAGACTCCAGTTTTACTGATACTGGTGACATTTGCAGGTGTTAGGCTTCAAGGGGATGAAGTCGCAACTTCTACCCAGGGTTATGGAGCTCCGCGCAGGGTGAGAATTCAGGGTTCACCCCTGGCTGTTGGTGTGAAAATAAAACACCTCACATTCTCAGGAAAGTGTATTTAGCTCCTTTACAGTATCAGAATATGGCCTGCAAGGCCTTGGGCCTACTTCCAGCCTCCTGGCACCAGTTGTACTGATACTTGTGACATTTGTAGGTGTTAGGCTTCAAGGGGATGAAGTCGCACCTTCTACCCAGGGTCATGGAGCTCCGCGCAGGGTGAGATTTCAGGGTTCACCCCTGGATGGAGGTGTGACTATGTGGAGTGTTTTGTTTTCACACCTCCAGCCAGGCATGAACCCTGAAATCTCACCCTGCGCGGAGCTCCTCAACCCTGTGTAGAAGGTGCAACTTCATCCCCTTGAAGCTGTACACCTCCAAATGTCACACATATTACTAAAACAGGTACCTGGAAGCTAGGGATGGGCCGGAGATCCTGAAGGCTAAGATCTGATACTGGGACTGGTGTTCATGTACGTTCTGGACTATGTGAAGTGTTCTGTTTTCTTCCCCTACCTCCGTCCAAATTAGCAGCAGGCCTCGATCAGGCTACAGGGCGCAGAATATCATTTCTGGTCTCAGGTCTCCCTCGTGATATACCATTGGATTCAGGAGTGGTCCCCACTCCAGCGATAGGGCTCAGTAGAACAGTTGTAGTCACATGCCTCACTCTGTACTGTACTATTCAGTTCCGCAGTGGGCCTCCCCCCGGTCATAGGCTCAGCGTCTGACATACAGTAACTCACTCTGTCTACAGATGTCACCTCAGACGTACACCTAGCTCCAGCTTTAAAAATCAGCTCAGTAGAGTGCCTCCATGCCGGTACTGGGGTCACCATTTCAGGTGCATTCCCACCCTCTGCTCTCACTTGGGGTGTTTTTAAACATGTAGGCCTAACTCGGCCGCCTTCCTTCGTTGTGTCACTGTATTTATTTTATTTAGTCTGCGCCCGCCTCCTCTGGCTCGGCGCTCGGCAGTGAATGCCCTCTGCCTGCATGTGAAGCTGCCAGCACACGGCCGCCTGGTGATGCATGCGAGGCCGGAGCCAGGGCCGTGCCCCGCTGCTTGTAAAAGGCCTCCGGTTGCGCCCCCCCCAGCCGTGGGTGCCACAGCCGAGGGTGCAGGCGCCGGGCTGGGGGCTCCCTGGCATTGTTTCCACCCCGCGCTCGGCCGGCGGAGCCCTGTGTTACTTCGGCCCGTTCCAGAACGCGCTCCCCGCGGCCCCCGCAGCCCCACTGTGACGCCGCAGGGCCCGCTCCCTGCAGGAGCCCCCTCCCTCCCGCGGGCCGCCGCTCCCGGCCGCAGGAGGCGAGAGTGGACCGGGGAAAAGGGGCCGGGAGCCCGGGATTTCAGGCATGGAGGCGTCCGCCGTCGGGGGAGCGCCGAGTCTCCCCGCGGATCACAAGCCAGGGACGAGGGGTGGATCCGAAACGGGGGCAGGCCCGGGAGAGGGCCGAAGCTGGGCTCCTGGTCATACATGTGTGGAAGCGCGTGTTTAACTGATTGTGCTTTAAAACGTGGATAATCGGAAGGTAGGAAACACAAAAGTCAGCTCGGAGCAGAGAGCCGAGTGTGCCTCGCAGAGCCCTGTCTGCTCGCGACCAATCAGAGGCTGGCTCCTCCCTGTATATATTCACGGGGCTCGGGCCGAGAGGGACATTTCTGTTCTGTGACAGCGCCCGCGCCGAGACTTGCATTGCAATGGCCGAAACCGCTCCAGCCGCCGCGGCGCCTCCCGCTGAGGTCGCCCCCAAGAAGCAGCAGCAGAAGAAGACAGCGGGGGCCTCCAAGGCCAAGAAGCCTTCCGGCCCCAGCGTGGCCGATCTGATCTTGAAGGTGGTGACCGCCTCTGCCGAGAGGAAGGGAGTCTCCCTGTCGGCCATGAAGAAGGGGCTGATCGCCGAGGGCTACGATGTGGACAAGAACAAGAGCCGGGTCAAGGCCTCCGTCAAGAGCCTGGTCAGCAAAGGCGCCCTGGCCCAGCTGAAGGGCACCGGGGCCTCCGGATCCTTCAAGGTGAACAAGAAGCAGCTGGAGGGCAAGAAGGCGGCCAAGAAGGCGGCCGCCAAGACCAAGAAACCAGCGGCCAAGAAAGCTGCCCCTGCTGCCAAGAAGCCCAAAAAGGCTCCCGCGGGGGTCAAGAAGAGCCCGAAGAAGGTCAAGAAGCCAGCGGCAGCAAAGAGCCCCAAGAAGCCCAAGGCTGCCCCCGCCAAGAAGGCTGCCAAGAGCCCAGCGAAAGCCAAGGCGGCGAAGCCCAAAGTGGCCAAGAAAAGCCCTGCCAAGGTAGTCAAGCCCAAGGCAGCCAAGCCCAAAGCAGCCAAGCCCAAGAAGGCAGCGCCCAAGAAGAAGTAAGGGCTTGCACCGAGACACTGCAAACACAACGGCTCTTTTAAGAGCCATCCACCCGGTCTAGAAGAGAGCTTGTTCACCCCCACCCTTTCACCCCGCGTGCACACTTCTCAATAATAATAAACGGCACAGTAAATCCCTAGCGCACCTTTACACACGCGAGTGCCGTGTGTGATCTTGGTCATATGAACGGCTCTTTTGGTGCTGCGTGGATTGGAATCTTTATAACAAAGAAAGAAGGGGGTCTGGGAGTTATTAGACCTCAGTTTATAATAAATGTGAGATAACGTGTGCCTTGGTGCTTTCACTGTATCCGGGCAGACTCGAAGTGGTGTCTGCATAAAGCAGACGATTGTGAACGTGAAATCGAGCGCAGTCAACGGCGGCGTGTTCCAGGGTGACCAAGGGCGGTACACTTAAAACATCCTGGTCTCCTCGCCCAGTTGATCGGGGGCGAGTGGTTCGTGTGACTACAAATGAGTGGATGGACACGGAGACAAAGGTTGACCGAAGCGCGGGCTTCGGCTCCAACGTACATCGTCCAATCGGAGGGTGTCTTTTTCTCCACAGCTCATTGGAGAGGCAGGCTACAGCCTCCGGTTGAGTAGCCAATCGTTGCACACCGCGGGCTGTTTTCAAACCTGGGGCGGTCGCTTCAGCCAACCAGAGCAGCCCTCCGTCTTCGAGTGCATAAATAGGGCTCTTGCCTGCTCGAACTCCATTCTTCCTCGCTCGTCGTTGAGAGAGACCGCTCCCGCCATGGCCCGCACCAAGCAGACAGCCCGCAAGTCCACCGGCGGCAAAGCGCCTCGCAAGCAGCTGGCCACCAAGGCTGCCCGCAAGAGCGCCCCTGCCACCGGTGGAGTCAAGAAGCCTCACCGCTACCGACCCGGCACTGTGGCTCTCCGCGAGATCCGCCGCTACCAGAAGTCCACCGAGCTCCTCATCCGCAAGCTGCCCTTCCAGCGCTTGGTGAGGGAGATCGCCCAGGACTTCAAGACCGACCTGCGCTTCCAGAGCTCCGCCGTCATGGCCCTGCAAGAGGCCAGCGAGGCCTACCTGGTCGGGCTCTTCGAGGACACCAACCTGTGCGCCATCCACGCCAAGAGGGTGACCATCATGCCCAAGGACATCCAGCTGGCCCGTCGCATCCGAGGCGAGAGGGCCTAAGGAGACACCGACCCGAACAACCACCACAACGGCTCTTTTAAGGGCCACCACCCTGTCACCTACGAGCTTCTCTTATCTGCCATGTTCTACAGGTGTGGGTGGGTGGGCTGGCTGAGAGTACCCCGAGTACTGGGTAACTTATACCGGCACTGGGAAACTTATACCGGCACTGGGAAACTTATACCGGCACTGGGAAATCCGAGCACTCGGTGTGCACAGCCACCTCTTCAATTAATAAAGCGCTTTGTTTGGGTAGAGGGTCGTGCTGGGATCCGCTGGTCACAAGCCAGCGCTGTGGGGCATCTGTACATCGGGTTTATGTGTCCCGATTTCGGGAGCCTTTGCCCTGGGGCGGATGTTAGCCGTTGCCCCTGGTCTTAAAGTACAAACACAACGTGACACCCGCACACACTAAAACTGGTCGCAGGAAACAATAAGCCCGGGGGCAGCCGTGCGAGTTCCGCGTGGGCTTTATTTAACGTCATCGTTACATTACAGTGCTTGTGTGACACTTGGTCCCAAAGAGGGCTCATTCATATAAACATGCTTATTAAAACGGGTTGCCTGCTCCATCGTCCCTCGGTCTGCAGCAAGCCCCGTGAGAGCGGGTCTTGTGCGCTCAACATTACCGTTTAAAACACTTCTTTCTCCGGTCATAAATGAAGCACATTAGCTCTTAGGGGAGGACGTGAGTGGCCCTTAAAAGAGCCGTTGTGTTAGTTGGGGATGCGCCTCGAAGCCTTACTTGGCGCTGGTGTACTTGGTGACGGCCTTGGTGCCCTCGGACACGGCGTGCTTGGCCAGCTCTCCGGGCAGCAGCAGACGCACTGCGGTCTGGATCTCCCGGGAGGTGATGGTGCGCCGCGAGTTGTAGTGGGCCAGGCGGGAAGCCTCCCCGGCGATGCGCTCGAAGATGTCGTTCACGAAGGAGTTCATGATGCCCATGGCCTTGGAGGAGATGCCGGTGTCCGGGTGCACCTGCTTCATCACTTTGTAAATGTAGATAGCATAGCTTTCCTTCCTGCTCCTCTTGCGCTTCTTCCCGTCCTTCTTGGGCGGCTTGGAGAGCGCTTTCTTGGAGCCCTTCTTGGGAGCCGGCGCGGACTTGGCTGGTTCAGGCATGGTCGACAATCTGCACCGCTTCCTGTGGAGCCGAGAGAAATAAGGCAGGCGAGCCCGGCACTTGTATTTATAGGCTGGCCGTGTAAAGTAGCTGCTTCTCTGCTCTCCCGTCTCATTGGCAGGCTCAGGCAGGGCCCCCACTTCCCTTTGTAATGCGGTACTGGAACTTTGATTGGTGAAAAGGAAGCCCTCCTCCCTCCAATGAGAAGAACTATCAGAGCCTAGCTGTCAACCAATCAGAAGCGCCCGAAGTCTTTATATCGCCGGAGTCCCGCAGAACAGCAGTACTATTCTTTCTGTTGTGTGAGTGAGCCCCTGCATCGATCGCCATGTCTGGACGCGGAAAGCAAGGAGGAAAGGCCCGCGCTAAGGCCAAGACACGCTCTTCCAGAGCCGGGCTCCAGTTCCCCGTGGGCCGTGTGCACAGGCTGCTCCGCAAGGGAAGCTACGCCGAGAGGGTGGGCGCCGGTGCCCCAGTCTATCTGGCTGCAGTCCTGGAGTACCTGACCGCTGAGATCCTGGAGCTGGCCGGCAACGCGGCCCGGGACAACAAAAAGACCCGCATCATCCCCAGACACCTCCAGCTGGCCATCCGCAACGACGAGGAGCTGAACAAGCTGCTGGGCCGAGTCACCATCGCCCAGGGAGGAGTCCTGCCCAACATCCAGGCCGTGCTGCTGCCCAAGAAAACCGAGAGCCACAAGGCAGGGGGCAAAGCAAGCAAGTAAAGGCCCGCAGACCACCGTGGAAACGCACCCTAAACACAAAGGCTCTTTTCAGGGCCAACCACAGACTCCATCAAAGAGCGTATCCGTGGCCAAGGTGTTACTCTGGCGGCTTCATAGTTGCGGCAGCGCCCGCACCGTCGCTACATAGGAGGGCATGCACAAGCCCTCGGACGTACACGTAGATCTTGGCCCCCGTCCCAAAACCTAGCTTGAGGCCCACAATAATAATGTTTTTGTAAAAAAAAAAAAAATGTACATTTTAATAGGGGCAGTTTACAGACTTGCCACAACCGGGCGTGACATGTGGACAGTGTTACGGGGTGGCGGGCGGCCGCACACAGCTGGGTGCTGCCGGCGAGGCCGTTAACCTGTTTGCTCCATTAACACTTTTCAGAGCCTTCTGTTCATGGTGGGAGCGGGCACCGAGCGCCAGGGTTAGGCGGGCCGCGGTGACGAGTGGGGGCCCGGGAAGGGAGGCGCGTGTGTGTGTGCTTGACTGTGATCTATGCCCCGGCGGCAGCTGCAGAGCCCACGACAAAGAGGCGGCTGGGAGCGCGCTCTTTTTCAAACGGCAACGGCCGCTCCAGCCCCCGCTCCCTGCAGAGGGCGGTCCGGGGCGGGCTCCCTCGCCATCCTTTGAGTCACGTGGGCCGCTTGCAGCGCCCTAGCTGGTCCGGCACAGCTCCTCCATATAAGCAGCCGCCGCTGGCCGCGGCCCTCATTTCTGCTCAGTCACAGCACCGACAGGAGACCATGTCTGGACGCGGTAAAGGAGGGAAGGGGCTCGGCAAAGGCGGCGCCAAGAGGCACCGCAAGGTGCTCCGGGACAACATCCAGGGCATCACCAAGCCAGCCATTCGCCGCCTGGCTCGCCGTGGCGGGGTCAAGCGCATCTCCGGCCTCATCTACGAGGAGACCCGCGGGGTGTTGAAGGTTTTCCTGGAGAACGTGATCCGGGACGCCGTCACCTACACCGAGCACGCCAAGAGGAAGACCGTCACCGCCATGGATGTGGTCTACGCCCTGAAGCGTCAGGGTCGCACCCTCTACGGATTCGGCGGGTAAACACTCGGCTTGCCCACGGAAAAAACAAAACAAAACCCAAAGGCTCTTTTAAGAGCCGACCACGATGTCATGGGAGAGCTGTGTCTATGCGCTAGGGCTGCTTTCTAGGCCCACAGCGGGTCGAGTGAGGGGTGCATCAGGGGAAATTCTCCGCAGCCACCCTGCCATGCAAGGCACTGTCCCGGGGCCAGGGTGCCTTCCTGGAGCCCCGGCATGGGGGTCCAGGGGCGCGTTCATCCCAGTCCAGCCCATGGGGCCGCTATCCTGAAGCCCTGTACTGGGCACCTAAGGCGGGTATAGCCCGGCCCAGGGGCCCGCCATCCTGGAGCCCTGAACTGGGGACCTAAGGCGGGTATAGGCCGGCCCAGGGGCCCGCCATCCTAGAGCCCTGTACTGGGGACCCAAGGCGAGTTTGGCCCGGCCCAGGGCCGGTCATTTCTCCCTCGACTATTAAGCCCCCACGTAGTGGGGGCTTACAGAACACGGACGAGGGACAAAGGTTAGAGTTAGCCGCGCCGGGAGCGCGGCCGGCCATCTGGTCGCCGAGTTGCGCGACCAGATGGCCCTCGGAGCTGAGCGACCAGATGGCCGGGCGGCGGATGGGCGGCGCTAACTCTAACTTTTGTCTCCCGCTCGGGCGCTGTAAGCCCCCACTCCGTGGGGGCTTAATAGTCAGTAAAATAGAGTTCCCATGCAGGGCCATGGGGTGTGGGATCCTCATTTTTTTTGTGATCGATCGTGACCGATTTCGGGACCCTCTGGGCCTCTAAGCACCTGTTTTAGTACTTTTTTTTTATTTATTTATTTATTCTTTTGTTGGCATTTTGGTTCAAGGGGACCATGGCACTACTTCTACCCAGGGCAATGGAGCTCCGCTTCGGGTAACATTTCAGGTTTTCCCCCTTAGCTGGAGATGGGCCCCAATAAAAAAAAAAAATCGCAATAATAATATAATACATATATTTTTATTTTTTTATTTTTTTTTCGCCCAAAAATGAAATAATGTCCTTCACAGTATCTGGTCCATTTTATTAGCCTCCAGTCACCCCTTTAACAATGTTTAATACAAAAATAAAAAAAAAGTACTAACATTTTAGGTCCAAGGGGACGAAGTCACTTTTTCTACACAGGGCTATGGAGCTTCGATTGGGGTAATATTTCAGGATTTAACCCTCGGCTGGAGGTGGGAAAAAAAACTTCACTCAAAAGGTACACAAAGCCCTTTACATTATCAGATCCAAGACTTCAGTGTCTCGGGCCCATTTCTAGCCTCCAGGCGCTTGATTTATTCTTTTTATGACATTTTGAAAATTACAGGTTTAAGGGGACACAGTATCTCCTTCTACCCAGGGCTATGGAGCTCCGCGCAGGGTGAGATTTCAGGGTTCACCCCTGGCTGCAGGTGTGAAGATAAAACACTTCACATAATCAGGAAAGTGTATTTAGCTGCTTTACAGTATCAGAACAAGGCCTGCAAGGTCTTGGGTTTGTTTCCAGCCTCCAGGCACCAGTTGTACTGATCCTTGTGACACTTGGAGGTGTTATGCTTCAAGGGGATGAAGTCGCACCTTCTACCCAGGGTCATGGAGCTCCGCACAGGGTGAGATTTCAGGCTTCACCCCTGGCTGGAGGTGTGAAAATAAAACACTTCACATACTCAGGAAAGTGTATTTAACTCCTTTACAGTATCAGAATAAGGCCTGCAAGGCCTTGGGTGTGTTTCCAGCATCCAGGCACCAGTTTTACTGATGCTTGTGACATTTGCAGGTGTTAGGCTTCAAGGGGATGAAGTCGCACCTTCTACCCAGGGTCATGGAGCTCCGCGCAGGGTGAGATTTCAGGGTTCACCCCAGGCTTGAGGTGTGAAAAATATACACTTCACATACTCAGGAAAGTGTATTTAGCTGCTTTACAATATCAGAATAAGGCCTGCAAGGCCTTGGGCCTACTTCCAGCCTCCTGGCACCAGTTTTACTGATACTTGTGACATTTGTAGGTGTTAGGCTTCAAGGGGATGAAGTCGCACCTTCTACCCAGGGTTATGGAGCTCCGCGCAGGGTGAGATTTCAGGGTTCACCCCTGGATGGAAGTGTGAAAATAAAACACTTCACTTACTCAGGAAAGTGTATTTAACTCATTTACAGTATCAGAACAAGGCCTGCAAGGCCTTGGGTTTGTTTCCAGCCTCCAGGCACCAGTTGTACTGATACTTGTGACACTTGGAGGTGTTATGCTTCAAGGGGATGAAGTCGCACCTTCTACCCAGGGTCATGGAGCTCCGCGCAGGGTGAGATTTCAGGCTTCACCCCTGGCTGGAGGTGTGAAAATAAAACACTTCACATACTCAGGAAAGTGTATTTAGCTGCTTTACAGTATCGGAATAAGGCCTGCAAGGCCTTGGGCCTACTTCCAGCCTCCTGGCACCAGTTTTACTGATACTTGTGACATTTGTAGGTGTTAGGCTTCAAGGGGATGAAGTCGCACCTTCTACCCAAGGTTATGGAGCTCCGCGCAGGGTGAGAATTCAGGGTTCACCCCTGGCTGTTGGTGTGAAAACAAAACACTTTACATACTCAGTAAAGTGTATTTAACTCCTTCACAGTATCAGAACAAGGCCTGCCAGGCCTTGGGCCTAATTCCAGCCTCCTGGCACCAATTTACTGATACTTGTGACATTTGCAGGTGTTAGGCTTCAAGGGGATAAAGTTGCACCTTCTACCCAAGGGTATGGAGCTCCGCGCAGGGTGAGATATCAGGGTTCACCCCTGGCTGGAGGTGTGAAAATAAAACACTTCACATACTCAGGAAAGTGTATTTAACTCCTTTACAGTATCAGAATAAGGCCTGCAAGGCCTTGGGTGTGTTTCCAGCATCCAGGCACCAGTTTTACTGATGCTTGTGACATTTGCAGGTGTTAGGCTTCAAGGGGATGAAGTCGCACCTTCTACCCAGGGTCATGGAGCTCCGCGCAGGGTGAGATTTCAGGGTTCACCCCAGGCTTGAGGTGTGAAAAATATACACTTCACATACTCAGGAAAGTGTATTTAGCTGCTTTACAATATCAGAATAAGGCCTGCAAGGCCTTGGGCCTACTTCCAGCCTCCTGGCACCAGTTTTACTGATACTTGTGACATTTGTAGGTGTTAGGCTTCAAGGGGATGAAGTCGCACCTTCTACCCAGGGTTATGGAGCTCCGCGCAGGGTGAGATTTCAGGGTTCACCCCTGGATGGAAGTGTGAAAATAAAACACTTCACATACTCAGGAAAGTGTATTTAGCTGCTTTACAGTATCAGAATAAGGCCTGCAAGGCCTTGGGCCTACTTCCAGCCTCCTGGCACCAGATTTACTGATACTTGTGACATTTGCAGGTGTTAGGCTTCAAGGGGATGAAGCCGCACCTTCTACCCAGGGTTATGGAGCTCCGCGCAGGGTGAGATTTCAGGCTTCACCCCTGGCTGGAGGTGTGAAAATAAAACACTTCACATACTCAGGAAAGCGTATTTAGCTGCTTTACAGTATCAGAATAAGGCCTGCAAGGCCTTGGGCCTACTTCCAGCCTCCTGGCACCAGTTTTACTGATACTTGTGACATTTGTAGTTGTTAGGCTTCAAGGGGATGAAGTCGCACCTTCTACCCAGGGTCATGGAGCTCCGCGCTGGGTGAGATTTCAGGCTTCACCCCTGGCTGGAGGTGTGAAAATAAAACACTTCACATACTCAGGAAAGTGTATTTAGCTCCTTTACAGTATCAGAATAAGGCCTGCAAGGCCTTGGGCCTACTTCCAGCCTCCTGGCACCAGTTTTACTGATACTTGTGACATTTGCAGGTGTTAGGCTTCAAGGGGATGAAGTCGCACCTTCTACCCAGGGTCATGGAGCTTCGCGCAGGGTGAGATTTCAGGGTTCACCCCTGGATGGAAGTGTGAAAATAAAACACTTCACTTACTCAGGAAAGTGTATTTAACTCATTTACAGTATCAGAACAAGGCCTGCAAGGCCTTGGGTTTGTTTCCAGCCTCCAGGCACCAGTTGTACTGATACTTGTGACACTTGGAGGTGTTATGCTTCAAGGGGATGAAGTCGCACCTTCTACCCAGGGTCATGGAGCTTCGCGCAGGGTAAGATTTCAGGGTTCACCCCTGGCTGGAGGTGTGAAAATAAAACACTTCACATACTCAGGAAAGTGTATTTAACTGCTTTACAGTATCACAATAAGGCCTGCAAGGCCTTGGGTGTGTTTCCAGCCTCCAGGCACCAGTTTTACTGATACTTGTGACATTTGCAGGTGTTAGGCTTCAAGGGGATGAAGACGCACCTTCTACCCAGGGTTATGGAGCTCCGCGCAGGGTGAGATTTCAGAGTTCACCCCTGGATGGAAGTGTGAAAATAAAACACTTCACATACTCAGGAAAGCGTATTTAGCTGCTTTACAGTATCAGAATAAGGCCTGCAAGGCCTTGGGCCTACTTCCAGCCTCCTGGCACCAGATTTACTGATACTTGTGACATTTGCAGGTGTTAGGCTTCAAGGGGATGAAGCCGCACCTTCTACCCAGGGTTATGGAGCTCCGCGCAGGGTGAGATTTCAGGCTTCACCCCTGGCTGGAGGTGTGAAAATAAAACACTTCACATACTCAGGAAAGCGTATTTAGCTGCTTTACAGTATCAGAATAAGGCCTGCAAGGCCTTGGGCCTACTTCCAGCCTCCTGGCACCAGTTTTACTGATACTTGTGACATTTGTAGGTGTTAGGCTTCAAGGGGGTGAAGTCGCACCTTCTACCCAGGGTCATGGAGCTCCGCGCAGGGTGAGATTTCAGGCTTCACCCCTGGCTGGAGGTGTGAAAATAAAACACTTCACACACTCAGGAAAGTGTATTTAGCTCCTTTACAGTATCAGAATAAGGCCTGCAAGGCCTTGGGCCTACTTCCAGCCTCCTGGCACCAGTTTTACTGATACTTGTGACATTTGCAGGTGTTAGGCTTCAAGGGGATGAAGTCGCACCTTCTACCCAGGGTCATGGAGCTTCGCGCAGGGTGAGATTTCAGGGTTCACCCCTGGATGGAAGTGTGAAAATAAAACACTTCACTTACTCAGGAAAGTGTATTTAACTCATTTACAGTATCAGAACAAGGCCTGCAAGGCCTTGGGTTTGTTTCCAGCCTCCAGGCACCAGTTGTACTGATACTTGTGACACTTGGAGGTGTTATGCTTCAAGGGGATGAAGTCGCACCTTCTACCCAGGGTCATGGAGCTTCACGCAGGGTAAGATTTCAGGGTTCACCCCTGGCTGGAGGTGTGAAAATAAAACACTTCACATACTCAGGAAAGTGTATTTAACTGCTTTACAGTATCACAATAAGGCCTGCAAGGCCTTGGGTGTGTTTCCAGCCTCCAGGCACCAGTTTTACTGATACTTGTGACATTTGCAGGTGTTAGGCTTCAAGGGGATGAAGTCGCACCTTCTACCCAGGGTTATGGAGCTCCGCGCAGGGTGAGATTTCAGGGTTCACCCCTGGATGGAAGTGTGAAAATAAAACACTTCACTTACTCAGGAAAGTGTATTTAACTCCTTTACAGTATCAGAACAAGGCCTGCAAGGCCTTGGGTTTGTTTCCAGCCTCCAGGCACCAGTTGTACTGATACTTGTGACACTTGGAGGTGTTATGCTTCAAGGGGATGAAGTCGCACCTTCTACCCAGGGTCATGGAGCTCCGCGCTGGGTAAGATTTCAGGGTTCACCCCTGGCTGGAGGTGTGAAAACAAATCACTTCACATACTCAGGAAAGTGTATTTCACTCCTTTACAGTATCAGAATAGGGCCTGCAATGCCTTGGGTGTGTTTCCAGCCTCCAGACACCAGTTTTACTGATACTGGTGACATTTGCAGGTGTTAGGCTTCAAGGGGATGAAGTCGCACCTTCTACCCAGGGTCATGGAGCTCCGCGCAGGGTTAGATTTCAGGGTTCACCCCTGGCTCAAGGTGTGAAAACAAAACACTTCACATACTCGGGAAAGTGTATTTAACTCCTTTACAGTATCAGGATAAGGCCTGCAAGGCCTTGGGTGTGTTTCCAGCACCCAGGCACCAGTTTTACTGATGCTTGTGACGTTTGCAGGTGTTAGGCTTCAAGGGGATGAAGTCGCACCTTCTACCCAGGGTTATGGAGCTCCGCTCAGGGTGAGAATTCAGGGTTCACCCCTGGCTGGTGGTGTGAAAACAAAACACTTCACATACTCATTAAAGTGTATTTAACTCCTTTACAGTATCAGAATAGGACCTGCAATGCCTTGGGTGTGTTTCCAGCCTCCAGACTCCAGTTTTACTGATACTGGTGACATTTGCAGGTGTTAGGCTTCAAGGGGATGAAGTCGCAACTTCTACCCAGGGTTATGGAGCTCCGCGCAGGGTGAGATATCAGGGTTCACCCCTGGATGGAAGTGTGAAAATAAAACACTTCACTTACTCAGGAAAGTGTATTTAACTCATTTACAGTATCAGAACAAGGCCTGCAAGGCCTTGGGTTTGTTTCCAGCCTCCAGGCACCAGTTGTACTGATACTTGTGACACTTGGAGGTGTTATGCTTCAAGGGGATGAAGTCGCACCTTCTACCCAGGGTCATGGAGCTTCGCGCAGGGTAAGATTTCAGGGTTCACCCCTGGCTGGAGGTGTGAAAATAAAACACTTCACATACTCAGGAAAGTGTATTTAACTGCTTTACAGTATCACAATAAGGCCTGCAAGGCCTTGGGTGTGTTTCCAGCCTCCAGGCACCAGTTGTACTGATACTTGTGACACTTGGAGGTGTTAGGCTTCAAGGGGATGAAGTCGCACCTTCTACCCAGGGTCATGGAGCTCCGCGCAGGGTGAGATTTCAGGCTTCACCCCTGGCTGGAGGTGTGAAAATAAAACACTTCACATACTCAGGAAAGTGTATTTAGCTGCTTTACAGTATCGGAATAAGGCCTGCAAGGCCTTGGGCCTACTTCCAGCCTCCTGGCACCAGTTTTACTGATACTTGTGACATTTGTAGGTGTTAGGCTTCAAGGGGATGAAGTCGCACCTTCTACCCAGGGTCATGGAGCTCCGCGCAGGGTGAGATTTCAGGCTTCACCCCTGGCTGGAGGTGTGAAAATAAAACACTTCACATACTCAGGAAAGTGTATTTAGCTCCTTTACAGTATCAGAATAAGGCCTGCAAGGCCTTGGGCCTACTTCCAGCCTCCTGGCACCAGTTTTACTGATACTTGTGACATTTGCAGGTGTTAGGCTTCAAGGGGATGAAGTCGCACCTTCTACCCAGGGTCATGGAGCTCCGTGCAGGGTAAGGTTTCAGGCTTCACCCCAGGCTGGAGGTGTTAAAATAAAACACTTCACATACTCAGGAAAGTGTATTTAGCTGCTTTACTGTATCAGAATAAGGCCTGCAAGGCCTTGGGCCTACTTCCAGCCTCCTGGCACCAGATTTACTGATACTTGTGACATTTGTAGGTGTTAGGCTTCAAGGGGATGAAGTCGCACCTTCTACCCAGGGTCATGGAGCTCCGCGCAGGGTGAGATTTCAGGGTTCACCCCAGGCTTGAGGTGTGAAAATAAAACACTTCACATACTCAGGAAAGTGTATTTAGCTCCTTTACAGTATCAGAATAAGGCCTGCAAGGCCTTGGGCCTACATCCAGCCTACTGGCACCAGTTTTACTGATACTTGTGACATTTGCAGGTGTTGGGCTTCAAGGGGATCAAGTCGCACCTTCTACCCAGGGTTATGGAGCTCCGCGCAGGGTGAGATTTCAGGGTTCACCCCATGCTTGAGGTGTGAAAATAAAAGCTTCACATACTCAGGAAAGTATATTTAGCTCCTTTACAGTATCAGAATAAGGCCTGCAAGGCCTTGGGCCTACTTCCAGCCTCCTGGCACCAGTTTTACTGATACTTGTGACATTTGCAGGTGTTAGGCTTCAAGGGGATGAAGTCGCACCTTCTACCCAGGGTCATGGAGCTCCGCGCAGGGTGAGATTTCAGGCTTCACCCCTGGCTGGAGGTGTGAAAATAAAACACTTCACATACTCAGGAAATTGTATTTAGCTGCTTTACAGTATCAGAATAAGGCCTGCAAGGCCTTGGGCCTACTTCCAGCGTCCTGGCACCAGTTTTACTGATACTTGTGACATTTGCAGGTGTTAGGCTTCAAGGGGATGAAGTCGCACCTTCTACCCAGTGTCATGGAGCTCCGCGCAGGGTGAGATTTCTGGCTTCACCCCAGGCTTGAGGTGTGAAAATAAAACACTTCACATCCTCAGGAAAGTGTATTTAACTGCTTTACAGTATCATAATAAGGCCTGCAAGGCCTTGGGTGTGTTTCCAGCCTCCAGGCACCAGTTTTACTGATACTTGTGACATTTGCAGGTGTTAGGCTTCAAGGGGATGAAGTCGCACCTTCTACCCAGGGTCATGGAGCTCCGCGCAGGGTGAGATTTCAGGGTTCACCCCTGGATGGAAGTGTGAAAATAAAACACTTCACATACTCAGGAAAGTGTATTTAACTCCTTTACAGTATCAGAACAAGGCCTGCAAGGCCTTGGGCCTACTTCCAGCCTCCTGGCACCAGTTTTACTGATACTTGTGACATTTGTAGGTGTTAGGCTTCAAGGGGATGAAGTCGCACCTTCTACCCAGGGTCATGGAGCTCCGCGCAGGGTGAGATTTCAGGGTTCACCCCAGGCTTGAGGTGTGAAAAATATACACTTCACATACTCAGGAAAGTGTATTTAGCTGCTTTACAGTATCAGAATAAGGCCTGCAAGGCCTTGGGCCTACTTCCAGCCTCCTGGCACCAGTTTTACTGATACTTGTGACATTTGTAGGTGTTAGGCTTCAAGGGGATGAAGTCGCACCTTCTACCCAGGGTTATGGAGCTCCGCGCAGGGTGAGATTTCAGAGTTCACCCCTGGATGGAAGTGTGAAAATAAAACACTTCACATACTCAGGAAAGCGTATTTAGCTGCTTTACAGTATCAGAATAAGGCCTGCAAGGCCTTGGGCCTACTTCCAGCCTCCTGGCACCAGATTTACTGATACTTGTGACATTTGCAGGTGTTAGGCTTCAAGGGGATGAAGCCGCACCTTCTACCCAGGGTTATGGAGCTCCGCGCAGGGTGAGATTTCAGGCTTCACCCCTGGCTGGAGGTGTGAAAATAAAACACTTCACATACTCAGGAAAGCGTATTTAGCTGCTTTACAGTATCAGAATAAGGCCTGCAAGGCCTTGGGCCTACTTCCAGCCTCCTGGCACCAGTTTTACTGATACTTGTGACATTTGTAGTTGTTAGGCTTCAAGGGGATGAAGTCGCACCTTCTACCCAGGGTCATGGAGCTCCGCGCAGGGTGAGATTTCAGGCTTCACCCCTGGCTGGAGGTGTGAAAATAAAACACTTCACATACTCAGGAAAGTGTATTTAGCTCCTTTACAGTATCAGAATAAGGCCTGCAAGGCCTTGGGCCTACTTCCAGCCTCCTGGCACCAGTTTTACTGATACTTGTGACATTTGCAGGTGTTAGGCTTCAAGGGGATGAAGTCGCACCTTCTACCCAGGGTCATGGAGCTTCGCGCAGGGTGAGATTTCAGGGTTCACCCCTGGATGGAAGTGTGAAAATAAAACACTTCACTTACTCAGGAAAGTGTATTTAACTCATTTACAGTATCAGAACAAGGCCTGCAAGGCCTTGGGTTTGTTTCCAGCCTCCAGGCACCAGTTGTACTGATACTTGTGACACTTGGAGGTGTTATGCTTCAAGGGGATGAAGTCGCACCTTCTACCCAGGGTCATGGAGCTTCGCGCAGGGTAAGATTTCAGGGTTCACCCCTGGCTGGAGGTGTGAAAATAAAACACTTCACATACTCAGGAAAGTGTATTTAACTGCTTTACAGTATCACAATAAGGCCTGCAAGGCCTTGGGTGTGTTTCCAGCCTCCAGGCACCAGTTTTACTGATACTTGTGACATTTGCAGGTGTTAGGCTTCAAGGGGATGAAGTCGCACCTTCTACCCAGGGTTATGGAGCTCCGCGCAGGGTGAGATTTCAGGGTTCACCCCTGGATGGAAGTGTGAAAATAAAACACTTCACTTACTCAGGAAAGTGTATTTAACTCCTTTACAGTATCAGAACAAGGCCTGCAAGGCCTTGGGTTTGTTTCCAGCCTCCAGGCACCAGTTGTACTGATACTTGTGACACTTGGAGGTGTTATGCTTCAAGGGGATGAAGTCGCACCTTCTACCCAGGGTCATGGAGCTCCGCGCAGGGTAAGATTTCAGGGTTCACCCCTGGCTGGAGGTGTGAAAACAAATCACTTCACATACTCAGTAAAGTGTATTTCACTCCTTTACAGTATCAGAATAGGGCCTGCAATGCCTTGGGTGTGTTTCCAGCCTCCAGACACCAGTTTTACTGATACTGGTGACATTTGCAGGTGTTAGGCTTCAAGGGGAAGAAGTCGCACCTTCTACCCAGGGTCATGGAGCTCCGCGCAGGGTTAGATTTCAGGGTTCACCCCTGGCTCAAGGTGTGAAAACAAAACACTTCACATACTCAGGAAAGTGTATTTAACTCCTTTACAGTATCAGGATAAGGCCTGCAAGGCCTTGGGTGTGTTTCCAGCACCCAGGCACCAGTTTTACTGATGCTTGTGACGTTTGCAGGTGTTAGGCTTCAAGGGGATGAAGTCGCACCTTCTACCCAGGGTTATGGAGCTCCGCTCAGGGTGAGAATTCAGGGTTCACCCCTGGCTGGTGGTGTGAAAACAAAACACTTCACATACTCATTAAAGTGTATTTAACTCCTTTACAGTATCAGAATAGGACCTGCAATGCCTTGGGTGTGTTTCCAGCCTCCAGACTCCAGTTTTACTGATACTGGTGACATTTGCAGGTGTTAGGCTTCAAGGGGATGAAGTCGCAACTTCTACCCAGGGTTATGGAGCTCCGCGCAGGGTGAGATATCAGGGTTCACCCCTGGATGGAAGTGTGAAAATAAAACACTTCACTTACTCAGGAAAGTGTATTTAACTCATTTACAGTATCAGAACAAGGCCTGCAAGGCCTTGGGTTTGTTTCCAGCCTCCAGGCACCAGTTGTACTGATACTTGTGACACTTGGAGGTGTTAGGCTTCAAGGGGATGAAGTCGCACCTTCTACCCAGGGTCATGGAGCTCCGCGCAGGGTGAGATTTCAGGCTTCACCCCTGGCTGGAGGTGTGAAAATAAAACACTTCACATACTCAGGAAATTGTATTTAGCTGCTTTACAGTATCAGAATAAGGCCTGCAAGGCCTTGGGCCTACTTCCAGCGTCCTGGCACCAGTTTTACTGATACTTGTGACATTTGCAGGTGTTAGGCTTCAAGGGGATGAAGTCGCACCTTCTACCCAGTGTCATGGAGCTCCGCGCAGGGTGAGATTTCTGGCTTCACCCCAGGCTTGAGGTGTGAAAATAAAACACTTCACATCCTCAGGAAAGTGTATTTAACTGCTTTACAGTATCATAATAAGGCCTGCAAGGCCTTGGGTGTGTTTCCAGCCTCCAGGCACCAGTTTTACTGATACTTGTGACATTTGCAGGTGTTAGGCTTCAAGGGGATGAAGTCGCACCTTCTACCCAGGGTCATGGAGCTCCGCGCAGGGTGAGATTTCAGGGTTCACCCCTGGATGGAAGTGTGAAAATAAAACACTTCACATACTCAGGAAAGTGTATTTAACTCCTTTACAGTATCAGAACAAGGCCTGCAAGGCCTTGGGCCTACTTCCAGCCTCCTGGCACCAGTTTTACTGATACTTGTGACATTTGTAGGTGTTAGGCTTCAAGGGGATGAAGTCGCACCTTCTACCCAGGGTCATGGAGCTCCGCGCAGGGTGAGATTTCAGGGTTCACCCCAGGCTTGAGGTGTGAAAAATATACACTTCACATACTCAGGAAAGTGTATTTAGCTGCTTTACAGTATCAGAATAAGGCCTGCAAGGCCTTGGGCCTACTTCCAGCCTCCTGGCACCAGTTTTACTGATACTTGTGACATTTGTAGGTGTTAGGCTTCAAGGGGATGAAGTCGCACCTTCTACCCAGGGTTATGGAGCTCCGCGCAGGGTGAGATTTCAGAGTTCACCCCTGGATGGAAGTGTGAAAATAAAACACTTCACATACTCAGGAAAGCGTATTTAGCTGCTTTACAGTATCAGAATAAGGCCTGCAAGGCCTTGGGCCTACTTCCAGCCTCCTGGCACCAGATTTACTGATACTTGTGACATTTGCAGGTGTTAGGCTTCAAGGGGATGAAGCCGCACCTTCTACCCAGGGTTATGGAGCTCCGCGCAGGGTGAGATTTCAGGCTTCACCCCTGGCTGGAGGTGTGAAAATAAAACACTTCACATACTCAGGAAAGCGTATTTAGCTGCTTTACAGTATCAGAATAAGGCCTGCAAGGCCTTGGGCCTACTTCCAGCCTCCTGGCACCAGTTTTACTGATACTTGTGACATTTGTAGGTGTTAGGCTTCAAGGGGATGAAGTCGCACCTTCTACCCAGGGTCATGGAGCTCCGCGCAGGGTGAGATTTCAGGCTTCACCCCTGGCTGGAGGTGTGAAAATAAAACACTTCACACACTCAGGAAAGTGTATTTAGCTCCTTTACAGTATCAGAATAAGGCCTGCAAGGCCTTGGGCCTACTTCCAGCCTCCTGGCACCAGTTTTACTGATACTTGTGACATTTGCAGGTGTTAGGCTTCAAGGGGATGAAGTCGCACCTTCTACCCAGGGTCATGGAGCTTCGCGCAGGGTGAGATTTCAGGGTTCACCCCTGGATGGAAGTGTGAAAATAAAACACTTCACTTACTCAGGAAAGTGTATTTAACTCATTTACAGTATCAGAACAAGGCCTGCAAGGCCTTGGGTTTGTTTCCAGCCTCCAGGCACCAGTTGTACTGATACTTGTGACACTTGGAGGTGTTATGCTTCAAGGGGATGAAGTCGCACCTTCTACCCAGGGTCATGGAGCTTCACGCAGGGTAAGATTTCAGGGTTCACCCCTGGCTGGTGGTGTGAAAACAAAACACTTCACATCCTCAGTAAAGTGTATTTAACTCCTTTACAGTATCAGAATAGGACCTGCAATGCCTTGGGTGTGTTTCCAGCCTCCAGACTCCAGTTTTACTGATGCTTGTGACATTTGCAGGTGTTAGGCTTCAAGGGGATGAAGTCGCAACTTCTACGCAGGGTTATGGAGCTCCGCGCAGGGTGAGAATTCAGGGTTCACCCCTGGCTGTTGGTGTGAAAACAAAACACTTTACATACTCAGTAAAGTGTATTTAACTCCTTCACAGTATCAGAACAAGGCCTGCAAGGCCTTGGGCCTACTTCCAGCCTCCTAGCACCAATTTACTGATACTTGTGACATTTGCAGGTGTTAGGCTTCAAGGGGATGAAGTTGCACCTTCTACCCAAGGTTATGGAGCTCCGCGCAGGGTGAGAATTCAGGGTTCACCCCTGGCTGTTGGTGTGAAAACAAAACACTTTACATACTCAGTAAAGTGTATTTAACTCCTTCACAGTATCAGAACAAGGCCTGCAAGGCCTTGGGCCTAATTCCAGCCTCCTGGCACCAATTTACTGATACTTGTGACATTTGCAGGTGTTAGGCTTCAAGGGGATAAAGTTGCACCTTCTACCCAAGGGTATGGAGCTCCGCGCAGGGTGAGATATCAGGGTTCAACCCTGGCTGGAGGTGTGAAAATAAAACACTTCACATACTCAGCAAAGTGTATTTAACTCCTTTACAGTGTATCAGGATAAGGCCTGCAAGGCCTTGGGTGTGTTTCCAGCACCCAGGCACCAGTTTTACTGATGCTTGTGACGTTTGCAGGTGTTAGGCTTCAAGGGGATGAAGTCGCACCTTCTACCCAGGGTTATGGAGCTCCGCTCAGGGTGAGAATTCAGGGTTCACCCCTGGCTGGTGGTGTGAAAACAAAACACTTCACATACTCATTAAAGTGTATTTAACTCCTTTACAGTATCAGAATAGGACCTGCAATGCCTTGGGTGTGTTTCCAGCCTCCAGACTCCAGTTTTACTGATACTGGTGACATTTGCAGGTGTTAGGCTTCAAGGGGATGAAGTCGCAACTTCTACCCAGGGTTATGGAGCTCCGCGCAGGGTGAGATATCAGGGTTCACCCCTGGATGGAAGTGTGAAAATAAAACACTTCACTTACTCAGGAAAGTGTATTTAACTCATTTACAGTATCAGAACAAGGCCTGCAAGGCCTTGGGTTTGTTTCCAGCCTCCAGGCACCAGTTGTACTGATACTTGTGACACTTGGAGGTGTTATGCTTCAAGGGGATGAAGTCGCACCTTCTACCCAGGGTCATGGAGCTTCGCGCAGGGTAAGATTTCAGGGTTCACCCCTGGCTGGAGGTGTGAAAATAAAACACTTCACATACTCAGGAAAGTGTATTTAACTGCTTTACAGTATCACAATAAGGCCTGCAAGGCCTTGGGTGTGTTTCCAGCCTCCAGGCACCAGTTTTACTGATACTTGTGACATTTGCAGGTGTTAGGCTTCAAGGGGATGAAGTCGCACCTTCTACCCAGGGTTATGGAGCTCCGCGCAGGGTGAGATTTCAGGGTTCACCCCTGGATGGAAGTGTGAAAATAAAACACTTCACTTACTCAGGAAAGTGTATTTAACTCCTTTACAGTATCAGAACAAGGCCTGCAAGGCCTTGGGTTTGTTTCCAGCCTCCAGGCACCAGTTGTACTGATACTTGTGACACTTGGAGGTGTTATGCTTCAAGGGGATGAAGTCGCACCTTCTACCCAGGGTCATGGAGCTCCGCGCAGGGTGAGATTTCAGGCTTCACCCCTGGCTGGAGGTGTGAAAATAAAACACTTCACATACTCAGGAAAGTGTATTTAGCTGCTTTACAGTATCAGAATAAGGCCTGCAAGGCCTTGGGCCTACTTCCAGCCTCCTGGCACCAGTTTTACTGATACTTGTGACATTTGTAGGTGTTAGGCTTCAAGGGGATGAAGTTGCACCTTCTACCCAGGGTTATGGACCTTCGCGCAGGGTATGATTTCGGGTTTCAACCCTGGCTGGAGATGTGAAATCAAAACACTTCACAGACTCAGTAAAGAGTATTTAAGTCCTTCACAGTAACAGAACAAGGCCTGCAAGGCCTTTGGCCTGATTCCAGCCTCCTGGCACTAATTTACTGATACTTGTGACATTTGCAGGCGTTAGGCTTCAAGGGGACAAAGTCGCACCTTCTACCCGGGCTTATGGAGCTCCGCGCAGGGTGAGATATCAGGGTTCACCCCTGGCTGGAGGTGTGAAAATAAAGCACTTCACATACTCAGGAAAGTGTATTTAACTCCTTTAAAGTATCAGAATAATGCCTGCAAGGCCTTGGGTGTGTTTCCAGCCTCCAGGCACCAGTTTTACTGATAATTGTGACATTTGCCGGTGTTAGGCTTCATGGGGATGAAGTCGCACCTTCTACCCAGGGTTATGGAGCTCCGCGCAGGGTGAGAAGTCAGGGTTCACCCCTGGCTGGAGGTGTGAAAATAAAACACTTCACATACTCAGGAAAGTGTATTTAACTCCTTTACAGTATCAGAATAAGGCCTGCAAGGCCTTGGGTGTGTTTCCAGCATCCAGGCACCAGTTTTACTGATGCTTGTGACCTTTGCAGGTGTTAGGCTTCAAGGGGAGGAAGTCGCACCTTCTACCCAGGGTCATGGAGCTCCGCGCAGGGTTAGATTTCAGGGTTCACCCCTGGCTCAAGGTGTGAAAACAAAACACTTCACATACTCAGAAAAGTGTATTTAACTCCTTTACAGTATCAGGATAAGGCCTGCAAGGCCTTGGGTGTGTTTCCAGCACCCAGGCACCAGTTTTACTGATGCTTGTGACATTTGCAGGTGTTAGGCTTCAAGGGGATGAAGTCGCAACTTCTACGCAGGGTTATGGAGCTCCGCGCAGGGTGAGAATTCAGGGTTCACCCCTGGCTGTTGGTGTGAAAACAAAACACTTTACATACTCAGTAAAGTGTATTTAACTCCTTCACAGTATCAGAACAAGGCCTGCAAGGCCTTGGGCCTACTTCCAGCCTCCTAGCACCAATTTACTGATACTTGTGACATTTGCAGGTGTTAGGCTTCAAGGGGATGAAGTTGCACCTTCTACCCAAGGTTATGGAGCTCCGCGCAGGGTGAGAATTCAGGGTTCACCCCTGGCTGTTGGTGTGAAAACAAAACACTTTACATACTCAGTAAAGTGTATTTAACTCCTTCACAGTATCAGAACAAGGCCTGCAAGGCCTTGGGCCTAATTCCAGCCTCCTGGCACCAATTTACTGATACTTGTGACATTTGCAGGTGTTAGGCTTCAAGGGGATAAAGTTGCACCTTCTACCCAAGGGTATGGAGCTCCGCGCAGGGTGAGATATCAGGGTTCAACCCTGGCTGGATGTGTGAAAATAAAACACTTCACATACTCAGCAAAGTGTATTTAACTCCTTTACAGTATCAGAATAAGGCCTGCAAGGCCTTGGGTGTGTTTCCAGCATCCAGGAACCAGTTTTACTGATGCTTGTGACATTTGCAGGTGTTAGGCTTCAAGGGGATGAAGTCGCACCTTCTACCCAGGGTTATGGAGCTCCGCGCAGGGTGAGAATTCAGGGTTCACCCCTGGCTGTTGGTGTGAAAACAAAACACTTTACATACTCAGTAAAGTGTATTTAACTCCTTCACAGTATCAGAACAAGGCCTGCAAGGCCTTGGGCCTACTTCCAGCCTCCTAGCACCAATTTACTGATACTTGTGACATTTGCAGGTGTTAGGCTTCAAGGGGATGAAGTTGCACCTTCTACCCAAGGTTATGGAGCTCCGCGCAGGGTGAGAATTCAGGGTTCACCCCTGGCTGTTGGTGTGAAAACAAAACACTTTACATACTCAGTAAAGTGTATTTAACTCCTTCACAGTATCAGAACAAGGCCTGCAAGGCCTTGGGCCTAATTCCAGCCTCCTGGCACCAACTTACTGATACTTGTGACATTTGCAGGTGTTAGGCTTCAAGGGGATAAAGTTGCACCTTCTACCCAAGGGTATGGAGCTCCGCGCAGGGTGAGATATCAGGGTTCACCCCTGGCTCAAGGTGTGAAAACAAAACACTTCACATTCTCAGTAAAGTGTATTTAACTCCTTTACAGTATCAGAATAAGGCCTGCAAGGCCTTGGGTGTGTTTCCAGCATCCAGGAACCAGTTTTACTGATGCTTGTGACATTTGCAGGTGTTAGGCTTCAAGGGGATGAAGTCGCACCTTCTACCCAGGGTTATGGAGCTCCGCGCAGGGTGAGAATTCAGGGTTCACCCCTGGCTGTTGGTGTGAAAACAAAACACTTTACATACTCAGTAAAGTGTATTTAACTCCTTCACAGTATCAGAACAAGGCCTGCAAGGCCTTGGGCCTACTTCCAGCCTCCTAGCACCAATTTACTGATACTTGTGACATTTGCAGGTGTTAGGCTTCAAGGGGATGAAGTTGCACCTTCTACCCAAGGTTATGGAGCTCCGCGCAGGGTGAGAATTCAGGGTTCACCCCTGGCTGTTGGTGTGAAAACAAAACACTTTACATACTCAGTAAAGTGTATTTAACTCCTTCACAGTATCAGAACAAGGCCTGCAAGGCCTTGGGCCTAATTCCAGCCTCCTGGCACCAATTTACTGATACTTGTGACATTTGCAGGTGTTAGGCTTCAAGGGGATAAAGTTGCACCTTCTACCCAAGGGTATGGAGCTCCGCGCAGGGTGAGATATCAGGGTTCACCCCTGGCTGGAGGTGTGAAAATAAAACACTTCACATACTCAGGAAAGTGTATTTAACTCCTTTACAGTATCAGAATAAGGCCTGCAAGGCCTTGGGTGTGTTTCCAGCATCCAGGCACCAGTTTTACTGATGCTTGTGACATTTGCAGGTGTTAGGCTTCAAGGGGATGAAGTCGCACCTTCTACCCAGGGTTATGGAGCTCTGCGCAGGGTGAGAATTCAGGGTTCACCCCTGGCTGTTTGTGTGTAAACAAAACACTTCACATACTCAGTAAAGAGTATCTATCTCCTTCACAGTAACTGAACAAGGCCTGCAAGGCCTTGGGCCTAATTCCAGCCTCCAGACACCAGTTTTAATGATCCTTGTGACATTTGCAGGTGTTAGGCTTCAAGGGGAGGAAGTCGCACCTTCTACCCAGGGTCATGGAGCTCCGCGCAGGGTTAGATTTCAGGGTTCACCCCTGGCTCAAGGTGTGAAAACAAAACACTTCACATTCTCAGTAAAGTGTATTTAACTCCTTTACAGTATCAGAATAGGACCTGCAATGCCTTGGGTGTGTTTCCAGCCTCCAGACACCAGTTTTACTGATACTGGTGACATTTGCAGGTGTTAGGCTTCAAGGGGATGAAGTCGCAACTTCTACCCAGCGTTATGGAGCTCCGCGCAGGGTGAGAATTCAGGGTTCACCCCTGGCTGTTGGTGTGAAAACAAAACACTTTACATACTCAGTAAAGTGTATTTAACTCCTTCACAGTATCATAACAAGGCCTGCAAGGCCTTGGGCCTAGTTCCAGCCTCCTAGCACCAATTTACTGATACTTGTGACATTTGCAGGTGTTAGGCTTCAAGGGGATAAAGTTGCACCTTCTACCCAAGGGTATGGAGCTCCGCGCAGGGTGAGATATCAGGGTTCACCCCTGGCTGGAGGTGTGAAAATAAAACACTTCACATACTCAGGAAAGTGTATTTAACTCCTTTACAGTATCAGAATAAGGCCTGCAAGGCCTTGGGCCTACTTCCAGCCTCCTGGCACCAGTTTTACTGATACTTGTGACATTTGCAGGTGTTAGGCTTCAAGGGGATAAAGTTGCACCTTCTACCCAAGGGTATGGAGCTCCGCGCAGGGTTAGATTTCAGGGTTCACCCCTGGCTCAAGGTGTGAAAACAAAACACTTCACATACTCAGGAAAGTGTATTTAACTCCTTTACAGTATCAGGATAAGGCCTGCAAGGCCTTGGGTGTGTTTCCAGCATCCAGGCACCAGTTTAACTGATGCTTGTGACATTTGCAGGTGTCAGGCTTCAAGGGGATGAAGTCGCACCTTCTACCCAGGGTTAAGGAGCTTTGCGCAGGGTAAGATTTCAGGGTTCACCGCTGGCTGGAGGTGTGAAAATAAAACACTTCACATACTCAGGAAAGCGTATTTAGCTCCTTTACAGTATCAGAATAAGGCCTACAAGGCCTTGGGTGTGTTTCCAGCCTCCAGGCACCAGTTTTACTGATACTTGAGACATTTGTAGGTGTTAGGCTTCAAGGGGATGAAGTCGCACCTTCTACCCAGGGTTATGGAGCTCCGCGCAGGGTAAGATTTCAGGCTTCACCCCTGGCTGGAGGTGTGAAAATAAAACACTTCAAATACTCAGGAAAGTGTATTTAGCTCCTTTACAGTATCAGAATAAGGCCTGCAAGGCCTTGGGCCTACTTCCAGCCTCCTGGCACCAGTTTTACTGATACTTGTGACATTTGCAGGTGTTAGGCTTCAAGAGGATGAAGTCGCACCTTCTACCCAGGGTCATGGAGCTTCGCGCAGGGTAAGATTTCAGGGTTCACCCCTGGCTGGAGGTGTGAAAATAAAACACTTCACATACTCAGGAAAGTGTATTTAACTGCTTTACAGTATCACAATAAGGCCTGCAAGGCCTTGGGTGTGTTTCCAGCCTCCAGGCACCAGTTTTACTGATACTTGTGACATTTGCAGGTGTTAGGCTTCAAGGGGATGAAGTCGCACCTTCTACCCAGGGTTATGGAGCTCCGCGCAGGGTAAGATTTCAGGGTTCACCCCAGGCTTGAGGTGTGAAAATAAAACACTTCACATACTCAGGAAAGTGTATTTAGCTGCTTTACAGTATCAGAACAAGGCCTACAAGGCCTTGGGCCTACTTTCAGCCTCCTGGCACCAGTTTTACTGATACTTGTGACATTTGCAGGTGTTAGGCTTCAAGGGGATGAAGTCGCACCTTCTACCCAGTGTCATGGAGCTCCGCGCAGGGTGAGATTTCTGGCTTCACCCCAGGCTTGAGGTGTGAAAATAAAACACTTCACATACTCAGGAAAGTGTATTTAACTGCTTTACAGTATCATAATAAGGCCTGCAAGGCCTTGGGTGTGTTTCCAGCCTCCAGACACCAGTTTTACTGATACTGGTGACATTTGCAGGTGTTAGGCTTCAAGGGGATGAAGTTGCACCTTCTACCCAAGGTTATGGAGCTCCGCGCAGGGTGAGAATTCAGGGTTCACCCCTGGCTGTTGGTGTGAAAACAAAACACTTTACATACTCAGTAAAGTGTATTTAACTCCTTCACAGTATCAGAACAAGGCCTGCAAGGCCTTGGGCCTAATTCCAGCCTCCTGGCACCAATTTACTGATACTTGTGACATTTGCAGGTGTTAGGCTTCAAGGGGATAAAGTTGCACCTTCTACCCAAGGGTATGGAGCTCCGCGCAGGGTGAGATATCAGGGTTCACCCCTGGCTGGAGGTGTGAAAATAAAACACTTCACATACTCAGGAAAGTGTATTTAACTCCTTTACAGTATCAGAATAAGGCCTGCAAGGCCTTGGGTGTGTTTCCAGCATCCAGGCACCAGTTTTACTGATGCTTGTGACATTTGCAGGTGTTAGGCTTCAAGGGGAAGAAGTCGCACCTTCTACCCATGGTCACGGAGCTCCGCGCAGGGTTAGATTTCAGGGTTCACCCCTGGCTCAAGGTGTGAAAATAAAACACTTCACATACTCAGGAAAGTGTATTTCACTCCTTTACAGTATCAGAATAGGGCCTGCAATGCCTTGGGTGTGTTTCCAGCCTCCAGACACCAGTTTTACTGATACTGGTGACATTTGCAGGTGTTAGGCTTCAAGGGGAAGAAGTCGCACCTTCTACCCAGGGTCATGGAGCTCCGCGCAGGGTTAGATTTCAGGGTTCACCCCTGGCTCAAGGTGTGAAAACAAAACACTTCACATACTCAGGAAAGTGTATTTAACTCCTTTACAGTATCAGGATAAGGCCTGCAAGGCCCTGGGTGTGTTTCCAGCATCCAGGCACCAGTTTTACTGATGCTTGTGACGTTTGCAGGTGTTAGGCTTCAAGGGGATGAAGTCGCACCTTCTACCCAGGGTTATGGATCTCCGCGCAGGGTGAGAATTCAGGGTTCACCCCTGGCTGGTGGTGTGAAAACAAAACACTTCACATCCTCAGTAAAGTGTATTTAACTCCTTTACAGTATCAGAATAGGACCTGCAATGCCTTGGGTGTGTTTCCAGCCTCCAGACTCCAGTTTTACTGATACTGGTGACATTTGCAGGTGTTAGGCTTCAAGGGGATGAAGTCGCAACTTCTACCCAGGGTTATGGAGCTCCGCGCAGGGTGAGAATTCAGGGTTCACCCCTGGCTGTTGGTGTGAAAATAAAACACCTCACATTCTCAGGAAAGTGTATTTAGCTCCTTTACAGTATCAGAATATGGCCTGCAAGGCCTTGGGCCTACTTCCAGCCTCCTGGCACCAGTTGTACTGATACTTGTGACATTTGTAGGTGTTAGGCTTCAAGGGGATGAAGTCGCACCTTCTACCCAGGGTCATGGAGCTCCGCGCAGGGTGAGATTTCAGGGTTCACCCCTGGATGGAGGTGTGACTATGTGGAGTGTTTTGTTTTCACACCTCCAGCCAGGCATGAACCCTGAAATTTCACCCTGCGCGGAGCTCCTCAACCCTGTGTAGAAGGTGCAACTTCATCCCCTTGAAGCTGTACACCTCCAAATGTCACACATATTACTAAAACAGGTACCTGGAAGCTAGGGATGGGCCGGAGATCCTGAAGGCTAAGATCTGATACTGGGACTGGTGTTCATGTACGTTCTGGACTATGTGAAGTGTTCTGTTTTCTTCCCCTACCTCCGTCCAAATTAGCAGCAGGCCTCGATCAGGCTACAGGGCGCAGAATATCATTTCTGGTCTCAGGTCTCCCTCGTGATATACCATTGGATTCAGGAGTGGTCCCCACTCCAGCGATAGGGCTCAGTAGAACAGTTGTAGTCACATGCCTCACTCTGTACTGTACTATTCAGTTCCGCAGTGGGCCTCCCCCCGGTCATAGGCTCAGCGTCTGACATACAGTAACTCACTCTGTCTACAGATGTCACCTCAGACGTACACCTAGCTCCAGCTTTAAAAATCAGCTCAGTAGAGTGCCTCCATGCCGGTACTGGGGTCACCATTTCAGGTGCATTCCCACCCTCTGCTCTCACTTGGGGTGTTTTTAAACATGTAGGCCTAACTCGGCCGCCTTCCTTCGTTGTGTCACTGTATTTATTTTATTTAGTCTGCGCCCGCCTCCTCTGGCTCGGCGCTCGGCAGTGAATGCCCTCTGCCTGCATGTGAAGCTGCCAGCACACGGCCGCCTGGTGATGCATGCGAGGCCGGAGCCAGGGCCGTGCCCCGCTGCTTGTAAAAGGCCTCCGGTTGCGCCCCCCCCAGCCGTGGGTGCCACAGCCGAGGGTGCAGGCGCCGGGCTGGGGGCTCCCTGGCATTGTTTCCACCCCGCGCTCGGCCGGCGGAGCCCTGTGTTACTTCGGCCCGTTCCAGAACGCGCTCCCCGCGGCCCCCGCAGCCCCACTGTGACGCCGCAGGGCCCGCTCCCTGCAGGAGCCCCCTCCCTCCCGCGGGCCGCCGCTCCCGGCCGCAGGAGGCGAGAGTGGACCGGGGAAAAGGGGCCGGGAGCCCGGGATTTCAGGCATGGAGGCGTCCGCCGTCGGGGGAGCGCCGAGTCTCCCCGCGGATCACAAGCCAGGGACGAGGGGTGGATCCGAAACGGGGGCAGGCCCGGGAGAGGGCCGAAGCTGGGCTCCTGGTCATACATGTGTGGAAGCGCGTGTTTAACTGATTGTGCTTTAAAACGTGGATAATCGGAAGGTAGGAAACACAAAAGTCAGCTCGGAGCAGAGAGCCGAGTGTGCCTCGCAGAGCCCTGTCTGCTCGCGACCAATCAGAGGCTGGCTCCTCCCTGTATATATTCACGGGGCTCGGGCCGAGAGGGACATTTCTGTTCTGTGACAGCGCCCGCGCCGAGACTTGCATTGCAATGGCCGAAACCGCTCCAGCCGCCGCGGCGCCTCCCGCTGAGGTCGCCCCCAAGAAGAAGCAGCAGAAGAAGACAGCGGGGGCCTCCAAGGCCAAGAAGCCTTCCGGCCCCAGCGTGGCCGATCTGATCTTGAAGGTGGTGACCGCCTCTGCCGAGAGGAAGGGAGTCTCCCTGTCGGCCATGAAGAAGGGGCTGATCGCCGAGGGCTACGATGTGGACAAGAACAAGAGCCGGGTCAAGGCCTCCGTCAAGAGCCTGGTCAGCAAAGGCGCCCTGGCCCAGCTGAAGGGCACCGGGGCCTCCGGATCCTTCAAGGTGAACAAGAAGCAGCTGGAGGGCAAGAAGGCGGCCAAGAAGGCGGCCGCCAAGACCAAGAAACCAGCGGCCAAGAAAGCTGCCCCTGCTGCCAAGAAGCCCAAAAAGGCTCCCGCGGGGGTCAAGAAGAGCCCGAAGAAGGTCAAGAAGCCAGCGGCAGCAAAGAGCCCCAAGAAGCCCAAGGCTGCCCCCGCCAAGAAGGCTGCCAAGAGCCCAGCGAAAGCCAAGGCGGCGAAGCCCAAAGTGGCCAAGAAAAGCCCTGCCAAGGTAGTCAAACCCAAGGCAGCCAAGCCCAAAGCAGCCAAGCCCAAGAAGGCAGCGCCCAAGAAGAAGTAAGGGCTTGCACCGAGACACTGCAAACACAACGGCTCTTTTAAGAGCCATCCACCCGGTCTAGAAGAGAGCTTGTTCACCCCCACCCTTTCACCCCGCGTGCACACTTCTCAATAATAATAAACGGCACAGTAAATCCCTAGCGCACCTTTACACACGCGAGTGCCGTGTGTGATCTTGGTCATATGAACGGCTCTTTTGGTGCTGCGTGGATTGGAATCTTTATAACAAAGAAAGAAGGGGGTCTGGGAGTTATTAGACCTCAGTTTATAATAAATGTGAGATAACGTGTGCCTTGGTGCTTTCACTGTATCCGGGCAGACTCGAAGTGGTGTCTGCATAAAGCAGACGATTGTGAACGTGAAATCGAGCGCAGTCAACGGCGGCGTGTTCCAGGGTGACCAAGGGCGGTACACTTAAAACATCCTGGTCTCCTCGCCCAGTTGATCGGGGGCGAGTGGTTCGTGTGACTACAAATGAGTGGATGGACACGGAGACAAAGGTTGACCGAAGCGCGGGCTTCGGCTCCAACGTACATCGTCCAATCGGAGGGTGTCTTTTTCTCCACAGCTCATTGGAGAGGCAGGCTACAGCCTCCGGTTGAGTAGCCAATCGTTGCACACCGCGGGCTGTTTTCAAACCTGGGGCGGTCGCTTCAGCCAACCAGAGCAGCCCTCCGTCTTCGAGTGCATAAATAGGGCTCTTGCCTGCTCGAACTCCATTCTTCCTCGCTCGTCGTTGAGAGAGACCGCTCCCGCCATGGCCCGCACCAAGCAGACAGCCCGCAAGTCCACCGGCGGCAAAGCGCCTCGCAAGCAGCTGGCCACCAAGGCTGCCCGCAAGAGCGCCCCTGCCACCGGTGGAGTCAAGAAGCCTCACCGCTACCGACCCGGCACTGTGGCTCTCCGCGAGATCCGCCGCTACCAGAAGTCCACCGAGCTCCTCATCCGCAAGCTGCCCTTCCAGCGCTTGGTGAGGGAGATCGCCCAGGACTTCAAGACCGACCTGCGCTTCCAGAGCTCCGCCGTCATGGCCCTGCAAGAGGCCAGCGAGGCCTACCTGGTCGGGCTCTTCGAGGACACCAACCTGTGCGCCATCCACGCCAAGAGGGTGACCATCATGCCCAAGGACATCCAGCTGGCCCGTCGCATCCGAGGCGAGAGGGCCTAAGGAGACACCGACCCGAACAACCACCACAACGGCTCTTTTAAGGGCCACCACCCTGTCACCTACGAGCTTCTCTTATCTGCCATGTTCTACAGGTGTGGGTGGGTGGGCTGGCTGAGAGTACCCCGAGTACTGGGTAACTTATACCGGCACTGGGAAACTTATACAGGCACTGGGAAACTTATACCGGCACTGGGAAATCCGAGCACTCGGTGTGCACAGCCACCTCTTCAATTAATAAAGCGCTTTGTTTGGGTAGAGGGTCGTGCTGGGATCCGCTGGTCACAAGCCAGCGCTGTGGGGCATCTGTACATCGGGTTTATGTGTCCCGATTTCGGGAGCCTTTGCCCTGGGGCGGATGTTAGCCGTTGCCCCTGGTCTTAAAGTACAAACACAACGTGACACCCGCACACACTAAAACTGGTCGCAGGAAACAATAAGCCCGGGGGCAGCCGTGCGAGTTCCGCGTGGGCTTTATTTAACGTCATCTTTACATTACAGTGCTTGTGTGACACTTGGTCCCAAAGAGGGCTCATTCATATAAACATGCTTATTAAAACGGGTTGCCTGCTCCATCGTCCCTCGGTCTGCAGCAAGCCCCGTGAGAGCGGGTCTTGTGCGCTCAACATTACCGTTTAAAACACTTCTTTCTCCGGTCATAAATGAAGCACATTAGCTCTTAGGGGAGGACGTGAGTGGCCCTTAAAAGAGCCGTTGTGTTAGTTGGGGATGCGCCTCGAAGCCTTACTTGGCGCTGGTGTACTTGGTGACGGCCTTGGTGCCCTCGGACACGGCGTGCTTGGCCAGCTCTCCGGGCAGCAGCAGACGCACTGCGGTCTGGATCTCCCGGGAGGTGATGGTGCGCCGCGAGTTGTAGTGGGCCAGGCGGGAAGCCTCCCCGGCGATGCGCTCGAAGATGTCGTTCACGAAGGAGTTCATGATGCCCATGGCCTTGGAGGAGATGCCGGTGTCCGGGTGCACCTGCTTCATCACTTTGTAAATGTAGATAGCATAGCTTTCCTTCCTGCTCCTCTTGCGCTTCTTCCCGTCCTTCTTGGGCGGCTTGGAGAGCGCTTTCTTGGAGCCCTTCTTGGGAGCCGGCGCGGACTTGGCTGGTTCAGGCATGGTCGACAATCTGCACCGCTTCCTGTGGAGCCGAGAGAAATAAGGCAGGCGAGCCCGGCACTTGTATTTATAGGCTGGCCGTGTAAAGTAGCTGCTTCTCTGCTCTCCCGTCTCATTGGCAGGCTCAGGAAGGGCCCCCACTTCCCTTTGTAATGCGGTACTGGAACTTTGATTGGTGAAAAGGAAGCCCTCCTCCCTCCAATGAGAAGAACTATCAGAGCCTAGCTGTCAACCAATCAGAAGCGCCCGAAGTCTTTATATCGCCGGAGTCCCGCAGAACAGCAGTACTATTCTCTCTGTTGTGTGAGTGAGCCCCTGCATCGATCGCCATGTCTGGACGCGGAAAGCAAGGAGGAAAGGCCCGCGCTAAGGCCAAGACACGCTCTTCCAGAGCCGGGCTCCAGTTCCCCGTGGGCCGTGTGCACAGGCTGCTCCGCAAGGGAAGCTACGCCGAGAGGGTGGGCGCCGGTGCCCCAGTCTATCTGGCTGCAGTCCTGGAGTACCTGACCGCTGAGATCCTGGAGCTGGCCGGCAACGCGGCCCGGGACAACAAAAAGACCCGCATCATCCCCAGACACCTCCAGCTGGCCATCCGCAACGACGAGGAGCTGAACAAGCTGCTGGGCCGAGTCACCATCGCCCAGGGAGGAGTCCTGCCCAACATCCAGGCCGTGCTGCTGCCCAAGAAAACCGAGAGCCACAAGGCAGGGGGCAAAGCAAGCAAGTAAAGGCCCGCAGACCACCGTGGAAACGCACCCTAAACACAAAGGCTCTTTTCAGGGCCAACCACAGACTCCATCAAAGAGCGTATCCGTGGCCAAGGTGTTACTCTGGCGGCTTCATAGTTGCGGCAGCGCCCGCACCGTCGCTACATAGGAGGGCATGCACAAGCCCTCGGACGTACACGTAGATCTTGGCCCCCGTCCCAAAACCTAGCTTGAGGCCCACAATAATAATGTTTTTGTAAAAAAAAAAAAAATGTACATTTTAATAGGGGCAGTTTACAGACTTGCCACAACCGGGCGTGACATGTGGACAGTGTTACGGGGTGGCGGGCGGCCGCACACAGCTGGGTGCTGCCGGCGAGGCCGTTAACCTGTTTGCTCCATTAACACTTTTCAGAGCCTTCTGTTCATGGTGGGAGCGGGCACCGAGCGCCAGGGTTAGGCGGGCCGCGGTGACGAGTGGGGGCCCGGGAAGGGAGGCGCGTGTGTGTGTGCTTGACTGTGATCTATGCCCCGGCGGCAGCTGCAGAGCCCACGACAAAGAGGCGGCTGGGAGCGCGCTCTTTTTCAAACGGCAACGGCCGCTCCAGCCCCCGCTCCCTGCAGAGGGCGGTCCGGGGCGGGCTCCCTCGCCATCCTTTGAGTCACGTGGGCCGCTTGCAGCGCCCTAGCTGGTCCGGCACAGCTCCTCCATATAAGCAGCCGCCGCTGGCCGCGGCCCTCATTTCTGCTCAGTCACAGCACCGACAGGAGACCATGTCTGGACGCGGTAAAGGAGGGAAGGGGCTCGGCAAAGGCGGCGCCAAGAGGCACCGCAAGGTGCTCCGGGACAACATCCAGGGCATCACCAAGCCAGCCATTCGCCGCCTGGCTCGCCGTGGCGGGGTCAAGCGCATCTCCGGCCTCATCTACGAGGAGACCCGCGGGGTGTTGAAGGTTTTCCTGGAGAACGTGATCCGGGACGCCGTCACCTACACCGAGCACGCCAAGAGGAAGACCGTCACCGCCATGGATGTGGTCTACGCCCTGAAGCGTCAGGGTCGCACCCTCTACGGATTCGGCGGGTAAACACTCGGCTTGCCCACGGAAAAAACAAAACAAAACCCAAAGGCTCTTTTAAGAGCCGACCACGATGTCATGGGAGAGCTGTGTCTATGCGCTAGGGCTGCTTTCTAGGCCCACAGCGGGTCGAGTGAGGGGTGCATCAGGGGAAATTCTCCGCAGCCACCCTGCCATGCAAGGCACTGTCCCGGGGCCAGGGTGCCTTCCTGGAGCCCCGGCATGGGGGTCCAGGGGCGCGTTCATCCCAGTCCAGCCCATGGGGCCGCTATCCTGAAGCCCTGTACTGGGCACCTAAGGCGGGTATAGCCCGGCCCAGGGGCCCGCCATCCTGGAGCCTTGAACTGGGGACCTAAGGCGGGTATAGGCCGGCCCAGGGGCCCGCCATCCTAGAGCCCTGTACTGGGGACCCAAGGCGAGTTTGGCCCGGCCCAGGGCCGGTCATTTCTCCCTCGACTATTAAGCCCCCACGTAGTGGGGGCTTACAGAACACGGACGAGGGACAAAGGTTAGAGTTAGCCGCGCCGGGAGCGCGGCCGGCCATCTGGTCGCCGAGTTGCGCGACCAGATGGCCCTCGGAGCTGAGCGACCAGATGGCCGGGCGGCGGATGGGCGGCGCTAACTCTAACTTTTGTCTCCCGCTCGGGCGCTGTAAGCCCCCACTCCGTGGGGGCTTAATAGTCAGTAAAATAGAGTTCCCATGCAGGGCTATGGGGTGTGGGATCCTCATTTTTTTTGTGATCGATCGTGACCGATTTCGGGACCCTCTGGGCCTCTAAGCACCTGTTTTAGTACTTTTTTTTTATTTATTTATTTATTCTTTTGTTGGCATTTTGGTTCAAGGGGACCATGGCACTACTTCTACCCAGGGCAATGGAGCTCCGCTTCGGGTAACATTTCAGGTTTTCCCCCTTAGCTGGAGATGGGCCCCAATAAAAAAAAAAAATCGCAATAATAATATAATACATATATTTTTATTTTTTTATTTTTTTTTCGCCCAAAAATGAAATAATGTCCTTCACAGTATCTGGTCCATTTTATTAGCCTCCAGTCACCCCTTTAACAATGTTTAATACAAAAATAAAAAAAAAGTACTAACATTTTAGGTCCAAGGGGACGAAGTCACTTTTTCTACACAGGGCTATGGAGCTTCGATTGGGGTAATATTTCAGGATTTAACCCTCGGCTGGAGGTGGGAAAAAAAACTTCACTCAAAAGGTACACAAAGCCCTTTACATTATCAGATCCAAGACTTCAGTGTCTCGGGCCCATTTCTAGCCTCCAGGCGCTTGATTTATTCTTTTTATGACATTTTGAAAATTACAGGTTTAAGGGGACACAGTATCTCCTTCTACCCAGGGCTATGGAGCTCCGCGCAGGGTGAGATTTCAGGGTTCACCCCTGGCTGCAGGTGTGAAGATAAAACACTTCACATAATCAGGAAAGTGTATTTAGCTGCTTTACAGTATCAGAACAAGGCCTGCAAGGTCTTGGGTTTGTTTCCAGCCTCCAGGCACCAGTTGTACTGATCCTTGTGACACTTGGAGGTGTTATGCTTCAAGGGGATGAAGTCGCACCTTCTACCCAGGGTCATGGAGCTCCGCACAGGGTGAGATTTCAGGCTTCAACCCTGGCTGGAGGTGTGAAAATAAAACACTTCACATACTCAGGAAAGTGTATTTAACTCCTTTACAGTATCAGAATAAGGCCTGCAAGGCCTTGGGTGTGTTTCCAGCATCCAGGCACCAGTTTTACTGATGCTTGTGACATTTGCAGGTGTTAGGCTTCAAGGGGATGAAGTCGCACCTTCTACCCAGGGTCATGGAGCTCCGCGCAGGGTGAGATTTCAGGGTTCACCCCAGGCTTGAGGTGTGAAAAATATACACTTCACATACTCAGGAAAGTGTATTTAGCTGCTTTACAATATCAGAATAAGGCCTGCAAGGCCTTGGGCCTACTTCCAGCCTCCTGGCACCAGTTTTACTGATACTTGTGACATTTGTAGGTGTTAGGCTTCAAGGGGATGAAGTCGCACCTTCTACCCAGGGTTATGGAGCTCCGCGCAGGGTGAGATTTCAGGGTTCACCCCTGGATGGAAGTGTGAAAATAAAACACTTCACTTACTCAGGAAAGTGTATTTAACTCATTTACAGTATCAGAACAAGGCCTGCAAGGCCTTGGGTTTGTTTCCAGCCTCCAGGCACCAGTTGTACTGATACTTGTGACACTTGGAGGTGTTATGCTTCAAGGGGATGAAGTCGCACCTTCTACCCAGGGTCATGGAGCTCCGCGCAGGGTGAGATTTCAGGCTTCACCCCTGGCTGGAGGTGTGAAAATAAAACACTTCACATACTCAGGAAAGTGTATTTAGCTGCTTTACAGTATCGGAATAAGGCCTGCAAGGCCTTGGGCCTACTTCCAGCCTCCTGGCACCAGTTTTACTGATACTTGTGACATTTGTAGGTGTTAGGCTTCAAGGGGATGAAGTCGCACCTTCTACCCAAGGTTATGGAGCTCCGCGCAGGGTGAGAATTCAGGGTTCACCCCTGGCTGTTGGTGTGAAAACAAAACACTTTACATACTCAGTAAAGTGTATTTAACTCCTTCACAGTATCAGAACAAGGCCTGCCAGGCCTTGGGCCTAATTCCAGCCTCCTGGCACCAATTTACTGATACTTGTGACATTTGCAGGTGTTAGGCTTCAAGGGGATAAAGTTGCACCTTCTACCCAAGGGTATGGAGCTCCGCGCAGGGTGAGATATCAGGGTTCACCCCTGGCTGGAGGTGTGAAAATAAAACACTTCACATACTCAGGAAAGTGTATTTAACTCCTTTACAGTATCAGAATAAGGCCTGCAAGGCCTTGGGTGTGTTTCCAGCATCCAGGCACCAGTTTTACTGATGCTTGTGACATTTGCAGGTGTTAGGCTTCAAGGGGATGAAGTCGCACCTTCTACCCAGGGTCATGGAGCTCCGCGCAGGGTGAGATTTCAGGGTTCACCCCAGGCTTGAGGTGTGAAAAATATACACTTCACATACTCAGGAAAGTGTATTTAGCTGCTTTACAATATCAGAATAAGGCCTGCAAGGCCTTGGGCCTACTTCCAGCCTCCTGGCACCAGTTTTACTGATACTTGTGACATTTGTAGGTGTTAGGCTTCAAGGGGATGAAGTCGCACCTTCTACCCAGGGTTATGGAGCTCCGCGCAGGGTGAGATTTCAGGGTTCACCCCTGGATGGAAGTGTGAAAATAAAACACTTCACATACTCAGGAAAGTGTATTTAGCTGCTTTACAGTATCAGAATAAGGCCTGCAAGGCCTTGGGCCTACTTCCAGCCTCCTGGCACCAGATTTACTGATACTTGTGACATTTGCAGGTGTTAGGCTTCAAGGGGATGAAGCCGCACCTTCTACCCAGGGTTATGGAGCTCCGCGCAGGGTGAGATTTCAGGCTTCACCCCTGGCTGGAGGTGTGAAAATAAAACACTTCACATACTCAGGAAAGCGTATTTAGCTGCTTTACAGTATCAGAATAAGGCCTGCAAGGCCTTGGGCCTACTTCCAGCCTCCTGGCACCAGTTTTACTGATACTTGTGACATTTGTAGTTGTTAGGCTTCAAGGGGATGAAGTCGCACCTTCTACCCAGGGTCATGGAGCTCCGCGCTGGGTGAGATTTCAGGCTTCACCCCTGGCTGGAGGTGTGAAAATAAAACACTTCACATACTCAGGAAAGTGTATTTAGCTCCTTTACAGTATCAGAATAAGGCCTGCAAGGCCTTGGGCCTACTTCCAGCCTCCTGGCACCAGTTTTACTGATACTTGTGACATTTGCAGGTGTTAGGCTTCAAGGGGATGAAGTCGCACCTTCTACCCAGGGTCATGGAGCTTCGCGCAGGGTGAGATTTCAGGGTTCACCCCTGGATGGAAGTGTGAAAATAAAACACTTCACTTACTCAGGAAAGTGTATTTAACTCATTTACAGTATCAGAACAAGGCCTGCAAGGCCTTGGGTTTGTTTCCAGCCTCCAGGCACCAGTTGTACTGATACTTGTGACACTTGGAGGTGTTATGCTTCAAGGGGATGAAGTCGCACCTTCTACCCAGGGTCATGGAGCTTCGCGCAGGGTAAGATTTCAGGGTTCACCCCTGGCTGGAGGTGTGAAAATAAAACACTTCACATACTCAGGAAAGTGTATTTAACTGCTTTACAGTATCACAATAAGGCCTGCAAGGCCTTGGGTGTGTTTCCAGCCTCCAGGCACCAGTTTTACTGATACTTGTGACATTTGCAGGTGTTAGGCTTCAAGGGGATGAAGACGCACCTTCTACCCAGGGTTATGGAGCTCCGCGCAGGGTGAGATTTCAGGGTTCACCCCTGGATGGAAGTGTGAAAATAAAACACTTCACTTACTCAGGAAAGTGTATTTAACTCCTTTACAGTATCAGAACAAGGCCTGCAAGGCCTTGGGTTTGTTTCCAGCCTCCAGGCACCAGTTGTACTGATACTTGTGACACTTGGAGGTGTTATGCTTCAAGGGGATGAAGTCGCACCTTCTACCCAGGGTCATGGAGCTCCGCGCAGGGTAAGATTTCAGGGTTCACCCCTGGCTGGAGGTGTGAAAACAAATCACTTCACATACTCAGTAAAGTGTATTTCACTCCTTTACAGTATCAGAATAGGGCCTGCAATGCCTTGGGTGTGTTTCCAGCCTCCAGACACCAGTTTTACTGATACTGGTGACATTTGCAGGTGTTAGGCTTCAAGGGGAAGAAGTCGCACCTTCTACCCAGGGTCATGGAGCTCCGCGCAGGGTTAGATTTCAGGGTTCACCCCTGGCTCAAGGTGTGAAAACAAAACACTTCACATACTCAGGAAAGTGTATTTAACTCCTTTACAGTATCAGGATAAGGCCTGCAAGGCCTTGGGTGTGTTTCCAGCACCCAGGCACCAGTTTTACTGATGCTTGTGACGTTTGCAGGTGTTAGGCTTCAAGGGGATGAAGTCGCACCTTCTACCCAGGGTTATGGAGCTCCGCTCAGGGTGAGAATTCAGGGTTCACCCCTGGCTGGTGGTGTGAAAACAAAACACTTCACATACTCATTAAAGTGTATTTAACTCCTTTACAGTATCAGAATAGGACCTGCAATGCCTTGGGTGTGTTTCCAGCCTCCAGACTCCAGTTTTACTGATACTGGTGACATTTGCAGGTGTTAGGCTTCAAGGGGATGAAGTCGCAACTTCTACCCAGGGTTATGGAGCTCCGCGCAGGGTGAGATATCAGGGTTCACCCCTGGATGGAAGTGTGAAAATAAAACACTTCACTTACTCAGGAAAGTGTATTTAACTCATTTACAGTATCAGAACAAGGCCTGCAAGGCCTTGGGTTTGTTTCCAGCCTCCAGGCACCAGTTGTACTGATACTTGTGACACTTGGAGGTGTTATGCTTCAAGGGGATGAAGTCGCACCTTCTACCCAGGGTCATGGAGCTTCGCGCAGGGTAAGATTTCAGGGTTCACCCCTGGCTGGAGGTGTGAAAATAAAACACTTCACATACTCAGGAAAGTGTATTTAACTGCTTTACAGTATCACAATAAGGCCTGCAAGGCCTTGGGTGTGTTTCCAGCCTCCAGGCACCAGTTTTACTGATACTTGTGACATTTGCAGGTGTTAGGCTTCAAGGGGATGAAGTCGCACCTTCTACCCAGGGTTATGGAGCTCCGCGCAGGGTGAGATTTCAGGCTTCACCCCTGGCTGGAGGTGTGAAAATAAAACACTTCACATACTCAGGAAAGCGTATTTAGCTGCTTTACAGTATCAGAATAAGGCCTGCAAGGCCTTGGGCCTACTTCCAGCCTCCTGGCACCAGTTTTACTGATACTTGTGACATTTGTAGGTGTTAGGCTTCAAGGGGATGAAGCCGCACCTTCTACCCAGGGTTATGGAGCTCCGCGCAGGGTGAGATTTCAGGCTTCACCCCTGGCTGGAGGTGTGAAAATAAAACACTTCACATACTCAGGAAAGCGTATTTAGCTGCTTTACAGTATCAGAATAAGGCCTGCAAGGCCTTGGGCCTACTTCCAGCCTCCTGGCACCAGTTTTACTGATACTTGTGACATTTGTAGGTGTTAGGCTTCAAGGGGGTGAAGTCGCACCTTCTACCCAGGGTCATGGAGCTCCGCGCAGGGTGAGATTTCAGGCTTCACCCCTGGCTGGAGGTGTGAAAATAAAACACTTCACACACTCAGGAAAGTGTATTTAGCTCCTTTACAGTATCAGAATAAGGCCTGCAAGGCCTTGGGCCTACTTCCAGCCTCCTGGCACCAGTTTTACTGATACTTGTGACATTTGCAGGTGTTAGGCTTCAAGGGGATGAAGTCGCACCTTCTACCCAGGGTCATGGAGCTTCGCGCAGGGTGAGATTTCAGGGTTCACCCCTGGATGGAAGTGTGAAAATAAAACACTTCACTTACTCAGGAAAGTGTATTTAACTCATTTACAGTATCAGAACAAGGCCTGCAAGGCCTTGGGTTTGTTTCCAGCCTCCAGGCACCAGTTGTACTGATACTTGTGACACTTGGAGGTGTTATGCTTCAAGGGGATGAAGTCGCACCTTCTACCCAGGGTCATGGAGCTTCGCGCAGGGTAAGATTTCAGGGTTCACCCCTGGCTGGAGGTGTGAAAATAAAACACTTCACATACTCAGGAAAGTGTATTTAACTGCTTTACAGTATCACAATAAGGCCTGCAAGGCCTTGGGTGTGTTTCCAGCCTCCAGGCACCAGTTTTACTGATACTTGTGACATTTGCAGGTGTTAGGCTTCAAGGGGATGAAGTCGCACCTTCTACCCAGGGTTATGGAGCTCCGCGCAGGGTGAGATTTCAGGCTTCACCCCTGGCTGGAGGTGTGAAAATAAAACACTTCACATACTCAGGAAAGCGTATTTAGCTGCTTTACAGTATCAGAATAAGGCCTGCAAGGCCTTGGGTGTGTTTCCAGCATCCAGGCACCAGTTTTACTGATGCTTGTGACATTTGCAGGTGTTAGGCTTCAAGGGGATGAAGTCGCACCTTCTACCCAGGGTTATGGAGCTCTGCGCAGGGTGAGAATTCAGGGTTCACCCCTGGCTGTTTGTGTGTAAACAAAACACTTCACATACTCAGTAAAGAGTATCTATCTCCTTCACAGTAACTGAACAAGGCCTGCAAGGCCTTGGGCCTAATTCCAGCCTCCAGACACCAGTTTTAATGATCCTTGTGACATTTGCAGGTGTTAGGCTTCAAGGGGAGGAAGTCGCACCTTCTACCCAGGGTCATGGAGCTCCGCGCAGGGTTAGATTTCAGGGTTCACCCCTGGCTCAAGGTGTGAAAACAAAACACTTCACATTCTCAGTAAAGTGTATTTAACTCCTTTACAGTATCAGAATAGGACCTGCAATGCCTTGGGTGTGTTTCCAGCCTCCAGACACCAGTTTTACTGATACTGGTGACATTTGCAGGTGTTAGGCTTCAAGGGGATGAAGTCGCAACTTCTACCCAGCGTTATGGAGCTCCGCGCAGGGTGAGAATTCAGGGTTCACCCCTGGCTGTTGGTGTGAAAACAAAACACTTTACATACTCAGTAAAGTGTATTTAACTCCTTCACAGTATCATAACAAGGCCTTGGGCCTAGTTCCAGCCTCCTAGCACCAATTTACTGATACTTGTGACATTTGCAGGTGTTAGGCTTCAAGGGGATGAAGTTGCACCTTCTACCCAAGGTTATGGAGCTCCGCGCAGGGTGAGAATTCAGGGTTCACCCCTGGCTGTTGGTGTGAAAACAAAACACTTTACATACTCAGTAAAGTGTATTTAACTCCTTCACAGTATCAGAACAAGGCCTGCCAGGCCTTGGGCCTAATTCCAGCCTCCTGGCACCAATTTACTGATACTTGTGACATTTGCAGGTGTTAGGCTTCAAGGGGATAAAGTTGCACCTTCTACCCAAGGGTATGGAGCTCCGCGCAGGGTGAGATATCAGGGTTCACCCCTGGCTGGAGGTGTGAAAATAAAACACTTCACATACTCAGGAAAGTGTATTTAACTCCTTTACAGTATCAGAATAAGGCCTGCAAGGCCTTGGGTGTGTTTCCAGCATCCAGGCACCAGTTTTACTGATGCTTGTGACATTTGCAGGTGTTAGGCTTCAAGGGGATGAAGTCGCACCTTCTACCCAGGGTCATGGAGCTCCGCGCAGGGTGAGATTTCAGGGTTCACCCCAGGCTTGAGGTGTGAAAAATATACACTTCACATACTCAGGAAAGTGTATTTAGCTGCTTTACAATATCAGAATAAGGCCTGCAAGGCCTTGGGCCTACTTCCAGCCTCCTGGCACCAGTTTTACTGATACTTGTGACATTTGTAGGTGTTAGGCTTCAAGGGGATGAAGTCGCACCTTCTACCCAGGGTTATGGAGCTCCGCGCAGGGTGAGATTTCAGGGTTCACCCCTGGATGGAAGTGTGAAAATAAAACACTTCACATACTCAGGAAAGTGTATTTAGCTGCTTTACAGTATCAGAATAAGGCCTGCAAGGCCTTGGGCCTACTTCCAGCCTCCTGGCACCAGATTTACTGATACTTGTGACATTTGCAGGTGTTAGGCTTCAAGGGGATGAAGCCGCACCTTCTACCCAGGGTTATGGAGCTCCGCGCAGGGTGAGATTTCAGGCTTCACCCCTGGCTGGAGGTGTGAAAATAAAACACTTCACATACTCAGGAAAGCGTATTTAGCTGCTTTACAGTATCAGAATAAGGCCTGCAAGGCCTTGGGCCTACTTCCAGCCTCCTGGCACCAGTTTTACTGATACTTGTGACATTTGTAGTTGTTAGGCTTCAAGGGGATGAAGTCGCACCTTCTACCCAGGGTCATGGAGCTCCGCGCAGGGTGAGATTTCAGGCTTCACCCCTGGCAGGAGGTGTGAAAATAAAACACTTCACATACTCAGGAAAGTGTATTTAGCTCCTTTACAGTATCAGAATAAGGCCTGCAAGGCCTTGGGCCTACTTCCAGCCTCCTGGCACCAGTTTTACTGATACTTGTGACATTTGCAGGTGTTAGGCTTCAAGGGGATGAAGTCGCACCTTCTACCCAGGGTCATGGAGCTTCGCGCAGGGTGAGATTTCAGGGTTCACCCCTGGATGGAAGTGTGAAAATAAAACACTTCACTTACTCAGGAAAGTGTATTTAACTCATTTACAGTATCAGAACAAGGCCTGCAAGGCCTTGGGTTTGTTTCCAGCCTCCAGGCACCAGTTGTACTGATACTTGTGACACTTGGAGGTGTTATGCTTCAAGGGGATGAAGTCGCACCTTCTACCCAGGGTCATGGAGCTTCGCGCAGGGTAAGATTTCAGGGTTCACCCCTGGCTGGAGGTGTGAAAATAAAACACTTCACATACTCAGGAAAGTGTATTTAACTGCTTTACAGTATCACAATAAGGCCTGCAAGGCCTTGGGTGTGTTTCCAGCCTCCAGGCACCAGTTTTACTGATACTTGTGACATTTGCAGGTGTTAGGCTTCAAGGGGATGAAGTCGCACCTTCTACCCAGGGTTATGGAGCTCCGCGCAGGGTGAGATTTCAGGGTTCACCCCTGGATGGAAGTGTGAAAATAAAACACTTCACTTACTCAGGAAAGTGTATTTAACTCCTTTACAGTATCAGAACAAGGCCTGCAAGGCCTTGGGTTTGTTTCCAGCCTCCAGGCACCAGTTGTACTGATACTTGTGACACTTGGAGGTGTTATGCTTCAAGGGGATGAAGTCGCACCTTCTACCCAGGGTCATGGAGCTCCGCGCAGGGTAAGATTTCAGGGTTCACCCCTGGCTGGAGGTGTGAAAACAAATCACTTCACATACTCAGTAAAGTGTATTTCACTCCTTTACAGTATCAGAATAGGGCCTGCAATGCCTTGGGTGTGTTTCCAGCCTCCAGACACCAGTTTTACTGATACTGGTGACATTTGCAGGTGTTAGGCTTCAAGGGGAAGAAGTCGCACCTTCTACCCAGGGTCATGGAGCTCCGCGCAGGGTTAGATTTCAGGGTTCACCCCTGGCTCAAGGTGTGAAAACAAAACACTTCACATACTCAGGAAAGTGTATTTAACTCCTTTACAGTATCAGGATAAGGCCTGCAAGGCCTTGGGTGTGTTTCCAGCACCCAGGCACCAGTTTTACTGATGCTTGTGACGTTTGCAGGTGTTAGGCTTCAAGGGGATGAAGTCGCACCTTCTACCCAGGGTTATGGAGCTCCGCTCAGGGTGAGAATTCAGGGTTCACCCCTGGCTGGTGGTGTGAAAACAAAACACTTCACATACTCATTAAAGTGTATTTAACTCCTTTACAGTATCAGAATAGGACCTGCAATGCCTTGGGTGTGTTTCCAGCCTCCAGACTCCAGTTTTACTGATACTGGTGACATTTGCAGGTGTTAGGCTTCAAGGGGATGAAGTCGCAACTTCTACCCAGGGTTATGGAGCTCCGCGCAGGGTGAGATATCAGGGTTCACCCCTGGATGGAAGTGTGAAAATAAAACACTTCACTTACTCAGGAAAGTGTATTTAACTCATTTACAGTATCAGAACAAGGCCTGCAAGGCCTTGGGTTTGTTTCCAGCCTCCAGGCACCAGTTGTACTGATACTTGTGACACTTGGAGGTGTTATGCTTCAAGGGGATGAAGTCGCACCTTCTACCCAGGGTCATGGAGCTTCGCGCAGGGTAAGATTTCAGGGTTCACCCCTGGCTGGAGGTGTGAAAATAAAACACTTCACATACTCAGGAAAGCGTATTTAACTGCTTTACAGTATCACAATAAGGCCTGCAAGGCCTTGGGTGTGTTTCCAGCCTCCAGGCACCAGTTTTACTGATACTTGTGACATTTGCAGGTGTTATGCTTCAAGGGGATGAAGTCGCACCTTCTACCCAGGGTTATGGAGCTCCGCGCAGGGTGAGATTTCAGGCTTCACCCCTGGCTGGAGGTGTGAAAATAAAACACTTCACATACTCAGGAAAGCGTATTTAGCTGCTTTACAGTATCAGAATAAGGCCTGCAAGGCCTTGGGCCTACTTCCAGCCTCCTGGCACCAGTTTTACTGATACTTGTGACATTTGTAGGTGTTAGGCTTCAAGGGGATGAAGCCGCACCTTCTACCCAGGGTTATGGAGCTCCGCGCAGGGTGAGATTTCAGGCTTCACCCCTGGCTGGAGGTGTGAAAATAAAACACTTCACATACTCAGGAAAGCGTATTTAGCTGCTTTACAGTATCAGAATAAGGCCTGCAAGGCCTTGGGCCTACTTCCAGCCTCCTGGCACCAGTTTTACTGATACTTGTGACATTTGTAGGTGTTAGGCTTCAAGGGGGTGAAGTCGCACCTTCTACCCAGGGTCATGGAGCTCCGCGCAGGGTGAGATTTCAGGCTTCACCCCTGGCTGGAGGTGTGAAAATAAAACACTTCACACACTCAGGAAAGTGTATTTAGCTCCTTTACAGTATCAGAATAAGGCCTGCAAGGCCTTGGGCCTACTTCCAGCCTCCTGGCACCAGTTTTACTGATACTTGTGACATTTGCAGGTGTTAGGCTTCAAGGGGATGAAGTCGCACCTTCTACCCAGGGTCATGGAGCTTCGCGCAGGGTGAGATTTCAGGGTTCACCCCTGGATGGAAGTGTGAAAATAAAACACTTCACTTACTCAGGAAAGTGTATTTAACTCATTTACAGTATCAGAACAAGGCCTGCAAGGCCTTGGGTTTGTTTCCAGCCTCCAGGCACCAGTTGTACTGATACTTGTGACACTTGGAGGTGTTATGCTTCAAGGGGATGAAGTCGCACCTTCTACCCAGGGTCATGGAGCTTCACGCAGGGTAAGATTTCAGGGTTCACCCCTGGCTGGAGGTGTGAAAATAAAACACTTCACATACTCAGGAAAGTGTATTTAACTGCTTTACAGTATCACAATAAGGCCTGCAAGGCCTTGGGTGTGTTTCCAGCCTCCAGGCACCAGTTTTACTGATACTTGTGACATTTGCAGGTGTTAGGCTTCAAGGGAATGAAGTCGCACCTTCTACCCAGGGTTATGGAGCTCCGCGCAGGGTGAGATTTCAGGGTTCACCCCTGGATGGAAGTGTGAAAATAAAACACTTCACTTACTCAGGAAAGTGTATTTAACTCCTTTACAGTATCAGAACAAGGCCTGCAAGGCCTTGGGTTTGTTTCCAGCCTCCAGGCACCAGTTGTACTGATACTTGTGACACTTGGAGGTGTTATGCTTCAAGGGGATGAAGTCGCACCTTCTACCCAGGGTCATGGAGCTCCGCGCAGGGTAAGATTTCAGGGTTCACCCCTGGCTGGAGGTGTGAAAACAAATCACTTCACATACTCAGGAAAGTGTATTTCACTCCTTTACAGTATCAGAATAGGGCCTGCAATGCCTTGGGTGTGTTTCCAGCCTCCAGACACCAGTTTTACTGATACTGGTGACATTTGCAGGTGTTAGGCTTCAAGGGGATGAAGTCGCACCTTCTACCCAGGGTCATGGAGCTCCGCGCAGGGTTAGATTTCAGGGTTCACCCCTGGCTCAAGGTGTGAAAACAAAACACTTCACATACTCGGGAAAGTGTATTTAACTCCTTTACAGTATCAGGATAAGGCCTGCAAGGCCTTGGGTGTGTTTCCAGCACCCAGGCACCAGTTTTACTGATGCTTGTGACGTTTGCAGGTGTTAGGCTTCAAGGGGATGAAGTCGCACCTTCTACCCAGGGTTATGGAGCTCCGCTCAGGGTGAGAATTCAGGGTTCACCCCTGGCTGGTGGTGTGAAAACAAAACACTTCACATACTCATTAAAGTGTATTTAACTCCTTTACAGTATCAGAATAGGACCTGCAATGCCTTGGGTGTGTTTCCAGCCTCCAGACTCCAGTTTTACTGATACTGGTGACATTTGCAGGTGTTAGGCTTCAAGGGGATGAAGTCGCAACTTCTACCCAGGGTTATGGAGCTCCGCGCAGGGTGAGATATCAGGGTTCACCCCTGGATGGAAGTGTGAAAATAAAACACTTCACTTACTCAGGAAAGTGTATTTAACTCATTTACAGTATCAGAACAAGGCCTGCAAGGCCTTGGGTTTGTTTCCAGCCTCCAGGCACCAGTTGTACTGATACTTGTGACACTTGGAGGTGTTATGCTTCAAGGGGATGAAGTCGCACCTTCTACCCAGGGTCATGGAGCTTCGCGCAGGGTAAGATTTCAGGGTTCACCCCTGGCTGGAGGTGTGAAAATAAAACACTTCACATACTCAGGAAAGTGTATTTAACTGCTTTACAGTATCACAATAAGGCCTGCAAGGCCTTGGGTGTGTTTCCAGCCTCCAGGCACCAGTTGTACTGATACTTGTGACACTTGGAGGTGTTAGGCTTCAAGGGGATGAAGTCGCACCTTCTACCCAGGGTCATGGAGCTCCGCGCAGGGTGAGATTTCAGGCTTCACCCCTGGCTGGAGGTGTGAAAATAAAACACTTCACATACTCAGGAAAGTGTATTTAGCTGCTTTACAGTATCGGAATAAGGCCTGCAAGGCCTTGGGCCTACTTCCAGCCTCCTGGCACCAGTTTTACTGATACTTGTGACATTTGTAGGTGTTAGGCTTCAAGGGGATGAAGTCGCACCTTCTACCCAGGGTCATGGAGCTCCGCGCAGGGTGAGATTTCAGGCTTCACCCCTGGCTGGAGGTGTGAAAATAAAACACTTCACATACTCAGGAAAGTGTATTTAGCTCCTTTACAGTATCAGAATAAGGCCTGCAAGGCCTTGGGCCTACTTCCAGCCTCCTGGCACCAGTTTTACTGATACTTGTGACATTTGCAGGTGTTAGGCTTCAAGGGGATGAAGTCGCACCTTCTACCCAGGGTCATGGAGCTCCGTGCAGGGTAAGGTTTCAGGCTTCACCCCAGGCTGGAGGTGTTAAAATAAAACACTTCACATACTCAGGAAAGTGTATTTAGCTGCTTTACTGTATCAGAATAAGGCCTGCAAGGCCTTGGGCCTACTTCCAGCCTCCTGGCACCAGATTTACTGATACTTGTGACATTTGTAGGTGTTAGGCTTCAAGGGGATGAAGTCGCACCTTCTACCCAGGGTCATGGAGCTCCGCGCAGGGTGAGATTTCAGGGTTCACCCCAGGCTTGAGGTGTGAAAATAAAACACTTCACATACTCAGGAAAGTGTATTTAGCTCCTTTACAGTATCAGAATAAGGCCTGCAAGGCCTTGGGCCTACATCCAGCCTACTGGCACCAGTTTTACTGATACTTGTGACATTTGCAGGTGTTGGGCTTCAAGGGGATCAAGTCGCACCTTCTACCCAGGGTTATGGAGCTCCGCGCAGGGTGAGATTTCAGGGTTCACCCCATGCTTGAGGTGTGAAAATAAAAGCTTCACATACTCAGGAAAGTATATTTAGCTCCTTTACAGTATCAGAATAAGGCCTGCAAGGCCTTGGGCCTACTTCCAGCCTCCTGGCACCAGTTTTACTGATACTTGTGACATTTGCAGGTGTTAGGCTTCAAGGGGATGAAGTCGCACCTTCTACCCAGGGTCATGGAGCTCCGCGCAGGGTGAGATTTCAGGCTTCACCCCTGGCTGGAGGTGTGAAAATAAAACACTTCACATACTCAGGAAATTGTATTTAGCTGCTTTACAGTATCAGAATAAGGCCTGCAAGGCCTTGGGCCTACTTCCAGCGTCCTGGCACCAGTTTTACTGATACTTGTGACATTTGCAGGTGTTAGGCTTCAAGGGGATGAAGTCGCACCTTCTACCCAGTGTCATGGAGCTCCGCGCAGGGTGAGATTTCTGGCTTCACCCCAGGCTTGAGGTGTGAAAATAAAACACTTCACATCCTCAGGAAAGTGTATTTAACTGCTTTACAGTATCATAATAAGGCCTGCAAGGCCTTGGGTGTGTTTCCAGCCTCCAGGCACCAGTTTTACTGATACTTGTGACATTTGCAGGTGTTAGGCTTCAAGGGGATGAAGTCGCACCTTCTACCCAGGGTCATGGAGCTCCGCGCAGGGTGAGATTTCAGGGTTCACCCCTGGATGGAAGTGTGAAAATAAAACACTTCACATACTCAGGAAAGTGTATTTAACTCCTTTACAGTATCAGAACAAGGCCTGCAAGGCCTTGGGCCTACTTCCAGCCTCCTGGCACCAGTTTTACTGATACTTGTGACATTTGTAGGTGTTAGGCTTCAAGGGGATGAAGTCGCACCTTCTACCCAGGGTCATGGAGCTCCGCGCAGGGTGAGATTTCAGGGTTCACCCCAGGCTTGAGGTGTGAAAAATATACACTTCACATACTCAGGAAAGTGTATTTAGCTGCTTTACAGTATCAGAATAAGGCCTGCAAGGCCTTGGGCCTACTTCCAGCCTCCTGGCACCAGTTTTACTGATACTTGTGACATTTGTAGGTGTTAGGCTTCAAGGGGATGAAGTCGCACCTTCTACCCAGGGTTATGGAGCTCCGCGCAGGGTGAGATTTCAGAGTTCACCCCTGGATGGAAGTGTGAAAATAAAACACTTCACATACTCAGGAAAGCGTATTTAGCTGCTTTACAGTATCAGAATAAGGCCTGCAAGGCCTTGGGCCTACTTCCAGCCTCCTGGCACCAGATTTACTGATACTTGTGACATTTGCAGGTGTTAGGCTTCAAGGGGATGAAGCCGCACCTTCTACCCAGGGTTATGGAGCTCCGCGCAGGGTGAGATTTCAGGCTTCACCCCTGGCTGGAGGTGTGAAAATAAAACACTTCACATACTCAGGAAAGCGTATTTAGCTGCTTTACAGTATCAGAATAAGGCCTGCAAGGCCTTGGGCCTACTTCCAGCCTCCTGGCACCAGTTTTACTGATACTTGTGACATTTGCAGGTGTTAGGCTTCAAGGGGATGAAGTCGCACCTTCTACCCAGGGTCATGGAGCTTCGCGCAGGGTGAGATTTCAGGGTTCACCCCTGGATGGAAGTGTGAAAATAAAACACTTCACTTACTCAGGAAAGTGTATTTAACTCATTTACAGTATCAGAACAAGGCCTGCAAGGCCTTGGGTTTGTTTCCAGCCTCCAGGCACCAGTTGTACTGATACTTGTGACACTTGGAGGTGTTATGCTTCAAGGGGATGAAGTCGCACCTTCTACCCAGGGTCATGGAGCTTCGCGCAGGGTAAGATTTCAGGGTTCACCCCTGGCTGGAGGTGTGAAAATAAAACACTTCACATACTCAGGAAAGTGTATTTAACTGCTTTACAGTATCACAATAAGGCCTGCAAGGCCTTGGGTGTGTTTCCAGCCTCCAGGCACCAGTTTTACTGATACTTGTGACATTTGCAGGTGTTAGGCTTCAAGGGGATGAAGTCGCACCTTCTACCCAGGGTTATGGAGCTCCGCGCAGGGTGAGATTTCAGGGTTCACCCCTGGATGGAAGTGTGAAAATAAAACACTTCACTTACTCAGGAAAGTGTATTTAACTCCTTTACAGTATCAGAACAAGGCCTGCAAGGCCTTGGGTTTGTTTCCAGCCTCCAGGCACCAGTTGTACTGATACTTGTGACACTTGGAGGTGTTATGCTTCAAGGGGATGAAGTCGCACCTTCTACCCAGGGTCATGGAGCTCCGCGCAGGGTAAGATTTCAGGGTTCACCCCTGGCTGGAGGTGTGAAAACAAATCACTTCACATACTCAGTAAAGTGTATTTCACTCCTTTACAGTATCAGAATAGGGCCTGCAATGCCTTGGGTGTGTTTCCAGCCTCCAGACACCAGTTTTACTGATACTGGTGACATTTGCAGGTGTTAGGCTTCAAGGGGAAGAAGTCGCACCTTCTACCCAGGGTCATGGAGCTCCGCGCAGGGTTAGATTTCAGGGTTCACCCCTGGCTCAAGGTGTGAAAACAAAACACTTCACATACTCAGGAAAGTGTATTTAACTCCTTTACAGTATCAGGATAAGGCCTGCAAGGCCTTGGGTGTGTTTCCAGCACCCAGGCACCAGTTTTACTGATGCTTGTGACGTTTGCAGGTGTTAGGCTTCAAGGGGATGAAGTCGCACCTTCTACCCAGGGTTATGGAGCTCCGCTCAGGGTGAGAATTCAGGGTTCACCCCTGGCTGGTGGTGTGAAAACAAAACACTTCACATACTCATTAAAGTGTATTTAACTCCTTTACAGTATCAGAATAGGACCTGCAATGCCTTGGGTGTGTTTCCAGCCTCCAGACTCCAGTTTTACTGATACTGGTGACATTTGCAGGTGTTAGGCTTCAAGGGGATGAAGTCGCAACTTCTACCCAGGGTTATGGAGCTCCGCGCAGGGTGAGATATCAGGGTTCACCCCTGGATGGAAGTGTGAAAATAAAACACTTCACTTACTCAGGAAAGTGTATTTAACTCATTTACAGTATCAGAACAAGGCCTGCAAGGCCTTGGGTTTGTTTCCAGCCTCCAGGCACCAGTTGTACTGATACTTGTGACACTTGGAGGTGTTATGCTTCAAGGGGATGAAGTCGCACCTTCTACACAGGGTCATGGAGCTTCGCGCAGGGTAAGATTTCAGGGTTCACCCCTGGCTGGAGGTGTGAAAATAAAACACTTCACATACTCAGGAAAGCGTATTTAACTGCTTTACAGTATCACAATAAGGCCTGCAAGGCCTTGGGTGTGTTTCCAGCCTCCAGGCACCAGTTTTACTGATACTTGTGACATTTGCAGGTGTTAGGCTTCAAGGGGATGAAGCCGCACCTTCTACCCAGGGTTATGGAGCTCCGCGCAGGGTGAGATTTCAGGCTTCACCCCTGGCTGGAGGTGTGAAAATAAAACACTTCACATACTCAGGAAAGCGTATTTAGCTGCTTTACAGTATCAGAATAAGGCCTGCAAGGCCTTGGGCCTACTTCCAGCCTCCTGGCACCAGTTTTACTGATACTTGTGACATTTGTAGTTGTTAGGCTTCAAGGGGATGAAGTCGCACCTTCTACCCAGGGTCATGGAGCTCCGCGCTGGGTGAGATTTCAGGCTTCACCCCTGGCTGGAGGTGTGAAAATAAAACACTTCACATACTCAGGAAAGTGTATTTAGCTCCTTTACAGTATCAGAATAAGGCCTGCAAGGCCTTGGGCCTACTTCCAGCCTCCTGGCACCAGTTTTACTGATACTTGTGACATTTGCAGGTGTTAGGCTTCAAGGGGATGAAGTCGCACCTTCTACCCAGGGTCATGGAGCTTCGCGCAGGGTGAGATTTCAGGGTTCACCCCTGGATGGAAGTGTGAAAATAAAACACTTCACTTACTCAGGAAAGTGTATTTAACTCATTTACAGTATCAGAACAAGGCCTGCAAGGCCTTGGGTTTGTTTCCAGCCTCCAGGCACCAGTTGTACTGATACTTGTGACACTTGGAGGTGTTATGCTTCAAGGGGATGAAGTCGCACCTTCTACCCAGGGTCATGGAGCTTCGCGCAGGGTAAGATTTCAGGGTTCACCCCTGGCTGGAGGTGTGAAAATAAAACACTTCACATACTCAGGAAAGTGTATTTAACTGCTTTACAGTATCACAATAAGGCCTGCAAGGCCTTGGGTGTGTTTCCAGCCTCCAGGCACCAGTTTTACTGATACTTGTGACATTTGCAGGTGTTAGGCTTCAAGGGGATGAAGACGCACCTTCTACCCAGGGTTATGGAGCTCCGCGCAGGGTGAGATTTCAGGGTTCACCCCTGGATGGAAGTGTGAAAATAAAACACTTCACTTACTCAGGAAAGTGTATTTAACTCCTTTACAGTATCAGAACAAGGCCTGCAAGGCCTTGGGTTTGTTTCCAGCCTCCAGGCACCAGTTGTACTGATACTTGTGACACTTGGAGGTGTTATGCTTCAAGGGGATGAAGTCGCACCTTCTACCCAGGGTCATGGAGCTCCGCGCAGGGTAAGATTTCAGGGTTCACCCCTGGCTGGAGGTGTGAAAACAAATCACTTCACATACTCAGTAAAGTGTATTTCACTCCTTTACAGTATCAGAATAGGGCCTGCAATGCCTTGGGTGTGTTTCCAGCCTCCAGACACCAGTTTTACTGATACTGGTGACATTTGCAGGTGTTAGGCTTCAAGGGGAAGAAGTCGCACCTTCTACCCAGGGTCATGGAGCTCCGCGCAGGGTTAGATTTCAGGGTTCACCCCTGGCTCAAGGTGTGAAAACAAAACACTTCACATACTCAGGAAAGTGTATTTAACTCCTTTACAGTATCAGGATAAGGCCTGCAAGGCCTTGGGTGTGTTTCCAGCACCCAGGCACCAGTTTTACTGATGCTTGTGACGTTTGCAGGTGTTAGGCTTCAAGGGGATGAAGTCGCACCTTCTACCCAGGGTTATGGAGCTCCGCTCAGGGTGAGAATTCAGGGTTCACCCCTGGCTGGTGGTGTGAAAACAAAACACTTCACATACTCATTAAAGTGTATTTAACTCCTTTACAGTATCAGAATAGGACCTGCAATGCCTTGGGTGTGTTTCCAGCCTCCAGACTCCAGTTTTACTGATACTGGTGACATTTGCAGGTGTTAGGCTTCAAGGGGATGAAGTCGCAACTTCTACCCAGGGTTATGGAGCTCCGCGCAGGGTGAGATATCAGGGTTCACCCCTGGATGGAAGTGTGAAAATAAAACACTTCACTTACTCAGGAAAGTGTATTTAACTCATTTACAGTATCAGAACAAGGCCTGCAAGGCCTTGGGTTTGTTTCCAGCCTCCAGGCACCAGTTGTACTGATACTTGTGACACTTGGAGGTGTTATGCTTCAAGGGGATGAAGTCGCACCTTCTACCCAGGGTCATGGAGCTTCGCGCAGGGTAAGATTTCAGGGTTCACCCCTGGCTGGAGGTGTGAAAATAAAACACTTCACATACTCAGGAAAGTGTATTTAACTGCTTTACAGTATCACAATAAGGCCTGCAAGGCCTTGGGTGTGTTTCCAGCCTCCAGGCACCAGTTTTACTGATACTTGTGACATTTGCAGGTGTTAGGCTTCAAGGGGATGAAGTCGCACCTTCTACCCAGGGTTATGGAGCTCCGCGCAGGGTGAGATTTCAGGCTTCACCCCTGGCTGGAGGTGTGAAAATAAAACACTTCACATACTCAGGAAAGCGTATTTAGCTGCTTTACAGTATCAGAATAAGGCCTGCAAGGCCTTGGGCCTACTTCCAGCCTCCTGGCACCAGTTTTACTGATACTTGTGACATTTGTAGGTGTTAGGCTTCAAGGGGATGAAGCCGCACCTTCTACCCAGGGTTATGGAGCTCCGCGCAGGGTGAGATTTCAGGCTTCACCCCTGGCTGGAGGTGTGAAAATAAAACACTTCACATACTCAGGAAAGCGTATTTAGCTGCTTTACAGTATCAGAATAAGGCCTGCAAGGCCTTGGGCCTACTTCCAGCTTCCTGGCACCAGTTTTACTGATACTTGTGACATTTGTAGGTGTTAGGCTTCAAGGGGGTGAAGTCGCACCTTCTACCCAGGGTCATGGAGCTCCGCGCAGGGTGAGATTTCAGGCTTCACCCCTGGCTGGAGGTGTGAAAATAAAACACTTCACACACTCAGGAAAGTGTATTTAGCTCCTTTACAGTATCAGAATAAGGCCTGCAAGGCCTTGGGCCTACTTCCAGCCTCCTGGCACCAGTTTTACTGATACTTGTGACATTTGCAGGTGTTAGGCTTCAAGGGGATGAAGTCGCACCTTCTACCCAGGGTCATGGAGCTTCGCGCAGGGTGAGATTTCAGGGTTCACCCCTGGATGGAAGTGTGAAAATAAAACACTTCACTTACTCAGGAAAGTGTATTTAACTCATTTACAGTATCAGAACAAGGCCTGCAAGGCCTTGGGTTTGTTTCCAGCCTCCAGGCACCAGTTGTACTGATACTTGTGACACTTGGAGGTGTTATGCTTCAAGGGGATGAAGTCGCACCTTCTACCCAGGGTCATGGAGCTTCGCGCAGGGTAAGATTTCAGGGTTCACCCCTGGCTGGAGGTGTGAAAATAAAACACTTCACATACTCAGGAAAGTGTATTTAACTGCTTTACAGTATCACAATAAGGCCTGCAAGGCCTTGGGTGTGTTTCCAGCCTCCAGGCACCAGTTTTACTGATACTTGTGACATTTGCAGGTGTTAGGCTTCAAGGGGATGAAGTCGCACCTTCTACCCAGGGTTATGGAGCTCCGCGCAGGGTGAGATTTCAGGCTTCACCCCTGGCTGGAGGTGTGAAAATAAAACACTTCACATACTCAGGAAAGCGTATTTAGCTGCTTTACAGTATCAGAATAAGGCCTGCAAGGCCTTGGGTGTGTTTCCAGCATCCAGGCACCAGTTTTACTGATGCTTGTGACATTTGCAGGTGTTAGGCTTCAAGGGGATGAAGTCGCACCTTCTACCCAGGGTTATGGAGCTCTGCGCAGGGTGAGAATTCAGGGTTCACCCCTGGCTGTTTGTGTGTAAACAAAACACTTCACATACTCAGTAAAGAGTATCTATCTCCTTCACAGTAACTGAACAAGGCCTGCAAGGCCTTGGGCCTAATTCCAGCCTCCAGACACCAGTTTTAATGATCCTTGTGACATTTGCAGGTGTTAGGCTTCAAGGGGAGGAAGTCGCACCTTCTACCCAGGGTCATGGAGCTCCGCGCAGGGTTAGATTTCAGGGTTCACCCCTGGCTCAAGGTGTGAAAACAAAACACTTCACATTCTCAGTAAAGTGTATTTAACTCCTTTACAGTATCAGAATAGGACCTGCAATGCCTTGGGTGTGTTTCCAGCCTCCAGACACCAGTTTTACTGATACTGGTGACATTTGCAGGTGTTAGGCTTCAAGGGGATGAAGTCGCAACTTCTACCCAGCGTTATGGAGCTCCGCGCAGGGTGAGAATTCAGGGTTCACCCCTGGCTGTTGGTGTGAAAACAAAACACTTTACATACTCAGTAAAGTGTATTTAACTCCTTCACAGTATCATAACAAGGCCTTGGGCCTAGTTCCAGCCTCCTAGCACCAATTTACTGATACTTGTGACATTTGCAGGTGTTAGGCTTCAAGGGGATGAAGTTGCACCTTCTACCCAAGGTTATGGAGCTCCGCGCAGGGTGAGAATTCAGGGTTCACCCCTGGCTGTTGGTGTGAAAACAAAACACTTTACATACTCAGTAAAGTGTATTTAACTCCTTCACAGTATCAGAACAAGGCCTGCCAGGCCTTGGGCCTAATTCCAGCCTCCTGGCACCAATTTACTGATACTTGTGACATTTGCAGGTGTTAGGCTTCAAGGGGATAAAGTTGCACCTTCTACCCAAGGGTATGGAGCTCCGCGCAGGGTGAGATATCAGGGTTCACCCCTGGCTGGAGGTGTGAAAATAAAACACTTCACATACTCAGGAAAGTGTATTTAACTCCTTTACAGTATCAGAATAAGGCCTGCAAGGCCTTGGGTGTGTTTCCAGCATCCAGGCACCAGTTTTACTGATGCTTGTGACATTTGCAGGTGTTAGGCTTCAAGGGGATGAAGTCGCACCTTCTACCCAGGGTCATGGAGCTCCGCGCAGGGTGAGATTTCAGGGTTCACCCCAGGCTTGAGGTGTGAAAAATATACACTTCACATACTCAGGAAAGTGTATTTAGCTGCTTTACAATATCAGAATAAGGCCTGCAAGGCCTTGGGCCTACTTCCAGCCTCCTGGCACCAGTTTTACTGATACTTGTGACATTTGTAGGTGTTAGGCTTCAAGGGGATGAAGTCGCACCTTCTACCCAGGGTTATGGAGCTCCGCGCAGGGTGAGATTTCAGGGTTCACCCCTGGATGGAAGTGTGAAAATAAAACACTTCACATACTCAGGAAAGTGTATTTAGCTGCTTTACAGTATCAGAATAAGGCCTGCAAGGCCTTGGGCCTACTTCCAGCCTCCTGGCACCAGATTTACTGATACTTGTGACATTTGCAGGTGTTAGGCTTCAAGGGGATGAAGCCGCACCTTCTACCCAGGGTTATGGAGCTCCGCGCAGGGTGAGATTTCAGGCTTCACCCCTGGCTGGAGGTGTGAAAATAAAACACTTCACATACTCAGGAAAGCGTATTTAGCTGCTTTACAGTATCAGAATAAGGCCTGCAAGGCCTTGGGCCTACTTCCAGCCTCCTGGCACCAGTTTTACTGATACTTGTGACATTTGTAGTTGTTAGGCTTCAAGGGGATGAAGTCGCACCTTCTACCCAGGGTCATGGAGCTCCGCGCAGGGTGAGATTTCAGGCTTCACCCCTGGCAGGAGGTGTGAAAATAAAACACTTCACATACTCAGGAAAGTGTATTTAGCTCCTTTACAGTATCAGAATAAGGCCTGCAAGGCCTTGGGCCTACTTCCAGCCTCCTGGCACCAGTTTTACTGATACTTGTGACATTTGCAGGTGTTAGGCTTCAAGGGGATGAAGTCGCACCTTCTACCCAGGGTCATGGAGCTTCGCGCAGGGTGAGATTTCAGGGTTCACCCCTGGATGGAAGTGTGAAAATAAAACACTTCACTTACTCAGGAAAGTGTATTTAACTCATTTACAGTATCAGAACAAGGCCTGCAAGGCCTTGGGTTTGTTTCCAGCCTCCAGGCACCAGTTGTACTGATACTTGTGACACTTGGAGGTGTTATGCTTCAAGGGGATGAAGTCGCACCTTCTACCCAGGGTCATGGAGCTTCGCGCAGGGTAAGATTTCAGGGTTCACCCCTGGCTGGAGGTGTGAAAATAAAACACTTCACATACTCAGGAAAGTGTATTTAACTGCTTTACAGTATCACAATAAGGCCTGCAAGGCCTTGGGTGTGTTTCCAGCCTCCAGGCACCAGTTTTACTGATACTTGTGACATTTGCAGGTGTTAGGCTTCAAGGGGATGAAGTCGCACCTTCTACCCAGGGTTATGGAGCTCCGCGCAGGGTGAGATTTCAGGGTTCACCCCTGGATGGAAGTGTGAAAATAAAACACTTCACTTACTCAGGAAAGTGTATTTAACTCCTTTACAGTATCAGAACAAGGCCTGCAAGGCCTTGGGTTTGTTTCCAGCCTCCAGGCACCAGTTGTACTGATACTTGTGACACTTGGAGGTGTTATGCTTCAAGGGGATGAAGTCGCACCTTCTACCCAGGGTCATGGAGCTCCGCGCAGGGTAAGATTTCAGGGTTCACCCCTGGCTGGAGGTGTGAAAACAAATCACTTCACATACTCAGTAAAGTGTATTTCACTCCTTTACAGTATCAGAATAGGGCCTGCAATGCCTTGGGTGTGTTTCCAGCCTCCAGACACCAGTTTTACTGATACTGGTGACATTTGCAGGTGTTAGGCTTCAAGGGGAAGAAGTCGCACCTTCTACCCAGGGTCATGGAGCTCCGCGCAGGGTTAGATTTCAGGGTTCACCCCTGGCTCAAGGTGTGAAAACAAAACACTTCACATACTCAGGAAAGTGTATTTAACTCCTTTACAGTATCAGGATAAGGCCTGCAAGGCCTTGGGTGTGTTTCCAGCACCCAGGCACCAGTTTTACTGATGCTTGTGACGTTTGCAGGTGTTAGGCTTCAAGGGGATGAAGTCGCACCTTCTACCCAGGGTTATGGAGCTCCGCTCAGGGTGAGAATTCAGGGTTCACCCCTGGCTGGTGGTGTGAAAACAAAACACTTCACATACTCATTAAAGTGTATTTAACTCCTTTACAGTATCAGAATAGGACCTGCAATGCCTTGGGTGTGTTTCCAGCCTCCAGACTCCAGTTTTACTGATACTGGTGACATTTGCAGGTGTTAGGCTTCAAGGGGATGAAGTCGCAACTTCTACCCAGGGTTATGGAGCTCCGCGCAGGGTGAGATATCAGGGTTCACCCCTGGATGGAAGTGTGAAAATAAAACACTTCACTTACTCAGGAAAGTGTATTTAACTCATTTACAGTATCAGAACAAGGCCTGCAAGGCCTTGGGTTTGTTTCCAGCCTCCAGGCACCAGTTGTACTGATACTTGTGACACTTGGAGGTGTTATGCTTCAAGGGGATGAAGTCGCACCTTCTACCCAGGGTCATGGAGCTTCGCGCAGGGTAAGATTTCAGGGTTCACCCCTGGCTGGAGGTGTGAAAATAAAACACTTCACATACTCAGGAAAGCGTATTTAACTGCTTTACAGTATCACAATAAGGCCTGCAAGGCCTTGGGTGTGTTTCCAGCCTCCAGGCACCAGTTTTACTGATACTTGTGACATTTGCAGGTGTTATGCTTCAAGGGGATGAAGTCGCACCTTCTACCCAGGGTTATGGAGCTCCGCGCAGGGTGAGATTTCAGGCTTCACCCCTGGCTGGAGGTGTGAAAATAAAACACTTCACATACTCAGGAAAGCGTATTTAGCTGCTTTACAGTATCAGAATAAGGCCTGCAAGGCCTTGGGCCTACTTCCAGCCTCCTGGCACCAGTTTTACTGATACTTGTGACATTTGTAGGTGTTAGGCTTCAAGGGGATGAAGCCGCACCTTCTACCCAGGGTTATGGAGCTCCGCGCAGGGTGAGATTTCAGGCTTCACCCCTGGCTGGAGGTGTGAAAATAAAACACTTCACATACTCAGGAAAGCGTATTTAGCTGCTTTACAGTATCAGAATAAGGCCTGCAAGGCCTTGGGCCTACTTCCAGCCTCCTGGCACCAGTTTTACTGATACTTGTGACATTTGTAGGTGTTAGGCTTCAAGGGGGTGAAGTCGCACCTTCTACCCAGGGTCATGGAGCTCCGCGCAGGGTGAGATTTCAGGCTTCACCCCTGGCTGGAGGTGTGAAAATAAAACACTTCACACACTCAGGAAAGTGTATTTAGCTCCTTTACAGTATCAGAATAAGGCCTGCAAGGCCTTGGGCCTACTTCCAGCCTCCTGGCACCAGTTTTACTGATACTTGTGACATTTGCAGGTGTTAGGCTTCAAGGGGATGAAGTCGCACCTTCTACCCAGGGTCATGGAGCTTCGCGCAGGGTGAGATTTCAGGGTTCACCCCTGGATGGAAGTGTGAAAATAAAACACTTCACTTACTCAGGAAAGTGTATTTAACTCATTTACAGTATCAGAACAAGGCCTGCAAGGCCTTGGGTTTGTTTCCAGCCTCCAGGCACCAGTTGTACTGATACTTGTGACACTTGGAGGTGTTATGCTTCAAGGGGATGAAGTCGCACCTTCTACCCAGGGTCATGGAGCTTCACGCAGGGTAAGATTTCAGGGTTCACCCCTGGCTGGAGGTGTGAAAATAAAACACTTCACATACTCAGGAAAGTGTATTTAACTGCTTTACAGTATCACAATAAGGCCTGCAAGGCCTTGGGTGTGTTTCCAGCCTCCAGGCACCAGTTTTACTGATACTTGTGACATTTGCAGGTGTTAGGCTTCAAGGGGATGAAGTCGCACCTTCTACCCAGGGTTATGGAGCTCCGCGCAGGGTGAGATTTCAGGGTTCACCCCTGGATGGAAGTGTGAAAATAAAACACTTCACTTACTCAGGAAAGTGTATTTAACTCCTTTACAGTATCAGAACAAGGCCTGCAAGGCCTTGGGTTTGTTTCCAGCCTCCAGGCACCAGTTGTACTGATACTTGTGACACTTGGAGGTGTTATGCTTCAAGGGGATGAAGTCGCACCTTCTACCCAGGGTCATGGAGCTCCGCGCAGGGTAAGATTTCAGGGTTCACCCCTGGCTGGAGGTGTGAAAACAAATCACTTCACATACTCAGGAAAGTGTATTTCACTCCTTTACAGTATCAGAATAGGGCCTGCAATGCCTTGGGTGTGTTTCCAGCCTCCAGACACCAGTTTTACTGATACTGGTGACATTTGCAGGTGTTAGGCTTCAAGGGGATGAAGTCGCACCTTCTACCCAGGGTCATGGAGCTCCGCGCAGGGTTAGATTTCAGGGTTCACCCCTGGCTCAAGGTGTGAAAACAAAACACTTCACATACTCGGGAAAGTGTATTTAACTCCTTTACAGTATCAGGATAAGGCCTGCAAGGCCTTGGGTGTGTTTCCAGCACCCAGGCACCAGTTTTACTGATGCTTGTGACGTTTGCAGGTGTTAGGCTTCAAGGGGATGAAGTCGCACCTTCTACCCAGGGTTATGGAGCTCCGCTCAGGGTGAGAATTCAGGGTTCACCCCTGGCTGGTGGTGTGAAAACAAAACACTTCACATACTCATTAAAGTGTATTTAACTCCTTTACAGTATCAGAATAGGACCTGCAATGCCTTGGGTGTGTTTCCAGCCTCCAGACTCCAGTTTTACTGATACTGGTGACATTTGCAGGTGTTAGGCTTCAAGGGGATGAAGTCGCAACTTCTACCCAGGGTTATGGAGCTCCGCGCAGGGTGAGATATCAGGGTTCACCCCTGGATGGAAGTGTGAAAATAAAACACTTCACTTACTCAGGAAAGTGTATTTAACTCATTTACAGTATCAGAACAAGGCCTGCAAGGCCTTGGGTTTGTTTCCAGCCTCCAGGCACCAGTTGTACTGATACTTGTGACACTTGGAGGTGTTATGCTTCAAGGGGATGAAGTCGCACCTTCTACCCAGGGTCATGGAGCTTCGCGCAGGGTAAGATTTCAGGGTTCACCCCTGGCTGGAGGTGTGAAAATAAAACACTTCACATACTCAGGAAAGTGTATTTAACTGCTTTACAGTATCACAATAAGGCCTGCAAGGCCTTGGGTGTGTTTCCAGCCTCCAGGCACCAGTTGTACTGATACTTGTGACACTTGGAGGTGTTAGGCTTCAAGGGGATGAAGTCGCACCTTCTACCCAGGGTCATGGAGCTCCGCGCAGGGTGAGATTTCAGGCTTCACCCCTGGCTGGAGGTGTGAAAATAAAACACTTCACATACTCAGGAAAGTGTATTTAGCTGCTTTACAGTATCGGAATAAGGCCTGCAAGGCCTTGGGCCTACTTCCAGCCTCCTGGCACCAGTTTTACTGATACTTGTGACATTTGTAGGTGTTAGGCTTCAAGGGGATGAAGTCGCACCTTCTACCCAGGGTCATGGAGCTCCGCGCAGGGTGAGATTTCAGGCTTCACCCCTGGCTGGAGGTGTGAAAATAAAACACTTCACATACTCAGGAAAGCGTATTTAGCTGCTTTACAGTATCAGAATAAGGCCTGCAAGGCCTTGGGCCTACTTCCAGCCTCCTGGCACCAGTTTTACTGATACTTGTGACATTTGCAGGTGTTAGGCTTCAAGGGGATGAAGTCGCACCTTCTACCCAGGGTCATGGAGCTCCGTGCAGGGTAAGGTTTCAGGCTTCACCCCAGGCTGGAGGTGTGAAAATAAAACACTTCACATACTCAGGAAAGTGTATTTAGCTGCTTTACTGTATCAGAATAAGGCCTGCAAGGCCTTGGGCCTACTTCCAGCCTCCTGGCACCAGATTTACTGATACTTGTGACATTTGTAGGTGTTAGGCTTCAAGGGGATGAAGTCGCACCTTCTACCCAGGGTCATGGAGCTCCGCGCAGGGTGAGATTTCAGGGTTCACCCCAGGCTTGAGGTGTGAAAATAAAACACTTCACATACTCAGGAAAGTGTATTTAGCTCCTTTACAGTATCAGAATAAGGCCTGCAAGGCCTTGGGCCTACATCCAGCCTACTGGCACCAGTTTTACTGATACTTGTGACATTTGCAGGTGTTGGGCTTCAAGGGGATCAAGTCGCACCTTCTACCCAGGGTTATGGAGCTCCGCGCAGGGTGAGATTTCAGGGTTCACCCCATGCTTGAGGTGTGAAAATAAAAGCTTCACATACTCAGGAAAGTATATTTAGCTCCTTTACAGTATCAGAATAAGGCCTGCAAGGCCTTGGGCCTACTTCCAGCCTCCTGGCACCAGTTTTACTGATACTTGTGACATTTGCAGGTGTTAGGCTTCAAGGGGATGAAGTCGCACCTTCTACCCAGGGTCATGGAGCTCCGCGCAGGGTGAGATTTCAGGCTTCACCCCTGGCTGGAGGTGTGAAAATAAAACACTTCACATACTCAGGAAATTGTATTTAGCTGCTTTACAGTATCAGAATAAGGCCTGCAAGGCCTTGGGCCTACTTCCAGCGTCCTGGCACCAGTTTTACTGATACTTGTGACATTTGCAGGTGTTAGGCTTCAAGGGGATGAAGTCGCACCTTCTACCCAGTGTCATGGAGCTCCGCGCAGGGTGAGATTTCTGGCTTCACCCCAGGCTTGAGGTGTGAAAATAAAACACTTCACATCCTCAGGAAAGTGTATTTAACTGCTTTACAGTATCATAATAAGGCCTGCAAGGCCTTGGGTGTGTTTCCAGCCTCCAGGCACCAGTTTTACTGATACTTGTGACATTTGCAGGTGTTAGGCTTCAAGGGGATGAAGTCGCACCTTCTACCCAGGGTCATGGAGCTCCGCGCAGGGTGAGATTTCAGGGTTCACCCCTGGATGGAAGTGTGAAAATAAAACACTTCACATACTCAGGAAAGTGTATTTAACTCCTTTACAGTATCAGAACAAGGCCTGCAAGGCCTTGGGCCTACTTCCAGCCTCCTGGCACCAGTTTTACTGATACTTGTGACATTTGTAGGTGTTAGGCTTCAAGGGGATGAAGTCGCACCTTCTACCCAGGGTCATGGAGCTCCGCGCAGGGTGAGATTTCAGGGTTCACCCCAGGCTTGAGGTGTGAAAAATATACACTTCACATACTCAGGAAAGTGTATTTAGCTGCTTTACAGTATCAGAATAAGGCCTGCAAGGCCTTGGGCCTACTTCCAGCCTCCTGGCACCAGTTTTACTGATACTTGTGACATTTGTAGGTGTTAGGCTTCAAGGGGATGAAGTCGCACCTTCTACCCAGGGTTATGGAGCTCCGCGCAGGGTGAGATTTCAGAGTTCACCCCTGGATGGAAGTGTGAAAATAAAACACTTCACATACTCAGGAAAGCGTATTTAGCTGCTTTACAGTATCAGAATAAGGCCTGCAAGGCCTTGGGCCTACTTCCAGCCTCCTGGCACCAGATTTACTGATACTTGTGACATTTGCAGGTGTTAGGCTTCAAGGGGATGAAGCCGCACCTTCTACCCAGGGTTATGGAGCTCCGCGCAGGGTGAGATTTCAGGCTTCACCCCTGGCTGGAGGTGTGAAAATAAAACACTTCACATACTCAGGAAAGCGTATTTAGCTGCTTTACAGTATCAGAATAAGGCCTGCAAGGCCTTGGGCCTACTTCCAGCCTCCTGGCACCAGTTTTACTGATACTTGTGACATTTGTAGGTGTTAGGCTTCAAGGGGATGAAGTCGCACCTTCTACCCAGGGTCATGGAGCTCCGCGCAGGGTGAGATTTCAGGCTTCACCCCTGGCTGGAGGTGTGAAAATAAAACACTTCACACACTCAGGAAAGTGTATTTAGCTCCTTTACAGTATCAGAATAAGGCCTGCAAGGCCTTGGGCCTACTTCCAGCCTCCTGGCACCAGTTTTACTGATACTTGTGACATTTGCAGGTGTTAGGCTTCAAGGGGATGAAGTCGCACCTTCTACCCAGGGTCATGGAGCTTCGCGCAGGGTGAGATTTCAGGGTTCACCCCTGGATGGAAGTGTGAAAATAAAACACTTCACTTACTCAGGAAAGTGTATTTAACTCATTTACAGTATCAGAACAAGGCCTGCAAGGCCTTGGGTTTGTTTCCAGCCTCCAGGCACCAGTTGTACTGATACTTGTGACACTTGGAGGTGTTATGCTTCAAGGGGATGAAGTCGCACCTTCTACCCAGGGTCATGGAGCTTCACGCAGGGTAAGATTTCAGGGTTCACCCCTGGCTGGAGGTGTGAAAATAAAACACTTCACATACTCAGGAAAGTGTATTTAACTGCTTTACAGTATCACAATAAGGCCTGCAAGGCCTTGGGTGTGTTTCCAGCCTCCAGGCACCAGTTTTACTGATACTTGTGACATTTGCAGGTGTTAGGCTTCAAGGGGATGAAGTCGCACCTTCTACCCAGGGTTATGGAGCTCCGCGCAGGGTGAGATTTCAGGGTTCACCCCTGGATGGAAGTGTGAAAATAAAACACTTCACTTACTCAGGAAAGTGTATTTAACTCCTTTACAGTATCAGAACAAGGCCTGCAAGGCCTTGGGTTTGTTTCCAGCCTCCAGGCACCAGTTGTACTGATACTTGTGACACTTGGAGGTGTTATGCTTCAAGGGGATGAAGTCGCACCTTCTACCCAGGGTCATGGAGCTCCGCGCAGGGTAAGATTTCAGGGTTCACCCCTGGCTGGAGGTGTGAAAACAAATCACTTCACATACTCAGGAAAGTGTATTTCACTCCTTTACAGTATCAGAATAGGGCCTGCAATGCCTTGGGTGTGTTTCCAGCCTCCAGACACCAGTTTTACTGATACTGGTGACATTTGCAGGTGTTAGGCTTCAAGGGGATGAAGTCGCACCTTCTACCCAGGGTCATGGAGCTCCGCGCAGGGTTAGATTTCAGGGTTCACCCCTGGCTCAAGGTGTGAAAACAAAACACTTCACATACTCGGGAAAGTGTATTTAACTCCTTTACAGTATCAGGATAAGGCCTACAAGGCCTTGGGTGTGTTTCCAGCACCCAGGCACCAGTTTTACTGATGCTTGTGACGTTTGCAGGTGTTAGGCTTCAAGGGGATGAAGTCGCACCTTCTACCCAGGGTTATGGAGCTCCGCTCAGGGTGAGAATTCAGGGTTCACCCCTGGCTGGTGGTGTGAAAACAAAACACTTCACATACTCATTAAAGTGTATTTAACTCCTTTACAGTATCAGAATAGGACCTGCAATGCCTTGGGTGTGTTTCCAGCCTCCAGACTCCAGTTTTACTGATACTGGTGACATTTGCAGGTGTTAGGCTTCAAGGGGATGAAGTCGCAACTTCTACCCAGGGTTATGGAGCTCCGCGCAGGGTGAGATATCAGGGTTCACCCCTGGATGGAAGTGTGAAAATAAAACACTTCACTTACTCAGGAAAGTGTATTTAACTCATTTACAGTATCAGAACAAGGCCTGCAAGGCCTTGGGTTTGTTTCCAGCCTCCAGGCACCAGTTGTACTGATACTTGTGACACTTGGAGGTGTTATGCTTCAAGGGGATGAAGTCGCACCTTCTACCCAGGGTCATGGAGCTTCGCGCAGGGTAAGATTTCAGGGTTCACCCCTGGCTGGAGGTGTGAAAATAAAACACTTCACATACTCAGGAAAGTGTATTTAACTGCTTTACAGTATCACAATAAGGCCTGCAAGGCCTTGGGTGTGTTTCCAGCCTCCAGGCACCAGTTTTACTGATACTTGTGACATTTGCAGGTGTTAGGCTTCAAGGGGATGAAGTCGCACCTTCTACCCAGGGTTATGGAGCTCCGCGCAGGGTGAGATTTCAGGGTTCACCCCTGGATGGAAGTGTGAAAATAAAACACTTCACTTACTCAGGAAAGTGTATTTAACTCCTTTACAGTATCAGAACAAGGCCTGCAAGGCCTTGGGTTTGTTTCCAGCCTCCAGGCACCAGTTGTACTGATACTTGTGACACTTGGAGGTGTTATGCTTCAAGGGGATGAAGTCGCACCTTCTACCCAGGGTCATGGAGCTCCGCGCAGGGTGAGATTTCAGGCTTCACCCCTGGCTGGAGGTGTGAAAATAAAACACTTCACATACTCAGGAAAGTGTATTTAGCTGCTTTACAGTATCAGAATAAGGCCTGCAAGGCCTTGGGCCTACTTCCAGCCTCCTGGCACCAGTTTTACTGATACTTGTGACATTTGTAGGTGTTAGGCTTCAAGGGGATGAAGTTGCACCTTCTACCCAGGGTTATGGACCTTCGCGCAGGGTATGATTTCGGGTTTCAACCCTGGCTGGAGATGTGAAATCAAAACACTTCACAGACTCAGTAAAGAGTATTTAAGTCCTTCACAGTAACAGAACAAGGCCTGCAAGGCCTTTGGCCTGATTCCAGCCTCCTGGCACTAATTTACTGATACTTGTGACATTTGCAGGCGTTAGGCTTCAAGGGGACAAAGTCGCACCTTCTACCCGGGCTTATGGAGCTCCGCGCAGGGTGAGATATCAGGGTTCACCCCTGGCTGGAGGTGTGAAAATAAAGCACTTCACATACTCAGGAAAGTGTATTTAACTCCTTTAAAGTATCAGAATAATGCCTGCAAGGCCTTGGGTGTGTTTCCAGCCTCCAGGCACCAGTTTTACTGATAATTGTGACATTTGCCGGTGTTAGGCTTCATGGGGATGAAGTCGCACCTTCTACCCAGGGTTATGGAGCTCCGCGCAGGGTGAGAAGTCAGGGTTCACCCCTGGCTGGAGGTGTGAAAATAAAACACTTCACATACTCAGGAAAGTGTATTTAACTCCTTTACAGTATCAGAATAAGGCCTGCAAGGCCTTGGGTGTGTTTCCAGCATCCAGGCACCAGTTTTACTGATGCTTGTGACCTTTGCAGGTGTTAGGCTTCAAGGGGAGGAAGTCGCACCTTCTACCCAGGGTCATGGAGCTCCGCGCAGGGTTAGATTTCAGGGTTCACCCCTGGCTCAAGGTGTGAAAACAAAACACTTCACATACTCAGAAAAGTGTATTTAACTCCTTTACAGTATCAGGATAAGGCCTGCAAGGCCTTGGGTGTGTTTCCAGCACCCAGGCACCAGTTTTACTGATGCTTGTGACGTTTGCAGGTGTTAGGCTTCAAGGGGATGAAGTCGCACCTTCTACCCAGGGTTATGGAGCTCCGCTCAGGGTGAGAATTCAGGGTTCACCCCTGGCTGGTGGTGTGAAAACAAAACACTTCACATCCTCAGTAAAGTGTATTTAACTCCTTTACAGTATCAGAATAGGACCTGCAATGCCTTGGGTGTGTTTCCAGCCTCCAGACTCCAGTTTTACTGATGCTTGTGACATTTGCAGGTGTTAGGCTTCAAGGGGATGAAGTCGCAACTTCTACGCAGGGTTATGGAGCTCCGCGCAGGGTGAGAATTCAGGGTTCACCCCTGGCTGTTGGTGTGAAAACAAAACACTTTACATACTCAGTAAAGTGTATTTAACTCCTTCACAGTATCAGAACAAGGCCTGCAAGGCCTTGGGCCTACTTCCAGCCTCCTAGCACCAATTTACTGATACTTGTGACATTTGCAGGTGTTAGGCTTCAAGGGGATGAAGTTGCACCTTCTACCCAAGGTTATGGAGCTCCGCGCAGGGTGAGAATTCAGGGTTCACCCCTGGCTGTTGGTGTGAAAACAAAACACTTTACATACTCAGTAAAGTGTATTTAACTCCTTCACAGTATCAGAACAAGGCCTGCAAGGCCTTGGGCCTAATTCCAGCCTCCTGGCACCAATTTACTGATACTTGTGACATTTGCAGGTGTTAGGCTTCAAGGGGATAAAGTTGCACCTTCTACCCAAGGGTATGGAGCTCCGCGCAGGGTGAGATATCAGGGTTCAACCCTGGCTGGAGGTGTGAAAATAAAACACTTCACATACTCAGCAAAGTGTATTTAACTCCTTTACAGTATCAGAATAAGGCCTGCAAGGCCTTGGGTGTGTTTCCAGCATCCAGGAACCAGTTTTACTGATGCTTGTGACATTTGCAGGTGTTAGGCTTCAAGGGGATGAAGTCGCACCTTCTACCCAGGGTTATGGAGCTCCGCGCAGGGTGAGAATTCAGGGTTCACCCCTGGCTGTTGGTGTGAAAACAAAACACTTTACATACTCAGTAAAGTGTATTTAACTCCTTCACAGTATCAGAACAAGGCCTGCAAGGCCTTGGGCCTACTTCCAGCCTCCTAGCACCAATTTACTGATACTTGTGACATTTGCAGGTGTTAGGCTTCAAGGGGATGAAGTTGCACCTTCTACCCAAGGTTATGGAGCTCCGCGCAGGGTGAGAATTCAGGGTTCACCCCTGGCTGTTGGTGTGAAAACAAAACACTTTACATACTCAGTAAAGTGTATTTAACTCCTTCACAGTATCAGAACAAGGCCTGCAAGGCCTTGGGCCTAATTCCAGCCTCCTGGCACCAACTTACTGATACTTGTGACATTTGCAGGTGTTAGGCTTCAAGGGGATAAAGTTGCACCTTCTACCCAAGGGTATGGAGCTCCGCGCAGGGTGAGATATCAGGGTTCACCCCTGGCTGGAGGTGTGAAAATAAAACACTTCACATACTCAGGAAAGTGTATTTAACTCCTTTACAGTATCAGAATAAGGCCTGCAAGGCCTTGGGTGTGTTTCCAGCATCCAGGCACCAGTTTTACTGATGCTTGTGACATTTGCAGGTGTTAGGCTTCAAGGGGATGAAGTCGCACCTGCTACCCAGGGTTATGGAGCTCTGCGCAGGGTGAGAATTCAGGGTTCACCCCTGGCTGTTTGTGTGTAAACAAAACACTTCACATACTCAGTAAAGAGTATCTATCTCCTTCACAGTAACTGAACAAGGCCTGCAAGGCCTTGGGCCTAATTCCAGCCTCCAGACACCAGTTTTAATGATCCTTGTGACATTTGCAGGTGTTAGGCTTCAAGGGGAGGAAGTCGCACCTTCTACCCAGGGTCATGGAGCTCCGAGCAGGGTTAGATTTCAGGGTTCACCCCTGGCTCAAGGTGTGAAAACAAAACACTTCACATTCTCAGTAAAGTGTATTTAACTCCTTTACAGTATCAGAATAAGGCCTGCACGGCCTTGGGTGTGTTTCCAGCATCCAGGAACCAGTTTTACTGATGCTTGTGACATTTGCAGGTGTTAGGCTTCAAGGGGATGAAGTCGCACCTTCTACCCAGGGTTATGGAGCTCCGCGCAGGGTGAGAATTCAGGGTTCACCCCTGGCTGTTGGTGTGAAAACAAAACACTTTACATACTCAGTAAAGTGTATTTAACTCCTTCACAGTATCAGAACAAGGCCTGCAAGGCCTTGGGCCTACTTCCAGCCTCCTAGCACCAATTTACTGATACTTGTGACATTTGCAGGTGTTAGGCTTCAAGGGGATGAAGTTGCACCTTCTACCCAAGGTTATGGAGCTCCGCGCAGGGTGAGAATTCAGGGTTCACCCCTGGCTGTTGGTGTGAAAACAAAACACTTTACATACTCAGTAAAGTGTATTTAACTCCTTCACAGTATCAGAACAAGGCCTGCAAGGCCTTGGGCCTAATTCCAGCCTCCTGGCACCAATTTACTGATACTTGTGACATTTGCAGGTGTTAGGCTTCAAGGGGATAAAGTTGCACCTTCTACCCAAGGGTATGGAGCTCCGCGCAGGGTGAGATATCAGGGTTCACCCCTGGCTGGAGGTGTGAAAATAAAACACTTCACATACTCAGGAAAGTGTATTTAACTCCTTTACAGTATCAGAATAAGGCCTGCAAGGCCTTGGGTGTGTTTCCAGCATCCAGGCACCAGTTTTACTGATGCTTGTGACATTTGCAGGTGTTAGGCTTCAAGGGGATGAAGTCGCACCTTCTACCCAGGGTTATGGAGCTCTGCGCAGGGTGAGAATTCAGGGTTCACCCCTGGCTGTTTGTGTGTAAACAAAACACTTCACATACTCAGTAAAGAGTATCTATCTCCTTCACAGTAGCTGAACAAGGCCTGCAAGGCCTTGGGCCTAATTCCAGCCTCCAGACACCAGTTTTAATGATCCTTGTGACATTTGCAGGTGTTAGGCTTCAAGGGGAGGAAGTCGCACCTTCTACCCAGGGTCATGGAGCTCCGCGCAGGGTTAGATTTCAGGGTTCACCCCTGGCTCAAGGTGTGAAAACAAAACACTTCACATTCTCAGTAAAGTGTATTTAACTCCTTTACAGTATCAGAATAGGACCTGCAATGCCTTGGGTGTGTTTCCAGCCTCCAGACACCAGTTTTACTGATACTGGTGACATTTGCAGGTGTTAGGCTTCAAGGGGATGAAGTCGCAACTTCTACCCAGCGTTATGGAGCTCCGCGCAGGGTGAGAATTCAGGGTTCACCCCTGGCTGTTGGTGTGAAAACAAAACACTTTACATACTCAGTAAAGTGTATTTAACTCCTTCACAGTATCATAACAAGGCCTGCAAGGCCTTGGGCCTAGTTCCAGCCTCCTAGCACCAATTTACTGATACTTGTGACATTTGCAGGTGTTAGGCTTCAAGGGGATAAAGTTGCACCTTCTACCCAAGGGTATGGAGCTCCGCGCAGGGTGAGATATCAGGGTTCACCCCTGGCTGGAGGTGTGAAAATAAAACACTTCACATACTCAGGAAAGTGTATTTAACTCCTTTACAGTATCAGAATAAGGCCTGCAAGGCCTTGGGCCTACTTCCAGCCTCCTGGCACCAGTTTTACTGATACTTGTGACATTTGCAGGTGTTAGGCTTCAAGGGGATAAAGTTGCACCTTCTACCCAAGGGTATGGAGCTCCGCGCAGGGTTAGATTTCAGGGTTCACCCCTGGCTCAAGGTGTGAAAACAAAACACTTCACATACTCAGGAAAGTGTATTTAACTCCTTTACAGTATCAGGATAAGGCCTGCAAGGCCTTGGGTGTGTTTCCAGCATCCAGGCACCAGTTTAACTGATGCTTGTGACATTTGCAGGTGTCAGGCTTCAAGGGGATGAAGTCGCACCTTCTACCCAGGGTTAAGGAGCTTTGCGCAGGGTAAGATTTCAGGGTTCACCGCTGGCTGGAGGTGTGAAAATAAAACACTTCACATACTCAGGAAAGCGTATTTAGCTCCTTTACAGTATCAGAATAAGGCCTACAAGGCCTTGGGTGTGTTTCCAGCCTCCAGGCACCAGTTTTACTGATACTTGAGACATTTGTAGGTGTTAGGCTTCAAGGGGATGAAGTCGCACCTTCTACCCAGGGTTATGGAGCTCCGCGCAGGGTAAGATTTCAGGCTTCACCCCTGGCTGGAGGTGTGAAAATAAAACACTTCAAATACTCAGGAAAGTGTATTTAGCTCCTTTACAGTATCAGAATAAGGCCTGCAAGGCCTTGGGCCTACTTCCAGCCTCCTGGCACCAGTTTTACTGATACTTGTGACATTTGCAGGTGTTAGGCTTCAAGAGGATGAAGTCGCACCTTCTACCCAGGGTCATGGAGCTTCGCGCAGGGTAAGATTTCAGGGTTCACCCCTGGCTGGAGGTGTGAAAATAAAACACTTCACATACTCAGGAAAGTGTATTTAACTGCTTTACAGTATCACAATAAGGCCTGCAAGGCCTTGGGTGTGTTTCCAGCCTCCAGGCACCAGTTTTACTGATACTTGTGACATTTGCAGGTGTTAGGCTTCAAGGGGATGAAGTCGCACCTTCTACCCAGGGTTATGGAGCTCCGCGCAGGGTAAGATTTCAGGGTTCACCCCAGGCTTGAGGTGTGAAAATAAAACACTTCACATACTCAGGAAAGTGTATTTAGCTGCTTTACAGTATCAGAACAAGGCCTACAAGGCCTTGGGCCTACTTTCAGCCTCCTGGCACCAGTTTTACTGATACTTGTGACATTTGCAGGTGTTAGGCTTCAAGGGGATGAAGTCGCACCTTCTACCCAGTGTCATGGAGCTCCGCGCAGGGTGAGATTTCTGGCTTCACCCCAGGCTTGAGGTGTGAAAATAAAACACTTCACATACTCAGGAAAGTGTATTTAACTGCTTTACAGTATCATAATAAGGCCTGCAAGGCCTTGGGTGTGTTTCCAGCCTCCAGGCACCAGTTTTACTGATACTTGTGACATTTGCAGGTGTTAGGCTTCAAGGGGATGAAGTTGCACCTTCTACCCAAGGTTATGGAGCTCCGCGCAGGGTGAGAATTCAGGGTTCACCCCTGGCTGTTGGTGTGAAAACAAAACACTTTACATACTCAGTAAAGTGTATTTAACTCCTTCACAGTATCAGAACAAGGCCTGCAAGGCCTTGGGCCTAATTCCAGCCTCCTGGCACCAATTTACTGATACTTGTGACATTTGCAGGTGTTAGGCTTCAAGGGGATAAAGTTGCACCTTCTACCTAAGGGTATGGAGCTCCGCGCAGGGTGAGATATCAGGGTTCAACCCTGGCTGGAGGTGTGAAAATAAAACACTTCACATACTCAGCAAAGTGTATTTAACTCCTTTACAGTATCAGAATAAGGCCTGCAAGGCCTTGGGTGTGTTTCCAGCATCCAGGAACCAGTTTTACTGATGCTTGTGACATTTGCAGGTGTTAGGCTTCAAGGGGATGAAGTCGCACCTTCTACCCAGGGTTATGGAGCTCCGCGCAGGGTGAGAATTCAGGGTTCACCCCTGGCTGTTGGTGTGAAAACAAAACACTTTACATACTCAGTAAAGTGTATTTAACTCCTTCACAGTATCAGAACAAGGCCTGCAAGGCCTTGGGCCTACTTCCAGCCTCCTAGCACCAATTTACTGATACTTGTGACATTTGCAGGTTTTAGGCTTCAAGGGGATGAAGTTGCACCTTCTACCCAAGGTTATGGAGCTCCGCGCAGGGTGAGAATTCAGGGTTCACCCCTGGCTGTTGGTGTGAAAACAAAACACTTTACATACTCAGTAAAGTGTATTTAACTCCTTCACAGTATCAGAACAAGGCCTGCAAGGCCTTGGGCCTAATTCCAGCCTCCTGGCACCAACTTACTGATACTTGTGACATTTGCAGGTGTTAGGCTTCAAGGGGATAAAGTTGCACCTTCTACCCAAGGGTATGGAGCTCCGCGCAGGGTGAGATATCAGGGTTCACCCCTGGCTGGAGGTGTGAAAATAAAACACTTCACATACTCAGGAAAGTGTATTTAACTCCTTTACAGTATCAGAATAAGGCCTGCAAGGCCTTGGGTGTGTTTCCAGCATCCAGGCACCAGTTTTACTGATGCTTGTGACATTTGCAGGTGTTAGGCTTCAAGGGGATGAAGTCGCACCTTCTACCCAGGGTTATGGAGCTCTGCGCAGGGTGAGAATTCAGGGTTCACCCCTGGCTGTTTGTGTGTAAACAAAACACTTCACATACTCAGTAAAGAGTATCTATCTCCTTCACAGTAACTGAACAAGGCCTGCAAGGCCTTGGGCCTAATTCCAGCCTCCAGACACCAGTTTTAATGATCCTTGTGACATTTGCAGGTGTTAGGCTTCAAGGGGAGGAAGTCGCACCTTCTACCCAGGGTCATGGAGCTCCGAGCAGGGTTAGATTTCAGGGTTCACCCCTGGCTCAAGGTGTGAAAACAAAACACTTCACATTCTCAGTAAAGTGTATTTAACTCCTTTACAGTATCAGAATAAGGCCTGCAAGGCCTTGGGTGTGTTTCCAGCATCCAGGAACCAGTTTTACTGATGCTTGTGACATTTGCAGGTGTTAGGCTTCAAGGGGATGAAGTCGCACCTTCTACCCAGGGTTATGGAGCTCCGCGCAGGGTGAGAATTCAGGGTTCACCCCTGGCTGTTGGTGTGAAAACAAAACACTTTACATACTCAGTAAAGTGTATTTAACTCCTTCACAGTATCAGAACAAGGCCTGCAAGGCCTTGGGCCTACTTCCAGCCTCCTAGCACCAATTTACTGATACTTGTGACATTTGCAGGTGTTAGGCTTCAAGGGGATGAAGTTGCACCTTCTACCCAAGGTTATGGAGCTCCGCGCAGGGTGAGAATTCAGGGTTCACCCCTGGCTGTTGGTGTGAAAACAAAACACTTTACATACTCAGTAAAGTGTATTTAACTCCTTCACAGTATCAGAACAAGGCCTGCAAGGCCTTGGGCCTAATTCCAGCCTCCTGGCACCAATTTACTGATACTTGTGACATTTGCAGGTGTTAGGCTTCAAGGGGATAAAGTTGCACCTTCTACCCAACGGTATGGAGCTCCGCGCAGGGTGAGATATCAGGGTTCACCCCTGGCTGGAGGTGTGAAAATAAAACACTTCACATACTCAGGAAAGTGTATTTAACTCCTTTACAGTATCAGAATAAGGCCTGCAAGGCCTTGGGTGTGTTTCCAGCATCCAGGCACCAGTTTTACTGATGCTTGTGACATTTGCAGGTGTTAGGCTTCAAGGGGATGAAGTCGCACCTTCTACCCAGGGTTATGGAGCTCTGCGCAGGGTGAGAATTCAGGGTTCACCCCTGGCTGTTTGTGTGTAAACAAAACACTTCACATACTCAGTAAAGAGTATCTATCTCCTTCACAGTAGCTGAACAAGGCCTGCAAGGCCTTGGGCCTAATTCCAGCCTCCAGACACCAGTTTTAATGATCCTTGTGACATTTGCAGGTGTTAGGCTTCAAGGGGAGGAAGTCGCACCTTCTACCCAGGGTCATGGAGCTCCGCGCAGGGTTAGATTTCAGGGTTCACCCCTGGCTCAAGGTGTGAAAACAAAACACTTCACATTCTCAGTAAAGTGTATTTAACTCCTTTACAGTATCAGAATAGGACCTGCAATGCCTTGGGTGTGTTTCCAGCCTCCAGACACCAGTTTTACTGATACTGGTGACATTTGCAGGTGTTAGGCTTCAAGGGGATGAAGTCGCAACTTCTACCCAGCGTTATGGAGCTCCGCGCAGGGTGAGAATTCAGGGTTCACCCCTGGCTGTTGGTGTGAAAACAAAACACTTTACATACTCAGTAAAGTGTATTTAACTCCTTCACAGTATCATAACAAGGCCTGCAAGGCCTTGGGCCTAGTTCCAGCCTCCTAGCACCAATTTACTGATACTTGTGACATTTGCAGGTGTTAGGCTTCAAGGGGATAAAGTTGCACCTTCTACCCAAGGGTATGGAGCTCCGCGCAGGGTGAGATATCAGGGTTCACCCCTGGCTGGAGGTGTGAAAATAAAACACTTCACATACTCAGGAAAGTGTATTTAACTCCTTTACAGTATCAGAATAAGGCCTGCAAGGCCTTGGGCCTACTTCCAGCCTCCTGGCACCAGTTTTACTGATACTTGTGACATTTGCAGGTGTTAGGCTTCAAGGGGATAAAGTTGCACCTTCTACCCAAGGGTATGGAGCTCCGCGCAGGGTTAGATTTCAGGGTTCACCCCTGGCTCAAGGTGTGAAAACAAAACACTTCACATACTCAGGAAAGTGTATTTAACTCCTTTACAGTATCAGGATAAGGCCTGCAAGGCCTTGGGTGTGTTTCCAGCATCCAGGCACCAGTTTAACTGATGCTTGTGACATTTGCAGGTGTCAGGCTTCAAGGGGATGAAGTCGCACCTTCTACCCAGGGTTAAGGAGCTTTGCGCAGGGTAAGATTTCAGGGTTCACCGCTGGCTGGAGGTGTGAAAATAAAACACTTCACATACTCAGGAAAGCGTATTTAGCTCCTTTACAGTATCAGAATAAGGCCTACAAGGCCTTGGGTGTGTTTCCAGCCTCCAGGCACCAGTTTTACTGATACTTGAGACATTTGTAGGTGTTAGGCTTCAAGGGGATGAAGTCGCACCTTCTACCCAGGGTTATGGAGCTCCGCGCAGGGTAAGATTTCAGGCTTCACCCCTGGCTGGAGGTGTGAAAATAAAACACTTCAAATACTCAGGAAAGTGTATTTAGCTCCTTTACAGTATCAGAATAAGGCCTGCAAGGCCTTGGGCCTACTTCCAGCCTCCTGGCACCAGTTTTACTGATACTTGTGACATTTGCAGGTGTTAGGCTTCAAGAGGATGAAGTCGCACCTTCTACCCAGGGTCATGGAGCTTCGCGCAGGGTAAGATTTCAGGGTTCACCCCTGGCTGGAGGTGTGAAAATAAAACACTTCACATACTCAGGAAAGTGTATTTAACTGCTTTACAGTATCACAATAAGGCCTGCAAGGCCTTGGGTGTGTTTCCAGCCTCCAGGCACCAGTTTTACTGATACTTGTGACATTTGCAGGTGTTAGGCTTCAAGGGGATGAAGTCGCACCTTCTACCCAGGGTTATGGAGCTCCGCGCAGGGTAAGATTTCAGGGTTCACCCCAGGCTTGAGGTGTGAAAATAAAACACTTCACATACTCAGGAAAGTGTATTTAGCTGCTTTACAGTATCAGAACAAGGCCTACAAGGCCTTGGGCCTACTTTCAGCCTCCTGGCACCAGTTTTACTGATACTTGTGACATTTGCAGGTGTTAGGCTTCAAGGGGATGAAGTCGCACCTTCTACCCAGTGTCATGGAGCTCCGCGCAGGGTGAGATTTCTGGCTTCACCCCAGGCTTGAGGTGTGAAAATAAAACACTTCACATACTCAGGAAAGTGTATTTAACTGCTTTACAGTATCATAATAAGGCCTGCAAGGCCTTGGGTGTGTTTCCAGCCTCCAGACACCAGTTTTACTGATACTGGTGACATTTGCAGGTGTTAGGCTTCAAGGGGATGAAGTTGCACCTTCTACCCAAGGTTATGGAGCTCCGCGCAGGGTGAGAATTCAGGGTTCACCCCTGGCTGTTGGTGTGAAAACAAAACACTTTACATACTCAGTAAAGTGTATTTAACTCCTTCACAGTATCAGAACAAGGCCTGCCAGGCCTTGGGCCTAATTCCAGCCTCCTGGCACCAATTTACTGATACTTGTGACATTTGCAGGTGTTAGGCTTCAAGGGGATAAAGTTGCACCTTCTACCCAAGGGTATGGAGCTCCGCGCAGGGTGAGATATCAGGGTTCACCCCTGGCTGGAGGTGTGAAAATAAAACACTTCACATACTCAGGAAAGTGTATTTAACTCCTTTACAGTATCAGAATAAGGCCTGCAAGGCCTTGGGTGTGTTTCCAGCATCCAGGCACCAGTTTTACTGATGCTTGTGACATTTGCAGGTGTTAGGCTTCAAGGGGATGAAGTCGCACCTTCTACCCAGGGTCATGGAGCTCCGCGCAGGGTGAGATTTCAGGGTTCACCCCAGGCTTGAGGTGTGAAAAATATACACTTCACATACTCAGGAAAGTGTATTTAGCTGCTTTACAATATCAGAATAAGGCCTGCAAGGCCTTGGGCCTACTTCCAGCCTCCTGGCACCAGTTTTACTGATACTTGTGACATTTGTAGGTGTTAGGCTTCAAGGGGATGAAGTCGCACCTTCTACCCAGGGTTATGGAGCTCCGCGCAGGGTGAGATTTCAGGGTTCACCCCTGGATGGAAGTGTGAAAATAAAACACTTCACATACTCAGGAAAGTGTATTTAGCTGCTTTACAGTATCAGAATAAGGCCTGCAAGGCCTTGGGCCTACTTCCAGCCTCCTGGCACCAGATTTACTGATACTTGTGACATTTGCAGGTGTTAGGCTTCAAGGGGATGAAGCCGCACCTTCTACCCAGGGTTATGGAGCTCCGCGCAGGGTGAGATTTCAGGCTTCACCCCTGGCTGGAGGTGTGAAAATAAAACACTTCACATACTCAGGAAAGCGTATTTAGCTGCTTTACAGTATCAGAATAAGGCCTGCAAGGCCTTGGGCCTACTTCCAGCCTCCTGGCACCAGTTTTACTGATACTTGTGACATTTGTAGGTGTTAGGCTTCAAGGGGATGAAGTCGCACCTTCTACCCAGGGTCATGGAGCTCCGCGCAGGGTGAGATTTCAGGCTTCACCCCTGGCTGGAGGTGTGAAAATAAAACACTTCACATACTCAGGAAAGTGTATTTAGCTCCTTTACAGTATCAGAATAAGGCCTGCAAGGCCTTGGGCCTACTTCCTGCCTCCTGGCACCAGTTTTACTGATACTTGTGACATTTGCAGGTGTTAGGCTTCAAGGGGATGAAGTCGCACCTTCTACCCAGGGTCATGGAGCTCCGCGCTGGGTGAGATTTCAGGCTTCACCCCTGGCTGGAGGTGTGAAAATAAAACACTTCACATACTCAGGAAAGTGTATTTAGCTCCTTTACAGTATCAGAATAAGGCCTGCAAGGCCTTGGGCCTACTTCCAGCCTCCTGGCACCAGTTTTACTGATACTTGTGACATTTGCAGGTGTTAGGCTTCAAGGGGATGAAGTCGCACCTTCTACCCAGGGTCATGGAGCTTCGCGCAGGGTGAGATTTCAGGGTTCACCCCTGGATGGAAGTGTGAAAATAAAACACTTCACTTACTCAGGAAAGTGTATTTAACTCATTTACAGTATCAGAACAAGGCCTGCAAGGCCTTGGGTTTGTTTCCAGCCTCCAGGCACCAGTTGTACTGATACTTGTGACACTTGGAGGTGTTATGCTTCAAGGGGATGAAGTCGCACCTTCTACCCAGGGTCATGGAGCTTCGCGCAGGGTAAGATTTCAGGGTTCACCCCTGGCTGGAGGTGTGAAAATAAAACACTTCACATACTCAGGAAAGTGTATTTAACTGCTTTACAGTATCACAATAAGGCCTGCAAGGCCTTGGGTGTGTTTCCAGCCTCCAGGCACCAGTTTTACTGATACTTGTGACATTTGCAGGTGTTAGGCTTCAAGGGGATGAAGACGCACCTTCTACCCAGGGTTATGGAGCTCCGCGCAGGGTGAGATTTCAGGGTTCACCCCTGGATGGAAGTGTGAAAATAAAACACTTCACTTACTCAGGAAAGTGTATTTAACTCCTTTACAGTATCAGAACAAGGCCTGCAAGGCCTTGGGTTTGTTTCCAGCCTCCAGGCACCAGTTGTACTGATACTTGTGACACTTGGAGGTGTTATGCTTCAAGGGGATGAAGTCGCACCTTCTACCCAGGGTCATGGAGCTCCGCGCAGGGTAAGATTTCAGGGTTCACCCCTGGCTGGAGGTGTGAAAACAAATCACTTCACATACTCAGTAAAGTGTATTTCACTCCTTTACAGTATCAGAATAGGGCCTGCAATGCCTTGGGTGTGTTTCCAGCCTCCAGACACCAGTTTTACTGATACTGGTGACATTTGCAGGTGTTAGGCTTCAAGGGGAAGAAGTCGCACCTTCTACCCAGGGTCATGGAGCTCCGCGCAGGGTTAGATTTCAGGGTTCACCCCTGGCTCAAGGTGTGAAAACAAAACACTTCACATACTCAGGAAAGTGTATTTAACTCCTTTACAGTATCAGGATAAGGCCTGCAAGGCCTTGGGTGTGTTTCCAGCACCCAGGCACCAGTTTTACTGATGCTTGTGACGTTTGCAGGTGTTAGGCTTCAAGGGGATGAAGTCGCACCTTCTACCCAGGGTTATGGAGCTCCGCTCAGGGTGAGAATTCAGGGTTCACCCCTGGCTGGTGGTGTGAAAACAAAACACTTCACATACTCATTAAAGTGTATTTAACTCCTTTACAGTATCAGAATAGGACCTGCAATGCCTTGGGTGTGTTTCCAGCCTCCAGACTCCAGTTTTACTGATACTGGTGACATTTGCAGGTGTTAGGCTTCAAGGGGATGAAGTCGCAACTTCTACCCAGGGTTATGGAGCTCCGCGCAGGGTGAGATATCAGGGTTCACCCCTGGATGGAAGTGTGAAAATAAAACACTTCACTTACTCAGGAAAGTGTATTTAACTCATTTACAGTATCAGAACAAGGCCTGCAAGGCCTTGGGTTTGTTTCCAGCCTCCAGGCACCAGTTGTACTGATACTTGTGACACTTGGAGGTGTTATGCTTCAAGGGGATGAAGTCGCACCTTCTACCCAGGGTCATGGAGCTTCGCGCAGGGTAAGATTTCAGGGTTCACCCCTGGCTGGAGGTGTGAAAATAAAACACTTCACATACTCAGGAAAGTGTATTTAACTGCTTTACAGTATCACAATAAGGCCTGCAAGGCCTTGGGTGTGTTTCCAGCCTCCAGGCACCAGTTTTACTGATACTTGTGACATTTGCAGGTGTTAGGCTTCAAGGGGATGAAGTCGCACCTTCTACCCAGGGTTATGGAGCTCCGCGCAGGGTGAGATTTCAGGCTTCACCCCTGGCTGGAGGTGTGAAAATAAAACACTTCACATACTCAGGAAAGCGTATTTAGCTGCTTTACAGTATCAGAATAAGGCCTGCAAGGCCTTGGGCCTACTTCCAGCCTCCTGGCACCAGTTTTACTGATACTTGTGACATTTGTAGGTGTTAGGCTTCAAGGGGATGAAGCCGCACCTTCTACCCAGGGTTATGGAGCTCCGCGCAGGGTGAGATTTCAGGCTTCACCCCTGGCTGGAGGTGTGAAAATAAAACACTTCACATACTCAGGAAAGCGTATTTAGCTGCTTTACAGTATCAGAATAAGGCCTGCAAGGCCTTGGGCCTACTTCCAGCCTCCTGGCACCAGTTTTACTGATACTTGTGACATTTGTAGGTGTTAGGCTTCAAGGGGGTGAAGTCGCACCTTCTACCCAGGGTCATGGAGCTCCGCGCAGGGTGAGATTTCAGGCTTCACCCCTGGCTGGAGGTGTGAAAATAAAACACTTCACACACTCAGGAAAGTGTATTTAGCTCCTTTACAGTATCAGAATAAGGCCTGCAAGGCCTTGGGCCTACTTCCAGCCTCCTGGCACCAGTTTTACTGATACTTGTGACATTTGCAGGTGTTAGGCTTCAAGGGGATGAAGTCGCACCTTCTACCCAGGGTCATGGAGCTTCGCGCAGGGTGAGATTTCAGGGTTCACCCCTGGATGGAAGTGTGAAAATAAAACACTTCACTTACTCAGGAAAGTGTATTTAACTCATTTACAGTATCAGAACAAGGCCTGCAAGGCCTTGGGTTTGTTTCCAGCCTCCAGGCACCAGTTGTACTGATACTTGTGACACTTGGAGGTGTTATGCTTCAAGGGGATGAAGTCGCACCTTCTACCCAGGGTCATGGAGCTTCGCGCAGGGTAAGATTTCAGGGTTCACCCCTGGCTGGAGGTGTGAAAATAAAACACTTCACATACTCAGGAAAGTGTATTTAACTGCTTTACAGTATCACAATAAGGCCTGCAAGGCCTTGGGTGTGTTTCCAGCCTCCAGGCACCAGTTTTACTGATACTTGTGACATTTGCAGGTGTTAGGCTTCAAGGGGATGAAGTCGCACCTTCTACCCAGGGTTATGGAGCTCCGCGCAGGGTGAGATTTCAGGCTTCACCCCTGGCTGGAGGTGTGAAAATAAAACACTTCACATACTCAGGAAAGCGTATTTAGCTGCTTTACAGTATCAGAATAAGGCCTGCAAGGCCTTGGGTGTGTTTCCAGCATCCAGGCACCAGTTTTACTGATGCTTGTGACATTTGCAGGTGTTAGGCTTCAAGGGGATGAAGTCGCACCTTCTACCCAGGGTTATGGAGCTCTGCGCAGGGTGAGAATTCAGGGTTCACCCCTGGCTGTTTGTGTGTAAACAAAACACTTCACATACTCAGTAAAGAGTATCTATCTCCTTCACAGTAACTGAACAAGGCCTGCAAGGCCTTGGGCCTAATTCCAGCCTCCAGACACCAGTTTTAATGATCCTTGTGACATTTGCAGGTGTTAGGCTTCAAGGGGAGGAAGTCGCACCTTCTACCCAGGGTCATGGAGCTCCGCGCAGGGTTAGATTTCAGGGTTCACCCCTGGCTCAAGGTGTGAAAACAAAACACTTCACATTCTCAGTAAAGTGTATTTAACTCCTTTACAGTATCAGAATAGGACCTGCAATGCCTTGGGTGTGTTTCCAGCCTCCAGACACCAGTTTTACTGATACTGGTGACATTTGCAGGTGTTAGGCTTCAAGGGGATGAAGTCGCAACTTCTACCCAGCGTTATGGAGCTCCGCGCAGGGTGAGAATTCAGGGTTCACCCCTGGCTGTTGGTGTGAAAACAAAACACTTTACATACTCAGTAAAGTGTATTTAACTCCTTCACAGTATCATAACAAGGCCTTGGGCCTAGTTCCAGCCTCCTAGCACCAATTTACTGATACTTGTGACATTTGCAGGTGTTAGGCTTCAAGGGGATGAAGTTGCACCTTCTACCCAAGGTTATGGAGCTCCGCGCAGGGTGAGAATTCAGGGTTCACCCCTGGCTGTTGGTGTGAAAACAAAACACTTTACATACTCAGTAAAGTGTATTTAACTCCTTCACAGTATCAGAACAAGGCCTGCCAGGCCTTGGGCCTAATTCCAGCCTCCTGGCACCAATTTACTGATACTTGTGACATTTGCAGGTGTTAGGCTTCAAGGGGATAAAGTTGCACCTTCTACCCAAGGGTATGGAGCTCCGCGCAGGGTGAGATATCAGGGTTCACCCCTGGCTGGAGGTGTGAAAATAAAACACTTCACATACTCAGGAAAGTGTATTTAACTCCTTTACAGTATCAGAATAAGGCCTGCAAGGCCTTGGGTGTGTTTCCAGCATCCAGGCACCAGTTTTACTGATGCTTGTGACATTTGCAGGTGTTAGGCTTCAAGGGGATGAAGTCGCACCTTCTACCCAGGGTCATGGAGCTCCGCGCAGGGTGAGATTTCAGGGTTCACCCCAGGCTTGAGGTGTGAAAAATATACACTTCACATACTCAGGAAAGTGTATTTAGCTGCTTTACAATATCAGAATAAGGCCTGCAAGGCCTTGGGCCTACTTCCAGCCTCCTGGCACCAGTTTTACTGATACTTGTGACATTTGTAGGTGTTAGGCTTCAAGGGGATGAAGTCGCACCTTCTACCCAGGGTTATGGAGCTCCGCGCAGGGTGAGATTTCAGGGTTCACCCCTGGATGGAAGTGTGAAAATAAAACACTTCACATACTCAGGAAAGTGTATTTAGCTGCTTTACAGTATCAGAATAAGGCCTGCAAGGCCTTGGGCCTACTTCCAGCCTCCTGGCACCAGATTTACTGATACTTGTGACATTTGCAGGTGTTAGGCTTCAAGGGGATGAAGCCGCACCTTCTACCCAGGGTTATGGAGCTCCGCGCAGGGTGAGATTTCAGGCTTCACCCCTGGCTGGAGGTGTGAAAATAAAACACTTCACATACTCAGGAAAGCGTATTTAGCTGCTTTACAGTATCAGAATAAGGCCTGCAAGGCCTTGGGCCTACTTCCAGCCTCCTGGCACCAGTTTTACTGATACTTGTGACATTTGTAGTTGTTAGGCTTCAAGGGGATGAAGTCGCACCTTCTACCCAGGGTCATGGAGCTCCGCGCAGGGTGAGATTTCAGGCTTCACCCCTGGCTGGAGGTGTGAAAATAAAACACTTCACATACTCAGGAAAGTGTATTTAGCTCCTTTACAGTATCAGAATAAGGCCTGCAAGGCCTTGGGCCTACTTCCAGCCTCCTGGCACCAGTTTTACTGATACTTGTGACATTTGCAGGTGTTAGGCTTCAAGGGGATGAAGTCGCACCTTCTACCCAGGGTCATGGAGCTTCGCGCAGGGTGAGATTTCAGGGTTCACCCCTGGATGGAAGTGTGAAAATAAAACACTTCACTTACTCAGGAAAGTGTATTTAACTCATTTACAGTATCAGAACAAGGCCTGCAAGGCCTTGGGTTTGTTTCCAGCCTCCAGGCACCAGTTGTACTGATACTTGTGACACTTGGAGGTGTTATGCTTCAAGGGGATGAAGTCGCACCTTCTACCCAGGGTCATGGAGCTTCGCGCAGGGTAAGATTTCAGGGTTCACCCCTGGCTGGAGGTGTGAAAATAAAACACTTCACATACTCAGGAAAGTGTATTTAACTGCTTTACAGTATCACAATAAGGCCTGCAAGGCCTTGGGTGTGTTTCCAGCCTCCAGGCACCAGTTTTACTGATACTTGTGACATTTGCAGGTGTTAGGCTTCAAGGGGATGAAGTCGCACCTTCTACCCAGGGTTATGGAGCTCCGCGCAGGGTGAGATTTCAGGGTTCACCCCTGGATGGAAGTGTGAAAATAAAACACTTCACTTACTCAGGAAAGTGTATTTAACTCCTTTACAGTATCAGAACAAGGCCTGCAAGGCCTTGGGTTTGTTTCCAGCCTCCAGGCACCAGTTGTACTGATACTTGTGACACTTGGAGGTGTTATGCTTCAAGGGGATGAAGTCGCACCTTCTACCCAGGGTCATGGAGCTCCGCGCAGGGTAAGATTTCAGGGTTCACCCCTGGCTGGAGGTGTGAAAACAAATCACTTCACATACTCAGTAAAGTGTATTTCACTCCTTTACAGTATCAGAATAGGGCCTGCAATGCCTTGGGTGTGTTTCCAGCCTCCAGACACCAGTTTTACTGATACTGGTGACATTTGCAGGTGTTAGGCTTCAAGGGGAAGAAGTCGCACCTTCTACCCAGGGTCATGGAGCTCCGCGCAGGGTTAGATTTCAGGGTTCACCCCTGGCTCAAGGTGTGAAAACAAAACACTTCACATACTCAGGAAAGTGTATTTAACTCCTTTACAGTATCAGGATAAGGCCTGCAAGGCCTTGGGTGTGTTTCCAGCACCCAGGCACCAGTTTTACTGATGCTTGTGACGTTTGCAGGTGTTAGGCTTCAAGGGGATGAAGTCGCACCTTCTACCCAGGGTTATGGAGCTCCGCTCAGGGTGAGAATTCAGGGTTCACCCCTGGCTGGTGGTGTGAAAACAAAACACTTCACATACTCATTAAAGTGTATTTAACTCCTTTACAGTATCAGAATAGGACCTGCAATGCCTTGGGTGTGTTTCCAGCCTCCAGACTCCAGTTTTACTGATACTGGTGACATTTGCAGGTGTTAGGCTTCAAGGGGATGAAGTCGCAACTTCTACCCAGGGTTATGGAGCTCCGCGCAGGGTGAGATATCAGGGTTCACCCCTGGATGGAAGTGTGAAAATAAAACACTTCACTTACTCAGGAAAGTGTATTTAACTCATTTACAGTATCAGAACAAGGCCTGCAAGGCCTTGGGTTTGTTTCCAGCCTCCAGGCACCAGTTGTACTGATACTTGTGACACTTGGAGGTGTTATGCTTCAAGGGGATGAAGTCGCACCTTCTACCCAGGGTCATGGAGCTTCGCGCAGGGTAAGATTTCAGGGTTCACCCCTGGCTGGAGGTGTGAAAATAAAACACTTCACATACTCAGGAAAGCGTATTTAACTGCTTTACAGTATCACAATAAGGCCTGCAAGGCCTTGGGTGTGTTTCCAGCCTCCAGGCACCAGTTTTACTGATACTTGTGACATTTGCAGGTGTTAGGCTTCAAGGGGATGAAGTCGCACCTTCTACCCAGGGTTATGGAGCTCCGCGCAGGGTGAGATTTCAGGCTTCACCCCTGGCTGGAGGTGTGAAAATAAAACACTTCACATACTCAGGAAAGCGTATTTAGCTGCTTTACAGTATCAGAATAAGGCCTGCAAGGCCTTGGGCCTACTTCCAGCCTCCTGGCACCAGTTTTACTGATACTTGTGACATTTGTAGGTGTTAGGCTTCAAGGGGATGAAGCCGCACCTTCTACCCAGGGTTATGGAGCTCCGCGCAGGGTGAGATTTCAGGCTTCACCCCTGGCTGGAGGTGTGAAAATAAAACACTTCACATACTCAGGAAAGCGTATTTAGCTGCTTTACAGTATCAGAATAAGGCCTGCAAGGCCTTGGGCCTACTTCCAGCCTCCTGGCACCAGTTTTACTGATACTTGTGACATTTGTAGGTGTTAGGCTTCAAGGGGGTGAAGTCGCACCTTCTACCCAGGGTCATGGAGCTCCGCGCAGGGTGAGATTTCAGGCTTCACCCCTGGCTGGAGGTGTGAAAATAAAACACTTCACACACTCAGGAAAGTGTATTTAGCTCCTTTACAGTATCAGAATAAGGCCTGCAAGGCCTTGGGCCTACTTCCAGCCTCCTGGCACCAGTTTTACTGATACTTGTGACATTTGCAGGTGTTAGGCTTCAAGGGGATGAAGTCGCACCTTCTACCCAGGGTCATGGAGCTTCGCGCAGGGTGAGATTTCAGGGTTCACCCCTGGATGGAAGTGTGAAAATAAAACACTTCACTTACTCAGGAAAGTGTATTTAACTCATTTACAGTATCAGAACAAGGCCTGCAAGGCCTTGGGTTTGTTTCCAGCCTCCAGGCACCAGTTGTACTGATACTTGTGACACTTGGAGGTGTTATGCTTCAAGGGGATGAAGTCGCACCTTCTACCCAGGGTCATGGAGCTTCACGCAGGGTAAGATTTCAGGGTTCACCCCTGGCTGGAGGTGTGAAAATAAAACACTTCACATACTCAGGAAAGTGTATTTAACTGCTTTACAGTATCACAATAAGGCCTGCAAGGCCTTGGGTGTGTTTCCAGCCTCCAGGCACCAGTTTTACTGATACTTGTGACATTTGCAGGTGTTAGGCTTCAAGGGGATGAAGTCGCACCTTCTACCCAGGGTTATGGAGCTCCGCGCAGGGTGAGATTTCAGGGTTCACCCCTGGATGGAAGTGTGAAAATAAAACACTTCACTTACTCAGGAAAGTGTATTTAACTCCTTTACAGTATCAGAACAAGGCCTGCAAGGCCTTGGGTTTGTTTCCAGCCTCCAGGCACCAGTTGTACTGATACTTGTGACACTTGGAGGTGTTATGCTTCAAGGGGATGAAGTCGCACCTTCTACCCAGGGTCATGGAGCTCCGCGCAGGGTAAGATTTCAGGGTTCACCCCTGGCTGGAGGTGTGAAAACAAATCACTTCACATACTCAGGAAAGTGTATTTCACTCCTTTACAGTATCAGAATAGGGCCTGCAATGCCTTGGGTGTGTTTCCAGCCTCCAGACACCAGTTTTACTGATACTGGTGACATTTGCAGGTGTTAGGCTTCAAGGGGATGAAGTCGCACCTTCTACCCAGGGTCATGGAGCTCCGCGCAGGGTTAGATTTCAGGGTTCACCCCTGGCTCAAGGTGTGAAAACAAAACACTTCACATACTCGGGAAAGTGTATTTAACTCCTTTACAGTATCAGGATAAGGCCTGCAAGGCCTTGGGTGTGTTTCCAGCACCCAGGCACCAGTTTTACTGATGCTTGTGACGTTTGCAGGTGTTAGGCTTCAAGGGGATGAAGTCGCACCTTCTACCCAGGGTTATGGAGCTCCGCTCAGGGTGAGAATTCAGGGTTCACCCCTGGCTGGTGGTGTGAAAACAAAACACTTCACATACTCATTAAAGTGTATTTAACTCCTTTACAGTATCAGAATAGGACCTGCAATGCCTTGGGTGTGTTTCCAGCCTCCAGACTCCAGTTTTACTGATACTGGTGACATTTGCAGGTGTTAGGCTTCAAGGGGATGAAGTCGCAACTTCTACCCAGGGTTATGGAGCTCCGCGCAGGGTGAGATATCAGGGTTCACCCCTGGATGGAAGTGTGAAAATAAAACACTTCACTTACTCAGGAAAGTGTATTTAACTCATTTACAGTATCAGAACAAGGCCTGCAAGGCCTTGGGTTTGTTTCCAGCCTCCAGGCACCAGTTGTACTGATACTTGTGACACTTGGAGGTGTTATGCTTCAAGGGGATGAAGTCGCACCTTCTACCCAGGGTCATGGAGCTTCGCGCAGGGTAAGATTTCAGGGTTCACCCCTGGCTGGAGGTGTGAAAATAAAACACTTCACATACTCAGGAAAGTGTATTTAACTGCTTTACAGTATCACAATAAGGCCTGCAAGGCCTTGGGTGTGTTTCCAGCCTCCAGGCACCAGTTGTACTGATACTTGTGACACTTGGAGGTGTTAGGCTTCAAGGGGATGAAGTCGCACCTTCTACCCAGGGTCATGGAGCTCCGCGCAGGGTGAGATTTCAGGCTTCACCCCTGGCTGGAGGTGTGAAAATAAAACACTTCACATACTCAGGAAAGTGTATTTAGCTGCTTTACAGTATCGGAATAAGGCCTGCAAGGCCTTGGGCCTACTTCCAGCCTCCTGGCACCAGTTTTACTGATACTTGTGACATTTGTAGGTGTTAGGCTTCAAGGGGATGAAGTCGCACCTTCTACCCAGGGTCATGGAGCTCCGCGCAGGGTGAGATTTCAGGCTTCACCCCTGGCTGGAGGTGTGAAAATAAAACACTTCACATACTCAGGAAAGTGTATTTAGCTCCTTTACAGTATCAGAATAAGGCCTGCAAGGCCTTGGGCCTACTTCCAGCCTCCTGGCACCAGTTTTACTGATACTTGTGACATTTGCAGGTGTTAGGCTTCAAGGGGATGAAGTCGCACCTTCTACCCAGGGTCATGGAGCTCCGTGCAGGGTAAGGTTTCAGGCTTCACCCCAGGCTGGAGGTGTTAAAATAAAACACTTCACATACTCAGGAAAGTGTATTTAGCTGCTTTACTGTATCAGAATAAGGCCTGCAAGGCCTTGGGCCTACTTCCAGCCTCCTGGCACCAGATTTACTGATACTTGTGACATTTGTAGGTGTTAGGCTTCAAGGGGATGAAGTCGCACCTTCTACCCAGGGTCCTGGAGCTCCGCGCAGGGTGAGATTTCAGGGTTCACCCCAGGCTTGAGGTGTGAAAATAAAACACTTCACATACTCAGGAAAGTGTATTTAGCTCCTTTACAGTATCAGAATAAGGCCTGCAAGGCCTTGGGCCTACATCCAGCCTACTGGCACCAGTTTTACTGATACTTGTGACATTTGCAGGTGTTGGGCTTCAAGGGGATCAAGTCGCACCTTCTACCCAGGGTTATGGAGCTCCGCGCAGGGTGAGATTTCAGGGTTCACCCCATGCTTGAGGTGTGAAAATAAAAGCTTCACATACTCAGGAAAGTATATTTAGCTCCTTTACAGTATCAGAATAAGGCCTGCAAGGCCTTGGGCCTACTTCCAGCCTCCTGGCACCAGTTTTACTGATACTTGTGACATTTGCAGGTGTTAGGCTTCAAGGGGATGAAGTCGCACCTTCTACCCAGGGTCATGGAGCTTCGCGCAGGGTGAGATTTCAGGGTTCACCCCTGGATGGAAGTGTGAAAATAAAACACTTCACTTACTCAGGAAAGTGTATTTAACTCATTTACAGTATCAGAACAAGGCCTGCAAGGCCTTGGGTTTGTTTCCAGCCTCCAGGCACCAGTTGTACTGATACTTGTGACACTTGGAGGTGTTATGCTTCAAGGGGATGAAGTCGCACCTTCTACCCAGGGTCATGGAGCTTCGCGCAGGGTAAGATTTCAGGGTTCACCCCTGGCTGGAGGTGTGAAAATAAAACACTTCACATACTCAGGAAAGTGTATTTAACTGCTTTACAGTATCACAATAAGGCCTGCAAGGCCTTGGGTGTGTTTCCAGCCTCCAGGCACCAGTTTTACTGATACTTGTGACATTTGCAGGTGTTAGGCTTCAAGGGGATGAAGTCGCACCTTCTACCCAGGGTTATGGAGCTCCGCGCAGGGTGAGATTTCAGGGTTCACCCCTGGATGGAAGTGTGAAAATAAAACACTTCACTTACTCAGGAAAGTGTATTTAACTCATTTACAGTATCAGAACAACGCCTGCAAGGCCTTGGGTTTGTTTCCAGCCTCCAGGCACCAGTTGTACTGATACTTGTGACACTTGGAGGTGTTATGCTTCAAGGGGATGAAGTCGCACCTTCTACCCAGGGTTATGGAGCTCCGCGCAGGGTGAGAATTCAGGGTTCACCCCTGGCTGGAGGTGTGAAAATAAAACACTTCACATACTCAGGAAAGCGTATTTAGCTCCTTTACAGTATCAGAATAAGGCCTGCAAGGCCTTGGGCCTACTTCCAGCCTCCTGGCACCAGTTTTACTGATACTTCTGACATTTGTAGGTGTTAGGCTTCAAGGGGATGAAGTCGCACCTTCTACCCAGGGTCATGGAGCTCCGCGCAGGGTGAGATTTCAGGCTTCACCCCTGGCTGGAGGTGTGAAAATAAAACACTTCACATACTCAGGAAAGTGTATTTAGCTCCTTTACAGTATCAGAATAAGGCCTGCAAGGCCTTGGGCCTACTTCCAGCCTCCTGGCACCAGTTTTACTGATACTTGTGACATTTGCAGGTGTTAGGCTTCAAGGGGATGAAGTCGCACCTTCTACCCAGGGTCATGGAGCTCCGCGCAGGGTAAGGTTTCAGGCTTCACCCCAGGCTGGAGGTGTGAAAATAAAACACTTCACATACTCAGGAAAGTGTATTTAGCTGCTTTACTGTATCAGAGTAAGGCCTGCAAGGCCTTGGGCCTACTTCCAGCCTCCTGGCACCAGATTTACTGATACTTGTGACATTTGTAGGTGTTAGGCTTCAAGGGGATGAAGTCGCACCTTCTACCCAGGGTCATGGAGCTCCGCGCAGGGTGAGATTTCAGGGTTCACCCCAGGCTTGAGGTGTGAAAATAAAACACTTCACATACTCAGGAAATTGTATTTAGCTGCTTTACAGTATCAGAATAAGGCCTGCAAGGCCTTGGGCCTACTTCCAGCGTCCTGGCACCAGTTTTACTGATACTTGTGACATTTGCAGGTGTTAGGCTTCAAGGGGATGAAGTCGCACCTTCTACCCAGTGTCATGGAGCTCCGCGCAGGGTGAGATTTCTGGCTTCACCCCAGGCTTGAGGTGTGAAAATAAAACACTTCACATCCTCAGGAAAGTGTATTTAACTGCTTTACAGTATCATAATAAGGCCTGCAAGGCCTTGGGTGTGTTTCCAGCCTCCAGGCACCAGTTTTACTGATACTTGTGACATTTGCAGGTGTTAGGCTTCAAGGGGATGAAGTCGCACCTTCTACCCAGGGTCATGGAGCTCCGCGCAGGGTGAGATTTCAGGGTTCACCCCTGGATGGAAGTGTGAAAATAAAACACTTCACATACTCAGGAAAGTGTATTTAACTCCTTTACAGTATCAGAACAAGGCCTGCAAGGCCTTGGGCCTACTTCCAGCCTCCTGGCACCAGTTTTACTGATACTTGTGACATTTGTAGGTGTTAGGCTTCAAGGGGATGAAGTCGCACCTTCTACCCAGGGTCATGGAGCTCCGCGCAGGGTGAGATTTCAGGGTTCACCCCAGGCTTGAGGTGTGATAAATATACACTTCACATACTCAGGAAAGTGTATTTAGCTGCTTTACAGTATCAGAATAAGGCCTGCAAGGCCTTGGGCCTACTTCCAGCCTCCTGGCACCAGTTTTACTGATACTTGTGACATTTGTAGGTGTTAGGCTTCAAGGGGATGAAGTCGCACCTTCTACCCAGGGTTATGGAGCTCCGCGCAGGGTGAGATTTCAGGGTTCACCCCTGGATGGAAGTGTGAAAATAAAACACTTCACATACTCAGGAAAGCGTATTTAGCTGCTTTACAGTATCAGAATAAGGCCTGCAAGGCCTTGGGCCTACTTCCAGCCTCCTGGCACCAGATTTACTGATACTTGTGACATTTGCAGGTGTTAGGCTTCAAGGGGATGAAGCCGCACCTTCTACCCAGGGTTATGGAGCTCCGCGCAGGGTGAGATTTCAGGCTTCACCCCTGGCTGGAGGTGTGAAAATAAAACACTTCACATACTCAGGAAAGCGTATTTAGCTGCTTTACAGTATCAGAATAAGGCCTGCAAGGCCTTGGGCCTACTTCCAGCCTCCTGGCACCAGTTTTACTGATACTTGTGACATTTGTAGGTGTTAGGCTTCAAGGGGATGAAGTCGCACCTTCTACCCAGGGTCATGGAGCTCCGCGCAGGGTGAGATTTCAGGCTTCACCCCTGGCTGGAGGTGTGAAAATAAAACACTTCACACACTCAGGAAAGTGTATTTAGCTCCTTTACAGTATCAGAATAAGGCCTGCAAGGCCTTGGGCCTACTTCCAGCCTCCTGGCACCAGTTTTACTGATACTTGTGACATTTGTAGTTGTTAGGCTTCATGGGGATGAAGTCGCACCTTCTACCCAGGGTTATGGAGCTCCGCGCAGGGTGAGATTTCAGGGTTCACCCCTGGATGGAAGTGTGAAAATAAAACACTTCACATACTCAGGAAAGTGTATTTAGCTGCTTTACAGTATCAGAATAAGGCCTGCAAGGCCTTGGGCCTACTTCCAGCCTCCTGGCACCAGATTTACTGATACTTGTGACATTTGCAGGTGTTAGGCTTCAAGGGGATGAAGTCGCACCTTCTACCCAGTGTCATGGAGCTCCGCGCAGGGTGAGATTTCTGGCTTCACCCCAGGCTTGAGGTGTGAAAATAAAACACTTCACATCCTCAGGAAAGTGTATTTAACTGCTTTACAGTATCAGAACAAGGCCTGCAAGGCCTTGGGTTTGTTTCCAGCCTCCAGGCACCAGTTGTACTGATACTTGTGACACTTGGAGGTGTTATGCTTCAAGGGGATGAAGTCGCACCTTCTACCCAGGGTCATGGAGCTCCGCGCAGGGTGAGATTTCAGGCTTCACCCCTGGCTGGAGGTGTGAAAATAAAACACTTCACATACTCAGGAAAGTGTATTTAGCTGCTTTACAGTATCAGAATAAGGCCTGCAAGGCCTTGGGCCTACTTCCAGCCTCCTGGCACCAGTTTTACTGATACTTGTGCCATTTGTAGGTGTTAGGCTTCAAGGGGATGAAGTTGCACCTTCTACCCAGGGTTATGGACCTTCGCGCAGGGTATGATTTCGGGTTTCAACCCTGGCTGGAGATGTGAAATCAAAACACTTCACAGACTCAGTAAAGAGTATTTAAGTCCTTCACAGTAACAGAACAAGGCCTGCAAGGCCTTTGGCCTGATTCCAGCCTCCTGGCACTAATTTACTGATACTTGTGACATTTGCAGGCGTTAGGCTTCAAGGGGACAAAGTCGCACCTTCTACCCGGGCTTATGGAGCTCCGCGCAGGGTGAGATATCAGGGTTCACCCCTGGCTGGAGGTGTGAAAATAAAGCACTTCACATACTCAGGAAAGTGTATTTAACTCCTTTAAAGTATCAGAATAATGCCTGCAAGGCCTTGGGTGTGTTTCCAGCCTCCAGGCACCAGTTTTACTGATAATTGTGACATTTGCCGGTGTTAGGCTTCATGGGGATGAAGTCGCACCTTCTACCCAGGGTTATGGAGCTCCGCGCAGGGTGAGAAGTCAGGGTTCACCCCTGGCTGGAGGTGTGAAAATAAAACACTTCACATACTCAGGAAAGTGTATTTAACTCCTTTACAGTATCAGAATAAGGCCTGCAAGGCCTTGGGTGTGTTTCCAGCATCCAGGCACCAGTTTTACTGATGCTTGTGACCTTTGCAGGTGTTAGGCTTCAAGGGGAGGAAGTCGCACCTTACACCCAGGGTCATGGAGCTCCGCGCAGGGTTAGATTTCAGGGTTCACCCCTGGCTCAAGGTGTGAAAACAAATCACTTCACATACTCAGTAAAGTGTATTTCACTCCTTTACAGTATCAGAATAGGGCCTGCAATGCCTTGGGTGTGTTTCCAGCCTCCAGACACCAGTTTTACTGATACTGGTGACATTTGCAGGTGTTAGGCTTCAAGGGGAAGAAGTCGCACCTTCTACCCAGGGTAATGGAGCTCCGCGCAGGGTTAGATTTCAGGGTTCACCCCTGGCTCAAGGTGTGAAAACAAAACACTTCACATACTCAGGAAAGTGTATTTAACTCCTTTACAGTATCAGGATAAGGCCTGCAAGGCCTTGGGTGTGTTTCCAGCACCCAGGCACCAGTTTTACTGATGCTTGTGACGTTTGCAGGTGTTAGGCTTCAAGGGGATGAAGTCGCACCTTCTACCCAGGGTTATGGAGCTCCGCTCAGGGTGAGAATTCAGGGTTCACCCCTGGCTGGTGGTGTGAAAACAAAACACTTCACATACTCAGTAAAGTGTATTTAACTCCTTTACAGTATCAGAATAGGACCTGCAATGCCTTGGGTGTGTTTCCAGCCTCCAGACTCCAGTTTTACTGATGCTTGTGACATTTGCAGGTGTTAGGCTTCAAGGGGATGAAGTCGCAACTTCTACCCAGGGTTATGGAGCTCCGCGCAGGGTGAGAATTCAGGGTTCACCCCTGGCTGTTGGTGTGAAAACAAAACACTTTACATACTCAGTAAAGTGTATTTAACTCCTTCACAGTATCAGAACAAGGCCTGCAAGGCCTTGGGCCTACTTCCAGCCTCCTAGCACCAATTTACTGATACTTGTGACATTTGCAGGTGTTAGGCTTCAAGGGGATGAAGTTGCACCTTCTACCCAAGGTTATGGAGCTCCGCGCAGGGTGAGAATTCAGGGTTCACCCCTGGCTGTTGGTGTGAAAACAAAACACTTTACATACTCAGTAAAGTGTATTTAACTCCTTCACAGTATCAGAACAAGGCCTGCAAGGCCTTGGGCCTAATTCCAGCCTCCTGGCACCAATTTACTGATACTTGTGACATTTGCAGGTGTTAGGCTTCAAGGGGATAAAGTTGCACCTTCTACCCAAGGGTATGGAGCTCCGCGCAGGGTGAGATATCAGGGTTCAACCCTGGCTGGAGGTGTGAAAATAAAACACTTCACATACTCAGCAAAGTGTATTTAACTCCTCTACAGTATCAGAATAAGGCCTGCAAGGCCTTGGGTGTGTTTCCAGCATCCAGGAACCAGTTTTACTGATGCTTGTGACATTTGCAGGTGTTAGGCTTCAAGGGGATGAAGTCGCACCTTCTACCCAGGGTTATGGAGCTCCGCGCAGGGTGAGAATTCAGGGTTCACCCCTGGCTGTTGGTGTGAAAACAAAACACTTTACATACTCAGTAAAGTGTATTTAACTCCTTCACAGTATCAGAACAAGGCCTGCAAGGCCTTGGGCCTACTTCCAGCCTCCTAGCACCAATTTACTGATACTTGTGACATTTGCAGGTGTTAGGCTTCAAGGGGATGAAGTTGCACCTTCTACCCAAGGTTATGGAGCTCCGCGCAGGGTGAGAATTCAGGGTTCACCCCTGGCTGTTGGTGTGAAAACAAAACACTTTACATACTCAGTAAAGTGTATTTAACTCCTTTAAAGTATCAGAATAATGCCTGCAAGGCCTTGGGTGTGTTTCCAGCCTCCAGGCACCAGTTTTACTGATAATTGTGACATTTGCCGGTGTTAGGCTTCATGGGGATGAAGTCGCACCTTCTACCCAGGGTTATGGAGCTCCGCGCAGGGTGAGAAGTCAGGGTTCACCCCTGGCTGGAGGTGTGAAAATAAAACACTTCACATACTCAGGAAAGTGTATTTAACTCCTTTACAGTATCAGAATAAGGCCTGCAAGGCCTTGGGTGTGTTTCCAGCATCCAGGCACCAGTTTTACTGATGCTTGTGACCTTTGCAGGTGTTAGGCTTCAAGGGGAGGAAGTCGCACCTTCTACCCAGGGTCATGGAGCTCCGCGCAGGGTTAGATTTCAGGGTTCACCCCTGGCTCAAGGTGTGAAAACAAATCACTTCACATACTCAGTAAAGTGTATTTCACTCCTTTACAGTATCAGAATAGGGCCTGCAATGCCTTGGGTGTGTTTCCAGCCTCCAGACACCAGTTTTACTGATACTGGTGACATTTGCAGGTGTTAGGCTTCAAGGGGAAGAAGTCGCACCTTCTACCCAGGGTAATGGAGCTCCGCGCAGGGTTAGATTTCAGGGTTCACCCCTGGCTCAAGGTGTGAAAACAAAACACTTCACATACTCAGGAAAGTGTATTTAACTCCTTTACAGTATCAGGATAAGGCCTGCAAGGCCTTGGGTGTGTTTCCAGCACCCAGGCACCAGTTTTACTGATGCTTGTGACGTTTGCAGGTGTTAGGCTTCAAGGGGATGAAGTCGCACCTTCTACCCAGGGTTATGGAGCTCCGCTCAGGGTGAGAATTCAGGGTTCACCCCTGGCTGGTGGTGTGAAAACAAAACACTTCACATACTCAGTAAAGTGTATTTAACTCCTTTACAGTATCAGAATAGGACCTGCAATGCCTTGGGTGTGTTTCCAGCCTCCAGACTCCAGTTTTACTGATGCTTGTGACATTTGCAGGTGTTAGGCTTCAAGGGGATGAAGTCGCAACTTCTACCCAGGGTTATGGAGCTCCGCGCAGGGTGAGAATTCAGGGTTCACCCCTGGCTGTTGGTGTGAAAACAAAACACTTTACATACTCAGTAAAGTGTATTTAACTCCTTCACAGTATCAGAACAAGGCCTGCAAGGCCTTGGGCCTACTTCCAGCCTCCTAGCACCAATTTACTGATACTTGTGACATTTGCAGGTGTTAGGCTTCAAGGGGATGAAGTTGCACCTTCTACCCAAGGTTATGGAGCTCCGCGCAGGGTGAGAATTCAGGGTTCACCCCTGGCTGTTGGTGTGAAAACAAAACACTTTACATACTCAGTAAAGTGTATTTAACTCCTTCACAGTATCAGAACAAGGCCTGCAAGGCCTTGGGCCTAATTCCAGCCTCCTGGCACCAATTTACTGATACTTGTGACATTTGCAGGTGTTAGGCTTCAAGGGGATAAAGTTGCACCTTCTACCCAAGGGTATGGAGCTCCGCGCAGGGTGAGATATCAGGGTTCAACCCTGGCTGGAGGTGTGAAAATAAAACACTTCACATACTCAGCAAAGTGTATTTAACTCCTCTACAGTATCAGAATAAGGCCTGCAAGGCCTTGGGTGTGTTTCCAGCATCCAGGAACCAGTTTTACTGATGCTTGTGACATTTGCAGGTGTTAGGCTTCAAGGGGATGAAGTCGCACCTTCTACCCAGGGTTATGGAGCTCCGCGCAGGGTGAGAATTCAGGGTTCACCCCTGGCTGTTGGTGTGAAAACAAAACACTTTACATACTCAGTAAAGTGTATTTAACTCCTTCACAGTATCAGAACAAGGCCTGCAAGGCCTTGGGCCTACTTCCAGCCTCCTAGCACCAATTTACTGATACTTGTGACATTTGCAGGTGTTAGGCTTCAAGGGGATGAAGTTGCACCTTCTACCCAAGGTTATGGAGCTCCGCGCAGGGTGAGAATTCAGGGTTCACCCCTGGCTGTTGGTGTGAAAACAAAACACTTTACATACTCAGGAAAGTGTATTTAACTCCTTTACAGTATCAGAATAAGGCCTGCAAGGCCTTGGGTGTGTTTCCAGCATCCAGGCACCAGTTTTACTGATGCTTGTGACATTTGCAGGTGTTAGGCTTCAAGGGGATGAAGTCGCACCTTCTACCCAGGGTTATGGAGCTCTGCGCAGGGTGAGAATTCAGGGTTCACCCCTGGCTGTTTGTGTGTAAACAAAACACTTCACATACTCAGTAAAGAGTATCTATCTCCTTCACAGTAACTGAACAAGGCCTGCAAGGCCTTGGGCCTAATTCCAGCCTCCAGACACCAGTTTTAATGATCCTTGTGACATTTGCAGGTGTTAGGCTTCAAGGGGAGGAAGTCGCACCTTCTACCCAGGGTCATGGAGCTCCGCGCAGGGTTAGATTTCAGGGTTCACCCCTGGCTCAAGGTGTGAAAACAAAACACTTCACATTCTCAGTAAAGTGTATTTAACTCCTTTACAGTATCAGAATAAGGCCTGCAAGGCCTTGGGTGTGTTTCCAGCATCCAGGAACCAGTTTTACTGATGCTTGTGACATTTGCAGGTGTTAGGCTTCAAGGGGATGAAGTCGCACCTTCTACCCAGGGTTATGGAGCTCCGCGCAGGGTGAGAATTCAGGGTTCACCCCTGGCTGTTGGTGTGAAAACAAAACACTTTACATACTCAGTAAAGTGTATTTAACTCCTTCACAGTATCAGAACAAGGCCTGCAAGGCCTTGGGCCTACTTCCAGCCTCCTAGCACCAATTTACTGATACTTGTGACATTTGCAGGTGTTAGGCTTCAAGGGGATGAAGTTGCACCTTCTACCCAAGGTTATGGAGCTCCGCGCAGGGTGAGAATTCAGGGTTCACCCCTGGCTGTTGGTGTGAAAACAAAACACTTTACATACTCAGTAAAGTGTATTTAACTCCTTCACAGTATCAGAACAAGGCCTGCAAGGCCTTGGGCCTAATTCCAGCCTCCTGGCACCAATTTACTGATACTTGTGACATTTGCAGGTGTTAGGCTTCAAGGGGATAAAGTTGCACCTTCTACCCAAGGGTATGGAGCTCCGCGCAGGGTGAGATATCAGGGTTCAACCCTGGCTGGAGGTGTGAAAATAAAACACTTCACATACTCAGCAAAGTGTATTTAACTCCTTTACAGTATCAGAATAAGGCCTGCAAGGCCTTGGGTGTGTTTCCAGCATCCAGGAACCAGTTTTACTGATGCTTGTGACATTTGCAGGTGTTAGGCTTCAAGGGGATGAAGTCGCACCTTCTACCCAGGGTTATGGAGCTCCGCGCAGGGTGAGAATTCAGGGTTCACCCCTGGCTGTTGGTGTGAAAACAAAACACTTTACATACTCAGTAAAGTGTATTTAACTCCTTCACAGTATCAGAACAAGGCCTGCAAGGCCTTGGGCCTAATTCCAGCCTCCTGGCACCAACTTACTGATACTTGTGACATTTGCAGGTGTTAGGCTTCAAGGGGATAAAGTTGCACCTTCTACCCAAGGGTATGGAGCTCCGCGCAGGGTGAGATATCAGGGTTCACCCCTGGCTGGAGGTGTGAAAATAAAACACTTCACATACTCAGGAAAGTGTATTTAACTCCTTTACAGTATCAGAATAAGGCCTGCAAGGCCTTGGGTGTGTTTCCAGCATCCAGGCACCAGTTTTACTGATGCTTGTGACATTTGCAGGTGTTAGGCTTCAAGGGGATGAAGTCGCACCTTCTACCCAGGGTTATGGAGCTCTGCGCAGGGTGAGAATTCAGGGTTCACCCCTGGCTGTTTGTGTGTAAACAAAACACTTCACATACTCAGTAAAGAGTATCTATCTCCTTCACAGTAACTGAACAAGGCCTGCAAGGCCTTGGGCCTAATTCCAGCCTCCAGACACCAGTTTTAATGATCCTTGTGACATTTGCAGGTGTTAGGCTTCAAGGGGAGGAAGTCGCACCTTCTACCCAGGGTCATGGAGCTCCGCGCAGGGTTAGATTTCAGGGTTCACCCCTGGCTCAAGGTGTGAAAACAAAACACTTCACATTCTCAGTAAAGTGTATTTAACTCCTTTACAGTATCAGAATAGGACCTGCAATGCCTTGGGTGTGTTTCCAGCCTCCAGACACCAGTTTTACTGATACTGGTGACATTTGCAGGTGTTAGGCTTCAAGGGGATGAAGTCGCAACTTCTACCCAGCGTTATGGAGCTCCGCGCAGGGTGAGAATTCAGGGTTCACCCCTGGCTGTTGGTGTGAAAACAAAACACTTTACATACTCAGTAAAGTGTATTTAACTCCTTCACAGTATCATAACAAGGCCTTGGGCCTAGTTCCAGCCTCCTAGCACCAATTTACTGATACTTGTGACATTTGCAGGTGTTAGGCTTCAAGGGGATGAAGTTGCACCTTCTACCCAAGGTTATGGAGCTCCGCGCAGGGTGAGAATTCAGGGTTCACCCCTGGCTGTTGGTGTGAAAACAAAACACTTTACATACTCAGTAAAGTGTATTTAACTCCTTCACAGTATCAGAACAAGGCCTGCCAGGCCTTGGGCCTAATTCCAGCCTCCTGGCACCAATTTACTGATACTTGTGACATTTGCAGGTGTTAGGCTTCAAGGGGATAAAGTTGCACCTTCTACCCAAGGGTATGGAGCTCCGCGCAGGGTGAGATATCAGGGTTCACCCCTGGCTGGAGGTGTGAAAATAAAACACTTCACATACTCAGGAAAGTGTATTTAACTCCTTTACAGTATCAGAATAAGGCCTGCAAGGCCTTGGGTGTGTTTCCAGCATCCAGGCACCAGTTTTACTGATGCTTGTGACATTTGCAGGTGTTAGGCTTCAAGGGGATGAAGTCGCACCTTCTACCCAGGGTCATGGAGCTCCGCGCAGGGTGAGATTTCAGGGTTCACCCCAGGCTTGAGGTGTGAAAAATATACACTTCACATACTCAGGAAAGTGTATTTAGCTGCTTTACAATATCAGAATAAGGCCTGCAAGGCCTTGGGCCTACTTCCAGCCTCCTGGCACCAGTTTTACTGATACTTGTGACATTTGTAGGTGTTAGGCTTCAAGGGGATGAAGTCGCACCTTCTACCCAGGGTTATGGAGCTCCGCGCAGGGTGAGATTTCAGGGTTCACCCCTGGATGGAAGTGTGAAAATAAAACACTTCACATACTCAGGAAAGTGTATTTAGCTGCTTTACAGTATCAGAATAAGGCCTGCAAGGCCTTGGGCCTACTTCCAGCCTCCTGGCACCAGATTTACTGATACTTGTGACATTTGCAGGTGTTAGGCTTCAAGGGGATGAAGCCGCACCTTCTACCCAGGGTTATGGAGCTCCGCGCAGGGTGAGATTTCAGGCTTCACCCCTGGCTGGAGGTGTGAAAATAAAACACTTCACATACTCAGGAAAGCGTATTTAGCTGCTTTACAGTATCAGAATAAGGCCTGCAAGGCCTTGGGCCTACTTCCAGCCTCCTGGCACCAGTTTTACTGATACTTGTGACATTTGTAGGTGTTAGGCTTCAAGGGGATGAAGTCGCACCTTCTACCCAGGGTCATGGAGCTCCGCGCAGGGTGAGATTTCAGGCTTCACCCCTGGCTGGAGGTGTGAAAATAAAACACTTCACATACTCAGGAAAGTGTATTTAGCTCCTTTACAGTATCAGAATAAGGCCTGCAAGGCCTTGGGCCTACTTCCTGCCTCCTGGCACCAGTTTTACTGATACTTGTGACATTTGCAGGTGTTAGGCTTCAAGGGGATGAAGTCGCACCTTCTACCCAGGGTCATGGAGCTCCGCGCTGGGTGAGATTTCAGGCTTCACCCCTGGCTGGAGGTGTGAAAATAAAACACTTCACATACTCAGGAAAGTGTATTTAGCTCCTTTACAGTATCAGAATAAGGCCTGCAAGGCCTTGGGCCTACTTCCAGCCTCCTGGCACCAGTTTTACTGATACTTGTGACATTTGCAGGTGTTAGGCTTCAAGGGGATGAAGTCGCACCTTCTACCCAGGGTCATGGAGCTTCGCGCAGGGTGAGATTTCATGGTTCACCCCTGGATGGAAGTGTGAAAATAAAACACTTCACTTACTCAGGAAAGTGTATTTAACTCATTTACAGTATCAGAACAAGGCCTGCAAGGCCTTGGGTTTGTTTCCAGCCTCCAGGCACCAGTTGTACTGATACTTGTGACACTTGGAGGTGTTATGCTTCAAGGGGATGAAGTCGCACCTTCTACCCAGGGTCATGGAGCTTCGCGCAGGGTAAGATTTCAGGGTTCACCCCTGGCTGGAGGTGTGAAAATAAAACACTTCACATACTCAGGAAAGTGTATTTAACTGCTTTACAGTATCACAATAAGGCCTGCAAGGCCTTGGGTGTGTTTCCAGCCTCCAGGCACCAGTTTTACTGATACTTGTGACATTTGCAGGTGTTAGGCTTCAAGGGGATGAAGACGCACCTTCTACCCAGGGTTATGGAGCTCCGCGCAGGGTGAGATTTCAGGGTTCACCCCTGGATGGAAGTGTGAAAATAAAACACTTCACTTACTCAGGAAAGTGTATTTAACTCCTTTACAGTATCAGAACAAGGCCTGCAAGGCCTTGGGTTTGTTTCCAGCCTCCAGGCACCAGTTGTACTGATACTTGTGACACTTGGAGGTGTTATGCTTCAAGGGGATGAAGTCGCACCTTCTACCCAGGGTCATGGAGCTCCGCGCAGGGTAAGATTTCAGGGTTCACCCCTGGCTGGAGGTGTGAAAACAAATCACTTCACATACTCAGTAAAGTGTATTTCACTCCTTTACAGTATCAGAATAGGGCCTGCAATGCCTTGGGTGTGTTTCCAGCCTCCAGACACCAGTTTTACTGATACTGGTGACATTTGCAGGTGTTAGGCTTCAAGGGGAAGAAGTCGCACCTTCTACCCAGGGTCATGGAGCTCCGCGCAGGGTTAGATTTCAGGGTTCACCCCTGGCTCAAGGTGTGAAAACAAAACACTTCACATACTCAGGAAAGTGTATTTAACTCCTTTACAGTATCAGGATAAGGCCTGCAAGGCCTTGGGTGTGTTTCCAGCACCCAGGCACCAGTTTTACTGATGCTTGTGACGTTTGCAGGTGTTAGGCTTCAAGGGGATGAAGTCGCACCTTCTACCCAGGGTTATGGAGCTCCGCTCAGGGTGAGAATTCAGGGTTCACCCCTGGCTGGTGGTGTGAAAACAAAACACTTCACATACTCATTAAAGTGTATTTAACTCCTTTACAGTATCAGAATAGGACCTGCAATGCCTTGGGTGTGTTTCCAGCCTCCAGACTCCAGTTTTACTGATACTGGTGACATTTGCAGGTGTTAGGCTTCAAGGGGATGAAGTCGCAACTTCTACCCAGGGTTATGGAGCTCCGCGCAGGGTGAGATATCAGGGTTCACCCCTGGATGGAAGTGTGAAAATAAAACACTTCACTTACTCAGGAAAGTGTATTTAACTCATTTACAGTATCAGAACAAGGCCTGCAAGGCCTTGGGTTTGTTTCCAGCCTCCAGGCACCAGTTGTACTGATACTTGTGACACTTGGAGGTGTTATGCTTCAAGGGGATGAAGTCGCACCTTCTACCCAGGGTCATGGAGCTTCGCGCAGGGTAAGATTTCAGGGTTCACCCCTGGCTGGAGGTGTGAAAATAAAACACTTCACATACTCAGGAAAGTGTATTTAACTGCTTTACAGTATCACAATAAGGCCTGCAAGGCCTTGGGTGTGTTTCCAGCCTCCAGGCACCAGTTTTACTGATACTTGTGACATTTGCAGGTGTTAGGCTTCAAGGGGATGAAGTCGCACCTTCTACCCAGGGTTATGGAGCTCCGCGCAGGGTGAGATTTCAGGCTTCACCCCTGGCTGGAGGTGTGAAAATAAAACACTTCACATACTCAGGAAAGCGTATTTAGCTGCTTTACAGTATCAGAATAAGGCCTGCAAGGCCTTGGGCCTACTTCCAGCCTCCTGGCACCAGTTTTACTGATACTTGTGACATTTGTAGGTGTTAGGCTTCAAGGGGATGAAGCCGCACCTTCTACCCAGGGTTATGGAGCTCCGCGCAGGGTGAGATTTCAGGCTTCACCCCTGGCTGGAGGTGTGAAAATAAAACACTTCACATACTCAGGAAAGCGTATTTAGCTGCTTTACAGTATCAGAATAAGGCCTGCAAGGCCTTGGGCCTACTTCCAGCCTCCTGGCACCAGTTTTACTGATACTTGTGACATTTGTAGGTGTTAGGCTTCAAGGGGGTGAAGTCGCACCTTCTACCCAGGGTCATGGAGCTCCGCGCAGGGTGAGATTTCAGGCTTCACCCCTGGCTGGAGGTGTGAAAATAAAACACTTCACACACTCAGGAAAGTGTATTTAGCTCCTTTACAGTATCAGAATAAGGCCTGCAAGGCCTTGGGCCTACTTCCAGCCTCCTGGCACCAGTTTTACTGATACTTGTGACATTTGCAGGTGTTAGGCTTCAAGGGGATGAAGTCGCACCTTCTACCCAGGGTCATGGAGCTTCGCGCAGGGTGAGATTTCAGGGTTCACCCCTGGATGGAAGTGTGAAAATAAAACACTTCACTTACTCAGGAAAGTGTATTTAACTCATTTACAGTATCAGAACAAGGCCTGCAAGGCCTTGAGTTTGTTTCCAGCCTCCAGGCACCAGTTGTACTGATACTTGTGACACTTGGAGGTGTTATGCTTCAAGGGGATGAAGTCGCACCTTCTACCCAGGGTCATGGAGCTTCGCGCAGGGTAAGATTTCAGGGTTCACCCCTGGCTGGAGGTGTGAAAATAAAACACTTCACATACTCAGGAAAGTGTATTTAACTGCTTTACAGTATCACAATAAGGCCTGCAAGGCCTTGGGTGTGTTTCCAGCCTCCAGGCACCAGTTTTACTGATACTTGTGACATTTGCAGGTGTTAGGCTTCAAGGGGATGAAGTCGCACCTTCTACCCAGGGTTATGGAGCTCCGCGCAGGGTGAGATTTCAGGCTTCACCCCTGGCTGGAGGTGTGAAAATAAAACACTTCACATACTCAGGAAAGCGTATTTAGCTGCTTTACAGTATCAGAATAAGGCCTGCAAGGCCTTGGGTGTGTTTCCAGCATCCAGGCACCAGTTTTACTGATGCTTGTGACATTTGCAGGTGTTAGGCTTCAAGGGGATGAAGTCGCACCTTCTACCCAGGGTTATGGAGCTCTGCGCAGGGTGAGAATTCAGGGTTCACCCCTGGCTGTTTGTGTGTAAACAAAACACTTCACATACTCAGTAAAGAGTATCTATCTCCTTCACAGTAACTGAACAAGGCCTGCAAGGCCTTGGGCCTAATTCCAGCCTCCAGACACCAGTTTTAATGATCCTTGTGACATTTGCAGGTGTTAGGCTTCAAGGGGAGGAAGTCGCACCTTCTACCCAGGGTCATGGAGCTCCGCGCAGGGTTAGATTTCAGGGTTCACCCCTGGCTCAAGGTGTGAAAACAAAACACTTCACATTCTCAGTAAAGTGTATTTAACTCCTTTACAGTATCAGAATAGGACCTGCAATGCCTTGGGTGTGTTTCCAGCCTCCAGACACCAGTTTTACTGATACTGGTGACATTTGCAGGTGTTAGGCTTCAAGGGGATGAAGTCGCAACTTCTACCCAGCGTTATGGAGCTCCGCGCAGGGTGAGAATTCAGGGTTCACCCCTGGCTGTTGGTGTGAAAACAAAACACTTTACATACTCAGTAAAGTGTATTTAACTCCTTCACAGTATCATAACAAGGCCTTGGGCCTAGTTCCAGCCTCCTAGCACCAATTTACTGATACTTGTGACATTTGCAGGTGTTAGGCTTCAAGGGGATGAAGTTGCACCTTCTACCCAAGGTTATGGAGCTCCGCGCAGGGTGAGAATTCAGGGTTCACCCCTGGCTGTTGGTGTGAAAACAAAACACTTTACATACTCAGTAAAGTGTATTTAACTCCTTCACAGTATCAGAACAAGGCCTGCCAGGCCTTGGGCCTAATTCCAGCCTCCTGGCACCAATTTACTGATACTTGTGACATTTGCAAGTGTTAGGCTTCAAGGGGATAAAGTTGCACCTTCTACCCAAGGGTATGGAGCTCCGCGCAGGGTGAGATATCAGGGTTCACCCCTGGCTGGAGGTGTGAAAATAAAACACTTCACATACTCAGGAAAGTGTATTTAACTCCTTTACAGTATCAGAATAAGGCCTGCAAGGCCTTGGGTGTGTTTCCAGCATCCAGGCACCAGTTTTACTGATGCTTGTGACATTTGCAGGTGTTAGGCTTCAAGGGGATGAAGTCGCACCTTCTACCCAGGGTCATGGAGCTCCGCGCAGGGTGAGATTTCAGGGTTCACCCCAGGCTTGAGGTGTGAAAAATATACACTTCACATACTCAGGAAAGTGTATTTAGCTGCTTTACAATATCAGAATAAGGCCTGCAAGGCCTTGGGCCTACTTCCAGCCTCCTGGCACCAGTTTTACTGATACTTGTGACATTTGTAGTTGTTAGGCTTCAAGGGGATGAAGTCGCACCTTCTACCCAGGGTCATGGAGCTCCGCGCAGGGTGAGATTTCAGGCTTCACCCCTGGCTGGAGGTGTGAAAATAAAACACTTCACATACTCAGGAAAGCGTATTTAGCTGCTTTACAGTATCAGAATAAGGCCTGCAAGGCCTTGGGCCTACTTCCAGCCTCCTGGCACCAGTTTTACTGATACTTGTGACATTTGCAGGTGTTAGGCTTCAAGGGGATGAAGCCGCACCTTCTACCCAGGGTTATGGAGCTCCGCGCAGGGTGAGATTTCAGGCTTCACCCCTGGCTGGAGGTGTGAAAATAAAACACTTCACATACTCAGGAAAGCGTATTTAGCTGCTTTACAGTATCAGAATAAGGCCTGCAAGGCCTTGGGCCTACTTCCAGCCTCCTGGCACCAGTTTTACTGATACTTGTGACATTTGTAGTTGTTAGGCTTCAAGGGGATGAAGTCGCACCTTCTACCCAGGGTCATGGAGCTCCGCGCAGGGTGAGATTTCAGGCTTCACCCCTGGCTGGAGGTGTGAAAATAAAACACTTCACATACTCAGGAAAGTGTATTTAGCTCCTTTACAGTATCAGAATAAGGCCTGCAAGGCCTTGGGCCTACTTCCAGCCTCCTGGCACCAGTTTTACTGATACTTGTGACATTTGCAGGTGTTAGGCTTCAAGGGGATGAAGTCGCACCTTCTACCCAGGGTCATGGAGCTTCGCGCAGGGTGAGATTTCAGGGTTCACCCCTGGATGGAAGTGTGAAAATAAAACACTTCACTTACTCAGGAAAGTGTATTTAACTCATTTACAGTATCAGAACAAGGCCTGCAAGGCCTTGGGTTTGTTTCCAGCCTCCAGGCACCAGTTGTACTGATACTTGTGACACTTGGAGGTGTTATGCTTCAAGGGGATGAAGTCGCACCTTCTACCCAGGGTCATGGAGCTTCGCGCAGGGTAAGATTTCAGGGTTCACCCCTGGCTGGAGGTGTGAAAATAAAACACTTCACATACTCAGGAAAGTGTATTTAACTGCTTTACAGTATCACAATAAGGCCTGCAAGGCCTTGGGTGTGTTTCCAGCCTCCAGGCACCAGTTTTACTGATACTTGTGACATTTGCAGGTGTTAGGCTTCAAGGGGATGAAGTCGCACCTTCTACCCAGGGTTATGGAGCTCCGCGCAGGGTGAGATTTCAGGGTTCACCCCTGGATGGAAGTGTGAAAATAAAACACTTCACTTACTCAGGAAAGTGTATTTAACTCCTTTACAGTATCAGAACAAGGCCTGCAAGGCCTTGGGTTTGTTTCCAGCCTCCAGGCACCAGTTGTACTGATACTTGTGACACTTGGAGGTGTTATGCTTCAAGGGGATGAAGTCGCACCTTCTACCCAGGGTCATGGAGCTCCGCACAGGGTGAGATTTCAGGCTTCACCCCTGGCTGGAGGTGTGAAAATAAAACACTTCACATACTCAGGAAAGTGTATTTAACTCCTTTACAGTATCAGAATAAGGCCTGCAAGGCCTTGGGTGTGTTTCCAGCATCCAGGCACCAGTTTTACTGATGCTTGTGACATTTGCAGGTGTTAGGCTTCAAGGGGATGAAGTCGCACCTTCTACCCAGGGTCATGGAGCTCCGCGCAGGGTGAGATTTCAGGGTTCACCCCAGGCTTGAGGTGTGAAAAATATACACTTCACATACTCAGGAAAGTGTATTTAGCTGCTTTACAATATCAGAATAAGGCCTGCAAGGCCTTGGGCCTACTTCCAGCCTCCTGGCACCAGTTTTACTGATACTTGTGACATTTGTAGGTGTTAGGCTTCAAGGGGATGAAGTCGCACCTTCTACCCAGGGTTATGGAGCTCCGCGCAGGGTGAGATTTCAGGGTTCACCCCTGGATGGAAGTGTGAAAATAAAACACTTCACTTACTCAGGAAAGTGTATTTAACTCATTTACAGTATCAGAACAAGGCCTGCAAGGCCTTGGGTTTGTTTCCAGCCTCCAGGCACCAGTTGTACTGATACTTGTGACACTTGGAGGTGTTATGCTTCAAGGGGATGAAGTCGCACCTTCTACCCAGGGTCATGGAGCTCCGCGCAGGGTGAGATTTCAGGCTTCACCCCTGGCTGGAGGTGTGAAAATAAAACACTTCACACACTCAGGAAAGTGTATTTAGCTCCTTTACAGTATCAGAATAAGGCCTGCAAGGCCTTGGGCCTACTTCCAGCCTCCTGGCACCAGTTTTACTGATACTTGTGACATTTGCAGGTGTTAGGCTTCAAGGGGATGAAGTCGCACCTTCTACCCAGGGTCATGGAGCTTCGCGCAGGGTGAGATTTCAGGGTTCACCCCTGGATGGAAGTGTGAAAATAAAACACTTCACTTACTCAGGAAAGTGTATTTAACTCATTTACAGTATCAGAACAAGGCCTGCAAGGCCTTGGGTTTGTTTCCAGCCTCCAGGCACCAGTTGTACTGATACTTGTGACACTTGGAGGTGTTATGCTTCAAGGGGATGAAGTCGCACCTTCTACCCAGGGTCATGGAGCTTCACGCAGGGTAAGATTTCAGGGTTCACCCCTGGCTGGAGGTGTGAAAATAAAACACTTCACATACTCAGGAAAGTGTATTTAACTGCTTTACAGTATCACAATAAGGCCTGCAAGGCCTTGGGTGTGTTTCCAGCCTCCAGGCACCAGTTTTACTGATACTTGTGACATTTGCAGGTGTTAGGCTTCAAGGGGATGAAGTCGCACCTTCTACCCAGGGTTATGGAGCTCCGCGCAGGGTGAGATTTCAGGGTTCACCCCTGGATGGAAGTGTGAAAATAAAACACTTCACTTACTCAGGAAAGTGTATTTAACTCCTTTACAGTATCAGAACAAGGCCTGCAAGGCCTTGGGTTTGTTTCCAGCCTCCAGGCACCAGTTGTACTGATACTTGTGACACTTGGAGGTGTTATGCTTCAAGGGGATGAAGTCGCACCTTCTACCCAGGGTCATGGAGCTCCGCGCAGGGTAAGATTTCAGGGTTCACCCCTGGCTGGAGGTGTGAAAACAAATCACTTCACATACTCAGGAAAGTGTATTTCACTCCTTTACAGTATCAGAATAGGGCCTGCAATGCCTTGGGTGTGTTTCCAGCCTCCAGACACCAGTTTTACTGATACTGGTGACATTTGCAGGTGTTAGGCTTCAAGGGGATGAAGTCGCACCTTCTACCCAGGGTCATGGAGCTCCGCGCAGGGTTAGATTTCAGGGTTCACCCCTGGCTCAAGGTGTGAAAACAAAACACTTCACATACTCGGGAAAGTGTATTTAACTCCTTTACAGTATCAGGATAAGGCCTGCAAGGCCTTGGGTGTGTTTCCAGCACCCAGGCACCAGTTTTACTGATGCTTGTGACGTTTGCAGGTGTTAGGCTTCAAGGGGATGAAGTCGCACCTTCTACCCAGGGTTATGGAGCTCCGCTCAGGGTGAGAATTCAGGGTTCACCCCTGGCTGGTGGTGTGAAAACAAAACACTTCACATACTCATTAAAGTGTATTTAACTCCTTTACAGTATCAGAATAGGACCTGCAATGCCTTGGGTGTGTTTCCAGCCTCCAGACTCCAGTTTTACTGATACTGGTGACATTTGCAGGTGTTAGGCTTCAAGGGGATGAAGTCGCAACTTCTACCCAGGGTTATGGAGCTCCGCGCAGGGTGAGATATCAGGGTTCACCCCTGGATGGAAGTGTGAAAATAAAACACTTCACTTACTCAGGAAAGTGTATTTAACTCATTTACAGTATCAGAACAAGGCCTGCAAGGCCTTGGGTTTGTTTCCAGCCTCCAGGCACCAGTTGTACTGATACTTGTGACACTTGGAGGTGTTATGCTTCAAGGGGATGAAGTCGCACCTTCTACCCAGGGTCATGGAGCTTCGCGCAGGGTAAGATTTCAGGGTTCACCCCTGGCTGGAGGTGTGAAAATAAAACACTTCACATACTCAGGAAAGCGTATTTAACTGCTTTACAGTATCACAATAAGGCCTGCAAGGCCTTGGGTGTGTTTCCAGCCTCCAGGCACCAGTTTTACTGATACTTGTGACATTTGCAGGTGTTAGGCTTCAAGGGGATGAAGTCGCACCTTCTACCCAGGGTCATGGAGCTCCGCGCAGGGTGAGATTTCATGCTTCACCCCTGGCTGGAGGTGTGAAAATAAAACACTTCACATACTCAGGAAAGTGTATTTAGCTCCTTTACAGTATCAGAATAAGGCCTGCAAGGCCTTGGGCCTACTTCCAGCCTCCTGGCACCAGTTTTACTGATACTTGTGACATTTGCAGGTGTTAGGCTTCAAGGGGATGAAGTCGCACCTTCTACCCAGGGTCATGGAGCTCCGTGCAGGGTAAGGTTTCAGGCTTCACCCCAGGCTGGAGGTGTTAAAATAAAACACTTCACATACTCAGGAAAGTGTATTTAGCTGCTTTACTGTATCAGAATAAGGCCTGCAAGGCCTTGGGCCTACTTCCAGCCTCCTGGCACCAGATTTACTGATACTTGTGACATTTGTAGGTGTTAGGCTTCAAGGGGATGAAGTCGCACCTTCTACCCAGGGTCATGGAGCTCCGCGCAGGGTGAGATTTCAGGGTTCACCCCAGGCTTGAGGTGTGAAAATAAAACACTTCACATACTCAGGAAAGTGTATTTAGCTCCTTTACAGTATCAGAATAAGGCCTGCAAGGCCTTGGGCCTACATCCAGCCTACTGGCACCAGTTTTACTGATACTTGTGACATTTGCAGGTGTTGGGCTTCAAGGGGATCAAGTCGCACCTTCTACCCAGGGTTATGGAGCTCCGCGCAGGGTGAGATTTCAGGGTTCACCCCATGCTTGAGGTGTGAAAATAAAAGCTTCACATACTCAGGAAAGTATATTTAGCTCCTTTACAGTATCAGAATAAGGCCTGCAAGGCCTTGGGCCTACTTCCAGCCTCCTGGCACCAGTTTTACTGATACTTGTGACATTTGCAGGTGTTAGGCTTCAAGGGGATGAAGTCGCACCTTCTACCCAGGGTCATGGAGCTCCGCGCAGGGTGAGATTTCAGGCTTCACCCCTGGCTGGAGGTGTGAAAATAAAACACTTCACATACTCAGGAAATTGTATTTAGCTGCTTTACAGTATCAGAATAAGGCCTGCAAGGCCTTGGGCCTACTTCCAGCGTCCTGGCACCAGTTTTACTGATACTTGTGACATTTGCAGGTGTTAGGCTTCAAGGGGATGAAGTCGCACCTTCTACCCAGTGTCATGGAGCTCCGCGCAGGGTGAGATTTCTGGCTTCACCCCAGGCTTGAGGTGTGAAAATAAAACACTTCACATCCTCAGGAAAGTGTATTTAACTGCTTTACAGTATCATAATAAGGCCTGCAAGGCCTTGGGTGTGTTTCCAGCCTCCAGGCACCAGTTTTACTGATACTTGTGACATTTGCAGGTGTTAGGCTTCAAGGGGATGAAGTCGCACCTTCTACCCAGGGTCATGGAGCTCCGCGCAGGGTGAGATTTCAGGGTTCACCCCTGGATGGAAGTGTGAAAATAAAACACTTCACATACTCAGGAAAGTGTATTTAACTCCTTTACAGTATCAGAACAAGGCCTGCAAGGCCTTGGGCCTACTTCCAGCCTCCTGGCACCAGTTTTACTGATACTTGTGACATTTGTAGGTGTTAGGCTTCAAGGGGATGAAGTCGCACCTTCTACCCAGGGTCATGGAGCTCCGCGCAGGGTGAGATTTCAGGGTTCACCCCAGGCTTGAGGTGTGAAAAATATACACTTCACATACTCAGGAAAGTGTATTTAGCTGCTTTACAGTATCAGAATAAGGCCTGCAAGGCCTTGGGCCTACTTCCAGCCTCCTGGCACCAGTTTTACTGATACTTGTGACATTTGTAGGTGTTAGGCTTCAAGGGGATGAAGTCGCACCTTCTACCCAGGGTTATGGAGCTCCGCGCAGGGTGAGATTTCAGAGTTCACCCCTGGATGGAAGTGTGAAAATAAAACACTTCACATACTCAGGAAAGCGTATTTAGCTGCTTTACAGTATCAGAATAAGGCCTGCAAGGCCTTGGGCCTACTTCCAGCCTCCTGGCACCAGATTTACTGATACTTGTGACATTTGCAGGTGTTAGGCTTCAAGGGGATGAAGCCGCACCTTCTACCCAGGGTTATGGAGCTCCGCGCAGGGTGAGATTTCAGGCTTCACCCCTGGCTGGAGGTGTGAAAATAAAACACTTCACATACTCAGGAAAGCGTATTTAGCTGCTTTACAGTATCAGAATAAGGCCTGCAAGGCCTTGGGCCTACTTCCAGCCTCCTGGCACCAGTTTTACTGATACTTGTGACATTTGTAGGTGTTAGGCTTCAAGGGGATGAAGTCGCACCTTCTACCCAGGGTCATGGAGCTCCGCGCAGGGTGAGATTTCAGGCTTCACCCCTGGCTGGAGGTGTGAAAATAAAACACTTCACACACTCAGGAAAGTGTATTTAGCTCCTTTACAGTATCAGAATAAGGCCTGCAAGGCCTTGGGCCTACTTCCAGCCTCCTGGCACCAGTTTTACTGATACTTGTGACATTTGCAGGTGTTAGGCTTCAAGGGGATGAAGTCGCACCTTCTACCCAGGGTCATGGAGCTTCGCGCAGGGTGAGATTTCAGGGTTCACCCCTGGATGGAAGTGTGAAAATAAAACACTTCACTTACTCAGGAAAGTGTATTTAACTCATTTACAGTATCAGAACAAGGCCTGCAAGGCCTTGGGTTTGTTTCCAGCCTCCAGGCACCAGTTGTACTGATACTTGTGACACTTGGAGGTGTTATGCTTCAAGGGGATGAAGTCGCACCTTCTACCCAGGGTCATGGAGCTTCACGCAGGGTAAGATTTCAGGGTTCACCCCTGGCTGGAGGTGTGAAAATAAAACACTTCACATACTCAGGAAAGTGTATTTAACTGCTTTACAGTATCACAATAAGGCCTGCAAGGCCTTGGGTGTGTTTCCAGCCTCCAGGCACCAGTTTTACTGATACTTGTGACATTTGCAGGTGTTAGGCTTCAAGGGGATGAAGTCGCACCTTCTACCCAGGGTTATGGAGCTCCGCGCAGGGTGAGATTTCAGGGTTCACCCCTGGATGGAAGTGTGAAAATAAAACACTTCACTTACTCAGGAAAGTGTATTTAACTCCTTTACAGTATCAGAACAAGGCCTGCAAGGCCTTGGGTTTGTTTCCAGCCTCCAGGCACCAGTTGTACTGATACTTGTGACACTTGGAGGTGTTATGCTTCAAGGGGATGAAGTCGCACCTTCTACCCAGGGTCATGGAGCTCCGCGCAGGGTAAGATTTCAGGGTTCACCCCTGGCTGGAGGTGTGAAAACAAATCACTTCACATACTCAGGAAAGTGTATTTCACTCCTTTACAGTATCAGAATAGGGCCTGCAATGCCTTGGGTGTGTTTCCAGCCTCCAGACACCAGTTTTACTGATACTGGTGACATTTGCAGGTGTTAGGCTTCAAGGGGATGAAGTCGCACCTTCTACCCAGGGTCATGGAGCTCCGCGCAGGGTTAGATTTCAGGGTTCACCCCTGGCTCAAGGTGTGAAAACAAAACACTTCACATACTCGGGAAAGTGTATTTAACTCCTTTACAGTATCAGGATAAGGCCTGCAAGGCCTTGGGTGTGTTTCCAGCACCCAGGCACCAGTTTTACTGATGCTTGTGACGTTTGCAGGTGTTAGGCTTCAAGGGGATGAAGTCGCACCTTCTACCCAGGGTTATGGAGCTCCGCTCAGGGTGAGAATTCAGGGTTCACCCCTGGCTGGTGGTGTGAAAACAAAACACTTCACATACTCATTAAAGTGTATTTAACTCCTTTACAGTATCAGAATAGGACCTGCAATGCCTTGGGTGTGTTTCCAGCCTCCAGACTCCAGTTTTACTGATACTGGTGACATTTGCAGGTGTTAGGCTTCAAGGGGATGAAGTCGCAACTTCTACCCAGGGTTATGGAGCTCCGCGCAGGGTGAGATATCAGGGTTCACCCCTGGATGGAAGTGTGAAAATAAAACACTTCACTTACTCAGGAAAGTGTATTTAACTCATTTACAGTATCAGAACAAGGCCTGCAAGGCCTTGGGTTTGTTTCCAGCCTCCAGGCACCAGTTGTACTGATACTTGTGACACTTGGAGGTGTTATGCTTCAAGGGGATGAAGTCGCACCTTCTACCCAGGGTCATGGAGCTTCGCGCAGGGTAAGATTTCAGGGTTCACCCCTGGCTGGAGGTGTGAAAATAAAACACTTCACATACTCAGGAAAGTGTATTTAACTGCTTTACAGTATCACAATAAGGCCTGCAAGGCCTTGGGTGTGTTTCCAGCCTCCAGGCACCAGTTGTACTGATACTTGTGACACTTGGAGGTGTTAGGCTTCAAGGGGATGAAGTCGCACCTTCTACCCAGGGTCATGGAGCTCCGCGCAGGGTGAGATTTCAGGCTTCACCCCTGGCTGGAGGTGTGAAAATAAAACACTTCACATACTCAGGAAAGTGTATTTAGCTGCTTTACAGTATCGGAATAAGGCCTGCAAGGCCTTGGGCCTACTTCCAGCCTCCTGGCACCAGTTTTACTGATACTTGTGACATTTGTAGGTGTTAGGCTTCAAGGGGATGAAGTCGCACCTTCTACCCAGGGTCATGGAGCTCCGCGCAGGGTGAGATTTCAGGCTTCACCCCTGGCTGGAGGTGTGAAAATAAAACACTTCACATACTCAGGAAAGTGTATTTAGCTCCTTTACAGTATCAGAATAAGGCCTGCAAGGCCTTGGGCCTACTTCCAGCCTCCTGGCACCAGTTTTACTGATACTTGTGACATTTGCAGGTGTTAGGCTTCAAGGGGATGAAGTCGCACCTTCTACCCAGGGTCATGGAGCTCCGTGCAGGGTAAGGTTTCAGGCTTCACCCCAGGCTGGAGGTGTGAAAATAAAACACTTCACATACTCAGGAAAGTGTATTTAGCTGCTTTACTGTATCAGAATAAGGCCTGCAAGGCCTTGGGCCTACTTCCAGCCTCCTGGCACCAGATTTACTGATACTTGTGACATTTGTAGGTGTTAGGCTTCAAGGGGATGAAGTCGCACCTTCTACCCAGGGTCATGGAGCTCCGCGCAGGGTGAGATTTCAGGGTTCACCCCAGGCTTGAGGTGTGAAAATAAAACACTTCACATACTCAGGAAAGTGTATTTAGCTCCTTTACAGTATCAGAATAAGGCCTGCAAGGCCTTGGGCCTACATCCAGCCTACTGGCACCAGTTTTACTGATACTTGTGACATTTGCAGGTGTTGGGCTTCAAGGGGATCAAGTCGCACCTTCTACCCAGGGTTATGGAGCTCCGCGCAGGGTGAGATTTCAGGGTTCACCCCATGCTTGAGGTGTGAAAATAAAAGCTTCACATACTCAGGAAAGTATATTTAGCTCCTTTACAGTATCAGAATAAGGCCTGCAAGGCCTTGGGCCTACTTCCAGCCTCCTGGCACCAGTTTTACTGATACTTGTGACATTTGCAGGTGTTAGGCTTCAAGGGGATGAAGTCGCACCTTCTACCCAGGGTCATGGAGCTCCGCGCAGGGTGAGATTTCAGGCTTCACCCCTGGCTGGAGGTGTGAAAATAAAACACTTCACATACTCAGGAAATTGTATTTAGCTGCTTTACAGTATCAGAATAAGGCCTGCAAGGCCTTGGGCCTACTTCCAGCGTCCTGGCACCAGTTTTACTGATACTTGTGACATTTGCAGGTGTTAGGCTTCAAGGGGATGAAGTCGCACCTTCTACCCAGTGTCATGGAGCTCCGCGCAGGGTGAGATTTCTGGCTTCACCCCAGGCTTGAGGTGTGAAAATAAAACACTTCACATCCTCAGGAAAGTGTATTTAACTGCTTTACAGTATCATAATAAGGCCTGCAAGGCCTTGGGTGTGTTTCCAGCCTCCAGGCACCAGTTTTACTGATACTTGTGACATTTGCAGGTGTTAGGCTTCAAGGGGATGAAGTCGCACCTTCTACCCAGGGTCATGGAGCTCCGCGCAGGGTGAGATTTCAGGGTTCACCCCTGGATGGAAGTGTGAAAATAAAACACTTCACATACTCAGGAAAGTGTATTTAACTCCTTTACAGTATCAGAACAAGGCCTGCAAGGCCTTGGGCCTACTTCCAGCCTCCTGGCACCAGTTTTACTGATACTTGTGACATTTGTAGGTGTTAGGCTTCAAGGGGATGAAGTCGCACCTTCTACCCAGGGTCATGGAGCTCCGCGCAGGGTGAGATTTCAGGGTTCACCCCAGGCTTGAGGTGTGAAAAATATACACTTCACATACTCAGGAAAGTGTATTTAGCTGCTTTACAGTATCAGAATAAGGCCTGCAAGGCCTTGGGCCTACTTCCAGCCTCCTGGCACCAGTTTTACTGATACTTGTGACATTTGTAGGTGTTAGGCTTCAAGGGGATGAAGTCGCACCTTCTACCCAGGGTTATGGAGCTCCGCGCAGGGTGAGATTTCAGAGTTCACCCCTGGATGGAAGTGTGAAAATAAAACACTTCACATACTCAGGAAAGCGTATTTAGCTGCTTTACAGTATCAGAATAAGGCCTGCAAGGCCTTGGGCCTACTTCCAGCCTCCTGGCACCAGATTTACTGATACTTGTGACATTTGCAGGTGTTAGGCTTCAAGGGGATGAAGCCGCACCTTCTACCCAGGGTTATGGAGCTCCGCGCAGGGTGAGATTTCAGGCTTCACCCCTGGCTGGAGGTGTGAAAATAAAACACTTCACATACTCAGGAAAGCGTATTTAGCTGCTTTACAGTATCAGAATAAGGCCTGCAAGGCCTTGGGCCTACTTCCAGCCTCCTGGCACCAGTTTTACTGATACTTGTGACATTTGTAGGTGTTAGGCTTCAAGGGGATGAAGTCGCACCTTCTACCCAGGGTCATGGAGCTCCGCGCAGGGTGAGATTTCAGGCTTCACCCCTGGCTGGAGGTGTGAAAATAAAACACTTCACACACTCAGGAAAGTGTATTTAGCTCCTTTACAGTATCAGAATAAGGCCTGCAAGGCCTTGGGCCTACTTCCAGCCTCCTGGCACCAGTTTTACTGATACTTGTGACATTTGCAGGTGTTAGGCTTCAAGGGGATGAAGTCGCACCTTCTACCCAGGGTCATGGAGCTTCGCGCAGGGTGAGATTTCAGGGTTCACCCCTGGATGGAAGTGTGAAAATAAAACACTTCACTTACTCAGGAAAGTGTATTTAACTCATTTACAGTATCAGAACAAGGCCTGCAAGGCCTTGGGTTTGTTTCCAGCCTCCAGGCACCAGTTGTACTGATACTTGTGACACTTGGAGGTGTTATGCTTCAAGGGGATGAAGTCGCACCTTCTACCCAGGGTCATGGAGCTTCACGCAGGGTAAGATTTCAGGGTTCACCCCTGGCTGGAGGTGTGAAAATAAAACACTTCACATACTCAGGAAAGTGTATTTAACTGCTTTACAGTATCACAATAAGGCCTGCAAGGCCTTGGGTGTGTTTCCAGCCTCCAGGCACCAGTTTTACTGATACTTGTGACATTTGCAGGTGTTAGGCTTCAAGGGGATGAAGTCGCACCTTCTACCCAGGGTTATGGAGCTCCGCGCAGGGTGAGATTTCAGGGTTCACCCCTGGATGGAAGTGTGAAAATAAAACACTTCACTTACTCAGGAAAGTGTATTTAACTCCTTTACAGTATCAGAACAAGGCCTGCAAGGCCTTGGGTTTGTTTCCAGCCTCCAGGCACCAGTTGTACTGATACTTGTGACACTTGGAGGTGTTATGCTTCAAGGGGATGAAGTCGCACCTTCTACCCAGGGTCATGGAGCTCCGCGCAGGGTAAGATTTCAGGGTTCACCCCTGGCTGGAGGTGTGAAAACAAATCACTTCACATACTCAGGAAAGTGTATTTCACTCCTTTACAGTATCAGAATAGGGCCTGCAATGCCTTGGGTGTGTTTCCAGCCTCCAGACACCAGTTTTACTGATACTGGTGACATTTGCAGGTGTTAGGCTTCAAGGGGATGAAGTCGCACCTTCTACCCAGGGTCATGGAGCTCCGCGCAGGGTTAGATTTCAGGGTTCACCCCTGGCTCAAGGTGTGAAAACAAAACACTTCACATACTCGGGAAAGTGTATTTAACTCCTTTACAGTATCAGGATAAGGCCTGCAAGGCCTTGGGTGTGTTTCCAGCACCCAGGCACCAGTTTTACTGATGCTTGTGACGTTTGCAGGTGTTAGGCTTCAAGGGGATGAAGTCGCACCTTCTACCCAGGGTTATGGAGCTCCGCTCAGGGTGAGAATTCAGGGTTCACCCCTGGCTGGTGGTGTGAAAACAAAACACTTCACATACTCATTAAAGTGTATTTAACTCCTTTACAGTATCAGAATAGGACCTGCAATGCCTTGGGTGTGTTTCCAGCCTCCAGACTCCAGTTTTACTGATACTGGTGACATTTGCAGGTGTTAGGCTTCAAGGGGATGAAGTCGCAACTTCTACCCAGGGTTATGGAGCTCCGCGCAGGGTGAGATATCAGGGTTCACCCCTGGATGGAAGTGTGAAAATAAAACACTTCACTTACTCAGGAAAGTGTATTTAACTCATTTACAGTATCAGAACAAGGCCTGCAAGGCCTTGGGTTTGTTTCCAGCCTCCAGGCACCAGTTGTACTGATACTTGTGACACTTGGAGGTGTTATGCTTCAAGGGGATGAAGTCGCACCTTCTACCCAGGGTCATGGAGCTTCGCGCAGGGTAAGATTTCAGGGTTCACCCCTGGCTGGAGGTGTGAAAATAAAACACTTCACATACTCAGGAAAGTGTATTTAACTGCTTTACAGTATCACAATAAGGCCTGCAAGGCCTTGGGTGTGTTTCCAGCCTCCAGGCACCAGTTGTACTGATACTTGTGACACTTGGAGGTGTTAGGCTTCAAGGGGATGAAGTCGCACCTTCTACCCAGGGTCATGGAGCTCCGCGCAGGGTGAGATTTCAGGCTTCACCCCTGGCTGGAGGTGTGAAAATAAAACACTTCACATACTCAGGAAAGTGTATTTAGCTGCTTTACAGTATCGGAATAAGGCCTGCAAGGCCTTGGGCCTACTTCCAGCCTCCTGGCACCAGTTTTACTGATACTTGTGACATTTGTAGGTGTTAGGCTTCAAGGGGATGAAGTCGCACCTTCTACCCAGGGTCATGGAGCTCCGCGCAGGGTGAGATTTCAGGCTTCACCCCTGGCTGGAGGTGTGAAAATAAAACACTTCACATACTCAGGAAAGTGTATTTAGCTCCTTTACAGTATCAGAATAAGGCCTGCAAGGCCTTGGGCCTACTTCCAGCCTCCTGGCACCAGTTTTACTGATACTTGTGACATTTGCAGGTGTTAGGCTTCAAGGGGATGAAGTCGCACCTTCTACCCAGGGTCATGGAGCTCCGTGCAGGGTAAGGTTTCAGGCTTCACCCCAGGCTGGAGGTGTGAAAATAAAACACTTCACATACTCAGGAAAGTGTATTTAGCTGCTTTACTGTATCAGAATAAGGCCTGCAAGGCCTTGGGCCTACTTCCAGCCTCCTGGCACCAGATTTACTGATACTTGTGACATTTGTAGGTGTTAGGCTTCAAGGGGATGAAGTCGCACCTTCTACCCAGGGTCATGGAGCTCCGCGCAGGGTGAGATTTCAGGGTTCACCCCAGGCTTGAGGTGTGAAAATAAAACACTTCACATACTCAGGAAAGTGTATTTAGCTCCTTTACAGTATCAGAATAAGGCCTGCAAGGCCTTGGGCCTACATCCAGCCTACTGGCACCAGTTTTACTGATACTTGTGACATTTGCAGGTGTTGGGCTTCAAGGGGATCAAGTCGCACCTTCTACCCAGGGTTATGGAGCTCCGCGCAGGGTGAGATTTCAGGGTTCACCCCATGCTTGAGGTGTGAAAATAAAAGCTTCACATACTCAGGAAAGTATATTTAGCTCCTTTACAGTATCAGAATAAGGCCTGCAAGGCCTTGGGCCTACTTCCAGCCTCCTGGCACCAGTTTTACTGATACTTGTGACATTTGCAGGTGTTAGGCTTCAAGGGGATGAAGTCGCACCTTCTACCCAGGGTCATGGAGCTCCGCGCAGGGTGAGATTTCAGGCTTCACCCCTGGCTGGAGGTGTGAAAATAAAACACTTCACATACTCAGGAAATTGTATTTAGCTGCTTTACAGTATCAGAATAAGGCCTGCAAGGCCTTGGGCCTACTTCCAGCGTCCTGGCACCAGTTTTACTGATACTTGTGACATTTGCAGGTGTTAGGCTTCAAGGGGATGAAGTCGCACCTTCTACCCAGTGTCATGGAGCTCCGCGCAGGGTGAGATTTCTGGCTTCACCCCAGGCTTGAGGTGTGAAAATAAAACACTTCACATCCTCAGGAAAGTGTATTTAACTGCTTTACAGTATCATAATAAGGCCTGCAAGGCCTTGGGTGTGTTTCCAGCCTCCAGGCACCAGTTTTACTGATACTTGTGACATTTGCAGGTGTTAGGCTTCAAGGGGATGAAGTCGCACCTTCTACCCAGGGTCATGGAGCTCCGCGCAGGGTGAGATTTCAGGGTTCACCCCTGGATGGAAGTGTGAAAATAAAACACTTCACATACTCAGGAAAGTGTATTTAACTCCTTTACAGTATCAGAACAAGGCCTGCAAGGCCTTGGGCCTACTTCCAGCCTCCTGGCACCAGTTTTACTGATACTTGTGACATTTGTAGGTGTTAGGCTTCAAGGGGATGAAGTCGCACCTTCTACCCAGGGTCATGGAGCTCCGCGCAGGGTGAGATTTCAGGGTTCACCCCAGGCTTGAGGTGTGAAAAATATACACTTCACATACTCAGGAAAGTGTATTTAGCTGCTTTACAGTATCAGAATAAGGCCTGCAAGGCCTTGGGCCTACTTCCAGCCTCCTGGCACCAGTTTTACTGATACTTGTGACATTTGTAGGTGTTAGGCTTCAAGGGGATGAAGTCGCACCTTCTACCCAGGGTTATGGAGCTCCGCGCAGGGTGAGATTTCAGAGTTCACCCCTGGATGGAAGTGTGAAAATAAAACACTTCACATACTCAGGAAAGCGTATTTAGCTGCTTTACAGTATCAGAATAAGGCCTGCAAGGCCTTGGGCCTACTTCCAGCCTCCTGGCACCAGATTTACTGATACTTGTGACATTTGCAGGTGTTAGGCTTCAAGGGGATGAAGCCGCACCTTCTACCCAGGGTTATGGAGCTCCGCGCAGGGTGAGATTTCAGGCTTCACCCCTGGCTGGAGGTGTGAAAATAAAACACTTCACATACTCAGGAAAGCGTATTTAGCTGCTTTACAGTATCAGAATAAGGCCTGCAAGGCCTTGGGCCTACTTCCAGCCTCCTGGCACCAGTTTTACTGATACTTGTGACATTTGTAGGTGTTAGGCTTCAAGGGGATGAAGTCGCACCTTCTACCCAGGGTCATGGAGCTCCGCGCAGGGTGAGATTTCAGGCTTCACCCCTGGCTGGAGGTGTGAAAATAAAACACTTCACACACTCAGGAAAGTGTATTTAGCTCCTTTACAGTATCAGAATAAGGCCTGCAAGGCCTTGGGCCTACTTCCAGCCTCCTGGCACCAGTTTTACTGATACTTGTGACATTTGCAGGTGTTAGGCTTCAAGGGGATGAAGTCGCACCTTCTACCCAGGGTCATGGAGCTTCGCGCAGGGTGAGATTTCAGGGTTCACCCCTGGATGGAAGTGTGAAAATAAAACACTTCACTTACTCAGGAAAGTGTATTTAACTCATTTACAGTATCAGAACAAGGCCTGCAAGGCCTTGGGTTTGTTTCCAGCCTCCAGGCACCAGTTGTACTGATACTTGTGACACTTGGAGGTGTTATGCTTCAAGGGGATGAAGTCGCACCTTCTACCCAGGGTCATGGAGCTTCACGCAGGGTAAGATTTCAGGGTTCACCCCTGGCTGGAGGTGTGAAAATAAAACACTTCACATACTCAGGAAAGTGTATTTAACTGCTTTACAGTATCACAATAAGGCCTGCAAGGCCTTGGGTGTGTTTCCAGCCTCCAGGCACCAGTTTTACTGATACTTGTGACATTTGCAGGTGTTAGGCTTCAAGGGGATGAAGTCGCACCTTCTACCCAGGGTTATGGAGCTCCGCGCAGGGTGAGATTTCAGGGTTCACCCCTGGATGGAAGTGTGAAAATAAAACACTTCACTTACTCAGGAAAGTGTATTTAACTCCTTTACAGTATCAGAACAAGGCCTGCAAGGCCTTGGGTTTGTTTCCAGCCTCCAGGCACCAGTTGTACTGATACTTGTGACACTTGGAGGTGTTATGCTTCAAGGGGATGAAGTCGCACCTTCTACCCAGGGTCATGGAGCTCCGCGCAGGGTAAGATTTCAGGGTTCACCCCTGGCTGGAGGTGTGAAAACAAATCACTTCACATACTCAGGAAAGTGTATTTCACTCCTTTACAGTATCAGAATAGGGCCTGCAATGCCTTGGGTGTGTTTCCAGCCTCCAGACACCAGTTTTACTGATACTGGTGACATTTGCAGGTGTTAGGCTTCAAGGGGATGAAGTCGCACCTTCTACCCAGGGTCATGGAGCTCCGCGCAGGGTTAGATTTCAGGGTTCACCCCTGGCTCAAGGTGTGAAAACAAAACACTTCACATACTCGGGAAAGTGTATTTAACTCCTTTACAGTATCAGGATAAGGCCTACAAGGCCTTGGGTGTGTTTCCAGCACCCAGGCACCAGTTTTACTGATGCTTGTGACGTTTGCAGGTGTTAGGCTTCAAGGGGATGAAGTCGCACCTTCTACCCAGGGTTATGGAGCTCCGCTCAGGGTGAGAATTCAGGGTTCACCCCTGGCTGGTGGTGTGAAAACAAAACACTTCACATACTCATTAAAGTGTATTTAACTCCTTTACAGTATCAGAATAGGACCTGCAATGCCTTGGGTGTGTTTCCAGCCTCCAGACTCCAGTTTTACTGATACTGGTGACATTTGCAGGTGTTAGGCTTCAAGGGGATGAAGTCGCAACTTCTACCCAGGGTTATGGAGCTCCGCGCAGGGTGAGATATCAGGGTTCACCCCTGGATGGAAGTGTGAAAATAAAACACTTCACTTACTCAGGAAAGTGTATTTAACTCATTTACAGTATCAGAACAAGGCCTGCAAGGCCTTGGGTTTGTTTCCAGCCTCCAGGCACCAGTTGTACTGATACTTGTGACACTTGGAGGTGTTATGCTTCAAGGGGATGAAGTCGCACCTTCTACCCAGGGTCATGGAGCTTCGCGCAGGGTAAGATTTCAGGGTTCACCCCTGGCTGGAGGTGTGAAAATAAAACACTTCACATACTCAGGAAAGTGTATTTAACTGCTTTACAGTATCACAATAAGGCCTGCAAGGCCTTGGGTGTGTTTCCAGCCTCCAGGCACCAGTTTTACTGATACTTGTGACATTTGCAGGTGTTAGGCTTCAAGGGGATGAAGTCGCACCTTCTACCCAGGGTTATGGAGCTCCGCGCAGGGTGAGATTTCAGGGTTCACCCCTGGATGGAAGTGTGAAAATAAAACACTTCACTTACTCAGGAAAGTGTATTTAACTCCTTTACAGTATCAGAACAAGGCCTGCAAGGCCTTGGGTTTGTTTCCAGCCTCCAGGCACCAGTTGTACTGATACTTGTGACACTTGGAGGTGTTATGCTTCAAGGGGATGAAGTCGCACCTTCTACCCAGGGTCATGGAGCTCCGCGCAGGGTGAGATTTCAGGCTTCACCCCTGGCTGGAGGTGTGAAAATAAAACACTTCACATACTCAGGAAAGTGTATTTAGCTGCTTTACAGTATCAGAATAAGGCCTGCAAGGCCTTGGGCCTACTTCCAGCCTCCTGGCACCAGTTTTACTGATACTTGTGACATTTGTAGGTGTTAGGCTTCAAGGGGATGAAGTTGCACCTTCTACCCAGGGTTATGGACCTTCGCGCAGGGTATGATTTCGGGTTTCAACCCTGGCTGGAGATGTGAAATCAAAACACTTCACAGACTCAGTAAAGAGTATTTAAGTCCTTCACAGTAACAGAACAAGGCCTGCAAGGCCTTTGGCCTGATTCCAGCCTCCTGGCACTAATTTACTGATACTTGTGACATTTGCAGGCGTTAGGCTTCAAGGGGACAAAGTCGCACCTTCTACCCGGGCTTATGGAGCTCCGCGCAGGGTGAGATATCAGGGTTCACCCCTGGCTGGAGGTGTGAAAATAAAGCACTTCACATACTCAGGAAAGTGTATTTAACTCCTTTAAAGTATCAGAATAATGCCTGCAAGGCCTTGGGTGTGTTTCCAGCCTCCAGGCACCAGTTTTACTGATAATTGTGACATTTGCCGGTGTTAGGCTTCATGGGGATGAAGTCGCACCTTCTACCCAGGGTTATGGAGCTCCGCGCAGGGTGAGAAGTCAGGGTTCACCCCTGGCTGGAGGTGTGAAAATAAAACACTTCACATACTCAGGAAAGTGTATTTAACTCCTTTACAGTATCAGAATAAGGCCTGCAAGGCCTTGGGTGTGTTTCCAGCATCCAGGCACCAGTTTTACTGATGCTTGTGACCTTTGCAGGTGTTAGGCTTCAAGGGGAGGAAGTCGCACCTTCTACCCAGGGTCATGGAGCTCCGCGCAGGGTTAGATTTCAGGGTTCACCCCTGGCTCAAGGTGTGAAAACAAAACACTTCACATACTCAGAAAAGTGTATTTAACTCCTTTACAGTATCAGGATAAGGCCTGCAAGGCCTTGGGTGTGTTTCCAGCACCCAGGCACCAGTTTTACTGATGCTTGTGACGTTTGCAGGTGTTAGGCTTCAAGGGGATGAAGTCGCACCTTCTACCCAGGGTTATGGAGCTCCGCTCAGGGTGAGAATTCAGGGTTCACCCCTGGCTGGTGGTGTGAAAACAAAACACTTCACATCCTCAGTAAAGTGTATTTAACTCCTTTACAGTATCAGAATAGGACCTGCAATGCCTTGGGTGTGTTTCCAGCCTCCAGACTCCAGTTTTACTGATGCTTGTGACATTTGCAGGTGTTAGGCTTCAAGGGGATGAAGTCGCAACTTCTACGCAGGGTTATGGAGCTCCGCGCAGGGTGAGAATTCAGGGTTCACCCCTGGCTGTTGGTGTGAAAACAAAACACTTTACATACTCAGTAAAGTGTATTTAACTCCTTCACAGTATCAGAACAAGGCCTGCAAGGCCTTGGGCCTACTTCCAGCCTCCTAGCACCAATTTACTGATACTTGTGACATTTGCAGGTGTTAGGCTTCAAGGGGATGAAGTTGCACCTTCTACCCAAGGTTATGGAGCTCCGCGCAGGGTGAGAATTCAGGGTTCACCCCTGGCTGTTGGTGTGAAAACAAAACACTTTACATACTCAGTAAAGTGTATTTAACTCCTTCACAGTATCAGAACAAGGCCTGCAAGGCCTTGGGCCTAATTCCAGCCTCCTGGCACCAATTTACTGATACTTGTGACATTTGCAGGTGTTAGGCTTCAAGGGGATAAAGTTGCACCTTCTACCTAAGGGTATGGAGCTCCGCGCAGGGTGAGATATCAGGGTTCAACCCTGGCTGGAGGTGTGAAAATAAAACACTTCACATACTCAGCAAAGTGTATTTAACTCCTTTACAGTATCAGAATAAGGCCTGCAAGGCCTTGGGTGTGTTTCCAGCATCCAGGAACCAGTTTTACTGATGCTTGTGACATTTGCAGGTGTTAGGCTTCAAGGGGATGAAGTCGCACCTTCTACCCAGGGTTATGGAGCTCCGCGCAGGGTGAGAATTCAGGGTTCACCCCTGGCTGTTGGTGTGAAAACAAAACACTTTACATACTCAGTAAAGTGTATTTAACTCCTTCACAGTATCAGAACAAGGCCTGCAAGGCCTTGGGCCTACTTCCAGCCTCCTAGCACCAATTTACTGATACTTGTGACATTTGCAGGTTTTAGGCTTCAAGGGGATGAAGTTGCACCTTCTACCCAAGGTTATGGAGCTCCGCGCAGGGTGAGAATTCAGGGTTCACCCCTGGCTGTTGGTGTGAAAACAAAACACTTTACATACTCAGTAAAGTGTATTTAACTCCTTCACAGTATCAGAACAAGGCCTGCAAGGCCTTGGGCCTAATTCCAGCCTCCTGGCACCAACTTACTGATACTTGTGACATTTGCAGGTGTTAGGCTTCAAGGGGATAAAGTTGCACCTTCTACCCAAGGGTATGGAGCTCCGCGCAGGGTGAGATATCAGGGTTCACCCCTGGCTGGAGGTGTGAAAATAAAACACTTCACATACTCAGGAAAGTGTATTTAACTCCTTTACAGTATCAGAATAAGGCCTGCAAGGCCTTGGGTGTGTTTCCAGCATCCAGGCACCAGTTTTACTGATGCTTGTGACATTTGCAGGTGTTAGGCTTCAAGGGGATGAAGTCGCACCTTCTACCCAGGGTTATGGAGCTCTGCGCAGGGTGAGAATTCAGGGTTCACCCCTGGCTGTTTGTGTGTAAACAAAACACTTCACATACTCAGTAAAGAGTATCTATCTCCTTCACAGTAACTGAACAAGGCCTGCAAGGCCTTGGGCCTAATTCCAGCCTCCAGACACCAGTTTTAATGATCCTTGTGACATTTGCAGGTGTTAGGCTTCAAGGGGAGGAAGTCGCACCTTCTACCCAGGGTCATGGAGCTCCGAGCAGGGTTAGATTTCAGGGTTCACCCCTGGCTCAAGGTGTGAAAACAAAACACTTCACATTCTCAGTAAAGTGTATTTAACTCCTTTACAGTATCAGAATAAGGCCTGCAAGGCCTTGGGTGTGTTTCCAGCATCCAGGAACCAGTTTTACTGATGCTTGTGACATTTGCAGGTGTTAGGCTTCAAGGGGATGAAGTCGCACCTTCTACCCAGGGTTATGGAGCTCCGCGCAGGGTGAGAATTCAGGGTTCACCCCTGGCTGTTGGTGTGAAAACAAAACACTTTACATACTCAGTAAAGTGTATTTAACTCCTTCACAGTATCAGAACAAGGCCTGCAAGGCCTTGGGCCTACTTCCAGCCTCCTAGCACCAATTTACTGATACTTGTGACATTTGCAGGTGTTAGGCTTCAAGGGGATGAAGTTGCACCTTCTACCCAAGGTTATGGAGCTCCGCGCAGGGTGAGAATTCAGGGTTCACCCCTGGCTGTTGGTGTGAAAACAAAACACTTTACATACTCAGTAAAGTGTATTTAACTCCTTCACAGTATCAGAACAAGGCCTGCAAGGCCTTGGGCCTAATTCCAGCCTCCTGGCACCAATTTACTGATACTTGTGACATTTGCAGGTGTTAGGCTTCAAGGGGATAAAGTTGCACCTTCTACCCAAGGGTATGGAGCTCCGCGCAGGGTGAGATATCAGGGTTCACCCCTGGCTGGAGGTGTGAAAATAAAACACTTCACATACTCAGGAAAGTGTATTTAACTCCTTTACAGTATCAGAATAAGGCCTGCAAGGCCTTGGGTGTGTTTCCAGCATCCAGGCACCAGTTTTACTGATGCTTGTGACATTTGCAGGTGTTAGGCTTCAAGGGGATGAAGTCGCACCTTCTACCCAGGGTTATGGAGCTCTGCGCAGGTTGAGAATTCAGGGTTCACCCCTGGCTGTTTGTGTGTAAACAAAACACTTCACATACTCAGTAAAGAGTATCTATCTCCTTCACAGTAACTGAACAAGGCCTGCAAGGCCTTGGGCCTAATTCCAGCCTCCAGACACCAGTTTTAATGATCCTTGTGACATTTGCAGGTGTTAGGCTTCAAGGGGAGGAAGTCGCACCTTCTACCCAGGGTCATGGAGCTCCGCGCAGGGTTAGATTTCAGGGTTCACCCCTGGCTCAAGGTGTGAAAACAAAACACTTCACATTCTCAGTAAAGTGTATTTAACTCCTTTACAGTATCAGAATAGGACCTGCAATGCCTTGGGTGTGTTTCCAGCCTCCAGACACCAGTTTTACTGATACTGGTGACATTTGCAGGTGTTAGGCTTCAAGGGGATGAAGTCGCAACTTCTACCCAGCGTTATGGAGCTCCGCGCAGGGTGAGAATTCAGGGTTCACCCCTGGCTGTTGGTGTGAAAACAAAACACTTTACATACTCAGTAAAGTGTATTTAACTCCTTCACAGTATCATAACAAGGCCTGCAAGGCCTTGGGCCTAGTTCCAGCCTCCTAGCACCAATTTACTGATACTTGTGACATTTGCAGGTGTTAGGCTTCAAGGGGATAAAGTTGCACCTTCTACCCAAGGGTATGGAGCTCCGCGCAGGGTGAGATATCAGGGTTCACCCCTGGCTGGAGGTGTGAAAATAAAACACTTCACATACTCAGGAAAGTGTATTTAACTCCTTTACAGTATCAGAATAAGGCCTGCAAGGCCTTGGGCCTACTTCCAGCCTCCTGGCACCAGTTTTACTGATACTTGTGACATTTGCAGGTGTTAGGCTTCAAGGGGATAAAGTTGCACCTTCTACCCAAGGGTATGGAGCTCCGCGCAGGGTTAGATTTCAGGGTTCACCCCTGGCTCAAGGTGTGAAAACAAAACACTTCACATACTCAGGAAAGTGTATTTAACTCCTTTACAGTATCAGGATAAGGCCTGCAAGGCCTTGGGTGTGTTTCCAGCATCCAGGCACCAGTTTAACTGATGCTTGTGACATTTGCAGGTGTCAGGCTTCAAGGGGATGAAGTCGCACCTTCTACCCAGGGTTAAGGAGCTTTGCGCAGGGTAAGATTTCAGGGTTCACCGCTGGCTGGAGGTGTGAAAATAAAACACTTCACATACTCAGGAAAGCGTATTTAGCTCCTTTACAGTATCAGAATAAGGCCTACAAGGCCTTGGGTGTGTTTCCAGCCTCCAGGCACCAGTTTTACTGATACTTGAGACATTTGTAGGTGTTAGGCTTCAAGGGGATGAAGTCGCACCTTCTACCCAGGGTTATGGAGCTCCGCGCAGGGTAAGATTTCAGGCTTCACCCCTGGCTGGAGGTGTGAAAATAAAACACTTCAAATACTCAGGAAAGTGTATTTAGCTCCTTTACAGTATCAGAATAAGGCCTGCAAGGCCTTGGGCCTACTTCCAGCCTCCTGGCACCAGTTTTACTGATACTTGTGACATTTGCAGGTGTTAGGCTTCAAGAGGATGAAGTCGCACCTTCTACCCAGGGTCATGGAGCTTCGCGCAGGGTAAGATTTCAGGGTTCACCCCTGGCTGGAGGTGTGAAAATAAAACACTTCACATACTCAGGAAAGTGTATTTAACTGCTTTACAGTATCACAATAAGGCCTGCAAGGCCTTGGGTGTGTTTCCAGCCTCCAGGCACCAGTTTTACTGATACTTGTGACATTTGCAGGTGTTAGGCTTCAAGGGGATGAAGTCGCACCTTCTACCCAGGGTTATGGAGCTCCGCGCAGGGTAAGATTTCAGGGTTCACCCCAGGCTTGAGGTGTGAAAATAAAACACTTCACATACTCAGGAAAGTGTATTTAGCTGCTTTACAGTATCAGAACAAGGCCTACAAGGCCTTGGGCCTACTTTCAGCCTCCTGGCACCAGTTTTACTGATACTTGTGACATTTGCAGGTGTTAGGCTTCAAGGGGATGAAGTCGCACCTTCTACCCAGTGTCATGGAGCTCCGCGCAGGGTGAGATTTCTGGCTTCACCCCAGGCTTGAGGTGTGAAAATAAAACACTTCACATACTCAGGAAAGTGTATTTAACTGCTTTACAGTATCATAATAAGGCCTGCAAGGCCTTGGGTGTGTTTCCAGCCTCCAGACACCAGTTTTACTGATACTGGTGACATTTGCAGGTGTTAGGCTTCAAGGGGATGAAGTTGCACCTTCTACCCAAGGTTATGGAGCTCCGCGCAGGGTGAGAATTCAGGGTTCACCCCTGGCTGTTGGTGTGAAAACAAAACACTTTACATACTCAGTAAAGTGTATTTAACTCCTTCACAGTATCAGAACAAGGCCTGCAAGGCCTTGGGCCTAATTCCAGCCTCCTGGCACCAATTTACTGATACTTGTGACATTTGCAGGTGTTAGGCTTCAAGGGGATAAAGTTGCACCTTCTACCCAAGGGTATGGAGCTCCGCGCAGGGTGAGATATCAGGGTTCACCCCTGGCTGGAGGTGTGAAAATAAAACACTTCACATACTCAGGAAAGTGTATTTAACTCCTTTACAGTATCAGAATAAGGCCTGCAAGGCCTTGGGTGTGTTTCCAGCATCCAGGCACCAGTTTTACTGATGCTTGTGACATTTGCAGGTGTTAGGCTTCAAGGGGAAGAAGTCGCACCTTCTACCCATGGTCACGGAGCTCCGCGCAGGGTTAGATTTCAGGGTTCACCCCTGGCTCAAGGTGTGAAAATAAAACACTTCACATACTCAGGAAAGTGTATTTCACTCCTTTACAGTATCAGAATAGGGCCTGCAATGCCTTGGGTGTGTTTCCAGCCTCCAGACACCAGTTTTACTGATACTGGTGACATTTGCAGGTGTTAGGCTTCAAGGGGAAGAAGTCGCACCTTCTACCCAGGGTCATGGAGCTCCGCGCAGGGTTAGATTTCAGGGTTCACCCCTGGCTCAAGGTGTGAAAACAAAACACTTCACATACTCAGGAAAGTGTATTTAACTCCTTTACAGTATCAGGATAAGGCCTGCAAGGCCCTGGGTGTGTTTCCAGCATCCAGGCACCAGTTTTACTGATGCTTGTGACGTTTGCAGGTGTTAGGCTTCAAGGGGATGAAGTCGCACCTTCTACCCAGGGTTATGGATCTCCGCGCAGGGTGAGAATTCAGGGTTCACCCCTGGCTGGTGGTGTGAAAACAAAACACTTCACATCCTCAGTAAAGTGTATTTAACTCCTTTACAGTATCAGAATAGGACCTGCAATGCCTTGGGTGTGTTTCCAGCCTCCAGACTCCAGTTTTACTGATACTGGTGACATTTGCAGGTGTTAGGCTTCAAGGGGATGAAGTCGCAACTTCTACCCAGGGTTATGGAGCTCCGCGCAGGGTGAGAATTCAGGGTTCACCCCTGGCTGTTGGTGTGAAAATAAAACACCTCACATTCTCAGGAAAGTGTATTTAGCTCCTTTACAGTATCAGAATATGGCCTGCAAGGCCTTGGGCCTACTTCCAGCCTCCTGGCACCAGTTGTACTGATACTTGTGACATTTGTAGGTGTTAGGCTTCAAGGGGATGAAGTCGCACCTTCTACCCAGGGTCATGGAGCTCCGCGCAGGGTGAGATTTCAGGGTTCACCCCTGGATGGAGGTGTGACTATGTGGAGTGTTTTGTTTTCACACCTCCAGCCAGGCATGAACCCTGAAATCTCACCCTGCGCGGAGCTCCTCAACCCTGTGTAGAAGGTGCAACTTCATCCCCTTGAAGCTGTACACCTCCAAATGTCACACATATTACTAAAACAGGTACCTGGAAGCTAGGGATGGGCCGGAGATCCTGAAGGCTAAGATCTGATACTGGGACTGGTGTTCATGTACGTTCTGGACTATGTGAAGTGTTCTGTTTTCTTCCCCTACCTCCGTCCAAATTAGCAGCAGGCCTCGATCAGGCTACAGGGCGCAGAATATCATTTCTGGTCTCAGGTCTCCCTCGTGATATACCATTGGATTCAGGAGTGGTCCCCACTCCAGCGATAGGGCTCAGTAGAACAGTTGTAGTCACATGCCTCACTCTGTACTGTACTATTCAGTTCCGCAGTGGGCCTCCCCCCGGTCATAGGCTCAGCGTCTGACATACAGTAACTCACTCTGTCTACAGATGTCACCTCAGACGTACACCTAGCTCCAGCTTTAAAAATCAGCTCAGTAGAGTGCCTCCATGCCGGTACTGGGGTCACCATTTCAGGTGCATTCCCACCCTCTGCTCTCACTTGGGGTGTTTTTAAACATGTAGGCCTAACTCGGCCGCCTTCCTTCGTTGTGTCACTGTATTTATTTTATTTAGTCTGCGCCCGCCTCCTCTGGCTCGGCGCTCGGCAGTGAATGCCCTCTGCCTGCATGTGAAGCTGCCAGCACACGGCCGCCTGGTGATGCATGCGAGGCCGGAGCCAGGGCCGTGCCCCGCTGCTTGTAAAAGGCCTCCGGTTGCGCCCCCCCCAGCCGTGGGTGCCACAGCCGAGGGTGCAGGCGCCGGGCTGGGGGCTCCCTGGCATTGTTTCCACCCCGCGCTCGGCCGGCGGAGCCCTGTGTTACTTCGGCCCGTTCCAGAACGCGCTCCCCGCGGCCCCCGCAGCCCCACTGTGACGCCGCAGGGCCCGCTCCCTGCAGGAGCCCCCTCCCTCCCGCGGGCCGCCGCTCCCGGCCGCAGGAGGCGAGAGTGGACCGGGGAAAAGGGGCCGGGAGCCCGGGATTTCAGGCATGGAGGCGTCCGCCGTCGGGGGAGCGCCGAGTCTCCCCGCGGATCACAAGCCAGGGACGAGGGGTGGATCCGAAACGGGGGCAGGCCCGGGAGAGGGCCGAAGCTGGGCTCCTGGTCATACATGTGTGGAAGCGCGTGTTTAACTGATTGTGCTTTAAAACGTGGATAATCGGAAGGTAGGAAACACAAAAGTCAGCTCGGAGCAGAGAGCCGAGTGTGCCTCGCAGAGCCCTGTCTGCTCGCGACCAATCAGAGGCTGGCTCCTCCCTGTATATATTCACGGGGCTCGGGCCGAGAGGGACATTTCTGTTCTGTGACAGCGCCCGCGCCGAGACTTGCATTGCAATGGCCGAAACCGCTCCAGCCGCCGCGGCGCCTCCCGCTGAGGTCGCCCCCAAGAAGAAGCAGCAGAAGAAGACAGCGGGGGCCTCCAAGGCCAAGAAGCCTTCCGGCCCCAGCGTGGCCGATCTGATCTTGAAGGTGGTGACCGCCTCTGCCGAGAGGAAGGGAGTCTCCCTGTCGGCCATGAAGAAGGGGCTGATCGCCGAGGGCTACGATGTGGACAAGAACAAGAGCCGGGTCAAGGCCTCCGTCAAGAGCCTGGTCAGCAAAGGCGCCCTGGCCCAGCTGAAGGGCACCGGGGCCTCCGGATCCTTCAAGGTGAACAAGAAGCAGCTGGAGGGCAAGAAGGCGGCCAAGAAGGCGGCCGCCAAGACCAAGAAACCAGCGGCCAAGAAAGCTGCCCCTGCTGCCAAGAAGCCCAAAAAGGCTCCCGCGGGGGTCAAGAAGAGCCCGAAGAAGGTCAAGAAGCCAGCGGCAGCAAAGAGCCCCAAGAAGCCCAAGGCTGCCCCCGCCAAGAAGGCTGCCAAGAGCCCAGCGAAAGCCAAGGCGGCGAAGCCCAAAGTGGCCAAGAAAAGCCCTGCCAAGGTAGTCAAACCCAAGGCAGCCAAGCCCAAAGCAGCCAAGCCCAAGAAGGCAGCGCCCAAGAAGAAGTAAGGGCTTGCACCGAGACACTGCAAACACAACGGCTCTTTTAAGAGCCATCCACCCGGTCTAGAAGAGAGCTTGTTCACCCCCACCCTTTCACCCCGCGTGCACACTTCTCAATAATAATAAACGGCACAGTAAATCCCTAGCGCACCTTTACACACGCGAGTGCCGTGTGTGATCTTGGTCATATGAACGGCTCTTTTGGTGCTGCGTGGATTGGAATCTTTATAACAAAGAAAGAAGGGGGTCTGGGAGTTATTAGACCTCAGTTTATAATAAATGTGAGATAACGTGTGCCTTGGTGCTTTCACTGTATCCGGGCAGACTCGAAGTGGTGTCTGCATAAAGCAGACGATTGTGAACGTGAAATCGAGCGCAGTCAACGGCGGCGTGTTCCAGGGTGACCAAGGGCGGTACACTTAAAACATCCTGGTCTCCTCGCCCAGTTGATCGGGGGCGAGTGGTTCGTGTGACTACAAATGAGTGGATGGACACGGAGACAAAGGTTGACCGAAGCGCGGGCTTCGGCTCCAACGTACATCGTCCAATCGGAGGGTGTCTTTTTCTCCACAGCTCATTGGAGAGGCAGGCTACAGCCTCCGGTTGAGTAGCCAATCGTTGCACACCGCGGGCTGTTTTCAAACCTGGGGCGGTCGCTTCAGCCAACCAGAGCAGCCCTCCGTCTTCGAGTGCATAAATAGGGCTCTTGCCTGCTCGAACTCCATTCTTCCTCGCTCGTCGTTGAGAGAGACCGCTCCCGCCATGGCCCGCACCAAGCAGACAGCCCGCAAGTCCACCGGCGGCAAAGCGCCTCGCAAGCAGCTGGCCACCAAGGCTGCCCGCAAGAGCGCCCCTGCCACCGGTGGAGTCAAGAAGCCTCACCGCTACCGACCCGGCACTGTGGCTCTCCGCGAGATCCGCCGCTACCAGAAGTCCACCGAGCTCCTCATCCGCAAGCTGCCCTTCCAGCGCTTGGTGAGGGAGATCGCCCAGGACTTCAAGACCGACCTGCGCTTCCAGAGCTCCGCCGTCATGGCCCTGCAAGAGGCCAGCGAGGCCTACCTGGTCGGGCTCTTCGAGGACACCAACCTGTGCGCCATCCACGCCAAGAGGGTGACCATCATGCCCAAGGACATCCAGCTGGCCCGTCGCATCCGAGGCGAGAGGGCCTAAGGAGACACCGACCCGAACAACCACCACAACGGCTCTTTTAAGGGCCACCACCCTGTCACCTACGAGCTTCTCTTATCTGCCATGTTCTACAGGTGTGGGTGGGTGGGCTGGCTGAGAGTACCCCGAGTACTGGGTAACTTATACCGGCACTGGGAAACTTATACCGGCACTGGGAAACTTATACCGGCACTGGGAAATCCGAGCACTCGGTGTGCACAGCCACCTCTTCAATTAATAAAGCGCTTTGTTTGGGTAGAGGGTCGTGCTGGGATCCGCTGGTCACAAGCCAGCGCTGTGGGGCATCTGTACATCGGGTTTATGTGTCCCGATTTCGGGAGCCTTTGCCCTGGGGCGGATGTTAGCCGTTGCCCCTGGTCTTAAAGTACAAACACAACGTGACACCCGCACACACTAAAACTGGTCGCAGGAAACAATAAGCCCGGGGGCAGCCGTGCGAGTTCCGCGTGGGCTTTATTTAACGTCATCGTTACATTACAGTGCTTGTGTGACACTTGGTCCCAAAGAGGGCTCATTCATATAAACATGCTTATTAAAACGGGTTGCCTGCTCCATCGTCCCTCGGTCTGCAGCAAGCCCCGTGAGAGCGGGTCTTGTGCGCTCAACATTACCGTTTAAAACACTTCTTTCTCCGGTCATAAATGAAGCACATTAGCTCTTAGGGGAGGACGTGAGTGGCCCTTAAAAGAGCCGTTGTGTTAGTTGGGGATGCGCCTCGAAGCCTTACTTGGCGCTGGTGTACTTGGTGACGGCCTTGGTGCCCTCGGACACGGCGTGCTTGGCCAGCTCTCCGGGCAGCAGCAGACGCACTGCGGTCTGGATCTCCCGGGAGGTGATGGTGCGCCGCGAGTTGTAGTGGGCCAGGCGGGAAGCCTCCCCGGCGATGCGCTCGAAGATGTCGTTCACGAAGGAGTTCATGATGCCCATGGCCTTGGAGGAGATGCCGGTGTCCGGGTGCACCTGCTTCATCACTTTGTAAATGTAGATAGCATAGCTTTCCTTCCTGCTCCTCTTGCGCTTCTTCCCGTCCTTCTTGGGCGGCTTGGAGAGCGCTTTCTTGGAGCCCTTCTTGGGAGCCGGCGCGGACTTGGCTGGTTCAGGCATGGTCGACAATCTGCACCGCTTCCTGTGGAGCCGAGAGAAATAAGGCAGGCGAGCCCGGCACTTGTATTTATAGGCTGGCCGTGTAAAGTAGCTGCTTCTCTGCTCTCCCGTCTCATTGGCAGGCTCAGGCAGGGCCCCCACTTCCCTTTGTAATGCGGTACTGGAACTTTGATTGGTGAAAAGGAAGCCCTCCTCCCTCCAATGAGAAGAACTATCAGAGCCTAGCTGTCAACCAATCAGAAGCGCCCGAAGTCTTTATATCGCCGGAGTCCCGCAGAACAGCAGTACTATTCTTTCTGTTGTGTGAGTGAGCCCCTGCATCGATCGCCATGTCTGGACGCGGAAAGCAAGGAGGAAAGGCCCGCGCTAAGGCCAAGACACGCTCTTCCAGAGCCGGGCTCCAGTTCCCCGTGGGCCGTGTGCACAGGCTGCTCCGCAAGGGAAGCTACGCCGAGAGGGTGGGCGCCGGTGCCCCAGTCTATCTGGCTGCAGTCCTGGAGTACCTGACCGCTGAGATCCTGGAGCTGGCCGGCAACGCGGCCCGGGACAACAAAAAGACCCGCATCATCCCCAGACACCTCCAGCTGGCCATCCGCAACGACGAGGAGCTGAACAAGCTGCTGGGCCGAGTCACCATCGCCCAGGGAGGAGTCCTGCCCAACATCCAGGCCGTGCTGCTGCCCAAGAAAACCGAGAGCCACAAGGCAGGGGGCAAAGCAAGCAAGTAAAGGCCCGCAGACCACCGTGGAAACGCACCCTAAACACAAAGGCTCTTTTCAGGGCCAACCACAGACTCCATCAAAGAGCGTATCCGTGGCCAAGGTGTTACTCTGGCGGCTTCATAGTTGCGGCAGCGCCCGCACCGTCGCTACATAGGAGGGCATGCACAAGCCCTCGGACGTACACGTAGATCTTGGCCCCCGTCCCAAAACCTAGCTTGAGGCCCACAATAATAATGTTTTTGTAAAAAAAAAAAAAATGTACATTTTAATAGGGGCAGTTTACAGACTTGCCACAACCGGGCGTGACATGTGGACAGTGTTACGGGGTGGCGGGCGGCCGCACACAGCTGGGTGCTGCCGGCGAGGCCGTTAACCTGTTTGCTCCATTAACACTTTTCAGAGCCTTCTGTTCATGGTGGGAGCGGGCACCGAGCGCCAGGGTTAGGCGGGCCGCGGTGACGAGTGGGGGCCCGGGAAGGGAGGCGCGTGTGTGTGTGCTTGACTGTGATCTATGCCCCGGCGGCAGCTGCAGAGCCCACGACAAAGAGGCGGCTGGGAGCGCGCTCTTTTTCAAACGGCAACGGCCGCTCCAGCCCCCGCTCCCTGCAGAGGGCGGTCCGGGGCGGGCTCCCTCGCCATCCTTTGAGTCACGTGGGCCGCTTGCAGCGCCCTAGCTGGTCCGGCACAGCTCCTCCATATAAGCAGCCGCCGCTGGCCGCGGCCCTCATTTCTGCTCAGTCACAGCACCGACAGGAGACCATGTCTGGACGCGGTAAAGGAGGGAAGGGGCTCGGCAAAGGCGGCGCCAAGAGGCACCGCAAGGTGCTCCGGGACAACATCCAGGGCATCACCAAGCCAGCCATTCGCCGCCTGGCTCGCCGTGGCGGGGTCAAGCGCATCTCCGGCCTCATCTACGAGGAGACCCGCGGGGTGTTGAAGGTTTTCCTGGAGAACGTGATCCGGGACGCCGTCACCTACACCGAGCACGCCAAGAGGAAGACCGTCACCGCCATGGATGTGGTCTACGCCCTGAAGCGTCAGGGTCGCACCCTCTACGGATTCGGCGGGTAAACACTCGGCTTGCCCACGGAAAAAACAAAACAAAACCCAAAGGCTCTTTTAAGAGCCGACCACGACGTCATGGGAGAGCTGTGTCTATGCGCTAGGGCTGCTTTCTAGGCCCACAGCGGGTCGAGTGAGGGGTGCATCAGGGGAAATTCTCCGCAGCCACCCTGCCATGCAAGGCACTGTCCCGGGGCCAGGGTGCCTTCCTGGAGCCCCGGCATGGGGGTCCAGGGGCGCGTTCATCCCAGTCCAGCCCATGGGGCCGCTATCCTGAAGCCCTGTACTGGGCACCTAAGGCGGGTATAGCCCGGCCCAGGGGCCCGCCATCCTGGAGCCCTGAACTGGGGACCTAAGGCGGGTATAGGCCGGCCCAGGGGCCCGCCATCCTAGAGCCCTGTACTGGGGACCCAAGGCGAGTTTGGCCCGGCCCAGGGCCGGTCATTTCTCCCTCGACTATTAAGCCCCCACGTAGTGGGGGCTTACAGAACACGGACGAGGGACAAAGGTTAGAGTTAGCCGCGCCGGGAGCGCGGCCGGCCATCTGGTCGCCGAGTTGCGCGACCAGATGGCCCTCGGAGCTGAGCGACCAGATGGCCGGGCGGCGGATGGGCGGCGCTAACTCTAACTTTTGTCTCCCGCTCGGGGGCTGAAAGCCCCCACTCCGTGGGGGCTTAATAGTCAGTAAAATAGAGTTCCCATGCAGGGCCATGGGGTGTGGGATCCTCATTTTTTTTGTGATCGATCGTGACCGATTTCGGGACCCTCTGGGCCTCTAAGCACCTGTTTTAGTACTTTTTTTTTATTTATTTATTTATTCTTTTGTTGGCATTTTGGTTCAAGGGGACCATGGCACTACTTCTACCCAGGGCAATGGAGCTCCGCTTCGGGTAACATTTCAGGTTTTCCCCCTTAGCTGGAGATGGGCCCCAATAAAAAAAAAAAATCGCAATAATAATATAATACATATATTTTTATTTTTTTATTTTTTTTTCGCCCAAAAATGAAATAATGTCCTTCACAGTATCTGGTCCATTTTATTAGCCTCCAGTCACCCCTTTAACAATGTTTAATACAAAAATAAAAAAAAAGTACTAACATTTTAGGTCCAAGGGGACGAAGTCACTTTTTCTACACAGGGCTATGGAGCTTCGATTGGGGTAATATTTCAGGATTTAACCCTCGGCTGGAGGTGGGAAAAAAAACTTCACTCAAAAGGTACACAAAGCCCTTTACATTATCAGATCCAAGACTTCAGTGTCTCGGGCCCATTTCTAGCCTCCAGGCGCTTGATTTATTCTTTTTATGACATTTTGAAAATTACAGGTTTAAGGGGACACAGTATCTCCTTCTACCCAGGGCTATGGAGCTCCGCGCAGGGTGAGATTTCAGGGTTCACCCCTGGCTGCAGGTGTGAAGATAAAACACTTCACATAATCAGGAAAGTGTATTTAGCTGCTTTACAGTATCAGAACAAGGCCTGCAAGGTCTTGGGTTTGTTTCCAGCCTCCAGGCACCAGTTGTACTGATCCTTGTGACACTTGGAGGTGTTATGCTTCAAGGGGATGAAGTCGCACCTTCTACCCAGGGTCATGGAGCTCCGCACAGGGTGAGATTTCAGGCTTCACCCCTGGCTGGAGGTGTGAAAATAAAACACTTCACATACTCAGGAAAGTGTATTTAACTCCTTTACAGTATCAGAATAAGGCCTGCAAGGCCTTGGGTGTGTTTCCAGCATCCAGGCACCAGTTTTACTGATGCTTGTGACATTTGCAGGTGTTAGGCTTCAAGGGGATGAAGTCGCACCTTCTACCCAGGGTCATGGAGCTCCGCGCAGGGTGAGATTTCAGGGTTCACCCCAGGCTTGAGGTGTGAAAAATATACACTTCACATACTCAGGAAAGTGTATTTAGCTGCTTTACAATATCAGAATAAGGCCTGCAAGGCCTTGGGCCTACTTCCAGCCTCCTGGCACCAGTTTTACTGATACTTGTGACATTTGTAGGTGTTAGGCTTCAAGGGGATGAAGTCGCACCTTCTACCCAGGGTTATGGAGCTCCGCGCAGGGTGAGATTTCAGGGTTCACCCCTGGATGGAAGTGTGAAAATAAAACACTTCACTTACTCAGGAAAGTGTATTTAACTCATTTACAGTATCAGAACAAGGCCTGCAAGGCCTTGGGTTTGTTTCCAGCCTCCAGGCACCAGTTGTACTGATACTTGTGACACTTGGAGGTGTTATGCTTCAAGGGGATGAAGTCGCACCTTCTACCCAGGGTCATGGAGCTCCGCGCAGGGTGAGATTTCAGGCTTCACCCCTGGCTGGAGGTGTGAAAATAAAACACTTCACATACTCAGGAAAGTGTATTTAGCTGCTTTACAGTATCGGAATAAGGCCTGCAAGGCCTTGGGCCTACTTCCTGCCTCCTGGCACCAGTTTTACTGATACTTGTGACATTTGCAGGTGTTAGGCTTCAAGGGGATGAAGTCGCACCTTCTACCCAGGGTCATGGAGCTCCGCGCTGGGTGAGATTTCAGGCTTCACCCCTGGCTGGAGGTGTGAAAATAAAACACTTCACATACTCAGGAAAGTGTATTTAGCTCCTTTACAGTATCAGAATAAGGCCTGCAAGGCCTTGGGCCTACTTCCAGCCTCCTGGCACCAGTTTTACTGATACTTGTGACATTTGCAGGTGTTAGGCTTCAAGGGGATGAAGTCGCACCTTCTACCCAGGGTCATGGAGCTTCGCGCAGGGTGAGATTTCAGGGTTAACCCCTGGATGGAAGTGTGAAAATAAAACACTTCACTTACTCAGGAAAGTGTATTTAACTCATTTACAGTATCAGAACAAGGCCTGCAAGGCCTTGGGTTTGTTTCCAGCCTCCAGGCACCAGTTGTACTGATACTTGTGACACTTGGAGGTGTTATGCTTCAAGGGGATGAAGTCGCACCTTCTACCCAGGGTCATGGAGCTTCGCGCAGGGTAAGATTTCAGGGTTCACCCCTGGCTGGAGGTGTGAAAATAAAACACTTCACATACTCAGGAAAGTGTATTTAACTGCTTTACAGTATCACAATAAGGCCTGCAAGGCCTTGGGTGTGTTTCCAGCCTCCAGGCACCAGTTTTACTGATACTTGTGACATTTGCAGGTGTTAGGCTTCAAGGGGATGAAGACGCACCTTCTACCCAGGGTTATGGAGCTCCGCGCAGGGTGAGATTTCAGGGTTCACCCCTGGATGGAAGTGTGAAAATAAAACACTTCACTTACTCAGGAAAGTGTATTTAACTCCTTTACAGTATCAGAACAAGGCCTGCAAGGCCTTGGGTTTGTTTCCAGCCTCCAGGCACCAGTTGTACTGATACTTGTGACACTTGGAGGTGTTATGCTTCAAGGGGATGAAGTCGCACCTTCTACCCAGGGTCATGGAGCTCCGCGCAGGGTAAGATTTCAGGGTTCACCCCTGGCTGGAGGTGTGAAAACAAATCACTTCACATACTCAGTAAAGTGTATTTCACTCCTTTACAGTATCAGAATAGGGCCTGCAATGCCTTGGGTGTGTTTCCAGCCTCCAGACACCAGTTTTACTGATACTGGTGACATTTGCAGGTGTTAGGCTTCAAGGGGAAGAAGTCGCACCTTCTACCCAGGGTCATGGAGCTCCGCGCAGGGTTAGATTTCAGGGTTCACCCCTGGCTCAAGGTGTGAAAACAAAACACTTCACATACTCAGGAAAGTGTATTTAACTCCTTTACAGTATCAGGATAAGGCCTGCAAGGCCTTGGGTGTGTTTCCAGCACCCAGGCACCAGTTTTACTGATGCTTGTGACGTTTGCAGGTGTTAGGCTTCAAGGGGATGAAGTCGCACCTTCTACCCAGGGTTATGGAGCTCCGCTCAGGGTGAGAATTCAGGGTTCACCCCTGGCTGGTGGTGTGAAAACAAAACACTTCACATACTCATTAAAGTGTATTTAACTCCTTTACAGTATCAGAATAGGACCTGCAATGCCTTGGGTGTGTTTCCAGCCTCCAGACTCCAGTTTTACTGATACTGGTGACATTTGCAGGTGTTAGGCTTCAAGGGGATGAAGTCGCAACTTCTACCCAGGGTTATGGAGCTCCGCGCAGGGTGAGATATCAGGGTTCACCCCTGGATGGAAGTGTGAAAATAAAACACTTCACTTACTCAGGAAAGTGTATTTAACTCATTTACAGTATCAGAACAAGGCCTGCAAGGCCTTGGGTTTGTTTCCAGCCTCCAGGCACCAGTTGTACTGATACTTGTGACACTTGGAGGTGTTATGCTTCAAGGGGATGAAGTCGCACCTTCTACCCAGGGTCATGGAGCTTCGCGCAGGGTAAGATTTCAGGGTTCACCCCTGGCTGGAGGTGTGAAAATAAAACACTTCACATACTCAGGAAAGTGTATTTAACTGCTTTACAGTATCACAATAAGGCCTGCAAGGCCTTGGGTGTGTTTCCAGCCTCCAGGCACCAGTTTTACTGATACTTGTGACATTTGCAGGTGTTAGGCTTCAAGGGGATGAAGTCGCACCTTCTACCCAGGGTTATGGAGCTCCGCGCAGGGTGAGATTTCAGGCTTCACCCCTGGCTGGAGGTGTGAAAATAAAACACTTCACATACTCAGGAAAGCGTATTTAGCTGCTTTACAGTATCAGAATAAGGCCTGCAAGGCCTTGGGCCTACTTCCAGCCTCCTGGCACCAGTTTTACTGATACTTGTGACATTTGTAGGTGTTAGGCTTCAAGGGGATGAAGCCGCACCTTCTACCCAGGGTTATGGAGCTCCGCGCAGGGTGAGATTTCAGGCTTCACCCCTGGCTGGAGGTGTGAAAATAAAACACTTCACATACTCAGGAAAGCGTATTTAGCTGCTTTACAGTATCAGAATAAGGCCTGCAAGGCCTTGGGCCTACTTCCAGCCTCCTGGCACCAGTTTTACTGATACTTGTGACATTTGTAGGTGTTAGGCTTCAAGGGGGTGAAGTCGCACCTTCTACCCAGGGTCATGGAGCTCCGCGCAGGGTGAGATTTCAGGCTTCACCCCTGGCTGGAGGTGTGAAAATAAAACACTTCACACACTCAGGAAAGTGTATTTAGCTCCTTTACAGTATCAGAATAAGGCCTGCAAGGCCTTGGGCCTACTTCCAGCCTCCTGGCACCAGTTTTACTGATACTTGTGACATTTGCAGGTGTTAGGCTTCAAGGGGATGAAGTCGCACCTTCTACCCAGGGTCATGGAGCTTCGCGCAGGGTGAGATTTCAGGGTTCACCCCTGGATGGAAGTGTGAAAATAAAACACTTCACTTACTCAGGAAAGTGTATTTAACTCATTTACAGTATCAGAACAAGGCCTGCAAGGCCTTGGGTTTGTTTCCAGCCTCCAGGCACCAGTTGTACTGATACTTGTGACACTTGGAGGTGTTATGCTTCAAGGGGATGAAGTCGCACCTTCTACCCAGGGTCATGGAGCTCCGCGCAGGGTGAGATTTCAGGCTTCACCCCTGGCTGGAGGTGTGAAAATAAAACACTTCACATACTCAGGAAAGTGTATTTAGCTCCTTTACAGTATCAGAATAAGGCCTGCAAGGCCTTGGGCCTACTTCCTGCCTCCTGGCACCAGTTTTACTGATACTTGTGACATTTGCAGGTGTTAGGCTTCAAGGGGATGAAGTCGCACCTTCTACCCAGGGTCATGGAGCTCCGCGCTGGGTGAGATTTCAGGCTTCACCCCTGGCTGGAGGTGTGAAAATAAAACACTTCACATACTCAGGAAAGTGTATTTAGCTCCTTTACAGTATCAGAATAAGGCCTGCAAGGCCTTGGGCCTACTTCCAGCCTCCTGGCACCAGTTTTACTGATACTTGTGACATTTGCAGGTGTTAGGCTTCAAGGGGATGAAGTCGCACCTTCTACCCAGGGTCATGGAGCTTCGCGCAGGGTGAGATTTCAGGGTTCACCCCTGGATGGAAGTGTGAAAATAAAACACTTCACTTACTCAGGAAAGTGTATTTAACTCATTTACAGTATCAGAACAAGGCCTGCAAGGCCTTGGGTTTGTTTCCAGCCTCCAGGCACCAGTTGTACTGATACTTGTGACACTTGGAGGTGTTATGCTTCAAGGGGATGAAGTCGCACCTTCTACCCAGGGTCATGGAGCTTCGCGCAGGGTAAGATTTCAGGGTTCACCCCTGGCTGGAGGTGTGAAAATAAAACACTTCACATACTCAGGAAAGTGTATTTAACTGCTTTACAGTATCACAATAAGGCCTGCAAGGCCTTGGGTGTGTTTCCAGCCTCCAGGCACCAGTTTTACTGATACTTGTGACATTTGCAGGTGTTAGGCTTCAAGGGGATGAAGACGCACCTTCTACCCAGGGTTATGGAGCTCCGCGCAGGGTGAGATTTCAGGGTTCACCCCTGGATGGAAGTGTGAAAATAAAACACTTCACTTACTCAGGAAAGTGTATTTAACTCCTTTACAGTATCAGAACAAGGCCTGCAAGGCCTTGGGTTTGTTTCCAGCCTCCAGGCACCAGTTGTACTGATACTTGTGACACTTGGAGGTGTTATGCTTCAAGGGGATGAAGTCGCACCTTCTACCCAGGGTCATGGAGCTCCGCGCAGGGTAAGATTTCAGGGTTCACCCCTGGCTGGAGGTGTGAAAACAAATCACTTCACATACTCAGTAAAGTGTATTTCACTCCTTTACAGTATCAGAATAGGGCCTGCAATGCCTTGGGTGTGTTTCCAGCCTCCAGACACCAGTTTTACTGATACTGGTGACATTTGCAGGTGTTAGGCTTCAAGGGGAAGAAGTCGCACCTTCTACCCAGGGTCATGGAGCTCCGCGCAGGGTTAGATTTCAGGGTTCACCCCTGGCTCAAGGTGTGAAAACAAAACACTTCACATACTCAGGAAAGTGTATTTAACTCCTTTACAGTATCAGGATAAGGCCTGCAAGGCCTTGGGTGTGTTTCCAGCACCCAGGCACCAGTTTTACTGATGCTTGTGACGTTTGCAGGTGTTAGGCTTCAAGGGGATGAAGTCGCACCTTCTACCCAGGGTTATGGAGCTCCGCTCAGGGTGAGAATTCAGGGTTCACCCCTGGCTGGTGGTGTGAAAACAAAACACTTCACATACTCATTAAAGTGTATTTAACTCCTTTACAGTATCAGAATAGGACCTGCAATGCCTTGGGTGTGTTTCCAGCCTCCAGACTCCAGTTTTACTGATACTGGTGACATTTGCAGGTGTTAGGCTTCAAGGGGATGAAGTCGCAACTTCTACCCAGGGTTATGGAGCTCCGCGCAGGGTGAGATATCAGGGTTCACCCCTGGATGGAAGTGTGAAAATAAAACACTTCACTTACTCAGGAAAGTGTATTTAACTCATTTACAGTATCAGAACAAGGCCTGCAAGGCCTTGGGTTTGTTTCCAGCCTCCAGGCACCAGTTGTACTGATACTTGTGACACTTGGAGGTGTTATGCTTCAAGGGGATGAAGTCGCACCTTCTACCCAGGGTCATGGAGCTTCGCGCAGGGTAAGATTTCAGGGTTCACCCCTGGCTGGAGGTGTGAAAATAAAACACTTCACATACTCAGGAAAGTGTATTTAACTGCTTTACAGTATCACAATAAGGCCTGCAAGGCCTTGGGTGTGTTTCCAGCCTCCAGGCACCAGTTTTACTGATACTTGTGACATTTGCAGGTGTTAGGCTTCAAGGGGATGAAGTCGCACCTTCTACCCAGGGTTATGGAGCTCCGCGCAGGGTGAGATTTCAGGCTTCACCCCTGGCTGGAGGTGTGAAAATAAAACACTTCACATACTCAGGAAAGCGTATTTAGCTGCTTTACAGTATCAGAATAAGGCCTGCAAGGCCTTGGGCCTACTTCCAGCCTCCTGGCACCAGTTTTACTGATACTTGTGACATTTGTAGGTGTTAGGCTTCAAGGGGATGAAGCCGCACCTTCTACCCAGGGTTATGGAGCTCCGCGCAGGGTGAGATTTCAGGCTTCACCCCTGGCTGGAGGTGTGAAAATAAAACACTTCACATACTCAGGAAAGCGTATTTAGCTGCTTTACAGTATCAGAATAAGGCCTGCAAGGCCTTGGGCCTACTTCCAGCCTCCTGGCACCAGTTTTACTGATACTTGTGACATTTGTAGGTGTTAGGCTTCAAGGGGGTGAAGTCGCACCTTCTACCCAGGGTCATGGAGCTCCGCGCAGGGTGAGATTTCAGGCTTCACCCCTGGCTGGAGGTGTGAAAATAAAACACTTCACACACTCAGGAAAGTGTATTTAGCTCCTTTACAGTATCAGAATAAGGCCTGCAAGGCCTTGGGCCTACTTCCAGCCTCCTGGCACCAGTTTTACTGATACTTGTGACATTTGCAGGTGTTAGGCTTCAAGGGGATGAAGTCGCACCTTCTACCCAGGGTCATGGAGCTTCGCGCAGGGTGAGATTTCAGGGTTCACCCCTGGATGGAAGTGTGAAAATAAAACACTTCACTTACTCAGGAAAGTGTATTTAACTCATTTACAGTATCAGAACAAGGCCTGCAAGGCCTTGGGTTTGTTTCCAGCCTCCAGGCACCAGTTGTACTGATACTTGTGACACTTGGAGGTGTTATGCTTCAAGGGGATGAAGTCGCACCTTCTACCCAGGGTCATGGAGCTTCGCGCAGGGTAAGATTTCAGGGTTCACCCCTGGCTGGAGGTGTGAAAATAAAACACTTCACATACTCAGGAAAGTGTATTTAACTGCTTTACAGTATCACAATAAGGCCTGCAAGGCCTTGGGTGTGTTTCCAGCCTCCAGGCACCAGTTTTACTGATACTTGTGACATTTGCAGGTGTTAGGCTTCAAGGGGATGAAGTCGCACCTTCTACCCAGGGTTATGGAGCTCCGCGCAGGGTGAGATTTCAGGCTTCACCCCTGGCTGGAGGTGTGAAAATAAAACACTTCACATACTCAGGAAAGCGTATTTAGCTGCTTTACAGTATCAGAATAAGGCCTGCAAGGCCTTGGGTGTGTTTCCAGCATCCAGGCACCAGTTTTACTGATGCTTGTGACATTTGCAGGTGTTAGGCTTCAAGGGGATGAAGTCGCACCTTCTACCCAGGGTTATGGAGCTCTGCGCAGGGTGAGAATTCAGGGTTCACCCCTGGCTGTTTGTGTGTAAACAAAACACTTGACATACTCAGTAAAGAGTATCTATCTCCTTCACAGTAACTGAACAAGGCCTGCAAGGCCTTGGGCCTAATTCCAGCCTCCAGACACCAGTTTTAATGATCCTTGTGACATTTGCAGGTGTTAGGCTTCAAGGGGAGGAAGTCGCACCTTCTACCCAGGGTCATGGAGCTCCGCGCAGGGTTAGATTTCAGGGTTCACCCCTGGCTCAAGGTGTGAAAACAAAACACTTCACATTCTCAGTAAAGTGTATTTAACTCCTTTACAGTATCAGAATAGGACCTGCAATGCCTTGGGTGTGTTTCCAGCCTCCAGACACCAGTTTTACTGATACTGGTGACATTTGCAGGTGTTAGGCTTCAAGGGGATGAAGTCGCAACTTCTACCCAGCGTTATGGAGCTCCGCGCAGGGTGAGAATTCAGGGTTCACCCCTGGCTGTTGGTGTGAAAACAAAACACTTTACATACTCAGTAAAGTGTATTTAACTCCTTCACAGTATCATAACAAGGCCTTGGGCCTAGTTCCAGCCTCCTAGCACCAATTTACTGATACTTGTGACATTTGCAGGTGTTAGGCTTCAAGGGGATGAAGTTGCACCTTCTACCCAAGGTTATGGAGCTCCGCGCAGGGTGAGAATTCAGGGTTCACCCCTGGCTGTTGGTGTGAAAACAAAACACTTTACATACTCAGTAAAGTGTATTTAACTCCTTCACAGTATCAGAACAAGGCCTGCCAGGCCTTGGGCCTAATTCCAGCCTCCTGGCACCAATTTACTGATACTTGTGACATTTGCAGGTGTTAGGCTTCAAGGGGATAAAGTTGCACCTTCTACCCAAGGGTATGGAGCTCCGCGCAGGGTGAGATATCAGGGTTCACCCCTGGCTGGAGGTGTGAAAATAAAACACTTCACATACTCAGGAAAGTGTATTTAACTCCTTTACAGTATCAGAATAAGGCCTGCAAGGCCTTGGGTGTGTTTCCAGCATCCAGGCACCAGTTTTACTGATGCTTGTGACATTTGCAGGTGTTAGGCTTCAAGGGGATGAAGTCGCACCTTCTACCCAGGGTCATGGAGCTCCGCGCAGGGTGAGATTTCAGGGTTCACCCCAGGCTTGAGGTGTGAAAAATATACACTTCACATACTCAGGAAAGTGTATTTAGCTGCTTTACAATATCAGAATAAGGCCTGCAAGGCCTTGGGCCTACTTCCAGCCTCCTGGCACCAGTTTTACTGATACTTGTGACATTTGTAGGTGTTAGGCTTCAAGGGGATGAAGTCGCACCTTCTACCCAGGGTTATGGAGCTCCGCGCAGGGTGAGATTTCAGGGTTCACCCCTGGATGGAAGTGTGAAAATAAAACACTTCACATACTCAGGAAAGTGTATTTAGCTGCTTTACAGTATCAGAATAAGGCCTGCAAGGCCTTGGGCCTACTTCCAGCCTCCTGGCACCAGATTTACTGATACTTGTGACATTTGCAGGTGTTAGGCTTCAAGGGGATGAAGCCGCACCTTCTACCCAGGGTTATGGAGCTCCGCGCAGGGTGAGATTTCAGGCTTCACCCCTGGCTGGAGGTGTGAAAATAAAACACTTCACATACTCAGGAAAGCGTATTTAGCTGCTTTACAGTATCAGAATAAGGCCTGCAAGGCCTTGGGCCTACTTCCAGCCTCCTGGCACCAGTTTTACTGATACTTGTGACATTTGTAGGTGTTAGGCTTCAAGGGGATGAAGTCGCACCTTCTACCCAGGGTCATGGAGCTCCGCGCAGGGTGAGATTTCAGGCTTCACCCCTGGCTGGAGGTGTGAAAATAAAACACTTCACATACTCAGGAAAGTGTATTTAGCTCCTTTACAGTATCAGAATAAGGCCTGCAAGGCCTTGGGCCTACTTCCTGCCTCCTGGCACCAGTTTTACTGATACTTGTGACATTTGCAGGTGTTAGGCTTCAAGGGGATGAAGTCGCACCTTCTACCCAGGGTCATGGAGCTCCGCGCTGGGTGAGATTTCAGGCTTCACCCCTGGCTGGAGGTGTGAAAATAAAACACTTCACATACTCAGGAAAGTGTATTTAGCTCCTTTACAGTATCAGAATAAGGCCTGCAAGGCCTTGGGCCTACTTCCAGCCTCCTGGCACCAGTTTTACTGATACTTGTGACATTTGCAGGTGTTAGGCTTCAAGGGGATGAAGTCGCACCTTCTACCCAGGGTCATGGAGCTTCGCGCAGGGTGAGATTTCAGGGTTCACCCCTGGATGGAAGTGTGAAAATAAAACACTTCACTTACTCAGGAAAGTGTATTTAACTCATTTACAGTATCAGAACAAGGCCTGCAAGGCCTTGGGTTTGTTTCCAGCCTCCAGGCACCAGTTGTACTGATACTTGTGACACTTGGAGGTGTTATGCTTCAAGGGGATGAAGTCGCACCTTCTACCCAGGGTCATGGAGCTTCGCGCAGGGTAAGATTTCAGGGTTCACCCCTGGCTGGAGGTGTGAAAATAAAACACTTCACATACTCAGGAAAGTGTATTTAACTGCTTTACAGTATCACAATAAGGCCTGCAAGGCCTTGGGTGTGTTTCCAGCCTCCAGGCACCAGTTTTACTGATACTTGTGACATTTGCAGGTGTTAGGCTTCAAGGGGATGAAGACGCACCTTCTACCCAGGGTTATGGAGCTCCGCGCAGGGTGAGATTTCAGGGTTCACCCCTGGATGGAAGTGTGAAAATAAAACACTTCACTTACTCAGGAAAGTGTATTTAACTCCTTTACAGTATCAGAACAAGGCCTGCAAGGCCTTGGGTTTGTTTCCAGCCTCCAGGCACCAGTTGTACTGATACTTGTGACACTTGGAGGTGTTATGCTTCAAGGGGATGAAGTCGCACCTTCTACCCAGGGTCATGGAGCTCCGCGCAGGGTAAGATTTCAGGGTTCACCCCTGGCTGGAGGTGTGAAAACAAATCACTTCACATACTCAGTAAAGTGTATTTCACTCCTTTACAGTATCAGAATAGGGCCTGCAATGCCTTGGGTGTGTTTCCAGCCTCCAGACACCAGTTTTACTGATACTGGTGACATTTGCAGGTGTTAGGCTTCAAGGGGAAGAAGTCGCACCTTCTACCCAGGGTCATGGAGCTCCGCGCAGGGTTAGATTTCAGGGTTCACCCCTGGCTCAAGGTGTGAAAACAAAACACTTCACATACTCAGGAAAGTGTATTTAACTCCTTTACAGTATCAGGATAAGGCCTGCAAGGCCTTGGGTGTGTTTCCAGCACCCAGGCACCAGTTTTACTGATGCTTGTGACGTTTGCAGGTGTTAGGCTTCAAGGGGATGAAGTCGCACCTTCTACCCAGGGTTATGGAGCTCCGCGCAGGGTAAGATTTCAGGGTTCACCCCAGGCTTGAGGTGTGAAAAATATACACTTCACATACTCAGGAAAGTGTATTTAGCTGCTTTACAATATCAGAATAAGGCCTGCAAGGCCTTGGGCCTACTTCCAGCCTCCTGGCACCAGTTTTACTGATACTTGTGACATTTGTAGGTGTTAGGCTTCAAGGGGATGAAGTCGCACCTTCTACCCAGGGTTATGGAGCTCCGCGCAGGGTGAGATTTCAGGGTTCACCCCTGGATGGAAGTGTGAAAATAAAACACTTCACATACTCAGGAAAGTGTATTTAGCTGCTTTACAGTATCAGAATAAGGCCTGCAAGGCCTTGGGCCTACTTCCAGCCTCCTGGCACCAGATTTACTGATACTTGTGACATTTGCAGGTGTTAGGCTTCAAGGGGATGAAGCCGCACCTTCTACCCAGGGTTATGGAGCTCCGCGCAGGGTGAGATTTCAGGCTTCACCCCTGGCTGGAGGTGTGAAAATAAAACACTTCACATACTCAGGAAAGCGTATTTAGCTGCTTTACAGTATCAGAATAAGGCCTGCAAGGCCTTGGGCCTACTTCCAGCCTCCTGGCACCAGTTTTACTGATACTTGTGACATTTGTAGTTGTTAGGCTTCAAGGGGATGAAGTCGCACCTTCTACCCAGGGTCATGGAGCTCCGCGCAGGGTGAGATTTCAGGCTTCACCCCTGGCTGGAGGTGTGAAAATAAAACACTTCACATACTCAGGAAAGTGTATTTAGCTCCTTTACAGTATCAGAATAAGGCCTGCAAGGCCTTGGGCCTACTTCCAGCCTCCTGGCACCAGTTTTACTGATACTTGTGACATTTGCAGGTGTTAGGCTTCAAGGGGATGAAGTCGCACCTTCTACCCAGGGTCATGGAGCTTCGCGCAGGGTGAGATTTCAGGGTTCACCCCTGGATGGAAGTGTGAAAATAAAACACTTCACTTACTCAGGAAAGTGTATTTAACTCATTTACAGTATCAGAACAAGGCCTGCAAGGCCTTGGGTTTGTTTCCAGCCTCCAGGCACCAGTTGTACTGATACTTGTGACACTTGGAGGTGTTATGCTTCAAGGGGATGAAGTCGCACCTTCTACCCAGGGTCATGGAGCTTCGCGCAGGGTAAGATTTCAGGGTTCACCCCTGGCTGGAGGTGTGAAAATAAAACACTTCACATACTCAGGAAAGTGTATTTAACTGCTTTACAGTATCACAATAAGGCCTGCAAGGCCTTGGGTGTGTTTCCAGCCTCCAGGCACCAGTTTTACTGATACTTGTGACATTTGCAGGTGTTAGGCTTCAAGGGGATGAAGTCGCACCTTCTACCCAGGGTTATGGAGCTCCGCGCAGGGTGAGATTTCAGGGTTCACCCCTGGATGGAAGTGTGAAAATAAAACACTTCACTTACTCAGGAAAGTGTATTTAACTCCTTTACAGTATCAGAACAAGGCCTGCAAGGCCTTGGGTTTGTTTCCAGCCTCCAGGCACCAGTTGTACTGATACTTGTGACACTTGGAGGTGTTATGCTTCAAGGGGATGAAGTCGCACCTTCTACCCAGGGTCATGGAGCTCCGCGCAGGGTAAGATTTCAGGGTTCACCCCTGGCTGGAGGTGTGAAAACAAATCACTTCACATACTCAGTAAAGTGTATTTCACTCCTTTACAGTATCAGGATAAGGCCTGCAAGGCCTTGGGTGTGTTTCCAGCACCCAGGCACCAGTTTTACTGATGCTTGTGACGTTTGCAGGTGTTAGGCTTCAAGGGGATGAAGTCGCACCTTCTACCCAGGGTTATGGAGCTCCGCTCAGGGTGAGAATTCAGGGTTCACCCCTGGCTGGTGGTGTGAAAACAAAACACTTCACATACTCATTAAAGTGTATTTAACTCCTTTACAGTATCAGAATAGGACCTGCAATGCCTTGGGTGTGTTTCCAGCCTCCAGACTCCAGTTTTACTGATACTGGTGACATTTGCAGGTGTTAGGCTTCAAGGGGATGAAGTCGCAACTTCTACCCAGGGTTATGGAGCTCCGCGCAGGGTGAGATATCAGGGTTCACCCCTGGATGGAAGTGTGAAAATAAAACACTTCACTTACTCAGGAAAGTGTATTTAACTCATTTACAGTATCAGAACAAGGCCTGCAAGGCCTTGGGTTTGTTTCCAGCCTCCAGGCACCAGTTGTACTGATACTTGTGACACTTGGAGGTGTTATGCTTCAAGGGGATGAAGTCGCACCTTCTACCCAGGGTCATGGAGCTTCGCGCAGGGTAAGATTTCAGGGTTCACCCCTGGCTGGAGGTGTGAAAATAAAACACTTCACATACTCAGGAAAGCGTATTTAACTGCTTTACAGTATCACAATAAGGCCTGCAAGGCCTTGGGTGTGTTTCCAGCCTCCAGGCACCAGTTTTACTGATACTTGTGACATTTGCAGGTGTTAGGCTTCAAGGGGATGAAGTCGCACCTTCTACCCAGGGTTATGGAGCTCCGCGCAGGGTGAGATTTCAGGCTTCACCCCTGGCTGGAGGTGTGAAAATAAAACACTTCACATACTCAGGAAAGCGTATTTAGCTGCTTTACAGTATCAGAATAAGGCCTGCAAGGCCTTGGGCCTACTTCCAGCCTCCTGGCACCAGTTTTACTGATACTTGTGACATTTGTAGGTGTTAGGCTTCAAGGGGATGAAGCCGCACCTTCTACCCAGGGTTATGGAGCTCCGCGCAGGGTGAGATTTCAGGCTTCACCCCTGGCTGGAGGTGTGAAAATAAAACACTTCACATACTCAGGAAAGCGTATTTAGCTGCTTTACAGTATCAGAATAAGGCCTGCAAGGCCTTGGGCCTACTTCCAGCCTCCTGGCACCAGTTTTACTGATACTTGTGACATTTGCAGGTGTTAGGCTTCAAGGGGGTGAAGTCGCACCTTCTACCCAGGGTCATGGAGCTCCGCGCAGGGTGAGATTTCAGGGTTCACCCCTGGCTGGAGGTGTGAAAACAAATCACTTCACATACTCAGGAAAGTGTATTTAGCTCCTTTACAGTATCAGAATAAGGCCTGCAAGGCCTTGGGCCTACTTCCAGCCTCCTGGCACCAGTTTTACTGATACTTGTGACATTTGCAGGTGTTAGGCTTCAAGGGGGTGAAGTCGCACCTTCTACCCAGGGTCATGGAGCTCCGCGCAGGGTGAGATTTCAGGGTTCACCCCTGGCTGGAGGTGTGAAAATAAAACACTTCACACACTCAGGAAAGTGTATTTAGCTCCTTTACAGTATCAGAATAAGGCCTGCAAGGCCTTGGGCCTACTTCCAGCCTCCTGGCACCAGTTTTACTGATACTTGTGACATTTGCAGGTGTTAGGCTTCAAGGGGATGAAGTCGCACCTTCTACCCAGGGTCATGGAGCTTCGCGCAGGGTGAGATTTCAGGGTTCACCCCTGGATGGAAGTGTGAAAATAAAACACTTCACTTACTCAGGAAAGTGTATTTAACTCATTTACAGTATCAGAACAAGGCCTGCAAGGCCTTGGGTTTGTTTCCAGCCTCCAGGCACCAGTTGTACTGATACTTGTGACACTTGGAGGTGTTATGCTTCAAGGGGATGAAGTCGCACCTTCTACCCAGGGTCATGGAGCTTCACGCAGGGTAAGATTTCAGGGTTCACCCCTGGCTGGAGGTGTGAAAATAAAACACTTCACATACTCAGGAAAGTGTATTTAACTGCTTTACAGTATCACAATAAGGCCTGCAAGGCCTTGGGTGTGTTTCCAGCCTCCAGGCACCAGTTTTACTGATACTTGTGACATTTGCAGGTGTTAGGCTTCAAGGGGATGAAGTCGCACCTTCTACCCAGGGTTATGGAGCTCCGCGCAGGGTGAGATTTCAGGGTTCACCCCTGGATGGAAGTGTGAAAATAAAACACTTCACTTACTCAGGAAAGTGTATTTAACTCCTTTACAGTATCAGAACAAGGCCTGCAAGGCCTTGGGTTTGTTTCCAGCCTCCAGGCACCAGTTGTACTGATACTTGTGACACTTGGAGGTGTTATGCTTCAAGGGGATGAAGTCGCACCTTCTACCCAGGGTCATGGAGCTCCGCGCAGGGTAAGATTTCAGGGTTCACCCCTGGCTGGAGGTGTGAAAACAAATCACTTCACATACTCAGGAAAGTGTATTTCACTCCTTTACAGTATCAGAATAGGGCCTGCAATGCCTTGGGTGTGTTTCCAGCCTCCAGACACCAGTTTTACTGATACTGGTGACATTTGCAGGTGTTAGGCTTCAAGGGGATGAAGTCGCACCTTCTACCCAGGGTCATGGAGCTCCGCGCAGGGTTAGATTTCAGGGTTCACCCCTGGCTCAAGGTGTGAAAACAAAACACTTCACATACTCGGGAAAGTGTATTTAACTCCTTTACAGTATCAGGATAAGGCCTGCAAGGCCTTGGGTGTGTTTCCAGCACCCAGGCACCAGTTTTACTGATGCTTGTGACGTTTGCAGGTGTTAGGCTTCAAGGGGATGAAGTCGCACCTTCTACCCAGGGTTATGGAGCTCCGCTCAGGGTGAGAATTCAGGGTTCACCCCTGGCTGGTGGTGTGAAAACAAAACACTTCACATACTCATTAAAGTGTATTTAACTCCTTTACAGTATCAGAATAGGACCTGCAATGCCTTGGGTGTGTTTCCAGCCTCCAGACTCCAGTTTTACTGATACTGGTGACATTTGCAGGTGTTAGGCTTCAAGGGGATGAAGTCGCAACTTCTACCCAGGGTTATGGAGCTCCGCGCAGGGTGAGATATCAGGGTTCACCCCTGGATGGAAGTGTGAAAATAAAACACTTCACTTACTCAGGAAAGTGTATTTAACTCATTTACAGTATCAGAACAAGGCCTGCAAGGCCTTGGGTTTGTTTCCAGCCTCCAGGCACCAGTTGTACTGATACTTGTGACACTTGGAGGTGTTATGCTTCAAGGGGATGAAGTCGCACCTTCTACCCAGGGTCATGGAGCTTCGCGCAGGGTAAGATTTCAGGGTTCACCCCTGGCTGGAGGTGTGAAAATAAAACACTTCACATACTCAGGAAAGTGTATTTAACTGCTTTACAGTATCACAATAAGGCCTGCAAGGCCTTGGGTGTGTTTCCAGCCTCCAGGCACCAGTTGTACTGATACTTGTGACACTTGGAGGTGTTAGGCTTCAAGGGGATGAAGTCGCACCTTCTACCCAGGGTCATGGAGCTCCGCGCAGGGTGAGATTTCAGGCTTCACCCCTGGCTGGAGGTGTGAAAATAAAACACTTCACATACTCAGGAAAGTGTATTTAGCTGCTTTACAGTATCGGAATAAGGCCTGCAAGGCCTTGGGCCTACTTCCAGCCTCCTGGCACCAGTTTTACTGATACTTGTGACATTTGTAGGTGTTAGGCTTCAAGGGGATGAAGTCGCACCTTCTACCCAGGGTCATGGAGCTCCGCGCAGGGTGAGATTTCAGGCTTCACCCCTGGCTGGAGGTGTGAAAATAAAACACTTCACATACTCAGGAAAGTGTATTTAGCTCCTTTACAGTATCAGAATAAGGCCTGCAAGGCCTTGGGCCTACTTCCAGCCTCCTGGCACCAGTTTTACTGATACTTGTGACATTTGCAGGTGTTAGGCTTCAAGGGGATGAAGTCGCACCTTCTACCCAGGGTCATGGAGCTCCGTGCAGGGTAAGGTTTCAGGCTTCACCCCAGGCTGGAGGTGTTAAAATAAAACACTTCACATACTCAGGAAAGTGTATTTAGCTGCTTTACTGTATCAGAATAAGGCCTGCAAGGCCTTGGGCCTACTTCCAGCCTCCTGGCACCAGATTTACTGATACTTGTGACATTTGTAGGTGTTAGGCTTCAAGGGGATGAAGTCGCACCTTCTACCCAGGGTCATGGAGCTCCGCGCAGGGTGAGATTTCAGGGTTCACCCCAGGCTTGAGGTGTGAAAATAAAACACTTCACATACTCAGGAAAGTGTATTTAGCTCCTTTACAGTATCAGAATAAGGCCTGCAAGGCCTTGGGCCTACATCCAGCCTACTGGCACCAGTTTTACTGATACTTGTGACATTTGCAGGTGTTGGGCTTCAAGGGGATCAAGTCGCACCTTCTACCCAGGGTTATGGAGCTCCGCGCAGGGTGAGATTTCAGGGTTCACCCCATGCTTGAGGTGTGAAAATAAAAGCTTCACATACTCAGGAAAGTATATTTAGCTCCTTTACAGTATCAGAATAAGGCCTGCAAGGCCTTGGGCCTACTTCCAGCCTCCTGGCACCAGTTTTACTGATACTTGTGACATTTGCAGGTGTTAGGCTTCAAGGGGATGAAGTCGCACCTTCTACCCAGGGTCATGGAGCTTCGCGCAGGGTGAGATTTCAGGGTTCACCCCTGGATGGAAGTGTGAAAATAAAACACTTCACTTACTCAGGAAAGTGTATTTAACTCATTTACAGTATCAGAACAAGGCCTGCAAGGCCTTGGGTTTGTTTCCAGCCTCCAGGCACCAGTTGTACTGATACTTGTGACACTTGGAGGTGTTATGCTTCAAGGGGATGAAGTCGCACCTTCTACCCAGGGTCATGGAGCTTCGCGCAGGGTAAGATTTCAGGGTTCACCCCTGGCTGGAGGTGTGAAAATAAAACACTTCACATACTCAGGAAAGTGTATTTAACTGCTTTACAGTATCACAATAAGGCCTGCAAGGCCTTGGGTGTGTTTCCAGCCTCCAGGCACCAGTTTTACTGATACTTGTGACATTTGCAGGTGTTAGGCTTCAAGGGGATGAAGTCGCACCTTCTACCCAGGGTTATGGAGCTCCGCGCAGGGTGAGATTTCAGGGTTCACCCCTGGATGGAAGTGTGAAAATAAAACACTTCACTTACTCAGGAAAGTGTATTTAACTCATTTACAGTATCAGAACAACGCCTGCAAGGCCTTGGGTTTGTTTCCAGCCTCCAGGCACCAGTTGTACTGATACTTGTGACACTTGGAGGTGTTATGCTTCAAGGGGATGAAGTCGCACCTTCTACCCAGGGTTATGGAGCTCCGCGCAGGGTGAGAATTCAGGGTTCACCCCTGGCTGGAGGTGTGAAAATAAAACACTTCACATACTCAGGAAAGCGTATTTAGCTCCTTTACAGTATCAGAATAAGGCCTGCAAGGCCTTGGGCCTACTTCCAGCCTCCTGGCACCAGTTTTACTGATACTTCTGACATTTGTAGGTGTTAGGCTTCAAGGGGATGAAGTCGCACCTTCTACCCAGGGTCATGGAGCTCCGCGCAGGGTGAGATTTCAGGCTTCACCCCTGGCTGGAGGTGTGAAAATAAAACACTTCACATACTCAGGAAAGTGTATTTAGCTCCTTTACAGTATCAGAATAAGGCCTGCAAGGCCTTGGGCCTACTTCCAGCCTCCTGGCACCAGTTTTACTGATACTTGTGACATTTGCAGGTGTTAGGCTTCAAGGGGATGAAGTCGCACCTTCTACCCAGGGTCATGGAGCTCCGCGCAGGGTAAGGTTTCAGGCTTCACCCCAGGCTGGAGGTGTGAAAATAAAACACTTCACATACTCAGGAAAGTGTATTTAGCTGCTTTACTGTATCAGAGTAAGGCCTGCAAGGCCTTGGGCCTACTTCCAGCCTCCTGGCACCAGATTTACTGATACTTGTGACATTTGTAGGTGTTAGGCTTCAAGGGGATGAAGTCGCACCTTCTACCCAGGGTCATGGAGCTCCGCGCAGGGTGAGATTTCAGGGTTCACCCCAGGCTTGAGGTGTGAAAATAAAACACTTCACATACTCAGGAAATTGTATTTAGCTGCTTTACAGTATCAGAATAAGGCCTGCAAGGCCTTGGGCCTACTTCCAGCGTCCTGGCACCAGTTTTACTGATACTTGTGACATTTGCAGGTGTTAGGCTTCAAGGGGATGAAGTCGCACCTTCTACCCAGTGTCATGGAGCTCCGCGCAGGGTGAGATTTCTGGCTTCACCCCAGGCTTGAGGTGTGAAAATAAAACACTTCACATCCTCAGGAAAGTGTATTTAACTGCTTTACAGTATCATAATAAGGCCTGCAAGGCCTTGGGTGTGTTTCCAGCCTCCAGGCACCAGTTTTACTGATACTTGTGACATTTGCAGGTGTTAGGCTTCAAGGGGATGAAGTCGCACCTTCTACCCAGGGTCATGGAGCTCCGCGCAGGGTGAGATTTCAGGGTTCACCCCTGGATGGAAGTGTGAAAATAAAACACTTCACATACTCAGGAAAGTGTATTTAACTCCTTTACAGTATCAGAACAAGGCCTGCAAGGCCTTGGGCCTACTTCCAGCCTCCTGGCACCAGTTTTACTGATACTTGTGACATTTGTAGGTGTTAGGCTTCAAGGGGATGAAGTCGCACCTTCTACCCAGGGTCATGGAGCTCCGCGCAGGGTGAGATTTCAGGGTTCACCCCAGGCTTGAGGTGTGATAAATATACACTTCACATACTCAGGAAAGTGTATTTAGCTGCTTTACAGTATCAGAATAAGGCCTGCAAGGCCTTGGGCCTACTTCCAGCCTCCTGGCACCAGTTTTACTGATACTTGTGACATTTGTAGGTGTTAGGCTTCAAGGGGATGAAGTCGCACCTTCTACCCAGGGTTATGGAGCTCCGCGCAGGGTGAGATTTCAGGGTTCACCCCTGGATGGAAGTGTGAAAATAAAACACTTCACATACTCAGGAAAGCGTATTTAGCTGCTTTACAGTATCAGAATAAGGCCTGCAAGGCCTTGGGCCTACTTCCAGCCTCCTGGCACCAGATTTACTGATACTTGTGACATTTGCAGGTGTTAGGCTTCAAGGGGATGAAGCCGCACCTTCTACCCAGGGTTATGGAGCTCCGCGCAGGGTGAGATTTCAGGCTTCACCCCTGGCTGGAGGTGTGAAAATAAAACACTTCACATACTCAGGAAAGCGTATTTAGCTGCTTTACAGTATCAGAATAAGGCCTGCAAGGCCTTGGGCCTACTTCCAGCCTCCTGGCACCAGTTTTACTGATACTTGTGACATTTGTAGGTGTTAGGCTTCAAGGGGATGAAGTCGCACCTTCTACCCAGGGTCATGGAGCTCCGCGCAGGGTGAGATTTCAGGCTTCACCCCTGGCTGGAGGTGTGAAAATAAAACACTTCACACACTCAGGAAAGTGTATTTAGCTCCTTTACAGTATCAGAATAAGGCCTGCAAGGCCTTGGGCCTACTTCCAGCCTCCTGGCACCAGTTTTACTGATACTTGTGACATTTGTAGTTGTTAGGCTTCATGGGGATGAAGTCGCACCTTCTACCCAGGGTTATGGAGCTCCGCGCAGGGTGAGATTTCAGGGTTCACCCCTGGATGGAAGTGTGAAAATAAAACACTTCACATACTCAGGAAAGTGTATTTAGCTGCTTTACAGTATCAGAATAAGGCCTGCAAGGCCTTGGGCCTACTTCCAGCCTCCTGGCACCAGATTTACTGATACTTGTGACATTTGCAGGTGTTAGGCTTCAAGGGGATGAAGTCGCACCTTCTACCCAGTGTCATGGAGCTCCGCGCAGGGTGAGATTTCTGGCTTCACCCCAGGCTTGAGGTGTGAAAATAAAACACTTCACATCCTCAGGAAAGTGTATTTAACTGCTTTACAGTATCATAATAAGGCCTGCAAGGCCTTGGGTGTGTTTCCAGCCTCCAGGCACCAGTTTTACTGATACTTGTGACATTTGCAGGTGTTAGGCTTCAAGGGGATGAAGTCGCACCTTCTACCCAGGGTCATGGAGCTCCGCGCAGGGTGAGATTTCAGGGTTCACCCCTGGATGGAAGTGTGAAAATAAAACACTTCACATACTCAGGAAAGTGTATTTAACTCCTTTACAGTATCAGAACAAGGCCTGCAAGGCCTTGGGCCTACTTCCAGCCTCCTGGCACCAGTTTTACTGATACTTGTGACATTTGTAGGTGTTAGGCTTCAAGGGGATGAAGTCGCACCTTCTACCCAGGGTCATGGAGCTCCGCGCAGGGTGAGATTTCAGGGTTCACCCCAGGCTTGAGGTGTGAAAAATATACACTTCACATACTCAGGAAAGTGTATTTAGCTGCTTTACAGTATCAGAATAAGGCCTGCAAGGCCTTGGGCCTACTTCCAGCCTCCTGGCACCAGTTTTACTGATACTTGTGACATTTGTAGGTGTTAGGCTTCAAGGGGATGAAGTCGCACCTTCTACCCAGGGTTATGGAGCTCCGCGCAGGGTGAGATTTCAGGGTTCACCCCTGGATGGAAGTGTGAAAATAAAACACTTCACATACTCAGGAAAGCGTATTTAGCTGCTTTACAGTATCAGAATAAGGCCTGCAAGGCCTTGGGCCTACTTCCAGCCTCCTGGCACCAGATTTACTGATACTTGTGACATTTGCAGGTGTTAGGCTTCAAGGGGATGAAGCCGCACCTTCTACCCAGGGTTATGGAGCTCCGCGCAGGGTGAGATTTCAGGCTTCACCCCTGGCTGGAGGTGTGAAAATAAAACACTTCACATACTCAGGAAAGCGTATTTAGCTGCTTTACAGTATCAGAATAAGGCCTGCAAGGCCTTGGGCCTACTTCCAGCCTCCTGGCACCAGTTTTACTGATACTTGTGACATTTGTAGGTGTTAGGCTTCAAGGGGATGAAGTCGCACCTTCTACCCAGGGTCATGGAGCTCCGCGCAGGGTGAGATTTCAGGCTTCACCCCTGGCTGGAGGTGTGAAAATAAAACACTTCACACACTCAGGAAAGTGTATTTAGCTCCTTTACAGTATCAGAATAAGGCCTGCAAGGCCTTGGGCCTACTTCCAGCCTCCTGGCACCAGTTTTACTGATACTTGTGACATTTGCAGGTGTTAGGCTTCAAGGGGATGAAGTCGCACCTTCTACCCAGGGTCATGGAGCTTCGTGCAGGGTGAGATTTCAGGGTTCACCCCTGGATGGAAGTGTGAAAATAAAACACTTCACTTACTCAGGAAAGTGTATTTAACTCATTTACAGTATCAGAACAAGGCCTGCAAGGCCTTGGGTTTGTTTCCAGCCTCCAGGCACCAGTTGTACTGATACTTGTGACACTTGGAGGTGTTATGCTTCAAGGGGATGAAGTCGCACCTTCTACCCAGGGTCATGGAGCTTCGCGCAGGGTAAGATTTCAGGGTTCACCCCTGGCTGGAGGTGTGAAAATAAAACACTTCACATACTCATGAAAGTGTATTTAACTGCTTTACAGTATCACAATAAGGCCTGCAAGGCCTTGGGTGTGTTTCCAGCCTCCAGGCACCAGTTTTACTGATACTTGTGACATTTGCAGGTGTTAGGCTTCAAGGGGATGAAGTCGCACCTTCTACCCAGGGTTATGGAGCTCCGCGCAGGGTGAGATTTCAGGGTTCACCCCTGGATGGAAGTGTGAAAATAAAACACTTCACTTACTCAGGAAAGTGTATTTAACTCCTTTACAGTATCAGAACAAGGCCTGCAAGGCCTTGGGTTTGTTTCCAGCCTCCAGGCACCAGTTGTACTGATACTTGTGACACTTGGAGGTGTTATGCTTCAAGGGGATGAGGTCGCACCTTCTACCCAGGGTCATGGAGCTCCGCGCAGGGTAAGATTTCAGGGTTCACCCCTGGCTGGAGGTGTGAAAATAAATCACTTCACATACTCAGTAAAGTGTATTTCACTCCTTTACAGTATCAGAATAGGGCCTGCAATGCCTTGGGTGTGTTTCCAGCCTCCAGACACCAGTTTTACTGATACTGGTGACATTTGCAGGTGTTAGGCTTCAAGGGGAAGAAGTCGCACCTTCTACCCAGGGTCATGGAGCTCCGCGCAGGGTTAGATTTCAGGGTTCACCCCTGGCTCAAGGTGTGAAAACAAAACACTTCACATACTCAGGAAAGTGTATTTAACTCCTTTACAGTATCAGGATAAGGCCTGCAAGGCCTTGGGTGTGTTTCCAGCACCCAGGCACCAGTTTTACTGATGCTTGTGACTTTTGCAGGTGTTAGGCTTCAAGGGGATGAAGTCGCACCTTCTACCCAGGGTTATGGAGCTCCGCTCAGGGTGAGAATTCAGGGTTCACCCCTGGCTGGTGGTGTGAAAACAAAACACTTCACATACTCATTAAAGTGTATTTAACTCCTTTACAGTATCAGAATAGGACCTGCAATGCCTTGGGTGTGTTTCCAGCCTCCAGACTCCAGTTTTACTGATACTGGTGACATTTGCAGGTGTTAGGCTTCAAGGGGATGAAGTCGCAACTTCTACCCAGGGTTATGGAGCTCCGCGCAGGGTGAGATATCAGGGTTCACCCCTGGATGGAAGTGTGAAAATAAAACACTTCACTTACTCAGGAAAGTGTATTTAACTCATTTACAGTATCAGAACAAGGCCTGCAAGGCCTTGGGTTTGTTTCCAGCCTCCAGGCACCAGTTGTACTGATACTTGTGACACTTGGAGGTGTTATGCTTCAAGGGGATGAAGTCGCACCTTCAAACCCAGGGTCATGGAGCTTCGCGCAGGGTAAGATTTCAGGGTTCACCCCTGGCTGGAGGTGTGAAAATAAAACACTTCACATACTCAGGAAAGTGTATTTAACTGCTTTACAGTATCACAATAAGGCCTGCAAGGCCTTGGGTGTGTTTCCAGCCTCCAGGCACCAGTTTTACTGATACTTGTGACATTTGCAGGTGTTAGGCTTCAAGGGGATGAAGTCGCACCTTCTACCCAGGGTTATGGAGCTCCGCGCAGGGTGAGATTTCAGGGTTCACCCCTGGATGGAAGTGTGAAAATAAAACACTTCACTTACTCAGGAAAGTGTATTTAACTCCTTTACAGTATCAGAACAAGGCCTGCAAGGCCTTGGGTTTGTTTCCAGCCTCCAGGCACCAGTTGTACTGATACTTGTGACACTTGGAGGTGTTATGCTTCAAGGGGATGAAGTCGCACCTTCTACCCAGGGTCATGGAGCTCCGCGCAGGGTGAGATTTCAGGCTTCACCCCTGGCTGGAGGTGTGAAAATAAAACACTTCACATACTCAGGAAAGTGTATTTAGCTGCTTTACAGTATCAGAATAAGGCCTGCAAGGCCTTGGGCCTACTTCCAGCCTCCTGGCACCAGTTTTACTGATACTTGTGCCATTTGTAGGTGTTAGGCTTCAAGGGGATGAAGTTGCACCTTCTACCCAGGGTTATGGACCTTCGCGCAGGGTATGATTTCGGGTTTCAACCCTGGCTGGAGATGTGAAATCAAAACACTTCACAGACTCAGTAAAGAGTATTTAAGTCCTTCACAGTAACAGAACAAGGCCTGCAAGGCCTTTGGCCTGATTCCAGCCTCCTGGCACTAATTTACTGATACTTGTGACATTTGCAGGCGTTAGGCTTCAAGGGGACAAAGTCGCACCTTCTACCCGGGCTTATGGAGCTCCGCGCAGGGTGAGATATCAGGGTTCACCCCTGGCTGGAGGTGTGAAAATAAAGCACTTCACATACTCAGGAAAGTGTATTTAACTCCTTTAAAGTATCAGAATAATGCCTGCAAGGCCTTGGGTGTGTTTCCAGCCTCCAGGCACCAGTTTTACTGATAATTGTGACATTTGCCGGTGTTAGGCTTCATGGGGATGAAGTCGCACCTTCTACCCAGGGTTATGGAGCTCCGCGCAGGGTGAGAAGTCAGGGTTCACCCCTGGCTGGAGGTGTGAAAATAAAACACTTCACATACTCAGGAAAGTGTATTTAACTCCTTTACAGTATCAGAATAAGGCCTGCAAGGCCTTGGGTGTGTTTCCAGCATCCAGGCACCAGTTTTACTGATGCTTGTGACCTTTGCAGGTGTTAGGCTTCAAGGGGAGGAAGTCGCACCTTACACCCAGGGTCATGGAGCTCCGCGCAGGGTTAGATTTCAGGGTTCACCCCTGGCTCAAGGTGTGAAAACAAATCACTTCACATACTCAGTAAAGTGTATTTCACTCCTTTACAGTATCAGAATAGGGCCTGCAATGCCTTGGGTGTGTTTCCAGCCTCCAGACACCAGTTTTACTGATACTGGTGACATTTGCAGGTGTTAGGCTTCAAGGGGAAGAAGTCGCACCTTCTACCCAGGGTAATGGAGCTCCGCGCAGGGTTAGATTTCAGGGTTCACCCCTGGCTCAAGGTGTGAAAACAAAACACTTCACATACTCAGGAAAGTGTATTTAACTCCTTTACAGTATCAGGATAAGGCCTGCAAGGCCTTGGGTGTGTTTCCAGCACCCAGGCACCAGTTTTACTGATGCTTGTGACGTTTGCAGGTGTTAGGCTTCAAGGGGATGAAGTCGCACCTTCTACCCAGGGTTATGGAGCTCCGCTCAGGGTGAGAATTCAGGGTTCACCCCTGGCTGGTGGTGTGAAAACAAAACACTTCACATACTCAGTAAAGTGTATTTAACTCCTTTACAGTATCAGAATAGGACCTGCAATGCCTTGGGTGTGTTTCCAGCCTCCAGACTCCAGTTTTACTGATGCTTGTGACATTTGCAGGTGTTAGGCTTCAAGGGGATGAAGTCGCAACTTCTACCCAGGGTTATGGAGCTCCGCGCAGGGTGAGAATTCAGGGTTCACCCCTGGCTGTTGGTGTGAAAACAAAACACTTTACATACTCAGTAAAGTGTATTTAACTCCTTCACAGTATCAGAACAAGGCCTGCAAGGCCTTGGGCCTACTTCCAGCCTCCTAGCACCAATTTACTGATACTTGTGACATTTGCAGGTGTTAGGCTTCAAGGGGATGAAGTTGCACCTTCTACCCAAGGTTATGGAGCTCCGCGCAGGGTGAGAATTCAGGGTTCACCCCTGGCTGTTGGTGTGAAAACAAAACACTTTACATACTCAGTAAAGTGTATTTAACTCCTTCACAGTATCAGAACAAGGCCTGCAAGGCCTTGGGCCTAATTCCAGCCTCCTGGCACCAATTTACTGATACTTGTGACATTTGCAGGTGTTAGGCTTCAAGGGGATAAAGTTGCACCTTCTACCCAAGGGTATGGAGCTCCGCGCAGGGTGAGATATCAGGGTTCAACCCTGGCTGGAGGTGTGAAAATAAAACACTTCACATACTCAGCAAAGTGTATTTAACTCCTCTACAGTATCAGAATAAGGCCTGCAAGGCCTTGGGTGTGTTTCCAGCATCCAGGAACCAGTTTTACTGATGCTTGTGACATTTGCAGGTGTTAGGCTTCAAGGGGATGAAGTCGCACCTTCTACCCAGGGTTATGGAGCTCCGCGCAGGGTGAGAATTCAGGGTTCACCCCTGGCTGTTGGTGTGAAAACAAAACACTTTACATACTCAGTAAAGTGTATTTAACTCCTTCACAGTATCAGAACAAGGCCTGCAAGGCCTTGGGCCTACTTCCAGCCTCCTAGCACCAATTTACTGATACTTGTGACATTTGCAGGTGTTAGGCTTCAAGGGGATGAAGTTGCACCTTCTACCCAAGGTTATGGAGCTCCGCGCAGGGTGAGAATTCAGGGTTCACCCCTGGCTGTTGGTGTGAAAACAAAACACTTTACATACTCAGTAAAGTGTATTTAACTCCTTTAAAGTATCAGAATAATGCCTGCAAGGCCTTGGGTGTGTTTCCAGCCTCCAGGCACCAGTTTTACTGATAATTGTGACATTTGCCGGTGTTAGGCTTCATGGGGATGAAGTCGCACCTTCTACCCAGGGTTATGGAGCTCCGCGCAGGGTGAGAAGTCAGGGTTCACCCCTGGCTGGAGGTGTGAAAATAAAACACTTCACATACTCAGGAAAGTGTATTTAACTCCTTTACAGTATCAGAATAAGGCCTGCAAGGCCTTGGGTGTGTTTCCAGCATCCAGGCACCAGTTTTACTGATGCTTGTGACCTTTGCAGGTGTTAGGCTTCAAGGGGAGGAAGTCGCACCTTCTACCCAGGGTCATGGAGCTCCGCGCAGGGTTAGATTTCAGGGTTCACCCCTGGCTCAAGGTGTGAAAACAAATCACTTCACATACTCAGTAAAGTGTATTTCACTCCTTTACAGTATCAGAATAGGGCCTGCAATGCCTTGGGTGTGTTTCCAGCCTCCAGACACCAGTTTTACTGATACTGGTGACATTTGCAGGTGTTAGGCTTCAAGGGGAAGAAGTCGCACCTTCTACCCAGGGTAATGGAGCTCCGCGCAGGGTTAGATTTCAGGGTTCACCCCTGGCTCAAGGTGTGAAAACAAAACACTTCACATACTCAGGAAAGTGTATTTAACTCCTTTACAGTATCAGGATAAGGCCTGCAAGGCCTTGGGTGTGTTTCCAGCACCCAGGCACCAGTTTTACTGATGCTTGTGACGTTTGCAGGTGTTAGGCTTCAAGGGGATGAAGTCGCACCTTCTACCCAGGGTTATGGAGCTCCGCTCAGGGTGAGAATTCAGGGTTCACCCCTGGCTGGTGGTGTGAAAACAAAACACTTCACATACTCAGTAAAGTGTATTTAACTCCTTTACAGTATCAGAATAGGACCTGCAATGCCTTGGGTGTGTTTCCAGCCTCCAGACTCCAGTTTTACTGATGCTTGTGACATTTGCAGGTGTTAGGCTTCAAGGGGATGAAGTCGCAACTTCTACCCAGGGTTATGGAGCTCCGCGCAGGGTGAGAATTCAGGGTTCACCCCTGGCTGTTGGTGTGAAAACAAAACACTTTACATACTCAGTAAAGTGTATTTAACTCCTTCACAGTATCAGAACAAGGCCTGCAAGGCCTTGGGCCTACTTCCAGCCTCCTAGCACCAATTTACTGATACTTGTGACATTTGCAGGTGTTAGGCTTCAAGGGGATGAAGTTGCACCTTCTACCCAAGGTTATGGAGCTCCGCGCAGGGTGAGAATTCAGGGTTCACCCCTGGCTGTTGGTGTGAAAACAAAACACTTTACATACTCAGTAAAGTGTATTTAACTCCTTCACAGTATCAGAACAAGGCCTGCAAGGCCTTGGGCCTAATTCCAGCCTCCTGGCACCAATTTACTGATACTTGTGACATTTGCAGGTGTTAGGCTTCAAGGGGATAAAGTTGCACCTTCTACCCAAGGGTATGGAGCTCCGCGCAGGGTGAGATATCAGGGTTCAACCCTGGCTGGAGGTGTGAAAATAAAACACTTCACATACTCAGCAAAGTGTATTTAACTCCTCTACAGTATCAGAATAAGGCCTGCAAGGCCTTGGGTGTGTTTCCAGCATCCAGGAACCAGTTTTACTGATGCTTGTGACATTTGCAGGTGTTAGGCTTCAAGGGGATGAAGTCGCACCTTCTACCCAGGGTTATGGAGCTCCGCGCAGGGTGAGAATTCAGGGTTCACCCCTGGCTGTTGGTGTGAAAACAAAACACTTTACATACTCAGTAAAGTGTATTTAACTCCTTCACAGTATCAGAACAAGGCCTGCAAGGCCTTGGGCCTACTTCCAGCCTCCTAGCACCAATTTACTGATACTTGTGACATTTGCAGGTGTTAGGCTTCAAGGGGATGAAGTTGCACCTTCTACCCAAGGTTATGGAGCTCCGCGCAGGGTGAGAATTCAGGGTTCACCCCTGGCTGTTGGTGTGAAAACAAAACACTTTACATACTCAGGAAAGTGTATTTAACTCCTTTACAGTATCAGAATAAGGCCTGCAAGGCCTTGGGTGTGTTTCCAGCATCCAGGCACCAGTTTTACTGATGCTTGTGACATTTGCAGGTGTTAGGCTTCAAGGGGATGAAGTCGCACCTTCTACCCAGGGTTATGGAGCTCTGCGCAGGGTGAGAATTCAGGGTTCACCCCTGGCTGTTTGTGTGTAAACAAAACACTTCACATACTCAGTAAAGAGTATCTATCTCCTTCACAGTAACTGAACAAGGCCTGCAAGGCCTTGGGCCTAATTCCAGCCTCCAGACACCAGTTTTAATGATCCTTGTGACATTTGCAGGTGTTAGGCTTCAAGGGGAGGAAGTCGCACCTTCTACCCAGGGTCATGGAGCTCCGCGCAGGGTTAGATTTCAGGGTTCACCCCTGGCTCAAGGTGTGAAAACAAAACACTTCACATTCTCAGTAAAGTGTATTTAACTCCTTTACAGTATCAGAATAAGGCCTGCAAGGCCTTGGGTGTGTTTCCAGCATCCAGGAACCAGTTTTACTGATGCTTGTGACATTTGCAGGTGTTAGGCTTCAAGGGGATGAAGTCGCACCTTCTACCCAGGGTTATGGAGCTCCGCGCAGGGTGAGAATTCAGGGTTCACCCCTGGCTGTTGGTGTGAAAACAAAACACTTTACATACTCAGTAAAGTGTATTTAACTCCTTCACAGTATCAGAACAAGGCCTGCAAGGCCTTGGGCCTACTTCCAGCCTCCTAGCACCAATTTACTGATACTTGTGACATTTGCAGGTGTTAGGCTTCAAGGGGATGAAGTTGCACCTTCTACCCAAGGTTATGGAGCTCCGCGCAGGGTGAGAATTCAGGGTTCACCCCTGGCTGTTGGTGTGAAAACAAAACACTTTACATACTCAGTAAAGTGTATTTAACTCCTTCACAGTATCAGAACAAGGCCTGCAAGGCCTTGGGCCTAATTCCAGCCTCCTGGCACCAATTTACTGATACTTGTGACATTTGCAGGTGTTAGGCTTCAAGGGGATAAAGTTGCACCTTCTACCCAAGGGTATGGAGCTCCGCGCAGGGTGAGATATCAGGGTTCAACCCTGGCTGGAGGTGTGAAAATAAAACACTTCACATACTCAGCAAAGTGTATTTAACTCCTTTACAGTATCAGAATAAGGCCTGCAAGGCCTTGGGTGTGTTTCCAGCATCCAGGAACCAGTTTTACTGATGCTTGTGACATTTGCAGGTGTTAGGCTTCAAGGGGATGAAGTCGCACCTTCTACCCAGGGTTATGGAGCTCCGCGCAGGGTGAGAATTCAGGGTTCACCCCTGGCTGTTGGTGTGAAAACAAAACACTTTACATACTCAGTAAAGTGTATTTAACTCCTTCACAGTATCAGAACAAGGCCTGCAAGGCCTTGGGCCTACTTCCAGCCTCCTAGCACCAATTTACTGATACTTGTGACATTTGCAGGTGTTAGGCTTCAAGGGGATGAAGTTGCACCTTCTACCCAAGGTTATGGAGCTCCGCGCAGGGTGAGAATTCAGGGTTCACCCCTGGCTGTTGGTGTGAAAACAAAACACTTTACATACTCAGTAAAGTGTATTTAACTCCTTCACAGTATCAGAACAAGGCCTGCAAGGCCTTGGGCCTAATTCCAGCCTCCTGGCACCAACTTACTGATACTTGTGACATTTGCAGGTGTTAGGCTTCAAGGGGATAAAGTTGCACCTTCTACCCAAGGGTATGGAGCTCCGCGCAGGGTGAGATATCAGGGTTCACCCCTGGCTGGAGGTGTGAAAATAAAACACTTCACATACTCAGGAAAGTGTATTTAACTCCTTTACAGTATCAGAATAAGGTCTGCAAGGCCTTGGGTGTGTTTCCAGCATCCAGGCACCAGTTTTACTGATGCTTGTGACATTTGCAGGTGTTAGGCTTCAAGGGGATGAAGTCGCACCTTCTACCCAGGGTTATGGAGCTCTGCGCAGGGTGAGAATTCAGGGTTCACCCCTGGCTGTTTGTGTGTAAACAAAACACTTCACATACTCAGTAAAGAGTATCTATCTCCTTCACAGTAACTGAACAAGGCCTGCAAGGCCTTGGGCCTAATTCCAGCCTCCAGACACCAGTTTTAATGATCCTTGTGACATTTGCAGGTGTTAGGCTTCAAGGGGAGGAAGTCGCACCTTCTACCCAGGGTCATGGAGCTCCGCGCAGGGTTAGATTTCAGGGTTCACCCCTGGCTCAAGGTGTGAAAACAAAACACTTCACATTCTCAGTAAAGTGTATTTAACTCCTTTACAGTATCAGAATAGGACCTGCAATGCCTTGGGTGTGTTTCCAGCCTCCAGACACCAGTTTTACTGATACTGGTGACATTTGCAGGTGTTAGGCTTCAAGGGGATGAAGTCGCAACTTCTACCCAGCGTTATGGAGCTCCGCGCAGGGTGAGAATTCAGGGTTCACCCCTGGCTGTTGGTGTGAAAACAAAACACTTTACATACTCAGTAAAGTGTATTTAACTCCTTCACAGTATCATAACAAGGCCTTGGGCCTAGTTCCAGCCTCCTAGCACCAATTTACTGATACTTGTGACATTTGCAGGTGTTAGGCTTCAAGGGGATGAAGTTGCACCTTCTACCCAAGGTTATGGAGCTCCGCGCAGGGTGAGAATTCAGGGTTCACCCCTAGCTGTTGGTGTGAAAACAAAACACTTTACATACTCAGTAAAGTGTATTTAACTCCTTCACAGTATCAGAACAAGGCCTGCCAGGCCTTGGGCCTAATTCCAGCCTCCTGGCACCAATTTACTGATACTTGTGACATTTGCAGGTGTTAGGCTTCAAGGGGATAAAGTTGCACCTTCTACCCAAGGGTATGGAGCTCCGCGCAGGGTGAGATATCAGGGTTCACCCCTGGCTGGAGGTGTGAAAATAAAACACTTCACATACTCAGGAAAGTGTATTTAACTCCTTTACAGTATCAGAATAAGGCCTGCAAGGCCTTGGGTGTGTTTCCAGCATCCAGGCACCAGTTTTACTGATGCTTGTGACATTTGCAGGTGTTAGGCTTCAAGGGGATGAAGTCGCACCTTCTACCCAGGGTCATGGAGCTCCGCGCAGGGTGAGATTTCAGGGTTCACCCCAGGCTTGAGGTGTGAAAAATATACACTTCACATACTCAGGAAAGTGTATTTAGCTGCTTTACAATATCAGAATAAGGCCTGCAAGGCCTTGGGCCTACTTCCAGCCTCCTGGCACCAGTTTTACTGATACTTGTGACATTTGTAGGTGTTAGGCTTCAAGGGGATGAAGTCGCACCTTCTACCCAGGGTTATGGAGCTCCGCGCAGGGTGAGATTTCAGGGTTCACCCCTGGATGGAAGTGTGAAAATAAAACACTTCACATACTCAGGAAAGTGTATTTAGCTGCTTTACAGTATCAGAATAAGGCCTGCAAGGCCTTGGGCCTACTTCCAGCCTCCTGGCACCAGATTTACTGATACTTGTGACATTTGCAGGTGTTAGGCTTCAAGGGGATGAAGCCGCACCTTCTACCCAGGGTTATGGAGCTCCGCGCAGGGTGAGATTTCAGGCTTCACCCCTGGCTGGAGGTGTGAAAATAAAACACTTCACATACTCAGGAAAGCGTATTTAGCTGCTTTACAGTATCAGAATAAGGCCTGCAAGGCCTTGGGCCTACTTCCAGCCTCCTGGCACCAGTTTTACTGATACTTGTGACATTTGTAGGTGTTAGGCTTCAAGGGGATGAAGTCGCACCTTCTACCCAGGGTCATGGAGCTCCGCGCAGGGTGAGATTTCAGGCTTCACCCCTGGCTGGAGGTGTGAAAATAAAACACTTCACATACTCAGGAAAGTGTATTTAGCTCCTTTACAGTATCAGAATAAGGCCTGCAAGGCCTTGGGCCTACTTCCTGCCTCCTGGCACCAGTTTTACTGATACTTGTGACATTTGCAGGTGTTAGGCTTCAAGGGGATGAAGTCGCACCTTCTACCCAGGGTCATGGAGCTCCGCGCTGGGTGAGATTTCAGGCTTCACCCCTGGCTGGAGGTGTGAAAATAAAACACTTCACATACTCAGGAAAGTGTATTTAGCTCCTTTACAGTATCAGAATAAGGCCTGCAAGGCCTTGGGCCTACTTCCAGCCTCCTGGCACCAGTTTTACTGATACTTGTGACATTTGCAGGTGTTAGGCTTCAAGGGGATGAAGTCGCACCTTCTACCCAGGGTCATGGAGCTTCGCGCAGGGTGAGATTTCAGGGTTCACCCCTGGATGGAAGTGTGAAAATAAAACACTTCACTTACTCAGGAAAGTGTATTTAACTCATTTACAGTATCAGAACAAGGCCTGCAAGGCCTTGGGTTTGTTTCCAGCCTCCAGGCACCAGTTGTACTGATACTTGTGACACTTGGAGGTGTTATGCTTCAAGGGGATGAAGTCGCACCTTCTACCCAGGGTCATGGAGCTTCGCGCAGGGTAAGATTTCAGGGTTCACCCCTGGCTGGAGGTGTGAAAATAAAACACTTCACATACTCAGGAAAGTGTATTTAACTGCTTTACAGTATCACAATAAGGCCTGCAAGGCCTTGGGTGTGTTTCCAGCCTCCAGGCACCAGTTTTACTGATACTTGTGACATTTGCAGGTGTTAGGCTTCAAGGGGATGAAGACGCACCTTCTACCCAGGGTTATGGAGCTCCGCGCAGGGTGAGATTTCAGGGTTCACCCCTGGATGGAAGTGTGAAAATAAAACACTTCACTTACTCAGGAAAGTGTATTTAACTCCTTTACAGTATCAGAACAAGGCCTGCAAGGCCTTGGGTTTGTTTCCAGCCTCCAGGCACCAGTTGTACTGATACTTGTGACACTTGGAGGTGTTATGCTTCAAGGGGATGAAGTCGCACCTTCTACCCAGGGTCATGGAGCTCCGCGCAGGGTAAGATTTCAGGGTTCACCCCTGGCTGGAGGTGTGAAAACAAATCACTTCACATACTCAGTAAAGTGTATTTCACTCCTTTACAGTATCAGAATAGGGCCTGCAATGCCTTGGGTGTGTTTCCAGCCTCCAGACACCAGTTTTACTGATACTGGTGACATTTGCAGGTGTTAGGCTTCAAGGGGAAGAAGTCACACCTTCTACCCAGGGTCATGGAGCTCCGCGCAGGGTTAGATTTCAGGGTTCACCCCTGGCTCAAGGTGTGAAAACAAAACACTTCACATACTCAGGAAAGTGTATTTAACTCCTTTACAGTATCAGGATAAGGCCTGCAAGGCCTTGGGTGTGTTTCCAGCACCCAGGCACCAGTTTTACTGATGCTTGTGACGTTTGCAGGTGTTAGGCTTCAAGGGGATGAAGTCGCACCTTCTACCCAGGGTTATGGAGCTCCGCTCAGGGTGAGAATTCAGGGTTCACCCCTGGCTGGTGGTGTGAAAACAAAACACTTCACATACTCATTAAAGTGTATTTAACTCCTTTACAGTATCAGAATAGGACCTGCAATGCCTTGGGTGTGTTTCCAGCCTCCAGACTCCAGTTTTACTGATACTGGTGACATTTGCAGGTGTTAGGCTTCAAGGGGATGAAGTCGCAACTTCTACCCAGGGTTATGGAGCTCCGCGCAGGGTGAGATATCAGGGTTCACCCCTGGATGGAAGTGTGAAAATAAAACACTTCACTTACTCAGGAAAGTGTATTTAACTCATTTACAGTATCAGAACAAGGCCTGCAAGGCCTTGGGTTTGTTTCCAGCCTCCAGGCACCAGTTGTACTGATACTTGTGACACTTGGAGGTGTTATGCTTCAAGGGGATGAAGTCGCACCTTCTACCCAGGGTCATGGAGCTTCGCGCAGGGTAAGATTTCAGGGTTCACCCCTGGCTGGAGGTGTGAAAATAAAACACTTCACATACTCAGGAAAGTGTATTTAACTGCTTTACAGTATCACAATAAGGCCTGCAAGGCCTTGGGTGTGTTTCCAGCCTCCAGGCACCAGTTTTACTGATACTTGTGACATTTGCAGGTGTTAGGCTTCAAGGGGATGAAGTCGCACCTTCTACCCAGGGTTATGGAGCTCCGCGCAGGGTGAGATTTCAGGCTTCACCCCTGGCTGGAGGTGTGAAAATAAAACACTTCACATACTCAGGAAAGCGTATTTAGCTGCTTTACAGTATCAGAATAAGGCCTGCAAGGCCTTGGGCCTACTTCCAGCCTCCTGGCACCAGTTTTACTGATACTTGTGACATTTGTAGGTGTTAGGCTTCAAGGGGATGAAGCCGCACCTTCTACCCAGGGTTATGGAGCTCCGCGCAGGGTGAGATTTCAGGCTTCACCCCTGGCTGGAGGTGTGAAAATAAAACACTTCACATACTCAGGAAAGCGTATTTAGCTGCTTTACAGTATCAGAATAAGGCCTGCAAGGCCTTGGGCCTACTTCCAGCCTCCTGGCACCAGTTTTACTGATACTTGTGACATTTGTAGGTGTTAGGCTTCAAGGGGGTGAAGTCGCACCTTCTACCCAGGGTCATGGAGCTCCGCGCAGGGTGAGATTTCAGGCTTCACCCCTGGCTGGAGGTGTGAAAATAAAACACTTCACACACTCAGGAAAGTGTATTTAGCTCCTTTACAGTATCAGAATAAGGCCTGCAAGGCCTTGGGCCTACTTCCAGCCTCCTGGCACCAGTTTTACTGATACTTGTGACATTTGCAGGTGTTAGGCTTCAAGGGGATGAAGTCGCACCTTCTACCCAGGGTCATGGAGCTTCGCGCAGGGTGAGATTTCAGGGTTCACCCCTGGATGGAAGTGTGAAAATAAAACACTTCACTTACTCAGGAAAGTGTATTTAACTCATTTACAGTATCAGAACAAGGCCTGCAAGGCCTTGGGTTTGTTTCCAGCCTCCAGGCACCAGTTGTACTGATACTTGTGACACTTGGAGGTGTTATGCTTCAAGGGGATGAAGTCGCACCTTCTACCCAGGGTCATGGAGCTTCGCGCAGGGTAAGATTTCAGGGTTCACCCCTGGCTGGAGGTGTGAAAATAAAACACTTCACATACTCAGGAAAGTGTATTTAACTGCTTTACAGTATCACAATAAGGCCTGCAAGGCCTTGGGTGTGTTTCCAGCCTCCAGGCACCAGTTTTACTGATACTTGTGACATTTGCAGGTGTTAGGCTTCAAGGGGATGAAGTCGCACCTTCTACCCAGGGTTATGGAGCTCCGCGCAGGGTGAGATTTCAGGCTTCACCCCTGGCTGGAGGTGTGAAAATAAAACACTTCACATACTCAGGAAAGCGTATTTAGCTGCTTTACAGTATCAGAATAAGGCCTGCAAGGCCTTGGGTGTGTTTCCAGCATCCAGGCACCAGTTTTACTGATGCTTGTGACATTTGCAGGTGTTAGGCTTCAAGGGGATGAAGTCGCACCTTCTACCCAGGGTTATGGAGCTCTGCGCAGGGTGAGAATTCAGGGTTCACCCCTGGCTGTTTGTGTGTAAACAAAACACTTCACATACTCAGTAAAGAGTATCTATCTCCTTCACAGTAACTGAACAAGGCCTGCAAGGCCTTGGGCCTAATTCCAGCCTCCAGACACCAGTTTTAATGATCCTTGTGACATTTGCAGGTGTTAGGCTTCAAGGGGAGGAAGTCGCACCTTCTACCCAGGGTCATGGAGCTCCGCGCAGGGTTAGATTTCAGGGTTCACCCCTGGCTCAAGGTGTGAAAACAAAACACTTCACATTCTCAGTAAAGTGTATTTAACTCCTTTACAGTATCAGAATAGGACCTGCAATGCCTTGGGTGTGTTTCCAGCCTCCAGACACCAGTTTTACTGATACTGGTGACATTTGCAGGTGTTAGGCTTCAAGGGGATGAAGTCGCAACTTCTACCCAGCGTTATGGAGCTCCGCGCAGGGTGAGAATTCAGGGTTCACCCCTGGCTGTTGGTGTGAAAACAAAACACTTTACATACTCAGTAAAGTGTATTTAACTCCTTCACAGTATCATAACAAGGCCTTGGGCCTAGTTCCAGCCTCCTAGCACCAATTTACTGATACTTGTGACATTTGCAGGTGTTAGGCTTCAAGGGGATGAAGTTGCACCTTCTACCCAAGGTTATGGAGCTCCGCGCAGGGTGAGAATTCAGGGTTCACCCCTGGCTGTTGGTGTGAAAACAAAACACTTTACATACTCAGTAAAGTGTATTTAACTCCTTCACAGTATCAGAACAAGGCCTGCCAGGCCTTGGGCCTAATTCCAGCCTCCTGGCACCAATTTACTGATACTTGTGACATTTGCAGGTGTTAGGCTTCAAGGGGATAAAGTTGCACCTTCTACCCAAGGGTATGGAGCTCCGCGCAGGGTGAGATATCAGGGTTCACCCCTGGCTGGAGGTGTGAAAATAAAACACTTCACATACTCAGGAAAGTGTATTTAACTCCTTTACAGTATCAGAATAAGGCCTGCAAGGCCTTGGGTGTGTTTCCAGCATCCAGGCACCAGTTTTACTGATGCTTGTGACATTTGCAGGTGTTAGGCTTCAAGGGGATGAAGTCGCACCTTCTACCCAGGGTCATGGAGCTCCGCGCAGGGTGAGATTTCAGGGTTCACCCCAGGCTTGAGGTGTGAAAAATATACACTTCACATACTCAGGAAAGTGTATTTAGCTGCTTTACAGTATCAGAATAAGGCCTGCAAGGCCTTGGGCCTACTTCCAGCCTCCTGGCACCAGATTTACTGATACTTGTGACATTTGCAGGTGTTAGGCTTCAAGGGGATGAAGCCGCACCTTCTACCCAGGGTTATGGAGCTCCGCGCAGGGTGAGATTTCAGGCTTCACCCCTGGCTGGAGGTGTGAAAATAAAACACTTCACATACTCAGGAAAGCGTATTTAGCTGCTTTACAGTATCAGAATAAGGCCTGCAAGGCCTTGGGCCTACTTCCAGCCTCCTGGCACCAGTTTTACTGATACTTGTGACATTTGTAGTTGTTAGGCTTCAAGGGGATGAAGTCGCACCTTCTACCCAGGGTCATGGAGCTCCGCGCAGGGTGAGATTTCAGGCTTCACCCCTGGCTGGAGGTGTGAAAATAAAACACTTCACATACTCAGGAAAGTGTATTTAGCTCCTTTACAGTATCAGAATAAGGCCTGCAAGGCCTTGGGCCTACTTCCAGCCTCCTGGCACCAGTTTTACTGATACTTGTGACATTTGCAGGTGTTAGGCTTCAAGGGGATGAAGTCGCACCTTCTACCCAGGGTCATGGAGCTTCGCGCAGGGTGAGATTTCAGGGTTCACCCCTGGATGGAAGTGTGAAAATAAAACACTTCACTTACTCAGGAAAGTGTATTTAACTCATTTACAGTATCAGAACAAGGCCTGCAAGGCCTTGGGTTTGTTTCCAGCCTCCAGGCACCAGTTGTACTGATACTTGTGACACTTGGAGGTGTTATGCTTCAAGGGGATGAAGTCGCACCTTCTACCCAGGGTCATGGAGCTTCGCGCAGGGTAAGATTTCAGGGTTCACCCCTGGCTGGAGGTGTGAAAATAAAACACTTCACATACTCAGGAAAGTGTATTTAACTGCTTTACAGTATCACAATAAGGCCTGCAAGGCCTTGGGTGTGTTTCCAGCCTCCAGGCACCAGTTTTACTGATACTTGTGACATTTGCAGGTGTTAGGCTTCAAGGGGATGAAGTCGCACCTTCTACCCAGGGTTATGGAGCTCCGCGCAGGGTGAGATTTCAGGGTTCACCCCTGGATGGAAGTGTGAAAATAAAACACTTCACTTACTCAGGAAAGTGTATTTAACTCCTTTACAGTATCAGAACAAGGCCTGCAAGGCCTTGGGTTTGTTTCCAGCCTCCAGGCACCAGTTGTACTGATACTTGTGACACTTGGAGGTGTTATGCTTCAAGGGGATGAAGTCGCACCTTCTACCCAGGGTCATGGAGCTCCGCGCAGGGTAAGATTTCAGGGTTCACCCCTGGCTGGAGGTGTGAAAACAAATCACTTCACATACTCAGTAAAGTGTATTTCACTCCTTTACAGTATCAGAATAGGGCCTGCAATGCCTTGGGTGTGTTTCCAGCCTCCAGACACCAGTTTTACTGATACTGGTGACATTTGCAGGTGTTAGGCTTCAAGGGGAAGAAGTCGCACCTTCTACCCAGGGTCATGGAGCTCCGCGCAGGGTTAGATTTCAGGGTTCACCCCTGGCTCAAGGTGTGAAAACAAAACACTTCACATACTCAGGAAAGTGTATTTAACTCCTTTACAGTATCAGGATAAGGCCTGCAAGGCCTTGGGTGTGTTTCCAGCACCCAGGCACCAGTTTTACTGATGCTTGTGACGTTTGCAGGTGTTAGGCTTCAAGGGGATGAAGTCGCACCTTCTACCCAGGGTTATGGAGCTCCGCTCAGGGTGAGAATTCAGGGTTCACCCCTGGCTGGTGGTGTGAAAACAAAACACTTCACATACTCATTAAAGTGTATTTAACTCCTTTACAGTATCAGAATAGGACCTGCAATGCCTTGGGTGTGTTTCCAGCCTCCAGACTCCAGTTTTACTGATACTGGTGACATTTGCAGGTGTTAGGCTTCAAGGGGATGAAGTCGCAACTTCTACCCAGGGTTATGGAGCTCCGCGCAGGGTGAGATATCAGGGTTCACCCCTGGATGGAAGTGTGAAAATAAAACACTTCACTTACTCAGGAAAGTGTATTTAACTCATTTACAGTATCAGAACAAGGCCTGCAAGGCCTTGGGTTTGTTTCCAGCCTCCAGGCACCAGTTGTACTGATACTTGTGACACTTGGAGGTGTTATGCTTCAAGGGGATGAAGTCGCACCTTCTACCCAGGGTCATGGAGCTTCGCGCAGGGTAAGATTTCAGGGTTCACCCCTGGCTGGAGGTGTGAAAATAAAACACTTCACATACTCAGGAAAGCGTATTTAACTGCTTTACAGTATCACAATAAGGCCTGCAAGGCCTTGGGTGTGTTTCCAGCCTCCAGGCACCAGTTTTACTGATACTTGTGACATTTGCAGGTGTTAGGCTTCAAGGGGATGAAGTCGCACCTTCTACCCAGGGTTATGGAGCTCCGCGCAGGGTGAGATTTCAGGCTTCACCCCTGGCTGGAGGTGTGAAAATAAAACACTTCACATACTCAGGAAAGCGTATTTAGCTGCTTTACAGTATCAGAATAAGGCCTGCAAGGCCTTGGGCCTACTTCCAGCCTCCTGGCACCAGTTTTACTGATACTTGTGACATTTGTAGGTGTTAGGCTTCAAGGGGATGAAGCCGCACCTTCTACCCAGGGTTATGGAGCTCCGCGCAGGGTGAGATTTCAGGCTTCACCCCTGGCTGGAGGTGTGAAAATAAAACACTTCACATACTCAGGAAAGCGTATTTAGCTGCTTTACAGTATCAGAATAAGGCCTGCAAGGCCTTGGGCCTACTTCCAGCCTCCTGGCACCAGTTTTACTGATACTTGTGACATTTGTAGGTGTTAGGCTTCAAGGGGGTGAAGTCGCACCTTCTACCCAGGGTCATGGAGCTCCGCGCAGGGTGAGATTTCAGGCTTCACCCCTGGCTGGAGGTGTGAAAATAAAACACTTCACACACTCAGGAAAGTGTATTTAGCTCCTTTACAGTATCAGAATAAGGCCTGCAAGGCCTTGGGCCTACTTCCAGCCTCCTGGCACCAGTTTTACTGATACTTGTGACATTTGCAGGTGTTAGGCTTCAAGGGGATGAAGTCGCACCTTCTACCCAGGGTCATGGAGCTTCGCGCAGGGTGAGATTTCAGGGTTCACCCCTGGATGGAAGTGTGAAAATAAAACACTTCACTTACTCAGGAAAGTGTATTTAACTCATTTACAGTATCAGAACAAGGCCTGCAAGGCCTTGGGTTTGTTTCCAGCCTCCAGGCACCAGTTGTACTGATACTTGTGACACTTGGAGGTGTTATGCTTCAAGGGGATGAAGTCGCACCTTCTACCCAGGGTCATGGAGCTTCACGCAGGGTAAGATTTCAGGGTTCACCCCTGGCTGGAGGTGTGAAAATAAAACACTTCACATACTCAGGAAAGTGTATTTAACTGCTTTACAGTATCACAATAAGGCCTGCAAGGCCTTGGGTGTGTTTCCAGCCTCCAGGCACCAGTTTTACTGATACTTGTGACATTTGCAGGTGTTAGGCTTCAAGGGGATGAAGTCGCACCTTCTACCCAGGGTTATGGAGCTCCGCGCAGGGTGAGATTTCAGGGTTCACCCCTGGATGGAAGTGTGAAAATAAAACACTTCACTTACTCAGGAAAGTGTATTTAACTCCTTTACAGTATCAGAACAAGGCCTGCAAGGCCTTGGGTTTGTTTCCAGCCTCCAGGCACCAGTTGTACTGATACTTGTGACACTTGGAGGTGTTATGCTTCAAGGGGATGAAGTCGCACCTTCTACCCAGGGTCATGGAGCTCCGCGCAGGGTAAGATTTCAGGGTTCACCCCTGGCTGGAGGTGTGAAAACAAATCACTTCACATACTCAGGAAAGTGTATTTCACTCCTTTACAGTATCAGAATAGGGCCTGCAATGCCTTGGGTGTGTTTCCAGCCTCCAGACACCAGTTTTACTGATACTGGTGACATTTGCAGGTGTTAGGCTTCAAGGGGATGAAGTCGCACCTTCTACCCAGGGTCATGGAGCTCCGCGCAGGGTTAGATTTCAGGGTTCACCCCTGGCTCAAGGTGTGAAAACAAAACACTTCACATACTCGGGAAAGTGTATTTAACTCCTTTACAGTATCAGGATAAGGCCTGCAAGGCCTTGGGTGTGTTTCCAGCACCCAGGCACCAGTTTTACTGATGCTTGTGACGTTTGCAGGTGTTAGGCTTCAAGGGGATGAAGTCGCACCTTCTACCCAGGGTTATGGAGCTCCGCTCAGGGTGAGAATTCAGGGTTCACCCCTGGCTGGTGGTGTGAAAACAAAACACTTCACATACTCATTAAAGTGTATTTAACTCCTTTACAGTATCAGAATAGGACCTGCAATGCCTTGGGTGTGTTTCCAGCCTCCAGACTCCAGTTTTACTGATACTGGTGACATTTGCAGGTGTTAGGCTTCAAGGGGATGAAGTCGCAACTTCTACCCAGGGTTATGGAGCTCCGCGCAGGGTGAGATATCAGGGTTCACCCCTGGATGGAAGTGTGAAAATAAAACACTTCACTTACTCAGGAAAGTGTATTTAACTCATTTACAGTATCAGAACAAGGCCTGCAAGGCCTTGGGTTTGTTTCCAGCCTCCAGGCACCAGTTGTACTGATACTTGTGACACTTGGAGGTGTTATGCTTCAAGGGGATGAAGTCGCACCTTCTACCCAGGGTCATGGAGCTTCGCGCAGGGTAAGATTTCAGGGTTCACCCCTGGCTGGAGGTGTGAAAATAAAACACTTCACATACTCAGGAAAGTGTATTTAACTGCTTTACAGTATCACAATAAGGCCTGCAAGGCCTTGGGTGTGTTTCCAGCCTCCAGGCACCAGTTGTACTGATACTTGTGACACTTGGAGGTGTTAGGCTTCAAGGGGATGAAGTCGCACCTTCTACCCAGGGTCATGGAGCTCCGCGCAGGGTGAGATTTCAGGCTTCACCCCTGGCTGGAGGTGTGAAAATAAAACACTTCACATACTCAGGAAAGTGTATTTAGCTGCTTTACAGTATCGGAATAAGGCCTGCAAGGCCTTGGGCCTACTTCCAGCCTCCTGGCACCAGTTTTACTGATACTTGTGACATTTGTAGGTGTTAGGCTTCAAGGGGATGAAGTCGCACCTTCTACCCAGGGTCATGGAGCTCCGCGCAGGGTGAGATTTCAGGCTTCACCCCTGGCTGGAGGTGTGAAAATAAAACACTTCACATACTCAGGAAAGTGTATTTAGCTCCTTTACAGTATCAGAATAAGGCCTGCAAGGCCTTGGGCCTACTTCCAGCCTCCTGGCACCAGTTTTACTGATACTTGTGACATTTGCAGGTGTTAGGCTTCAAGGGGATGAAGTCGCACCTTCTACCCAGGGTCATGGAGCTCCGTGCAGGGTAAGGTTTCAGGCTTCACCCCAGGCTGGAGGTGTTAAAATAAAACACTTCACATACTCAGGAAAGTGTATTTAGCTGCTTTACTGTATCAGAATAAGGCCTGCAAGGCCTTGGGCCTACTTCCAGCCTCCTGGCACCAGATTTACTGATACTTGTGACATTTGTAGGTGTTAGGCTTCAAGGGGATGAAGTCGCACCTTCTACCCAGGGTCATGGAGCTCCGCGCAGGGTGAGATTTCAGGGTTCACCCCAGGCTTGAGGTGTGAAAATAAAACACTTCACATACTCAGGAAAGTGTATTTAGCTCCTTTACAGTATCAGAATAAGGCCTGCAAGGCCTTGGGCCTACATCCAGCCTACTGGCACCAGTTTTACTGATACTTGTGACATTTGCAGGTGTTGGGCTTCAAGGGGATCAAGTCGCACCTTCTACCCAGGGTTATGGAGCTCCGCGCAGGGTGAGATTTCAGGGTTCACCCCATGCTTGAGGTGTGAAAATAAAAGCTTCACATACTCAGGAAAGTATATTTAGCTCCTTTACAGTATCAGAATAAGGCCTGCAAGGCCTTGGGCCTACTTCCAGCCTCCTGGCACCAGTTTTACTGATACTTGTGACATTTGCAGGTGTTAGGCTTCAAGGGGATGAAGTCGCACCTTCTACCCAGGGTCATGGAGCTTCGCGCAGGGTGAGATTTCAGGGTTCACCCCTGGATGGAAGTGTGAAAATAAAACACTTCACTTACTCAGGAAAGTGTATTTAACTCATTTACAGTATCAGAACAAGGCCTGCAAGGCCTTGGGTTTGTTTCCAGCCTCCAGGCACCAGTTGTACTGATACTTGTGACACTTGGAGGTGTTATGCTTCAAGGGGATGAAGTCGCACCTTCTACCCAGGGTCATGGAGCTTCGCGCAGGGTAAGATTTCAGGGTTCACCCCTGGCTGGAGGTGTGAAAATAAAACACTTCACATACTCAGGAAAGTGTATTTAACTGCTTTACAGTATCACAATAAGGCCTGCAAGGCCTTGGGTGTGTTTCCAGCCTCCAGGCACCAGTTTTACTGATACTTGTGACATTTGCAGGTGTTAGGCTTCAAGGGGATGAAGTCGCACCTTCTACCCAGGGTTATGGAGCTCCGCGCAGGGTGAGATTTCAGGGTTCACCCCTGGATGGAAGTGTGAAAATAAAACACTTCACTTACTCAGGAAAGTGTATTTAACTCATTTACAGTATCAGAACAACGCCTGCAAGGCCTTGGGTTTGTTTCCAGCCTCCAGGCACCAGTTGTACTGATACTTGTGACACTTGGAGGTGTTATGCTTCAAGGGGATGAAGTCGCACCTTCTACCCAGGGTTATGGAGCTCCGCGCAGGGTGAGAATTCAGGGTTCACCCCTGGCTGGAGGTGTGAAAATAAAACACTTCACATACTCAGGAAAGCGTATTTAGCTCCTTTACAGTATCAGAATAAGGCCTGCAAGGCCTTGGGCCTACTTCCAGCCTCCTGGCACCAGTTTTACTGATACTTCTGACATTTGTAGGTGTTAGGCTTCAAGGGGATGAAGTCGCACCTTCTACCCAGGGTCATGGAGCTCCGCGCAGGGTGAGATTTCAGGCTTCACCCCTGGCTGGAGGTGTGAAAATAAAACACTTCACATACTCAGGAAAGTGTATTTAGCTCCTTTACAGTATCAGAATAAGGCCTGCAAGGCCTTGGGCCTACTTCCAGCCTCCTGGCACCAGTTTTACTGATACTTGTGACATTTGCAGGTGTTAGGCTTCAAGGGGATGAAGTCGCACCTTCTACCCAGGGTCATGGAGCTCCGCGCAGGGTAAGGTTTCAGGCTTCACCCCAGGCTGGAGGTGTGAAAATAAAACACTTCACATACTCAGGAAAGTGTATTTAGCTGCTTTACTGTATCAGAGTAAGGCCTGCAAGGCCTTGGGCCTACTTCCAGCCTCCTGGCACCAGATTTACTGATACTTGTGACATTTGTAGGTGTTAGGCTTCAAGGGGATGAAGTCGCACCTTCTACCCAGGGTCATGGAGCTCCGCGCAGGGTGAGATTTCAGGGTTCACCCCAGGCTTGAGGTGTGAAAATAAAACACTTCACATACTCAGGAAATTGTATTTAGCTGCTTTACAGTATCAGAATAAGGCCTGCAAGGCCTTGGGCCTACTTCCAGCGTCCTGGCACCAGTTTTACTGATACTTGTGACATTTGCAGGTGTTAGGCTTCAAGGGGATGAAGTCGCACCTTCTACCCAGTGTCATGGAGCTCCGCGCAGGGTGAGATTTCTGGCTTCACCCCAGGCTTGAGGTGTGAAAATAAAACACTTCACATCCTCAGGAAAGTGTATTTAACTGCTTTACAGTATCATAATAAGGCCTGCAAGGCCTTGGGTGTGTTTCCAGCCTCCAGGCACCAGTTTTACTGATACTTGTGACATTTGCAGGTGTTAGGCTTCAAGGGGATGAAGTCGCACCTTCTACCCAGGGTCATGGAGCTCCGCGCAGGGTGAGATTTCAGGGTTCACCCCTGGATGGAAGTGTGAAAATAAAACACTTCACATACTCAGGAAAGTGTATTTAACTCCTTTACAGTATCAGAACAAGGCCTGCAAGGCCTTGGGCCTACTTCCAGCCTCCTGGCACCAGTTTTACTGATACTTGTGACATTTGTAGGTGTTAGGCTTCAAGGGGATGAAGTCGCACCTTCTACCCAGGGTCATGGAGCTCCGCGCAGGGTGAGATTTCAGGGTTCACCCCAGGCTTGAGGTGTGATAAATATACACTTCACATACTCAGGAAAGTGTATTTAGCTGCTTTACAGTATCAGAATAAGGCCTGCAAGGCCTTGGGCCTACTTCCAGCCTCCTGGCACCAGTTTTACTGATACTTGTGACATTTGTAGGTGTTAGGCTTCAAGGGGATGAAGTCGCACCTTCTACCCAGGGTTATGGAGCTCCGCGCAGGGTGAGATTTCAGGGTTCACCCCTGGATGGAAGTGTGAAAATAAAACACTTCACATACTCAGGAAAGCGTATTTAGCTGCTTTACAGTATCAGAATAAGGCCTGCAAGGCCTTGGGCCTACTTCCAGCCTCCTGGCACCAGATTTACTGATACTTGTGACATTTGCAGGTGTTAGGCTTCAAGGGGATGAAGCCGCACCTTCTACCCAGGGTTATGGAGCTCCGCGCAGGGTGAGATTTCAGGCTTCACCCCTGGCTGGAGGTGTGAAAATAAAACACTTCACATACTCAGGAAAGCGTATTTAGCTGCTTTACAGTATCAGAATAAGGCCTGCAAGGCCTTGGGCCTACTTCCAGCCTCCTGGCACCAGTTTTACTGATACTTGTGACATTTGTAGGTGTTAGGCTTCAAGGGGATGAAGTCGCACCTTCTACCCAGGGTCATGGAGCTCCGCGCAGGGTGAGATTTCAGGCTTCACCCCTGGCTGGAGGTGTGAAAATAAAACACTTCACACACTCAGGAAAGTGTATTTAGCTCCTTTACAGTATCAGAATAAGGCCTGCAAGGCCTTGGGCCTACTTCCAGCCTCCTGGCACCAGTTTTACTGATACTTGTGACATTTGTAGTTGTTAGGCTTCATGGGGATGAAGTCGCACCTTCTACCCAGGGTTATGGAGCTCCGCGCAGGGTGAGATTTCAGGGTTCACCCCTGGATGGAAGTGTGAAAATAAAACACTTCACATACTCAGGAAAGTGTATTTAGCTGCTTTACAGTATCAGAATAAGGCCTGCAAGGCCTTGGGCCTACTTCCAGCCTCCTGGCACCAGATTTACTGATACTTGTGACATTTGCAGGTGTTAGGCTTCAAGGGGATGAAGTCGCACCTTCTACCCAGTGTCATGGAGCTCCGCGCAGGGTGAGATTTCTGGCTTCACCCCAGGCTTGAGGTGTGAAAATAAAACACTTCACATCCTCAGGAAAGTGTATTTAACTGCTTTACAGTATCATAATAAGGCCTGCAAGGCCTTGGGTGTGTTTCCAGCCTCCAGGCACCAGTTTTACTGATACTTGTGACATTTGCAGGTGTTAGGCTTCAAGGGGATGAAGTCGCACCTTCTACCCAGGGTCATGGAGCTCCGCGCAGGGTGAGATTTCAGGGTTCACCCCTGGATGGAAGTGTGAAAATAAAACACTTCACATACTCAGGAAAGTGTATTTAACTCCTTTACAGTATCAGAACAAGGCCTGCAAGGCCTTGGGCCTACTTCCAGCCTCCTGGCACCAGTTTTACTGATACTTGTGACATTTGTAGGTGTTAGGCTTCAAGGGGATGAAGTCGCACCTTCTACCCAGGGTCATGGAGCTCCGCGCAGGGTGAGATTTCAGGGTTCACCCCAGGCTTGAGGTGTGAAAAATATACACTTCACATACTCAGGAAAGTGTATTTAGCTGCTTTACAGTATCAGAATAAGGCCTGCAAGGCCTTGGGCCTACTTCCAGCCTCCTGGCACCAGTTTTACTGATACTTGTGACATTTGTAGGTGTTAGGCTTCAAGGGGATGAAGTCGCACCTTCTACCCAGGGTTATGGAGCTCCGCGCAGGGTGAGATTTCAGGGTTCACCCCTGGATGGAAGTGTGAAAATAAAACACTTCACATACTCAGGAAAGCGTATTTAGCTGCTTTACAGTATCAGAATAAGGCCTGCAAGGCCTTGGGCCTACTTCCAGCCTCCTGGCACCAGATTTACTGATACTTGTGACATTTGCAGGTGTTAGGCTTCAAGGGGATGAAGCCGCACCTTCTACCCAGGGTTATGGAGCTCCGCGCAGGGTGAGATTTCAGGCTTCACCCCTGGCTGGAGGTGTGAAAATAAAACACTTCACATACTCAGGAAAGCGTATTTAGCTGCTTTACAGTATCAGAATAAGGCCTGCAAGGCCTTGGGCCTACTTCCAGCCTCCTGGCACCAGTTTTACTGATACTTGTGACATTTGTAGGTGTTAGGCTTCAAGGGGATGAAGTCGCACCTTCTACCCAGGGTCATGGAGCTCCGCGCAGGGTGAGATTTCAGGCTTCACCCCTGGCTGGAGGTGTGAAAATAAAACACTTCACACACTCAGGAAAGTGTATTTAGCTCCTTTACAGTATCAGAATAAGGCCTGCAAGGCCTTGGGCCTACTTCCAGCCTCCTGGCACCAGTTTTACTGATACTTGTGACATTTGCAGGTGTTAGGCTTCAAGGGGATGAAGTCGCACCTTCTACCCAGGGTCATGGAGCTTCGTGCAGGGTGAGATTTCAGGGTTCACCCCTGGATGGAAGTGTGAAAATAAAACACTTCACTTACTCAGGAAAGTGTATTTAACTCATTTACAGTATCAGAACAAGGCCTGCAAGGCCTTGGGTTTGTTTCCAGCCTCCAGGCACCAGTTGTACTGATACTTGTGACACTTGGAGGTGTTATGCTTCAAGGGGATGAAGTCGCACCTTCTACCCAGGGTCATGGAGCTTCGCGCAGGGTAAGATTTCAGGGTTCACCCCTGGCTGGAGGTGTGAAAATAAAACACTTCACATACTCATGAAAGTGTATTTAACTGCTTTACAGTATCACAATAAGGCCTGCAAGGCCTTGGGTGTGTTTCCAGCCTCCAGGCACCAGTTTTACTGATACTTGTGACATTTGCAGGTGTTAGGCTTCAAGGGGATGAAGTCGCACCTTCTACCCAGGGTTATGGAGCTCCGCGCAGGGTGAGATTTCAGGGTTCACCCCTGGATGGAAGTGTGAAAATAAAACACTTCACTTACTCAGGAAAGTGTATTTAACTCCTTTACAGTATCAGAACAAGGCCTGCAAGGCCTTGGGTTTGTTTCCAGCCTCCAGGCACCAGTTGTACTGATACTTGTGACACTTGGAGGTGTTATGCTTCAAGGGGATGAGGTCGCACCTTCTACCCAGGGTCATGGAGCTCCGCGCAGGGTAAGATTTCAGGGTTCACCCCTGGCTGGAGGTGTGAAAATAAATCACTTCACATACTCAGTAAAGTGTATTTCACTCCTTTACAGTATCAGAATAGGGCCTGCAATGCCTTGGGTGTGTTTCCAGCCTCCAGACACCAGTTTTACTGATACTGGTGACATTTGCAGGTGTTAGGCTTCAAGGGGAAGAAGTCGCACCTTCTACCCAGGGTCATGGAGCTCCGCGCAGGGTTAGATTTCAGGGTTCACCCCTGGCTCAAGGTGTGAAAACAAAACACTTCACATACTCAGGAAAGTGTATTTAACTCCTTTACAGTATCAGGATAAGGCCTGCAAGGCCTTGGGTGTGTTTCCAGCACCCAGGCACCAGTTTTACTGATGCTTGTGACTTTTGCAGGTGTTAGGCTTCAAGGGGATGAAGTCGCACCTTCTACCCAGGGTTATGGAGCTCCGCTCAGGGTGAGAATTCAGGGTTCACCCCTGGCTGGTGGTGTGAAAACAAAACACTTCACATACTCATTAAAGTGTATTTAACTCCTTTACAGTATCAGAATAGGACCTGCAATGCCTTGGGTGTGTTTCCAGCCTCCAGACTCCAGTTTTACTGATACTGGTGACATTTGCAGGTGTTAGGCTTCAAGGGGATGAAGTCGCAACTTCTACCCAGGGTTATGGATATCCGCGCAGGGTGAGATATCAGGGTTCACCCCTGGATGGAAGTGTGAAAATAAAACACTTCACTTACTCAGGAAAGTGTATTTAACTCATTTACAGTATCAGAACAAGGCCTGCAAGGCCTTGGGTTTGTTTCCAGCCTCCAGGCACCAGTTGTACTGATACTTGTGACACTTGGAGGTGTTATGCTTCAAGGGGATGAAGTCGCACCTTCAAACCCAGGGTCATGGAGCTTCGCGCAGGGTAAGATTTCAGGGTTCACCCCTGGCTGGAGGTGTGAAAATAAAACACTTCACATACTCAGGAAAGTGTATTTAACTGCTTTACAGTATCACAATAAGGCCTGCAAGGCCTTGGGTGTGTTTCCAGCCTCCAGGCACCAGTTTTACTGATACTTGTGACATTTGCAGGTGTTAGGCTTCAAGGGGATGAAGTCGCACCTTCTACCCAGGGTTATGGAGCTCCGCGCAGGGTGAGATTTCAGGGTTCACCCCTGGATGGAAGTGTGAAAATAAAACACTTCACTTACTCAGGAAAGTGTATTTAACTCCTTTACAGTATCAGAACAAGGCCTGCAAGGCCTTGGGTTTGTTTCCAGCCTCCAGGCACCAGTTGTACTGATACTTGTGACACTTGGAGGTGTTATGCTTCAAGGGGATGAAGTCGCACCTTCTACCCAGGGTCATGGAGCTCCGCGCAGGGTGAGATTTCAGGCTTCACCCCTGGCTGGAGGTGTGAAAATAAAACACTTCACATACTCAGGAAAGTGTATTTAGCTGCTTTACAGTATCAGAATAAGGCCTGCAAGGCCTTGGGCCTACTTCCAGCCTCCTGGCACCAGTTTTACTGATACTTGTGCCATTTGTAGGTGTTAGGCTTCAAGGGGATGAAGTTGCACCTTCTACCCAGGGTTATGGACCTTCGCGCAGGGTATGATTTCGGGTTTCAACCCTGGCTGGAGATGTGAAATCAAAACACTTCACAGACTCAGTAAAGAGTATTTAAGTCCTTCACAGTAACAGAACAAGGCCTGCAAGGCCTTTGGCCTGATTCCAGCCTCCTGGCACTAATTTACTGATACTTGTGACATTTGCAGGCGTTAGGCTTCAAGGGGACAAAGTCGCACCTTCTACCCGGGCTTATGGAGCTCCGCGCAGGGTGAGATATCAGGGTTCACCCCTGGCTGGAGGTGTGAAAATAAAGCACTTCACATACTCAGGAAAGTGTATTTAACTCCTTTAAAGTATCAGAATAATGCCTGCAAGGCCTTGGGTGTGTTTCCAGCCTCCAGGCACCAGTTTTACTGATAATTGTGACATTTGCCGGTGTTAGGCTTCATGGGGATGAAGTCGCACCTTCTACCCAGGGTTATGGAGCTCCGCGCAGGGTGAGAAGTCAGGGTTCACCCCTGGCTGGAGGTGTGAAAATAAAACACTTCACATACTCAGGAAAGTGTATTTAACTCCTTTACAGTATCAGAATAAGGCCTGCAAGGCCTTGGGTGTGTTTCCAGCATCCAGGCACCAGTTTTACTGATGCTTGTGACCTTTGCAGGTGTTAGGCTTCAAGGGGAGGAAGTCGCACCTTACACCCAGGGTCATGGAGCTCCGCGCAGGGTTAGATTTCAGGGTTCACCCCTGGCTCAAGGTGTGAAAACAAATCACTTCACATACTCAGTAAAGTGTATTTCACTCCTTTACAGTATCAGAATAGGGCCTGCAATGCCTTGGGTGTGTTTCCAGCCTCCAGACACCAGTTTTACTGATACTGGTGACATTTGCAGGTGTTAGGCTTCAAGGGGAAGAAGTCGCACCTTCTACCCAGGGTAATGGAGCTCCGCGCAGGGTTAGATTTCAGGGTTCACCCCTGGCTCAAGGTGTGAAAACAAAACACTTCACATACTCAGGAAAGTGTATTTAACTCCTTTACAGTATCAGGATAAGGCCTGCAAGGCCTTGGGTGTGTTTCCAGCACCCAGGCACCAGTTTTACTGATGCTTGTGACGTTTGCAGGTGTTAGGCTTCAAGGGGATGAAGTCGCACCTTCTACCCAGGGTTATGGAGCTCCGCTCAGGGTGAGAATTCAGGGTTCACCCCTGGCTGGTGGTGTGAAAACAAAACACTTCACATACTCAGTAAAGTGTATTTAACTCCTTTACAGTATCAGAATAGGACCTGCAATGCCTTGGGTGTGTTTCCAGCCTCCAGACTCCAGTTTTACTGATGCTTGTGACATTTGCAGGTGTTAGGCTTCAAGGGGATGAAGTCGCAACTTCTACCCAGGGTTATGGAGCTCCGCGCAGGGTGAGAATTCAGGGTTCACCCCTGGCTGTTGGTGTGAAAACAAAACACTTTACATACTCAGTAAAGTGTATTTAACTCCTTCACAGTATCAGAACAAGGCCTGCAAGGCCTTGGGCCTACTTCCAGCCTCCTAGCACCAATTTACTGATACTTGTGACATTTGCAGGTGTTAGGCTTCAAGGGGATGAAGTTGCACCTTCTACCCAAGGTTATGGAGCTCCGCGCAGGGTGAGAATTCAGGGTTCACCCCTGGCTGTTGGTGTGAAAACAAAACACTTTACATACTCAGTAAAGTGTATTTAACTCCTTCACAGTATCAGAACAAGGCCTGCAAGGCCTTGGGCCTAATTCCAGCCTCCTGGCACCAATTTACTGATACTTGTGACATTTGCAGGTGTTAGGCTTCAAGGGGATAAAGTTGCACCTTCTACCCAAGGGTATGGAGCTCCGCGCAGGGTGAGATATCAGGGTTCAACCCTGGCTGGAGGTGTGAAAATAAAACACTTCACATACTCAGCAAAGTGTATTTAACTCCTCTACAGTATCAGAATAAGGCCTGCAAGGCCTTGGGTGTGTTTCCAGCATCCAGGAACCAGTTTTACTGATGCTTGTGACATTTGCAGGTGTTAGGCTTCAAGGGGATGAAGTCGCACCTTCTACCCAGGGTTATGGAGCTCCGCGCAGGGTGAGAATTCAGGGTTCACCCCTGGCTGTTGGTGTGAAAACAAAACACTTTACATACTCAGTAAAGTGTATTTAACTCCTTCACAGTATCAGAACAAGGCCTGCAAGGCCTTGGGCCTACTTCCAGCCTCCTAGCACCAATTTACTGATACTTGTGACATTTGCAGGTGTTAGGCTTCAAGGGGATGAAGTTGCACCTTCTACCCAAGGTTATGGAGCTCCGCGCAGGGTGAGAATTCAGGGTTCACCCCTGGCTGTTGGTGTGAAAACAAAACACTTTACATACTCAGTAAAGTGTATTTAACTCCTTTAAAGTATCAGAATAATGCCTGCAAGGCCTTGGGTGTGTTTCCAGCCTCCAGGCACCAGTTTTACTGATAATTGTGACATTTGCCGGTGTTAGGCTTCATGGGGATGAAGTCGCACCTTCTACCCAGGGTTATGGAGCTCCGCGCAGGGTGAGAAGTCAGGGTTCACCCCTGGCTGGAGGTGTGAAAATAAAACACTTCACATACTCAGGAAAGTGTATTTAACTCCTTTACAGTATCAGAATAAGGCCTGCAAGGCCTTGGGTGTGTTTCCAGCATCCAGGCACCAGTTTTACTGATGCTTGTGACCTTTGCAGGTGTTAGGCTTCAAGGGGAGGAAGTCGCACCTTCTACCCAGGGTCATGGAGCTCCGCGCAGGGTTAGATTTCAGGGTTCACCCCTGGCTCAAGGTGTGAAAACAAATCACTTCACATACTCAGTAAAGTGTATTTCACTCCTTTACAGTATCAGAATAGGGCCTGCAATGCCTTGGGTGTGTTTCCAGCCTCCAGACACCAGTTTTACTGATACTGGTGACATTTGCAGGTGTTAGGCTTCAAGGGGAAGAAGTCGCACCTTCTACCCAGGGTAATGGAGCTCCGCGCAGGGTTAGATTTCAGGGTTCACCCCTGGCTCAAGGTGTGAAAACAAAACACTTCACATACTCAGGAAAGTGTATTTAACTCCTTTACAGTATCAGGATAAGGCCTGCAAGGCCTTGGGTGTGTTTCCAGCACCCAGGCACCAGTTTTACTGATGCTTGTGACATTTGCAGGTGTTAGGCTTCAAGGGGATGAAGTCGCACCTTCTACCCAGGGTTATGGAGCTCCGCTCAGGGTGAGAATTCAGGGTTCACCCCTGGCTGGTGGTGTGAAAACAAAACACTTCACATACTCAGTAAAGTGTATTTAACTCCTTTACAGTATCAGAATAGGACCTGCAATGCCTTGGGTGTGTTTCCAGCCTCCAGACTCCAGTTTTACTGATGCTTGTGACATTTGCAGGTGTTAGGCTTCAAGGGGATGAAGTCGCAACTTCTACCCAGGGTTATGGAGCTCCGCGCAGGGTGAGAATTCAGGGTTCACCCCTGGCTGTTGGTGTGAAAACAAAACACTTTACATACTCAGTAAAGTGTATTTAACTCCTTCACAGTATCAGAACAAGGCCTGCAAGGCCTTGGGCCTACTTCCAGCCTCCTAGCACCAATTTACTGATACTTGTGACATTTGCAGGTGTTAGGCTTCAAGGGGATGAAGTTGCACCTTCTACCCAAGGTTATGGAGCTCCGCGCAGGGTGAGAATTCAGGGTTCACCCCTGGCTGTTGGTGTGAAAACAAAACACTTTACATACTCAGTAAAGTGTATTTAACTCCTTCACAGTATCAGAACAAGGCCTGCAAGGCCTTGGGCCTAATTCCAGCCTCCTGGCACCAATTTACTGATACTTGTGACATTTGCAGGTGTTAGGCTTCAAGGGGATAAAGTTGCACCTTCTACCCAAGGGTATGGAGCTCCGCGCAGGGTGAGATATCAGGGTTCAACCCTGGCTGGAGGTGTGAAAATAAAACACTTCACATACTCAGCAAAGTGTATTTAACTCCTCTACAGTATCAGAATAAGGCCTGCAAGGCCTTGGGTGTGTTTCCAGCATCCAGGAACCAGTTTTACTGATGCTTGTGACATTTGCAGGTGTTAGGCTTCAAGGGGATGAAGTCGCACCTTCTACCCAGGGTTATGGAGCCCCGCGCAGGGTGAGAATTCAGGGTTCACCCCTGGCTGTTGGTGTGAAAACAAAACACTTTACATACTCAGTAAAGTGTATTTAACTCCTTCACAGTATCAGAACAAGGCCTGCAAGGCCTTGGGCCTACTTCCAGCCTCCTAGCACCAATTTACTGATACTTGTGACATTTGCAGGTGTTAGGCTTCAAGGGGATGAAGTTGCACCTTCTACCCAAGGTTATGGAGCTCCGCGCAGGGTGAGAATTCAGGGTTCACCCCTGGCTGTTGGTGTGAAAACAAAACACTTTACATACTCAGGAAAGTGTATTTAACTCCTTTACAGTATCAGAATAAGGCCTGCAAGGCCTTGGGTGTGTTTCCAGCATCCAGGCACCAGTTTTACTGATGCTTGTGACATTTGCAGGTGTTAGGCTTCAAGGGGATGAAGTCGCACCTTCTACCCAGGGTTATGGAGCTCTGCGCAGGGTGAGAATTCAGGGTTCACCCCTGGCTGTTTGTGTGTAAACAAAACACTTCACATACTCAGTAAAGAGTATCTATCTCCTTCACAGTAACTGAACAAGGCCTGCAAGGCCTTGGGCCTAATTCCAGCCTCCAGACACCAGTTTTAATGATCCTTGTGACATTTGCAGGTGTTAGGCTTCAAGGGGAGGAAGTCGCACCTTCTACCCAGGGTCATGGAGCTCCGCGCAGGGTTAGATTTCAGGGTTCACCCCTGGCTCAAGGTGTGAAAACAAAACACTTCACATTCTCAGTAAAGTGTATTTAACTCCTTTACAGTATCAGAATAAGGCCTGCAAGGCCTTGGGTGTGTTTCCAGCATCCAGGAACCAGTTTTACTGATGCTTGTGACATTTGCAGGTGTTAGGCTTCAAGGGGATGAAGTCGCACCTTCTACCCAGGGTTATGGAGCTCCGCGCAGGGTGAGAATTCAGGGTTCACCCCTGGCTGTTGGTGTGAAAACAAAACACTTTACATACTCAGTAAAGTGTATTTAACTCCTTCACAGTATCAGAACAAGGCCTGCAAGGCCTTGGGCCTACTTCCAGCCTCCTAGCACCAATTTACTGATACTTGTGACATTTGCAGGTGTTAGGCTTCAAGGGGATGAAGTTGCACCTTCTACCCAAGGTTATGGAGCTCCGCGCAGGGTGAGAATTCAGGGTTCACCCCTGGCTGTTGGTGTGAAAACAAAACACTTTACATACTCAGTAAAGTGTATTTAACTCCTTCACAGTATCAGAACAAGGCCTGCAAGGCCTTGGGCCTAATTCCAGCCTCCTGGCACCAATTTACTGATACTTGTGACATTTGCAGGTGTTAGGCTTCAAGGGGATAAAGTTGCACCTTCTACCCAAGGGTATGGAGCTCCGCGCAGGGTGAGATATCAGGGTTCACCCCTGGCTGGAGGTGTGAAAATAAAACACTTCACATACTCAGGAAAGTGTATTTAACTCCTTTACAGTATCAGAATAAGGCCTGCAAGGCCTTGGGTGTGTTTCCAGCATCCAGGCACCAGTTTTACTGATGCTTGTGACATTTGCAGGTGTTAGGCTTCAAGGGGATGAAGTCGCACCTTCTACCCAGGGTTATGGAGCTCTGCGCAGGGTGAGAATTCAGGGTTCACCCCTGGCTGTTTGTGTGTAAACAAAACACTTCACATACTCAGTAAAGAGTATCTATCTCCTTCACAGTAACTGAACAAGGCCTGCAAGGCCTTGGGCCTAATTCCAGCCTCCAGACACCAGTTTTAATGATCCTTGTGACATTTGCAGGTGTTAGGCTTCAAGGGGAGGAAGTCGCACCTTCTACCCAGGGTCATGGAGCTCCGCGCAGGGTTAGATTTCAGGGTTCACCCCTGGCTCAAGGTGTGAAAACAAAACACTTCACATTCTCAGTAAAGTGTATTTAACTCCTTTACAGTATCAGAATAGGACCTGCAATGCCTTGGGTGTGTTTCCAGCCTCCAGACACCAGTTTTACTGATACTGGTGACATTTGCAGGTGTTAGGCTTCAAGGGGATGAAGTCGCAACTTCTACCCAGCGTTATGGAGCTCCGCGCAGGGTGAGAATTCAGGGTTCACCCCTGGCTGTTGGTGTGAAAACAAAACACTTTACATACTCAGTAAAGTGTATTTAACTCCTTCACAGTATCATAACAAGGCCTGCAAGGCCTTGGGCCTAGTTCCAGCCTCCTAGCACCAATTTACTGATACTTGTGACATTTGCAGGTGTTAGGCTTCAAGGGGATAAAGTTGCACCTTCTACCCAAGGGTATGGAGCTCCGCGCAGGGTGAGATATCAGGGTTCACCCCTGGCTGGAGGTGTGAAAATAAAACACTTCACATACTCAGGAAAGTGTATTTAACTCCTTTACAGTATCAGAATAAGGCCTGCAAGGCCTTGGGCCTACTTCCAGCCTCCTGGCACCAGTTTTACTGATACTTGTGACATTTGCAGGTGTTAGGCTTCAAGGGGATCAAGTCGCACCTTCTACCCAAGGGTATGGAGCTCCGCGCAGGGTTAGATTTCAGGGTTCACCCCTGGCTCAAGGTGTGAAAACAAAACACTTCACATACTCAGGAAAGTGTATTTAACTCCTTTACAGTATCAGGATAAGGCCTGCAAGGCCTTGGGTGTGTTTCCAGCATCCAGGCACCAGTTTAACTGATGCTTGTGACATTTGCAGGTGTCAGGCTTCAAGGGGATGAAGTCGCACCTTCTACCCAGGGTTAAGGAGCTTTGCGCAGGGTAAGATTTCAGGGTTCACCGCTGGCTGGAGGTGTGAAAATAAAACACTTCACATACTCAGGAAAGCGTATTTAGCTCCTTTACAGTATCAGAATAAGGCCTACAAGGCCTTGGGTGTGTTTCCAGCCTCCAGGCACCAGTTTTACTGATACTTGAGACATTTGTAGGTGTTAGGCTTCAAGGGGATGAAGTCGCACCTTCTACCCAGGGTTATGGAGCTCCGCGCAGGGTAAGATTTCAGGCTTCACCCCTGGCTGGAGGTGTGAAAATAAAACACTTCAAATACTCAGGAAAGTGTATTTAGCTCCTTTACAGTATCAGAATAAGGCCTGCAAGGCCTTGGGCCTACTTCCAGCCTCCTGGCACCAGTTTTACTGATACTTGTGACATTTGCAGGTGTTAGGCTTCAAGAGGATGAAGTCGCACCTTCTACCCAGGGTCATGGAGCTTCGCGCAGGGTAAGATTTCAGGGTTCACCCCTGGCTGGAGGTGTGAAAATAAAACACTTCACATACTCAGGAAAGTGTATTTAACTGCTTTACAGTATCACAATAAGGCCTGCAAGGCCTTGGGTGTGTTTCCAGCCTCCAGGCACCAGTTTTACTGATACTTGTGACATTTGCAGGTGTTAGGCTTCAAGGGGATGAAGTCGCACCTTCTACCCAGGGTTATGGAGCTCCGCGCAGGGTAAGATTTCAGGGTTCACCCCAGGCTTGAGGTGTGAAAATAAAACACTTCACATACTCAGGAAAGTGTATTTAGCTGCTTTACAGTATCAGAACAAGGCCTACAAGGCCTTGGGCCTACTTTCAGCCTCCTGGCACCAGTTTTACTGATACTTGTGACATTTGCAGGTGTTAGGCTTCAAGGGGATGAAGTCGCACCTTCTACCCAGTGTCATGGAGCTCCGCGCAGGGTGAGATTTCTGGCTTCACCCCAGGCTTGAGGTGTGAAAATAAAACACTTCACATACTCAGGAAAGTGTATTTAACTGCTTTACAGTATCATAATAAGGCCTGCAAGGCCTTGGGTGTGTTTCCAGCCTCCAGACACCAGTTTTACTGATACTGGTGACATTTGCAGGTGTTAGGCTTCAAGGGGATGAAGTTGCACCTTCTACCCAAGGTTATGGAGCTCCGCGCAGGGTGAGAATTCAGGGTTCACCCCTGGCTGTTGGTGTGAAAACAAAACACTTTACATACTCAGTAAAGTGTATTTAACTCCTTCACAGTATCAGAACAAGGCCTGCAAGGCCTTGGGCCTAATTCCAGCCTCCTGGCACCAATTTACTGATACTTGTGACATTTGCAGGTGTTAGGCTTCAAGGGGATAAAGTTGCACCTTCTACCCAAGGGTATGGAGCTCCGCGCAGGGTGAGATATCAGGGTTCACCCCTGGCTGGAGGTGTGAAAATAAAACACTTCACATACTCAGGAAAGTGTATTTAACTCCTTTACAGTATCAGAATAAGGCCTGCAAGGCCTTGGGTGTGTTTCCAGCATCCAGGCACCAGTTTTACTGATGCTTGTGACATTTGCAGGTGTTAGGCTTCAAGGGGAAGAAGTCGCACCTTCTACCCATGGTCACGGAGCTCCGCGCAGGGTTAGATTTCAGGGTTCACCCCTGGCTCAAGGTGTGAAAATAAAACACTTCACATACTCAGGAAAGTGTATTTCACTCCTTTACAGTATCAGAATAGGGCCTGCAATGCCTTGGGTGTGTTTCCAGCCTCCAGACACCAGTTTTACTGATACTGGTGACATTTGCAGGTGTTAGGCTTCAAGGGGAAGAAGTCGCACCTTCTACCCAGGGTCATGGAGCTCCGCGCAGGGTTAGATTTCAGGGTTCACCCCTGGCTCAAGGTGTGAAAACAAAACACTTCACATACTCAGGAAAGTGTATTTAACTCCTTTACAGTATCAGGATAAGGCCTGCAAGGCCCTGGGTGTGTTTCCAGCATCCAGGCACCAGTTTTACTGATGCTTGTGACGTTTGCAGGTGTTAGGCTTCAAGGGGATGAAGTCGCACCTTCTACCCAGGGTTATGGATCTCCGCGCAGGGTGAGAATTCAGGGTTCACCCCTGGCTGGTGGTGTGAAAACAAAACACTTCACATCCTCAGTAAAGTGTATTTAACTCCTTTACAGTATCAGAATAGGACCTGCAATGCCTTGGGTGTGTTTCCAGCCTCCAGACTCCAGTTTTACTGATACTGGTGACATTTGCAGGTGTTAGGCTTCAAGGGGATGAAGTCGCAACTTCTACCCAGGGTTATGGAGCTCCGCGCAGGGTGAGAATTCAGGGTTCACCCCTGGCTGTTGGTGTGAAAATAAAACACCTCACATTCTCAGGAAAGTGTATTTAGCTCCTTTACAGTATCAGAATATGGCCTGCAAGGCCTTGGGCCTACTTCCAGCCTCCTGGCACCAGTTGTACTGATACTTGTGACATTTGTAGGTGTTAGGCTTCAAGGGGATGAAGTCGCACCTTCTACCCAGGGTCATGGAGCTCCGCGCAGGGTGAGATTTCAGGGTTCACCCCTGGATGGAGGTGTGACTATGTGGAGTGTTTTGTTTTCACACCTCCAGCCAGGCATGAACCCTGAAATCTCACCCTGCGCGGAGCTCCTCAACCCTGTGTAGAAGGTGCAACTTCATCCCCTTGAAGCTGTACACCTCCAAATGTCACACATATTACTAAAACAGGTACCTGGAAGCTAGGGATGGGCCGGAGATCCTGAAGGCTAAGATCTGATACTGGGACTGGTGTTCATGTACGTTCTGGACTATGTGAAGTGTTCTGTTTTCTTCCCCTACCTCCGTCCAAATTAGCAGCAGGCCTCGATTAGGCTACAGGGCGCAGAATATCATTTCTGGTCTCAGGTCTCCCTCGTGATATACCATTGGATTCAGGAGTGGTCCCCACTCCAGCGATAGGGCTCAGTAGAACAGTTGTAGTCACATGCCTCACTCTGTACTGTACTATTCAGTTCCGCAGTGGGCCTCCCCCCGGTCATAGGCTCAGCGTCTGACATACAGTAACTCACTCTGTCTACAGATGTCACCTCAGACGTACACCTAGCTCCAGCTTTAAAAATCAGCTCAGTAGAGTGCCTCCATGCCGGTACTGGGGGTCTCCATTTCAGGTGCATTCCCACCCTCTGCTCTCACTTGGGGTGTTTTTAAACATGTAGGCCTAACTCGGCCGCCTTCCTTCGTTGTGTCACTGTATTTATTTTATTTAGTCTGCGCCCGCCTCCTCTGGCTCGGCGCTCGGCAGTGAATGCCCTCTGCCTGCATGTGAAGCTGCCAGCACACGGCCGCCTGGTGATGCATGCGAGGCCGGAGCCAGGGCCGTGCCCCGCTGCTTGTAAAAGGCCTCCGGTTGCGCCCCCCCCAGCCGTGGGTGCCACAGCCGAGGGTGCAGGCGCCGGGCTGGGGGCTCCCTGGCATTGTTTCCACCCCGCGCTCGGCCGGCGGAGCCCTGTGTTACTTCGGCCCGTTCCAGAACGCGCTCCCCGCGGCCCCCGCAGCCCCACTGTGACGCCGCAGGGCCCGCTCCCTGCAGGAGCCCCCTCCCTCCCGCGGGCCGCCGCTCCCGGCCGCAGGAGGCGAGAGTGGACCGGGGAAAAGGGGCCGGGAGCCCGGGATTTCAGGCATGGAGGCGTCCGCCGTCGGGGGAGCGCCGAGTCTCCCCGCGGATCACAAGCCAGGGACGAGGGGTGGATCCGAAACGGGGGCAGGCCCGGGAGAGGGCCGAAGCTGGGCTCCTGGTCATACATGTGTGGAAGCGCGTGTTTAACTGATTGTGCTTTAAAACGTGGATAATCGGAAGGTAGGAAACACAAAAGTCAGCTCGGAGCAGAGAGCCGAGTGTGCCTCGCAGAGCCCTGTCTGCTCGCGACCAATCAGAGGCTGGCTCCTCCCTGTATATATTCACGGGGCTCGGGCCGAGAGGGACATTTCTGTTCTGTGACAGCGCCCGCGCCGAGACTTGCATTGCAATGGCCGAAACCGCTCCAGCCGCCGCGGCGCCTCCCGCTGAGGTCGCCCCCAAGAAGAAGCAGCAGAAGAAGACAGCGGGGGCCTCCAAGGCCAAGAAGCCTTCCGGCCCCAGCGTGGCCGATCTGATCTTGAAGGTGGTGACCGCCTCTGCCGAGAGGAAGGGAGTCTCCCTGTCGGCCATGAAGAAGGGGCTGATCGCCGAGGGCTACGATGTGGACAAGAACAAGAGCCGGGTCAAGGCCTCCGTCAAGAGCCTGGTCAGCAAAGGCGCCCTGGCCCAGCTGAAGGGCACCGGGGCCTCCGGATCCTTCAAGGTGAACAAGAAGCAGCTGGAGGGCAAGAAGGCGGCCAAGAAGGCGGCCGCCAAGACCAAGAAACCAGCGGCCAAGAAAGCTGCCCCTGCTGCCAAGAAGCCCAAAAAGGCTCCCGCGGGGGTCAAGAAGAGCCCGAAGAAGGTCAAGAAGCCAGCGGCAGCAAAGAGCCCCAAGAAGCCCAAGGCTGCCCCCGCCAAGAAGGCTGCCAAGAGCCCAGCGAAAGCCAAGGCGGCGAAGCCCAAAGTGGCCAAGAAAAGCCCTGCCAAGGTAGTCAAACCCAAGGCAGCCAAGCCCAAAGCAGCCAAGCCCAAGAAGGCAGCGCCCAAGAAGAAGTAAGGGCTTGCACCGAGACACTGCAAACACAACGGCTCTTTTAAGAGCCATCCACCCGGTCTAGAAGAGAGCTTGTTCACCCCCACCCTTTCACCCCGCGTGCACACTTCTCAATAATAATAAACGGCACAGTAAATCCCTAGCGCACCTTTACACACGCGAGTGCCGTGTGTGATCTTGGTCATATGAACGGCTCTTTTGGTGCTGCGTGGATTGGAATCTTTATAACAAAGAAAGAAGGGGGTCTGGGAGTTATTAGACCTCAGTTTATAATAAATGTGAGATAACGTGTGCCTTGGTGCTTTCACTGTATCCGGGCAGACTCGAAGTGGTGTCTGCATAAAGCAGACGATTGTGAACGTGAAATCGAGCGCAGTCAACGGCGGCGTGTTCCAGGGTGACCAAGGGCGGTACACTTAAAACATCCTGGTCTCCTCGCCCAGTTGATCGGGGGCGAGTGGTTCGTGTGACTACAAATGAGTGGATGGACACGGAGACAAAGGTTGACCGAAGCGCGGGCTTCGGCTCCAACGTACATCGTCCAATCGGAGGGTGTCTTTTTCTCCACAGCTCATTGGAGAGGCAGGCTACAGCCTCCGGTTGAGTAGCCAATCGTTGCACACCGCGGGCTGTTTTCAAACCTGGGGCGGTCGCTTCAGCCAACCAGAGCAGCCCTCCGTCTTCGAGTGCATAAATAGGGCTCTTGCCTGCTCGAACTCCATTCTTCCTCGCTCGTCGTTGAGAGAGACCGCTCCCGCCATGGCCCGCACCAAGCAGACAGCCCGCAAGTCCACCGGCGGCAAAGCGCCTCGCAAGCAGCTGGCCACCAAGGCTGCCCGCAAGAGCGCCCCTGCCACCGGTGGAGTCAAGAAGCCTCACCGCTACCGACCCGGCACTGTGGCTCTCCGCGAGATCCGCCGCTACCAGAAGTCCACCGAGCTCCTCATCCGCAAGCTGCCCTTCCAGCGCTTGGTGAGGGAGATCGCCCAGGACTTCAAGACCGACCTGCGCTTCCAGAGCTCCGCCGTCATGGCCCTGCAAGAGGCCAGCGAGGCCTACCTGGTCGGGCTCTTCGAGGACACCAACCTGTGCGCCATCCACGCCAAGAGGGTGACCATCATGCCCAAGGACATCCAGCTGGCCCGTCGTATCCGAGGCGAGAGGGCCTAAGGAGACACCGACCCGAACAACCACCACAACGGCTCTTTTAAGGGCCACCACCCTGTCACCTACGAGCTTCTCTTATCTGCCATGTTCTACAGGTGTGGGTGGGTGGGCTGGCTGAGAGTACCCCGAGTACTGGGTAACTTATACCGGCACTGGGAAACTTATACCGGCACTGGGAAACTTATACCGGCACTGGGAAATCCGAGCACTCGGTGTGCACAGCCACCTCTTCAATTAATAAAGCGCTTTGTTTGGGTAGAGGGTCGTGCTGGGATCCGCTGGTCACAAGCCAGCGCTGTGGGGCATCTGTACATCGGGTTTATGTGTCCCGATTTCGGGAGCCTTTGCCCTGGGGCGGATGTTAGCCGTTGCCCCTGGTCTTAACCCCTTCGGTGCTCATGACGGAACGGTTCCGTCATGAGCCACGGTTGAGCTGTGCTCATGACGGAACCGTTCCGTCATGACCACGCCCGCGCAAGATTCCGTCAGCACAGCGGCGGAATCTGCGCAGCATGGAAGGGGTTAAAGTACAAACACAACGTGACACCCGCACACACTAAAACTGGTCGCAGGAAACAATAAGCCCGGGGGCAGCCGTGCGAGTTCCGCGTGGGCTTTATTTAACGTCATCGTTACATTACAGTGCTTGTGTGACACTTGGTCCCAAAGAGGGCTCATTCATATAAACATGCTTATTAAAACGGGTTGCCTGCTCCATCGTCCCTCGGTCTGCAGCAAGCCCCGTGAGAGCGGGTCTTGTGCGCTCAACATTACCGTTTAAAACACTTCTTTCTCCGGTCATAAATGAAGCACATTAGCTCTTAGGGGAGGACGTGAGTGGCCCTTAAAAGAGCCGTTGTGTTAGTTGGGGATGCGCCTCGAAGCCTTACTTGGCGCTGGTGTACTTGGTGACGGCCTTGGTGCCCTCGGACACGGCGTGCTTGGCCAGCTCTCCGGGCAGCAGCAGACGCACTGCGGTCTGGATCTCCCGGGAGGTGATGGTGCGCCGCGAGTTGTAGTGGGCCAGGCGGGAAGCCTCCCCGGCGATGCGCTCGAAGATGTCGTTCACGAAGGAGTTCATGATGCCCATGGCCTTGGAGGAGATGCCGGTGTCCGGGTGCACCTGCTTCATCACTTTGTAAATGTAGATAGCATAGCTTTCCTTCCTGCTCCTCTTGCGCTTCTTCCCGTCCTTCTTGGGCGGCTTGGAGAGCGCTTTCTTGGAGCCCTTCTTGGGAGCCGGCGCGGACTTGGCTGGTTCAGGCATGGTCGACAATCTGCACCGCTTCCTGTGGAGCCGAGAGAAATAAGGCAGGCGAGCCCGGCACTTGTATTTATAGGCTGGCCGTGTAAAGTAGCTGCTTCTCTGCTCTCCCGTCTCATTGGCAGGCTCAGGCAGGGCCCCCACTTCCCTTTGTAATGCGGTACTGGAACTTTGATTGGTGAAAAGGAAGCCCTCCTCCCTCCAATGAGAAGAACTATCAGAGCCTAGCTGTCAACCAATCAGAAGCGCCCGAAGTCTTTATATCGCCGGAGTCCCGCAGAACAGCAGTACTCATTTCATTCGAGATGATTTTCATTTCACAGATTCGAGAGAGATTTGACCATGACCGGATGTAACCTGTGCCTGCGCCTGCGACGACGATGATCCGACGCTCCTCGAGGCCATCTTGCCAGCGCCACCTCAGTGACGATCGGACCGCGGACCTTCCTGCATCGGTGAAATCGGTGGATCGGATCTCCGGTGATTTCTGCATCAGCGACGCTCCCAGCTGCAGAGAAGGCCTGAGGACTGACCCCCGTGATTCCTGCTCGCAGCCAGCCAGTAAGTCGACCTGGTAAGCGCCATTTTCTATCCTTAGCGATAGATTGGCCCCGCTTTCTTGATTTACTTATCCTGTATGTCGTTTTTAGCTTAATTGCTTACTTAAACTGCTGCAGCTTGAGTTTCTTTTTATAAACTGGTTACAATGCGTTATTGATGCTCTCTGTTTGACTTAGATTTATTCAGATTGCAAGTTCTCATTTATTCGCTCTGCTAGACTGATTTCACTTTCAGACTGCAATTTACGTGCTCTGCCTGATTGATTTGTATTCAGATTGTATTTATCACCTATGCGCTCTGATTGATTGATTTTCACCCTGATTGCATTTTATCATTTATGCGCTCTGCTAGACTGATTTTACATTCACATTGCAACTTACGTGCTCTGCCTGATTGATTTGTATTCAGATTGCAATTCATCACCTATGTGCCCTGCTTGATTGATTTTTACTCAGATTGCATTTTACCAGCTAAGCGCTCTGCTTGATTAATTAATTTTGTACTGAGACTCATCAATTTTTGCTCCTTGCGTGATTGCTTGAAACTCTTTCGCGCCCCGATTCTCGGCGGGAGACTCGCGGTCTAACCCGCTCCGCCCTCTCTCCCAGGACTGAGAGTTCATACCCTGTGCGGCTGAACCCCAAAAGCTCGGCCCTTGTCCTCTAGCTCCCCCCACCAAGCAGCACCAACCATGGAGTCCGACGTCACGGCTCAACCAGACAACACCGAAGACGACATGGAATGGAAGACCAAGGCAAAGAGAGTACGTGAAACGAGCCCTAACTCGCCAGAAAAAGCACCAAAGCTTGCCCGCGCACCCCCCACACACAACACGATTCCAACCTCAAACCGCTACTTGGTTCTCCAGAGCGCCCAGGACAATGACGCCCAGGACAACACTGCATCCGAACCCGGGACCTCTTCAGGTCCGCCAAAGCGACAACGGATCCCTCCCATCATCCTTAAGAACTTGGCCACCCACAAGGACCTCGTGGAGCTACTGGTCGAACACTGCATCTCCCCCTTCACAATCAAGCCCCGGCAGGACCACGCCAAGATCATGCTCACCACACCGGACGACTACAGGAGCGTGACCAACATGCTTACAGTCCAGAAAATGGAGTACCACACCTTCTCACTGACCACTGCAAAAGCTCAGCGCTTTGTAATACGCGGGCTCCCAGCAAACGCATCCCTTGGGCACATCACTGAGGACTTAGCGGAACTTGGACTTCCAGTGAAAAATATAACGCAGATCGTCTCTCCAGCGGACAAGAATAAGAAGTTCCCCCTCTTTGTGGTAACCCTGTCGGCAAGCAAGGATGGGAAGCCAGCGGACCTCTCATCAGTCACACGGCTCTGCAGTTGCACTGTCACCACAGAAGCACCTAGAGGGAAACGAGGACCGGTCATGTGCTACAACTGCCAGCGCTTGGGGCACACCTCTGCTTTCTGCCACCAGAAGCCAAAGTGCGTACGCTGTGGAGGCGAGCACACCTCTAACCAATGCACTAGGAACCGTGAAACCGAACCAGCAATATGTGCTAACTGCACAGGACCCCACCCAGCAAGCTACCGCGGCTGTCCCTACCTGCAGAAGGCAAAGAAGGATGGACCGCGCAAACCGCCCCAACCACAAAAGACTTCCCCTCACTCAACTGCGGCAGATCAGGGACAAAGGAAGAGCTCCAAACCTGCATTGGCTCACAGGACCCCAACTGGCAATCCAACCAACAGCCCTAGCGACGCGCGTGTGGATGGAAGAACATACGCAGAAGTAACAGGACCCAAACAGAACAGCCCACCACCACCACCAACGCCACCACAACCACCTGCCCCAGCACCATCCTGTGAAATAGGCTCAGCCATCAACTGGCAGGAACTCATCACGAAGATTGCGAAAACAGTCGCAGACATGAACATCCACCCTGTGGTGACAATGGTGGCGACTCTCATCGCCGGACTTTTCCACGGCGAAGAAAACACACACAATGGCAGCAAAATCTAAAAGAAACTCCCTCTTCTTGATGTGGAATGCTAACAGCATTCAGAAGAAAACTGCAGAACTCCTGCACCTGATGGAAACCATGGATGTGAGCATAGCGCTTATCTCCGAGACCCATCTCCAAGGAAGCCAGAAGCTCAACTTAGCAAACCACAGGGTGTACCGCACAGATCGCACCACCGGAGCCAAGGGCGGAGGAACAGCGGTGATTGTCAGCACAAAAGTGAAGCACCACGAGATCTCACTACCACCAGTGGGGAGCGTTGAAGCAACTGGCATACAGATCCAGACATCTGCAGGCCCCCTACGGCTGATTGCCGCCTACTCACCCCCAGGCAAGCTAAGCCCAAAGGACTTGGATGCTTTATTGGATCCCCGCATCCCAACATTAATTGGCGGAGACCTAAATGCCAAGCACCAGTGCTGGAACTCTCGCGTGGCAAACAGCAAAGGACACGCTCTACTTGCCCACTCAAAGAAGGAGGACTTTGTAGTGGCTGGCCCAACTCAACCGACACACTACCCAGGCCCTGCACTGCATAAACCGGACGTTCTGGACATCGTCGTCATGAAGAATCTCTCCCAGTCTATGGAGTTGGAAACCCTAACTGCACTGACGTCCGACCACAACCCAGTGTTGATCACAGTTGGCGACGTGCTTGAAGACCAGCAACAGGGCACCAGACACAACTACAAGAAGGCAGACTGGAGCCTCTACAAGAGAAGCCTGGAGGAGACACTGGCCCCTGGTCCCCTACGCTGCATTGAAGACATTGACCAGGCGGTTCACCACTTCACAGCTGCAGTCCACACTGCCATCGAGCGCAGCGTTCCCGAGCAGAAACCCCAACGCTGCTCCATCTACGACCTCCCGAAGGGCATCAAGCAGTCGATTGCTGACAAGAACAGAGCCCGGAGAGAGTGGCAAAGGAATCGCACCCCCGACCTGCTGAAGAAATACAACGAGCTGACAAGACAGCTGAAGATGCAAATAAGCCAGCACAGAGGTGAAAAGTGGGAAGCAGCTACGGCTAACTTAAAGGACTCGGACAACTCTCTCTGGAAAATGACCCGACGCTTGACGGGAAAGAAGGACCCAAACCCACCGATACAAGGGAAGACTCACCTGGCATGCAGCAACAGGGACAAGGCTGAGGTCTTTGCTGACACGTTGGAGGCATCCTTCAGGCCTAACCAGGCTAGCAAACTGGCAGCAGAAGTTGAGCAAGAGGTCGCTAAGCACCACCGGGAGCACCCACCAGAAACCGAAGCTGCAAACATTGAGGAATGCTCCACAGGCGAGTTATCGGCCCTGGTAAAGACACTAAAAAACGGCAAAGCACCTGGAAAGGACAGAATAGTCAACCAAGCCATCAAGATGCTCCCAGACGCTGCAGTGGACCACCTTGCTGAGATATTCAACGCCTGCATGCAGCACCAGTATTTCCCTAAAGCCTGGAAAGAAGCAAGAGTCATCGTATTCCCCAAGGCTGGGAAACCATTACGAGATCCTGCAAATTACCGCCCTATAAGTCTGCTATCTGGCCTATCAAAGCTCTTCGAAAAAGTTATCCTTGCCCGCCTTGTGGACTTTGTGACAAGCGAAAACCTCCTCGCCAAAGAACAGTTTGGGTTCCGGAAAGACCACTCGACAAATCACCAACTCCTCAGAGTTGTGGACATCATCAGCCATGGATTCAACATCAACAAGTCCACTGGAATAGTCTTTCTGGATGTAGCCAAAGCATTCGACCGAGTATGGCATGAGGGACTGCTTTGCAAACTTATCAAGCTCAAGTTTCCAAGCTACCTGATTAAACTGCTGTCTAGCTACCTGTCAAAACGGACCTTTCACGTGGCGGTACGAGACGAATGCTCAACGCCACGCCCAATCCTTGCTGGAGTGCCCCAGGGATCAATCCTAGGACCATTCCTCTTTAACATATTCACAAACGACATCCCCACGGACCTAAAGAAGACAGATCTGGCTCTCTACGCCGATGATGCAGCAGTCATCTCCCAATCCTTCAGCGAACAGGAAGTGGCTAAGAACCTTGAGGCATCACTCAGCAGACTCTCCGAATGGTACAGCGACTGGCAGATCACCCTGAACACTAGCAAAACCACAGCAACACTATTCACCAGGAAGCTGAACAGAAAACACCCAGCGATCCTCCTCAATGGGGATGAGATCAAATGGGAAAACAGCAGCTCCTACCTGGGGGTGACTCTGGACTCTAAACTCACATGGAGAAACCACATAGAGAAGACCTGCCAGAAAGCAGCAACAAAACTGTCTGCACTATACCCACTCCTGAAGACCAAGTCGATGCCCTTGCAGAGCAAGGTGCGAGTAATCACCGCAATAATCCGGCCAACTATGACGTACGCTGCGCCAGTTTGGAGTGGCTGCCGCCCGCAGCTTCGGAAAGACCTGCAGAGACTACAGAGCAGGGCCTTACGGATCGCAGCAGGTGCTCCACTCTTCACAAGAACAGCAGACCTCCACAGAGACCTAGGCGTTGAGATGTTGGACGACCATCTCCGCAAACTCAACATGACATTCTACAAAGGACTGGATCAAAAAGATAACCCACTGATCAGGAAACTTGCAGACATTTCGACAAACCCATTTGACCGCTACCCGAGGCCCATCGAAGCGCTAAACTTGTGAAACTGAAACAACAACACAGCATCCAAAAACCCATCACTGCCTGAGGGCAAATCGCCCCGGCAGGTACCCAAAACTCATCACTGTCAGAAGGCAACCGCCGCGGCAGCCATCAAAAGCTCATCACCGCCAGAAGACATTTGGCAGACGAATACAAGACTCTGCGACTAAACTTGCTGACACCTCCGCAAACCATATTGACCGCAACCTGCGGCCTTTCACAGCGCTGACCTTGTGATCCAACCTCAACTGTGACAAAGCGTCACATCAATAAGACAACCGAAACAGCGACTAAAAAACTCAAAAATGAATGTGGAGTAATGAGGCTATCGCCTCGGTATCCAAAAACTCACCGCTGTCAGATGGAATCTGACAGGCGAAAACAAGACACACTGACGAGAACAGCAGTACTATTCTCTCTGTTGTGTGAGTGAGCCCCTGCATCGATCGCCATGTCTGGACGCGGAAAGCAAGGAGGAAAGGCCCGCGCTAAGGCCAAGACACGCTCTTCCAGAGCCGGGCTCCAGTTCCCCGTGGGCCGTGTGCACAGGCTGCTCCGCAAGGGAAGCTACGCCGAGAGGGTGGGCGCCGGTGCCCCAGTCTATCTGGCTGCAGTCCTGGAGTACCTGACCGCTGAGATCCTGGAGCTGGCCGGCAACGCGGCCCGGGACAACAAAAAGACCCGCATCATCCCCAGACACCTCCAGCTGGCCATCCGCAACGACGAGGAGCTGAACAAGCTGCTGGGCCGAGTCACCATCGCCCAGGGAGGAGTCCTGCCCAACATCCAGGCCGTGCTGCTGCCCAAGAAAACCGAGAGCCACAAGGCAGGGGGCAAAGCAAGCAAGTAAAGGCCCGCAGACCACCGTGGAAACGCACCCTAAACACAAAGGCTCTTTTCAGGGCCAACCACAGACTCCATCAAAGAGCGTATCCGTGGCCAAGGTGTTACTCTGGCGGCTTCATAGTTGCGGCAGCGCCCGCACCGTCGCTACATAGGAGGGCATGCACAAGCCCTCGGACGTACACGTAGATCTTGCCCCCGTCCCAAAACCTAGCTTGAGGCCCACAATAATAATGTTTTTGTAAAAAAAAAAAAAATGTACATTTTAATAGGGGCAGTTTACAGACTTGCCACAACCGGGCGTGACATGTGGACAGTGTTACGGGGTGGCGGGCGGCCGCACACAGCTGGGTGCTGCCGGCGAGGCCGTTAACCTGTTTGCTCCATTAACACTTTTCAGAGCCTTCTGTTCATGGTGGGAGCGGGCACCGAGCGCCATGGTTAGGCGGGCCGCGGTGACGAGTGGGGGCCCGGGAAGGGAGGCGCGTGTGTGTGTGCTTGACTGTGATCTATGCCCCGGCGGCAGCTGCAGAGCCCACGACAAAGAGGCGGCTGGGAGCGCGCTCTTTTTCAAACGGCAACGGCCGCTCCAGCCCCCGCTCCCTGCAGAGGGCGGTCCGGGGCGGGCTCCCTCGCCATCCTTTGAGTCACGTGGGCCGCTTGCAGCGCCCTAGCTGGTCCGGCACAGCTCCTCCATATAAGCAGCCGCCGCTGGCCGCGGCCCTCATTTCTGCTCAGTCACAGCACCGACAGGAGACCATGTCTGGACGCGGTAAAGGAGGGAAGGGGCTCGGCAAAGGCGGCGCCAAGAGGCACCGCAAGGTGCTCCAGGACAACATCCAGGGCATCACCAAGCCAGCCATTCGCCGCCTGGCGCGCCGTGGCGGGGTCAAGCGCATCTCCGGCCTCATCTACGAGGAGACCCGCGGGGTGTTGAAGGTTTTCCTGGAGAACGTGATCCGGGACGCCGTCACCTACACCGAGCACGCCAAGAGGAAGACCGTCACCGCCATGGATGTGGTCTACGCCCTGAAGCGTCAGGGTCGCACCCTCTACGGATTCGGCGGGTAAACACTCGGCTTGCCCACGGAAAAAACAAAACAAAACCCAAAGGCTCTTTTAAGAGCCGACCACGATGTCATGGGAGAGCTGTGTCTATGCGCTAGGGCTGCTTTCTAGGCCCACAGCGGGTCGAGTGAGGGGTGCATCAGGGGAAATTCTCCGCAGCCACCCTGCCATGCAAGGCACTGTCCCGGGGCCAGGGTGCCTTCCTGGAGCCCCGGCATGGGGGTCCAGGGGCGCGTTCATCCCAGTCCAGCCCATGGGGCCGCTATCCTGAAGCCCTGTACTGGGCACCTAAGGCGGGTATAGCCCGGCCCAGGGGCCCGCCATCCTGGAGCCCTGAACTGGGGACCTAAGGCGGGTATAGGCCGGCCCAGGGGCCCGCCATCCTAGAGCCCTGTATTGGGGACCCAAGGCGAGTTTGGCCCGGCCCAGGGCCGGTCATTTCTCCCTCGACTATTAAGCCCCCACGTAGTGGGGGCTTACAGAACACGGACGAGGGACAAAGGTTAGAGTTAGCCGCGCCGGGAGCGCGGCCGGCCATCTGGTCGCCGAGTTGCGCGACCAGATGGCCCTCGGAGCTGAGCGACCAGATGGCCGGGCGGCGGATCGGCCGCGCTAACTCTAACTTTTGTCTCCCGCTCGGGCGCTGTAAGCCCCCACTCCGTGGGGGCTTAATAGTCAGTAAAATAGAGTTCCCATGCAGGGCCATGGGGTGTGGGATCCTCATTTTTTTTGTGATCGATCGTGACCGATTTCGGGACCCTCTGGGCCTCTAAGCACCTGTTTTAGTACTTTTTTTTTAATTTATTTATTTATTCTTTTGTTGGCATTTTGGTTCAAGGGGACCATGGCACTACTTCTACCCAGGGCAATGGAGCTCCGCTTCGGGTAACATTTCAGGTTTTCCCCCTTAGCTGGAGATGGGCCCCAATAAAAAAAAAATCGCAATAATAATATAATACATATATTTTTATTTTTTTATTTTTTTTTCGCCCAAAAATGAAATAATGTCCTTCACAGTATCTGGTCCATTTTATTAGCCTCCAGTCACCCCTTTAACAATGTTTAATACAAAAATAAAAAAAAAGTACTAACATTTTAGGTCCAAGGGGACGAAGTCACTTTTTCTACACAGGGCTATGGAGCTTCGATTGGGGTAATATTTCAGGATTTAACCCTCGGCTGGAGGTGGGAAAAAAAACTTCACTCAAAAGGTACACAAAGCCCTTTACATTATCAGATCCAAGACTTCAGTGTCTCGGGCCCATTTCTAGCCTCCAGGCGCTTGATTTATTCTTTTTATGACATTTTGAAAATTACAGGTTTAAGGGGACACAGTATCTCCTTCTACCCAGGGCTATGGAGCTCCGCGCAGGGTGAGATTTCAGGGTTCACCCCTGGCTGCAGGTGTGAAGATAAAACACTTCACATAATCAGGAAAGTGTATTTAGCTGCTTTACAGTATCAGAACAAGGCCTGCAAGGTCTTGGGTTTGTTTCCAGCCTCCAGGCACCAGTTGTACTGATCCTTGTGACACTTGGAGGTGTTATGCTTCAAGGGGATGAAGTCGCACCTTCTACCCAGGGTCATGGAGCTCCGCACAGGGTGAGATTTCAGGCTTCACCCCTGGCTGGAGGTGTGAAAATAAAACACTTCACATACTCAGGAAAGTGTATTTAGCTGCTTTACAGTATCAGAATAAGGCCTGCAAGGCCTTGGGCCTACTTCCAGCCTCCTGGCACCAGTTTTACTGATACTTGTGACATTTGCAGGTGTTAGGCTTCAAGGGGATGACGTCGCACCTTCTACCCAGGGTCATGGAGCTCCGCGCAGGGTGAGATTTCAGGGTTCACCCCTGGATGGAAGTGTGAAAATAAAACACTTCACATACTCAGGAAAGTGTATTTAACTCCTTTACAGTATCAGAACAAGGCCTGCAAGGCCTTGGGCCTACTTCCAGCCTCCTGGCACCAGATTTACTGATACTTGTGACATTTGTAGGTGTTAGGCTTCAAGGGGATGAAGTCGCACCTTCTACCCAGTGTCATGGAGCTCCGTGCAGGGTGAGATTTCAGGCTTCACCCCTGGCTCAAGGTGTGAAAACAAAACACTTCACATACTCAGTAAAGTGTATTTCACTCCTTTACAGTATCAGAATAGGGCCTGCAATGCCTTGGGTGTGTTTCCAGCCTCCAGACACCAGTTTTACTGATACTGGTGACATTTGCAGGTGTTAGGCTTCAAGGGGAAGAAGTCGCACCTTCTACCCAGGGTCATGGAGCTCCGCGCAGGGTTAGATTTCAGGCTTCACCCCTGGCTCAAGGTGTGAAAACAAAACACTTCACATACTCAGGAAAGTGTATTTAACTCCTTTACAGTATCAGAACAAGGCCTTGGGCCTACTTCCAGCCTCCTGGCACCAGATTTACTGATACTTGTGACATTTGTAGGTGTTAGGCTTCAAGGGGATGAAGTCGCACCTTCTACCCAGGGTTATGGAGCTCCGCGCAGGGTGAGATTTCAGGGTTCACCCCTGGATGGAAGTGTGAAAATAAAACACTTCACATACTCAGGAAAGTGTATTTAGCTGCTTTACAGTATCAGAATAAGGCCTGCAAGGCCTTGGGCCTACTTCCAGCCTCCTGGCACCAGATTTACTGATACTTGTGACATTTGCAGGTGTTAGGCTTCAAGGGGATGAAGCCGCACCTTCTACCCAGGGTTATGGAGCTCCGCGCAGGGTGAGATTTCAGGCTTCACCCCTGGCTGGAGGTGTGAAAATAAAACACTTCACATACTCAGGAAAGCGTATTTAGCTGCTTTACAGTATCAGAATAAGGCCTGCAAGGCCTTGGGCCTACTTCCAGCCTCCTGGCACCAGTTTTACTGATACTTGTGACATTTGTAGTTGTTAGGCTTCAAGGGGATGAAGTCGCACCTTCTACCCAGGGTCATGGAGCTCCGCGCAGGGTGAGATTTCAGGCTTCACCCCTGGCTGGAGGTGTGAAAATAAAACACTTCACATACTCAGGAAAGTGTATTTAGCTCCTTTACAGTATCAGAATAAGGCCTGCAAGGCCTTGGGCCTACTTCCAGCCTCCTGGCACCAGTTTTACTGATACTTGTGACATTTGCAGGTGTTAGGCTTCAAGGGGATAAAGTCGCACCTTCTACCCAGGGTCATGGAGCTTCGCGCAGGGTGAGATTTCAGGGTTCACCCCTGGATGGAAGTGTGAAAATAAAACACTTCACTTACTCAGGAAAGTGTATTTAACTCATTTACAGTATCAGAACAAGGCCTGCAAGGCCTTGGGTTTGTTTCCAGCCTCCAGGCACCAGTTGTACTGATACTTGTGACACTTGGAGGTGTTATGCTTCAAGGGGATGAAGTCGCACCTTCTACCCAGGGTCATGGAGCTTCGCGCAGGGTAAGATTTCAGGGTTCACCCCTGGCTGGAGGTGTGAAAATAAAACACTTCACATACTCAGGAAAGTGTATTTAACTGCTTTACAGTATCACAATAAGGCCTGCAAGGCCTTGGGTGTGTTTCCAGCCTCCAGGCACCAGTTTTACTGATACTTGTGACATTTGCAGGTGTTAGGCTTCAAGGGGATGAAGTCGCACCTTCTACCCAGGGTTATGGAGCTCCGCGCAGGGTGAGATTTCAGGGTTCACCCCTGGATGGAAGTGTGAAAATAAAACACTTCACTTACTCAGGAAAGTGTATTTAACTCATTTACAGTATCAGAACAACGCCTGCAAGGCCTTGGGTTTGTTTCCAGCCTCCAGGCACCAGTTGTACTGATACTTGTGACACTTGGAGGTGTTATGCTTCAAGGGGATGAAGTCGCACCTTCTACCCAGGGTTATGGAGCTCCGCGCAGGGTGAGAATTCAGGGTTCACCCCTGGCTGGAGGTGTGAAAATAAAACACTTCACATACTCAGGAAAGCGTATTTAGCTCCTTTACAGTATCAGAATAAGGCCTGCAAGGCCTTGGGCCTACATCCAGCCTCCTGGCACCAGTTTTACTGATACTTCTGACATTTGTAGGTGTTAGGCTTCAAGGGGATGAAGTCGCACCTTCTACCCAGGGTCATGGAGCTCCGCGCAGGGTGAGATTTCAGGCTTCACCCCTGGCTGGAGGTGTGAAAATAAAACACTTCACATACTCAGGAAAGTGTATTTAGCTCCTTTACAGTATCAGAATAAGGCCTGCAAGGCCTTGGGCCTACTTCCAGCCTCCTGGCACCAGTTTTACTGATACTTGTGACATTTGCAGGTGTTAGGCTTCAAGGGGATGAAGTCGCACCTTCTACCCAGGGTCATGGAGCTCCGCGCAGGGTAAGGTTTCAGGCTTCACCCCAGGCTGGAGGTGTGAAAATAAAACACTTCACATACTCAGGAAAGTGTATTTAGCTGCTTTACTGTATCAGAGTAAGGCCTGCAAGGCCTTGGGCCTACTTCCAGCCTCCTGGCACCAGATTTACTGATACTTGTGACATTTGTAGGTGTTAGGCTTCAAGGGGATGAAGTCGCACCTTCTACCCAGGGTCATGGAGCTCCGCGCAGGGTGAGATTTCAGGGTTCACCCCAGGCTTGAGGTGTGAAAATAAAACACTTCACATACTCAGGAAATTGTATTTAGCTGCTTTACAGTATCAGAATAAGGCCTGCAAGGCCTTGGGCCTACTTCCAGCGTCCTGGCACCAGTTTTACTGATACTTGTGACATTTGCAGGTGTTAGGCTTCAAGGGGATGAAGTCGCACCTTCTACCCAGTGTCATGGAGCTCTGCGCAGGGTGAGATTTCTGGCTTCACCCCAGGCTTGAGGTTTGAAAATAAAACACTTCACATCCTCAGGAAAGTGTATTTAACTGCTTTACAGTATCATAATAAGGCCTGCAAGGCCTTGGGTGTGTTTCCAGCCTCCAGGCACCAGTTTTACTGATACTTGTGACATTTGCAGGTGTTAGGCTTCAAGGGGATGAAGTCGCACCTTCTACCCAGGGTCATGGAGCTCCGCGCAGGGTGAGATTTCAGGGTTCACCCCTGGATGGAAGTGTGAAAATAAAACACTTCACATACTCAGGAAAGTGCATTTAACTCCTTTACAGTATCAGAACAAGGCCTGCAAGGCCTTGGGCCTACTTCCAGCCTCCTGGCACCAGTTTTACTGATACTTGTGACATTTGTAGGTGTTAGGCTTCAAGGGGATGAAGTCGCACCTTCTACCCAGGGTCATGGAGCTCCGCGCAGGGTGAGATTTCAGGGTTCGCCCCAGGCTTGAGGTGTGAAAAATATACACTTCACATACTCAGGAAAGTGTATTTAGCTGCTTTACAGTATCAGAATAAGGCCTGCAAGGCCTTGGGCCTACTTCCAGCCTCCTGGCACCAGTTTTACTGATACTTGTGACATTTGTAGGTGTTAGGCTTCAAGGGGATGAAGTCGCACCTTCTACCCAGGGTTATGGAGCTCCGCGCAGGGTGAGATTTCAGGGTTCACCCCTGGATGGAAGTGTGAAAATAAAACACTTCACATACTCAGGAAAGCGTATTTAGCTGCTTTACAGTATCAGAATAAGGCCTGCAAGGCCTTGGGCCTACTTCCAGCCTCCTGGCACCAGATTTACTGATACTTGTGACATTTGCAGGTGTTAGGCTTCAAGGGGATGAAGCCGCACCTTCTACCCAGGGTTATGGAGCTCCGCGCAGGGTGAGATTTCAGGCTTCACCCCTGGCTGGAGGTGTGAAAATAAAACACTTCACATACTCAGGAAAGCGTATTTAGCTGCTTTACAGTATCAGAATAAGGCCTGCAAGGCCTTGGGCCTACTTCCAGCCTCCTGGCACCAGTTTTACTGATACTTGTGACATTTGTAGGTGTTAGGCTTCAAGGGGATGAAGTCGCACCTTCTACCCAGGGTCATGGAGCTCCGCGCAGGGTGAGATTTCAGGCTTCACCCCTGGCTGGAGGTGTGAAAATAAAACACTTCACACACTCAGGAAAGTGTATTTAGCTCCTTTACAGTATCAGAATAAGGCCTGCAAGGCCTTGGGCCTACTTCCAGCCTCCTGGCACCAGTTTTACTGATACTTGTGACATTTGCAGGTGTTAGGCTTCAAGGGGATGAAGTCGCACCTTCTACCCAGGGTCATGGAGCTTCGCGCAGGGTGAGATTTCAGGGTTCACCCCTGGATGGAAGTGTGAAAATAAAACACTTCACTTACTCAGGAAAGTGTATTTAACTCATTTACAGTATCAGAACAAGGCCTGCAAGGCCTTGGGTTTGTTTCCAGCCTCCAGGCACCAGTTGTACTGATACTTGTGACACTTGGAGGTGTTATGCTTCAAGGGGATGAAGTCGCACCTTCTACCCAGGGTCATGGAGCTTCGCGCAGGGTAAGATTTCAGGGTTCACCCCTGGCTGGAGGTGTGAAAATAAAACACTTCACATACTCAGGAAAGTGTATTTAACTGCTTTACAGTATCACAATAAGGCCTGCAAGGCCTTGGGTGTGTTTCCAGCCTCCAGGCACCAGTTTTACTGATACTTGTGACATTTGCAGGTGTTAGGCTTCAAGGGGATGAAGTCGCACCTTCTACCCAGGGTTATGGAGCTCCGCGCAGGGTGAGATTTCAGGGTTCACCCCTGGATGGAAGTGTGAAAATAAAACACTTCACTTACTCAGGAAAGTGTATTTAACTCCTTTACAGTATCAGAACAAGGCCTGCAAGGCCTTGGGTTTGTTTCCAGCCTCCAGGCACCAGTTGTACTGATACTTGTGACACTTGGAGGTGTTATGCTTCAAGGGGATGAGGTCGCACCTTCTACCCAGGGTCATGGAGCTCCGCGCAGGGTAAGATTTCAGGGTTCACCCCTGGCTGGAGGTGTGAAAACAAATCACTTCACATACTCAGTAAAGTGTATTTCACTCCTTTACAGTATCAGAATAGGGCCTGCAATGCCTTGGGTGTGTTTCCAGCCTCCAGACACCAGTTTTACTGATACTGGTGACATTTGCAGGTGTTAGGCTTCAAGGGGAAGAAGTCGCACCTTCTACCCAGGGTCATGGAGCTCCGCGCAGGGTTAGATTTCAGGGTTCACCCCTGGCTCAAGGTGTGAAAACAAAACACTTCACATACTCAGGAAAGTGTATTTAACTCCTTTACAGTATCAGGATAAGGCCTGCAAGGCCTTGGGTGTGTTTCCAGCACCCAGGCACCAGTTTTACTGATGCTTGTGACGTTTGCAGGTGTTAGGCTTCAAGGGGATGAAGTCGCACCTTCTACCCAGGGTTATGGAGCTCCGCTCAGGGTGAGAATTCAGGGTTCACCCCTGGCTGGTGGTGTGAAAACAAAACACTTCACATACTCATTAAAGTGTATTTAACTCCTTTACAGTATCAGAATAGGACCTGCAATGCCTTGGGTGTGTTTCCAGCCTCCAGACTCCAGTTTTACTGATACTGGTGACATTTGCAGGTGTTAGGCTTCAAGGGGATGAAGTCGCAACTTCTACCCAGGGTTATGGAGCTCCGCGCAGGGTGAGATATCAGGGTTCACCCCTGGATGGAAGTGTGAAAATAAAACACTTCACTTACTCAGGAAAGTGTATTTAACTCATTTACAGTATCAGAACAAGGCCTGCAAGGCCTTGGGTTTGTTTCCAGCCTCCAGGCACCAGTTGTACTGATACTTGTGACACTTGGAGGTGTTATGCTTCAAGGGGATGAAGTCGCACCTTCTACCCAGGGTCATGGAGCTCCGCGCAGGGTAAGATTTCAGGGTTCACCCCTGGCTGGAGGTGTGAAAACAAATCACTTCACATACTCAGTAAAGTGTATTTCACTCCTTTACAGTATCAGAATAGGGCCTGCAATGCCTTGGGTGTGTTTCCAGCCTCCAGACACCAGTTTTACTGATACTGGTGACATTTGCAGGTGTTAGGCTTCAAGGGGAAGAAGTCGCACCTTCTACCCAGGGTCATGGAGCTCCGCGCAGGGTGAGATTTCAGGGTTCACCCCTGGATGGAAGTGTGAAAATAAAACACTTCACTTACTCAGGAAAGTGTATTTAACTCATTTACAGTATCAGAACAACGCCTGCAAGGCCTTGGGTTTGTTTCCAGCCTCCAGGCACCAGTTGTACTGATACTTGTGACACTTGGAGGTGTTATGCTTCAAGGGGATGAAGTCGCACCTTCTACCCAGGGTTATGGAGCTCCGCGCAGGGTGAGAATTCAGGGTTCACCCCTGGCTGGAGGTGTGAAAATAAAACACTTCACATACTCAGGAAAGCGTATTTAGCTCCTTTACAGTATCAGAATAAGGCCTGCAAGGCCTTGGGCCTACTTCCAGCCTCCTGGCACCAGTTTTACTGATACTTCTGACATTTGTAGGTGTTAGGCTTCAAGGGGATGAAGTCGCACCTTCTACCCAGGGTCATGGAGCTCCGCGCAGGGTGAGATTTCAGGCTTCACCCCTGGCTGGAGGTGTGAAAATAAAACACTTCACATACTCAGGAAAGTGTATTTAGCTCCTTTACAGTATCAGAATAAGGCCTGCAAGGCCTTGGGCCTACTTCCAGCCTCCTGGCACCAGTTTTACTGATACTTGTGACATTTGCAGGTGTTAGGCTTCAAGGGGATGAAGTCGCACCTTCTACCCAGGGTCATGGAGCTCCGCGCAGGGTAAGGTTTCAGGCTTCACCCCAGGCTGGAGGTGTGAAAATAAAACACTTCACATACTCAGGAAAGTGTATTTAGCTGCTTTACTGTATCAGAGTAAGGCCTGCAAGGCCTTGGGCCTACTTCCAGCCTCCTGGCACCAGATTTACTGATACTTGTGACATTTGTAGGTGTTAGGCTTCAAGGGGATGAAGTCGCACCTTCTACCCAGGGTCATGGAGCTCCGCGCAGGGTGAGATTTCAGGGTTCACCCCAGGCTTGAGGTGTGAAAATAAAACACTTCACATACTCAGGAAATTGTATTTAGCTGCTTTACAGTATCAGAATAAGGCCTGCAAGGCCTTGGGCCTACTTCCAGCGTCCTGGCACCAGTTTTACTGATACTTGTGACATTTGCAGGTGTTAGGCTTCAAGGGGATGAAGTCGCACCTTCTACCCAGTGTCATGGAGCTCTGCGCAGGGTGAGATTTCTGGCTTCACCCCAGGCTTGAGGTGTGAAAATAAAACACTTCACATCCTCAGGAAAGTGTATTTAACTGCTTTACAGTATCATAATAAGGCCTGCAAGGCCTTGGGTGTGTTTCCAGCCTCCAGGCACCAGTTTTACTGATACTTGTGACATTTGCAGGTGTTAGGCTTCAAGGGGATGAAGTCGCACCTTCTACCCAGGGTCATGGAGCTCCGCGCAGGGTGAGATTTCAGGGTTCACCCCTGGATGGAAGTGTGAAAATAAAACACTTCACATACTCAGGAAAGTGCATTTAACTCCTTTACAGTATCAGAACAAGGCCTGCAAGGCCTTGGGCCTACTTCCAGCCTCCTGGCACCAGTTTTACTGATACTTGTGACATTTGTAGGTGTTAGGCTTCAAGGGGATGAAGTCGCACCTTCTACCCAGGGTCATGGAGCTCCGCGCAGGGTGAGATTTCAGGGTTCACCCCAGGCTTGAGGTGTGAAAAATATACACTTCACATACTCAGGAAAGTGTATTTAGCTGCTTTACAGTATCAGAATAAGGCCTGCAAGGCCTTGGGCCTACTTCCAGCCTCCTGGCACCAGTTTTACTGATACTTGTGACATTTGTAGGTGTTAGGCTTCAAGGGGATGAAGTCGCACCTTCTACCCAGGGTTATGGAGCTCCGCGCAGGGTGAGATTTCAGGGTTCACCCCTGGATGGAAGTGTGAAAATAAAACACTTCACATACTCAGGAAAGCGTATTTAGCTGCTTTACAGTATCAGAATAAGGCCTGCAAGGCCTTGGGCCTACTTCCAGCCTCCTGGCACCAGATTTACTGATACTTGTGACATTTGCAGGTGTTAGGCTTCAAGGGGATGAAGCCGCACCTTCTACCCAGGGTTATGGAGCTCCGCGCAGGGTGAGATTTCAGGCTTCACCCCTGGCTGGAGGTGTGAAAATAAAACACTTCACATACTCAGGAAAGCGTATTTAGCTGCTTTACAGTATCAGAATAAGGCCTGCAAGGCCTTGGGCCTACTTCCAGCCTCCTGGCACCAGTTTTACTGATACTTGTGACATTTGTAGGTGTTAGGCTTCAAGGGGATGAAGTCGCACCTTCTACCCAGGGTCATGGAGCTCCGCGCAGGGTGAGATTTCAGGCTTCACCCCTGGCTGGAGGTGTGAAAATAAAACACTTCACACACTCAGGAAAGTGTATTTAGCTCCTTTACAGTATCAGAATAAGGCCTGCAAGGCCTTGGGCCTACTTCCAGCCTCCTGGCACCAGTTTTACTGATACTTGTGACATTTGCAGGTGTTAGGCTTCAAGGGGATGAAGTCGCACCTTCTACCCAGGGTCATGGAGCTTCGCGCAGGGTGAGATTTCAGGGTTCACCCCTGGATGGAAGTGTGAAAATAAAACACTTCACTTACTCAGGAAAGTGTATTTAACTCATTTACAGTATCAGAACAAGGCCTGCAAGGCCTTGGGTTTGTTTCCAGCCTCCAGGCACCAGTTGTACTGATACTTGTGACATTTGCAGGTGTTAGGCTTCAAGGGGATGAAGTCGCACCTTCTACCCAGGGTTATGGAGCTCCGCGCAGGGTGAGATTTCAGGGTTCACCCCTGGATGGAAGTGTGAAAATAAAACACTTCACTTACTCAGGAAAGTGTATTTAACTCCTTTACAGTATCAGAACAAGGCCTGCAAGGCCTTGGGTTTGTTTCCAGCCTCCAGGCACCAGTTGTACTGATACTTGTGACACTTGGAGGTGTTATGCTTCAAGGGGATGAGGTCGCACCTTCTACCCAGGGTCATGGAGCTCCGCGCAGGGTAAGATTTCAGGGTTCACCCCTGGCTGGAGGTGTGAAAACAAATCACTTCACATACTCAGTAAAGTGTATTTCACTCCTTTACAGTATCAGAATAGGGCCTGCAATGCCTTGGGTGTGTTTCCAGCCTCCAGACACCAGTTTTACTGATACTGGTGACATTTGCAGGTGTTAGGCTTCAAGGGGAAGAAGTCGCACCTTCTACCCAGGGTCATGGAGCTCCGCGCAGGGTTAGATTTCAGGGTTCACCCCTGGCTCAAGGTGTGAAAACAAAACACTTCACATACTCAGGAAAGTGTATTTAACTCCTTTACAGTATCAGGATAAGGCCTGCAAGGCATTGGGTGTGTTTCCAGCACCCAGGCACCAGTTTTACTGATGCTTGTGACGTTTGCAGGTGTTAGGCTTCAAGGGGATGAAGTCGCACCTTCTACCCAGGGTTATGGAGCTCCGCTCAGGGTGAGAATTCAGGGTTCACCCCTGGCTGGTGGTGTGAAAACAAAACACTTCACATACTCATTAAAGTGTATTTAACTCCTTTACAGTATCAGAATAGGACCTGCAATGCCTTGGGTGTGTTTCCAGCCTCCAGACTCCAGTTTTACTGATACTGGTGACATTTGCAGGTGTTAGGCTTCAAGGGGATGAAGTCGCACCTTCTACCCAGGGTTATGGAGCTCCGCGCAGGGTGAGATTTCAGGGTTCACCCCTGGATGGAAGTGTGAAAATAAAACACTTCACTTACTCAGGAAAGTGTATTTAACTCCTTTACAGTATCAGAACAAGGCCTGCAAGGCCTTGGGTTTGTTTCCAGCCTCCAGGCACCAGTTGTACTGATACTTGTGACACTTGGAGGTGTTATGCTTCAAGGGGATGAAGTCGCACCTTCTACCCAGGGTCATGGAGCTCCGCGCAGGGTGAGATTTCAGGCTTCACCCCTGGCTGGAGGTGTGAAAATAAAACACTTCACATACTCAGGAAAGTGTATTTAGCTGCTTTACAGTATCAGAATAAGGCCTGCAAGGCCTTGGGCCTACTTCCAGCCTCCTGGCACCAGTTTTACTGATACTTGTGACATTTGTAGGTGTTAGGCTTCAAGGGGATGAAGTTGCACCTTCTACCCAGGGTTATGGACCTTCGCGCAGGGTATGATTTCGGGTTTCAACCCTGGCTGGAGATGTGAAATCAAAACACTTCACAGACTCAGTAAAGAGTATTTAAGTCCTTCGCAGTAACAGAACAAGGCCTGCAAGGCCTTTGGCCTGATTCCAGCCTCCTGGCACTAATTTACTGATACTTGTGACATTTGCAGGCGTTAGGCTTCAAGGGGACAAAGTCGCACCTTCTACCCGGGCTTATGGAGCTCCGCGCAGGGTGAGATATCAGGGTTCACCCCTGGCTGGAGGTGTGAAAATAAAGCACTTCACATACTCAGGAAAGTGTATTTAACTCCTTTAAAGTATCAGAATAATGCCTGCAAGGCCTTGGGTGTGTTTCCAGCCTCCAGGCACCAGTTTTACTGATAATTGTGACATTTGCCGGTGTTAGGCTTCATGGGGATGAAGTCGCACCTTCTACCCAGGGTTATGGAGCTCCGCGCAGGGTGAGAAGTCAGGGTTCACCCCTGGCTGGAGGTGTGAAAATAAAACACTTCACATACTCAGGAAAGTGTATTTAACTCCTTTACAGTATCAGAATAAGGCCTGCAAGGCCTTGGGTGTGTTTCCAGCATCCAGGCACCAGTTTTACTGATGCTTGTGACCTTTGCAGGTGTTAGGCTTCAAGGGGAGGAAGTCGCACCTTCTACCCAGGGTCATGGAGCTCCGCGCAGGGTTAGATTTCAGGGTTCACCCCTGGCTCAAGGTGTGAAAACAAATCACTTCACATACTCAGTAAAGTGTATTTCACTCCTTTACAGTATCAGAATAGGGCCTGCAATGCCTTGGGTGTGTTTCCAGCCTCCAGACACCAGTTTTACTGATACTGGTGACATTTGCAGGTGTTAGGCTTCAAGGGGAAGAAGTCGCACCTTCTACCCAGGGTAATGGAGCTCCGCGCAGGGTTAGATTTCAGGGTTCACCCCTGGCTCAAGGTGTGAAAACAAAACACTTCACATACTCAGGAAAGTGTATTTAACTCCTTTACAGTATCAGGATAAGGCCTGCAAGGCCTTGGGTGTGTTTCCAGCACCCAGGCACCAGTTTTACTGATGCTTGTGACGTTTGCAGGTGTTAGGCTTCAAGGGGATGAAGTCGCACCTTCTACCCAGGGTTATGGAGCTCCGCTCAGGGTGAGAATTCAGGGTTCACCCCTGGCTGGTGGTGTGAAAACAAAACACTTCACATACTCAGTAAAGTGTATTTAACTCCTTTACAGTATCAGAATAGGACCTGCAATGCCTTGGGTGTGTTTCCAGCCTCCAGACTCCAGTTTTACTGATGCTTGTGACATTTGCAGGTGTTAGGCTTCAAGGGGATGAAGTCGCAACTTCTACCCAGGGTTATGGAGCTCCGCGCAGGGTGAGAATTCAGGGTTCACCCCTGGCTGTTGGTGTGAAAACAAAACACTTTACATACTCAGTAAAGTGTATTTAACTCCTTCACAGTATCAGAACAAGGCCTGCAAGGCCTTGGGCCTACTTCCAGCCTCCTAGCACCAATTTACTGATACTTGTGACATTTGCAGGTGTTAGGCTTCAAGGGGATGAAGTTGCACCTTCTACCCAAGGTTATGGAGCTCCGCGCAGGGTGAGAATTCAGGGTTCACCCCTGGCTGTTGGTGTGAAAACAAAACACTTTACATACTCAGTAAAGTGTATTTAACTCCTTCACAGTATCAGAACAAGGCCTGCAAGGCCTTGGGCCTAATTCCAGCCTCCTGGCACCAATTTACTGATACTTGTGACATTTGCAGGTGTTAGGCTTCAAGGGGATAAAGTTGCACCTTCTACCCAAGGGTATGGAGCTCCGCGCAGGGTGAGATATCAGGGTTCAACCCTGGCTGGAGGTGTGAAAATAAAACACTTCACATACTCAGCAAAGTGTATTTAACTCCTCTACAGTATCAGAATAAGGCCTGCAAGGCCTTGGGTGTGTTTCCAGCATCCAGGAACCAGTTTTACTGATGCTTGTGACATTTGCAGGTGTTAGGCTTCAAGGGGATGAAGTCGCACCTTCTACCCAGGGTTATGGAGCTCCGCGCAGGGTGAGAATTCAGGGTTCACCCCTGGCTGTTGGTGTGAAAACAAAACACTTTACATACTCAGTAAAGTGTATTTAACTCCTTCACAGTATCAGAACAAGGCCTGCAAGGCCTTGGGCCTACTTCCAGCCTCCTAGCACCAATTTACTGATACTTGTGACATTTGCAGGTGTTAGGCTTCAAGGGGATGAAGTTGCACCTTCTACCCAAGGTTATGGAGCTCCGCGCAGGGTGAGAATTCAGGGTTCACCCCTGGCTGTTGGTGTGAAAACAAAACACTTTACATACTCAGGAAAGTGTATTTAACTCCTTTACAGTATCAGAATAAGGCCTGCAAGGCCTTGGGTGTGTTTCCAGCATCCAGGCACCAGTTTTACTGATGCTTGTGACATTTGCAGGTGTTAGGCTTCAAGGGGATGAAGTCGCACCTTCTACCCAGGGTTATGGAGCTCTGCGCAGGGTGAGAATTCAGGGTTCACCCCTGGCTGTTTGTGTGTAAACAAAACACTTCACATACTCAGTAAAGAGTATCTATCTCCTTCACAGTAACTGAACAAGGCCTGCAAGGCCTTGGGCCTAATTCCAGCCTCCAGACACCAGTTTTAATGATCCTTGTGACATTTGCAGGTGTTAGGCTTCAAGGGGAGGAAGTCGCACCTTCTACCCAGGGTCATGGAGCTCCGCGCAGGGTTAGATTTCAGGGTTCACCCCTGGCTCAAGGTGTGAAAACAAAACACTTCACATTCTCAGTAAAGTGTATTTAACTCCTTTACAGTATCAGAATAAGGCCTGCAAGGCCTTGGGTGTGTTTCCAGCATCCAGGAACCAGTTTTACTGATGCTTGTGACATTTGCAGGTGTTAGGCTTCAAGGGGATGAAGTCGCACCTTCTACCCAGGGTTATGGAGCTCCGCGCAGGGTGAGAATTCAGGGTTCACCCCTGGCTGTTGGTGTGAAAACAAAACACTTTACATACTCAGTAAAGTGTATTTAACTCCTTCACAGTATCAGAACAAGGCCTGCAAGGCCTTGGGCCTACTTCCAGCCTCCTAGCACCAATTTACTGATACTTGTGACATTTGCAGGTGTTAGGCTTCAAGGGGATGAAGTTGCACCTTCTACCCAAGGTTATGGAGCTCCGCGCAGGGTGAGAATTCAGGGTTCACCCCTGGCTGTTGGTGTGAAAACAAAACACTTTACATACTCAGTAAAGTGTATTTAACTCCTTCACAGTATCAGAACAAGGCCTGCAAGGCCTTGGGCCTAATTCCAGCCTCCTGGCACCAATTTACTGATACTTGTGACATTTGCAGGTGTTAGGCTTCAAGGGGATAAAGTTGCACCTTCTACCCAAGGGTATGGAGCTCCGCGCAGGGTGAGATATCAGGGTTCAACCCTGGCTGGAGGTGTGAAAATAAAACACTTCACATACTCAGCAAAGTGTATTTAACTCCTTTACAGTATCAGAATAAGGCCTGCAAGGCCTTGGGTGTGTTTCCAGCATCCAGGAACCAGTTTTACTGATGCTTGTGACATTTGCAGGTGTTAGGCTTCAAGGGGATGAAGTCGCACCTTCTACCCAGGGTTATGGAGCTCCGCGCAGGGTGAGAATTCAGGGTTCACCCCTGGCTGTTGGTGTGAAAACAAAACACTTTACATACTCAGTAAAGTGTATTTAACTCCTTCACAGTATCAGAACAAGGCCTGCAAGGCCTTGGGCCTACTTCCAGCCTCCTAGCACCAATTTACTGATACTTGTGACATTTGCAGGTGTTAGGCTTCAAGGGGATGAAGTTGCACCTTCTACCCAAGGTTATGGAGCTCCGCGCAGGGTGAGAATTCAGGGTTCACCCCTGGCTGTTGGTGTGAAAACAAAACACTTTACATACTCAGTAAAGTGTATTTAACTCCTTCACAGTATCAGAACAAGGCCTGCAAGGCCTTGGGCCTAATTCCAGCCTCCTGGCACCAACTTACTGATACTTGTGACATTTGCAGGTGTTAGGCTTCAAGGGGATAAAGTTGCACCTTCTACCCAAGGGTATGGAGCTCCGCGCAGGGTGAGATATCAGGGTTCACCCCTGGCTGGAGGTGTGAAAATAAAACACTTCACATACTCAGGAAAGTGTATTTAACTCCTTTACAGTATCAGAATAAGGTCTGCAAGGCCTTGGGTGTGTTTCCAGCATCCAGGCACCAGTTTTACTGATGCTTGTGACATTTGCAGGTGTTAGGCTTCAAGGGGATGAAGTCGCACCTTCTACCCAGGGTTATGGAGCTCTGCGCAGGGTGAGAATTCAGGGTTCACCCCTGGCTGTTTGTGTGTAAACAAAACACTTCACATACTCAGTAAAGAGTATCTATCTCCTTCACAGTAACTGAACAAGGCCTGCAAGGCCTTGGGCCTAATTCCAGCCTCCAGACACCAGTTTTAATGATCCTTGTGACATTTGCAGGTGTTAGGCTTCAAGGGGAGGAAGTCGCACCTTCTACCCAGGGTCATGGAGCTCCGCGCAGGGTTAGATTTCAGGGTTCACCCCTGGCTCAAGGTGTGAAAACAAAACACTTCACATTCTCAGTAAAGTGTATTTAACTCCTTTACAGTATCAGAATAGGACCTGCAATGCCTTGGGTGTGTTTCCAGCCTCCAGACACCAGTTTTACTGATACTGGTGACATTTGCAGGTGTTAGGCTTCAAGGGGATGAAGTCGCAACTTCTACCCAGCGTTATGGAGCTCCGCGCAGGGTGAGAATTCAGGGTTCACCCCTGGCTGTTGGTGTGAAAACAAAACACTTTACATACTCAGTAAAGTGTATTTAACTCCTTCACAGTATCATAACAAGGCCTTGGGCCTAGTTCCAGCCTCCTAGCACCAATTTACTGATACTTGTGACATTTGCAGGTGTTAGGCTTCAAGGGGATGAAGTTGCACCTTCTACCCAAGGTTATGGAGCTCCGCGCAGGGTGAGAATTCAGGGTTCACCCCTAGCTGTTGGTGTGAAAACAAAACACTTTACATACTCAGTAAAGTGTATTTAACTCCTTCACAGTATCAGAACAAGGCCTGCCAGGCCTTGGGCCTAATTCCAGCCTCCTGGCACCAATTTACTGATACTTGTGACATTTGCAGGTGTTAGGCTTCAAGGGGATAAAGTTGCACCTTCTACCCAAGGGTATGGAGCTCCGCGCAGGGTGAGATATCAGGGTTCACCCCTGGCTGGAGGTGTGAAAATAAAACACTTCACATACTCAGGAAAGTGTATTTAACTCCTTTACAGTATCAGAATAAGGCCTGCAAGGCCTTGGGTGTGTTTCCAGCATCCAGGCACCAGTTTTACTGATGCTTGTGACATTTGCAGGTGTTAGGCTTCAAGGGGATGAAGTCGCACCTTCTACCCAGGGTCATGGAGCTCCGCGCAGGGTGAGATTTCAGGGTTCACCCCAGGCTTGAGGTGTGAAAAATATACACTTCACATACTCAGGAAAGTGTATTTAGCTGCTTTACAATATCAGAATAAGGCCTGCAAGGCCTTGGGCCTACTTCCAGCCTCCTGGCACCAGTTTTACTGATACTTGTGACATTTGTAGGTGTTAGGCTTCAAGGGGATGAAGTCGCACCTTCTACCCAGGGTTATGGAGCTCCGCGCAGGGTGAGATTTCAGGGTTCACCCCTGGATGGAAGTGTGAAAATAAAACACTTCACATACTCAGGAAAGTGTATTTAGCTGCTTTACAGTATCAGAATAAGGCCTGCAAGGCCTTGGGCCTACTTCCAGCCTCCTGGCACCAGATTTACTGATACTTGTGACATTTGCAGGTGTTAGGCTTCAAGGGGATGAAGCCGCACCTTCTACCCAGGGTTATGGAGCTCCGCGCAGGGTGAGATTTCAGGCTTCACCCCTGGCTGGAGGTGTGAAAATAAAACACTTCACATACTCAGGAAAGCGTATTTAGCTGCTTTACAGTATCAGAATAAGGCCTGCAAGGCCTTGGGCCTACTTCCAGCCTCCTGGCACCAGTTTTACTGATACTTGTGACATTTGTAGGTGTTAGGCTTCAAGGGGATGAAGTCGCACCTTCTACCCAGGGTCATGGAGCTCCGCGCAGGGTGAGATTTCAGGCTTCACCCCTGGCTGGAGGTGTGAAAATAAAACACTTCACATACTCAGGAAAGTGTATTTAGCTCCTTTACAGTATCAGAATAAGGCCTGCAAGGCCTTGGGCCTACTTCCTGCCTCCTGGCACCAGTTTTACTGATACTTGTGACATTTGCAGGTGTTAGGCTTCAAGGGGATGAAGTCGCACCTTCTACCCAGGGTCATGGAGCTCCGCGCTGGGTGAGATTTCAGGCTTCACCCCTGGCTGGAGGTGTGAAAATAAAACACTTCACATACTCAGGAAAGTGTATTTAGCTCCTTTACAGTATCAGAATAAGGCCTGCAAGGCCTTGGGCCTACTTCCAGCCTCCTGGCACCAGTTTTACTGATACTTGTGACATTTGCAGGTGTTAGGCTTCAAGGGGATGAAGTCGCACCTTCTACCCAGGGTCATGGAGCTTCGCGCAGGGTGAGATTTCAGGGTTCACCCCTGGATGGAAGTGTGAAAATAAAACACTTCACTTACTCAGGAAAGTGTATTTAACTCATTTACAGTATCAGAACAAGGCCTGCAAGGCCTTGGGTTTGTTTCCAGCCTCCAGGCACCAGTTGTACTGATACTTGTGACACTTGGAGGTGTTATGCTTCAAGGGGATGAAGTCGCACCTTCTACCCAGGGTCATGGAGCTTCGCGCAGGGTAAGATTTCAGGGTTCACCCCTGGCTGGAGGTGTGAAAATAAAACACTTCACATACTCAGGAAAGTGTATTTAACTGCTTTACAGTATCACAATAAGGCCTGCAAGGCCTTGGGTGTGTTTCCAGCCTCCAGGCACCAGTTTTACTGATACTTGTGACATTTGCAGGTGTTAGGCTTCAAGGGGATGAAGACGCACCTTCTACCCAGGGTTATGGAGCTCCGCGCAGGGTGAGATTTCAGGGTTCACCCCTGGATGGAAGTGTGAAAATAAAACACTTCACTTACTCAGGAAAGTGTATTTAACTCCTTTACAGTATCAGAACAAGGCCTGCAAGGCCTTGGGTTTGTTTCCAGCCTCCAGGCACCAGTTGTACTGATACTTGTGACACTTGGAGGTGTTATGCTTCAAGGGGATGAAGTCGCACCTTCTACCCAGGGTCATGGAGCTCCGCGCAGGGTAAGATTTCAGGGTTCACCCCTGGCTGGAGGTGTGAAAACAAATCACTTCACATACTCAGTAAAGTGTATTTCACTCCTTTACAGTATCAGAATAGGGCCTGCAATGCCTTGGGTGTGTTTCCAGCCTCCAGACACCAGTTTTACTGATACTGGTGACATTTGCAGGTGTTAGGCTTCAAGGGGAAGAAGTCACACCTTCTACCCAGGGTCATGGAGCTCCGCGCAGGGTTAGATTTCAGGGTTCACCCCTGGCTCAAGGTGTGAAAACAAAACACTTCACATACTCAGGAAAGTGTATTTAACTCCTTTACAGTATCAGGATAAGGCCTGCAAGGCCTTGGGTGTGTTTCCAGCACCCAGGCACCAGTTTTACTGATGCTTGTGACGTTTGCAGGTGTTAGGCTTCAAGGGGATGAAGTCGCACCTTCTACCCAGGGTTATGGAGCTCCGCTCAGGGTGAGAATTCAGGGTTCACCCCTGGCTGGTGGTGTGAAAACAAAACACTTCACATACTCATTAAAGTGTATTTAACTCCTTTACAGTATCAGAATAGGACCTGCAATGCCTTGGGTGTGTTTCCAGCCTCCAGACTCCAGTTTTACTGATACTGGTGACATTTGCAGGTGTTAGGCTTCAAGGGGATGAAGTCGCAACTTCTACCCAGGGTTATGGAGCTCCGCGCAGGGTGAGATATCAGGGTTCACCCCTGGATGGAAGTGTGAAAATAAAACACTTCACTTACTCAGGAAAGTGTATTTAACTCATTTACAGTATCAGAACAAGGCCTGCAAGGCCTTGGGTTTGTTTCCAGCCTCCAGGCACCAGTTGTACTGATACTTGTGACACTTGGAGGTGTTATGCTTCAAGGGGATGAAGTCGCACCTTCTACCCAGGGTCATGGAGCTTCGCGCAGGGTAAGATTTCAGGGTTCACCCCTGGCTGGAGGTGTGAAAATAAAACACTTCACATACTCAGGAAAGTGTATTTAACTGCTTTACAGTATCACAATAAGGCCTGCAAGGCCTTGGGTGTGTTTCCAGCCTCCAGGCACCAGTTTTACTGATACTTGTGACATTTGCAGGTGTTAGGCTTCAAGGGGATGAAGTCGCACCTTCTACCCAGGGTTATGGAGCTCCGCGCAGGGTGAGATTTCAGGCTTCACCCCTGGCTGGAGGTGTGAAAATAAAACACTTCACATACTCAGGAAAGCGTATTTAGCTGCTTTACAGTATCAGAATAAGGCCTGCAAGGCCTTGGGCCTACTTCCAGCCTCCTGGCACCAGTTTTACTGATACTTGTGACATTTGTAGGTGTTAGGCTTCAAGGGGATGAAGCCGCACCTTCTACCCAGGGTTATGGAGCTCCGCGCAGGGTGAGATTTCAGGCTTCACCCCTGGCTGGAGGTGTGAAAATAAAACACTTCACATACTCAGGAAAGCGTATTTAGCTGCTTTACAGTATCAGAATAAGGCCTGCAAGGCCTTGGGCCTACTTCCAGCCTCCTGGCACCAGTTTTACTGATACTTGTGACATTTGTAGGTGTTAGGCTTCAAGGGGGTGAAGTCGCACCTTCTACCCAGGGTCATGGAGCTCCGCGCAGGGTGAGATTTCAGGCTTCACCCCTGGCTGGAGGTGTGAAAATAAAACACTTCACACACTCAGGAAAGTGTATTTAGCTCCTTTACAGTATCAGAATAAGGCCTGCAAGGCCTTGGGCCTACTTCCAGCCTCCTGGCACCAGTTTTACTGATACTTGTGACATTTGCAGGTGTTAGGCTTCAAGGGGATGAAGTCGCACCTTCTACCCAGGGTCATGGAGCTTCGCGCAGGGTGAGATTTCAGGGTTCACCCCTGGATGGAAGTGTGAAAATAAAACACTTCACTTACTCAGGAAAGTGTATTTAACTCATTTACAGTATCAGAACAAGGCCTGCAAGGCCTTGGGTTTGTTTCCAGCCTCCAGGCACCAGTTGTACTGATACTTGTGACACTTGGAGGTGTTATGCTTCAAGGGGATGAAGTCGCACCTTCTACCCAGGGTCATGGAGCTTCGCGCAGGGTAAGATTTCAGGGTTCACCCCTGGCTGGAGGTGTGAAAATAAAACACTTCACATACTCAGGAAAGTGTATTTAACTGCTTTACAGTATCACAATAAGGCCTGCAAGGCCTTGGGTGTGTTTCCAGCCTCCAGGCACCAGTTTTACTGATACTTGTGACATTTGCAGGTGTTAGGCTTCAAGGGGATGAAGTCGCACCTTCTACCCAGGGTTATGGAGCTCCGCGCAGGGTGAGATTTCAGGCTTCACCCCTGGCTGGAGGTGTGAAAATAAAACACTTCACATACTCAGGAAAGCGTATTTAGCTGCTTTACAGTATCAGAATAAGGCCTGCAAGGCCTTGGGTGTGTTTCCAGCATCCAGGCACCAGTTTTACTGATGCTTGTGACATTTGCAGGTGTTAGGCTTCAAGGGGATGAAGTCGCACCTTCTACCCAGGGTTATGGAGCTCTGCGCAGGGTGAGAATTCAGGGTTCACCCCTGGCTGTTTGTGTGTAAACAAAACACTTCACATACTCAGTAAAGAGTATCTATCTCCTTCACAGTAACTGAACAAGGCCTGCAAGGCCTTGGGCCTAATTCCAGCCTCCAGACACCAGTTTTAATGATCCTTGTGACATTTGCAGGTGTTAGGCTTCAAGGGGAGGAAGTCGCACCTTCTACCCAGGGTCATGGAGCTCCGCGCAGGGTTAGATTTCAGGGTTCACCCCTGGCTCAAGGTGTGAAAACAAAACACTTCACATTCTCAGTAAAGTGTATTTAACTCCTTTACAGTATCAGAATAGGACCTGCAATGCCTTGGGTGTGTTTCCAGCCTCCAGACACCAGTTTTACTGATACTGGTGACATTTGCAGGTGTTAGGCTTCAAGGGGATGAAGTCGCAACTTCTACCCAGCGTTATGGAGCTCCGCGCAGGGTGAGAATTCAGGGTTCACCCCTGGCTGTTGGTGTGAAAACAAAACACTTTACATACTCAGTAAAGTGTATTTAACTCCTTCACAGTATCATAACAAGGCCTTGGGCCTAGTTCCAGCCTCCTAGCACCAATTTACTGATACTTGTGACATTTGCAGGTGTTAGGCTTCAAGGGGATGAAGTTGCACCTTCTACCCAAGGTTATGGAGCTCCGCGCAGGGTGAGAATTCAGGGTTCACCCCTGGCTGTTGGTGTGAAAACAAAACACTTTACATACTCAGTAAAGTGTATTTAACTCCTTCACAGTATCAGAACAAGGCCTGCCAGGCCTTGGGCCTAATTCCAGCCTCCTGGCACCAATTTACTGATACTTGTGACATTTGCAGGTGTTAGGCTTCAAGGGGATAAAGTTGCACCTTCTACCCAAGGGTATGGAGCTCCGCGCAGGGTGAGATATCAGGGTTCACCCCTGGCTGGAGGTGTGAAAATAAAACACTTCACATACTCAGGAAAGTGTATTTAACTCCTTTACAGTATCAGAATAAGGCCTGCAAGGCCTTGGGTGTGTTTCCAGCATCCAGGCACCAGTTTTACTGATGCTTGTGACATTTGCAGGTGTTAGGCTTCAAGGGGATGAAGTCGCACCTTCTACCCAGGGTCATGGAGCTCCGCGCAGGGTGAGATTTCAGGGTTCACCCCAGGCTTGAGGTGTGAAAAATATACACTTCACATACTCAGGAAAGTGTATTTAGCTGCTTTACAGTATCAGAATAAGGCCTGCAAGGCCTTGGGCCTACTTCCAGCCTCCTGGCACCAGATTTACTGATACTTGTGACATTTGCAGGTGTTAGGCTTCAAGGGGATGAAGCCGCACCTTCTACCCAGGGTTATGGAGCTCCGCGCAGGGTGAGATTTCAGGCTTCACCCCTGGCTGGAGGTGTGAAAATAAAACACTTCACATACTCAGGAAAGCGTATTTAGCTGCTTTACAGTATCAGAATAAGGCCTGCAAGGCCTTGGGCCTACTTCCAGCCTCCTGGCACCAGTTTTACTGATACTTGTGACATTTGTAGTTGTTAGGCTTCAAGGGGATGAAGTCGCACCTTCTACCCAGGGTCATGGAGCTCCGCGCAGGGTGAGATTTCAGGCTTCACCCCTGGCTGGAGGTGTGAAAATAAAACACTTCACATACTCAGGAAAGTGTATTTAGCTCCTTTACAGTATCAGAATAAGGCCTGCAAGGCCTTGGGCCTACTTCCAGCCTCCTGGCACCAGTTTTACTGATACTTGTGACATTTGCAGGTGTTAGGCTTCAAGGGGATGAAGTCGCACCTTCTACCCAGGGTCATGGAGCTTCGCGCAGGGTGAGATTTCAGGGTTCACCCCTGGATGGAAGTGTGAAAATAAAACACTTCACTTACTCAGGAAAGTGTATTTAACTCATTTACAGTATCAGAACAAGGCCTGCAAGGCCTTGGGTTTGTTTCCAGCCTCCAGGCACCAGTTGTACTGATACTTGTGACACTTGGAGGTGTTATGCTTCAAGGGGATGAAGTCGCACCTTCTACCCAGGGTCATGGAGCTTCGCGCAGGGTAAGATTTCAGGGTTCACCCCTGGCTGGAGGTGTGAAAATAAAACACTTCACATACTCAGGAAAGTGTATTTAACTGCTTTACAGTATCACAATAAGGCCTGCAAGGCCTTGGGTGTGTTTCCAGCCTCCAGGCACCAGTTTTACTGATACTTGTGACATTTGCAGGTGTTAGGCTTCAAGGGGATGAAGTCGCACCTTCTACCCAGGGTTATGGAGCTCCGCGCAGGGTGAGATTTCAGGGTTCACCCCTGGATGGAAGTGTGAAAATAAAACACTTCACTTACTCAGGAAAGTGTATTTAACTCCTTTACAGTATCAGAACAAGGCCTGCAAGGCCTTGGGTTTGTTTCCAGCCTCCAGGCACCAGTTGTACTGATACTTGTGACACTTGGAGGTGTTATGCTTCAAGGGGATGAAGTCGCACCTTCTACCCAGGGTCATGGAGCTCCGCGCAGGGTAAGATTTCAGGGTTCACCCCTGGCTGGAGGTGTGAAAACAAATCACTTCACATACTCAGTAAAGTGTATTTCACTCCTTTACAGTATCAGAATAGGGCCTGCAATGCCTTGGGTGTGTTTCCAGCCTCCAGACACCAGTTTTACTGATACTGGTGACATTTGCAGGTGTTAGGCTTCAAGGGGAAGAAGTCGCACCTTCTACCCAGGGTCATGGAGCTCCGCGCAGGGTTAGATTTCAGGGTTCACCCCTGGCTCAAGGTGTGAAAACAAAACACTTCACATACTCAGGAAAGTGTATTTAACTCCTTTACAGTATCAGGATAAGGCCTGCAAGGCCTTGGGTGTGTTTCCAGCACCCAGGCACCAGTTTTACTGATGCTTGTGACGTTTGCAGGTGTTAGGCTTCAAGGGGATGAAGTCGCACCTTCTACCCAGGGTTATGGAGCTCCGCTCAGGGTGAGAATTCAGGGTTCACCCCTGGCTGGTGGTGTGAAAACAAAACACTTCACATACTCATTAAAGTGTATTTAACTCCTTTACAGTATCAGAATAGGACCTGCAATGCCTTGGGTGTGTTTCCAGCCTCCAGACTCCAGTTTTACTGATACTGGTGACATTTGCAGGTGTTAGGCTTCAAGGGGATGAAGTCGCAACTTCTACCCAGGGTTATGGAGCTCCGCGCAGGGTGAGATATCAGGGTTCACCCCTGGATGGAAGTGTGAAAATAAAACACTTCACTTACTCAGGAAAGTGTATTTAACTCATTTACAGTATCAGAACAAGGCCTGCAAGGCCTTGGGTTTGTTTCCAGCCTCCAGGCACCAGTTGTACTGATACTTGTGACACTTGGAGGTGTTATGCTTCAAGGGGATGAAGTCGCACCTTCTACCCAGGGTCATGGAGCTTCGCGCAGGGTAAGATTTCAGGGTTCACCCCTGGCTGGAGGTGTGAAAATAAAACACTTCACATACTCAGGAAAGCGTATTTAACTGCTTTACAGTATCACAATAAGGCCTGCAAGGCCTTGGGTGTGTTTCCAGCCTCCAGGCACCAGTTTTACTGATACTTGTGACATTTGCAGGTGTTAGGCTTCAAGGGGATGAAGTCGCACCTTCTACCCAGGGTTATGGAGCTCCGCGCAGGGTGAGATTTCAGGCTTCACCCCTGGCTGGAGGTGTGAAAATAAAACACTTCACATACTCAGGAAAGCGTATTTAGCTGCTTTACAGTATCAGAATAAGGCCTGCAAGGCCTTGGGCCTACTTCCAGCCTCCTGGCACCAGTTTTACTGATACTTGTGACATTTGTAGGTGTTAGGCTTCAAGGGGATGAAGCCGCACCTTCTACCCAGGGTTATGGAGCTCCGCGCAGGGTGAGATTTCAGGCTTCACCCCTGGCTGGAGGTGTGAAAATAAAACACTTCACATACTCAGGAAAGCGTATTTAGCTGCTTTACAGTATCAGAATAAGGCCTGCAAGGCCTTGGGCCTACTTCCAGCCTCCTGGCACCAGTTTTACTGATACTTGTGACATTTGTAGGTGTTAGGCTTCAAGGGGGTGAAGTCGCACCTTCTACCCAGGGTCATGGAGCTCCGCGCAGGGTGAGATTTCAGGCTTCACCCCTGGCTGGAGGTGTGAAAATAAAACACTTCACACACTCAGGAAAGTGTATTTAGCTCCTTTACAGTATCAGAATAAGGCCTGCAAGGCCTTGGGCCTACTTCCAGCCTCCTGGCACCAGTTTTACTGATACTTGTGACATTTGCAGGTGTTAGGCTTCAAGGGGATGAAGTCGCACCTTCTACCCAGGGTCATGGAGCTTCGCGCAGGGTGAGATTTCAGGGTTCACCCCTGGATGGAAGTGTGAAAATAAAACACTTCACTTACTCAGGAAAGTGTATTTAACTCATTTACAGTATCAGAACAAGGCCTGCAAGGCCTTGGGTTTGTTTCCAGCCTCCAGGCACCAGTTGTACTGATACTTGTGACACTTGGAGGTGTTATGCTTCAAGGGGATGAAGTCGCACCTTCTACCCAGGGTCATGGAGCTTCACGCAGGGTAAGATTTCAGGGTTCACCCCTGGCTGGAGGTGTGAAAATAAAACACTTCACATACTCAGGAAAGTGTATTTAACTGCTTTACAGTATCACAATAAGGCCTGCAAGGCCTTGGGTGTGTTTCCAGCCTCCAGGCACCAGTTTTACTGATACTTGTGACATTTGCAGGTGTTAGGCTTCAAGGGGATGAAGTCGCACCTTCTACCCAGGGTTATGGAGCTCCGCGCAGGGTGAGATTTCAGGGTTCACCCCTGGATGGAAGTGTGAAAATAAAACACTTCACTTACTCAGGAAAGTGTATTTAACTCCTTTACAGTATCAGAACAAGGCCTGCAAGGCCTTGGGTTTGTTTCCAGCCTCCAGGCACCAGTTGTACTGATACTTGTGACACTTGGAGGTGTTATGCTTCAAGGGGATGAAGTCGCACCTTCTACCCAGGGTCATGGAGCTCCGCGCAGGGTAAGATTTCAGGGTTCACCCCTGGCTGGAGGTGTGAAAACAAATCACTTCACATACTCAGGAAAGTGTATTTCACTCCTTTACAGTATCAGAATAGGGCCTGCAATGCCTTGGGTGTGTTTCCAGCCTCCAGACACCAGTTTTACTGATACTGGTGACATTTGCAGGTGTTAGGCTTCAAGGGGATGAAGTCGCACCTTCTACCCAGGGTCATGGAGCTCCGCGCAGGGTTAGATTTCAGGGTTCACCCCTGGCTCAAGGTGTGAAAACAAAACACTTCACATACTCGGGAAAGTGTATTTAACTCCTTTACAGTATCAGGATAAGGCCTGCAAGGCCTTGGGTGTGTTTCCAGCACCCAGGCACCAGTTTTACTGATGCTTGTGACGTTTGCAGGTGTTAGGCTTCAAGGGGATGAAGTCGCACCTTCTACCCAGGGTTATGGAGCTCCGCTCAGGGTGAGAATTCAGGGTTCACCCCTGGCTGGTGGTGTGAAAACAAAACACTTCACATACTCATTAAAGTGTATTTAACTCCTTTACAGTATCAGAATAGGACCTGCAATGCCTTGGGTGTGTTTCCAGCCTCCAGACTCCAGTTTTACTGATACTGGTGACATTTGCAGGTGTTAGGCTTCAAGGGGATGAAGTCGCAACTTCTACCCAGGGTTATGGAGCTCCGCGCAGGGTGAGATATCAGGGTTCACCCCTGGATGGAAGTGTGAAAATAAAACACTTCACTTACTCAGGAAAGTGTATTTAACTCATTTACAGTATCAGAACAAGGCCTGCAAGGCCTTGGGTTTGTTTCCAGCCTCCAGGCACCAGTTGTACTGATACTTGTGACACTTGGAGGTGTTATGCTTCAAGGGGATGAAGTCGCACCTTCTACCCAGGGTCATGGAGCTTCGCGCAGGGTAAGATTTCAGGGTTCACCCCTGGCTGGAGGTGTGAAAATAAAACACTTCACATACTCAGGAAAGTGTATTTAACTGCTTTACAGTATCACAATAAGGCCTGCAAGGCCTTGGGTGTGTTTCCAGCCTCCAGGCACCAGTTGTACTGATACTTGTGACACTTGGAGGTGTTAGGCTTCAAGGGGATGAAGTCGCACCTTCTACCCAGGGTCATGGAGCTCCGCGCAGGGTGAGATTTCAGGCTTCACCCCTGGCTGGAGGTGTGAAAATAAAACACTTCACATACTCAGGAAAGTGTATTTAGCTGCTTTACAGTATCGGAATAAGGCCTGCAAGGCCTTGGGCCTACTTCCAGCCTCCTGGCACCAGTTTTACTGATACTTGTGACATTTGTAGGTGTTAGGCTTCAAGGGGATGAAGTCGCACCTTCTACCCAGGGTCATGGAGCTCCGCGCAGGGTGAGATTTCAGGCTTCACCCCTGGCTGGAGGTGTGAAAATAAAACACTTCACATACTCAGGAAAGTGTATTTAGCTCCTTTACAGTATCAGAATAAGGCCTGCAAGGCCTTGGGCCTACTTCCAGCCTCCTGGCACCAGTTTTACTGATACTTGTGACATTTGCAGGTGTTAGGCTTCAAGGGGATGAAGTCGCACCTTCTACCCAGGGTCATGGAGCTCCGTGCAGGGTAAGGTTTCAGGCTTCACCCCAGGCTGGAGGTGTTAAAATAAAACACTTCACATACTCAGGAAAGTGTATTTAGCTGCTTTACTGTATCAGAATAAGGCCTGCAAGGCCTTGGGCCTACTTCCAGCCTCCTGGCACCAGATTTACTGATACTTGTGACATTTGTAGGTGTTAGGCTTCAAGGGGATGAAGTCGCACCTTCTACCCAGGGTCATGGAGCTCCGCGCAGGGTGAGATTTCAGGGTTCACCCCAGGCTTGAGGTGTGAAAATAAAACACTTCACATACTCAGGAAAGTGTATTTAGCTCCTTTACAGTATCAGAATAAGGCCTGCAAGGCCTTGGGCCTACATCCAGCCTACTGGCACCAGTTTTACTGATACTTGTGACATTTGCAGGTGTTGGGCTTCAAGGGGATCAAGTCGCACCTTCTACCCAGGGTTATGGAGCTCCGCGCAGGGTGAGATTTCAGGGTTCACCCCATGCTTGAGGTGTGAAAATAAAAGCTTCACATACTCAGGAAAGTATATTTAGCTCCTTTACAGTATCAGAATAAGGCCTGCAAGGCCTTGGGCCTACTTCCAGCCTCCTGGCACCAGTTTTACTGATACTTGTGACATTTGCAGGTGTTAGGCTTCAAGGGGATGAAGTCGCACCTTCTACCCAGGGTCATGGAGCTTCGCGCAGGGTGAGATTTCAGGGTTCACCCCTGGATGGAAGTGTGAAAATAAAACACTTCACTTACTCAGGAAAGTGTATTTAACTCATTTACAGTATCAGAACAAGGCCTGCAAGGCCTTGGGTTTGTTTCCAGCCTCCAGGCACCAGTTGTACTGATACTTGTGACACTTGGAGGTGTTATGCTTCAAGGGGATGAAGTCGCACCTTCTACCCAGGGTCATGGAGCTTCGCGCAGGGTAAGATTTCAGGGTTCACCCCTGGCTGGAGGTGTGAAAATAAAACACTTCACATACTCAGGAAAGTGTATTTAACTGCTTTACAGTATCACAATAAGGCCTGCAAGGCCTTGGGTGTGTTTCCAGCCTCCAGGCACCAGTTTTACTGATACTTGTGACATTTGCAGGTGTTAGGCTTCAAGGGGATGAAGTCGCACCTTCTACCCAGGGTTATGGAGCTCCGCGCAGGGTGAGATTTCAGGGTTCACCCCTGGATGGAAGTGTGAAAATAAAACACTTCACTTACTCAGGAAAGTGTATTTAACTCATTTACAGTATCAGAACAACGCCTGCAAGGCCTTGGGTTTGTTTCCAGCCTCCAGGCACCAGTTGTACTGATACTTGTGACACTTGGAGGTGTTATGCTTCAAGGGGATGAAGTCGCACCTTCTACCCAGGGTTATGGAGCTCCGCGCAGGGTGAGAATTCAGGGTTCACCCCTGGCTGGAGGTGTGAAAATAAAACACTTCACATACTCAGGAAAGCGTATTTAGCTCCTTTACAGTATCAGAATAAGGCCTGCAAGGCCTTGGGCCTACTTCCAGCCTCCTGGCACCAGTTTTACTGATACTTCTGACATTTGTAGGTGTTAGGCTTCAAGGGGATGAAGTCGCACCTTCTACCCAGGGTCATGGAGCTCCGCGCAGGGTGAGATTTCAGGCTTCACCCCTGGCTGGAGGTGTGAAAATAAAACACTTCACATACTCAGGAAAGTGTATTTAGCTCCTTTACAGTATCAGAATAAGGCCTGCAAGGCCTTGGGCCTACTTCCAGCCTCCTGGCACCAGTTTTACTGATACTTGTGACATTTGCAGGTGTTAGGCTTCAAGGGGATGAAGTCGCACCTTCTACCCAGGGTCATGGAGCTCCGCGCAGGGTAAGGTTTCAGGCTTCACCCCAGGCTGGAGGTGTGAAAATAAAACACTTCACATACTCAGGAAAGTGTATTTAGCTGCTTTACTGTATCAGAGTAAGGCCTGCAAGGCCTTGGGCCTACTTCCAGCCTCCTGGCACCAGATTTACTGATACTTGTGACATTTGTAGGTGTTAGGCTTCAAGGGGATGAAGTCGCACCTTCTACCCAGGGTCATGGAGCTCCGCGCAGGGTGAGATTTCAGGGTTCACCCCAGGCTTGAGGTGTGAAAATAAAACACTTCACATACTCAGGAAATTGTATTTAGCTGCTTTACAGTATCAGAATAAGGCCTGCAAGGCCTTGGGCCTACTTCCAGCGTCCTGGCACCAGTTTTACTGATACTTGTGACATTTGCAGGTGTTAGGCTTCAAGGGGATGAAGTCGCACCTTCTACCCAGTGTCATGGAGCTCCGCGCAGGGTGAGATTTCTGGCTTCACCCCAGGCTTGAGGTGTGAAAATAAAACACTTCACATCCTCAGGAAAGTGTATTTAACTGCTTTACAGTATCATAATAAGGCCTGCAAGGCCTTGGGTGTGTTTCCAGCCTCCAGGCACCAGTTTTACTGATACTTGTGACATTTGCAGGTGTTAGGCTTCAAGGGGATGAAGTCGCACCTTCTACCCAGGGTCATGGAGCTCCGCGCAGGGTGAGATTTCAGGGTTCACCCCTGGATGGAAGTGTGAAAATAAAACACTTCACATACTCAGGAAAGTGTATTTAACTCCTTTACAGTATCAGAACAAGGCCTGCAAGGCCTTGGGCCTACTTCCAGCCTCCTGGCACCAGTTTTACTGATACTTGTGACATTTGTAGGTGTTAGGCTTCAAGGGGATGAAGTCGCACCTTCTACCCAGGGTCATGGAGCTCCGCGCAGGGTGAGATTTCAGGGTTCACCCCAGGCTTGAGGTGTGATAAATATACACTTCACATACTCAGGAAAGTGTATTTAGCTGCTTTACAGTATCAGAATAAGGCCTGCAAGGCCTTGGGCCTACTTCCAGCCTCCTGGCACCAGTTTTACTGATACTTGTGACATTTGTAGGTGTTAGGCTTCAAGGGGATGAAGTCGCACCTTCTACCCAGGGTTATGGAGCTCCGCGCAGGGTGAGATTTCAGGGTTCACCCCTGGATGGAAGTGTGAAAATAAAACACTTCACATACTCAGGAAAGCGTATTTAGCTGCTTTACAGTATCAGAATAAGGCCTGCAAGGCCTTGGGCCTACTTCCAGCCTCCTGGCACCAGATTTACTGATACTTGTGACATTTGCAGGTGTTAGGCTTCAAGGGGATGAAGCCGCACCTTCTACCCAGGGTTATGGAGCTCCGCGCAGGGTGAGATTTCAGGCTTCACCCCTGGCTGGAGGTGTGAAAATAAAACACTTCACATACTCAGGAAAGCGTATTTAGCTGCTTTACAGTATCAGAATAAGGCCTGCAAGGCCTTGGGCCTACTTCCAGCCTCCTGGCACCAGTTTTACTGATACTTGTGACATTTGTAGGTGTTAGGCTTCAAGGGGATGAAGTCGCACCTTCTACCCAGGGTCATGGAGCTCCGCGCAGGGTGAGATTTCAGGCTTCACCCCTGGCTGGAGGTGTGAAAATAAAACACTTCACACACTCAGGAAAGTGTATTTAGCTCCTTTACAGTATCAGAATAAGGCCTGCAAGGCCTTGGGCCTACTTCCAGCCTCCTGGCACCAGTTTTACTGATACTTGTGACATTTGTAGTTGTTAGGCTTCATGGGGATGAAGTCGCACCTTCTACCCAGGGTTATGGAGCTCCGCGCAGGGTGAGATTTCAGGGTTCACCCCTGGATGGAAGTGTGAAAATAAAACACTTCACATACTCAGGAAAGTGTATTTAGCTGCTTTACAGTATCAGAATAAGGCCTGCAAGGCCTTGGGCCTACTTCCAGCCTCCTGGCACCAGATTTACTGATACTTGTGACATTTGCAGGTGTTAGGCTTCAAGGGGATGAAGTCGCACCTTCTACCCAGTGTCATGGAGCTCCGCGCAGGGTGAGATTTCTGGCTTCACCCCAGGCTTGAGGTGTGAAAATAAAACACTTCACATCCTCAGGAAAGTGTATTTAACTGCTTTACAGTATCATAATAAGGCCTGCAAGGCCTTGGGTGTGTTTCCAGCCTCCAGGCACCAGTTTTACTGATACTTGTGACATTTGCAGGTGTTAGGCTTCAAGGGGATGAAGTCGCACCTTCTACCCAGGGTCATGGAGCTCCGCGCAGGGTGAGATTTCAGGGTTCACCCCTGGATGGAAGTGTGAAAATAAAACACTTCACATACTCAGGAAAGTGTATTTAACTCCTTTACAGTATCAGAACAAGGCCTGCAAGGCCTTGGGCCTACTTCCAGCCTCCTGGCACCAGTTTTACTGATACTTGTGACATTTGTAGGTGTTAGGCTTCAAGGGGATGAAGTCGCACCTTCTACCCAGGGTCATGGAGCTCCGCGCAGGGTGAGATTTCAGGGTTCACCCCAGGCTTGAGGTGTGAAAAATATACACTTCACATACTCAGGAAAGTGTATTTAGCTGCTTTACAGTATCAGAATAAGGCCTGCAAGGCCTTGGGCCTACTTCCAGCCTCCTGGCACCAGTTTTACTGATACTTGTGACATTTGTAGGTGTTAGGCTTCAAGGGGATGAAGTCGCACCTTCTACCCAGGGTTATGGAGCTCCGCGCAGGGTGAGATTTCAGGGTTCACCCCTGGATGGAAGTGTGAAAATAAAACACTTCACATACTCAGGAAAGCGTATTTAGCTGCTTTACAGTATCAGAATAAGGCCTGCAAGGCCTTGGGCCTACTTCCAGCCTCCTGGCACCAGATTTACTGATACTTGTGACATTTGCAGGTGTTAGGCTTCAAGGGGATGAAGCCGCACCTTCTACCCAGGGTTATGGAGCTCCGCGCAGGGTGAGATTTCAGGCTTCACCCCTGGCTGGAGGTGTGAAAATAAAACACTTCACATACTCAGGAAAGCGTATTTAGCTGCTTTACAGTATCAGAATAAGGCCTGCAAGGCCTTGGGCCTACTTCCAGCCTCCTGGCACCAGTTTTACTGATACTTGTGACATTTGTAGGTGTTAGGCTTCAAGGGGATGAAGTCGCACCTTCTACCCAGGGTCATGGAGCTCCGCGCAGGGTGAGATTTCAGGCTTCACCCCTGGCTGGAGGTGTGAAAATAAAACACTTCACACACTCAGGAAAGTGTATTTAGCTCCTTTACAGTATCAGAATAAGGCCTGCAAGGCCTTGGGCCTACTTCCAGCCTCCTGGCACCAGTTTTACTGATACTTGTGACATTTGCAGGTGTTAGGCTTCAAGGGGATGAAGTCGCACCTTCTACCCAGGGTCATGGAGCTTCGTGCAGGGTGAGATTTCAGGGTTCACCCCTGGATGGAAGTGTGAAAATAAAACACTTCACTTACTCAGGAAAGTGTATTTAACTCATTTACAGTATCAGAACAAGGCCTGCAAGGCCTTGGGTTTGTTTCCAGCCTCCAGGCACCAGTTGTACTGATACTTGTGACACTTGGAGGTGTTATGCTTCAAGGGGATGAAGTCGCACCTTCTACCCAGGGTCATGGAGCTTCGCGCAGGGTAAGATTTCAGGGTTCACCCCTGGCTGGAGGTGTGAAAATAAAACACTTCACATACTCATGAAAGTGTATTTAACTGCTTTACAGTATCACAATAAGGCCTGCAAGGCCTTGGGTGTGTTTCCAGCCTCCAGGCACCAGTTTTACTGATACTTGTGACATTTGCAGGTGTTAGGCTTCAAGGGGATGAAGTCGCACCTTCTACCCAGGGTTATGGAGCTCCGCGCAGGGTGAGATTTCAGGGTTCACCCCTGGATGGAAGTGTGAAAATAAAACACTTCACTTACTCAGGAAAGTGTATTTAACTCCTTTACAGTATCAGAACAAGGCCTGCAAGGCCTTGGGTTTGTTTCCAGCCTCCAGGCACCAGTTGTACTGATACTTGTGACACTTGGAGGTGTTATGCTTCAAGGGGATGAGGTCGCACCTTCTACCCAGGGTCATGGAGCTCCGCGCAGGGTAAGATTTCAGGGTTCACCCCTGGCTGGAGGTGTGAAAATAAATCACTTCACATACTCAGTAAAGTGTATTTCACTCCTTTACAGTATCAGAATAGGGCCTGCAATGCCTTGGGTGTGTTTCCAGCCTCCAGACACCAGTTTTACTGATACTGGTGACATTTGCAGGTGTTAGGCTTCAAGGGGAAGAAGTCGCACCTTCTACCCAGGGTCATGGAGCTCCGCGCAGGGTTAGATTTCAGGGTTCACCCCTGGCTCAAGGTGTGAAAACAAAACACTTCACATACTCAGGAAAGTGTATTTAACTCCTTTACAGTATCAGGATAAGGCCTGCAAGGCCTTGGGTGTGTTTCCAGCACCCAGGCACCAGTTTTACTGATGCTTGTGACTTTTGCAGGTGTTAGGCTTCAAGGGGATGAAGTCGCACCTTCTACCCAGGGTTATGGAGCTCCGCTCAGGGTGAGAATTCAGGGTTCACCCCTGGCTGGTGGTGTGAAAACAAAACACTTCACATACTCATTAAAGTGTATTTAACTCCTTTACAGTATCAGAATAGGACCTGCAATGCCTTGGGTGTGTTTCCAGCCTCCAGACTCCAGTTTTACTGATACTGGTGACATTTGCAGGTGTTAGGCTTCAAGGGGATGAAGTCGCAACTTCTACCCAGGGTTATGGATATCCGCGCAGGGTGAGATATCAGGGTTCACCCCTGGATGGAAGTGTGAAAATAAAACACTTCACTTACTCAGGAAAGTGTATTTAACTCATTTACAGTATCAGAACAAGGCCTGCAAGGCCTTGGGTTTGTTTCCAGCCTCCAGGCACCAGTTGTACTGATACTTGTGACACTTGGAGGTGTTATGCTTCAAGGGGATGAAGTCGCACCTTCAAACCCAGGGTCATGGAGCTTCGCGCAGGGTAAGATTTCAGGGTTCACCCCTGGCTGGAGGTGTGAAAATAAAACACTTCACATACTCAGGAAAGTGTATTTAACTGCTTTACAGTATCACAATAAGGCCTGCAAGGCCTTGGGTGTGTTTCCAGCCTCCAGGCACCAGTTTTACTGATACTTGTGACATTTGCAGGTGTTAGGCTTCAAGGGGATGAAGTCGCACCTTCTACCCAGGGTTATGGAGCTCCGCGCAGGGTGAGATTTCAGGGTTCACCCCTGGATGGAAGTGTGAAAATAAAACACTTCACTTACTCAGGAAAGTGTATTTAACTCCTTTACAGTATCAGAACAAGGCCTGCAAGGCCTTGGGTTTGTTTCCAGCCTCCAGGCACCAGTTGTACTGATACTTGTGACACTTGGAGGTGTTATGCTTCAAGGGGATGAAGTCGCACCTTCTACCCAGGGTCATGGAGCTCCGCGCAGGGTGAGATTTCAGGCTTCACCCCTGGCTGGAGGTGTGAAAATAAAACACTTCACATACTCAGGAAAGTGTATTTAGCTGCTTTACAGTATCAGAATAAGGCCTGCAAGGCCTTGGGCCTACTTCCAGCCTCCTGGCACCAGTTTTACTGATACTTGTGCCATTTGTAGGTGTTAGGCTTCAAGGGGATGAAGTTGCACCTTCTACCCAGGGTTATGGACCTTCGCGCAGGGTATGATTTCGGGTTTCAACCCTGGCTGGAGATGTGAAATCAAAACACTTCACAGACTCAGTAAAGAGTATTTAAGTCCTTCACAGTAACAGAACAAGGCCTGCAAGGCCTTTGGCCTGATTCCAGCCTCCTGGCACTAATTTACTGATACTTGTGACATTTGCAGGCGTTAGGCTTCAAGGGGACAAAGTCGCACCTTCTACCCGGGCTTATGGAGCTCCGCGCAGGGTGAGATATCAGGGTTCACCCCTGGCTGGAGGTGTGAAAATAAAGCACTTCACATACTCAGGAAAGTGTATTTAACTCCTTTAAAGTATCAGAATAATGCCTGCAAGGCCTTGGGTGTGTTTCCAGCCTCCAGGCACCAGTTTTACTGATAATTGTGACATTTGCCGGTGTTAGGCTTCATGGGGATGAAGTCGCACCTTCTACCCAGGGTTATGGAGCTCCGCGCAGGGTGAGAAGTCAGGGTTCACCCCTGGCTGGAGGTGTGAAAATAAAACACTTCACATACTCAGGAAAGTGTATTTAACTCCTTTACAGTATCAGAATAAGGCCTGCAAGGCCTTGGGTGTGTTTCCAGCATCCAGGCACCAGTTTTACTGATGCTTGTGACCTTTGCAGGTGTTAGGCTTCAAGGGGAGGAAGTCGCACCTTACACCCAGGGTCATGGAGCTCCGCGCAGGGTTAGATTTCAGGGTTCACCCCTGGCTCAAGGTGTGAAAACAAATCACTTCACATACTCAGTAAAGTGTATTTCACTCCTTTACAGTATCAGAATAGGGCCTGCAATGCCTTGGGTGTGTTTCCAGCCTCCAGACACCAGTTTTACTGATACTGGTGACATTTGCAGGTGTTAGGCTTCAAGGGGAAGAAGTCGCACCTTCTACCCAGGGTAATGGAGCTCCGCGCAGGGTTAGATTTCAGGGTTCACCCCTGGCTCAAGGTGTGAAAACAAAACACTTCACATACTCAGGAAAGTGTATTTAACTCCTTTACAGTATCAGGATAAGGCCTGCAAGGCCTTGGGTGTGTTTCCAGCACCCAGGCACCAGTTTTACTGATGCTTGTGACGTTTGCAGGTGTTAGGCTTCAAGGGGATGAAGTCGCACCTTCTACCCAGGGTTATGGAGCTCCGCTCAGGGTGAGAATTCAGGGTTCACCCCTGGCTGGTGGTGTGAAAACAAAACACTTCACATACTCAGTAAAGTGTATTTAACTCCTTTACAGTATCAGAATAGGACCTGCAATGCCTTGGGTGTGTTTCCAGCCTCCAGACTCCAGTTTTACTGATGCTTGTGACATTTGCAGGTGTTAGGCTTCAAGGGGATGAAGTCGCAACTTCTACCCAGGGTTATGGAGCTCCGCGCAGGGTGAGAATTCAGGGTTCACCCCTGGCTGTTGGTGTGAAAACAAAACACTTTACATACTCAGTAAAGTGTATTTAACTCCTTCACAGTATCAGAACAAGGCCTGCAAGGCCTTGGGCCTACTTCCAGCCTCCTAGCACCAATTTACTGATACTTGTGACATTTGCAGGTGTTAGGCTTCAAGGGGATGAAGTTGCACCTTCTACCCAAGGTTATGGAGCTCCGCGCAGGGTGAGAATTCAGGGTTCACCCCTGGCTGTTGGTGTGAAAACAAAACACTTTACATACTCAGTAAAGTGTATTTAACTCCTTCACAGTATCAGAACAAGGCCTGCAAGGCCTTGGGCCTAATTCCAGCCTCCTGGCACCAATTTACTGATACTTGTGACATTTGCAGGTGTTAGGCTTCAAGGGGATAAAGTTGCACCTTCTACCCAAGGGTATGGAGCTCCGCGCAGGGTGAGATATCAGGGTTCAACCCTGGCTGGAGGTGTGAAAATAAAACACTTCACATACTCAGCAAAGTGTATTTAACTCCTCTACAGTATCAGAATAAGGCCTGCAAGGCCTTGGGTGTGTTTCCAGCATCCAGGAACCAGTTTTACTGATGCTTGTGACATTTGCAGGTGTTAGGCTTCAAGGGGATGAAGTCGCACCTTCTACCCAGGGTTATGGAGCTCCGCGCAGGGTGAGAATTCAGGGTTCACCCCTGGCTGTTGGTGTGAAAACAAAACACTTTACATACTCAGTAAAGTGTATTTAACTCCTTCACAGTATCAGAACAAGGCCTGCAAGGCCTTGGGCCTACTTCCAGCCTCCTAGCACCAATTTACTGATACTTGTGACATTTGCAGGTGTTAGGCTTCAAGGGGATGAAGTTGCACCTTCTACCCAAGGTTATGGAGCTCCGCGCAGGGTGAGAATTCAGGGTTCACCCCTGGCTGTTGGTGTGAAAACAAAACACTTTACATACTCAGTAAAGTGTATTTAACTCCTTTAAAGTATCAGAATAATGCCTGCAAGGCCTTGGGTGTGTTTCCAGCCTCCAGGCACCAGTTTTACTGATAATTGTGACATTTGCCGGTGTTAGGCTTCATGGGGATGAAGTCGCACCTTCTACCCAGGGTTATGGAGCTCCGCGCAGGGTGAGAAGTCAGGGTTCACCCCTGGCTGGAGGTGTGAAAATAAAACACTTCACATACTCAGGAAAGTGTATTTAACTCCTTTACAGTATCAGAATAAGGCCTGCAAGGCCTTGGGTGTGTTTCCAGCATCCAGGCACCAGTTTTACTGATGCTTGTGACCTTTGCAGGTGTTAGGCTTCAAGGGGAGGAAGTCGCACCTTCTACCCAGGGTCATGGAGCTCCGCGCAGGGTTAGATTTCAGGGTTCACCCCTGGCTCAAGGTGTGAAAACAAATCACTTCACATACTCAGTAAAGTGTATTTCACTCCTTTACAGTATCAGAATAGGGCCTGCAATGCCTTGGGTGTGTTTCCAGCCTCCAGACACCAGTTTTACTGATACTGGTGACATTTGCAGGTGTTAGGCTTCAAGGGGAAGAAGTCGCACCTTCTACCCAGGGTAATGGAGCTCCGCGCAGGGTTAGATTTCAGGGTTCACCCCTGGCTCAAGGTGTGAAAACAAAACACTTCACATACTCAGGAAAGTGTATTTAACTCCTTTACAGTATCAGGATAAGGCCTGCAAGGCCTTGGGTGTGTTTCCAGCACCCAGGCACCAGTTTTACTGATGCTTGTGACATTTGCAGGTGTTAGGCTTCAAGGGGATGAAGTCGCACCTTCTACCCAGGGTTATGGAGCTCCGCTCAGGGTGAGAATTCAGGGTTCACCCCTGGCTGGTGGTGTGAAAACAAAACACTTCACATACTCAGTAAAGTGTATTTAACTCCTTTACAGTATCAGAATAGGACCTGCAATGCCTTGGGTGTGTTTCCAGCCTCCAGACTCCAGTTTTACTGATGCTTGTGACATTTGCAGGTGTTAGGCTTCAAGGGGATGAAGTCGCAACTTCTACCCAGGGTTATGGAGCTCCGCGCAGGGTGAGAATTCAGGGTTCACCCCTGGCTGTTGGTGTGAAAACAAAACACTTTACATACTCAGTAAAGTGTATTTAACTCCTTCACAGTATCAGAACAAGGCCTGCAAGGCCTTGGGCCTACTTCCAGCCTCCTAGCACCAATTTACTGATACTTGTGACATTTGCAGGTGTTAGGCTTCAAGGGGATGAAGTTGCACCTTCTACCCAAGGTTATGGAGCTCCGCGCAGGGTGAGAATTCAGGGTTCACCCCTGGCTGTTGGTGTGAAAACAAAACACTTTACATACTCAGTAAAGTGTATTTAACTCCTTCACAGTATCAGAACAAGGCCTGCAAGGCCTTGGGCCTAATTCCAGCCTCCTGGCACCAATTTACTGATACTTGTGACATTTGCAGGTGTTAGGCTTCAAGGGGATAAAGTTGCACCTTCTACCCAAGGGTATGGAGCTCCGCGCAGGGTGAGATATCAGGGTTCAACCCTGGCTGGAGGTGTGAAAATAAAACACTTCACATACTCAGCAAAGTGTATTTAACTCCTCTACAGTATCAGAATAAGGCCTGCAAGGCCTTGGGTGTGTTTCCAGCATCCAGGAACCAGTTTTACTGATGCTTGTGACATTTGCAGGTGTTAGGCTTCAAGGGGATGAAGTCGCACCTTCTACCCAGGGTTATGGAGCCCCGCGCAGGGTGAGAATTCAGGGTTCACCCCTGGCTGTTGGTGTGAAAACAAAACACTTTACATACTCAGTAAAGTGTATTTAACTCCTTCACAGTATCAGAACAAGGCCTGCAAGGCCTTGGGCCTACTTCCAGCCTCCTAGCACCAATTTACTGATACTTGTGACATTTGCAGGTGTTAGGCTTCAAGGGGATGAAGTTGCACCTTCTACCCAAGGTTATGGAGCTCCGCGCAGGGTGAGAATTCAGGGTTCACCCCTGGCTGTTGGTGTGAAAACAAAACACTTTACATACTCAGGAAAGTGTATTTAACTCCTTTACAGTATCAGAATAAGGCCTGCAAGGCCTTGGGTGTGTTTCCAGCATCCAGGCACCAGTTTTACTGATGCTTGTGACATTTGCAGGTGTTAGGCTTCAAGGGGATGAAGTCGCACCTTCTACCCAGGGTTATGGAGCTCTGCGCAGGGTGAGAATTCAGGGTTCACCCCTGGCTGTTTGTGTGTAAACAAAACACTTCACATACTCAGTAAAGAGTATCTATCTCCTTCACAGTAACTGAACAAGGCCTGCAAGGCCTTGGGCCTAATTCCAGCCTCCAGACACCAGTTTTAATGATCCTTGTGACATTTGCAGGTGTTAGGCTTCAAGGGGAGGAAGTCGCACCTTCTACCCAGGGTCATGGAGCTCCGCGCAGGGTTAGATTTCAGGGTTCACCCCTGGCTCAAGGTGTGAAAACAAAACACTTCACATTCTCAGTAAAGTGTATTTAACTCCTTTACAGTATCAGAATAAGGCCTGCAAGGCCTTGGGTGTGTTTCCAGCATCCAGGAACCAGTTTTACTGATGCTTGTGACATTTGCAGGTGTTAGGCTTCAAGGGGATGAAGTCGCACCTTCTACCCAGGGTTATGGAGCTCCGCGCAGGGTGAGAATTCAGGGTTCACCCCTGGCTGTTGGTGTGAAAACAAAACACTTTACATACTCAGTAAAGTGTATTTAACTCCTTCACAGTATCAGAACAAGGCCTGCAAGGCCTTGGGCCTACTTCCAGCCTCCTAGCACCAATTTACTGATACTTGTGACATTTGCAGGTGTTAGGCTTCAAGGGGATGAAGTTGCACCTTCTACCCAAGGTTATGGAGCTCCGCGCAGGGTGAGAATTCAGGGTTCACCCCTGGCTGTTGGTGTGAAAACAAAACACTTTACATACTCAGTAAAGTGTATTTAACTCCTTCACAGTATCAGAACAAGGCCTGCAAGGCCTTGGGCCTAATTCCAGCCTCCTGGCACCAATTTACTGATACTTGTGACATTTGCAGGTGTTAGGCTTCAAGGGGATAAAGTTGCACCTTCTACCCAAGGGTATGGAGCTCCGCGCAGGGTGAGATATCAGGGTTCACCCCTGGCTGGAGGTGTGAAAATAAAACACTTCACATACTCAGGAAAGTGTATTTAACTCCTTTACAGTATCAGAATAAGGCCTGCAAGGCCTTGGGTGTGTTTCCAGCATCCAGGCACCAGTTTTACTGATGCTTGTGACATTTGCAGGTGTTAGGCTTCAAGGGGATGAAGTCGCACCTTCTACCCAGGGTTATGGAGCTCTGCGCAGGGTGAGAATTCAGGGTTCACCCCTGGCTGTTTGTGTGTAAACAAAACACTTCACATACTCAGTAAAGAGTATCTATCTCCTTCACAGTAACTGAACAAGGCCTGCAAGGCCTTGGGCCTAATTCCAGCCTCCAGACACCAGTTTTAATGATCCTTGTGACATTTGCAGGTGTTAGGCTTCAAGGGGAGGAAGTCGCACCTTCTACCCAGGGTCATGGAGCTCCGCGCAGGGTTAGATTTCAGGGTTCACCCCTGGCTCAAGGTGTGAAAACAAAACACTTCACATTCTCAGTAAAGTGTATTTAACTCCTTTACAGTATCAGAATAGGACCTGCAATGCCTTGGGTGTGTTTCCAGCCTCCAGACACCAGTTTTACTGATACTGGTGACATTTGCAGGTGTTAGGCTTCAAGGGGATGAAGTCGCAACTTCTACCCAGCGTTATGGAGCTCCGCGCAGGGTGAGAATTCAGGGTTCACCCCTGGCTGTTGGTGTGAAAACAAAACACTTTACATACTCAGTAAAGTGTATTTAACTCCTTCACAGTATCATAACAAGGCCTGCAAGGCCTTGGGCCTAGTTCCAGCCTCCTAGCACCAATTTACTGATACTTGTGACATTTGCAGGTGTTAGGCTTCAAGGGGATAAAGTTGCACCTTCTACCCAAGGGTATGGAGCTCCGCGCAGGGTGAGATATCAGGGTTCACCCCTGGCTGGAGGTGTGAAAATAAAACACTTCACATACTCAGGAAAGTGTATTTAACTCCTTTACAGTATCAGAATAAGGCCTGCAAGGCCTTGGGCCTACTTCCAGCCTCCTGGCACCAGTTTTACTGATACTTGTGACATTTGCAGGTGTTAGGCTTCAAGGGGATCAAGTCGCACCTTCTACCCAAGGGTATGGAGCTCCGCGCAGGGTTAGATTTCAGGGTTCACCCCTGGCTCAAGGTGTGAAAACAAAACACTTCACATACTCAGGAAAGTGTATTTAACTCCTTTACAGTATCAGGATAAGGCCTGCAAGGCCTTGGGTGTGTTTCCAGCATCCAGGCACCAGTTTAACTGATGCTTGTGACATTTGCAGGTGTCAGGCTTCAAGGGGATGAAGTCGCACCTTCTACCCAGGGTTAAGGAGCTTTGCGCAGGGTAAGATTTCAGGGTTCACCGCTGGCTGGAGGTGTGAAAATAAAACACTTCACATACTCAGGAAAGCGTATTTAGCTCCTTTACAGTATCAGAATAAGGCCTACAAGGCCTTGGGTGTGTTTCCAGCCTCCAGGCACCAGTTTTACTGATACTTGAGACATTTGTAGGTGTTAGGCTTCAAGGGGATGAAGTCGCACCTTCTACCCAGGGTTATGGAGCTCCGCGCAGGGTAAGATTTCAGGCTTCACCCCTGGCTGGAGGTGTGAAAATAAAACACTTCAAATACTCAGGAAAGTGTATTTAGCTCCTTTACAGTATCAGAATAAGGCCTGCAAGGCCTTGGGCCTACTTCCAGCCTCCTGGCACCAGTTTTACTGATACTTGTGACATTTGCAGGTGTTAGGCTTCAAGAGGATGAAGTCGCACCTTCTACCCAGGGTCATGGAGCTTCGCGCAGGGTAAGATTTCAGGGTTCACCCCTGGCTGGAGGTGTGAAAATAAAACACTTCACATACTCAGGAAAGTGTATTTAACTGCTTTACAGTATCACAATAAGGCCTGCAAGGCCTTGGGTGTGTTTCCAGCCTCCAGGCACCAGTTTTACTGATACTTGTGACATTTGCAGGTGTTAGGCTTCAAGGGGATGAAGTCGCACCTTCTACCCAGGGTTATGGAGCTCCGCGCAGGGTAAGATTTCAGGGTTCACCCCAGGCTTGAGGTGTGAAAATAAAACACTTCACATACTCAGGAAAGTGTATTTAGCTGCTTTACAGTATCAGAACAAGGCCTACAAGGCCTTGGGCCTACTTTCAGCCTCCTGGCACCAGTTTTACTGATACTTGTGACATTTGCAGGTGTTAGGCTTCAAGGGGATGAAGTCGCACCTTCTACCCAGTGTCATGGAGCTCCGCGCAGGGTGAGATTTCTGGCTTCACCCCAGGCTTGAGGTGTGAAAATAAAACACTTCACATACTCAGGAAAGTGTATTTAACTGCTTTACAGTATCATAATAAGGCCTGCAAGGCCTTGGGTGTGTTTCCAGCCTCCAGACACCAGTTTTACTGATACTGGTGACATTTGCAGGTGTTAGGCTTCAAGGGGATGAAGTTGCACCTTCTACCCAAGGTTATGGAGCTCCGCGCAGGGTGAGAATTCAGGGTTCACCCCTGGCTGTTGGTGTGAAAACAAAACACTTTACATACTCAGTAAAGTGTATTTAACTCCTTCACAGTATCAGAACAAGGCCTGCAAGGCCTTGGGCCTAATTCCAGCCTCCTGGCACCAATTTACTGATACTTGTGACATTTGCAGGTGTTAGGCTTCAAGGGGATAAAGTTGCACCTTCTACCCAAGGGTATGGAGCTCCGCGCAGGGTGAGATATCAGGGTTCACCCCTGGCTGGAGGTGTGAAAATAAAACACTTCACATACTCAGGAAAGTGTATTTAACTCCTTTACAGTATCAGAATAAGGCCTGCAAGGCCTTGGGTGTGTTTCCAGCATCCAGGCACCAGTTTTACTGATGCTTGTGACATTTGCAGGTGTTAGGCTTCAAGGGGAAGAAGTCGCACCTTCTACCCATGGTCACGGAGCTCCGCGCAGGGTTAGATTTCAGGGTTCACCCCTGGCTCAAGGTGTGAAAATAAAACACTTCACATACTCAGGAAAGTGTATTTCACTCCTTTACAGTATCAGAATAGGGCCTGCAATGCCTTGGGTGTGTTTCCAGCCTCCAGACACCAGTTTTACTGATACTGGTGACATTTGCAGGTGTTAGGCTTCAAGGGGAAGAAGTCGCACCTTCTACCCAGGGTCATGGAGCTCCGCGCAGGGTTAGATTTCAGGGTTCACCCCTGGCTCAAGGTGTGAAAACAAAACACTTCACATACTCAGGAAAGTGTATTTAACTCCTTTACAGTATCAGGATAAGGCCTGCAAGGCCCTGGGTGTGTTTCCAGCATCCAGGCACCAGTTTTACTGATGCTTGTGACGTTTGCAGGTGTTAGGCTTCAAGGGGATGAAGTCGCACCTTCTACCCAGGGTTATGGATCTCCGCGCAGGGTGAGAATTCAGGGTTCACCCCTGGCTGGTGGTGTGAAAACAAAACACTTCACATCCTCAGTAAAGTGTATTTAACTCCTTTACAGTATCAGAATAGGACCTGCAATGCCTTGGGTGTGTTTCCAGCCTCCAGACTCCAGTTTTACTGATACTGGTGACATTTGCAGGTGTTAGGCTTCAAGGGGATGAAGTCGCAACTTCTACCCAGGGTTATGGAGCTCCGCGCAGGGTGAGAATTCAGGGTTCACCCCTGGCTGTTGGTGTGAAAATAAAACACCTCACATTCTCAGGAAAGTGTATTTAGCTCCTTTACAGTATCAGAATATGGCCTGCAAGGCCTTGGGCCTACTTCCAGCCTCCTGGCACCAGTTGTACTGATACTTGTGACATTTGTAGGTGTTAGGCTTCAAGGGGATGAAGTCGCACCTTCTACCCAGGGTCATGGAGCTCCGCGCAGGGTGAGATTTCAGGGTTCACCCCTGGATGGAGGTGTGACTATGTGGAGTGTTTTGTTTTCACACCTCCAGCCAGGCATGAACCCTGAAATCTCACCCTGCGCGGAGCTCCTCAACCCTGTGTAGAAGGTGCAACTTCATCCCCTTGAAGCTGTACACCTCCAAATGTCACACATATTACTAAAACAGGTACCTGGAAGCTAGGGATGGGCCGGAGATCCTGAAGGCTAAGATCTGATACTGGGACTGGTGTTCATGTACGTTCTGGACTATGTGAAGTGTTCTGTTTTCTTCCCCTACCTCCGTCCAAATTAGCAGCAGGCCTCGATTAGGCTACAGGGCGCAGAATATCATTTCTGGTCTCAGGTCTCCCTCGTGATATACCATTGGATTCAGGAGTGGTCCCCACTCCAGCGATAGGGCTCAGTAGAACAGTTGTAGTCACATGCCTCACTCTGTACTGTACTATTCAGTTCCGCAGTGGGCCTCCCCCCGGTCATAGGCTCAGCGTCTGACATACAGTAACTCACTCTGTCTACAGATGTCACCTCAGACGTACACCTAGCTCCAGCTTTAAAAATCAGCTCAGTAGAGTGCCTCCATGCCGGTACTGGGGGTCTCCATTTCAGGTGCATTCCCACCCTCTGCTCTCACTTGGGGTGTTTTTAAACATGTAGGCCTAACTCGGCCGCCTTCCTTCGTTGTGTCACTGTATTTATTTTATTTAGTCTGCGCCCGCCTCCTCTGGCTCGGCGCTCGGCAGTGAATGCCCTCTGCCTGCATGTGAAGCTGCCAGCACACGGCCGCCTGGTGATGCATGCGAGGCCGGAGCCAGGGCCGTGCCCCGCTGCTTGTAAAAGGCCTCCGGTTGCGCCCCCCCCAGCCGTGGGTGCCACAGCCGAGGGTGCAGGCGCCGGGCTGGGGGCTCCCTGGCATTGTTTCCACCCCGCGCTCGGCCGGCGGAGCCCTGTGTTACTTCGGCCCGTTCCAGAACGCGCTCCCCGCGGCCCCCGCAGCCCCACTGTGACGCCGCAGGGCCCGCTCCCTGCAGGAGCCCCCTCCCTCCCGCGGGCCGCCGCTCCCGGCCGCAGGAGGCGAGAGTGGACCGGGGAAAAGGGGCCGGGAGCCCGGGATTTCAGGCATGGAGGCGTCCGCCGTCGGGGGAGCGCCGAGTCTCCCCGCGGATCACAAGCCAGGGACGAGGGGTGGATCCGAAACGGGGGCAGGCCCGGGAGAGGGCCGAAGCTGGGCTCCTGGTCATACATGTGTGGAAGCGCGTGTTTAACTGATTGTGCTTTAAAACGTGGATAATCGGAAGGTAGGAAACACAAAAGTCAGCTCGGAGCAGAGAGCCGAGTGTGCCTCGCAGAGCCCTGTCTGCTCGCGACCAATCAGAGGCTGGCTCCTCCCTGTATATATTCACGGGGCTCGGGCCGAGAGGGACATTTCTGTTCTGTGACAGCGCCCGCGCCGAGACTTGCATTGCAATGGCCGAAACCGCTCCAGCCGCCGCGGCGCCTCCCGCTGAGGTCGCCCCCAAGAAGAAGCAGCAGAAGAAGACAGCGGGGGCCTCCAAGGCCAAGAAGCCTTCCGGCCCCAGCGTGGCCGATCTGATCTTGAAGGTGGTGACCGCCTCTGCCGAGAGGAAGGGAGTCTCCCTGTCGGCCATGAAGAAGGGGCTGATCGCCGAGGGCTACGATGTGGACAAGAACAAGAGCCGGGTCAAGGCCTCCGTCAAGAGCCTGGTCAGCAAAGGCGCCCTGGCCCAGCTGAAGGGCACCGGGGCCTCCGGATCCTTCAAGGTGAACAAGAAGCAGCTGGAGGGCAAGAAGGCGGCCAAGAAGGCGGCCGCCAAGACCAAGAAACCAGCGGCCAAGAAAGCTGCCCCTGCTGCCAAGAAGCCCAAAAAGGCTCCCGCGGGGGTCAAGAAGAGCCCGAAGAAGGTCAAGAAGCCAGCGGCAGCAAAGAGCCCCAAGAAGCCCAAGGCTGCCCCCGCCAAGAAGGCTGCCAAGAGCCCAGCGAAAGCCAAGGCGGCGAAGCCCAAAGTGGCCAAGAAAAGCCCTGCCAAGGTAGTCAAACCCAAGGCAGCCAAGCCCAAAGCAGCCAAGCCCAAGAAGGCAGCGCCCAAGAAGAAGTAAGGGCTTGCACCGAGACACTGCAAACACAACGGCTCTTTTAAGAGCCATCCACCCGGTCTAGAAGAGAGCTTGTTCACCCCCACCCTTTCACCCCGCGTGCACACTTCTCAATAATAATAAACGGCACAGTAAATCCCTAGCGCACCTTTACACACGCGAGTGCCGTGTGTGATCTTGGTCATATGAACGGCTCTTTTGGTGCTGCGTGGATTGGAATCTTTATAACAAAGAAAGAAGGGGGTCTGGGAGTTATTAGACCTCAGTTTATAATAAATGTGAGATAACGTGTGCCTTGGTGCTTTCACTGTATCCGGGCAGACTCGAAGTGGTGTCTGCATAAAGCAGACGATTGTGAACGTGAAATCGAGCGCAGTCAACGGCGGCGTGTTCCAGGGTGACCAAGGGCGGTACACTTAAAACATCCTGGTCTCCTCGCCCAGTTGATCGGGGGCGAGTGGTTCGTGTGACTACAAATGAGTGGATGGACACGGAGACAAAGGTTGACCGAAGCGCGGGCTTCGGCTCCAACGTACATCGTCCAATCGGAGGGTGTCTTTTTCTCCACAGCTCATTGGAGAGGCAGGCTACAGCCTCCGGTTGAGTAGCCAATCGTTGCACACCGCGGGCTGTTTTCAAACCTGGGGCGGTCGCTTCAGCCAACCAGAGCAGCCCTCCGTCTTCGAGTGCATAAATAGGGCTCTTGCCTGCTCGAACTCCATTCTTCCTCGCTCGTCGTTGAGAGAGACCGCTCCCGCCATGGCCCGCACCAAGCAGACAGCCCGCAAGTCCACCGGCGGCAAAGCGCCTCGCAAGCAGCTGGCCACCAAGGCTGCCCGCAAGAGCGCCCCTGCCACCGGTGGAGTCAAGAAGCCTCACCGCTACCGACCCGGCACTGTGGCTCTCCGCGAGATCCGCCGCTACCAGAAGTCCACCGAGCTCCTCATCCGCAAGCTGCCCTTCCAGCGCTTGGTGAGGGAGATCGCCCAGGACTTCAAGACCGACCTGCGCTTCCAGAGCTCCGCCGTCATGGCCCTGCAAGAGGCCAGCGAGGCCTACCTGGTCGGGCTCTTCGAGGACACCAACCTGTGCGCCATCCACGCCAAGAGGGTGACCATCATGCCCAAGGACATCCAGCTGGCCCGTCGTATCCGAGGCGAGAGGGCCTAAGGAGACACCGACCCGAACAACCACCACAACGGCTCTTTTAAGGGCCACCACCCTGTCACCTACGAGCTTCTCTTATCTGCCATGTTCTACAGGTGTGGGTGGGTGGGCTGGCTGAGAGTACCCCGAGTACTGGGTAACTTATACCGGCACTGGGAAACTTATACCGGCACTGGGAAACTTATACCGGCACTGGGAAATCCGAGCACTCGGTGTGCACAGCCACCTCTTCAATTAATAAAGCGCTTTGTTTGGGTAGAGGGTCGTGCTGGGATCCGCTGGTCACAAGCCAGCGCTGTGGGGCATCTGTACATCGGGTTTATGTGTCCCGATTTCGGGAGCCTTTGCCCTGGGGCGGATGTTAGCCGTTGCCCCTGGTCTTAACCCCTTCGGTGCTCATGACGGAACGGTTCCGTCATGAGCCACGGTTGAGCTGTGCTCATGACGGAACCGTTCCGTCATGACCACGCCCGCGCAAGATTCCGTCAGCACAGCGGCGGAATCTGCGCAGCATGGAAGGGGTTAAAGTACAAACACAACGTGACACCCGCACACACTAAAACTGGTCGCAGGAAACAATAAGCCCGGGGGCAGCCGTGCGAGTTCCGCGTGGGCTTTATTTAACGTCATCGTTACATTACAGTGCTTGTGTGACACTTGGTCCCAAAGAGGGCTCATTCATATAAACATGCTTATTAAAACGGGTTGCCTGCTCCATCGTCCCTCGGTCTGCAGCAAGCCCCGTGAGAGCGGGTCTTGTGCGCTCAACATTACCGTTTAAAACACTTCTTTCTCCGGTCATAAATGAAGCACATTAGCTCTTAGGGGAGGACGTGAGTGGCCCTTAAAAGAGCCGTTGTGTTAGTTGGGGATGCGCCTCGAAGCCTTACTTGGCGCTGGTGTACTTGGTGACGGCCTTGGTGCCCTCGGACACGGCGTGCTTGGCCAGCTCTCCGGGCAGCAGCAGACGCACTGCGGTCTGGATCTCCCGGGAGGTGATGGTGCGCCGCGAGTTGTAGTGGGCCAGGCGGGAAGCCTCCCCGGCGATGCGCTCGAAGATGTCGTTCACGAAGGAGTTCATGATGCCCATGGCCTTGGAGGAGATGCCGGTGTCCGGGTGCACCTGCTTCATCACTTTGTAAATGTAGATAGCATAGCTTTCCTTCCTGCTCCTCTTGCGCTTCTTCCCGTCCTTCTTGGGCGGCTTGGAGAGCGCTTTCTTGGAGCCCTTCTTGGGAGCCGGCGCGGACTTGGCTGGTTCAGGCATGGTCGACAATCTGCACCGCTTCCTGTGGAGCCGAGAGAAATAAGGCAGGCGAGCCCGGCACTTGTATTTATAGGCTGGCCGTGTAAAGTAGCTGCTTCTCTGCTCTCCCGTCTCATTGGCAGGCTCAGGCAGGGCCCCCACTTCCCTTTGTAATGCGGTACTGGAACTTTGATTGGTGAAAAGGAAGCCCTCCTCCCTCCAATGAGAAGAACTATCAGAGCCTAGCTGTCAACCAATCAGAAGCGCCCGAAGTCTTTATATCGCCGGAGTCCCGCAGAACAGCAGTACTCATTTCATTCGAGATGATTTTCATTTCACAGATTCGAGAGAGATTTGACCATGACCGGATGTAACCTGTGCCTGCGCCTGCGACGACGATGATCCGACGCTCCTCGAGGCCATCTTGCCAGCGCCACCTCAGTGACGATCGGACCGCGGACCTTCCTGCATCGGTGAAATCGGTGGATCGGATCTCCGGTGATTTCTGCATCAGCGACGCTCCCAGCTGCAGAGAAGGCCTGAGGACTGACCCCCGTGATTCCTGCTCGCAGCCAGCCAGTAAGTCGACCTGGTAAGCGCCATTTTCTATCCTTAGCGATAGATTGGCCCCGCTTTCTTGATTTACTTATCCTGTATGTCGTTTTTAGCTTAATTGCTTACTTAAACTGCTGCAGCTTGAGTTTCTTTTTATAAACTGGTTACAATGCGTTATTGATGCTCTCTGTTTGACTTAGATTTATTCAGATTGCAAGTTCTCATTTATTCGCTCTGCTAGACTGATTTCACTTTCAGACTGCAATTTACGTGCTCTGCCTGATTGATTTGTATTCAGATTGTATTTATCACCTATGCGCTCTGATTGATTGATTTTCACCCTGATTGCATTTTATCATTTATGCGCTCTGCTAGACTGATTTTACATTCACATTGCAACTTACGTGCTCTGCCTGATTGATTTGTATTCAGATTGCAATTCATCACCTATGTGCCCTGCTTGATTGATTTTTACTCAGATTGCATTTTACCAGCTAAGCGCTCTGCTTGATTAATTAATTTTGTACTGAGACTCATCAATTTTTGCTCCTTGCGTGATTGCTTGAAACTCTTTCGCGCCCCGATTCTCGGCGGGAGACTCGCGGTCTAACCCGCTCCGCCCTCTCTCCCAGGACTGAGAGTTCATACCCTGTGCGGCTGAACCCCAAAAGCTCGGCCCTTGTCCTCTAGCTCCCCCCACCAAGCAGCACCAACCATGGAGTCCGACGTCACGGCTCAACCAGACAACACCGAAGACGACATGGAATGGAAGACCAAGGCAAAGAGAGTACGTGAAACGAGCCCTAACTCGCCAGAAAAAGCACCAAAGCTTGCCCGCGCACCCCCCACACACAACACGATTCCAACCTCAAACCGCTACTTGGTTCTCCAGAGCGCCCAGGACAATGACGCCCAGGACAACACTGCATCCGAACCCGGGACCTCTTCAGGTCCGCCAAAGCGACAACGGATCCCTCCCATCATCCTTAAGAACTTGGCCACCCACAAGGACCTCGTGGAGCTACTGGTCGAACACTGCATCTCCCCCTTCACAATCAAGCCCCGGCAGGACCACGCCAAGATCATGCTCACCACACCGGACGACTACAGGAGCGTGACCAACATGCTTACAGTCCAGAAAATGGAGTACCACACCTTCTCACTGACCACTGCAAAAGCTCAGCGCTTTGTAATACGCGGGCTCCCAGCAAACGCATCCCTTGGGCACATCACTGAGGACTTAGCGGAACTTGGACTTCCAGTGAAAAATATAACGCAGATCGTCTCTCCAGCGGACAAGAATAAGAAGTTCCCCCTCTTTGTGGTAACCCTGTCGGCAAGCAAGGATGGGAAGCCAGCGGACCTCTCATCAGTCACACGGCTCTGCAGTTGCACTGTCACCACAGAAGCACCTAGAGGGAAACGAGGACCGGTCATGTGCTACAACTGCCAGCGCTTGGGGCACACCTCTGCTTTCTGCCACCAGAAGCCAAAGTGCGTACGCTGTGGAGGCGAGCACACCTCTAACCAATGCACTAGGAACCGTGAAACCGAACCAGCAATATGTGCTAACTGCACAGGACCCCACCCAGCAAGCTACCGCGGCTGTCCCTACCTGCAGAAGGCAAAGAAGGATGGACCGCGCAAACCGCCCCAACCACAAAAGACTTCCCCTCACTCAACTGCGGCAGATCAGGGACAAAGGAAGAGCTCCAAACCTGCATTGGCTCACAGGACCCCAACTGGCAATCCAACCAACAGCCCTAGCGACGCGCGTGTGGATGGAAGAACATACGCAGAAGTAACAGGACCCAAACAGAACAGCCCACCACCACCACCAACGCCACCACAACCACCTGCCCCAGCACCATCCTGTGAAATAGGCTCAGCCATCAACTGGCAGGAACTCATCACGAAGATTGCGAAAACAGTCGCAGACATGAACATCCACCCTGTGGTGACAATGGTGGCGACTCTCATCGCCGGACTTTTCCACGGCGAAGAAAACACACACAATGGCAGCAAAATCTAAAAGAAACTCCCTCTTCTTGATGTGGAATGCTAACAGCATTCAGAAGAAAACTGCAGAACTCCTGCACCTGATGGAAACCATGGATGTGAGCATAGCGCTTATCTCCGAGACCCATCTCCAAGGAAGCCAGAAGCTCAACTTAGCAAACCACAGGGTGTACCGCACAGATCGCACCACCGGAGCCAAGGGCGGAGGAACAGCGGTGATTGTCAGCACAAAAGTGAAGCACCACGAGATCTCACTACCACCAGTGGGGAGCGTTGAAGCAACTGGCATACAGATCCAGACATCTGCAGGCCCCCTACGGCTGATTGCCGCCTACTCACCCCCAGGCAAGCTAAGCCCAAAGGACTTGGATGCTTTATTGGATCCCCGCATCCCAACATTAATTGGCGGAGACCTAAATGCCAAGCACCAGTGCTGGAACTCTCGCGTGGCAAACAGCAAAGGACACGCTCTACTTGCCCACTCAAAGAAGGAGGACTTTGTAGTGGCTGGCCCAACTCAACCGACACACTACCCAGGCCCTGCACTGCATAAACCGGACGTTCTGGACATCGTCGTCATGAAGAATCTCTCCCAGTCTATGGAGTTGGAAACCCTAACTGCACTGACGTCCGACCACAACCCAGTGTTGATCACAGTTGGCGACGTGCTTGAAGACCAGCAACAGGGCACCAGACACAACTACAAGAAGGCAGACTGGAGCCTCTACAAGAGAAGCCTGGAGGAGACACTGGCCCCTGGTCCCCTACGCTGCATTGAAGACATTGACCAGGCGGTTCACCACTTCACAGCTGCAGTCCACACTGCCATCGAGCGCAGCGTTCCCGAGCAGAAACCCCAACGCTGCTCCATCTACGACCTCCCGAAGGGCATCAAGCAGTCGATTGCTGACAAGAACAGAGCCCGGAGAGAGTGGCAAAGGAATCGCACCCCCGACCTGCTGAAGAAATACAACGAGCTGACAAGACAGCTGAAGATGCAAATAAGCCAGCACAGAGGTGAAAAGTGGGAAGCAGCTACGGCTAACTTAAAGGACTCGGACAACTCTCTCTGGAAAATGACCCGACGCTTGACGGGAAAGAAGGACCCAAACCCACCGATACAAGGGAAGACTCACCTGGCATGCAGCAACAGGGACAAGGCTGAGGTCTTTGCTGACACGTTGGAGGCATCCTTCAGGCCTAACCAGGCTAGCAAACTGGCAGCAGAAGTTGAGCAAGAGGTCGCTAAGCACCACCGGGAGCACCCACCAGAAACCGAAGCTGCAAACATTGAGGAATGCTCCACAGGCGAGTTATCGGCCCTGGTAAAGACACTAAAAAACGGCAAAGCACCTGGAAAGGACAGAATAGTCAACCAAGCCATCAAGATGCTCCCAGACGCTGCAGTGGACCACCTTGCTGAGATATTCAACGCCTGCATGCAGCACCAGTATTTCCCTAAAGCCTGGAAAGAAGCAAGAGTCATCGTATTCCCCAAGGCTGGGAAACCATTACGAGATCCTGCAAATTACCGCCCTATAAGTCTGCTATCTGGCCTATCAAAGCTCTTCGAAAAAGTTATCCTTGCCCGCCTTGTGGACTTTGTGACAAGCGAAAACCTCCTCGCCAAAGAACAGTTTGGGTTCCGGAAAGACCACTCGACAAATCACCAACTCCTCAGAGTTGTGGACATCATCAGCCATGGATTCAACATCAACAAGTCCACTGGAATAGTCTTTCTGGATGTAGCCAAAGCATTCGACCGAGTATGGCATGAGGGACTGCTTTGCAAACTTATCAAGCTCAAGTTTCCAAGCTACCTGATTAAACTGCTGTCTAGCTACCTGTCAAAACGGACCTTTCACGTGGCGGTACGAGACGAATGCTCAACGCCACGCCCAATCCTTGCTGGAGTGCCCCAGGGATCAATCCTAGGACCATTCCTCTTTAACATATTCACAAACGACATCCCCACGGACCTAAAGAAGACAGATCTGGCTCTCTACGCCGATGATGCAGCAGTCATCTCCCAATCCTTCAGCGAACAGGAAGTGGCTAAGAACCTTGAGGCATCACTCAGCAGACTCTCCGAATGGTACAGCGACTGGCAGATCACCCTGAACACTAGCAAAACCACAGCAACACTATTCACCAGGAAGCTGAACAGAAAACACCCAGCGATCCTCCTCAATGGGGATGAGATCAAATGGGAAAACAGCAGCTCCTACCTGGGGGTGACTCTGGACTCTAAACTCACATGGAGAAACCACATAGAGAAGACCTGCCAGAAAGCAGCAACAAAACTGTCTGCACTATACCCACTCCTGAAGACCAAGTCGATGCCCTTGCAGAGCAAGGTGCGAGTAATCACCGCAATAATCCGGCCAACTATGACGTACGCTGCGCCAGTTTGGAGTGGCTGCCGCCCGCAGCTTCGGAAAGACCTGCAGAGACTACAGAGCAGGGCCTTACGGATCGCAGCAGGTGCTCCACTCTTCACAAGAACAGCAGACCTCCACAGAGACCTAGGCGTTGAGATGTTGGACGACCATCTCCGCAAACTCAACATGACATTCTACAAAGGACTGGATCAAAAAGATAACCCACTGATCAGGAAACTTGCAGACATTTCGACAAACCCATTTGACCGCTACCCGAGGCCCATCGAAGCGCTAAACTTGTGAAACTGAAACAACAACACAGCATCCAAAAACCCATCACTGCCTGAGGGCAAATCGCCCCGGCAGGTACCCAAAACTCATCACTGTCAGAAGGCAACCGCCGCGGCAGCCATCAAAAGCTCATCACCGCCAGAAGACATTTGGCAGACGAATACAAGACTCTGCGACTAAACTTGCTGACACCTCCGCAAACCATATTGACCGCAACCTGCGGCCTTTCACAGCGCTGACCTTGTGATCCAACCTCAACTGTGACAAAGCGTCACATCAATAAGACAACCGAAACAGCGACTAAAAAACTCAAAAATGAATGTGGAGTAATGAGGCTATCGCCTCGGTATCCAAAAACTCACCGCTGTCAGATGGAATCTGACAGGCGAAAACAAGACACACTGACGAGAACAGCAGTACTATTCTCTCTGTTGTGTGAGTGAGCCCCTGCATCGATCGCCATGTCTGGACGCGGAAAGCAAGGAGGAAAGGCCCGCGCTAAGGCCAAGACACGCTCTTCCAGAGCCGGGCTCCAGTTCCCCGTGGGCCGTGTGCACAGGCTGCTCCGCAAGGGAAGCTACGCCGAGAGGGTGGGCGCCGGTGCCCCAGTCTATCTGGCTGCAGTCCTGGAGTACCTGACCGCTGAGATCCTGGAGCTGGCCGGCAACGCGGCCCGGGACAACAAAAAGACCCGCATCATCCCCAGACACCTCCAGCTGGCCATCCGCAACGACGAGGAGCTGAACAAGCTGCTGGGCCGAGTCACCATCGCCCAGGGAGGAGTCCTGCCCAACATCCAGGCCGTGCTGCTGCCCAAGAAAACCGAGAGCCACAAGGCAGGGGGCAAAGCAAGCAAGTAAAGGCCCGCAGACCACCGTGGAAACGCACCCTAAACACAAAGGCTCTTTTCAGGGCCAACCACAGACTCCATCAAAGAGCGTATCCGTGGCCAAGGTGTTACTCTGGCGGCTTCATAGTTGCGGCAGCGCCCGCACCGTCGCTACATAGGAGGGCATGCACAAGCCCTCGGACGTACACGTAGATCTTGCCCCCGTCCCAAAACCTAGCTTGAGGCCCACAATAATAATGTTTTTGTAAAAAAAAAAAAAATGTACATTTTAATAGGGGCAGTTTACAGACTTGCCACAACCGGGCGTGACATGTGGACAGTGTTACGGGGTGGCGGGCGGCCGCACACAGCTGGGTGCTGCCGGCGAGGCCGTTAACCTGTTTGCTCCATTAACACTTTTCAGAGCCTTCTGTTCATGGTGGGAGCGGGCACCGAGCGCCATGGTTAGGCGGGCCGCGGTGACGAGTGGGGGCCCGGGAAGGGAGGCGCGTGTGTGTGTGCTTGACTGTGATCTATGCCCCGGCGGCAGCTGCAGAGCCCACGACAAAGAGGCGGCTGGGAGCGCGCTCTTTTTCAAACGGCAACGGCCGCTCCAGCCCCCGCTCCCTGCAGAGGGCGGTCCGGGGCGGGCTCCCTCGCCATCCTTTGAGTCACGTGGGCCGCTTGCAGCGCCCTAGCTGGTCCGGCACAGCTCCTCCATATAAGCAGCCGCCGCTGGCCGCGGCCCTCATTTCTGCTCAGTCACAGCACCGACAGGAGACCATGTCTGGACGCGGTAAAGGAGGGAAGGGGCTCGGCAAAGGCGGCGCCAAGAGGCACCGCAAGGTGCTCCAGGACAACATCCAGGGCATCACCAAGCCAGCCATTCGCCGCCTGGCGCGCCGTGGCGGGGTCAAGCGCATCTCCGGCCTCATCTACGAGGAGACCCGCGGGGTGTTGAAGGTTTTCCTGGAGAACGTGATCCGGGACGCCGTCACCTACACCGAGCACGCCAAGAGGAAGACCGTCACCGCCATGGATGTGGTCTACGCCCTGAAGCGTCAGGGTCGCACCCTCTACGGATTCGGCGGGTAAACACTCGGCTTGCCCACGGAAAAAACAAAACAAAACCCAAAGGCTCTTTTAAGAGCCGACCACGATGTCATGGGAGAGCTGTGTCTATGCGCTAGGGCTGCTTTCTAGGCCCACAGCGGGTCGAGTGAGGGGTGCATCAGGGGAAATTCTCCGCAGCCACCCTGCCATGCAAGGCACTGTCCCGGGGCCAGGGTGCCTTCCTGGAGCCCCGGCATGGGGGTCCAGGGGCGCGTTCATCCCAGTCCAGCCCATGGGGCCGCTATCCTGAAGCCCTGTACTGGGCACCTAAGGCGGGTATAGCCCGGCCCAGGGGCCCGCCATCCTGGAGCCCTGAACTGGGGACCTAAGGCGGGTATAGGCCGGCCCAGGGGCCCGCCATCCTAGAGCCCTGTATTGGGGACCCAAGGCGAGTTTGGCCCGGCCCAGGGCCGGTCATTTCTCCCTCGACTATTAAGCCCCCACGTAGTGGGGGCTTACAGAACACGGACGAGGGACAAAGGTTAGAGTTAGCCGCGCCGGGAGCGCGGCCGGCCATCTGGTCGCCGAGTTGCGCGACCAGATGGCCCTCGGAGCTGAGCGACCAGATGGCCGGGCGGCGGATCGGCCGCGCTAACTCTAACTTTTGTCTCCCGCTCGGGCGCTGTAAGCCCCCACTCCGTGGGGGCTTAATAGTCAGTAAAATAGAGTTCCCATGCAGGGCCATGGGGTGTGGGATCCTCATTTTTTTTGTGATCGATCGTGACCGATTTCGGGACCCTCTGGGCCTCTAAGCACCTGTTTTAGTACTTTTTTTTTAATTTATTTATTTATTCTTTTGTTGGCATTTTGGTTCAAGGGGACCATGGCACTACTTCTACCCAGGGCAATGGAGCTCCGCTTCGGGTAACATTTCAGGTTTTCCCCCTTAGCTGGAGATGGGCCCCAATAAAAAAAAAATCGCAATAATAATATAATACATATATTTTTATTTTTTTATTTTTTTTTCGCCCAAAAATGAAATAATGTCCTTCACAGTATCTGGTCCATTTTATTAGCCTCCAGTCACCCCTTTAACAATGTTTAATACAAAAATAAAAAAAAAGTACTAACATTTTAGGTCCAAGGGGACGAAGTCACTTTTTCTACACAGGGCTATGGAGCTTCGATTGGGGTAATATTTCAGGATTTAACCCTCGGCTGGAGGTGGGAAAAAAAACTTCACTCAAAAGGTACACAAAGCCCTTTACATTATCAGATCCAAGACTTCAGTGTCTCGGGCCCATTTCTAGCCTCCAGGCGCTTGATTTATTCTTTTTATGACATTTTGAAAATTACAGGTTTAAGGGGACACAGTATCTCCTTCTACCCAGGGCTATGGAGCTCCGCGCAGGGTGAGATTTCAGGGTTCACCCCTGGCTGCAGGTGTGAAGATAAAACACTTCACATAATCAGGAAAGTGTATTTAGCTGCTTTACAGTATCAGAACAAGGCCTGCAAGGTCTTGGGTTTGTTTCCAGCCTCCAGGCACCAGTTGTACTGATCCTTGTGACACTTGGAGGTGTTATGCTTCAAGGGGATGAAGTCGCACCTTCTACCCAGGGTCATGGAGCTCCGCACAGGGTGAGATTTCAGGCTTCACCCCTGGCTGGAGGTGTGAAAATAAAACACTTCACATACTCAGGAAAGTGTATTTAGCTGCTTTACAGTATCAGAATAAGGCCTGCAAGGCCTTGGGCCTACTTCCAGCCTCCTGGCACCAGTTTTACTGATACTTGTGACATTTGCAGGTGTTAGGCTTCAAGGGGATGACGTCGCACCTTCTACCCAGGGTCATGGAGCTCCGCGCAGGGTGAGATTTCAGGGTTCACCCCTGGATGGAAGTGTGAAAATAAAACACTTCACATACTCAGGAAAGTGTATTTAACTCCTTTACAGTATCAGAACAAGGCCTGCAAGGCCTTGGGCCTACTTCCAGCCTCCTGGCACCAGATTTACTGATACTTGTGACATTTGTAGGTGTTAGGCTTCAAGGGGATGAAGTCGCACCTTCTACCCAGTGTCATGGAGCTCCGTGCAGGGTGAGATTTCAGGCTTCACCCCTGGCTCAAGGTGTGAAAACAAAACACTTCACATACTCAGTAAAGTGTATTTCACTCCTTTACAGTATCAGAATAGGGCCTGCAATGCCTTGGGTGTGTTTCCAGCCTCCAGACACCAGTTTTACTGATACTGGTGACATTTGCAGGTGTTAGGCTTCAAGGGGAAGAAGTCGCACCTTCTACCCAGGGTCATGGAGCTCCGCGCAGGGTTAGATTTCAGGCTTCACCCCTGGCTCAAGGTGTGAAAACAAAACACTTCACATACTCAGGAAAGTGTATTTAACTCCTTTACAGTATCAGAACAAGGCCTTGGGCCTACTTCCAGCCTCCTGGCACCAGATTTACTGATACTTGTGACATTTGTAGGTGTTAGGCTTCAAGGGGATGAAGTCGCACCTTCTACCCAGGGTTATGGAGCTCCGCGCAGGGTGAGATTTCAGGGTTCACCCCTGGATGGAAGTGTGAAAATAAAACACTTCACATACTCAGGAAAGTGTATTTAGCTGCTTTACAGTATCAGAATAAGGCCTGCAAGGCCTTGGGCCTACTTCCAGCCTCCTGGCACCAGATTTACTGATACTTGTGACATTTGCAGGTGTTAGGCTTCAAGGGGATGAAGCCGCACCTTCTACCCAGGGTTATGGAGCTCCGCGCAGGGTGAGATTTCAGGCTTCACCCCTGGCTGGAGGTGTGAAAATAAAACACTTCACATACTCAGGAAAGCGTATTTAGCTGCTTTACAGTATCAGAATAAGGCCTGCAAGGCCTTGGGCCTACTTCCAGCCTCCTGGCACCAGTTTTACTGATACTTGTGACATTTGTAGTTGTTAGGCTTCAAGGGGATGAAGTCGCACCTTCTACCCAGGGTCATGGAGCTCCGCGCAGGGTGAGATTTCAGGCTTCACCCCTGGCTGGAGGTGTGAAAATAAAACACTTCACATACTCAGGAAAGTGTATTTAGCTCCTTTACAGTATCAGAATAAGGCCTGCAAGGCCTTGGGCCTACTTCCAGCCTCCTGGCACCAGTTTTACTGATACTTGTGACATTTGCAGGTGTTAGGCTTCAAGGGGATAAAGTCGCACCTTCTACCCAGGGTCATGGAGCTTCGCGCAGGGTGAGATTTCAGGGTTCACCCCTGGATGGAAGTGTGAAAATAAAACACTTCACTTACTCAGGAAAGTGTATTTAACTCATTTACAGTATCAGAACAAGGCCTGCAAGGCCTTGGGTTTGTTTCCAGCCTCCAGGCACCAGTTGTACTGATACTTGTGACACTTGGAGGTGTTATGCTTCAAGGGGATGAAGTCGCACCTTCTACCCAGGGTCATGGAGCTTCGCGCAGGGTAAGATTTCAGGGTTCACCCCTGGCTGGAGGTGTGAAAATAAAACACTTCACATACTCAGGAAAGTGTATTTAACTGCTTTACAGTATCACAATAAGGCCTGCAAGGCCTTGGGTGTGTTTCCAGCCTCCAGGCACCAGTTTTACTGATACTTGTGACATTTGCAGGTGTTAGGCTTCAAGGGGATGAAGTCGCACCTTCTACCCAGGGTTATGGAGCTCCGCGCAGGGTGAGATTTCAGGGTTCACCCCTGGATGGAAGTGTGAAAATAAAACACTTCACTTACTCAGGAAAGTGTATTTAACTCATTTACAGTATCAGAACAACGCCTGCAAGGCCTTGGGTTTGTTTCCAGCCTCCAGGCACCAGTTGTACTGATACTTGTGACACTTGGAGGTGTTATGCTTCAAGGGGATGAAGTCGCACCTTCTACCCAGGGTTATGGAGCTCCGCGCAGGGTGAGAATTCAGGGTTCACCCCTGGCTGGAGGTGTGAAAATAAAACACTTCACATACTCAGGAAAGCGTATTTAGCTCCTTTACAGTATCAGAATAAGGCCTGCAAGGCCTTGGGCCTACATCCAGCCTCCTGGCACCAGTTTTACTGATACTTCTGACATTTGTAGGTGTTAGGCTTCAAGGGGATGAAGTCGCACCTTCTACCCAGGGTCATGGAGCTCCGCGCAGGGTGAGATTTCAGGCTTCACCCCTGGCTGGAGGTGTGAAAATAAAACACTTCACATACTCAGGAAAGTGTATTTAGCTCCTTTACAGTATCAGAATAAGGCCTGCAAGGCCTTGGGCCTACTTCCAGCCTCCTGGCACCAGTTTTACTGATACTTGTGACATTTGCAGGTGTTAGGCTTCAAGGGGATGAAGTCGCACCTTCTACCCAGGGTCATGGAGCTCCGCGCAGGGTAAGGTTTCAGGCTTCACCCCAGGCTGGAGGTGTGAAAATAAAACACTTCACATACTCAGGAAAGTGTATTTAGCTGCTTTACTGTATCAGAGTAAGGCCTGCAAGGCCTTGGGCCTACTTCCAGCCTCCTGGCACCAGATTTACTGATACTTGTGACATTTGTAGGTGTTAGGCTTCAAGGGGATGAAGTCGCACCTTCTACCCAGGGTCATGGAGCTCCGCGCAGGGTGAGATTTCAGGGTTCACCCCAGGCTTGAGGTGTGAAAATAAAACACTTCACATACTCAGGAAATTGTATTTAGCTGCTTTACAGTATCAGAATAAGGCCTGCAAGGCCTTGGGCCTACTTCCAGCGTCCTGGCACCAGTTTTACTGATACTTGTGACATTTGCAGGTGTTAGGCTTCAAGGGGATGAAGTCGCACCTTCTACCCAGTGTCATGGAGCTCTGCGCAGGGTGAGATTTCTGGCTTCACCCCAGGCTTGAGGTTTGAAAATAAAACACTTCACATCCTCAGGAAAGTGTATTTAACTGCTTTACAGTATCATAATAAGGCCTGCAAGGCCTTGGGTGTGTTTCCAGCCTCCAGGCACCAGTTTTACTGATACTTGTGACATTTGCAGGTGTTAGGCTTCAAGGGGATGAAGTCGCACCTTCTACCCAGGGTCATGGAGCTCCGCGCAGGGTGAGATTTCAGGGTTCACCCCTGGATGGAAGTGTGAAAATAAAACACTTCACATACTCAGGAAAGTGCATTTAACTCCTTTACAGTATCAGAACAAGGCCTGCAAGGCCTTGGGCCTACTTCCAGCCTCCTGGCACCAGTTTTACTGATACTTGTGACATTTGTAGGTGTTAGGCTTCAAGGGGATGAAGTCGCACCTTCTACCCAGGGTCATGGAGCTCCGCGCAGGGTGAGATTTCAGGGTTCGCCCCAGGCTTGAGGTGTGAAAAATATACACTTCACATACTCAGGAAAGTGTATTTAGCTGCTTTACAGTATCAGAATAAGGCCTGCAAGGCCTTGGGCCTACTTCCAGCCTCCTGGCACCAGTTTTACTGATACTTGTGACATTTGTAGGTGTTAGGCTTCAAGGGGATGAAGTCGCACCTTCTACCCAGGGTTATGGAGCTCCGCGCAGGGTGAGATTTCAGGGTTCACCCCTGGATGGAAGTGTGAAAATAAAACACTTCACATACTCAGGAAAGCGTATTTAGCTGCTTTACAGTATCAGAATAAGGCCTGCAAGGCCTTGGGCCTACTTCCAGCCTCCTGGCACCAGATTTACTGATACTTGTGACATTTGCAGGTGTTAGGCTTCAAGGGGATGAAGCCGCACCTTCTACCCAGGGTTATGGAGCTCCGCGCAGGGTGAGATTTCAGGCTTCACCCCTGGCTGGAGGTGTGAAAATAAAACACTTCACATACTCAGGAAAGCGTATTTAGCTGCTTTACAGTATCAGAATAAGGCCTGCAAGGCCTTGGGCCTACTTCCAGCCTCCTGGCACCAGTTTTACTGATACTTGTGACATTTGTAGGTGTTAGGCTTCAAGGGGATGAAGTCGCACCTTCTACCCAGGGTCATGGAGCTCCGCGCAGGGTGAGATTTCAGGCTTCACCCCTGGCTGGAGGTGTGAAAATAAAACACTTCACACACTCAGGAAAGTGTATTTAGCTCCTTTACAGTATCAGAATAAGGCCTGCAAGGCCTTGGGCCTACTTCCAGCCTCCTGGCACCAGTTTTACTGATACTTGTGACATTTGCAGGTGTTAGGCTTCAAGGGGATGAAGTCGCACCTTCTACCCAGGGTCATGGAGCTTCGCGCAGGGTGAGATTTCAGGGTTCACCCCTGGATGGAAGTGTGAAAATAAAACACTTCACTTACTCAGGAAAGTGTATTTAACTCATTTACAGTATCAGAACAAGGCCTGCAAGGCCTTGGGTTTGTTTCCAGCCTCCAGGCACCAGTTGTACTGATACTTGTGACACTTGGAGGTGTTATGCTTCAAGGGGATGAAGTCGCACCTTCTACCCAGGGTCATGGAGCTTCGCGCAGGGTAAGATTTCAGGGTTCACCCCTGGCTGGAGGTGTGAAAATAAAACACTTCACATACTCAGGAAAGTGTATTTAACTGCTTTACAGTATCACAATAAGGCCTGCAAGGCCTTGGGTGTGTTTCCAGCCTCCAGGCACCAGTTTTACTGATACTTGTGACATTTGCAGGTGTTAGGCTTCAAGGGGATGAAGTCGCACCTTCTACCCAGGGTTATGGAGCTCCGCGCAGGGTGAGATTTCAGGGTTCACCCCTGGATGGAAGTGTGAAAATAAAACACTTCACTTACTCAGGAAAGTGTATTTAACTCCTTTACAGTATCAGAACAAGGCCTGCAAGGCCTTGGGTTTGTTTCCAGCCTCCAGGCACCAGTTGTACTGATACTTGTGACACTTGGAGGTGTTATGCTTCAAGGGGATGAGGTCGCACCTTCTACCCAGGGTCATGGAGCTCCGCGCAGGGTAAGATTTCAGGGTTCACCCCTGGCTGGAGGTGTGAAAACAAATCACTTCACATACTCAGTAAAGTGTATTTCACTCCTTTACAGTATCAGAATAGGGCCTGCAATGCCTTGGGTGTGTTTCCAGCCTCCAGACACCAGTTTTACTGATACTGGTGACATTTGCAGGTGTTAGGCTTCAAGGGGAAGAAGTCGCACCTTCTACCCAGGGTCATGGAGCTCCGCGCAGGGTTAGATTTCAGGGTTCACCCCTGGCTCAAGGTGTGAAAACAAAACACTTCACATACTCAGGAAAGTGTATTTAACTCCTTTACAGTATCAGGATAAGGCCTGCAAGGCCTTGGGTGTGTTTCCAGCACCCAGGCACCAGTTTTACTGATGCTTGTGACGTTTGCAGGTGTTAGGCTTCAAGGGGATGAAGTCGCACCTTCTACCCAGGGTTATGGAGCTCCGCTCAGGGTGAGAATTCAGGGTTCACCCCTGGCTGGTGGTGTGAAAACAAAACACTTCACATACTCATTAAAGTGTATTTAACTCCTTTACAGTATCAGAATAGGACCTGCAATGCCTTGGGTGTGTTTCCAGCCTCCAGACTCCAGTTTTACTGATACTGGTGACATTTGCAGGTGTTAGGCTTCAAGGGGATGAAGTCGCAACTTCTACCCAGGGTTATGGAGCTCCGCGCAGGGTGAGATATCAGGGTTCACCCCTGGATGGAAGTGTGAAAATAAAACACTTCACTTACTCAGGAAAGTGTATTTAACTCATTTACAGTATCAGAACAAGGCCTGCAAGGCCTTGGGTTTGTTTCCAGCCTCCAGGCACCAGTTGTACTGATACTTGTGACACTTGGAGGTGTTATGCTTCAAGGGGATGAAGTCGCACCTTCTACCCAGGGTCATGGAGCTCCGCGCAGGGTAAGATTTCAGGGTTCACCCCTGGCTGGAGGTGTGAAAACAAATCACTTCACATACTCAGTAAAGTGTATTTCACTCCTTTACAGTATCAGAATAGGGCCTGCAATGCCTTGGGTGTGTTTCCAGCCTCCAGACACCAGTTTTACTGATACTGGTGACATTTGCAGGTGTTAGGCTTCAAGGGGAAGAAGTCGCACCTTCTACCGAGGGTCATGGAGCTCCGCGCAGGGTGAGATTTCAGGGTTCACCCCTGGATGGAAGTGTGAAAATAAAACACTTCACTTACTCAGGAAAGTGTATTTAACTCATTTACAGTATCAGAACAACGCCTGCAAGGCCTTGGGTTTGTTTCCAGCCTCCAGGCACCAGTTGTACTGATACTTGTGACACTTGGAGGTGTTATGCTTCAAGGGGATGAAGTCGCACCTTCTACCCAGGGTTATGGAGCTCCGCGCAGGGTGAGAATTCAGGGTTCACCCCTGGCTGGAGGTGTGAAAATAAAACACTTCACATACTCAGGAAAGCGTATTTAGCTCCTTTACAGTATCAGAATAAGGCCTGCAAGGCCTTGGGCCTACTTCCAGCCTCCTGGCACCAGTTTTACTGATACTTCTGACATTTGTAGGTGTTAGGCTTCAAGGGGATGAAGTCGCACCTTCTACCCAGGGTCATGGAGCTCCGCGCAGGGTGAGATTTCAGGCTTCACCCCTGGCTGGAGGTGTGAAAATAAAACACTTCACATACTCAGGAAAGTGTATTTAGCTCCTTTACAGTATCAGAATAAGGCCTGCAAGGCCTTGGGCCTACTTCCAGCCTCCTGGCACCAGTTTTACTGATACTTGTGACATTTGCAGGTGTTAGGCTTCAAGGGGATGAAGTCGCACCTTCTACCCAGGGTCATGGAGCTCCGCGCAGGGTAAGGTTTCAGGCTTCACCCCAGGCTGGAGGTGTGAAAATAAAACACTTCACATACTCAGGAAAGTGTATTTAGCTGCTTTACTGTATCAGAGTAAGGCCTGCAAGGCCTTGGGCCTACTTCCAGCCTCCTGGCACCAGATTTACTGATACTTGTGACATTTGTAGGTGTTAGGCTTCAAGGGGATGAAGTCGCACCTTCTACCCAGGGTCATGGAGCTCCGCGCAGGGTGAGATTTCAGGGTTCACCCCAGGCTTGAGGTGTGAAAATAAAACACTTCACATACTCAGGAAATTGTATTTAGCTGCTTTACAGTATCAGAATAAGGCCTGCAAGGCCTTGGGCCTACTTCCAGCGTCCTGGCACCAGTTTTACTGATACTTGTGACATTTGCAGGTGTTAGGCTTCAAGGGGATGAAGTCGCACCTTCTACCCAGTGTCATGGAGCTCTGCGCAGGGTGAGATTTCTGGCTTCACCCCAGGCTTGAGGTGTGAAAATAAAACACTTCACATCCTCAGGAAAGTGTATTTAACTGCTTTACAGTATCATAATAAGGCCTGCAAGGCCTTGGGTGTGTTTCCAGCCTCCAGGCACCAGTTTTACTGATACTTGTGACATTTGCAGGTGTTAGGCTTCAAGGGGATGAAGTCGCACCTTCTACCCAGGGTCATGGAGCTCCGCGCAGGGTGAGATTTCAGGGTTCACCCCTGGATGGAAGTGTGAAAATAAAACACTTCACATACTCAGGAAAGTGCATTTAACTCCTTTACAGTATCAGAACAAGGCCTGCAAGGCCTTGGGCCTACTTCCAGCCTCCTGGCACCAGTTTTACTGATACTTGTGACATTTGTAGGTGTTAGGCTTCAAGGGGATGAAGTCGCACCTTCTACCCAGGGTCATGGAGCTCCGCGCAGGGTGAGATTTCAGGGTTCACCCCAGGCTTGAGGTGTGAAAAATATACACTTCACATACTCAGGAAAGTGTATTTAGCTGCTTTACAGTATCAGAATAAGGCCTGCAAGGCCTTGGGCCTACTTCCAGCCTCCTGGCACCAGTTTTACTGATACTTGTGACATTTGTAGGTGTTAGGCTTCAAGGGGATGAAGTCGCACCTTCTACCCAGGGTTATGGAGCTCCGCGCAGGGTGAGATTTCAGGGTTCACCCCTGGATGGAAGTGTGAAAATAAAACACTTCACATACTCAGGAAAGCGTATTTAGCTGCTTTACAGTATCAGAATAAGGCCTGCAAGGCCTTGGGCCTACTTCCAGCCTCCTGGCACCAGATTTACTGATACTTGTGACATTTGCAGGTGTTAGGCTTCAAGGGGATGAAGCCGCACCTTCTACCCAGGGTTATGGAGCTCCGCGCAGGGTGAGATTTCAGGCTTCACCCCTGGCTGGAGGTGTGAAAATAAAACACTTCACATACTCAGGAAAGCGTATTTAGCTGCTTTACAGTATCAGAATAAGGCCTGCAAGGCCTTGGGCCTACTTCCAGCCTCCTGGCACCAGTTTTACTGATACTTGTGACATTTGTAGGTGTTAGGCTTCAAGGGGATGAAGTCGCACCTTCTACCCAGGGTCATGGAGCTCCGCGCAGGGTGAGATTTCAGGCTTCACCCCTGGCTGGAGGTGTGAAAATAAAACACTTCACACACTCAGGAAAGTGTATTTAGCTCCTTTACAGTATCAGAATAAGGCCTGCAAGGCCTTGGGCCTACTTCCAGCCTCCTGGCACCAGTTTTACTGATACTTGTGACATTTGCAGGTGTTAGGCTTCAAGGGGATGAAGTCGCACCTTCTACCCAGGGTCATGGAGCTTCGCGCAGGGTGAGATTTCAGGGTTCACCCCTGGATGGAAGTGTGAAAATAAAACACTTCACTTACTCAGGAAAGTGTATTTAACTCATTTACAGTATCAGAACAAGGCCTGCAAGGCCTTGGGTTTGTTTCCAGCCTCCAGGCACCAGTTGTACTGATACTTGTGACATTTGCAGGTGTTAGGCTTCAAGGGGATGAAGTCGCACCTTCTACCCAGGGTTATGGAGCTCCGCGCAGGGTGAGATTTCAGGGTTCACCCCTGGATGGAAGTGTGAAAATAAAACACTTCACTTACTCAGGAAAGTGTATTTAACTCCTTTACAGTATCAGAACAAGGCCTGCAAGGCCTTGGGTTTGTTTCCAGCCTCCAGGCACCAGTTGTACTGATACTTGTGACACTTGGAGGTGTTATGCTTCAAGGGGATGAGGTCGCACCTTCTACCCAGGGTCATGGAGCTCCGCGCAGGGTAAGATTTCAGGGTTCACCCCTGGCTGGAGGTGTGAAAACAAATCACTTCACATACTCAGTAAAGTGTATTTCACTCCTTTACAGTATCAGAATAGGGCCTGCAATGCCTTGGGTGTGTTTCCAGCCTCCAGACACCAGTTTTACTGATACTGGTGACATTTGCAGGTGTTAGGCTTCAAGGGGAAGAAGTCGCACCTTCTACCCAGGGTCATGGAGCTCCGCGCAGGGTTAGATTTCAGGGTTCACCCCTGGCTCAAGGTGTGAAAACAAAACACTTCACATACTCAGGAAAGTGTATTTAACTCCTTTACAGTATCAGGATAAGGCCTGCAAGGCATTGGGTGTGTTTCCAGCACCCAGGCACCAGTTTTACTGATGCTTGTGACGTTTGCAGGTGTTAGGCTTCAAGGGGATGAAGTCGCACCTTCTACCCAGGGTTATGGAGCTCCGCTCAGGGTGAGAATTCAGGGTTCACCCCTGGCTGGTGGTGTGAAAACAAAACACTTCACATACTCATTAAAGTGTATTTAACTCCTTTACAGTATCAGAATAGGACCTGCAATGCCTTGGGTGTGTTTCCAGCCTCCAGACTCCAGTTTTACTGATACTGGTGACATTTGCAGGTGTTAGGCTTCAAGGGGATGAAGTCGCACCTTCTACCCAGGGTTATGGAGCTCCGCGCAGGGTGAGATTTCAGGGTTCACCCCTGGATGGAAGTGTGAAAATAAAACACTTCACTTACTCAGGAAAGTGTATTTAACTCCTTTACAGTATCAGAACAAGGCCTGCAAGGCCTTGGGTTTGTTTCCAGCCTCCAGGCACCAGTTGTACTGATACTTGTGACACTTGGAGGTGTTATGCTTCAAGGGGATGAAGTCGCACCTTCTACCCAGGGTCATGGAGCTCCGCGCAGGGTGAGATTTCAGGCTTCACCCCTGGCTGGAGGTGTGAAAATAAAACACTTCACATACTCAGGAAAGTGTATTTAGCTGCTTTACAGTATCAGAATAAGGCCTGCAAGGCCTTGGGCCTACTTCCAGCCTCCTGGCACCAGTTTTACTGATACTTGTGACATTTGTAGGTGTTAGGCTTCAAGGGGATGAAGTTGCACCTTCTACCCAGGGTTATGGACCTTCGCGCAGGGTATGATTTCGGGTTTCAACCCTGGCTGGAGATGTGAAATCAAAACACTTCACAGACTCAGTAAAGAGTATTTAAGTCCTTCGCAGTAACAGAACAAGGCCTGCAAGGCCTTTGGCCTGATTCCAGCCTCCTGGCACTAATTTACTGATACTTGTGACATTTGCAGGCGTTAGGCTTCAAGGGGACAAAGTCGCACCTTCTACCCGGGCTTATGGAGCTCCGCGCAGGGTGAGATATCAGGGTTCACCCCTGGCTGGAGGTGTGAAAATAAAGCACTTCACATACTCAGGAAAGTGTATTTAACTCCTTTAAAGTATCAGAATAATGCCTGCAAGGCCTTGGGTGTGTTTCCAGCCTCCAGGCACCAGTTTTACTGATAATTGTGACATTTGCCGGTGTTAGGCTTCATGGGGATGAAGTCGCACCTTCTACCCAGGGTTATGGAGCTCCGCGCAGGGTGAGAAGTCAGGGTTCACCCCTGGCTGGAGGTGTGAAAATAAAACACTTCACATACTCAGGAAAGTGTATTTAACTCCTTTACAGTATCAGAATAAGGCCTGCAAGGCCTTGGGTGTGTTTCCAGCATCCAGGCACCAGTTTTACTGATGCTTGTGACCTTTGCAGGTGTTAGGCTTCAAGGGGAGGAAGTCGCACCTTCTACCCAGGGTCATGGAGCTCCGCGCAGGGTTAGATTTCAGGGTTCACCCCTGGCTCAAGGTGTGAAAACAAATCACTTCACATACTCAGTAAAGTGTATTTCACTCCTTTACAGTATCAGAATAGGGCCTGCAATGCCTTGGGTGTGTTTCCAGCCTCCAGACACCAGTTTTACTGATACTGGTGACATTTGCAGGTGTTAGGCTTCAAGGGGAAGAAGTCGCACCTTCTACCCAGGGTAATGGAGCTCCGCGCAGGGTTAGATTTCAGGGTTCACCCCTGGCTCAAGGTGTGAAAACAAAACACTTCACATACTCAGGAAAGTGTATTTAACTCCTTTACAGTATCAGGATAAGGCCTGCAAGGCCTTGGGTGTGTTTCCAGCACCCAGGCACCAGTTTTACTGATGCTTGTGACGTTTGCAGGTGTTAGGCTTCAAGGGGATGAAGTCGCACCTTCTACCCAGGGTTATGGAGCTCCGCTCAGGGTGAGAATTCAGGGTTCACCCCTGGCTGGTGGTGTGAAAACAAAACACTTCACATACTCAGTAAAGTGTATTTAACTCCTTTACAGTATCAGAATAGGACCTGCAATGCCTTGGGTGTGTTTCCAGCCTCCAGACTCCAGTTTTACTGATGCTTGTGACATTTGCAGGTGTTAGGCTTCAAGGGGATGAAGTCGCAACTTCTACCCAGGGTTATGGAGCTCCGCGCAGGGTGAGAATTCAGGGTTCACCCCTGGCTGTTGGTGTGAAAACAAAACACTTTACATACTCAGTAAAGTGTATTTAACTCCTTCACAGTATCACAACAAGGCCTGCTAGGCCTTGGGCCTACTTCCAGCCTCCTAGCACCAATTTACTGATACTTGTGACATTTGCAGGTGTTAGGCTTCAAGGGGATGAAGTTGCACCTTCTACCCAAGGTTATGGAGCTCCGCGCAGGGTGAGAATTCAGGGTTCACCCCTGGCTGTTGGTGTGAAAACAAAACACTTTACATACTCAGTAAAGTGTATTTAACTCCTTCACAGTATCAGAACAAGGCCTGCAAGGCCTTGGGCCTAATTCCAGCCTCCTGGCACCAATTTACTGATACTTGTGACATTTGCAGGTGTTAGGCTTCAAGGGGATAAAGTTGCACCTTCTACCCAAGGGTATGGAGCTCCGCGCAGGGTGAGATATCAGGGTTCAACCCTGGCTGGAGGTGTGAAAATAAAACACTTCACATACTCAGCAAAGTGTATTTAACTCCTCTACAGTATCAGAATAAGGCCTGCAAGGCCTTGGGTGTGTTTCCAGCATCCAGGAACCAGTTTTACTGATGCTTGTGACATTTGCAGGTGTTAGGCTTCAAGGGGATGAAGTCGCACCTTCTACCCAGGGTTATGGAGCTCCGCGCAGGGTGAGAATTCAGGGTTCACCCCTGGCTGTTGGTGTGAAAACAAAACACTTTACATACTCAGTAAAGTGTATTTAACTCCTTCACAGTATCAGAACAAGGCCTGCAAGGCCTTGGGCCTACTTCCAGCCTCCTAGCACCAATTTACTGATACTTGTGACATTTGCAGGTGTTAGACTTCAAGGGGATGAAGTTGCACCTTCTACCCAAGGTTATGGAGCTCCGCGCAGGGTGAGAATTCAGGGTTCACCCCTGGCTGTTGGTGTGAAAACAAAACACTTTACATACTCAGTAAAGTGTATTTAACTCCTTTAAAGTATCAGAATAATGCCTGCAAGGCCTTGGGTGTGTTTCCAGCCTCCAGGCACCAGTTTTACTGATAATTGTGACATTTGCCGGTGTTAGGCTTCATGGGGATGAAGTCGCACCTTCTACCCAGGGTTATGGAGCTCCGCGCAGGGTGAGAAGTTAGGGTTCACCCCTGGCTGGAGGTGTGAAAATAAAACACTTCACATACTCAGCAAAGTGTATTTAACTCCTCTACAGTATCAGAATAAGGCCTGCAAGGCCTTGGGTGTGTTTCCAGCATCCAGGAACCAGTTTTACTGATGCTTGTGACATTTGCAGGTGTTAGGCTTCAAGGGGATGAAGTCGCACCTTCTACCCAGGGTTATGGAGCTCCGCGCAGGGTGAGAATTCAGGGTTCACCCCTGGCTGTTGGTGTGAAAACAAAACACTTTACATACTCAGTAAAGTGTATTTAACTCCTTCACAGTATCAGAACAAGGCCTGCAAGGCCTTGGGCCTACTTCCAGCCTCCTAGCACCAATTTACTGATACTTGTGACATTTGCAGGTGTTAGGCTTCAAGGGGATGAAGTTGCACCTTCTACCCAAGGTTATGGAGCTCCGCGCAGGGTGAGAATTCAGGGTTCACCCCTGGCTGTTGGTGTGAAAACAAAACACTTTACATACTCAGTAAAGTGTATTTAACTCCTTTAAAGTATCAGAATAATGCCTGCAAGGCCTTGGGTGTGTTTCCAGCCTCCAGGCACCAGTTTTACTGATAATTGTGACATTTGCCGGTGTTAGGCTTCAAGGGGAGGAAGTCGCACCTTCTACCCAGGGTCATGGAGCTCCGCGCAGGGTTAGATTTCAGGGTTCACCCCTGGCTCAAGGTGTGAAAACAAATCACTTCACATACTCAGTAAAGTGTATTTCACTCCTTTACAGTATCAGAATAGGGCCTGCAATGCCTTGGGTGTGTTTCCAGCCTCCAGACACCAGTTTTACTGATACTGGTGACATTTGCAGGTGTTAGGCTTCAAGGGGAAGAAGTCGCACCTTCTACCCAGGGTAATGGAGCTCCGCGCAGGGTTAGATTTCAGGGTTCACCCCTGGCTCAAGGTGTGAAAACAAAACACTTCACATACTCAGGAAAGTGTATTTAACTCCTTTACAGTATCAGGATAAGGCCTGCAAGGCCTTGGGTGTGTTTCCAGCACCCAGGCACCAGTTTTACTGATGCTTGTGACGTTTGCAGGTGTTAGGCTTCAAGGGGATGAAGTCGCACCTTCTACCCAGGGTTATGGAGCTCCGCTCAGGGTGAGAATTCAGGGTTCACCCCTGGCTGGTGGTGTGAAAACAAAACACTTCACATACTCAGTAAAGTGTATTTAACTCCTTTACAGTATCAGAATAGGACCTGCAATGCCTTGGGTGTGTTTCCAGCCTCCAGACTCCAGTTTTACTGATGCTTGTGACATTTGCAGGTGTTAGGCTTCAAGGGGATGAAGTCGCAACTTCTACCCAGGGTTATGGAGCTCCGCGCAGGGTGAGAATTCAGGGTTCACCCCTGGCTGTTGGTGTGAAAACAAAACACTTTACATACTCAGTAAAGTGTATTTAACTCCTTCACAGTATCAGAACAAGGCCTGCAAGGCCTTGGGCCTACTTCCAGCCTCCTAGCACCAATTTACTGATATTTGTGACATTTGCAGGTGTTAGGCTTCAAGGGGATGAAGTTGCACCTTCTACCCAAGGTTATGGAGCTCCGCGCAGGGTGAGAATTCAGGGTTCACCCCTGGCTGTTGGTGTGAAAACAAAACACTTTACATACTCAGTAAAGTGTATTTAACTCCTTCACAGTATCAGAACAAGGCCTGCAAGGCCTTGGGCCTAATTCCAGCCTCCTGGCACCAATTTACTGATACTTGTGACATTTGCAGGTGTTAGGCTTCAAGGGGATAAAGTTGCACCTTCTACCCAAGGGTATGGAGCTCCGCGCAGGGTGAGATATCAGGGTTCAACCCTGGCTGGAGGTGTGAAAATAAAACACTTCACATACTCAGCAAAGTGTATTTAACTCCTCTACAGTATCAGAATAAGGCCTGCAAGGCCTTGGGTGTGTTTCCAGCATCCAGGAACCAGTTTTACTGATGCTTGTGACATTTGCAGGTGTTAGGCTTCAAGGGGATGAAGTCGCACCTTCTACCCAGGGTTATGGAGCTCCGCGCAGGGTGAGAATTCAGGGTTCACCCCTGGCTGTTGGTGTGAAAACAAAACACTTTACATACTCAGTAAAGTGTATTTAACTCCTTCACAGTATCAGAACAAGGCCTGCAAGGCCTTGGGCCTACTTCCAGCCTCCTAGCACCAATTTACTGATACTTGTGACATTTGCAGGTGTTAGGCTTCAAGGGGATGAAGTTGCACCTTCTACCCAAGGTTATGGAGCTCCGCGCAGGGTGAGAATTCAGGGTTCACCCCTGGCTGTTGGTGTGAAAACAAAACACTTTACATACTCAGTAAAGTGTATTTAACTCCTTCACAGTATCAGAACAAGGCCTGCAAGGCCTTGGGCCTAATTCCAGCCTCCTGGCACCAATTTACTGATACTTGTGACATTTGCAGGTGTTAGGCTTCAAGGGGATAAAGTTGCACCTTCTACCCAAGGGTATGGAGCTCCGCGCAGGGTGAGATATCAGGGTTCACCCCTGGCTGGAGGTGTGAAAATAAAACACTTCACATACTCAGGAAAGTGTATTTAACTCCTTTACAGTATCAGAATAAGGCCTGCAAGGCCTTGGGTGTGTTTCCAGCATCCAGGCACCAGTTTTACTGATGCTTGTGACATTTGCAGGTGTTAGGCTTCAAGGGGATGAAGTCGCACCTTCTACCCAGGGTTATGGAGCTCTGCGCAGGGTGAGAATTCAGGGTTCACCCCTGGCTGTTTGTGTGTAAACAAAACACTTCACATACTCAGTAAAGAGTATCTATCTCCTTCACAGTAACTGAACAAGGCCTGCAAGGCCTTGGGCCTAATTCCAGCCTCCAGACACCAGTTTTAATGATCCTTGTGACATTTGCAGGTGTTAGGCTTCAAGGGGAGGAAGTCGCACCTTCTACCCAGGGTCATGGAGCTCCGCGCAGGGTTAGATTTCAGGGTTCACCCCTGGCTCAAGGTGTGAAAACAAAACACTTCACATTCTCAGTAAAGTGTATTTAACTCCTTTACAGTATCAGAATAAGGCCTGCAAGGCCTTGGGTGTGTTTCCAGCATCCAGGAACCAGTTTTACTGATGCTTGTGACATTTGCAGGTGTTAGGCTTCAAGGGGATGAAGTCGCACCTTCTACCCAGGGTTATGGAGCTCCGCGCAGGGTGAGAATTCAGGGTTCACCCCTGGCTGTTGGTGTGAAAACAAAACACTTTACATACTCAGTAAAGTGTATTTAACTCCTTCACAGTATCAGAACAAGGCCTGCAAGGCCTTGGGCCTACTTCCAGCCTCCTAGCACCAATTTACTGATACTTGTGACATTTGCAGGTGTTAGGCTTCAAGGGGATGAAGTTGCACCTTCTACCCAAGGTTATGGAGCTCCGCGCAGTGTGAGAATTCAGGGTTCACCCCTGGCTGTTGGTGTGAAAACAAAACACTTTACATACTCAGTAAAGTGTATTTAACTCCTTCACAGTATCAGAACAAGGCCTGCAAGGCCTTGGGCCTAATTCCAGCCTCCTGGCACCAATTTACTGATACTTGTGACATTTGCAGGTGTTAGGCTTCAAGGGGATAAAGTTGCACCTTCTACCCAAGGGTATGGAGCTCCGCGCAGGGTGAGATATCAGGGTTCACCCCTGGCTGGAGGTGTGAAAATAAAACACTTCACATACTCAGGAAAGTGTATTTAACTCCTTTACAGTATCAGAATAAGGCCTGCAAGGCCTTGGGTGTGTTTCCAGCATCCAGGCACCAGTTTTACTGATGCTTGTGACATTTGCAGGTGTTAGGCTTCAAGGGGATGAAGTCGCACCTTCTACCCAGGGTTATGGAGCTCTGCGCAGGGTGAGAATTCAGGGTTCACCCCTGGCTGTTTGTGTGTAAACAAAACACTTCACATACTCAGTAAAGAGTATCTATCTCCTTCACAGTAACTGAACAAGGCCTGCAAGGCCTTGGGCCTAATTCCAGCCTCCAGACACCAGTTTTAATGATCCTTGTGACATTTGCAGGTGTTAGGCTTCAAGGGGAGGAAGTCGCACCTTCTACCCAGGGTCATGGAGCTCCGCGCAGGGTTAGATTTCAGGGTTCACCCCTGGCTCAAGGTGTGAAAACAAAACACTTCACATTCTCAGTAAAGTGTATTTAACTCCTTTACAGTATCAGAATAGGACCTGCAATGCCTTGGGTGTGTTTCCAGCCTCCAGACACCAGTTTTACTGATACTGGTGACATTTGCAGGTGTTAGGCTTCAAGGGGATGAAGTCGCAACTTCTACCCAGCGTTATGGAGCTCCGCGCAGGGTGAGAATTCAGGGTTCACCCCTGGCTGTTGGTGTGAAAACAAAACACTTTACATACTCAGTAAAGTGTATTTAACTCCTTCACAGTATCATAACAAGGCCTGCAAGGCCTTGGGCCTAGTTCCAGCCTCCTAGCACCAATTTACTGATACTTGTGACATTTGCAGGTGTTAGGCTTCAAGGGGATGAAGTTGCACCTTCTACCCAAGGTTATGGAGCTCCGCGCAGGGTGAGAATTCAGGGTTCACCCCTGGCTGTTGGTGTGAAAACAAAACACTTTACATACTCAGTAAAGTGTATTTAACTCCTTCACAGTATCAGAACAAGGCCTGCAAGGCCTTGGGCCTAATTCCAGCCTCCTGGCACCAATTTACTGATACTTGTGACATTTGCAGGTGTTAGGCTTCAAGGGGATAAAGTTGCACCTTCTACCCAAGGGTATGGAGCTCCGCGCAGGGTGAGATATCAGGGTTCACCCCTGGCTGGAGGTGTGAAAATAAAACACTTCACATACTCAGGAAAGTGTATTTAACTCCTTTACAGTATCAGAATAAGGCCTGCAAGGCCTTGGGTGTGTTTCCAGCATCCAGGCACCAGTTTTACTGATGCTTGTGACATTTGCAGGTGTTAGGCTTCAAGGGGATGAAGTCGCACCTTCTACCCAGGGTTATGGAGCTCCGCGCAGGGTGAGAATTCAGGGTTCACCCCTGGCTTGAGGTGTGAAAATAAAACACTTCACATACTCAGGAAAGCGTATTTAGCTCCTTTACAGTATCAGAATAAGGCCTGCAAGGCCTTGGGCCTACTTCCAGCCTCCTGGCACCAGTTTTACTGATACTTGTGACATTTGCAGGTGTTAGGCTTCAAGGGGATAAAGTTGCACCTTCTACCCAAGGGTATGGAGCTCCGCGCAGGGTTAGATTTCAGGGTTCACCCCTGGCTCAAGGTGTGAAAACAAAACACTTCACATACTCAGGAAAGTGTATTTAACTCCTTTACAGTATCAGGATAAGGCCTGCAAGGCCTTGGGTGTGTTTCCAGCATCCAGGCACCAGTTTAACTGATGCTTGTGACATTTGCAGGTGTCAGGCTTCAAGGGGATGAAGTCGCACCTTCTACCCAGGGTTATGGAGCTTTGCGCAGGGTAAGATTTCAGGGTTCACCGCTGGCTGGAGGTGTGAAAATAAAACACTTCACATACTCAGGAAAGCGTATTTAGCTCCTTTACAGTATCAGAATAAGGCCTACAAGGCCTTGGGTGTGTTTCCAGCCTCCAGGCACCAGTTTTACTGATACTTGAGACATTTGTAGGTGTTAGGCTTCAAGGGGATGAAGTCGCACCTTCTACCCAGCGTTATGGAGCTCCGCGCAGGGTAAGATTTCAGGCTTCACCCCTGGCTGGAGGTGTGAAAATAAAACACTTCAAATACTCAGGAAAGTGTATTTAGCTCCTTTACAGTATCAGAATAAGGCCTGCAAGGCCTTGGGCCTACTTCCAGCCTCCTGGCACCAGTTTTACTGATACTTGTGACATTTGCAGGTGTTAGGCTTCAAGAGGATGAAGTCGCACCTTCTACCCAGGGTCATGGAGCTTCGCGCAGGGTAAGATTTCAGGGTTCACCCCTGGCTGGAGGTGTGAAAATAAAACACTTCACATACTCAGGAAAGTGTATTTAACTGCTTTACAGTATCACAATAAGGCCTGCAAGGCCTTGGGTGTGTTTCCAGCCTCCAGGCACCAGTTTTACTGATACTTGTGACATTTGCAGGTGTTAGGCTTCAAGGGGATGAAGTCGCACCTTCTACCCAGGGTTATGGAGCTCCGCGCAGGGTAAGATTTCAGGGTTCACCCCAGGCTTGAGGTGTGAAAATAAAACACTTCACATACTCAGGAAAGTGTATTTAGCTGCTTTACAGTATCAGAACAAGGCCTACAAGGCCTTGGGCCTACTTTCAGCCTCCTGGCACCAGTTTTACTGATACTTGTGACATTTGCAGGTGTTAGGCTTCAAGGGGATGAAGTCGCACCTTCTACCCAGTGTCATGGAGCTCCGCGCAGGGTGAGATTTCAGGCTTCACCCCAGGCTTGAGGTGTGAAAATAAAACACTTCACATACTCAGGAAAGTGTATTTAACTGCTTTACAGTATCATAATAAGGCCTGCAAGGCCTTGGGTGTGTTTCCAGCCTCCAGACACCAGTTTTACTGATACTGGTGACATTTGCAGGTGTTAGGCTTCAAGGGGATGAAGTTGCACCTTCTACCCAAGGTTATGGAGCTCCGCGCAGGGTGAGAATTCAGGGTTCACCCCTGGCTGTTGGTGTGAAAACAAAACACTTTACATACTCAGTAAAGTGTATTTAACTCCTTCACAGTATCAGAACAAGGCCTGCAAGGCCTTGGGCCTAATTCCAGCCTCCTGGCACCAATTTACTGATACTTGTGACATTTGCAGGTGTTAGGCTTCAAGGGGATAAAGTTGCACCTTCTACCCAAGGGTATGGAGCTCCGCGCAGGGTGAGATATCAGGGTTCACCCCTGGCTGGAGGTGTGAAAATAAAACACTTCACATACTCAGGAAAGTGTATTTAACTCCTTTACAGTATCAGAATAAGGCCTGCAAGGCCTTGGGTGTGTTTCCAGCATCCAGGCACCAGTTTTACTGATGCTTGTGACATTTGCAGGTGTTAGGCTTCAAGGGGATGAAGTCGCACCTTCTACCCAGGGTTATGGAGCTCCGCGCAGGGTGAGAATTCAGGGTTCACCCCTGGCTGTTTGTGTGTAAACAAAACACTTCACATACTCAGTAAAGAGTATTTATCTCCTTCACAGTAACTGAACAAGGCCTGCAAGGCCTTGGGCATAATTCCAGCCTCCAGACACCAGTTTTACTGATGCTTGTGACATTTGCAGGTGTTAGGCTTCAAGGGGAAGAAGTCGCACCTTCTACCCATGGTCACGGAGCTCCGCGCAGGGTTAGATTTCAGGGTTCACCCCTGGCTCAAGGTGTGAAAACAAAACACTTCACATACTCAGTAAAGTGTATTTCACTCCTTTACAGTATCAGAATAGGGCCTGCAATGCCTTGGGTGTGTTTCCAGCCTCCAGACACCAGTTTTACTGATACTGGTGACATTTGCAGGTGTTAGGCTTCAAGGGGAAGAAGTCGCACCTTCTACCCAGGGTCATGGAGCTCCGCGCAGGGTTAGATTTCAGGGTTCACCCCTGGCTCAAGGTGTGAAAACAAAACACTTCACATACTCAGGAAAGTGTATTTAACTCCTTTACAGTATCAGGATAAGGCCTGCAAGGCCCTGGGTGTGTTTCCAGCATCCAGGCACCAGTTTTACTGATGCTTGTGACATTTGCAGGTGTTAGGCTTCAAGGGGATGAAGTCGCACCTTCTACCCAGGGTTATGGAGCTCCGCTCAGGGTGAGAATTCAGGGTTCGCCCCTGGCTGTTGGTGTGAAAACAAAACACTTCACATACTCAGTAAAGTGTATTTAACTCCTTTACAGTATCAGAATAGGACCTGCAATGCCTTGGGTGTGTTTCCAGCCTCCAGACTCCAGTTTTACTGATACTGGTGACATTTGCAGGTGTTAGGCTTCAAGGGGATGAAGTCGCAACTTCTACCCAGGGTTATGGAGCTCCGCGCAGGGTGAGAATTCAGGGTTCACCCCTGGCTGTTGGTGTGAAAACAAAACACTTTACATACTCAGTAAAGTGTATTTAACTCCTTCACAGTATCAGAACAAGGCCTGCAAGGCCTTGGGCCTACTTCCAGCCTCCTAGCACCAGTTTACTGATACTTGTGACATTTGCAGGTGTTAGGCTTCAAGGGGATGAAGTTGCACCTTCTACCCAAGGTTATGGAGCTCCGCGCAGGGTGAGAATTCAGGATTCACCCCTGGCTGTTGGTGTGAAAACAAAACACTTTACATACTCAGTAAAGTGTATTTAACTCCTTCACAGTATCAGAACAAGGCCTGCAAGGCCTTGGGTGTGTTTCCAGCTTCCAGGTACCAGTTTTACTGATACTTTGTGACATTTTAAGGTGTTAAGCTTCAAGGGGATGAAGTCTCACCTTCTACCCAGGGTTATAGAGCTCCGCGCAGGGTGAGATTTCATGGTTCACCCCAGGTTGGAGGTGTGAAAATAAAACACTTCACATTCTCAGGAAAGTGTATTTAGCTCCTTTACAGTATCAGAATATGGCCTGCAAGGCCTTGGGCCTACTTCCAGCCTCCTGGCACCAGTTGTACTGATACTTGTGACATTTGTAGGTGTTAGGCTTCAAGGGGATGAAGTCGCACCTTCTACCCAGGGTCATGGAGCTCCGCGCAGGGTGAGATTTCAGGGTTCACCCCTGGATGGAGGTGTGACTATGTGGAGTGTTTTGTTTTCACACCTCCAGCCAGGCATGAACCCTGAAATCTCACCCTGCGCGGAGCTCCTCAACCCTGTGTAGAAGGTGCAACTTCATCCCCTTGAAGCTGTACACCTCCAAATGTCACACATATTACTAAAACAGGTACCTGGAAGCTAGGGATGGGCCGGAGATCCTGAAGGCTAAGATCTGATACTGGGACTGGTGTTCATGTACGTTCTGGACTATGTGAAGTGTTCTGTTTTCTTCCCCTACCTCCGTCCAAATTAGCAGCAGGCCTCGATCAGGCTACAGGGCGCAGAATATCATTTCTGGTCTCAGGTCTCCCTCGTGATATACCATTGGATTCAGGAGTGGTCCCCACTCCAGCGATAGGGCTCAGTAGAACAGTTGTAGTCACATGCCTCACTCTGTACTGTACTATTCAGTTCCGCAGTGGGCCTCCCCCCGGTCATAGGCTCAGCGTCTGACATACAGTAACTCACTCTGTCTACAGATGTCACCTCAGACGTACACCTAGCTCCAGCTTTAAAAATCAGCTCAGTAGAGTGCCTCCATGCCGGTACTGGGGTCACCATTTCAGGTGCATTCCCACCCTCTGCTCTCACTTGGGGTGTTTTTAAACATGTAGGCCTAACTCGGCCGCCTTCCTTCGTTGTGTCACTGTATTTATTTTATTTAGTCTGCGCCCGCCTCCTCTGGCTCGGCGCTCGGCAGTGAATGCCCTCTGCCTGCATGTGAAGCTGCCAGCACACGGCCGCCTGGTGATGCATGCGAGGCCGGAGCCAGGGCCGTGCCCCGCTGCTTGTAAAAGGCCTCCGGTTGCGCCCCCCCCCAGCCGTGGGTGCCACAGCCGAGGGTGCAGGCGCCGGGCTGGGGGCTCCCTGGCATTGTTTCCACCCCGCGCTCGGCCGGCGGAGCCCTGTGTTACTTCGGCCCGTTCCAGAACGCGCTCCCCGCGGCCCCCGCAGCCCCACTGTGACGCCGCAGGGCCCGCTCCCTGCAGGAGCCCCCTCCCTCCCGCGGGCCGCCGCTCCCGGCCGCAGGAGGCGAGAGTGGACCGGGGAAAAGGGGCCGGGAGCCCGGGATTTCAGGCATGGAGGCGTCCGCCGTCGGGGGAGCGCCGAGTCTCCCCGCGGATCACAAGCCAGGGACGAGGGGTGGATCCGAAACGGGGGCAGGCCCGGGAGAGGGCCGAAGCTGGGCTCCTGGTCATACATGTGTGGAAGCGCGTGTTTAACTGATTGTGCTTTAAAACGTGGATAATCGGAAGGTAGGAAACACAAAAGTCAGCTCGGAGCAGAGAGCCGAGTGTGCCTCGCAGAGCCCTGTCTGCTCGCGACCAATCAGAGGCTGGCTCCTCCCTGTATATATTCACGGGGCTCGGGCCGAGAGGGACATTTCTGTTCTGTGACAGCGCCCGCGCCGAGACTTGCATTGCAATGGCCGAAACCGCTCCAGCCGCCGCGGCGCCTCCCGCTGAGGTCGCCCCCAAGAAGAAGCAGCAGAAGAAGACAGCGGGGGCCTCCAAGGCCAAGAAGCCTTCCGGCCCCAGCGTGGCCGATCTGATCTTGAAGGTGGTGACCGCCTCTGCCGAGAGGAAGGGAGTCTCCCTGTCGGCCATGAAGAAGGGGCTGATCGCCGAGGGCTACGATGTGGACAAGAACAAGAGCCGGGTCAAGGCCTCCGTCAAGAGCCTGGTCAGCAAAGGCGCCCTGGCCCAGCTGAAGGGCACCGGGGCCTCCGGATCCTTCAAGGTGAACAAGAAGCAGCTGGAGGGCAAGAAGGCGGCCAAGAAGGCGGCCGCCAAGAAGGCGGCCGCCAAGACCAAGAAACCAGCGGCCAAGAAAGCTGCCCCTGCTGCCAAGAAGCCCAAAAAGGCTCCCGCGGGGGTCAAGAAGAGCCCGAAGAAGGTCAAGAAGCCAGCGGCAGCAAAGAGCCCCAAGAAGCCCAAGGCTGCCCCCGCCAAGAAGGCTGCCAAGAGCCCAGCGAAAGCCAAGGCGGCGAAGCCCAAAGTGGCCAAGAAAAGCCCTGCCAAGGTAGTCAAACCCAAGGCAGCCAAGCCCAAAGCAGCCAAGCCCAAGAAGGCAGCGCCCAAGAAGAAGTAAGGGCTTGCACCGAGACACTGCAAACACAACGGCTCTTTTAAGAGCCATCCACCCGGTCTAGAAGAGAGCTTGTTCACCCCCACCCTTTCACCCCGCGTGCACACTTCTCAATAATAATAAACGGCACAGTAAATCCCTAGCGCACCTTTACACACGCGAGTGCCGTGTGTGATCTTGGTCATATGAACGGCTCTTTTGGTGCTGCGTGGATTGGAATCTTTATAACAAAGAAAGAAGGGGGTCTGGGAGTTATTAGACCTCAGTTTATAATAAATGTGAGATAACGTGTGCCTTGGTGCTTTCACTGTATCCGGGCAGACTCGAAGTGGTGTCTGCATAAAGCAGACGATTGTGAACGTGAAATCGAGCGCAGTCAACGGCGGCGTGTTCCAGGGTGACCAAGGGCGGTACACTTAAAACATCCTGGTCTCCTCGCCCAGTTGATCGGGGGCGAGTGGTTCGTGTGACTACAAATGAGTGGATGGACACGGAGACAAAGGTTGACCGAAGCGCGGGCTTCGGCTCCAACGTACATCGTCCAATCGGAGGGTGTCTTTTTCTCCACAGCTCATTGGAGAGGCAGGCTACAGCCTCCGGTTGAGTAGCCAATCGTTGCACACCGCGGGCTGTTTTCAAACCTGGGGCGGTCGCTTCAGCCAACCAGAGCAGCCCTCCGTCTTCGAGTGCATAAATAGGGCTCTTGCCTGCTCGAACTCCATTCTTCCTCGCTCGTCGTTGAGAGAGACCGCTCCCGCCATGGCCCGCACCAAGCAGACAGCCCGCAAGTCCACCGGCGGCAAAGCGCCTCGCAAGCAGCTGGCCACCAAGGCTGCCCGCAAGAGCGCCCCTGCCACCGGTGGAGTCAAGAAGCCTCACCGCTACCGACCCGGCACTGTGGCTCTCCGCGAGATCCGCCGCTACCAGAAGTCCACCGAGCTCCTCATCCGCAAGCTGCCCTTCCAGCGCTTGGTGAGGGAGATCGCCCAGGACTTCAAGACCGACCTGCGCTTCCAGAGCTCCGCCGTCATGGCCCTGCAAGAGGCCAGCGAGGCCTACCTGGTCGGGCTCTTCGAGGACACCAACCTGTGCGCCATCCACGCCAAGAGGGTGACCATCATGCCCAAGGACATCCAGCTGGCCCGTCGTATCCGAGGCGAGAGGGCCTAAGGAGACACCGACCCGAACAACCACCACAACGGCTCTTTTAAGGGCCACCACCCTGTCACCTACGAGCTTCTCTTATCTGCCATGTTCTACAGGTGTGGGTGGGTGGGCTGGCTGAGAGTACCCCGAGTACTGGGTAACTTATACCGGCACTGGGAAACTTATACCGGCACTGGGAAATCCGAGCACTCGGTGTGCACAGCCACCTCTTCAATTAATAAAGCGCTTTGTTTGGGTAGAGGGTCGTGCTGGGATCCGCTGGTCACAAGCCAGCGCTGTGGGGCATCTGTACATCGGGTTTATGTGTCCCGATTTCGGGAGCCTTTGCCCTGGGGCGGATGTTAGCCGTTGCCCCTGGTCTTAAAGTACAAACACAACGTGACACCCGCACACACTAAAACTGGTCGCAGGAAACAATAAGCCCGGGGGCAGCCGTGCGAGTTCCGCGTGGGCTTTATTTAACGTCATCGTTACATTACAGTGCTTGTGTGACACTTGGTCCCAAAGAGGGCTCATTCATATAAACATGCTTATTAAAACGGGTTGCCTGCTCCATCGTCCCTCGGTCTGCAGCAAGCCCCGTGAGAGCGGGTCTTGTGCGCTCAACATTACCGTTTAAAACACTTCTTTCTCCGGTCATAAATGAAGCACATTAGCTCTTAGGGGAGGACGTGAGTGGCCCTTAAAAGAGCCGTTGTGTTAGTTGGGGATGCGCCTCGAAGCCTTACTTGGCGCTGGTGTACTTGGTGACGGCCTTGGTGCCCTCGGACACGGCGTGCTTGGCCAGCTCTCCGGGCAGCAGCAGACGCACTGCGGTCTGGATCTCCCGGGAGGTGATGGTGCGCCGCGAGTTGTAGTGGGCCAGGCGGGAAGCCTCCCCGGCGATGCGCTCGAAGATGTCGTTCACGAAGGAGTTCATGATGCCCATGGCCTTGGAGGAGATGCCGGTGTCCGGGTGCACCTGCTTCATCACTTTGTAAATGTAGATGGCATAGCTTTCCTTCCTGCTCCTCTTGCGCTTCTTCCCGTCCTTCTTGGGCGGCTTGGAGAGCGCTTTCTTGGAGCCCTTCTTGGGAGCCGGCGCGGACTTGGCTGGTTCAGGCATGGTCGACAATCTGCACCGCTGCCTGTGGAGCCGAGAGAAATAAGGCAGGCGAGCCCGGCACTTGTATTTATAGGCTGGCCGTGTAAAGTAGCTGCTTCTCTGCTCTCCCGTCTCATTGGCAGGCTCAGGCAGGGCCCCCACTTCCCTTTGTAATGCGGTACTGGAACTTTGATTGGTGAAAATGAAGCCCTCCTCCCTCCAATGAGAAGTACTATCAGAGCCTAGCTGTCAACCAATCAGAAGCGCCCGAAGTCTTTATATCGCCGGAGTCCCGCAGAACAGCAGTACTATTCTCTCTGTTGTGTGAGTGAGCCCCTGCATCGATCGCCATGTCTGGACGCGGGAAGCAAGGAGGAAAGGCCCGCGCTAAGGCCAAGACACGCTCTTCCAGAGCCGGGCTCCAGTTCCCCGTGGGCCGTGTGCACAGGCTGCTCCGCAAGGGAAGCTACGCCGAGAGGGTGGGCGCCGGTGCCCCAGTCTATCTGGCTGCAGTCCTGGAGTACCTGACCGCTGAGATCCTGGAGCTGGCCGGCAACGCGGCCCGGGACAACAAAAAGACCCGCATCATCCCCAGACACCTCCAGCTGGCCATCCGCAACGACGAGGAGCTGAACAAGCTGCTGGGCCGAGTCACCATCGCCCAGGGAGGAGTCCTGCCCAACATCCAGGCCGTGCTGCTGCCCAAGAAAACCGAGAGCCACAAGGCAGGGGGCAAAGCAAGCAAGTAAAGGCCCGCAGACCACCGTGGAAACGCACCCTAAACACAAAGGCTCTTTTCAGGGCCAACCACAGACTCCATCAAAGAGCGTATCCGTGGCCAAGGTGTTACTCTGGCGGCTTCATAGTTGCGGCAGCGCCCGCACCGTCGCTACATAGGAGGGCATGCACAAGCCCTCGGACGTACACGTAGATCTTGCCCCCGTCCCAAAACCTAGCTTGAGGCCCACAATAATAATGTTTTTGTAAAAAAAAAAAAAATGTACATTTTAATAGGGGCAGTTTACAGACTTGCCACAACCGGGCGTGACATGTGGACAGTGTTACGGGGTGGCGGGCGGCCGCACACAGCGGGGTGCTGCCGGCGAGGCCGTTAACCTGTTTGCTCCATTAACACTTTTCAGAGCCTTCTGTTCATGGTGGGAGCGGGCACCGAGCGCCAGGGTTAGGCGGGCCGCGGTGACGAGTGGGGGCCCGGGAAGGGAGGCGCGTGTGTGTGTGCTTGACTGTGATCTATGCCCCGGCGGCAGCTGCAGAGCCCACGACAAAGAGGCGGCTGGGAGCGCGCTCTTTTTCAAACGGCAACGGCCGCTCCAGCCCCCGCTCCCTGCAGAGGGCGGTCCGGGGCGGGCTCCCTCGCCATCCTTTGAGTCACGTGGGCCGCTTGCAGCGCCCTAGCTGGTCCGGCACAGCTCCTCCATATAAGCAGCCGCCGCTGGCCGCGGCCCTCATTTCTGCTCAGTCACAGCACCGACAGGAGACCATGTCTGGACGCGGTAAAGGAGGGAAGGGGCTCGGCAAAGGCGGCGCCAAGAGGCACCGCAAGGTGCTCCGGGACAACATCCAGGGCATCACCAAGCCAGCCATTCGCCGCCTGGCGCGCCGTGGCGGGGTCAAGCGCATCTCCGGCCTCATCTACGAGGAGACCCGCGGGGTGTTGAAGGTTTTCCTGGAGAACGTGATCCGGGACGCCGTCACCTACACCGAGCACGCCAAGAGGAAGACCGTCACCGCCATGGATGTGGTCTACGCCCTGAAGCGTCAGGGTCGCACCCTCTACGGATTCGGCGGGTAAACACTCGGCTTGCCCACGGAAAAAACAAAACAAAACCCCCGACCACGATGTCATGGGAGAGCTGTGTCTATGCGCTAGGGCTGCTTTCTAGGCCCACAGCGGGTCGAGTGAGGGGTGCATCAGGGGAAATTCTCCGCAGCCACCCTGCCATGCAAGGCACTGTCCCGGGACCAGGGTGCCTTCCTGGAGCCCCGGCATGGGGGTCCAGGGGCGCGTTCATCCCAGTCCAGCCCATGGGGCCGCTATCCTGAAGCCCTGTACTGGGCACCTAAGGCGGGTATAGCCCGGCCCAGGGGCCCGCCATCCTGGAGCCCTGAACTGGGGACCTAAGGCGGGTATAGGCCGGCCCAGGGGCCCGCCATCCTAGAGCCCTGTACTGGGGACCCAAGGCGAGTTTGGCCCGGCCCAGGGCCGGTCATTTCTCCCTCGACTATTAAGCCCCCACGTAGTGGGGGCTTACAGAACACGGACGAGGGACAAAGGTTAGAGTTAGCCGCGCCGGGAGCGCGGCCGGCCATCTGGTCGCCGAGTTGCGCGACCAGATGGCCCTCGGAGCTGAGCGACCAGATGGCCGGGCGGCGGATCGGCCGCGCTAATTCTAACTTTTGTCTCCCGCTCGGGCGCTGTAAGCCCCCACTCCGTGGGGGCTTAATAGTCAGTAAAATAGAGTTCCCATGCAGGGCCATGGGGTGTGGGATCCTCATTTTTTTTGTGATCGATCGTGACCGATTTCGGGACCCTCTGGGCCTCTAAGCACCTGTTTTAGTACTTTTTTTTTTATTTATTTATTCTTTTGTTGGCATTTTGGTTCAAGGGGACCATGGCACTACTTCTACCCAGGGCAATGGAGCTCCGCTTCGGGTAACATTTCAGGTTTTCCCCCTTAGCTGGAGATGGGCCCCAATAAAAAAAATCGCAATAATAATATAATACATATATTTTTATTTTTTTATTTTTTTTTCGCCCAAAAATGAAATAATGTCCTTCACAGTATCTGGTCCATTTTATTAGCCTCCAGTCACCCCTTTAACAATGTTTAATACAAAAATAAAAAAAAAGTACTAACATTTTAGGTCCAAGGGGACGAAGTCACTTTTTCTACACAGGGCTATGGAGCTTCGATTGGGGTAATATTTCAGGATTTAACCCTCGGCTGGAGGTGGGAAAAAAAACTTCACTCAAAAGGTACACAAAGCCCTTTACATTATCAGATCCAAGACTTCAGTGTCTCGGGCCCATTTCTAGCCTCCAGGCGCTTGATTTATTCTTTTTATGACATTTTGAAAATTACAGGTTTAAGGGGACACAGTATCTCCTTCTACCCAGGGCTATGGAGCTCCGCGCAGGGTGAGATTTCAGGGTTCACCCCTGGCTGCAGGTGTGAAGATAAAACACTTCACATAATCAGGAAAGTGTATTTAGCTGCTTTACAGTATCAGAACAAGGCCTGCAAGGTCTTGGGTTTGTTTCCAGCCTCCAGGCACCAGTTGTACTGATCCTTGTGACACTTGGAGGTGTTATGCTTCAAGGGGATGAAGTCGCACCTTCTACCCAGGGTTATGGAGCTCCGCTCAGGGTGAGAATTCAGGGTTCACCCCTGGCTGGTGGTGTGAAAACAAAACACTTCACATACTCAGTAAAGTGTATTTAACTCCTTTACAGTATCAGAATAGGACCTGCAATGCCTTGGGTGTGTTTCCAGCCTCCAGACTCCAGTTTTACTGATACTGGTGACATTTGCAGGTGTTAGGCTTCAAGGGGATGAAGTCGCACCTTCTACCCAGGGTCATGGAGCTCCGCGCAGGGTGAGAATTCAGGGTTCACCCCTGGCTGGTGGTGTGAAAATAAAACACTTCACTTACTCAGGAAAGTGTATTTAACTCATTTACAGTATCAGAACAAGGCCTGCAAGGCCTTGGGTTTGTTTCCAGCCTCCAGGCACCAGTTGTACTGATACTTGTGACACTTGGAGGTGTTATGCTTCAAGGGGATGAAGTCGCACCTTCTACCCAGGGTCATGGAGCTTCGCGCAGGGTAAGATTTCAGGGTTCACCCCTGGCTGGAGGTGTGAAAATAAAACACTTCACATACTCAGGAAAGTGTATTTAACTGCTTTACAGTATCAGAACAAGGCCTGCAAGGCCTTGGGTTTGTTTCCAGCCTCCAGGCACCAGTTGTACTGATACTTGTGACACTTGGAGGTGTTATGCTTCAAGGGGATGAAGTCGCACCTTCTACCCAGGGTCATGGAGCTTCGCGCAGGGTAAGATTTCAGGGTTCACCCCTGGCTGGAGGTGTGAAAATAAAACACTTCACATACTCAGGAAAGTGTATTTAACTGCTTTACAGTATCACAATAAGGCCTGCAAGGCCTTGGGTGTGTTTCCAGCCTCCAGGCACCAGTTTTACTGATACTTGTGACATTTGCAGGTGTTAGGCTTCAAGGGGATGAAGTCGCACCTTCTACCCAGGGTTATGGAGCTCCGCGCAGGGTGAGATTTCAGGCTTCACCCCTGGCTGGAGGTGTGAAAATAAAACACTTCACATACTCAGGAAAGTGTATTTAACTCCTTTAAAGTATCAGAATAATGCCTGCAAGGCCTTGGGTGTGTTTCCAGCCTCCAGGCACCAGTTTTACTGATAATTGTGACATTTGCCGGTGTTAGGCTTCATGGGGATGAAGTCGCACCTTCTACCCAGGGATATGGAGCTCCGCGCAGGGTGAGAAGTCAGGGTTCACCCCTGGCTGGAGGTGTGAAAATAAAACACTTCACATACTCAGGAAAGTGTATTTAACTCCTTTACAGTATCAGAATAAGGCCTGCAAGGCCTTGGGTGTGTTTCCAGCATCCAGGAACCAGTTTTACTGATGCTTGTGACATTTGCAGGTGTTAGGCTTCAAGGGGATGAAGTCGCACCTTCTACCCAGGGTTATGGAGCTCCGCGCAGGGTGAGAATTCAGGGTTCACCCCTGGCTGTTGGTGTGAAAACAAAACACTTTACATACTCAGTAAAGTGTATTTAACTCCTTCACAGTATCAGAACAAGGCCTGCAAGGCCTTGGGCCTAATTCCAGCCTCCTGGCACCAATTTACTGATACTTGTGACATTTGCAGGTGTTAGGCTTCAAGGGGATAAAGTTGCACCTTCTACCCAAGGGTATGGAGCTCCGCGCAGGGTGAGATATCAGGGTTCAACCCTGGCTGGAGGTGTGAAAATAAAACACTTCACATACTCAGCAAAGTGTATTTAACTCCTTTACAGTATCAGAATAAGGCCTGCAAGGCCTTGGGTGTGTTTCCAGCATCCAGGAACCAGTTTTACTGATGCTTGTGACATTTGCAGGTGTTAGGCTTCAAGGGGATGAAGTCGCACCTTCTACCCAGGGTTATGGAGCTCCGCGCAGGGTGAGAATTCAGGGTTCACCCCTGGCTGTTGGTGTGAAAACAAAACACTTTACATACTCAGTAAAGTGTATTTAACTCCTTCACAGTATCAGAACAAGGCCTGCAAGGCCTTGGGCCTACTTTCAGCCTCCTAGCACCAATTTACTGATACTTGTGACATTTGCAGGTGTTAGGCTTCAAGGGGATGAAGTTGCACCTTCTACCCAAGGTTATGGAGCTCCGCGCAGGGTGAGAATTCAGGGTTCACCCCTGGCTGTTGGTGTGAAAACAAAACACTTTACATACTCAGTAAAGTGTATTTAACTCCTTCACAGTATCAGAACAAGGCCTGCAAGGCCTTGGGCCTAATTCCAGCCTCCTGGCACCAATTTACTGATACTTGTGACATTTGCAGGTGTTAGGCTTCAAGGGGATAAAGTTGCACCTTCTACCCAAGGGTATGGAGCTCCGCGCAGGGTGAGATATCAGGGTTCACCCCTGGCTGGAGGTGTGAAAATAAAACACTTCACATACTCAGGAAAGTGTATTTAACTCCTTTACAGTATCAGAATACGGCCTGCAAGGCCTTGGGTGTGTTTCCAGCATCCAGGCACCAGTTTTACTGATGCTTGTGACATTTGCAGGTGTTAGGCTTCAAGGGGATGAAGTCGCACCTTCTACCCAGGGTTATGGAGCTCTGCGCAGGGTGAGAATTCAGGGTTCACCCCTGGCTGTTTGTGTGTAAACAAAACACTTCACATACTCAGTAAAGAGTATCTATCTCCTTCACAGTAACTGAACAAGGCCTGCAAGGCCTTGGGCCTAATTCCAGCCTCCAGACACCAGTTTTAATGATCCTTGTGACATTTGCAGGTGTTAGGCTTCAAGGGGAGGAAGTCGCACCTTCTACCCAGGGTCATGGAGCTCCGCGCAGGGTTAGATTTCAGGGTTCACCCCTGGCTCAAGGTGTGAAAACAAAACACTTCACATTCTCAGTAAAGTGTATTTAACTCCTTTACAGTATCAGAATAAGGCCTGCAAGGCCTTGGGTGTGTTTCCAGCATCCAGGAACCAGTTTTACTGATGCTTGTGACATTTGCAGGTGTTAGGCTTCAAGGACATGAAGTCGCACCTTCTACCCAGGGTTATGGAGCTCCGCGCAGGGTGAGAATTCAGGGTTCACCCCTGGCTGTTGGTGTGAAAACAAAACACTTTACATACTCAGTAAAGTGTATTTAACTCCTTCACAGTATCAGAACAAGGCCTGCAAGGCCTTGGGCCTACTTCCAGCCTCCTAGCACCAATTTACTGATAATTGTGACATTTGCCGGTGTTAGGCTTCATGGGGATGAAGTCGCACCTTCTACCCAGGGTTATGGAGCTCCGCGCAGGGTGAGAAGTCAGGGTTCACCCCTGGCTGGAGGTGTGAAAATAAAACACTTCACATACTCAGGAAAGTGTATTTAACTCCTTTACAGTATCAGAATAAGGCCTGCAAGGCCTTGGGTGTGTTTCCAGCATCCAGGCACCAGTTTTACTGATGCTTGTGACCTTTGCAGGTGTTAGGCTTCAAGGGGAGGAAGTCGCACCTTCTACCCAGGGTCATGGAGCTCCGCGCAGGGTTAGATTTCAGGGTTCACCCCTGGCTCAAGGTGTGAAAACAAATCACTTCACATACTCAGTAAAGTGTATTTCACTCCTTTACAGTATCAGAATAGGGCCTGCAATGCCTTGGGTGTGTTTCCAGCCTCCAGACACCAGTTTTACTGATGCTTGTGACATTTGCAGGTGTTAGGCTTCAAGGGGATGAAGTCGCAACTTCTACCCAGGGTTATGGAGCTCCGCGCAGGGTTAGATTTCAGGGTTCACCCCTGGCTCAAGGTGTGAAAACAAAACACTTCACATACTCAGGAAAGTGTATTTAACTCCTTTACAGTATCAGGATAAGACCTGCAAGGCCTTGGGTGTGTTTCCAGCACCCAGGCACCAGTTTTACTGATGCTTGTGACGTTTGCAGGTGTTAGGCTTCAAGGGGATGAAGTCGCACCTTCTACCCAGGGTTATGGAGCTCCGCTCAGGGTGAGAATTCAGGGTTCACCCCTGGCTGGTGGTTTGAAAACAAAACACTTCACATACTCATTAAAGTGTATTTAACTCCTTTACAGTATCAGAATAGGACCTGCAATGCCTTGGGTGTGTTTCCAGCCTCCAGGCTCCAGTTTTACTGATACTTGTGACATTTGCAGGTGTTAGGCTTCAAGGGGATGAAGTCGCACCTTCTACCCAGGGTTATGGAGCTCCGCGCAGGGTGAGATTTCAGGGTTCACCCCTGGATGGAAGTGTGAAAATAAAACACTTCACTTACTCAGGAAAGTGTATTTAACTCATTTACAGTATCAGAACAAGGCCTGCAAGGCCTTGGGTTTGTTTCCAGCCTCCAGGCACCAGTTGTACTGATACTTGTGACACTTGGAGGTGTTATGCTTCAAGGGGATGAAGTCGCACCTTCTACCCAGGGTCATGGAGCTTCGCGCTGGGTAAGATTTCAGGGTTCACCCCTGGCTGGAGGTGTGAAAATAAAACACTTCACATACTCAGGAAAGTGTATTTAGCTGCTTTACAGTATCAGAATAAGGCCTGCAAGGCCTTGGGCCTACTTCCAGCCTCCTGGCACCAGTTTTACTGATACTTGTGACATTTGTAGGTGTTAGGCTTCAAGGGGATGAAGTTGCACCTTCTACCCAGGGTTATGGACCTTCGCGCAGGGTATGATTTCGGGTTTCAACCCTGGCTGGAGATGTGAAATCAAAACACTTCATAGACTCGGTAAAGAGTATTTAAGTCCTTCACAGTAACAGAACAAGGCCTGCAAGGCCTTTGGCCTGATTCCAGCCTCCTGGCACTAATTTACTGATACTTGTGACATTTGCAGGCGTTAGGCTTCAAGGGGACAAAGTCGCACCTTCTACCCGGGCTTATGGAGCTCCGCGCAGGGTGAATAGTCAGGGTTCACCCCTGGCTGGAGGTGTGAAAATAAAGCACTTCACATACTCAGGAAAGTGTATTTAACTCCTTTACAGTATCAGAATAAGGCCTGCAAGGCCTTGGGTGTGTTTCCAGCCTCCAGGCACCAGTTTTACTGATAATTGTGACATTTGCTGGTGTTAGGCTTCATGGCGATGAAGTCGCACCTTCTACCCAGGGTTATGGAGCTCCGCGCAGGGTGAGAAGTCAGGGTTCACCCCTGGCTGGAGGTGTGAAAATAAAACACTTCACATACTCAGGAAAGTGTATTTAACTCCTTTACAGTATCAGAATAAGGCCTGCAAGGCCTTGGGTGTGTTTCCAGCATCCAGGCACCAGTTTTACTGATGCTTGTGACCTTTGCAGGTGTTAGGCTTCAAGGGGAGGAAGTCGCACCTTCTACCCAGGGTCATGGAGCTCCGCGCAGGGTTAGATTTCAGGGTTCACCCCTGGCTCAAGGTGTGAAAACAAATCACTTCACATACTCAGTAAAGTGTATTTCACTCCTTTACAGTATCAGAATAGGGCCTGCAATGCCTTGGGTGTGTTTCCAGCCTCCAGACACCAGTTTTACTGATACTGGTGACATTTGCAGGTGTTAGGCTTCAAGGGGAAGAAGTCGCACCTTCTACCCAGGGTCATGGAGCTCCGCGCAGGGTTAGATTTCAGGGTTCACCCCTGGCTCAAGGTGTGAAAACAAAACACTTCACATACTCAGGAAAGTGTATTTAACTCCTTTACAGTATCAGGATAAGGCCTGCAAGGCCTTGGGTGTGTTTCCAGCACCCAGGCACCAGTTTTACTGATGCTTGTGACGTTTGCAGGTGTTAGGCTTCAAGGGGATGAAGTCGCACCTTCTACCCAGGGTTATGGAGCTCCGCTCAGGGTGAGAATTCAGGGTTCACCCCTGGCTGGTGGTGTGAAAACAAAACACTTCACATACTCAGTAAAGTGTATTTAACTCCTTTACAGTATCAGAATAGGACCTGCAATGCCTTGGGTGTGTTTCCATCCTCCAGACTCCAGTTTTACTGATGCTTGTGACATTTGCAGGTGTTAGGCTTCAAGGGGATGAAGTCGCAACTTCTACCCAGGGTTATGGAGCTCCGCGCAGGGTGAGAATTCAGGGTTCACCCCTGGCTGTTGGTGTGAAAACAAAACACTTTACATACTCAGTAAAGTGTATTCAACTCCTTCACAGTATCAGAACAAGGCCTGCAAGGCCTTGGGCCTACTTCCAGCCTCCTAGCACCAATTTACTGATACTTGTGACATTTGCAGGTGTTAGGCTTCAAGGGGATGAAGTTGCACCTTCTACCCAAGGTTATGGAGCTCCGCGCAGGGTGAGAATTCAGGGTTCACCCCTGGCTGTTGGTGTGAAAACAAAACACTTTACATACTCAGTAAAGTGTATTTAACTCCTTCACAGTATCAGAACAAGGCCTGCAAGGCCTTGGGCCTAATTCCAGCCTCCTGGCACCAATTTACTGATACTTGTGACATTTGCAGGTGTTAGGCTTCAAGGGGATAAAGTTGCACCTTCTACCCAAGGGTATGGAGCTCCGCGCAGGGTGAGATATCAGGGTTCAACCCTGGCTGGAGGTGTGAAAATAAAACACTTCACATACTCAGCAAAGTGTATTTAACTCCTTTACAGTATCAGAATAAGGCCTGCAAGGCCTTGGGTGTGTTTCCAGCATCCAGGAACCAGTTTTACTGATGCTTGTGACATTTGCAGGTGTTAGGCTTCAAGGGGATGAAGTCGCACCTTCTACCCAGGGTTATGGAGCTCCGCGCAGGGTGAGAATTCAGGGTTCACCCCTGGCTGTTGGTGTGAAAACAAAACACTTTACATACTCAGTAAAGTGTATTTAACTCCTTCACAGTATCAGAACAAGGCCTGCAAGGCCTTGGGCCTACTTCCAGCCTCCTAGCACCAATTTACTGATACTTGTGACATTTGCAGGTGTTAGGCTTCAAGGGGATGAAGTTGCACCTTCTACCCAAGGTTATGGAGCTCCGCGCAGGGTGAGAATTCAGGGTTCACCCCTGGCTGTTGGTGTGAAAACAAAACACTTTACATACTCAGTAAAGTGTATTTAACTCCTTCACAGTATCAGAACAAGGCCTGCAAGGCCTTGGGCCTAATTCCAGCCTCCTGGCACCAATTTACTGATACTTGTGACATTTGCAGGTGTTAGGCTTCAAGGGGATAAAGTTGCACCTTCTACCCAAGGGTATGGAGCTCCGCGCAGGGTGAGATATCAGGGTTCACCCCTGGCTGGAGGTGTGAAAATAAATCACTTCACATACTCAGGAAAGTGTATTTAACTCCTTTACAGTATCAGAATAAGGCCTGCAAGGCCTTGGGTGTGTTTCCAGCATCCAGGCACCAGTTTTACTGATGCTTGTGACATTTGCAGGTGTTAGGCTTCAAGGGGATGAAGTCGCACCTTCTACCCAGGGTTATGGAGCTCTGCGCAGGGTGAGAATTCAGGGTTCACCCCTGGCTGTTTGTGTGTAAACAAAACACTTCACATACTCAGTAAAGAGTATCTATCTCCTTCACAGTAACTGAACAAGGCCTGCAAGGCCTTGGGCCTAATTCCAGCCTCCAGACACCAGTTTTAATGATCCTTGTGACATTTGCAGGTGTTAGGCTTCAAGGGGAGGAAGTCGCACCTTCTACCCAGGGTCATGGAGCTCCGCGCAGGGTTAGATTTCAGGGTTCACCCCTGGCTCAAGGTGTGAAAACAAAACACTTCACATTCTCAGTAAAGTGTATTTAACTCCTTTACAGTATCAGAATAAGGCCTGCAAGGCCTTGGGTGTGTTTCCAGCATCCAGGAACCAGTTTTACTGATGCTTGTGACATTTGCAGGTGTTAGGCTTCAAGGGGATGAAGTCGCACCTTCTACCCAGGGTTATGGAGCTCCGCGCAGGGTGAGAATTCAGGGTTCACCCCTGGCTGTTGGTGTGAAAACAAAACACTTTACATACTCAGTAAAGTGTATTTAACTCCTTCACAGTATCATAACAAGGCCTGCAAGGCCTTGGGCCTAGTTCCAGCCTCCTAGCACCAATTTACTGATACTTGTGACATTTGCAGGTGTTAGGCTTCAAGGGGATGAAGTTGCACCTTCTACCCAAGGTTATGGAGCTCCGCGCAGGGTGAGAATTCAGGGTTCACCCCTGGCTGTTGGTGTGAAAACAAAACACTTTACATACTCAGTAAAGTGTATTTAACTCCTTCACAGTATCAGAACAAGGCCTGCAAGGCCTTGGGCCTAATTCCAGCCTCCTGGCACCAATTTACTGATACTTGTGACATTTGCAGGTGTTAGGCTTCAAGGGGATAAAGTTGCACCTTCTACCCAAGGGTATGGAGCTCCGCGCAGGGTGAGATATCAGGGTTCACCCCTGGCTGGAGGTGTGAAAATAAAACACTTCACATACTCAGGAAAGTGTATTTAACTCCTTTACAGTATCAGAATAAGGCCTGCAAGGCCTTGGGTGTGTTTCCAGCATCCAGGCACCAGTTTTACTGATGCTTGTGACATTTGCAGGTGTTAGGCTTCAAGGGGATGAAGTCGCACCTTCTACCCAGGGTTATGGAGCTCTGCGCAGGGTGAGAATTCAGGGTTCACCCCTGGCTGTTTGTGTGTAAACAAAACACTTCACATACTCAGTAAAGAGTATCTATCTCCTTCACAGTAACTGAACAAGGCCTGCAAGGCCTTGGGCCTAATTCCAGCCTCCAGACACCAGTTTTAATGATCCTTGTGACATTTGCAGGTGTTAGGCTTCAAGGGGAGGAAGTCGCACCTTCTACCCAGGGTCATGGAGCTCCGCGCAGGGTTAGATTTCAGGGTTCACCCCTGGCTCAAGGTGTGAAAACAAAACACTTCACATTCTCAGTAAAGTGTATTTAACTCCTTTACAGTATCAGAATAGGACCTGCAATGCCTTGGGTGTGTTTCCAGCCTCCAGACACCAGTTTTACTGATACTGGTGACATTTGCAGGTGTTAAGCTTCAAGGGGATGAAGTCGCAACTTCTACCCAGCGTTATGGAGCTCCGCGCAGGGTGAGAATTCAGGGTTCACCCCTGGCTGTTGGTGTGAAAACAAAACACTTTACATACTCAGTAAAGTGTATTTAACTCCTTCACAGTATCATAACAAGGCCTGCAAGGCCTTGGGCCTAGTTCCAGCCTCCTAGCACCAATTTACTGATACTTGTGACATTTGCAGGTGTTAGGCTTCAAGGGGATGAAGTTGCACCTTCTACCCAAGGTTATGGAGCTCTGCGCAGGGTGAGAATTCAGGGTTCACCCCTGGCTGTTGGTGTGAAAACAAAACACTTTACATACTCAGTAAAGTGTATTTAACTCCTTCACAGTATCAGAACAAGGCCTGCAAGGCCTTGGGCCTAATTCCAGCCTCCTGGCACCAATTTACTGATACTTGTGACATTTGCAGGTGTTAGGCTTCAAGGGGATAAAGTTGCACCTTCTACCCAAGGGTATGGAGCTCCGCGCAGGGTGAGATATCAGGGTTCACCCCTGGCTGGAGGTGTGAAAATAAAACACTTCACATACTCAGGAAAGTGTATTTAACTCCTTTACAGTATCAGAATAAGGCCTGCAAGGCCTTGGGTGTGTTTCCAGCATCCAGGCACCAGTTTTACTGATGCTTGTGACATTTGCAGGTGTTAGGCTTCAAGGGGATGAAGTCGCACCTTCTACCCAGGGTTATGGAGCTCTGCGCAGGGTGAGAATTCAGGGTTCACCCCTGGCTGTTTGTGTGTAAACAAAACACTTCACATACTCAGTAAAGAGTATCTATCTCCTTCACAGTAACTGAACAAGGCCTGCAAGGCCTTGGGCCTAATTCCAGCCTCCAGACACCAATTTACTGATACTTGTGACATTTGCAGGTGTTAGGCTTCAAGGGGATAAAGTTGCACCTTCTACCCAAGGGTATGGAGCTCCGCGCAGGGTGAGATATCAGGGTTCACCCCTGGCTGGAGGTGTGAAAATAAAACACTTCACATACTCAGGAAAGTGTATTTAACTCCTTTACAGTATCAGAATAAGGCCTGCAAGGCCTTGGGTGTGTTTCCAGCATCCAGGCACCAGTTTTACTGATGCTTGTGACATTTGCAGGTGTCAGGCTTCAAGGGGATGAAGTCGCACCTTCTACCCAGGGTTATGGAGCTTTGCGCAGGGTAAGATTTCAGGGTTCACCGCTGGCTGGAGGTGTGAAAATAAAACACTTCACATACTCAGGAAAGCGTATTTAGCTCCTTTACAGTATCAGAATAAGGCCTACAAGGCCTTGGGTGTGTTTCCAGCCTCCAGGCACCAGTTTTACTGATACTTGAGACATTTGTAGGTGTTAGGCTTCAAGGGGATGAAGTCGCACCTTCTACCCAGGGTTATGGAGCTCCGCGCAGGGTAAGATTTCAGGCTTCACCCCTGGCTGGAGGTGTGAAAATAAAACACTTCAAATACTCAGGAAAGTGTATTTAGCTCCTTTACAGTATCAGAATAAGGCCTGCAAGGCCTTGGGCCTACTTCCAGCCTCCTGGCACCAGTTTTACTGATACTTGTGACATTTGCAGGTGTTAGGCTTCAAGGGGATGAAGTCGCACCTTCTACCCAGGGTCATGGAGCTTCGCGCAGGGTAAGATTTCAGGGTTCACCCCTGGCTGGAGGTGTGAAAATAAAACACTTCACATACTCAGGAAAGTGTATTTAACTGCTTTACAGTATCATAATAAGGCCTGCAAGGCCTTGGGTGTGTTTCCAGCCTCCAGACACCAGTTTTACTGATACTGGTGACATTTGCAGGTGTTAGGCTTCAAGGGGATGAAGTTGCACCTTCTACCCAAGGTTATGGAGCTCCGCGCAGGGTGAGAATTCAGGGTTCACCCCTGGCTGTTGGTGTGAAAACAAAACACTTTACATACTCAGTAAAGTGTATTTAACTCCTTCACAGTATCAGAACAAGGCCTGCAAGGCCTTGGGCCTAATTCCAGCCTCCTGGCACCAATTTACTGATACTTGTGACATTTGCAGGTGTTAGGCTTCAAGGGGATAAAGTTGCACCTTCTACCCAAGGGTATGGAGCTCCGCGCAGGGTGAGATATCAGGGTTCACCCCTGGCTGGAGGTGTGAAAATAAAACACTTCACATACTCAGGAAAGTGTATTTAACTCCTTTACAGTATCAGAATAAGGCCTGCAAGGCCTTGGGTGTGTTTCCAGCATCCAGGCACCAGTTTTACTGATGCTTGTGACGTTTGCAGGTGTTAGGCTTCAAGGGGATGAAGTCGCACCTTCTACCCAGGGTTATGGAGCTCCGCGCAGGGTGAGAATTCAGGGTTCACCCCTGGCTGGTGGTGTGAAAACAAAACACTTCACATACTCAGTAAAGTGTATTTCACACCTTTACAGTATCAGAATAGGGCCTGCAATGCCTTGGGTGTTTTTCCAGCCTCCAGACACCAGTTTTACTGATACTGGTGACATTTGCAGGTGTTAGGCTTCAAGGGGATGAAGTCGCACCTTCTACCCAGGGTTATGGAGCTCCGCGCAGGGTGAGAATTCAGGGTTCACCCCTGGCTGTTTGTGTGTAAACAAAACACTTCACATACTCAGTAAAGAGTATTTATCTCCTTCACAGTAACTGAACAAGGCCTGGGGCCTAATTCCAGCCTCCAGACACCAGTTTTAATGATCCTTGTGACATTTGCAGGTGTTAGGCTTCAAGGGGAGGAAGTCGCACCTTCTACCCAGGGTCATGGAGCTCCGCGCAGGGTGAGAATTCAGGGTTCACCCCTGGCTGTTGGTGTGAAAACAAAACACTTTACATACTCAGTAAAGTGTATTTAACTCCTTCACAGTATCAGAATAAGGCCTGCAATGCCTTGGGTGTGTTTCCAGCCTCCAGACACCAGTTTTACTGATACTGGTGACATTTGCAGGGGTTAGGCTTCAAAGGGAGGAAGTCGCAACTTCTACCCAGGGTTATGGAGCTCCGCACAGGGTGAGAATTCAGGGTTCACCCCTGGCCTGCAAGGCCTTGGGTGTGTTTCCAGCATCCAGGCACCAGTTTTACTGATGCTTGTGACATTTGCAGGTGTTAGGCTTCAAGGGGATGAAGTCGCACCTTCTACCCAGGGTTATGGAGCTCCGCGCAGGGTGAGACATCAGGGTTCACCCCTGGCTGGCGGTGTGAAAACAAAACACTTTACATACTCAGTAAAGTGTACTTAATTCCTTCACAGAATCAGAACAAGGCCTGCAAGGCATTGGGCCTACTTCCAGCCTCCTGGCACCAATTTACTGATACTTGTGACATTTGCAGGTGTTAGGCTTCAAGGGGATGAAGTCGCAACTTCTACCCAGGGTTATGGAGCTCCGCGCAGGGTGAGATATCAGGGTTCACCCCTGGCTGGAGGTGTGAAAATAAAACACTTCACATACTCAGGAAAGCGTATTTAGCTCCTTTACAGTATCAGAATAAGGCCTGACAGGCCTTTGGGGTGTTTCCAGCCTCCAGGCACCAGTTTTACTGATACTTGTGACACTTGGAGGTGTCAAGCTTCAAGGGAACAACGTCAAACCTTCTACCCAGGGTTATGGAGCTCCGCGCAGGGTAAGATTTCAGGTTTAACCCCCGGCTGTAGGTGTGAAAATAAAACACTTCACATACTCCGGAAAGTGTATTTAACTCCTTTACAGTATCAGAATAGGGCCTGAAAGGCCTTGGGTGTGTTTCCAGCCTCCTGGTACCAGAGTTACTGATACTTGTGACATTTGCAGGTGTTAGGCTTCAAGGGGGTGAAGTCGCACCTTCTACCCAGGGTTATGGAGCTCCGCGCAGGGTGAGATATCAGGGTTCACCCCTGGCTGGAGGTGTGAAAATAAAACACTTCACATACTCCGGAAACTGTATTTAACTCCTTTACAGTATCAGAATAGGGCCTGAAAGGCCTTGGGTGTGTTTCCAGCCTCCTGGCACCAGTTTTACTGATTCTTGTGACACTTGGATGTGTTAAGCTTCAAGGGGATGAAGTCGCACCTTCTACCCAGGGTTATGGAGCTCGGCGCAGGGTGAGATTTCAGGGTTCACCCCTGGCTGGAGGTGTGAAAATAAAACACTTGACATACTCAGTAAAGTGTATTTAACCCCTTTGCAGTATCAGAACAAGGCCTGCAACGCCTTGGGTGTGTTTCCAGCCTCCAGGCACCAGTTTTACTGATACTTTGTGACATTTGGAGGTTTACAGCTTCAAGGGAACAAAGTCAAACCTTCTACCCAGGGTTATGGAGCTCCGCGCAGGGTGAGATTTCAGGGTTCACCCTGGCTTGAGGTGTGAAAACATACCACTTTACAAACTCAGGAAAGTGTATTTAACTCCTTTACAGTATCAGAACAACTCCTGACAGGCCTTGGGCCTACTTCCAGCCTCCTGGCACCAGTTTTACTGATACTTGTGACATTTGCAGGTGTTAGGCTTCAAGGGGATGAAGTCGCACCTTCTACCCAGGGTTATGGAGCTCCGCGCAGGGTACGATTTCAGGGTTCACCCCTGGCTGGAGCTGTGAAAATAAAACACTTCACATACTCAGGAAAGTGTATTTAACTCCTTTACAGTATCAGAACAGGGCCTGAAAGGCATTGGGTGTGTTTCCAGCCGCCTGGCACCAGTTTTACTGATACTTGTGACATTTGCAGTTGTTAAGCTTCAAGGGAACAAAGTCAAACCTTCTACCCAGGGTTATGGAGCTCCGCGCAGGGTGAGATTTCAGGGTTCACCCCTGGATGGAGGTGTGATAATAAAACACTTCACATCATCAGGAAAGTGTATTTAACTCCTTTACAGTATCAGAAAAAGGCCTGCAAGGCCTTGGGTGTGTTTCCAGCCTCCAGGCACCGGTTTTACTGATACTTGTGACATTTTGAGGTGTTATGCTTCAAGGGGATGAATTCACACCTTCTACCCAGGGTTATGGAGCTCTGCACAGGGTGAGATTGCAGGGTTCACCCCTGGCTGGAGGTGTGAAATCAAAACACTTCACAGACTCAGTAAAGTGTAATTAACTCCTTCACAGTATCAGAACAAGGCCTGCAAGGCCTTGGGTGTGTTTCCAGGCTCCAGGCACCAGTTTTACTGATACTTGTGACATTTGCAGGTGTTAGGCTTCAAGGGGATGCAGTCGCACCTTCTACCCAGGGTTATGGAGCTCCGCGCAGGGTGAGATATCAGCGTTCACCCCTGGCTGGAGGTGTGAAAATAAAACACTTCACATACTCAGGAAAGTGTATTTAACTCCTTTACAGTATCAGAATAGGGCCTGAAAGGCCTTGGGTGTGTTTCCAGCCGCCTGGCACCAGTTTTACTGATACTTGTGACATTTGCAGGTGTTAAGCTTCAAGGGAACAAAGTCAAACGTTCTACCCAGGGTTATGGAGCTCCGCGCAGGGTGAGATTTCAGGGTTCACCCCTGGATTGAGGTGTGAAAACATAACACTTTACATACTCAGGAAAGTGTATTGAACTCCTTTACAGTATCAGAACAACTCCTGACAGGCCTTGGGCCTACTTCCAGCCTCCAGGCACCAATTTTACTCATACTTGTGACATTTGGAGTTGATAGGCTTCAAGGGGATGAAGTCGCACCTTCTACCCAGGGTTATGGAGCTCCGCGCAGGGTAAGATTTCAGGTTTCACCCCTGGCTGGAGGTGTGAAAACAAAACACTTCACATAATCAGTAAAGTGTATTTAACCCCTTTACAGTATCAGAACAAGGCCTGCAAAGCCTTGGGCCTACTTCCAGCCTCCTGGCACCAGTTTTACTGATTCTTGTGACACTTGGATGTGTTAAGCTTCAAGGGGGTGAAGTCGCACCTTCTACCCAGGGTTATGGAGCTCGGCGCAGGGTGAGATTTCAGGGTTCACCCCTGGCTGCAGGGGTGAAAACCAAACACTTCACATACTCAGTAAAGTATATTTCATTCCTTTACAGTATCAGAACAAGGCCTGCAAAGGCTTGGGCCTACTTCCAGCCTCCTGGCACCAATTTACTGATGCTTGTGACATTTGCAGGTGTTGCGCTTCAAGGGGATGAAGTCGCACCTTCTACGCAGGGTTGTGGAGCTCCGCGCAGGGTGAGAGTTCAGGGTTCACCCCTGGCTGGTGGTGTGAAAACAAAACACTTCATATACTCAGGAAAGTGTATTTAACTTCTTTACAGTATCAGAATAAGGCCTGCAAGGCCTTGGGTGTGTTTCCAGCATCCAGGCACCAGTTTTACTGATGCTTGTGACATTTGCAGGTGTTAGGCTTCAAGGGGATGAAGTCGCACCTTCTACCCAGGGTTATGGAGCTCCGCGCAGGGTGAGAATTCAGGGTTCACCCCTGGCTGGCGGTGTGAAAACAAAACACTTTACATACTCAGTAAAGTGTACTTAATTCCTTCACAGAATCAGAACAAGGCCTGCAAGGCATTGGGCCTACTTCCAGCCTCCTGGCACCAATTTACTGATACTTGTGACATTTGCAGGTGTTAGGCTTCAAGGGGATGAAGTCGCACCTTCTACGCAGGGTTGTGGAGCTCCGCGCAGGGTGAGAATTCAGGGTTCACCCCTGGCTGGAGGTGTGAAAACAAAACACTTCACATACTCAGGAAAGTGTATTTAACTCATTTACAGTATCAGAATAAGGCCTGCAAGGCCTTGGGTGTGTTTCCAGCATCCAGGCACCAGTTTTACTGATGCTTGTGACATTTGCAGGTGTTACGCTTCAAGGGGATGAAGTCGCACCTTCTACGCAGGGTTGTGGAGCTCCGCGCAGGGTAAGAGTTCAGGGTTCACCCCTGGCTGGTGGTGTGAAAACAAAACACTTCACATACTCAGGAAAGTGTATTTAACTTCTTTACAGTATCAGAATAAGGCCTGCAAGGCCTTGGGTGTGTTTCCAGCATCCAGGCACCAGTTTTACTGCTGCTTGTGACATTTGCAGGTGTTAGGCTTCAAGGGGATGAAGTCGCACCTTCTACCCAGGGTTATGGAGCTCCGCGCAGGGCGAGAGTTCAGGGTTCACCCCTGGCTGGTGGTGTGAAAACAAAACACTTCACATACTCAGTAAAGTGTATTTAACTCCTTTACAGTATCAGAATTAGGCCTGGGCGAAGCACTACGCTACGCTCGCGTAGTTTGCGAAGTTCGCGCTACTTCGCACTACGCGAACTGCACGTAGCACAGTGCGAACACGCGTAGCGTAGTGTTGCGTAGTGCTGCGGTCATTTTTTGCTTGCTCGCGGTCCTCAACGTCAAGTTGGCGACCGCGAGCAAGCAAAATGACATCCTGGCGAAACCTTTTCCTTGTTCGCGATCGCGAGCATGGAAAATAAACCTCCCGGCGAGATTCCCAACGCGAGAAGGTCAGGTTTCTCATTGCGAGGGGTCGCGTATGCTCGCGACCGCTCGCGATGAGAAACTACCAGTTCGCGTTGAGAAAGCTGCAGCTCGAGGAAAAATCTACTCGAGCAGCAGAAAACTACAGCTCGCACTGTGCAAGATGCCATTTTCACTGATTGCACAGTGCCGGTTGCTTGTCCGCACTGTGCAATCATTGAAAACAACATCTTGCACAGTGCGAACATGTTACTTCGCAGTTCGCGAAGTGCTACACGTAGCTCGCGTAGTGCGAACTTCACTTTGCGTAGCTTCGCGAAGTGCTACTTCGCGAACTACGCCCACCCTTAATCAGAATAGGACCTGCAATGCCTTGGGTGTGTTTCCAGCCTCCAGACACCAGTTTTACTGATACTGGTGACATTTGCAGGTGTTAGGCTTCAAAGGGATGAAGTCGCAACTTCTACCCAGGGTTATGGAGCTCCGCGCAGGGTGAGAATTCAGGGTTCATCCCTGGCTGTTGGTGTGAAAACAAAACACTTTACATACTCAGTAAAGTGTATTTAACTCCTTCACAGTATCAGAACAAGGCCTGCAAGGCCGTGGGCCTACTTCCAGCCTCCTGGCACCAATTTACTGATACTTGCGACATTTGCAGGTGTTAGGCTTCATGGGGATGAAGTCGCAACTTCTACCCAGGGTTATGGAGCTCCGCGCAGGGTGAGAATTCAGGGTTCACCCTGGCTGTTGGTGAGAAAACAAAACACTTTACATACTCAATAAAGTGTATTTAACTCCTTCACAGTATCAGAACAAGGCCTGCAAGGCCTTGGGTGTGTTTCCAGCATCCAGGCACCAGTTTTACTGATGCTTGTGACATTTGCAGGTGTTAGGCTTCAAGGGGATGAAGTCGCACCTTCTACCCAGGGTTATGGAGCTCCGCGCAGGGTAAGATTTCAGGGATCACCCCTGGCTACAGGGGTGAAAACAAAAAACTTCACATACTCAGTAAAGTGTGTTTAACTCCTTTACAGTATCAGAACAAGGCCTGACAGGCCTTTGGGGTGTTTCCAGCCTCCAGGCACCAGTTTTACTGATACTTGTGACACTTGGAGGTGTCAAGCTTCAAGGGAACAACGTCAAACCTTCTACCCAGGGTTATGGAGCTCCGCGCAGGGTAAGATTTCAGGTTTAACCCCCGGCTGTAGGTGTGAAAATAAAACACTTCACATACTCAGGAAAGTGTATTTAACTCCTTTACAGTATCAGAATAAGGCCTGCAAGGCCTTGGGTGTGTTTCCAGCATCCAGGCACCAGTTTTACTGATGCTGGTGACATTTGCAGGTGTTAGGCTTCAAGGGGATGAAGTCGCACCTTCTACCCAGGGTTATGGAGCTCCGCGCAGGGTGAGAATTTAGGGTTCACCCCTGGCTGGTGGTGTGAAAACAAAACACTTCACATACTCAGTAAAGTGTATTTCACACCTTTACAGTATCAGAATAGGGCCTGCAATGCCTTGGGTGTTTTTCCAGCCTCCAGACACCAGTTTTACTGATACTGGTGACATTTGCAGGTGTTAGGCTTCAAAGGGATGAAGTCGCAACTTCTACCCAGGGTTATGGAGCTCCGCGCAGGGTGAGAATTCAGAGTTCACCCCTGGCTGTTAGTGTGAAAACAAAACCTTTTACATACTCAGTAAAGTGTATTTAACTCCTTCACAGTATCAGAACAAGGCCTTCAAGGCCTTGGGCCTACTTCCAGCCTCCTGGCACCAATTTACTGATACTTGTGACATTTGCAGGTGTTAGGCTTCAAGGGGATGAAGTTGCACCTTCTACCCAAGGTTATGGAGCTCCGCGCAGGGTGAGAATTCAGGGTTCACCCCTGGCTGTTGGTGTAAAAACAAAACACTTTACATACTCAGTAAAGTGTATTTAATGCCTTCACAGAATCAGAACAAGACCTGCAAGGCCTTGGGCCTACTTCCAGCCTCCTGGCACCAATTTACTGATACTTGGATACTTGTGACATTTGCAGGTGTTAGGCTTCAAGGGGATGAAGTCACAACTTCTACCCAGGGTTATGGAGCTCCGCGCAGGGTGAGAATTCAGGGTTCACCCCTGGCTGGAGGTGTGAAAACAAAACACTTCACATACTCAGGAAAGTGTATTTAACTCCTTTACAGTATCAGAACAAGGCCTGACAGGCCTTTGGGGTGTTTCCAGCCTCCAGGCACCAGTTTTACTGATACTTGTGACACTTGGAGGTGTCAAGCTTCAAGGGAACAAAGTCAAACCTTCTACCCAAGGTTATGGAGCTCCCCGCAGGGTAAGATTTCAGGTTTCTCCCCTGGCTGCAGAGGTGAAAACAAAACACTTCACATACTCAGGAAAGTGTATTTAACTTCTTTACAGTATCAGAATAAGGCCTGCAAGGCCTTGGGTGTGTTTCCAGCATCCAGGCACCAGTTTTACTGATGCTTGTGACATTTGCAGGTGTTAGGCTTCAAGGGGATGAAGTCGCACCTTCTACCCAGGGTTATGGAGCTCCGCGCAGGGTGAGAATTCAGGGTTCACCCCTGGCTTTTGGTGTGAAAACAAAACACTTTACATACTCAGTAAATGGTATTTAACTCCTTCACAGTATCATAATAAGGCCTGCAAGGCCTTGGGTGTGTTTCCAGCATCCAGGCACCAGTTTTACTGATGCTTGTGACATTTGCAGGTGTTACGCTTCAAGGGGATGAAGTCGCACCTTCTACGCAGGGTTGTGGAGCTCCGCGCAGGGTCAGAGTTCAGGGTTCACCCCTGGCTGGTGGTGTGAAAACAAAACACTTCATATACTCAGGAAAGTGTGTTTAACTTCTTTACAGAATCAGAATAAGGCCTGCAAGGCCTTGGGTGTGTTTCCAGCATCCAGCATCCAGGCACCAGTTTTACTGATGCTTGTGACATTTGCAGGTTTTAGGCTTCAAGGGGATGAAGTCGCACCTTCTACCCAGGGTTATGGGTCAGCTCGGAGCAGAGAGCCGAGTGTGCCTCGCAGAGCCCTGTCTGCTCGCGACCAATCAGAGGCTGGCTCCTCCCTGTATATATTCACGGGGCTCGGGCCGAGAGGGACATTTCTGTTCTGTGACAGCGCCCGCGCCGAGACTTGCATTGCAATGGCCGAAACCGCTCCAGCCGCCGCGGCGCCTCCCGCTGAGGTCGCCCCCAAGAAGAAGCAGCAGAAGAAGGCAGCGGGGGCCTCCAAGGCCAAGAAGCCTTCCGGCCCCAGCGTGGCCGATCTGATCTTGAAGGTGGTGACCGCCTCTGCCGAGAGGAAGGGAGTCTCCCTGTCGGCCATGAAGAAGGGGCTGGTCGCCGAGGGCTACGATGTGGACAAGAACAAGAGCCGGGTCAAGGCCTCCCTCAAGAGCCTGGTCAGCAAAGGCGCCCTGGCCCAGCTGAAGGGCACAGGGGCCTCCGGATCTTTCAAGGTGAACAAGAAGCAGCTTGAGGGCAAGAAGGCGGCCAAGAAGGCGGCCGCCAAGACCAAGAAACCTGCGGCCAAGAAAGCTGCCCCTGCTGCCAAGAAGCCCAAAAAGGCTCCCGCGGGGGTCAAGAAGAGCCCGAAGAAGGTCAAGAAGCCAGCGGCAGCAAAGAGCCCCAAGAAGCCCAAGGCTGCCCCCGCCAAGAAGGCTGCCAAGAGCCCAGCGAAAGCCAAGGTGGCGAAGCCCAAAGTGGCCAAGAAAAGCCCTGCCAAGGTAGTCAAACCCAAGGCAGCCAAGCCCAAAGCAGCCAAGCCCAAGAAGGCAGCGCCCAAGAAGAAGTAAGGGCTTGCACCGAGACACTGCAAACACAACGGCTCTTTTAAGAGCCATCCACCCTGTCTAGAAGAGAGCTTGTTCATCCCCACCCTTGCACCCCGCGTGCACACTTCTCTATAATAATAAACGGCACAGTAAATCCCTAGCGTACCTTTCCACACGCGAGTGCCGTGTGTGATCTTGGTCATATAAACGGCTCTTTTGGTGCTGCGTGGATAGACATCTTTGTACCAAAGAAAGAAGGGGGTCTGGGAGTTAGTAGACCTCCGTTTATAATAAATGTGAGATAACGTGTGCCTTGGTGCTTTCACTGTATCCGGGCAGACTCGAAATGGTGTTTGCATAAAGCAGACGATTGTGAACTCGAAATCGAGCGCAGTTGACGGCGGCGTGTTCCAGGGTGACCAAGGGCGGTACACTTATGACATCCTGGGCTCCTCGCCCATTTGACCAGGGTCGAGAAGGGGGGTGAGTGGTTCGTGTGACTACAAATGAATGGATGGACACGGAGACATAGGCTGACCGAAGCGCGGGCATCGGCTCCAACGTTACATCATCCAATCGGAGGGTGTCTTTTTCTCCACAGCTCATTGGAGAGACAGGCTGCAGCCTCCGGTTGAGTAGCCAATCGTTGCACACCGCGGGCTATTTTCGAACGTGGGGCGGTCGCTTCAGCCAACCACAGCAGCCCTCCGTCTTCGAGTGCATAAATAGGGCTCTTGCCTGCTTGAACTCCATTCTTCCTCACTCGTCGCTGAGAGAGACAGCTCCCGCCATGGCCCGCACCAAGCAGACAGCCCGCAAGTCCACCGGCGGCAAAGCGCCTCGCAAGCAGCTGGCCACCAAGGCTGCTCGCAAGAGCGCGCCTGCCACCGGTGGAGTCAAGAAGCCTCACCGCTACCGACCCGGCACCGTGGCTCTCCGCGAGATCCGCCGCTACCAGAAGTCCACTGAGCTCCTCATCCGCAAGCTGCCCTTCCAGCGCTTGGTGAGGGAGATCGCCCAGGACTTCAAGACCGACCTGCGCTTCCAGAGCTCCGCCGTCATGGCCCTGCAAGAGGCCAGCGAGGCCTACCTGGTCGGGCTCTTCGAGGACACCAACCTGTGCGCCATCCACACCAAGAGGGTGACCATCATGCCCAAGGACATCCAGCTGGCCCGTCGTATCCGAGGCGAGAGGGCCTAAGGAGACACACCGACCCGAACAACCACCACAACTGCATTTTTAAGGGCCACCACCCTGTCACCTACGAGCTTCTCTTATCTGCCATGGCATGTTCTACAGGTTAGGGTGGGTGGGCTGGCTGGGAGTACCACGAGTACTGGGTAACTTATACCGGCACTGGGAAACCAGAGCACTCCGTGTTCACAGTGTACAACCGCCTCTTCAATGTGTCCATCGTTTAATAAAGAGCATTGTTTGGGTACAGGGTCGTGTTGGGATCCGCTGGTCACAAGCCAGCGCTGTGGGGCATCTGTGCTCCGGGTTCATGTGTCCGATTTCGGGAGCGCTTGCCCCGGGGCGGATTATAGCCATTACCCTTGGTCTTAAAGTACAAACACAACGTGACACCCGCACACACTAAAACCGGTCGCCCAAAACATGGTAAACAATAAGCCCGGGGGCAGCCGTGTGAATTCCGCGTGGCCTTATTTAACGTCATCGTTACATTACAGTGCTTGTGTGACACTTGGTCCCAAAGAGGGCTCGTTCATATAAACATGTTTATTTAAACAGGCAAAACGGGTTGCCTGCTCCATCGTCCCTCGGTCTGCAGCAAGCCCCGTGAGAGCGGGTCTTGTGCGCTTAACATTACCTTTTAAAACACTTATTTCTCCGGTCATAATACAAGCACATTAGCTCTTAGGGGAGGTCGTGGGTGGCCCTTAAAAGAGCCGTTGTGTTCATTGGGGATGCGCCTAAAAGCCTTACTTGGCACTGGTATACTTGGTGACAGCTTTGGTGCTCTCGGACACGGCGTGCTTGGCCAGCTCTCCGGGCAGCAGCAGACGCACTGCGGTCTGGATCTCCCGGGAGGTGATGGTGCGCCGCGAGTTGTAGTGGGCCAGGCGGGAAGCCTCCCCGGCGATGCGCTCGAAGATGTCGTTCACGAAGGAGTTCATGATGCCCATGGCCTTGGAGGAGATGCCGGTGTCCGGGTCCACCTGCTTCATCACTTTGTAAATGTAGATGGCATAGCTTTCCTTCCTGCTCCTCTTGCGCTTCTTCCCGTCCTTCTTGGGCGGCTTGGAGAGCGCTTTCTTGGAGCCCTTATTGGGAGCCGGCGCAGACTTGGCTGGTTCAGGCATTGTCGACAATCTGCACCGCTTCCTGTGGAGCCGAGAGGAATAAGGCTGGCGCGCGCGGCACTTGTATTTATAGGCTGGGCGTGTAAAGTAACTGCTTCTCTGCTCTCCCGTCTCATTGGCAGGCAAAGGCAAGCCCCCCCACCTCCTAGTGCACTGCGGTTCTGGGACTCTGATTGGTGAAACAGAAGCCCTCCTCCCTCCAATGAGAAGTACTATCAGCGCCTAGCTGTCAACCAATCAGACTCACCCGAAGTCTTTATATCGCCGGAGTCGAGCAGAACAGCAGTACTAGTTTCTCTGTTGTGTGAGAGAGCCCCTGCATCGATCGCCATGTCTGGATGTGGAAAGCAAGGAGGAAAGGCCCGCGCTAAGGCCAAGACACGCTCTTCCAGAGCCAGGCTCCAGTTCCCCGTTGGCTGTGTGCACAGGCTGCTCCGGAAGGGAAGCTATGCCGAGAGGGTGGGCGCCGGTGCCCCAGTCTATCTGGCTGCAGTCCTGGAATATCTGACCGCTGAGATCCTGGAGCTGGCCGGCAACGCGGCCCGGGACAACAAGAAGACCCGCATCATCCCCAGACGCCTCCAGCTGGCCATCCGCAACGACGAGGAGCTGAACAAGCTGCTGTGCCGAGTCACCATCACCCAGGGAGGAGTCCTGCCCAACATCCAGGCCGTGCTGCTGCCCAAGAAAACCGAGAGCCACAAGGCAGGGGGCAAAGCAAGCAAGTAAAGGCCCGCAGACCACCGTGGAAACACACCCTAAACACAAAGGCTCTTTTCAGGGCCAACCACAGACTCCATCAAAGAGCGTATCCGTGTCAAGGTGTTACTGTGGCGGCTTCATAGTTGCGGCAGCGCCCGCACCATCGCTACATAGGAGGGCATGCCCAAGCCCTCGGACGTACACATAAATGTTGCCCTCGTCCCAAAACCTAGCTTGAGGCCAACGAGAATAATGTTTTTGTAAAAAAAATGATTATATTTTTATAGGGGCAGTTTACAGACTTTCCACGACCGGGCCTGACATGTGGACAGTGTTACGGGGTTGCGGGCGGCCGCACACAGCGGGGTGAGGCCGTTAATGTGTTGGCTCCATTAAAACATTTCAGAGCCTTCTGTTCATAGTGGGAGCGGGCACCGAGCGTGAGAAATGCGCATGCGTGGGCGTCCGCGCAATGCGCATTTGCGTGAAGAAGTTACCGTCCAGCAAGAAGAGGGAGCCCCGGGACGCCGCACTGAAGGTAAGGTGGCTTATTTACCTTTAAACTTCTTTAAATTATTTTAAAATGAGGGCGGGCGGGAGGCAGCGGCGCGTAGTGGGGCTACGCGGAGCGCGCGCGTAGGTTTTGCCTCACTACGCGCTGCTTCACGTAGCCCCACTACGCCCAGGCTTAGTTAGGAATCTTTGTGCCTCTTCAGTTAGGTGAAGCATCATGGTATTTCCCTGATTGTAAATCATCTGGAGGCATCCTTGAATGTAAGAGTGGATTAGCCAAGATGGTGGCATTTGGCAGATCAAGAATGGCATTTACATCTTGAGGTGGTGCTGAGCATCTTCCAGCAGTGAGGCGAACATTGGTTAGATCTTTTTGTCACTGTCGTGAGTGCACAGTATTAGAAGTTTTGCACGTTAGAATCTCTGCACGAGCACTTGCTTAGGTGATGTGTTCCATCTGGAATGAACACATAATTCCTTTGTGCCTTCCCACCCCTGCCTCTCCTTCCCAGATAGTGAAAAAGATCAGGAAAGGCCAGGATCATGTCATCATAGTAGCTCTGGGTTGGGCCAGGAAAGTATGACACTCTGAACATCTAGGCATGAACATCTACCCTCTGATCAGCTACTACTTCATCAGGGGCTCCTGTCTGCAGTAGCAGGGCAGGGTCCCACACCTGAACCTGTGTAGTCCACACCTCCATGCATGGAGATTGAGCGCCGGCAGTCATCTGCATTTGATCTGCCACACGAAGTGGTTGAGGTGAACCACACCTCCTGGCACACTTCCATGAAGACTATTTACACTAGGGGTGGGCGGAATTTGAGAAATTGCCTTTCGCAAAATTCAGCGAAACAGCAAAAAATCTCTGCGAACACGTGGAATTTCGCGTGCTCGTGGAGATTTCGGGGCGGGACTTCTTTGCGAGTTTACATGCCTCTTGCAGCAATCCCCGTCAAAGGAATGAATCCACAACAAGTCCATGCTCTTTAGACGTCAAATGCAGCGCTGGGCGGCATGGGTCCCAATTTTTCCATAAAAAAGTTACATAAATCCTTTGTCCAGGGGTGGATGGACTTCACGTCTGTCCCCTGCACAGACCTTAGGTTCAACTCATCACCAGTCATGTAGAGATCCACGCAAGCATATGTAGGAAAAACATGCTTTATTTCATACCAAAGACCTCCAGCTACCCAGTTTCAACTCCTCTTTCTTCAAAGAAAGACTTTTCATGTTCGTGTCCAAGTTCCATACTGTCTGGAGAGTTCCAGCAAGTCCGCTCTCTCTTTGGTGCTGACTCACAAGTGTTCTCTCCCTTGTGCTGAGTCATGTTTGCCCTGCCCCTGGTGCGGAATAACATGTTCTTCGTCTCCCAGTTCACGTCTTTTCCTGGATCCCATCAATTCTAGGGAGCAAGTACCGGGCGCAAGGATGAAGCTGCAAACCTTTCCCACCTCCAGGTCTGAACGGAAACGTTCGCTCCCTCCATATCCTTCGTGACTCTCGTTGATTGATTATTCAATGCCTGGCTCACGGATGATGTGCATGTTAAAACATATGCTCTCTCTCGCTCTCTAGTGTCTCTTTATTGCTGTCTCTTTCTGTCTGTCTCTATTTTTCTCTCTTTCTTTCTCTCTCTAATCTCTCTCTCTCTCTCTCTCACTCTCTCCCTTCCCTCGCACGCTCTCTCACATACAACTGACTTATAGGCATAAAAAAGATGTATTACCTTCCACGATTGTGACTGTATAAAGAAATAATACTTCATTGAACACCTGGCAATGAAAGTCCAGAGAGCAATCAGAGCCACCAGCGCCAGTTCAAACTCTTTAGCTCAATCATTTCAGAGATAATAAATGGAGACGGGTCTCTGGATATGGGCTTTGAAGGCTTTTTCATCCGCAAAGTTATGCGAGTATGCCTATACTGTCTCTGATCTGTGCCATAGACTGGGACTGCTGGTGCCCTCCAGCCTCGGGCTGAGACAGCACCGCGAGCGGAACCGAATTTGCCGCCCACCCCTGGTAACCATGCAGTGTGGTCCTACATTTCCATCGCGGTGTTCTGATGCTATCATAAACCACAAGGCTAAAGGCGGTGTGGTTTGTAAATCTCACCAGATCCCTTAGATGGGAATGTAGGGTCATGTCATAAAAGTTAGCCAGTTTGTATGTTTTATTTTACATGATTATTTTGTGGCAGTTGGGTTAGAAAATGTATTGTTTTTCAAATGGGAATGTTTACTAAAAGCTGTAGGTGAAGTCTGCATAAGGGTGAGAGTGTTAATTCTGTTCTCCTGATTAATTAATTAAAATAAGAATGGCCAGGTATGAGTTTTCATAATTGGAATATTAAACCAACAAAATGCAATAGTAAAGCTCTGCAGACTGGTTTGAGGCTGTCCACTTGCTAATGAAACCCATATTTTAGAGGGACCCATGAAATGCCTCCAGAACCCCATGGGGTCAGTATAACAGCATATACAGGATAACCTGCTGTGTGTTTGTCGTCTATTAAAGGATGATGTCATTTCACTGCTTGGATCTGGGAATTCTATAGGATTGTAAATGGAAGAGTACAATGTGTTGAGGATGGGATACACCTATCTTTTTTTATGTATATTGGTTTTCTTTTTTTAGGAATTATGGTGTGTAGGTTGATCAGATGTCCCCAATTGGCAAAACATGTTGAAGTCTTAGACTTTCTTTGAACAATCATTTTATATTGAAAATGAAACATTATTATAATACTTACAATGCACAAATAAATGAAATCCAGACCTTTCAGGCAGCATCCACATGACATTGACTCATCTGACCATCCTCATGGTGTCCCACTACTTATATTTAATAGAAACAAATAATTCTGAATGCATTTTTTAAGTAAAAAAAAATATTTAACTGTTACTAATCTTGTCATATTTGTAAACAACGATATACATTAGAACATTTTTCTCTTCTTCACAGAATACACTTTAGTATAGATATTGTCATCTATGAGATTTATTGGGGAATACTGTTAAAAGGATTTTATGTTAATACATTTTGTCTTATTAAACAGGAATTTTAAGTTTCATATCACTCTGACTGTAGTGCACACTCGGCACAAGAATGCTCTCGGGGACATAAATGCATTTCTTTTGTTTCTAATGAACTCAAGGAGAAGCAGTGTGTGCTTCCTAGATTTAACAGATGGGACTGTAACAAATCCACATGGGAATGAGGAAGTAAATGAAACTTCTTTTACGAAAAGCAGAATATGCTATGGAAAGATGTAGGTAATTTATTCCACTTCCTAAGCATTCTCCTTTCTTTGAAAATGCAAAACTAAATATGGAAGTGTGCGCCAATCACCCCATGGACTTCCAAGCTGAATTTATACAGTCTACTGTCAGTTGACATTGATTTGTATGCGCCAAATGAGGGTCAAGTATTGAGATCTTGCTAACTCGGTCACACTGGAGAGCTGGACTTTGTGTGGAAGGTGGCTCTGTGGAAGGCCCAATATAATGTACAAATACTTTTTGTTTCATTGTATTTATTCAGAAGGCTATGCTTTACAGCAAATGTGTCATGGTGATTTGTTTTCTGAAATATGGCTTTAGAAACTAATGTTAAAAAGTATTTTTCATGTAAATAAATAAAACAGTATGTATGTTGATGCACAGAATGTAATATGTTGTGGTGTTGGAAGGGGAAATGGATTTTGAGTAGGGCAATCTTCAGTTAGTCATCCATCAGCAAAGTTAATAAGTAGCAAATTATATTCAGCAGCTGTGGATTCGTTATTGGCCAAGTTTATTCAACTTTAACCAAAGCACACGGGGTTACATGTGTGCAGTGGGTGGTGCCAGAGAGCTGCTGCCACCGGTGGCCACTCTGCACTAAGAGTCTGCGGGCAGAGTTTAAAATTAATCTCATCCTACAGCTAAAGTGCTCAAAAAATCAAACAACAGCATACCTAAACAGTGTGTCGTCTGCTGATTCTGGAGAGCAGAAATCTGCTGCCTGGACAGATACGTGGGCCTGGACCACTGCTGTCCCAATGTGACTGGTGCATGCTGAGGCCAGGGAGGGTACTTGGTGTGACCACTGAGCTGAGCAGAATACGGGATGCCTGAGGCCAGTCATGCCATGATAACTGATGCTAGCTGCAAGGTTGAATGGAGTAAAGAAAACCATACAGTAACTTCATTCGACAGCATTACAGCTCCATGGGGGTTCCAGCAGAGGAGGGGCCATTACTGAGTGGCCCTCCGGCAGAGGCCTGCACCGGTGACTGCCTGATTAGACCTGGAAGAGCTCATGGATTGACTGCTCTGGCCTCTTGGGCAGTGGTACGGCCCGCCACCATCATCTGGCCTACATCAACGTGCCCATTTGAAGGTGGGAGGTAAAACGCATGAGAACACCGCTCCAAAAAGCCAAAGAGGGAGGACTAGGTTATCACGGGGGCCTATTGTGTTCAAGTAAGGTGTGGCATGACCATTCCAGCATGCTCATTGAGCGCCTCCGTTCATGCTGCGTGTCACAAAGCAAGATTCTGAAAACAGCTGATGTGCGTCTGTCCGCCCCTTGCCAGTGCTAATGAGTATATTTACCTACTTTACCTGACGGAGTAAGAGCTCATTGTTGGGCCTGTGTCCACGGCGCTGGGGCTAGGGTAGGAGGACCGGTTGTGGGCCACAGGGGTTATAATCTGCCTAGGCGAAAGCAAGATCGAACAACTGAACTTGACGTTGCCGCACTCTTGGGGGTTGTGTTTAGCATCAAAGTCTGGCTTTGATTGGATCTGTTAATTCCGGCCAATTGGTAACCCCCTGATTATGCACTGGTTGGGATTACGGGCTAAAACCTTTTTATTGTATCCGATAAATATCAGTTGTATTAAATACCTCAAGCTTCGTAAAATTTCAGCAGGTCAAACCTGCTAAAATTTAAAATTAGAAATATGTACGTTATTTACTGTACTATGGATTTTGGTGCATTAAACACCAAAAGGCGTAAGTTATTCTCCACAAACACTTAATAGGTGCTATTTATTGCAACCGATAAATAACGTACCCAGTGTTATCATTATTTATCAGGTGTGATAAATCGCACATACACTTGTAATATTAACACAGACCTGCACATTCACCATCATAATGGGGTGATTCTCCATGATCACAAATGAGCACCATCTTACTTGAACATTACAACCAGAAACTGCGGACCTGCGAGTCCTAGCACTCACAAACCCACTAGTCATAGGAAAACAACTACCACACCCCATGCAGATGGGGGATAGCAGAGTCTCATCTAATCAGATGCTGAATCCAATGGATCTTCAGAAACCAAACATGGGGATAGCAGAGTCTCATCTAATCAGATGCTGAATCCAATGGATCTTCTGAAACCAAACATGGGGATAGCAGAGTCTCATCTAATCAGATGCTGAATCCAATGGATCTTCTGAAACCAAACATGGGGATAGCAGAGTCTCATCTAATCAGATGCTGAATCCAATGGATCTTCTGAAACCAAACATGGGGATAGCAGAGTCTCATCTAATCAGATGCTGAACCAATGGATCTTCTGAAACCAAACATGGGGATAGCACAGTCTCATCTAATCAGATGCTGAATCCAATGGATCTTCTGAAACCAAACATGGGGATAGCAGAGTCACAACTAATCAGATGCTGGATCCAGTGGATCTTCAGAAACCAAACATGGGGATAGCAGAGTCTCATCTAATCAGATGCTGAATCCAATGGATCTTCTGAAACCAAACATGGGGATAGCAGAGTCTCATCTAATCAGATGCTGAACCAATGGATCTTCTGAAACCAAACATGGGGATAGCACAGTCTCATCTAATCAGATGCTGAATCCAATGGATCTTCTGAAATCAAACATGGGGATAGCAGAGTCTCAACTAATCAGATGCTGAATCCAATGGATCTTCTGAAACCAAACATGGGGATAGCAGAGTCTCATCTAATCAGATGCTGAATCCAATGGATCTTCTGAAACCAAACATGGGGATAGCAGAGTCTCATCTAATCAGATGCTGAATCCAATGGATCTTCTGAAACCAAACATGGGGATAGCAGAGTCTCATCTAATCAGATGCTGAATCCAATGGATCTTCAGAAACCAAACATGGGGATAGCAGAGTCTCATCTAATCAGATGCTGAATCCAATGGATCTTCTGAAACCAAACATGGGGATAGCAGAGTCTCATCTAATCAGATGCTGAATCCAATGGATCTTCTGAAACCAAACATGGGGATAGCAGAGTCTCATCTAATCAGATGCTGAATCCAATGGATCTTCTGAAACCAAACATGGGGATAGCAGAGTCTCATCTAATCAGATGCTGAACCAATGGATCTTCTGAAACCAAACATGGGGATAGCACAGTCTCATCTAATCAGATGCTGAATCCAATGGATCTTCTGAAACCAAACATGGGGATAGCAGAGTCTCAACTAATCAGATGCTGGATCCAGTGGATCTTCAGAAACCAAACATGGGGATAGCAGAGTCTCATCTAATCAGATGCTGAATCCAATGGATCTTCTGAAACCAAACATGGGGATAGCAGAGTCTCATCTAATCAGATGCTGAACCAATGGATCTTCTGAAACCAAACATGGGGATAGCACAGTCTCATCTAATCAGATGCTGAATCCAATGGATCTTCTGAAATCAAACATGGGGATAGCAGAGTCTCAACTAATCAGATGCTGAATCCAATGGATCTTCTGAAACCAAACATGGGGATAGCAGAGTCTCATCTAATCAGATGCTGAATCCAATGGATCTTCTGAAACCAAACATGGGGATAGCAGAGTCTCATCTAATCAGATGCTGAATCCAATGGATCTTCTGAAACCAAACATGGGGATAGCAGAGTCTCATCTAATCAGATGCTGAACCAATGGATCTTCTGAAACCAAACATGGGGATAGCACAGTCTCATCTAATCAGATGCTGAATCCAATGGATCTTCTGAAACCAAACATGGGGATAGCAGAGTCTCAACTAATCAGATGCTGGATCCAGTGGATCTTCAGAAACCAAACATGGGGATAGCAGAGTCTCATCTAATCAGATGCTGAATCCAATGGATCTTCTGAAACCAAACATGGGGATAGCAGAGTCTCATCTAATCAGATGCTGAACCAATGGATCTTCTGAAACCAAACATGGGGATAGCACAGTCTCATCTAATCAGATGCTGAATCCAATGGATCTTCTGAAATCAAACATGGGGATAGCAGAGTCTCAACTAATCAGATGCTGGATCCAGTGGATCTTCTGAAACCAAACATGGGGATAGCAGGGTCTCAACTAATCAGATGCTGAATCCAATGGATCTTCTGAAACCAAACATGGGGATAGCAGAGTCTCAACTAATCAGATGCTGAATCCAGTGGATCTTCTGAAACCAAACATGGGGATAGCAGAGTCGCAACTAATCAGATGCTGAATCCAGTGGATCTTCTGAAACCAAAATGGGGATAGCAGAGTCTCAACTAATCAGATGCTGAATCCAATGGATCTTCTGAAACCAAACATGGGGATAGCACAGTCTCATCTAATCAGATGCTGAATCCAATGGATCTTCTGAAACCAAACATGGGGATAGCAGAGTCTCAACTAATCAGATGCTGAATCCAGTGGATCTTCTGAAACCAAACATGGGGATAGCAGAGTCTCATCTAATCAGATGCTGAATCCAATGGATCTTCTGAAACCAAACATGGGGATAGCAGAGTCTCAACTAATCAGATGCTGAATCCAGTGGATCTTCTGAAACCAAACATGGGGATAGCAGAGTCTCAACTAATCAGATGCTGAATCCAATGGATCTTCTGAAACCAAACATGGGGATAGCAGAGTCTCAACTAATCAGATGCTGAATCCAGTGGATCTTCTGAAACCAAACATGGGGATAGCACAGTCTCATCTAATCAGATGCTGAATCCAATGGATCTTCTGAAACCAAACATGGGGATAGCACAGTCTCATCTAATCAGATGCTGAATCCAATGGATCTTCTGAAACCAAACATGGGGATAGCAGAGTCTCAACTAATCAGATGCTGAATCCAGTGGATCTTCTGAAACCAAACATGGGGATAGCAGAGTCTCATCTAATCAGATGCTGAATCCAATGGATCTTCTGAAACCAAACATGGGGATAGCACAGTCTCATCTAATCAGATGCTGAATCCAATGGATCTTCTGAAATCAAACATGGGGATAGCAGAGTCTCAACTAATCAGATGCTGGATCCAGTGGATCTTCTGAAACCAAACATGGGGATAGCAGGGTCTCAACTAATCAGATGCTGAATCCAATGGATCTTCTGAAACCAAACATGGGGATAGCAGAGTCTCAACTAATCAGATGCTGAATCCAGTGGATCTTCTGAAACCAAACATGGGGATAGCAGAGTCGCAACTAATCAGATGCTGAATCCAGTGGATCTTCTGAAACCAAAATGGGGATAGCAGAGTCTCAACTAATCAGATGCTGAATCCAATGGATCTTCTGAAACCAAACATGGGGATAGCACAGTCTCATCTAATCAGATGCTGAATCCAATGGATCTTCTGAAACCAAACATGGGGATAGCAGAGTCTCATCTAATCAGATGCTGAATCCAGTGGATCTTCTGAAACCAAACATGGGGATAGCAGAGTCTCATCTAATCAGATACTGAATCCAATGGATCTTCTGAAACAAAACATGGGGATAGCAGAGTCTCATCTAATCAGATGCTGAATCCAATGGATCTTCTGAAACCAAACATGGGGATAGCAGAGTCTCATCTAATCAGATGCTGAATCCAGTGTATCTTCTGAAACCAAACATGGGGATAGCAGAGTCTCAACTAATCAGATGCTGAATCCAGTGGATCTTCTGAAACCAAACATGGGGATAGCAGAGTCTCATCTAATCAGATGCTGAATCAAGTGGATCTTCTGAAACCAAACATGGGGATAGCAGAGTCTCAACTAATCAGATGCTGAATCCAGTGGATCTTCTGAAACCAAACATGGGGATAGCACAGTCTCATCTAATCAGATGCTGATTCCAATGGATCTTCTGAAACAAAACATGGCAATAGCCGAGTCTCATCTAATCAGATGCTGAATCCAATGGATCTTCTGAAACCAAATATGGGGATAGCAGAGTCTCAACTAATCAGATGCTGAATCCAGTGGATCTTCTGAAACCAAACATGGGGATAGCCAAGTCTCATCTAATCAGATGCTGAATCCAATGGATCTTCTGAAACCAAACGTGGGTAAACCAGATCAGTGACAATCCAAAGTGTTTTACAAGCAAATGGGGGTGATGAAACAAGAAAACACGGATTCAGGGGTGGGAGGTTACAGCCCTACTTCTACTGGACCTGAAAACTGGCCGTCCATCATGGATGGGAAAAACCACTCATTGATTGTGCGTGTAGACCATGTAAAGGAGAGAATAGACAAACAGGGAGCGAGAAATGGTGGAGCAAGGGATAACTGACTGTGAGGACAAAGTGGCAGTACATAACATCCAACTAACCAAACATAGTAAATGACTGAAATAAAAATAAAAAAAAGATTTGGAAGTCTGCTCAGGACAAAATGACCTCTGGCACTGGGCATCCCCAAGACCAAAGTAACACATAGCGAAACCATCACTGTAATAAAAGCCGTATTCCGGGGCATGGCCAAGCTGGCGACCAAGATGGGCTTTAGAGAATTTGTCCTGATAAACGAGTGACTGCCGGCAGTGCTAGGTGCTCCCTGTTTCCGCATAACGGAATGCTCTGAGTGCACGGGGTCTTGATTACATGATCTAATGCTGCTTAAGATCACCGATCGGCACCCTGCCAGCCGTCATGGCCTGACACAGCCCTCGGAGGCCCCGTGGTGACAGGCACTAGGGCTATGATTTCAATAGCGCATCAGGTGCATTGGCACCAGGACCAAAAGCTCTACGCACCCCATTAAACACAGATTACTGCTATATTTTACAACTGGTGCAGTTCTCCCCCAGGCACTAGGTTCATTGTTTGAATGGTGCAGCAGGTGCAGTGGCACCAGGCCCAAAAATTGTGGAACTCGTTTTCTTACGTTAAGGCTGTTTACTGATACTTATCTTACCCTGGCTGCACACATTTAAATAGTACTTGTTTAACTCTGCTTTAGTGGGTGGAACTTTTAACCAATATTGTACTGCTAATTAAAAAAATATATGTTTTTTTCAGTTATGTGTTTGACGCTAATAAAAACAGAATTCTCTGTCCTTTGTTTGTTGTTGGTACATTATGTTGCATAAAACCAAATTAAGCGATTGCAGTGCCATAAAGGATCGCGCACCGGAGTGTTCTGTAGGGATGTTTTAACCTTTATCCTTTGGGACAGTTTCTGTGGCTTTTGTGGCTGTTGTGGGGGTTACCAGCCACGTCCATTCCCGCCCAGTCACCAAGGCCAAGAGGCACCCCAGCCCTTTTGTGGCCTCCACGGACATACAGCTAGCGGTCCACCCCGTCTGCCACCCCTCTGGCCCCTCAGCAACCGCTCCCTCCAAACTACTTTAGTTTGCCCTCAAACTATTATGGGCACCCAGCTGGCAGCAGGAACCTACCTCACATGCCCCGCTGGTAGTCTATAACATCGAACAAGTGGGTACTTAAGATTGTTCAGCAGGGTTGCTCTGTCTCTTTCGTACAAACCCAGCCACCAGCGTCACCATCTTTGGGCCGGCTGGTATGAGGGGGAATAGTTGGTTTCTCTAGTACCACCCAACTAATGTCATTCTCAGTGTGCTTTTAAGGTCCAGAATTCTTGTCTTCACCTTTCTCGTTTTCATGCCTATGTACCGCATCAGGCAAGGGCATGTGATCATGTAGATCAGTTTGTCACTACTGCGATTAGTGTGTTTCATGAGAGACCATGGTCTCTCATGAAACACACTAATTGCAATAGTGACAATCGTGCAATATCAGTGACATTCATCAATTCTTACTGATCAGAGAACAACGATGGGTACACATCTACGTACTGATGCCAATGGACTGAATGATGACATACCCTGGCTTCTACTGTAGATGTATCATACTACTGATCTGTTACATCACAACATAAGATACAGCACACATGATGTTCAGTGGTTGACTCTCCACTACCAATGCTTTGTATCCGCACCCTACTCTGAGGCGCACCACTCAATCAGTCCTCAAATTTGCACAAGGTTGTGCTTAATATAACATCTTTTGGAGATGATTCTATTGTAAATCTGCTTCTTGGGCTATGATTAGTGTCTTTGGCACTGCACATGCGCAACACTACAGCAGAACCTTTTTCTTTGATAGTTTCTTTGATCGTTCACACTGTGGAACTATCCCCCTCTCCTTAAGCAATGCCTTACTCCATCATTGCCATTTAATTTCATTCTATTTAATTTAATTTAATTTATTTCAATTTTGAGTATTTTTCTTCAGGCTTTGAATAAGTATCTCCTTCACTAAGCATGCTCACTCATCGCGCTATGAATAAGTGTCTCCCTTACTGAGCATGCTCAGTCATGACAGAGCCTCTTTCTTTAAGCCAGGCGATATACTTGGCCACCTCAGGGTCGTGACTGACACAGGTGGGAACAATTGACTGTCTTCCACTCACTATATAAGCGCAGAGCTGGCCAGCCGTTCGGTACCTCCGGTCTCAACTCATTGACCGCCCCGGGGTACCGACGGACAGGTAAGCTTTGCGCTTGGAATTTAGATACTCTCTCCTTACATTAACAGAGCTAACAGTTTCTCTATTTGTTTACCGAAATAATTATTATTTATAAAAAAAATCGTTTTTTTCAAATTTTAAAATGACTGAATCCTGTCCTGAGTTCTGAGTAAAGCGGGACTCCCTCACGGTTTTGTAGTGCTTCCAGTTACTGACAATTACTGCCAGGTGCAGGCCCAACAAAAACTTGTGGGACTTGGAGTCCCTCTGTAGTGGCACTCATCACCAGGAGAGCAGGGGCAGAAGAAGGAGCTCACCCCAGAGTCCACGGAAATCCCATGCAGCGGTGTGCACTTCCCCCCCAGCAGTCTATCTGGACCATTTATTGTGAGTTGCAGTAATGCATGTGCCTTCGGTGCTGGTGGGGTGTTTGAGTCGCCAAATATCTTTAAGCACAGAGTCTGTGAAGAGTATATGTAACTGAGTAGCATCCCCTAGGTGCGGGCGGCATATGGTGCTGGATCTATCCGCATGATCTATTCGGACCATAGTCTGATATTAGGATTATGGGGTGGCTGTGTAAGTGTCCTGCTGAAATGACAAACCTGCCTTCTGTATCACATATCACCTAGGGCGTATGCCACAGTACCCCTTTTTGGAGGCGTATAGCGACTCCCCATTCATAATTAGATAAGAGGGAGACTAGGGTCTCCGCAAGCCATCCAGCGCACAATCGGCCTCGGCCTGATTCCGTGCGATGGAGTTCCTGCAACATGCATCCATCGATGCAACAGCGATTCAAGTATGCAAGTACCAGCCGTGTTTTGCACCAGACATTGAGCCCCTGAATATTGCAGGTAAGACAACTAATGGTGGTCATCGAGATTCTTGGAGGGCATGCAGTCCCGTGGCTACATGTTTCAGTCAAGAGGAAAATGAACCGGCAGTATTGAAGAGCAATGCGACCAGAAAATGAAAAAACTGTGTGCAACAAGCAACAAACGGTCCCCACACATCACACCCACCTCAATCCTCCAAGCGAGTTGAGTTCCAGAAGCCCAGGAATACACAATCATAAGCTAGTAATATGTAGGGATCATTCCAGGGTGGCGCCAAGAGATTCCAGCGCTCTCCCCAGCCGGTGTACTGCTGGGTGGCCAAGGAGAGGGAAGAAGCTGATTAGCCATGTTTGCTCTGTCCATGAAACTATAATGTGTGCCTTGGGCCAGGGGGCAACGCCATCGCTGCCAGCACAATCCGCACCCTCTGCGGGCATCAGACTGGAGGCAGGAGTCCCCTGGGGGGTGCAGTCCCCCACCAGGCAGCAGCAGAGTCCAACAATTATCACTGATATGACCAGTATTCGATTTAATAGGAAAGGCAGCATTCCCTTCCACTGGGGCACCCTAACCACATGCGAATTCCGAGGCAACCTTGCGGGTCTGTAAAGTATTAGGATTTCCCATTGTGGTTAATGTGAAGCTTTCCAGGGCAAAGTAGCGAGTAGGTGGCACCTGTTGTCTGTAGTGTGTGCCTAAGAGGCACTAATGTTCTGCACGCAGATGGCACCGCCAGAGGGAAGTCTGGATACAATGAGATGGCGTTGCCTTGATACTAGAGGGGCTGGAACTCTCAGTCTAGATGCAGTATGGTGTCCATTTCCCTATGAGTCACAATAGGCCTAGCAGTGCCCGGGGGAGGACACGGCTCCAGGGTACAGTGTGCACGTTCAATGATGAAGAATGGAGAGAGGTTTGTTGCCAAATCAGGCTCTTAGCATGGTTTCAATATTGATTTCCATCTTGTCCATGGCTGTCGATTCAGGGTTACAAACAATGTACAGGTTATTCCGCTGGGAGATAGCCTCAAGGTCCTCATTTTAATTTTTGATGACTTACAGTACGTTTTCCATATGGAGGAGTTGACCAGCAGAGGACAAATGCGCATCTTCGACAACAGACTTGCGACACTCCAACTGATCAAGAGGTTTCAAAGCACCCCCAGTGTGCGTTCTGGATCCAAACCGCGTCTCCCCAGATGTCGTTCAATTAAGAGGCCAAGAGTTAGGTAGTAGCAATGGGAGCAAGTGGCTGCATCGAGTCAGGGTTGACCCGCGGTGCCATAGCCAAGGTCCTGCCATACCTCAGTAAGCGGCCACCGAGAAGTGGGGTGGAGGGGAGGGCACAAGCAGACCAACAGCCTCTAATGCACAATCAAATAGTCGTGCTGTTCCTTTCTGCGAAGAACCATGTCTTTAAATCAGTAGAAAAGGAGGTGCCACAGGGCCAGTCGACCCATCTGCAGAGCAAGGGAGATGAGCAATAAAGCAACACAGGGTCCCCCCCCCACTTGCTACAACTAGTGTGACTAGAGGGTCTACCTTCAGCGCAGGGCCAGCGATATGGATCCAAAAGATCAGGCAAAGGCTCAGCACCTGAGGCAGGCCCAGGATGCAGTTTCATCCTGCTATTGACCCACACCTGCTCACAGGCCCCACTCACGTTTCAGGTGGCCCGTGCCTCCAGGCGCGCCCCCACCAAATTCAGTCAAGCGTGCCACGCCAGCTAGCCAGCCAAGGAGGCTGGTGACCGCAGGAGAGTGCATGGAGCCTGTCGCTGTGGCAGACCGGCCCCAACTGCTGCCACGCCATCCAGGCCAGCGGGAGCCTCCACCTTATGGGGGGGGGAGATGTATAGCACCATCCTCAGCAGCTGGGCCACATCTGTAAACAGGCACATAGGGTCCGTCATGCGAAGACACTGGGCCTAGTCAAGCCAGATACAGCGACCCAGGAGTCCCCCGCTGCCAAGATTCCGAACCCAGAGCGGGAAGACGTCTGAGCAGGCGAGCCTCCATGGGCCATGGAGAGCGGTAGAAAAGGTTTTCCACTGTGGGGAAAGACAAATGCTGGATTTCTCTGCCCGGCCGGCACAGTCTCGTCAAATGATGGCTATCTTAATGGAGTAGCTTTTCCACACTATCCATAGTTGCAGTCATGGGAGAGTGTATGTTATTCCTAGGATCTGGTCTGTTTGCCAGCATCTTTTGACATATTATTCACTCAATAAGACTTGTTTTCTGTGAAGTGGCTGGGGTAAATGCTCCTAGATTACCTTGGGATGAATTGAGAGTGTAGCTCAGGCCCATCGGCAGGAGCCAACTGATGCACAGAAAATCTCATTGGCCTTTGACAGCCTATCTGGTAACAAAGCCTCTGGATTGGACAGTCTTACTGGAGAACTTGATATGGCATTTAAGACAATTCTTGTGTCAAGGGTAGGTGATCTATCAGTAATCAATAGAAATACTGTCCCCCCCTGCTAGAGAGCCCGTGATCATCGCAATTATGAATCCTGGCAAAGATGCCCATCCTGCAGATGACTATCACTATTGACTCTCAATAATAGAAGTCTATCTTGGATCATTGCGAACTGACTCAACACACTGATGAGGAGCTTAGTGTTGCCAATGGACTTACTTCCATGCCATGTCCAGTGTATAGAGGTGCGCGAGAGGGATGCCCCCTCTGACCTCTGGCCATGGAGTGTTTAGCTACATAACTTCAGGAGAGCCATCAACACAGGGGTATTGCTGAGGTTGGTATGTGGCGTACGAAGCCCTAAACTGAACTGGGGATTGGTCCTAATGCGATATGATAAATGGGGGTTGCTGCCCCTGACTTGGAGAGATAATATCAGGCCCCGCAGTCCCGCTGTGTGTGGTTTGATCCAGTTACAGTGCGCTCCAATCTTAGGTAGATGTGGAAACTTAAAAACAGTGTTGCAATTAAGCTACCTCAACCATTACACCTCAGACAAACCGTTCACAGCACTAATTGGTTGTGTGGGCCATTATAGAGTGGCCAGTGTGTCACAAGTATACTCCCTGACCAACCCGCTCCTTAACAATCCTGCTCCGTCTTCAACACTGGATAAGGGCATTAAATCTAGACTAGCAAAGGCTGGCCTGGTGGAACTAGGCCAGCTGTACATGAACATCAAATACTAGAACAATCTAAAGGAACCAAGGAGACAACTGCCATATGGCCCTCTTTCCCAGACAAACCTGTAGAGTTTCTCCCACTCACTCAAATGATCATGACACCTGGAGGGGAGAGGTTGAATTTCTCAATGTTATGACTGCTGTGGTACAGCTATTAACAAGGCCCGTAAAAACACGAGCATTGGATTTGTGAAGGATATTAAATCTGAAGTGTGGAAATGATGCTGAGCTCAAACTAAATCAGTAAGCTATAGCCATTAACTGCTTCATTTTACATTTCTGAATAGACTATACTGCTCCCCCAGTTTCTTCTACAGATTAGACCCGGGTAGGTCTGGGTAGTGTGATTGATGTGTGAGTGACACAGTTGGTGACTTTTAATTGGCATGGGAGCGTACCCGCAGTTGGCTCATACTCTGTGAGGGTATCACAGACGACGGTAAAGATAGTAAGTGTGAAGGTAGATTGCGCTCCTTTGAGAATGCTTTTGGAGTATGTTAAACTCTTCCATAAACCCGTTGATGGGGGTGTTAATTATACTCGCTTCGATTTTGGATGATAGGGCTGACCCCCAAAGTAGATGACTGGTTACCAGTGGAGAGACACCGGTAGAGTACGCATCAATGCAGGTCTCACAAGCATTCACGAAGGGATTTCTGAACCCGCTCACACACTCCTCGGCCCCCCAGTCTGAAGGAATGTTGACAGTGAGTGATGCACAGCTGGCAAGCTTTCAGATTGCTCATGTATGGCATTTTTATGGTTTCAGTGCGGCCATGAGTGACATACAACTGTCAAATGTACGTCTCTTTGAGTGACACTTTCTTTTGAGTAAATCAAAGCAATGGACAGTATTTGAGTGCCTCTATGAGTTTGGGGGAACTGTATCCAGAAATATCACACACCAAGCCAGACCTGTTGGTGTTGCCAGTGCTTGTTAGCAGAATCAGATCAATGAATAACAACAATGATTTTGTTAACAATGAAACTTGAAATGCTTCGATTCTGAGAGTATGAGACTGTTAATTGGACGGTTCTAGCGCCATAGAAGGGGTAGAGGTATTTGAAGTATCACAATCATGCCAGTTCTCCGCTTCGCACCTTTATCCTCTGCAGTTATCACTCTATTAATCAATTATTTGGCTGGAGACTGCGGTGTACCATACTGTGCTGGAAGCCTGAGCCTTGTGCTTGCCAGGGAGAAGCTCTGCTCTTGGACTTAACTTATGGTCTGGCTGCAGCCCAGCTCCACCTTAAGGCCATCTCTTCCTGGCTGTTAGCTGCTGGTGGCTTGGTTGCGCTGGAAGGCAGGCAGGCACATGTCACTCTGTGTCTCTCTCAGACTCCGGTCCATAGACAGGGCAAAGGCTGGCTGCTCAGCCACTGCTGCTGTGACATAAACAACAATTGGTTCTGTCGGGTAGACAACAATTTCTTTGTAGTTTTAATATTTAGAAAGGTGATTGAAGTACAAATGACAGATGAACACACACAAAGAAAGACTGAGAGTGTATATTATTCTCAAACAGAGCGATATTTAATATATGTTTTTCAATTATTCATACAATGGGTCAGAAAGGACCATGACGAAAACAAGTGAAAAGGGCTTTCCGGTCATTAAATGGATAAAAACGGCGCATGTGAGCGTGATTATAATGACATAGTGAGTATAGTGACAAAGTGACAAGATTTGTGTATTTAAACACAGGGGTGACATAATACTGTACATATACTTACAATGAAAGCACAGCGAACAAGGTCTAATTTCAAATTCAAACACAAAGGCCCTTAGCTTAATAACTGAATTATATAGTTTCTCTGCTTGAAGGGCATCTTAAGGCATAGATGGAAAGAAAAACCGTTGACGTTTCGACCCTGACCAACAGCATGAGTTGAAGAAGTCAAAAGCGGGTCTTCATCAGGACAGGATAGTGTATTGGACAGCCTGTAGGGAACATCTGTATGAGTGTTTGGTTCTTATGTAACAGAATCATTACATAATATGGGCTGTGTGAAGAAACACACTTACCGGGTCTTTTATAATTGAATGACTCCAAGGTAGTAAGCCAAAGTGGCCTAGAGGTGAGAGGCACCAGAAGGGTCATCCATCGGACGTCGAAGATGGAATTGAATCCGGTATCTAGGTTAATGACGGGGGAAGACGTGTAAGTGTCTCCCACTATTTAAAAACATCATGAAATGCTTATATGATGGATCAAAACATACCAGAATGTCGCGAGGGAACCAAACACTCAGAACGTATGTAGTTAAATTAAGAAGTTGAATGACAGTCAGTGCAGTGATGAAGTATCAAACTGAAAAAAGAAAATGAATCCTAAGTATGTGGGATGTGACATAGCGCAAACTCAGCACAAGGGCAGATGAGCGCTTCATATCAGATACAGATTACGTTGCACATTTCGTATGTCCCAAGAGATGCACAGGCTATATCTACTTATTGAATTCAGCGCCACATGGTCTGCCTGGAGAACTTGAGGCAGGCATCATCGGGAGTTGAAGCCAGACCATTTGCCTCTATATAACTATATGAAAAACAAAAATAACAGCAGAGAGCTCATGACTCCTCCCTGCTCAGATCACAGTGTTACTAATAACCCACTTAATTTGCCTCTGTCAGGCTGTGGGACCACCTCAGGCACAAGCCGATACTGGCTGCTTTAGTTCGGAGCATTTGCACGGAGTCCAAGAAGGTATCGTTTAAAAGAAACAACTTTTTTATTCAGGCAAATGTATTGTGTATATAAATGAATTAAAGAAAAATATGGCCAATGATATTACAAAAGAAGTATGTATTTCTAATCTTATAATTCATTAGCAGTAGCATCAATAGATCAATATAAATTAAACAATAAGTGCTTGATGTGCAGGGTGAACACATAGTGCTCGTGAAACACGGGGATAGACATAAAGGAAATTAAAAAAGTGGTGAAATGAGATATTAATCCAGGAATGTTCAAGGATAAGGGTATAAATCAAGAGTTCCTGTGTATTCTGTTGCACAACATATATTAAGAAGTAACAAATAAACTGAAAAAGACAGTGGAACCCAAACAGAGGATTGCACCTATCCCGTGGTCCCCCAAAATTCCTCACCTATAACATGATGAGCGCCATGTACCTGGCCATGTGCACACACTTCAAGCACCCACTACCAAGATGTAGTCCAGTGTCGACTATACAAATTATAACATTATAGGTAGGTGCAACATACAATATCTAAATAAGAAATATCACAAAGTCAGAATGACCAATCAATTCCCGATGATTGTCGCTGATGTGTTCAAATCTTCTTTTATTGTTCGATATTAAAACTGTAAATACAGCAAAGAACAACCAACGCGTTTCGTCCAAAACATTGGACTTTTTCAGGCAATTTAAAAGGTTTTGTAATTGTCAAATAGAAGGATATTGATGGGTGGTCACAATAGATCCACTCCCAAGGCTTCCAAAGCGTATCGACCAAGGGTGAATTAAACCCTTAAAAACCAAGCACCAGAATCAGTGCTGCTAACCAGGAAGTGACACAACTTGATCAGATGGAGTGTCTTTTTCAGCCGGGATCTTATAGACGGCGTTTCAACCGTCTGTAAATTATCCGGCCATAAACGGGAGAAAGAGAGCACAAAAAAAATCAGACTGCTGCGAAGAAGAGACAGAGTCCCGTGCTCTCCATGCTACTGGAATCAAGCTATCCTGGCTGAAGAGGGACGAAACCCCGAAACCGTCCTAGGATGCTTGGTTCCAGTCCAGGGAGGACCTGGCTTGGCAGTTCGGGCTGGGCTGTTCCCATGAGGCACAGGGTCAAGACTGATTTGCATATGGCTGGGTTCAAACTGGAATGGCATGGTGAGCAAAAAAATGATGGATTGAGGCCCGATTCTCTGTACTGGGGTGAATGTGTGACATTGTTCTGCATTCTGTCCATCAACTGTTGTTTTTGCATTTGTCACCCCGAGTGCAACAGGTATGCTCAGACGTGAGTCCTGTGCTCTCCATGCCACTAGAATCAAGCTATCCTGGCTGAAGAGGGGTGAAACCCCAAAACCGGTCCTAGGATGCTTGTTTCCAGTCCAGGGAGGACCTGGCTTCGCAGTTCGGGCTGGACTGTTCCCATGAGGCACAGGGTCAAGACTGATTTGCATATGGCTGGGTCCAAACTGGAATGGCATTGTGAGTAAAAAAAAGATGGATTTAGGCCCAGATCTCTGTACTGGAGTGAATGTATGACATTGTTCTGCATTCTGTCCATCAACTGTTGTTTTTGCATGAATTAATCCTAAGGCACGCGGTGTGCTCATGCCAGTTTTCCTTATGTCTTTACTTAAATTCTAATAAATAAATATTTATTTGAAAAAAGTTTTCCCTTCTGGCTCAAGTTTTAAGTCCTTGCAGCAGCACTTTTGTCATTTCCCTCCAGGTCCAATGTACTATATCACATTTTGCTACGTAGAGGGTTCAGGAGCTATAGTGCATGACTAATGTATTTTAGAGCAGTGATGGGGACACCAGCACTAGAACGCGTTATTCTGACCCATGATGCGTTGTACTTGGCAGTGCTGCAGTCATGTCGCTCTACAGGGGTCCGTGATGCACGCCTGGAGACCAGAATTCCTTGCAACGGTGCTCTCGTCATTCCCTCCCACGTTCAATGCCCTCTATCCGTGTCTCTACTTTCCCTTCTCCCTCACACGTTCCCTCCTCAGAGTCTGGGGTCTGCTGCTGTCACCGATGCTGTTGAGCTCTGCTGCTCCCCTCAGAGCTGCTCTGAAAGGCTGGAGGCTTAGGACAGACACACATCTCCTTTCCCCTGACACACTCAAGGGTGAGTTTTGGGGGGCTTAGGACAGACACACATCTCCTTTCCCCTGATACACACAGGGGTGAGTGTTGGGGGCGGTGTTAAACTCGACCCCCGACATCATTTCCATTCGGGGTTCGGTTTCTTCTCCTCCTTCGGCTGCAGCTGGTTTCAGCCTCGAGGCCTGGTCAGGGTCGCTGCAATCTCTGTTCCTTCTTAGTCCGTTGTCTCTTTCAGTTACTCTCAGGTCGCCAGGTACGTGATTTCCTCTTCCGGGTCAGCGAGGGCAGAGACAGCACCAGCAGAGAATGCAGTCACTTCTGGACTCTTCCTCAGGGTCCAGCAACTGTAGGGGTGGAAAGATCCTCTGTCTGTGCGGCGACCTTCATCTTCTTACCCCAGACATCACCCCAGGCCTCGGATTGTCATCTTCACTGTCCCAGGCCGAGGGAGAGAGGTCTCTGAGCAGGTGTCTGTGCAGGTAGGAGTTTTCCTGTCCACCTCTCCCCTCCCCGCTTCTTGACAAACTTATCTTTCCACTTCCCCAGTTCAAGCTATGGCCTCTCCCCACCTGCGTCCCACTTCACCTCTCCCCCTCCCATCTCTCCTGTGCAGCCTCTCCCCTTCCTGCATCTCCTGAGCAGCCTTTCCCCTTCTCACCTCTCCTGTGCAGCCCCTCCCCCTGTCGTGTTTGAGTGGCCCAACACCACGAGGAGGTCTCCCCGGCGATCCTGACCTGGGATCTGGTGATCCGTGACCTATCTCAAGTCTCCAACTCACGCCTGCAGCCCCTTTCTGGAGGAGTCCCCCGACTGCAACCTGAGCAGATAAGAGAAACCTGATGCCAAAAGACACCCTGTACCTGATGTCCTACGGCCTTGGGTGGCCCAACCAACAGTGTCCCGGTATCCCCAGGCATCCCAACTTAACTCAACTACCGGTGGTTGCCTCCAGAAGATTTTCGTCCCCGAGCCTGTAATGGTTGTTGCAACCAGAGAATCCCCATTGAAAACAACAGGACACCCGATGCCAAACCAGCACCCTGCACCCAGCCGCCCCTGTGCCGCTGTGGGTGCACCTTAGATGCTAAATCGGATCATCCTTTGCCTTGAGCCTAAGTCCAGGAGCTTTGCTCCCACAACCTTGTGGCCTGCTCGTGAGCAGCCACCAACCGGAGGCCTCCTTCACCCCCACTGGATAACATTGGGCATCAGCACTCTGCACCCTGCCGCCCTAGTAAGCAAACCAATTGCATTCTACTGCATTTCAACTGTATCAAACTGTATTATTCTTGCAAAGTACTATTTCACTAACCTGCACCAGGCCTGGCTTAGTTCTAGAAATAAATATTGGTCTGAGTTCAGTGTTTGAGTGCGTGACATCATTTCTTGGCTGAGTGTGCACAATAAGTGCTTAACTCTAACCTCTGATAAAGCCTTACTGCTCGCACACTCTACCACAAATAGAGAGTAAGGTATTGTCTACTTTTACCTCTGCCTACCTTTGGGGATCACTGGACTCTGTGCACACCATACTTTACTTAGGTATAGTATAGAGAGAGCCAGCTTCCTACACTTTACAGCTGTTTTAAGATCTTCTTAGAGTTTGTTGTTGCTCAAATGGGTGTAATTTCTGATATTTATGTTTCCCTCGTCTTCACTGCTTGATTTTGCTTACGAGAAAGTGTCACTCATAGTTGTTGAAATGTCACTCGTAATTACATTAACATTATGAAAATGTCACACATAGCAATTTATAACCTTGGCAGCTATGGTGACAACTTTTGGTGCCTGCTCAAATCGCGCAGCAGGCAGCCCGCCTTAATTATAATTTGTGTCTCGGGCTGGGCTTGGGCAAATTAACTCATCGGACACATTGTGAATGAGTCTTCTGTAAAGTCATGCTGTCATGTGACAGCAACTGTAGACAGCAAGCGTACCGGAGCCAGTCCCCAGGTCCTGCAGCTTTCAGTGTCTGTGAGAACAGTGCACTGCGTTGCTCACTTACAGCGCTCTGGCTTGACAGCTTCAGGGAGCGCTATAATTGCGTGACTTTGCATTTTAGTGTGGTGATGCGGACCACCACACTAAAATGCATTAGCCTAACCCCTGATGCGTGGTGCTTGGCAGGGCTGAAGAAGTCTGAAACCTTGGCAGCTATGTAGCTGCTAACATATCTATTCCAGACCCAAAGAGTCGCGTTAACTGGGCGACCCCTGTTAGGTTTCCAGATAAGGTCCCACACTGTGGGGCCAAGCACTGTCCTGTCCTTCCGCAGCCAAATCTCTCCATGTGGTCTTTTGCTCCCTTCCGCCAAGACCTGCAATTGCAAAACCCACACACAAGCCATATGGAAACTTGGCAGCTCTGCACATACACACACCGAAAATATGGAAATGCCAGACAGTCAAAGTAAAAACCTGGCAGCTAATGTATATAAATGCCAGACATGCCAACTCTCCCGATTCAGGCGGAAGACTACCGATTTCAAGGCTAGTCTCCCGCCTCCCGATTACTGTCTGCAAAAACCCGATTCCTCGGGGGTTTCAGCTGACAGGGCTTGGTATTGTGTAACGTGCTAATTCCTCCAGCAATAGTCAGATTGGCGATGCAGGGGCTCCAGAAGGGGTGAAAAACCAGCAAAGCCCCATTAACAAGCAAATGGTCTTTTAAAGACCTGTGAAGTATGCAGGGGCGGCTGTGTGTGTGTGTGCCCTGGAAGCTATTTCAGCCCGGGCTGCCACACAGGGGAGGGGGGGCGGGGGTGGTGTATGTGCTGCAGATCGGCGCATATAAATTCTCCCTACTTCCACGGTCAGAGTAAATCTACAGTCGCACGCACATACACTCATCATACGCTAGGGCCCATCACACTAACATTCATAACCGTTACTCTATCCACACTGTATATATGAGCGAAACCTATACCAATCTGCATCCAGTGCGAGGTCAATGTGACCATAGAGATATGTCCTGAGTCATGATTTTTAAACACAGGAAATACATTCGGAACTTAATAAATGACAAAGAAATAACCACCCGACACTGATATTCAAACAAAGACCATCTTTTATCTAAATTAGTTCAATGAAAGTCAATCAATAGCAAGATCATTATTCTCATAATTAGCTATTCTAGCTAAATGGGTCAGGACAGGTCTCTCAGTAAAGTCTCCCGAGTCGCCGTTCTCACGATCAGCGTCGATCCTCACGAGCATAGGTTCAGGAAGAAGTGGCCTTAGACCCTCTCTAGTCTAGCATTATTTATAACAAAACTAACGAAATAAAAGTAACAAACAAACTCTGAATGTCCGTTGAGCCGCTGAGCAGAGCGAGCAGGAAAGGATGTCGTCTGGCAACATTTAGAAAACCTCCGCTCAGAAAAAAATCACAAAAATAAAAACACGGAAGAAGGAAACTCGAGTTTGGAAGCAATACATTCATGAATGCTCTTCCTTGGTACCATAGCGAAGCCACCACAGGTTTATCTTAGTTCATTGTGGCTTTATTCTTTTCCAAGGGCACTTGGAAGCATGCCCGGAGCTGCTGTCCTCACGGAAACTTTTAATTCAGACAGAGGCTGTAGTCAGGTGACTTTCAACCATGTTCAGCAGGGCCTCTCGTCACATCTCAATCACTCGAGCGCAGGCTGTAAATAGCAGCCATCTTGGTTTAGGCCAAAACGGACCATCTTAATTAAAAGAAACACAAAACAACGTTACCACATCATAATGATTATACAGTGTTAATCCCCACTAATACCCTTATGTGTATGTAATTACCTAGCCATCTGCGACACAAGGAAGCATTATAGCACGTTATTTTAAAAGCGTAAACACGAAACAAATAGCACTTTAGCAACACTTATTTAATTAAATTGCACACCAACTTAGTTCACATATTATTAAGCAACATATATGCATTCCCGCGTGTAATTTTCTCTCATTAGTAATGTTGGTTAATCAAGACTTTTAACAAAACTAATAATTAGTGATTATCCCCTTCAGTGCCCTCCCCTTTCCCCGCCCTGTGCCGGCCGTTGTATTAGCGGGCGGGGTTTATGACGAGCTGGTCTCGTCATGGGCACAGCGCAACCGCGGCCCATGACGAGACCAGCTCGTCACGGGCATTGAAGAGGTTAAAAATCAGTAATTTTAATCATAACATATAAACAAGACTGGAGCTTAAAACTCAATAAATTTTCAACAGAAAACTCTGCTCCAGCATATGCACTGCCAGCAACCTGCCAGGCCAGTGCACAACACTTGCATCACCCTCTCTCTGCCTGCCATTGCACTCCATGGTTCTGAAAGGTAAGAAAAAAACGTGCATTTGTGTTTCAAATTTCCGATCCTGCAGCAGCCCACTTCCAAAGCCCATACATGACAGTAACCCGATTCAAGGCCCCATTCTCCCGATTATTTTTTATAAATCTCCCACTTTGCTCTTCTGAAATGTTGGCATGTATGATAAATGCTGCTTACAATACACTGCATGCTCCTGCTAAAACAAACAGCAGCACTTGATGCTGAAGTGTATTTTCAATGCAGTGTAACTTTCTCGTTCTGGTGAGATCTTTTCACGAAACAAACACAGAGGAGAGTGTTGAGAGACGATGAAAAACTCGACACGAAAAATATACTTTCAATTTGGTGTTTGTGAGTTGGTCACTTCTAAGCTCGCTGTCGCCTTCGGTGTAGTCCGTTGTCTCTTTCAGTTACTCTCAGCCGAGCAGGCACGTGATTTCCTCTACTGGGTCAGCGAAGGCAGAGACACAACCAGCAGTGAATGCAGTCACTTCTGGCCTCTTCCTCCGGCTCCGCAAGCTGTATGGGGTGGAAGGATCCTCTGTCTGTGCGGTGACCTTCACCCCCTGACCCAGACATCACCCCCGGCCTCGGATTGTCATCTTCACCGTCCCAGGTCGAGGGAGAGAGGGCTCCGAGCAGGTGTCTGCGCAGGTAGGGGTCTTCCTGTCCACCCCTCCCCGCTCCTGGACAACCTTAACTCCCCACTCCCCCACTTCAAGCTATGGCCCCTCCCCGCCTGCGACCCACTTCACCTCTCCCCTTCCCTCCTCTCCTGTGCAGCCTCTCCCCCTCTCCTGTGCAGCCTCTCCCACCTCTCCAGTGCAGCCTCTCCCACCTCTCCAGTACAGCCTCACCCCTTCCCAGCTCTCCTGTGCAGCCTCTTCCCCCTCTCCAGTACAGCCTCTCCCCTCCCCTCCTCTCCTGTGCAGCCTCTCCCCTTATACCTCTCCTGTGCAGCCTCTCACCCTCCCACCTCTCCTGTGCAGCTTCTCACCCTCCCACCTCTCCTGTGCAGTCTCTCCCCTTCTACCTCTCCTGTGCAGCCTCTCGCCCCCCCCACCTCTCCTGTGTAGCCTCTCCCCTTCCCACCTTTCCTGTCCTGTCTCTCCCCTCCCACCTCTCCTGTGCAGCCTCTCACCCTCCCACCTCTCCTGTGCAGCCTCTCCCCTGTGCAGCCTCTCACCCTCCCACCTCTCCTGGGCAGCCTCTCACCTCTCCTGTGCAGCCTCTCCCCCTCCCACCTCTCCTGGGCAACCTCTCACCTCTCCTGTGCAGCCTCTCCTGTGCAGCCTCTCCCCTTCTGCATCTCCTGTGCAGCCTCTCCCCTTCTGCATCTCCTGTGCAGCCTCTCCCCTTCCCACCTCTCCTGTGCAGCCTCTCCCCTTCCCACCTCTCCTGTGCAGCATCCTAGCCTCCCACCTCTCCTGTGCAGCCTCTCCCCTTCCCACCTCTCCTCTGCAGCCTCTCCTTCCCACCTCTCCTGTGCAGCCTCTCCCCCCCACCTCTCCTGTGCAGCCTCTCCCCTTCCTACCTCTCCTGTGCAGTCTCTCCCCTTCCCATCTTTCCTGTGCAGTCTCTCCCCTTCCCATCTTTCCTGTGCAGTCTCTCCCCTTCCCATCTTTCCTGTGCAGTCTCTCCCCTTCCCATCTCTCCTGTGCAGTCTCTCCCCTTCCCATCTCTCCTGTGCAGCGTCTCCCCCTTCCCACCTCTCCTGCGCAGTCTCTCCCCTTCCCATCTCTCCTGTGCAGCGTCTCCCCCTTCCCACCTCTCCTGCGCAGTCTCTCCCCTTCCCATCTCTCCTGTGCAGTCTCTCCCCTTCCCATCTCTCCTGTGCAGCCTCAACCCCTTCCCACCTCTCCTGTGCAGTGTCTCCCTCTTCCCACCTCTCCTGTGCAGTGTCTCCCCCTTCCCACCTCTCCTGTGCAGTGTCTCCCCCTTCCCACCTCTCCTGTGCAGTGTCTCCCCCTTCCCACCTCTCCTGTGCAGTGTCTCCCCCTCCCCACCTTTCATGTGCTGTCTCTCCCTCCCCACCTTTCATGTGCAGTCTCTCCCCCTCCCCACATTTCATGTGCAGCCTCTCCCCTTACCACCTCTCCCGTGCAGCCTCTCCCCTTACCGCCTCTCCCGTACAGCCTCTCCTCCTCTCCCCACCTCTCTTCTCCCTGTCACCCCTCTCCTCCCTGTCACCCCTCTCGTCACACTTTTTCTTCCCTGGTCCACATCTCGACCCTGGATTCATTGCACACCTTGAAAGTACTTCTGCTCTCATTCTTTGCACAGGCTCAACAGCAGCAGGATAGATGACACGGGGCACGTCGTGCACATGATGCACATTTAGCTGTGTGAATGCTCTGAAACGCCTACTAGGGCTTATGCACCAATCCAGGAAGCGGGAAAATCATTGCTAGGATTTTATTATTTGTAATTACCCGTCTTGATTGGCTCTTTCAGCGCAAGAGATTAGACGAACACATTTTAGTACTGGTGTCCGGTTCACCTCACTAAAAAGCATTAGTCACGCATTTACAGAGCTCTAGCTCCTCAGCCATGTGGGGGTTAACAAGGCTCTATGCTGTCATAAAAACAGCTCGTGTGCCCTGCGTACTGTGTTCTGCCACTGCGCTCTGCATAAGAATGCCTTCCAGCCAATTCACATTTTATTAAGCTGTTGGCTGGGACTGGGTGAAATCACTCAATTGTGCTATGGTAGCCCTGCCAAAAACCACGCAACACGCTAACGCCTTTTAGTGAGGTGTCTGCATCACTGCACTAAAATGCTTTGTCACGCATTTACAGAGCTCCTCGGCTATGTGGGGACCAAGGAGGCGCTATGCAGTCAATAAAAAAACAGCTCGTGCACAGTGTTTACTGTGTTCTGCCACTGCGCTCTGCATCAGATTGCCTTCCAGGCAATTCACAGTTTAGTAACCTGTTGGATGGGCCTGGGAGAACTCACTCAAATGTGCTATGTTATCCCTGCCAAATACCACGCAACAGGGGTTAGACTGACACCTTTTAGTGAGGTGTCTGCATCACTGCACTAAAATGCTTTAGTCACGCATTTACAGAGCTCCTCTGCCATGTGGGGATCAAGGAGGCACTATGCAGTCAATAAAAACACAGCTCATGCGCAGTGCTTACTGTGTGCTTCTATGGTGTTCTGCATCAGATTGCCTTCCAGGCAATTCACAGTTTAGTAACCTGTTGGCTGGGCCTGGGTGAACTCACTCAAATGTGCTATGGTACCCCTGCCAAATACCGCGCAACAGGGGTTAGACTAACACCTTTTAGTGGGGTGTCTACATCACCACACTAAAATGCATTTGGTCATGCATTTTAAAACTACCACACTGACCACTTGTGTGATGCGCTTGACAGCAAGTGGCTGTGACGTGTTCATGTGCCTGCTGTATTAAAAATAATACCATAGCTTCTGGTATCTCAATCAAGCACTGGCAGCAACAACACTGTAATTTACTTTTGTGCCTCAGCTGGGCCGGGCACAGCTCTCACTGTACCACCTGGTGTCAGAGCCGGGGCGTGGTAAATAATAACTGATATCAGCTACCATTTTTCTGCGATGTGACTCAGGGCTACAGTGACATCTGGGAGTAAAGTCGCATTTCTCCACTGCCTTGTTTCGTGTCTGTCTCCTGTATGTGTACGAGGTCACATACTTTTCTGCCTACAGAGAGAAAGAAAATAATACGCATGGTCCTTATAGCAGACCATTTTGCGTTTCACTCCAACCAAAATGCTAGGTTTGCATAGTTCGTTTAGATTAAATAAAATACTAGGTGCAACCGAAATTAACAAGCAACAATGACTGAAGATGACAGGGGCAAACAAAAACAGCAGTAGGCTTGCAGGTGCAAGCAGCACCGGGCAAGCAACGGCGACAGGAGCAAGGAAGAATTTTTTTAAAGTATCAGAATCCGAGCCGGAGCCATCTAAGGACACCAATAAAGCAATTAATCTGTGCAAACACACACAAAAGAATGCGATACCAATAGGCGCTGACAAATGAGAAGCAAGGAAAGAATCAAACAAAATATCTCAGAAGCTAATCTCAGGCATAGCCTAAAAATGACGCAAGGGAGCCGCTTGAGGCGTGACGGAGATGCACACTGATAGATTTAGGCCACAAACGCCCCGGTGTCAAAAATGTCAAACACCAGTACTCGCCTCCAGACCAAAGCCTGGCGTGCCCTCGTCTTATCAGGGATCTGAGATAGAGACAGACAGACTAGGCCAGATGCAAAGACAGGCAGATACGTGCACACAAACACAGACACTTTTAAACACATTCACACATGTTATAAAAACACACAGACTGTACATGAAACTGACTATCTTGGGGCAAAAAGACGGCGTGGAATGTGGGTTTGTTTAGTTCAGTAACAAAGGCCAACTACAAGACTCTGAATAATTAACTGTTTTATTGTTCTCCAGTTATCATATACGCTCGATTATTTATAAAGTCTGTAAAGGTCTCACAGGATCATTCCTTCTATTTCCCTTAGGCTTAAGCCATGCGGGCTCCTTCCTAGCTCCAGAGACCGACTAGAGCTCCACCTACAGTGACCTCAGATTTAAGGAAAAGGTAAGTGTAATTTTAACCAAGATAAAATAAATTAAAAATATTGGATAGCAGATTCTCTCAACCTCTCATTCATGGCTGTTCTTCAACTGTATCTTTTCTAGCTGTGTTCTACATTCTTTATACTTATTCATTCACACTCACTTCTCTCCTCCCCCTCACAAGAATAAGGCCCTTAGTTAGGCCATCAAGACCTGCTTCTAAAAGAAAAGAAACCCAGGTGATTTTAGAACTCACCCTGTAAGCAGGATTCTGTGCACGATTGTCATAGTTTCGCCCCCGGTTGTCCACCACGGGGTCTGTGCCAGCCTCTATGCCCTTAGTCTCCCCAAACTTTTCCTTCCCTGTCACGCCCCTGGTCAGCCACGGTCCTGAGCCATGGTGGGGCCACCGCTTTCCAGGTGGAGTGCAGGCTCCCATCTCTGTTTGTCTGTATTTTGAGGTCTGCCTCTTAGCTATGTGGTCCTCCTCCCTCCAACAGCATCTTCTTGGTTTCAATTTCTCCTGGCTGTCATCCATGCTGTAGCTCCTCTGTGTTCCCCTATGCAGCAGGGTATCCTCCTCCGGCAGCTGACTCCTCGTTGGTGGTCCTTCGCTTCCCAGGTCTTGGGGTCAAACACTATCAGCATCAGAGAACCTTTTATAGGCATTTGTTGGTTTCCCCTCTCCAAGTCTTTCCTTTCTATTGCCCTTTATGTCTTCTAAGATTTTTTTCTTCTTTCCCTGTTTTCCAGTCTTTCTTCTCTTTCTGCATTTTCTTCTGTTCTTCCTTTACAAGTCCACGTCCACTCTCAATATGCTGAGGGCATCGTTGGGACACCTCCTCTTTAGGTAAGTACTCCCATCCACGGAGAGGTTAATGGTAGCTTCTTTTTCCCATATGATCAAAACTGCTAAATCATGCATTGCTCTGTTAGCTCTCTGTAACCAAAAATGCAACACTGTACTTCACTCTCCACATTACTAGCAAGATGTAATTAAAACCACATGTTGAAAAACTAGCACATATTCAACCCACAAGCTGGTGGCTAGTTTTACATTTGTTTTTTTCTTGCTACACAAAACACATGAAACATAGGCATTTTCTTTAACACTGAGACTAATGACTACATATTTCAGATCCTGAGCGCGTTACAAATAGTTTACATTGCCTGGACACACATGTACTTTTCTTTCTGCAAGGGAATTGAAGAGTTGATTGGCAGCAAATGACTTCCCACAGCTCAGAGGCCCTCTGGGGGATACAAAAGCCTTTTTTTTGTTAATTACTATACTTTGTTCTATTAACTCCATATTGCTCAAAAAAGGATGCTCTCTTTCACTACCCACACTACTAGCAAGACCTAACGAAACCCAAAATTAATTTTGAAACCATACTTTAAATCAACAAGAAGCTTAATGTCAAAACCTGAGGTGCACTTATACATCTTGTATCAGCAACAGTGATGTCTTATCACCAGTTCTAGTCTCCTAAACAATATGTACAATCCATCAGCCAGGCCGCCGAATGTTTGGTGCCGGGCTCCGCTTTCACTCTGGCAATGCCAAGCCTGCAAGGAATCCGGCCAGATACTTGGGGAGTTGGATTGTCATCTGGGGCTCATTTGTCTTTATGTGGATGCTGTGCATGGAATGTTCATCAGGCAGATACTTAGGCAGTGGATTGTTAGATGGGGTCATTTGTCTCTATGTGGATGCTGTGCATGGAATGTTTATCGGGGAGGTACTTAGGCAGTGGATTGTCAGCAGGGGATCCTTTGAATCCATGCGGATGCTGTGCTCGGAATGTTCATCAGGCAGATACTTAGGCAGTGGATTGTTAGATGGGGTCACCTGTCTCTATGTGGATGCTGTGGTAGGAATGTTTATCGGGGAGGTACTTAGGCAGTGGACTGTCAGCTGGGGGGCATTTGTCTCTATGTGGATGCTGTGCTCAAAATGTTCATCAGGCAGGTACTTAAGCAGTGGAGTGTCAGCAGGGGATCCTTTGAATCTATGTGGATGCTGTGCTCGGAATGTTCATCAGGCAGAGACTTGGGCAGTGAATTGTCAGATGGGGGTCATTTGTCTCTATGTGGATGCTGTGCTCGGAATGTTCATCAGGCAGAGACTTGGGCAGTGAATTGTCAGATGGGGGTCATGTGTATCTGTGTTGATGCTGTGCTCGGAATGTTCAGCAGGCTGCTTGTATCTGGAAGCCAAATTAGTTTCCAAACAAATTCAGAATCTTTTTTCTATCTAGTTGCTGTCAGAGGCGTCTCATACACTCCCAAACCCACCACAATTTGAACCTGAAATCATCACTTTTTGCAGGCTGTGTGTGTGTGTGGGGGGTGGGGGGTATTGAATCAAAGTACTTACTAGAGAAATCATCATTGGGAAAGTCATTGGGCCTCGGTTTTGGGACCAATTGGCTTTCCCAGTCCCTTTTGATGATGCTATAGAGCTGTTGCTGTGCAGCATGGCCCGAAAAAAAGAGAGTGCCATATTTTATAGGCGTACACATGCATGATGACCGGTGCACATGCAAGCGTCATTGCTTGCCTGCTTGTCATTACATGCCTACTAACTGATACCAGGGCCATTTTGTTTTACCTATCCAAGATACCGCAAGAAAGGGAAATAATAAACAGGAATAGCACAAAAGTGATTTTGCTAGGCAGGGGCGTCAGCAGCAATTCGCTGCCCAGTCATAGCCAAAAAAACATTTTTTCCAGGCTTGCAATGTAGGAGCAGGTAAGAAAGAAGAAACGCAGAGTGAATGGGGAGAGGAAAAGCAGCGCATAAAGGAAAGCAGCGCGGCCGGGGAGAAGCACACACTTCCGGAAGCATCACAAGGATAGAGTTTGGGGTAGTTTAGTTGGGAGGAGAAGCGCACGAGAAAGCCTGCAACACGAGGGAGACAACAGCACAGAAAGACACGAGAGGTTCTGAAAACAAAGACGTACTACAAACCCCCTGACAAGAACCGCTTGTATTGATTCAACAGTTTTCATTCACGGCCACTACATGAAAAACTCCCATACAGCCAGTTTTTTCAGAAACTGTGGTGCCATTCAGGACTACAAACAGCAAGCAGGAAGCTGGCTCTGTATATCCTATACCAAAATAAGGTATAGTGTGCACAGAGTCCAGAGGCTCCCCATAGGCTTTACAGAGGCTAAAGTACGTTACACTAATGCTCCCTCTTGTGATAGTTTGGGCAAGCCTTTAAGCTTATCAGAGGGCTGTGTTAAGCATTTGTTGTGCACACTCGGGCAAGAAATGATTACACCCACTCAGTGACTAAATCTGAAACCAATGATCTGTAAAAAATATCATGTTTTGTATGTTTAGAACCAAAGATACTTTGTTGCAGTAAAATATGTTTTGCAATATCACAGTTTCTCAGTATAAAAAGTGGACACTTATTGCAGTTTTCAAACAGTTCAATGTTAACATCTAGAAGGAAAACAATAATGCAATTTCACGGATAAGTGCACGACTTACACTTCGGGTTTTAGGATCAACACTGGACAAGGGTCAAGTAAGCACAGACACTGCACCACCAGCGGTACTGGGTCGGCCGGGTACAGAGGTCAAATTTGGTATCGGAGGCCCAATGTTAATCAAACAAACAATATCACTTTATTTGGTCAAAAAACAATAGGCCATAAAAGTACATTGAAATATTGTATGCAGCTGTAATCACACATACAAATTTCAAACAATCATACGTTAAAAAAAACAGTTTTAAAAGGTGCATAAAAGACTTAAACGATCCAAGAAAGGCGCATCAAATAATACTTCAAATATACAAGCTTTACATGAGCAGGAGAAAATACAGATCAAAATCAAATATCTGTGCACTGTTACAGGTTTAAGGGCGGGAGCTGCCATTTGAGGGGGATAAAGAGGAGCTACAGAGAGATCGAAAACCTCAAATAGGGTCCGTCCTGCACTCATACTGTCCTCCATTAATCAGCCCAGCATACCTGCCAAGTTCTATGTAATAAGCCACAAATGCGCATATAGATCTTACAGAATAGCCCAAGATAGTGTTTCTAGCCCCGAGAGCTGCTTTAAAAAAAGCGCAGACAGTAAAAACAATTTCAGGTGAGCACAGAGATTGTAGGTGCCAGAGGGCTGGTCTGCATCGTCAAAGCCCCAGACTCCTTAAAAGGGGTCTTAAAAAGTGCTTTCATGCTACGCTGTGCAAATTACCAAAGAACATAGAGTGCAGTAGTGGTTGCGCAGAGTCATTTTCACAGGGACAACAGGAAACTAAATTCCCATCTGGTTCTAAAAAGTGTTTAAAAATGAGACCAATAAATTGTCCCTGCTCTGAAGCGGAAAAGAAGGGACAGCTCCCACCTTGACAGGTCCAGCGACAGATACAGAGGGGAATTGTCTGTGTATATGTGGAAATGAGCCTTTTTAGGGGCCCACTGGTGCAGGGGTTCACCCTTATCTGTCCACTGGTTCTTAAACCAACAAAAAAGAGATTGGCACAGAAGCTGTAATATCAAATAAATAGATTTATTAACCTCTCATGAGTGGGACTACATCTATACAACACCCTCGGGCACTGTATGAGGTAGTCCAAGGAGTACAGAAGCCATGGGCCTTATATACCCATTTGTTGCATAGTCAGCATGGAGACTCAAGGGGGGAGTTACTGGCACATACAGGAATAGTTATTGACTAACATGGGCACACAAATATGTCTTGGTCAGCAAAGTGGGAGGGGAGACATTTCTGCTGACATCAGTTAACACAGCCTGACAGTTGCACTCTAAGACAGGTGCATTCTGGCAGCTACAGGCCCTTCTGAGCATGTGCAGTGCTCTGGCTCAGTACTGAAGGAGTTAACTATAGTTGATGACTCAAGCAGAGTAGAAAAGCAGGCAACAGTGAAGACGGAAGAAGCACATGGATAACTAAAATGGATGCCACAAACAAAATGGCTTCAGCTTAAGCTAACGGTAATTTCTGCGATTTCCACATATAGAAAACTATAATACTCCGACACAGACGATTTGGATAACTCGAGTTTCAACCTAATGTTTGATTAGTGGGCCTTAACTCTTTCCGTCACGGTGGGTGTGAGCGTCAGACAGCCGGGGGGCGTCAGAATCGCGCACCCGTAGAATTCGCCCGCACCGCGGGGGAATTCCACATGCGTTCAAGGGGTTAAAAAGTGTTTTCATCTCCATCTTGGCATTTTTAGGGATGCGACTAGGTTTGATAAACCACCCAGATAAGCCAAGGGTGTCTTGGTCTCATACTGCTGATATAGTGGCTTTTAAAAAGACCACACAAGACCCCTAAGGCCACCTCTGCCCACACATCTCGGCTATTTTGGACAACGCCCGTACGCTTTTAACTATTATAATAACCTTTTATACTTATAATATTCATTTGCACAGCTTTGCACAGTTATTTTAGCCCTTACCTTTCGGCTTCCTCTGTCCGCCGCGGCTTCACACCGATTGCTGCGGAGGGAAGACCTATAACTTTGCACCACTTCCGGATTCCTACTCCCGGTCTAGGTCAGCGTTCCAGCTGCACCTATTTAGGTAGAGGCTGTAGCGGACGCGCCTAAGGCAAGCCTGTTTGCGCCCGTCCGTGCCTTGACCGGGCCCAGGGCCAGCAACCTTGGCCCTGTTCCTGAAGACAACCCTCTGATTCAATATACCGGTGAGAGTTTGCGTGTGTTATGCCCTTCTAGACGTCAATTATGCAATACATTTTCTAGTGAAGAACTGGCAAGATTAGAAAATCCACAATGCTCAGGTTGTAAGATAAAATTCATAGGGCCCCAATTAAGATGCAAAACAACAGCAGAGAGCCCCTGGAGTCCTGCATAAAACACAGTGAACTTCAGTTAGCCCTCATTAATGCAAGATTGCTAATAAAACACAAATACGAAATAGCAGACTTTATTGTTGATAACAAACTTGATGCACTGTTTGTGACAGAAACATGGGGTGGCAATGCAACTGACCCTGACTTCAACATCGCGGTTCCTCGAGGATACAAGGTTTTTAGACTCGAGAGACAACTAAAAATTAAACACACACTGTTCAATAATTCCCTCAGAATGTGAAGCATTCCTCTTCAAAATTACACCTCTTAAACAAGAGACGTTGATCTATCGTCCACCAGGCCCCAAAAATATATTCTATCTAACTTCCACTCACTACTAAAACTAGGTCTCGAATCCAATTTCTTTACCATTTTAGGAGACGTGAATTTTCACCTAGAAGTAACAATAGATAAAGACACACGGGATCTCCTTGAAATGACATTAGAACTAGGACTTAAACAACTTATACAAGACCCTACACACTCTAGATGGTCTTTTCACCAACAATCCCGCCATCTCTAATCTCTCCATTCTTCCTTTAGCTTGAACTGATCATTATGCAATATTATTTAGATATAAGTTGCCTCTATCTAACACTGCAACTACATCAAACACCAAGATACTCAGCAGACCCTGGCATAAAATTGATCCGGTATTACTGGCACACCAGCTAGTTCAAAGCCAACCGGACCTTGAAAGAGAAGTAGATTCTTCAGCTAAAAAGTGCACCACATGGCTTGAGTCTAACTTTGCAAAACTAGCACCTATTACCATGGTTAATAAGTATAGAAAGACACCATCAGCTCCTTGGTTTTTTGAGGCCCTGAGAGTAGAAAAACAGCGGCTCTCATTCTGCTGGACCACTCCGCAGTGTTTGACACGGTGGACCATGTTCTTTTGGTCCAACGTTTGAAAACCATAGGGATAGGAGGAAAGGCCCTCTCTCTTTTGACATCGTTCTTATCAGGCAGATCCCAAACGGTACATCTAGGTAAGTTTAAGTCCTCGCCCTTTGTCTTGCCTCGTGGGGTTCCTCAGGGTTACTCGTTGAGCCCATCGCTTTTCAACATATATGTTTCTGAACTTGCCCCGTTGATCAGAAGTTGTAATTTGACTCCCACTTCCTATGCTGACGATACCCAGCTGGTAATTTTGACAGTGGGTAAGGATGTTAATCACTCCCTCAAATTGCATGATTGTATGATTGCTTTGAGCAGCTGGATGAGTTGTCATTGCTTGAAGCTGAATTCAAGCAAAACTGAAGTGGTATTGTTTGGTAACCTTCTCCCACCTTGGTCTATGGCTTGGTGGCCAGACAGCCTGGTTTCCCCTCCTACACCAGCAGTTAAAGCCAAGAATCTTGGTGTTATTATAGATGAAAAACTTAACTTTGAGACCCAGGTTTCCAAGGTTGTGTAAAATCCTTCCCTTCATTCCCAAAAACACCAGAAAGACAGTTGTGACCGCGCTAGTTTTATCCAAATTAGACTATTGCAATGGTCTATATATGAACCTCTAAGCCAGACTACTTAGGAGGCTGCAGGTGGTAGAGAATGCCGCCGCTAGATTAGTCCTGGACATTCCTAAATATCAGTCCATTAGGACAGGTATCCAGGACCTGCATTGCCTTCCTGTCTGCCAGCGTGATAAACTTAAGGAACTCCGCATTGCCCACAAGGCACTGCATAGAGAAGGTCCAACATTTCTTTGGAATATTTTCAGCTGGTACTCTCCAAATAGACCCCTGCGATCGGCTAACCCCAGCGTGATGACCACCACTAGAATCAAAAAGACGAACTGGGGTGGTCGGAGTTTCAGCTATAATACCATCGAGCAGTGGAACTTCCTCCCATTACACCTCAGGACGATTCCCGCCCTCCTTGATTTTAGAAAACAACTTAAGATGTGGCTTTTTAGAAACTAGCTTCTTTGACATAGTATGTTGAGCCTGAAAGCGCCAAGACACCCACGGGTATAAGTGCGCTATATAAGTTGTAATAACATAACATATATCTCAACCAGGGTATGGCGCGAGCCCTATCCAGCATCAGGCAATCGGATATTATGTACTTATAGACTTTAGCGGCTGGGTTCAGCCAAAGTGCAAACCCATAATAAGAGTGGCGCCAGTAAAACCCTGACTTAACTTGAGGTGGGTGATAAGGCTTGGAGTGCAGGGCAGTAAACTTAACTGCCTACGCCAGCAGTTCCCAAACTGCGCCGCGGCACCCCGGTGCGCTGTGAAAACTAGCCAGGGGCGCCACGAACAGATGAGCCCACAGTTTGGGAATCGGTAATTAATAGTATGTTGCACTTATGTGCATCTAAATTCAACACTGCTCCCTGTGTTCAGGCCTGCGGTGGTTGCCCTGGGCCATAAGAGGGCAGTGCAACCTCACTTTCAAGCCGTCCAGTATCAGGACAGAGGGAAACGAGGATATTTCAATGCATTTGCTTTCGCGCTGTCCTGTGAGGTGAAGTCCGCTGTCTGACAAGCGGAGAACACATCATGCAACCCGTGGGTCTTTTTGCACGCAGTGACGAATGCTTACATAGAGCGGGAGTCCGTTGTCTTCATTGAGCTCAGCTGTAGGATGCAGGCGACAGGACAAACAATCAGCTCACGCTCCCTTTACCAACTAAACGGAAGTGTGTGTCTGCATTCCAGGAGTTCCGCTGAGTCAGACTGCCCACAGATTCGGTCCTGCGCGGGTTTCCTGCTGAGTTCTCAGCAGGCAGCAAGGGCGGGTGACTGTCACTCCCTAACATGATGGCGTGCTGTCTCTCTCCTTCTGCTGTTCTAATCTAGAGGGTCCTTGCCCAGAATTTCAGCATAGCTCAACCCAGACCCTACTGATGTCTTTCAAAATGTTAATGCTGCCGCTGAGGTCTTAGTGCCAGAGAGAGGCTGTAAGAACAAGTATCTGTTTGCAAAGAGGCACATATATTATTTACGCACTCTTACGCATTCATAAAAAAGTGGGGCTGGGAAGCCACAGATAGATATGAAGCAATGCGACTTACAGGTTACAAAAACCACATGGTCAGTGACTGGCTACCGCCCTCCCCCTATGACCTCACCACCCCCGGACACAGAACATAGACGTGGTATCTTTGGAAGGCGGGAGGTCGCGAGACCCCCCGGCCGTATTTATTAAGTTATAAAACAATAAATTTTATAATTTGCATGATAAACAGTTATACAAAAATCAGCAGGACATTAGATACATTATTGTCAACAGGTGTGAGTGACTATCCTTAACAAAGACTCTAATACAGATTGTTTCCTAACCGAGTCTAACATCCTACTCTGCATTTTTGTATACTAACATTTCTGGGCCATATGGCAAGGTCGCTAACCGGTGTCAGGTCCTACTAGCTGCGCCTCCCCTACAGGTGTGCGCATGCGCAGCCGGGCCCGGTAATTACCCGGTCCACGCTGTGAACTTCATTTACCCACTAAAGGAGGGCCCTTACTCTGCGCCATCCGGTAACGTCATGAGTATGCGCGCGCGTGGTGGCTACCAGCCTAAGGAAAGCGTGACTCCCCAACCCGCGCCCCTTTGAAGCACCAGTTACCTTGCCCCTGAAGTTCTAGGAGGGGCCAATGGCCCCTCCCCCTGGGCGGGCACCTCCCTAGGATGATGCCCGCCCCCTCAGACCTTCAAATAGTTGCTCACCGGTCATGACCTTACCGCATGCCCCATACCTAATAAATACGACGACCTATGGGAAAAAATTCTAAAGGACAACTACACTGACTAAAATCACACATCATGTATAACACCATAAAGCTACAAGGGAAAGAAGGGCCTAACACAACTGCACCAGTTACACATAATACAGTATCATTCACTACCTTGGGAGAAAAAGGCCTACGAGAAAGCATAAACAAGAACATAACTTCACGATACAATATTGATCACTACAATGGGGGAAAAAGTCCTAAAAGAAAACCTCATCAGAAACTAACATTTCAGAACAGTTTACCGCGCCAAATGCCCACTACTCGGACTAGTAACGCATCAACCGCGTACTCCAGGGATGGTGGGTGGGGAAAATTGAAACCCCGAACGCCGGGGCACGTCCGTTGTGGGGGAGCGTCCAGGCAACAAGGGGGTCACCTGGGCGCTCCCCGCCTCTTTATCCCATAGTGGCCCGCCCCCCTCCCCTCCGACCCGGACGTCGATTAACGACATCCGGGTCACGGTGGCAACCAATCGGTGGCAGGGCGCGCCCCAGTGGACACGCCCCACCACCGAGAAGTCCGAAAGGACGGGGGAGGTCGCCGCACCGCCATGCAGACGGGGGGGCCAAGAGCCCCCCCTTTCCACATGGTCAGTGACTGGCTACCGCCCTCCCCCTATGACCTCACCACCCCCGGACACAGAACATAGACGTGGTATCTTTGGAAGGCGGGAGGTCGCGAGACCCCCCGGCCGTATTTATTAAGTTATAAAACAATAAATTTTATAATTTGCATGATAAACAGTTATACAAAAATCAGCAGGACATTAGATACATTATTGTCAACAGGTGTGAGTGACTATCCTTAACAAAGACTCTAATACAGATTGTTTCCTAACCGAGTCTAACATCCTACTCTGCATTTTTGTATACTAACATTTCTGGGCCATATGGCAAGGTCGCTAACCGGTGTCAGGTCCTACTAGCTGCGCCTCCCCTACAGGTGTGTGCATGCGCAGCCGGGCCCGGTAATTACCCGGTCCACGCCGTGAACTTCATTTACCCACTAAAGGAGGGCCCTTACTCTGCGCCATCCGGTGAAGTCATGAGTATGCGCGCGCGGGGTGGCTACCAGCCTAAGGAAAGCGTGACTCCCCAACCCGCGCCCCTTTGAAGCACCAGTTACCTTGCCCCTGAAGTTCTAGGAGGGGCCAATGGCCCCTCCCCCTGGGCGGGCACCTCCCTAGGATGATGCCCGCCCCCTCAGACCTTCAAATAGTTGCTCACCGGTCATGACCTTACCGCCACAGGCCAGCATTGTTAACCGACGATCTGGCCTCCCCCTTTACCTAGACCTAAACCAGGAGCGCGCTTACTTTGCAAATCCCTCCAACCAGGCCAAGACATTATTAGACCACAAGACGTTCACTGCCTCAGTCAAGTGCACCCCGTCCCTCAAGTAAAAATGCTCGCCCCAGATACACCCATGTGGAATCGTCTGCAACTGGGGGGCCCGAAATAATTTGTCCAACTGTGTGTTGATCCTCCGTACCGAGTGATTCAACGCCCTGACCGAGACCCCCCCTCGCCACTGCCACCGAGGGATAAGTTGAGACCAAACTACTGTGGAACCCGGGCAAGTCCTGGCCACCCACCCCGCAGTGGAAATGATCTCCTCAATAAGCACGCGCCTCCCCAATTTGGCCAAATCATTCTCCCCCAGGTGAAGTATCACCACTGACGGGGGGCCGCTGCTGAGCTAAGAGTCCCTGGAAAAAATTCCGAAACTGGCTGAGGCATAAACCCCCCCTCCCGAAAAATGAGACATCAAACCCCTTTTGCGCCGCCCTCGTCCTACGGTCTCCTGAAAGAAAAACATGTTCCGCACGCCTAACATAAGAGTGGCCCACAATCCAAGTCACCAATTTCCTGTGTCCTCCGTGCTGTGCTGGTGTCGGCCGTCGGTGCCCGGTGACGAGTTCCTCCCCTGCGTGACAGGCTTGAGAAACTGCAAAAAACCAAAACATACCAAGCGTGAGCACCGTTTTGTCACAACATGTCAATTCGTACATAACTCTTGTAACGTTCGGACGACCATCTCCCCAGTCTCTTAACAGTCTCAACTGAGAGACCCCTTGCCACTGCCTCGGTTGCTGCCCCAATCCTAAATGAGTGGGTGCCGAATTCCTTTGGATCGAAACCTGCCAGTCTTACCGTTAGCTCCAAGACTCGTCTAAACTGGTACCTAGTCAATGGTGACCCATCGGCGTGACACAGCAGTGCGCCCCCCGCCGTGCCCTCTCGCTGCCTGCAGAAGGCCTCCACGTGAGAAACCGGGCAGCAAGGGTTGGCCCGAGCCCGGTGGAGCACTATGGTGTGACCCCTAGAATCCTGATCAGTTTTCGATCTCTGAATTGTTATCCGCATGACGTCCTCCCTGATCTTCACACCGGACCACTGTAGTCCGCCCACCCTATCCGCTTTCGACCTAGCCACTAACTCCCCAACCCTCAAAGCCCCATAAAAGGCCAGGGAAAATGCAGCTTTGAACAAAAGTCCCTCCCACTGCGAGCTACATACACCGTGCAGCGCCCCCAATAAGGCTGTCAGCCGTGCCAGTCCAATGGGCCTTCTCTTATCACCCTGGTAACCCTGTATACGGCGCCAACCCCTCAAGGCCTTGCGTACCAGAAAGGTGTTAGTGGGATCTCGCATGCCCTTACCCTGCGCGAAGAAGGAGACCGCCGCCCTATGTCTGCTCGCAGCCGCCACTGAGCGCCCTTCCCTGTGCATCGATTCTAGGTAAGCTGCGAAGCTGTCCTCCTGAGCCCACCTAACCTCCCATTCCTGCCCCAAAAAGGCCCGGTAAGACAAAAATGCCCCTTCGTAAGCTGCCCTGGTCCTGGGGGCTAAGCTGGCAACCACGAGGTCCTGTAATCTGGGGCACCAATCTGCCAAAGTACTGCCGGGAATTGCGCTGGCTGAGGGTCTGCTGCAGGAAGATGTTCCCTGAAAACCTGCATTTTAAAGCGAGAAAGGGAGTCAGCTGCATTGTTGAGGATGCCAGGGACATGTTTGGCTCTGAAAACCACATTCCATTTTAAGCATTGCAACACAATCTCCTTTATTAAGCGCAGTATTAATGGACAGCGTGCCCCCTGCTGGTTTATACATTCCACAACTGTCATGTTATCCGACCAGAACACCACGGATTGATTGCGTAAGTGTTCCGGCCAGACCATCAATGCTACCCATATCGGGAAGAGTTCCAGAAAGCCAATATTGGTGGTCAGACCCCGAGTTCTCCATTCCGCCGGCCACCGTTGGGCGACCCACTTGGTCCCCAGGATGGCACCAAAGCCCTCACTCCCCGCAGCGTCCGTCCATAAGCCCAATTCTGCTGATGTGGCGGGAGGACCTGACCACACAACTCTGCCATTAAAATCCTCCAGGAATGCCATCCAAATAAGCATGTCCTGGCGAACCTCAGATGACAACCTCGTGTGGTGATGTTTTTCCCGTAACCCTTTCATAGCTTGGGCAATGGAGCGCGAGAAAGGGCGCGCCATTGGAATGACCCGCAGGGCAAAATTCAGTTGCCCCACGACCTCCTGTAGTTGTTGCAATGTAACCTTGTCTTTGCGTAGGCACTGACGTAGGGTGGCTCTAAACCTAGACACTTTGTCCATGGGTAACCTGAAGCATCCTTCCACTGAGTCAATTTCGATACCAAGAAACTCCAAACAGGTGGACGGTCCAACCGTCTTCCCCGGCGCTAGCGGGACCCCAAAAGCCCGCATGAGCACACAAAATTCCTGTAACGCCCAAGCGCACTCCTGAGATCCCGCCGCACCTAAGAAAAGGAAATCGTCCAGATAATGCATAACCTGCTGGTGGCCCGTCGCCTCTCTCACGGCCCATTCCAAAAATGAGCTAAACATCTCAAAGTAGACACATGAGATGGAACAGCCCATGGGCATGCATTTATCCATATAGAACTTACCATCGAAGGCGAAACCTAAGAGATGGTAGTCCCGAGGATGGACTGGGAGGAGACGGAAAGCAGATTCTATGTCTGATTTTGCCATCATCGCCCCTGGCCCCAGTGCCCGCAACAGGTCAACTGCCTGGTCGAATGAGGCATACTTTACACTACACATCCCCTCATCAATCGCATCATTCAATGACGCTCCTCTAGGTGCCGACAGGTTGTGAATCAGCCTGAACTCCCCTTTCTCTTTTTTGGGTACTACCCCTAATGGAGAACACACAAAATTGGGGACCGGCACCTTCTGGAAAGGCCCAGCTATCCTACCCAAGGACAGTTCCTTGCTGATCTTAGCAGACACCACTACGGGGTTATGCTGTACTGACAGTTGATTCCTGCAATGTGCGCCACCTGTGTACCCCCCTGCCGGAATCCTAAAACCTTGGGAAAAACCTTCCTGAAGTAGAGTGGCCGCTGTGTGATTCGGGTACCTATTCAACCAAGGGATCATTGCCAAAACATCTATAGGGGTGGGGATATCCAAAATATCTGAACTACGCTGGCCTCCCCCTCCCCCTCCCCCTCTGACTGTGGTTGCTCTGCTTAGACCTGCAAGATGACTCGGGGTGGGAGGGGTGACCGCAGACTGAAGATGCATGTCTGAATTTACAGGTGCCAGGGGCCCTCGTGCAGGTGCGTTTATTAAAGTCCCAACACACTCCTTTTCTCTCAGACCCCCCCCCCCCCCTACTCCTACCCGGGACCTCGCTCCCCTGGGCCGCCCGAAATGGGTGTTGGGGTCTGGTGGAGTACCCCCTGACCCCACTGGTGGACTGAAGTGGGGCTGAGCTCCCTGAGAACTGCCTATGCCATGACACAGAGTCAACCTTGTCCCATGTCAATGATGTGTCAAATTCCTTAGCTTTCCTGAAATTGACATCATACTCCTTCCAGGCATCCCCCAGGTACTGCTCGCTCCACCCCACAATCCTACTCTGGTAGCAAGCCAATGGCGGCTGCACATTAGGAGGCCGTTCGGCCATGATGGTCGTGAAAACTGCGAAAGCCCTAACCCAATTGAGCAAGGTCTCCTCTACCCTAAATCTAGCACACTGTGCCCTCCATTCACTTGGATACATCCACTCCTTTAGTGTCTTTGCCTGTTCCATTTCCCTGTGATCAAGTAGCAATGAAAAAATGTAAACATATTTTCCCGCCCAGATCAATTCTTTCGTTGCCTGGGACACATGTTGTGCCAAATTCTCACTCCTAGAGGGCAATGACCCATCACCCAAGAAAGGCAGGGCCACCTCCTTACCATTCTCTTGCACCCGGGCCGGTTGACCACCATCTGCCTTCGGTTTGGCGGGGCTGGAACCTGTAAGTGAAGAAGATGAGGGAACCGCAGCTCTATCAGCCGCCGCTGCCGATTTAATCTTTTCTACCAACTGTGCTGCTTCCGCAGCATGATCTGATGACGCTGGTAACACGCCTCCCTTTTGTAGCCAAGGCAATAAGGCCGCTATTTGGGATACCAATTCAGCCGGGACCGAGTCCGGGGTATCCGCTGGGACTACGGGCGCCCCCGGGGGCATGGATGGTGGCACTGGTATGGTAGGCAACGGAGTGACCGGCGGCGGCAGGCCCGGTACCGGTACCACGGGCGGGGAGGCAGGCCCCACAGGAGGTGGCGCCGGCGGCATGGCAGGAGCCGGTGCCGTGGGTGCCGGAAACACCGGCACAAGTATAAGGGGTACCGGAACCGCGGGTGCGGGTGGAATCGAAACCGGTACTACTGGGGCTGGGGCACTGCACCTGGGCTTCTTGGCCTTAGACGTCTTTGGTGGGCTAGCAAAATCCCCTCTCGGCAAGGGTGCCTTCCGCTGCCGCGCGGGCCTGCCTGAAGGGACTGGGGGATCAGCAAACCTTTCATTCATGCGGGCCTCCAATTCATCCACTTTACTCAATCTCCTATTAATGGTGTTCATCTCCCGCATCATGGCCTGCATCATAACCTCCATCCTGGACCCTCCTTCACCACCCAACGACCCCGGCATTACTTGGGTGCACCGCCCTACACTAGTATTCCAACACAGGTGTAATTACGCGTATTACCTTCACCAGATGGAGGATATACAGGGGGCTGTAAGCACCATGCAACCGTAACCGCAACGCCCCGGCTTATCCGGATTGTCAGGGGTGAGTAAACTCTAACGTAGACCCACCCGGCGGCTACCAGAAGCAATGCAATGCGAGCCCCCCGCTCTCCTCTTACCGTTCAAAATCCGGCGCACTCTCAGCCGGAATATCACCCGCGACCACACTGATGTCCACCACTCCGCGCACTACGTGAATTACAGGAATGCAGTGTTACCGTGCCTAAAATAGAAAATTCATTAATACATGGGAATATTGCATACAAGCAGCTGGTGAAAGCGGACTGTACCAGGTTAGACAAGGTATGTAACTTGAACTTTCTTTCAACTCACCCTCCACTGTCCTTGGCTGTTGCCCCTACCTTAGCAATCTCTTAAAAACCTTTAATTATAGCCCACACTCAATCCTAGGGTATCAGGGCGCCTCACACCAACCCTATATATGCGTGCGATCAATGCAAGGCTTCACAAAGGAAATTCCAATGTTATTATGCTTCTATAACGACTTTGCTTTGTTAGGTACGGGGAGATTAAGTGATGTGCTCAGAATCACAAGATGTTCGGTTTTCTTGCCCAGTTAACTATAGCATCCGAGCATTCAGAAAGGCGCCCGGTGTGCAGGGACAAAGCCGCTCGCTCTCTCACCGCCACGCGTCGAAGACTTGAAATTGCCGAAAGCCTAAGCGTCCGACCGCCACAAAAAAGGCCGCACACACCCCGCACCAGCCCCCGACACCTCACCTCAATGCAATGGGGCTACACCTCGGAATCCCAGGATCAAAAACCAGCCGCCCGACGCAGTCCACAAAAAGGCGGCAAGCTCCGCACTCCCGGTCCCGCAATCTCCTGCTTGCTCCCCACGCACGGAAACAGCCTCCAGCCGCGTCACCGCCGAGAAGTCCGAGATCACCACGCCTGGATGCGGACCTGGAAAACAAAAGAAAAAAGAAAATTGAAACCCCGAACGCCGGGGCACGTCCGTTGTGGGGGAGCATCCAGGCAACAAGGGGGTCACCTGGGCGCTCCCCGCCTCTTTATCCCATAGTGGCCCGCCCCCCTCCCCTCCGATCCGGACGTCGTTTAACGACATCCGGGTCACGGTGGCAACCAATCGGTGGCAGGGCGCGCCCCAGTGGACACGCCCCACAACCGAGAAGTCCGGAAGGACGGGGGAGGTCGCCGCACCGCCATGCAGGCGGGGGGGCCAAGAGCCCCCCCTTTCCATTCTCCGATCTCAGTTAAACAATCCAGAGGGTCGAGAGTCTGCTGCAGTCATAAGCGTGCAACAGACCTGCAGGTCACAAGTGCCAATGCCAGTAGAAACCTTTTGGATTAGCGTTGCAGTAGCAGACAATATAATATTCGTGTTTACACTGCTGTTTTTCATTACAAATATTTACAATTTAGGGAGCATAGAAACACAGACGTTTGTCCACATTTGCATGGTTTTTGACCTGATCGAAACCAGGGCTATCATCCATGTCTCTAAATTCCAAGGCTGCTTTAGGATTTATTTATTTTTAGGTGAAAAAAATCTGCTTATTCACTTTAGAAAATAAGTTTCAGTTCTGCGCCTTTACAGTCTATCATACTATTGTAAGTAAACAATTGTTCATCACGCCTTCCCTTTAGCTAGCTATTGTGCCCACTTATTCTCTTTCCTGAATCTAGAACGATGAACAGGAAGGAGCCCAGCAAACAGAAGCTCCCGTGACCATCAAATCAAATGAAATGACATTGAATTCGCAGGAAATCCACGCGCATTGCCAGTGCCCAATCTAATGTTTTTATTTGCCAAAAATTGCTGCAGACTTACTCCAAACCTTGATTGTGCTTGACTGTGTCTCGATCATGTTCGTTTTAATTCTTTTTTTTTTTTTCTATTGTCCTCATTTTACACATTTTATTTAAAAGGAAATGGGAATAAACAAGCAGAGAACAGTGGTCACTATCAATAGTAGTATCCAATGTATATTTGTTTGCTAAAGTGAATATTTAGTTCCGCAAGCTATGGTATATTTTGTTTCTCACAATGTGTTTGTAATTCATTTGAGAAGCCTCACTTGCTGTCTTTTTCAGAATTTGTAAATGGCTTAGAAAAATTGCGTGCTCTGATTTGAGATGAATAAACCTTGTCGGTGTTTCGCCTGATGAAGCTCACAGTCTGTCATACAGGCTGCGGTGCACATGGCACATGTTCCAGGCATGCACACTGACGTGGATTTACAGTTCACTTCTCTGAGAACACTGTGTCCCTCCAATGAGTCCAATCAGTCGTTGACACAGCAGGAGGCTCTGCAGTGGCCAGGATAGGATTACATCTATGATATAAAATACCTTCATCACCTTCATCCCAATTATTTTCTGGGAAAAACATGAAAGTACTACAGAGAATGGGTTTACATTCACCACCCACCACAAAAAGGTAACATAATGGGGAGCCGCGGCCATCAGTCAATAGGTAATGGTAGTTGCAGTTTGGAAAAGTTTGGGAACCACTGGCCTACGCAAAAATCGTTTTTCCTCTGCCTGGAGAGAACCGCATTTACTAATAAGGTTGCAGACTGTGCCCGCAATTTTACTTAATTAGACACATGCCTGAGCACAATGGGGATTCCATGACCCTGTAGAACTAAAATTTAAACCTAAGTAGCAAAAGTTGTCAACAGTCCTCAAAGCATGGCCATTGATACAATTTTCTTTTGCCTTAATTTGACCAGCCCACAATACATAATGTGCAACTTGCAGTAATTAGTGTTGAGATTCAAATTGTGCATAAATGATGCAAAACAGTCTACCTGATGTCCCAGTGCTTTAGGGGTCTGGGCTAACAATACTGCATCGTCCGCATAAAGTAAAGTGGGAATAGGGGAGCCTGCGGTTCTGGGTATGTTTATATGAGAAGAAGATAAGTGAGCTGTAAGTACATTAATCTATGAAATAAATAATAAAGGAGCCAATAAGCAACCCTGCCTCACTCTAGAGTAAATTCAGAGGAAAGTTCCCCAAGTGAATTTAGGCGGATCCGAGCTGAAAGGTCTGACTGCTGACCGTATAACAAATTCAACAGAGGGAAGTCCATGCCTTGATCCAGCAACGTTAGCCAAAATTTGGTTCTGTTCACTGAATCAAAGGCGGTGGATAGATCCATGAAAGCTAAATATATAGCGGAGCGTTTGGCCTTGGTGTATTTGGAGATGGTCAAAGCCAGGTTCAGGCATTGGTCATTGGTTCCTAATTTAGGCCGAAATCCAAATTGGAAAGGAGAAAGTATGTCCTTGTCAGCTGCCCATTCGACCAAGCAGCCATGAAAGACCCCGCCAATGATTTTGATTGTGCTTTCGATTTGAAAAATGGGCTGATAGTACTTCGGCGACATACGATCACCCTTTTTAAATAAGGGTACTATTATTGCAGTAGACCATGAGGGCTGAATAGAGACAGACAGGGAAGTGTTAAAAGCATTCGTGATGAGGGGACCCCAAATTTCGGGCATGGATTTCAACAGATCTATCGGTACCCCATCTGGGCCGGAGCTTTCCCGCCCATAAATGGCCGACTCCACTTCCTCCAGAGTAAAAAAAATAAGAAAAAGTGGGGGAGAGTTCAATAGTCTATCGTGGATAGAAGCAGACATGATTGGCGCATCTTCAGTATGATAAATTGACGCGAAGTGGGTAACCCAGTCTTCTCCGGGGATATTGTTTTCAAGAGGGGGGAATGAAGGAGAAGATCCTGGACCGAATTAATTTAACAAGGTCCCAGAAGGATTTACTATCCTTGCTCCGGGACGCATGCTCCAAAAGTTCCTAAGCTTGGTAGTAAACTTCCCTCGTCCTATTGGCTAGAGCAGTTTTGTACTCCGGGCGAGCCAAGGAAATTTCAGTCTTGTTTCTAGGGCAGGCATTTACGGCTTTCCTCCGCTTCCTGTTTGCGAGGGGCATGCCCCATTAAACCATCTTGGGTCCGTATATGTGGGCTACGAATTGGCTTAAGCAGAAAGTCCCTGATTGCATAAATTAAACTATTCTAATGGGAAGCCTTAGATTCTTGTACGTTCTCACCTAGGCAACAGAGGAATTTATTTAAGTGTAACTTAAATAATGCGGCAAGTGACTCTTGGATTTTTCATACGCCAGACTAAACGTAGGCCATCCGCTGAGTGGTGCGTAATGGAGGCTGAGTACCTATTGCATGCCAGGCCCTTAAGCGGTAAAAGCACACAGGCACTCAAGGCGCTATGATCTCCCCAGTCTATGAGGAGGATCTCACTTTTGGAGAACCAGGATAAAAAATCCTAACTGACGAACTTGTAATCTATAAGGGAAGCTCTCTCCCCCCCCCCCCTCTAAAAGTAATCACCGCATTGTACGCTCCCCCAAGAATGTCAAATAAGTCAACCAGGCCGTGGGCAGTAAGATATTTAGAAAGCTCTGCGCCCCTTTCATCTTACAAAGTACGGTGCCTATTTATGTCAGAGTCTGATGACCTAAGGCCCCCATTAATCTTAGCATTGAAGTCGCCGCAAAGGATAAAAGGAACTTGAGAAGCGCGATAATCAGCCTTAGATTGTAGTAGGGATAGAAAGTTAAATAGGCTAACATAGTGTGAACAGCTAGCGTTAAAAAAATCGTTCTTATAAAAATGTATCAGATAAAAAGCCATGTTTGTCTTTGGAACTCGTATTATTAATGCCAAAAAGGCAGAGGAACTAGATTTCAACTGAGATACCTCTACCTGCAAGCTTAAACTAACCCAGGTAGCTGATCCGCCGGGCCACGCAGCTATGGGTAGAGGTAATAGCAGAGCTTGAATAACACGCATAGCCCTCAAAGTGTGGAGGGGCAATAAGCCAGGTCTCCTGCAACCCGATTAAATCAAACTTAGAAACTAATGCCCTCCAATCTTAATTATTGATCTTCCCTTTCAGACCTGCCACATACCAACTAAGTACAGAGAGGATTCTGTGGAGCGTGTGCGTAATATGAGTGGGGGTTGCGAATGCCATTAACTGGCGGCGGGGTAGCAGTGGTTATCTCTGTGGGGTTGTCATTCAGATGTGTAATACCAGAGGAATCAGGTGTTAAGACTACTTTTGGGCCTAAGAGTCAATCCAAGTCGGATAGTGCCTCAAATCTATTGGATGTAAGTAAAGGGCACGCAGCAGGAGAAACACTCTGTGAGGCCTGGGGTACCGGCAAGACATTAGAAGATGGTTGGCTGACAATGGGTATCGGGGCTAAATTATCTCGGTATATATCAAGAACCCTGTGAGAGTTAGATGAAGATGCATCATGAGCACTACGGATGAAAACTGAATTGAGTGGGCACTGCCTGAGGTCAGAAGAGGGTCTATAAAAAGAAAAGCCTAACGGTACCAAAGAAATGGAAGTAAAAGCCCGGTTGCTTGATCTGGCATTAAATAACAGATGATATAACAGGTCTGGGCGACTGAAATTAACCACGCTGCATTCCCCATGTGTGTCCGGACGATTTGGTCCAATCCATACGAATCTCCTTAGCATGCAAAATGTCCTTAGCATGCCAAAAAGGCAAGCCTTTGTTTCGTTCTAGCCAGTCAAAAGATTTGTTAAAAAGCTGGTCATACGATTCGCCTTGGTCCAGGCCCAATGAGGGGACCCCTCTCAGGACAGCCACGTACGGACATGCCGCAGGGGGAAGTTTGATAACTGGTAGCAGTGACTGCGTCTGGAAGTGACTTGGTGGCACTCTGTCCTCTGGGTTCTATGCGATATTGGTGAAACAAGAAGAGGAAGGAGGTTTTTGGTCTGCTGTCTGTTCGGTAGCAAAGACTTTAGTATGAGGGAGGGCAGCTTGTACTGGCAAGTTGCTAGCAGATGACAGGACCTGCAGTGCTGGAATAGACATTTCTGGAGGACCATTAGGAGTCCTATTCAAGGGACAAAACTTGGATCTAGTGCTGATCGAAGTACCTTTGACTGAATCTCTGAGATTAATGCCAAGGGCGGCCAAGTTGGACTCAATAATATCTAAACGTAAGACCAGAGGAGAAAGAATAGTTTCAAATGATGAGCACACATTTTCTGAAAGAGTCTTTAGCTAGGTAGCCAAGAGATCAATAAAGGAGTTAATGAGATGCAACTTGTCCATCTGTGAGAGTTGTACTGAGTTTGGAGTTGAACTGTCTGGGTCACTTGTGCATGGGACCGAAGCAAACAGTAGGGCCACCTCGGCACATGTGCAGACACTTGCGGGGTCTCGAGGGGAGAAGGAAGAGGGCTAGCCGTCTGTTTACGCACTGTACCGCGTTTAACTCTCTTTGTTAATGTTGTGGACAAGGTCTTATTGCTTGGAGATTTGGAGAGATCAGAGGGAGTAGCAGATGGAGGAACCAGTGTTCGGTTTGTTATAGGGCCTTGTGTGGAAAAAGGCTCTGCACTGTTATGGGGTGTGGCTGTGAGTAAATCCGATGTAAGACAAGGGGACAGGCCGGGAAGACCCCCACTGAGACCGTCTGCATTGATGGAAAGCCTCCGTTCGGTTCTGACAATTCCGTAACTAATACCACTAACTGCTTGTTCGAGCATCCGGTCAATTGAAGAAAGCTTTGGTGTGGACTTTGGGATAGACTTTACTGAAGGAGATAGGGCGGTGCCACAGACACCCCCTTTTCTTTCGCCCATGATCTATCCCAACAATTGTATGTGGATTTAAGTAAAAAACTATGCAAACAGTAATAAGCCTACATGGGCCAGGGGTAGAAAGGAAACCGCTCTGAGCACTTAAAAAAGAAAAAGGTAGACAACAGTTCTTTACAAGGAGAACAGGCTCAATATCCAAGTAAAGGCATTAAGGCTTCACACTTTCAAAATCACATTGAAGGTGCTAGAACTTGGGAACAGAAGCTGCAGAGGGTGGGCCCAGCCAACCAGTACTGGGTCCTGCACGCTCTGACTTTCTACCCCCTGAAGTGTTGATAGGCTTCCCGCGCTGCGGGAGCCCCGAGCTGCAGATGAAGCGCCTCCTGGCGCGAGAATGGCGTGTGCAGTGGCGGTGACAGCCGCAAGCAGTTCTGGGGCCAGTAGGCTCCTTCCTTCAACCCCCTGAAGCGTTGATGGGCCAATGTTAATAAATGGATATTGGGGGGCTGCAAAGGGGTGCCGGTTGAAGGTAGGTAAAATCTAATTTGGGGGTCAATCTCCGAGAGTTTAAACCAGCACTGAGGGGGCCACGAGGCATCACCAAACACACACCCTCAGCTGCACAGAGGCGGCCTGGTGCCAACACAACGTCAGATGCCCAATCCAAATCAATGGAGAACGGTTTCAAACAAAGGCTGCAGGCTCGGACCAGAAAGCTGGACAAAGGGAACCGGTGGCTCTGGAAGTCAGTAGGGATGCTGAAGAACTCAGGGACACAGTCGGCTGAACTCCCCAAGGCCTGGGGGCTGCGGGTGAAGGTGTGTCTTTGGCCATCAGAAAAGTCTTTCTGATTGTGGTTGTGGGGACCCTTCATGTTTAGGCTACAGGCGTGGTCGTATGGAGTCCAAAGAGGTCCCTCTGAGCTGGACTCGAGCTCAGGACAGCTGTGGAACCTTCTTGGGACTGGTGGGCAACTTTGACTCAGGCCGTAGGGCTTGGGTGCAGAAGTGGGTCCGGATGTCGGTTTGCGAGGTCCAGCAGGCCACTGGAGTTCTTGGATTCTTTGTGGACATGGCCAGTGTCCTTGGGAGTCCTTGGTCTTTGGAGCAGGTTTCTTTGAGGGCTGCAAATAGGCCAGTAGTGCTGGGGCCAAATCAGTTGTTTTCTGCAGTCTTCACTGCTGATATGGCTCTTCGGTCCTTCTTTTTTAGGTTGGCAGGAATATGGAGATTAATCTTCAGGGGTGCCCCTAAATACTCAATTTAAGGGTAATAGAGGTTCAGGGGATCTCTCTTCAGCTCAGGCCACCTTAGGGGTGGGTCCAGCTGAGAGAGGACACAGCTCTAGCGCTTACTAATTTTCCCACCGACCTTGCCGCCAAAAGTGGGGCTTGGTCAGGGGGGTGGGCATCTCCACTAGCTGGAGAGGCCCTGGTTAGCATAACAAAGGAAGGTAAGCTTTTGAGGCTCACTGCCTTTCAATGCTGTTCCTGTTTGGGGTAGGTGTGAAGCACCTCCACCCACAGCAAGCTTTGTTTCTGACCCACAAGAGCAGCGGTCAGAAACATGTCCAGAGATGACAGGCTGGTACAGACCAGTCAGGCACACACTAGTGGGTTGGTAGGTTTTCAGGGGGCACCTATGAGGTGCCCTCTGAGTGCATTTATGAATTAATCCAACACTGGCATCTGTGTGGGCTCATTAATCTGAGATGTTTGGTACCGAACATCTTGGGATTCGGTGAAGTCATCATGGAGCTGTGGAACTCGTAGTGACAAGGTCCTAGCCCATGTTCTCAGTACGGCTTCACTTTGCACTTATAATGTCTAAGAATGGACATAGTCACTATAGGGGCACATCTGCTCATGCAGTTATGCTCTCACATGAGGTATAGTACACCCTGCCTTGGGGCTGTAAAGCCTGCTGTAGGGGTGTCTTAACTATGCCTCTTGCAGTACTGGTAGGCAGGTCAACTCTTCACTTCTATCTGTACCAAAACACACAGGGTGCAGTGTGCATGAGGTTAGTATAGGGTCTCTTACGTTTGCATAATACATGCTGCAGCCCTTAGAGACCCTCACTGGTCTCAAGGCCCTTGGTACCACTGGTACCTTTTACAAGGGATCTATATGTGTGTAAATTGTGGGAGCAATGGTACAGTTTTAGGGAAAGAACACTGGTACTAAGAACCTGATTACCAGGGACCCAGTATCCTACAGTCAAAGTTGCATCACAAGCCAAAAGTGGGGGTGGGCGGTGCGGGGGGGAGTTACTGCAACAGAAACTCACTTTCCTACACAGGAGAGCTTGCGGAAAATTTGAGGCAGAGAGGATATCCAGATCAGATTATTACAAAGAGCTGTAAGCGAGCCTAGAACCAAAACCGAGAAAGACTTTCAGATTTAACAGAAACTATCCCTAAGATCAATCCTCTAACTCGTGACTCCACATATAATGTTTCTTCGAATTACATCAAGATCAGTAACAAAAACCAGTTTATTATCAACTTTGGGGCTCTGAACTTTGAGAGACCCAGGTCTTTGGTCCACACCCGACTATACACACCACCCACTAGGATAAACACAGTATTGCAACTTTGAGGTTTACATCTTGTCGTGGGACATTTTCCTTGTGGCTCCTGTAATTTGTCATCTGACTAGTCCCATTAAGACCATTGAGTAGACACACCAATTGTAATACAACACACGTGATATACATGGTTACTTGTCCATGCAATTTGACATATATTGAGATGACCAGTAGGAAAATCAAGGTTACCACTAAGATGAGCAATCGCTATTTGACAGCTATTCACACCATAAATGATGTACAGTGGGTTGATCTGGAGACGGTGGATAATGGCAAAAAGAAGATGGACAAAATGCTCTTTGAAAGAGAACAATGCTAGATTTACCGCCTCCAGACGTGAACTCATTGACAATATTCCATGGGTGGCTGTTTGATAACGTGTACCCCTTTTTCTCACAATGTTTGATAGCGAGTACCCCCATTTTCTCACAATGTTCCAATGTATCACATATTTGAATAGTGCTAATGTTTACACCTTTTTATGCAAGAGAACCTACCACCCCCTGTTGTCTGTGTAGGGGGTTACATCCCTGTTATTTCCCCAACATTGTCTATGGCTACATTGGACGATGCAATAGCTGAGACAGCTAAATGCAGGGTTTGTTTTCTGTATAATGACTGCAGCCACAGTTTCTGTAGCACTCCTCTTGAAATGCTTCTTTGGTTTTTGATTACCACAGTCTTTAATTTCAGGAATATAGGCATTTTATTTCTTTGCTTGTTTGGTCTTCCTTTAAATAAAATGAGAGGACTTCTTAATTATAGCGACCTCTTAGACCCAGTTCCATCCAGTTGGTCTGATTTTGACTTGAATAAGAAGAAAACTTCACGCGTTCACACGGGATCCTTTTTGAGATCCATCAGTCAGTTAAAAAACAGACACATGGACCGCTTTCTCTTCTCGTTTTGTTTACAAAAGAAATGACATAGGGCCATATATATGAAAGTTTGGTTTTGCGATTCTCAAATAGCGAATTTTAGAGAATCGCTATTTGCGAAGGAAACCCTTTCCATTCATTCCTATGGGCCTAGAGGCCCAAAGGAATGCATGGGAAGGCATTCACAATTTACGATTCGCAATTAGAGAATCACAAATTGAGAATGCAATTTCAAGGGTGCCAGGGTGTCAAAAGGACACCCTGTTGCATCCCTGAAATAAGCATGGGTGCACATGTGGCGCACATACATGCCCTAAGGGCATGTATGTGCGCCACATTGCACTTTGAAAAATGCAAAAAAGTTACTTTTTCAAAGAAATCGCAAAATACCACCAACTTGAAGTTGGTGGTAATTTGCGATTCCTTAAGTCCAAATTGCACTTTTTCAGTGCTTCTTACATTGCATTTAAGGAATCGCAATTTGCGATTCCTTTAATGCAATTGCAAAATAGGGAATCTCAAAATTTGCGATTTCCTTATTTTGCGTGGCAGTTTTTCATTGATACATGCCACTAAACCCAACTGCGATTGCAAACGCAGAGATTCGCTTACAATCGCAATTTGGAATGATACATATGGCCCATAGTCCTTCGATGCATTTGAACACCGCCTGACCCCCCCATACCGCACACATTGCAACACATACAGAGTGGCTCCATAGCTGACCCATTTTCAGTGAAATTGCTCCCCCCTCCCTCGCAGCTCCACCATTAAGTGAGGCCTGCCCCTGCACTCTCAAGTGTTTGGTGCTCGAGGCCCTCCTCCACCCACAGGTTTCCCTGCGCCTCATCCCTGGTGGTCCAGTGGACCTCTGTCTCCTTTCTCTCGCTCCGTTTTTTCACTCCGTTTTTCACTTGTTTTTTTTCACTCATTTTCCTACCCTCTTTTTATTCTCCTGCCCGCTTTCCCTGCCACTGCTGCCCCCGCAGCCCCTCCCCCAGCACAACGAGTGCGACCGGCCCAATCCAGCTCCCCTCCCCGCTCACGCCTCCCAGCTGCCCAGCCCTCCCCGACCCCTACTTAATGCCAAAGGCAAGCCCGGCTGCGCCCATCCATGACCCAACTGCTACCAGCGCCAGGTACCCTGGACCTCCGCACCGCCATCGCTACACCCAGCAGCACTCCACGCACTCAACCCAGGCAGCAACAACAACTGCATGCTAGCCTCACCAGCCGACACCCACGGACCCTCCAGCTGAGAAGGGGCTGGCTAACGATATGTGAATGTGGAGGGGTGTGCACTGTGGAGCATAATATGGGTGAGTAACCTGAGATATGTTACTGTGGAGAGGTGTGCACTGTGGTACCCAAGTAGGCTGTGTGAGAAGGTGGCCCGGTATATACTGTCTACTAATTAAAGTGGGCACCCTGTACCAGTCCACATGACCCTTATGATGTATGAGGTCAAAGATAACCTTTAGAAAGCTATCCTACTGTTAGCTGTGGAGAGCAGCCTTCAGGCTTAATCTTGAAGGAATGTAAAGCAGCTTGTTTTACCAGAATATCACCTCCTGAATGACCAAATGAAGGAGAACCACACAGTAGTTATATAAAAATATGTATTTATTAATATAACACTGTCTATTATCCTCTGCTCAAGGATAGAACACAAAGCTCACAATACAAACTCAATAGAACAGTTGTAAGTAGCACAATACACAGGGGGAGACCAAACCATATACTAAAATAGTGGTATAACAGTAATGACTGAGATCAAGACCAGGTCTAGAGCACGTAGAATCACTGAGACCCCAAGGAACCACCCAAGGTGAGTAGACAGGGACCCCACGGAGGCCGGGTGCAGAGTGGGAACACAACCGCAGGCTCCATACAATTCTATGGGGAAGTCTCGGTTACACTTTTAAAGTTTAAGGACCCTTCTAGGAGAACTTCAAGCGAACCCTTGGGAACATAAGTGTTTGAAGAACCACCCCACCTGTGGATACCGTAGTACCGGAGTTATCTATCCTAGGGGAGCCAGGTGTATAGGTCTGAAGTGGCGTCGGAAACTCTCGTCGTTTTCAATGGAGGATTGCAAAGAAGTACTGCTGCCAGGAAGGTGAAAAGTGTCCGGTGGAATCCAAGCCTGGATTCTGGAAGGAAGGAACCTGAAAGCATAGGGGACAGAGTCTGGGTCACTTCAGAGTGACCAGGGGCTCAGTAGACGAATGCCCACTGATGCTGGGTGCTTCAGGTGCAAAGAAGGGATGCTTGACTCTGCAGCCACAGGGACCAGGAGACGTCGCGGACGACCAGGAGCTGGATGCGAGCTGTCCCACGAAGGGTGTCGAGTGCTGAGGGGACATTACAACGACTTGCTTTAGGGAACTTGAGGTGTTTGATTTTAAATCCAACACCTTCGCTACTGTTGCACAGACTGGAGTTGGAATAGGAAAATGTACTATTCCAAACTCCAGCGCTTCCCTAAAGCAAGTCGTTATAATGACTTGCGTTGTAATGGAACGCCTGGTAACAACGGGGTCATTGTACTGACAGCATTGTAAAGGCATGCATTGAAAACGCATGTGTGAAAACCTCATACAACTGTTTAATATCTCTCAGCCTACTGGAGCACAGCTGCTGCATAAACAGCTCGGGGTGCCCAAACCTCTTTAGCTGCTCCAGGACATAACCCAGCCATAGAATATTCAAAGCCCCCTCAAACCCAATATAGTCCTGTAGAACAAGCTGATTTAGGGTATGAATGGGGCTTGACCAAATTTTAAGCCACCGCACTAATGGTGCAATTACAATGATGCTGGAAATATAACCCTGTCCAAGCTCTTCATGTACCATAAGGGAAGGGGTGCAAGTGTGCAAGTGGGGGCAGCGAGAAGTCTGCCCAGCAATCTATTCTCAGCCGCTTGCAGTTTTCTTACATCTTTGTATCCCCACACGTCGTAACCATAGGTGGCCATAGGTATGCATTTTTTGTTATAAATCTTGAGTAGGGCGGGTATAGGTTTGGCCCCTGGTCTCTTAGAGAAGTCCATAGTGGCTCCTGCCGCTCTAGGCAAGGTGCTCTTTTTAAGTGCTCTTTGTGCCACCTAAGACCCCCTTTCATCAAACAGCCCCCCAAATAGGGGGAAGTGGAAACTTTAGTCAGTTCTGCCTCCCTGCAGAAGTACTTGCATCTAGGTAGCTTTGTGCTGCCTGTTGTCATAATGTGTGATTTAGAGAAATTGAAAGAAAGGTCAAGAGAGACCATAAAATCAGTAAAAGTTTTTAAAAGGCTTTGCAATCCCACAGCCGTCGGTGCAAGTAACACCTTGTCATCTGCATAAAGCAGAGTGGGCATACGTTTAGTACCAGCCCTGGGTAAATCTTTTCAAGCAGCTGCCAATACGTCCCCTAACTTGTTAATATATAGGGTAAACAGGACGGGGCCAAGATACATCCCGGTCTGATCCCTCTCTTAACCTACCTGGAGGCTGAGATTGAGCTTCTTTCATTGTATCTAGCTGCGGCTGTGAGATTGGAATGTGAGCTGTATAGAAAGTCCACCAAGTCTGCGCCCATGCCCATGTCTAGTAGGTGGGGCCAAAGCTTGGATCTATTGACATGATCAAACACGGAAGTTAGATCCATAAAGGCAATGTGCAGGTGACCCCTTTTTGCTATAGTATATTTTCCGATGACCACATGCAGATTAATACATTGGTCCAGAGTCCCTCTACCTTGCCTGAAGCCATATTGTAAATCTGAGATGACGTTGAAATTATCTAGCCATTAGGTTAATTGGCCCAGTACCACTTTTCCCATGATTTTAGCAGCTGAGTCCAGTAAAGAAATCGGGCGGTAGCATACTGGATCGTCCCTCACTTCCTTTTTAAAGATAGGCAAGATGATGGCTGTGGACCGTGAGGAAGGTAATCCACATGAGGTGGCTGCATTAAAAACCTGTGTCAAAATCTTAGCCCAGGTCAACACAGTCGGCTTTATGAAGGTCTGACGGCACCCCATACGGGCCCGGCATTTTCCTCCCGGCTGTGGCCACAATAGCTTTAAGGTCCTCATCCACATTAAAAGACAATGGTAAAGTATCAGTTCCAGGCTCCCACAAAGTGTCTTACTCCCCAGTGTCAACTCCTCTATATATCCCTATATGTTATTGGCCCTTTTTTGGGCTGGAATGGTGCTGTCCTTTGTAGAGTTTGGGGAGTCTGAGAAAAAGGACTGTTAACCACTTCCCAGAACTTGGAGCTGTTGGCCAGTACACTGGCCTGACACAGGGCTTTCCAAGCCTGCTCCCTAATGACCTTTTTCCTTTGCTGAGTGGCAAATGTATATGCTCTCCTGTATGCCCTAACCCTTTCCTCTACCCTGGGTTTCTGTTTCATAGCAATAATAAGATTTTTGTGTGATTTATAACATTCACCATCAAACCACTTTTTCCCCTCGGTGCTTCCAACTCTGCCTTCAACTGTTAAGTTATCCGCAATCTGCCTGGTTAGGTTATTGAAAGCGTCTAATACCAAACTATCCTGTGAACTGCTATCAAGACAAAGTGCAAAATCTTCTGAACCTTCTGCATAGAAATTGTCTAGAAAGGCCTCTGGTAGCACCTTCTCCCATCTAATTCTACGTGCTTGGTCTCTTGGTTTAATTGCACTGTTTGATACACTCTTACCCACCTTGCCAGAAAAATCTTGAACCCACGTCAAATCCAATATTAAAATATTATGATCAGTAAAGCTGCTCCAACACGCTTTTAGATTGTGTACTGCGGGGGCCAAGGGAGCGGGTAACATAATACAATCAATAGTAGAGGAGCAACCCCTTCCTGAGAACGTTGGGACAGGATCGACTGTTCTAGACTGTGCAGATTGTTAGCTGTAAGTAGACCCTCTAACTGAAGTCCTTAGTCCGTATGTTCAAAATAGCCAGCCGAAGGTAATTCATCTCAAGTACCTTTTACTAGTGTGCAGTTGAGCTGAAAGAGATGTATATTAAAATCAAGAAAACCCCCAGTGAGGCGATGTGTTCAGTGCCAAAATTTCTACTAAAGAATGATAGAAATGTACCACCAACAGAGGGGAGCGATTGGTAAATGTTAGCTCTACTGCTAGTAGATGAGGTGAATGGCTTTTGTGGTACAAGAGATCTTAAGCGATAGCAGAATGAGCGCCCCCCGCTGAGGAGGGAGAAGCGGCTTTGAAAAATGAAGTGAATCCGTCCAGAAAAAAGGATTCAGATGTGTCCCCAAGTTTCCTGCAATGCGACTATATGACAAAGCCCAAGTGTCGTTAGCCACTGTGCATCATCTCTTTTGGCCCTCAAACCCGCAATATTCCAGGTCATTGTCTTCATAATTGGTCGGGTAATAGTAATGGGGTCCTCCTGGGGAGAGGAGATGGGCACACAGACTACTGACGATGCGGGCCCCGGGGCTGTCGTGTCAGTGTGTAGGAGCGCTTGTCAATCTATGTTGTCTAGGCCCATCAGAAGTTCGATTCTATGGCAAAGGGAACGGCTATCCTAGTATTCAGCCCTTGTGGTATCCTTACTGGCAAGGGGGCCCTATTGGCAAAAAGACCAACTGGGAGGGAAGAGCTGGTAGGGTAGAAAAATTGAAGGGGGACAATCCTGATTGCCGTTTTAGCGTCTTGGATATAATGGCTCTCAACCATAGGTTTCGGTTATTTAGGATGACTTAGGTTAACCACAAGACAGTCCCCCTCAATATTCTTACTTACACTGGTGCCAACCCATCCCATTCTTCTTGCCATTATAATGTGTGGTGAAATGTGGTGCCCAGTTACCATTGTATTATCACACCAGTGAGTGACCTTGTGCATCAGATCTACCAAAGACTGACTTGAGCCCTGCTTAATAGGAGGGACGCCCGTCAAGATAGCCTTTAATAGGGGTGATTCGGGGGGGCAGATTTAAATTATTAGTATCGTTAACTGGAGTTTGGCTCGATCTGGTTATGTTAGGAATGTTAACTCTGGGCTCTTCAGACAGTTATTCAGATCTGAGGGCAGCCCTCGGGCCGATGGTGTGTGTGAATGGGGTGTTGTGCCTACTGCCACACCTAAAGCTGCAGACGTACCATGAACCTTGGGAGCTTGAGCACCCTCTCTCGTCAGTCGTGTAGCCATCAGTCCCAACTTCGTGGCATAGCTATGCTTACTAGCTTTACTCCCCTCACTTATTAGCCCTGTGGGTGGGGACCCAGCTGCAAAACTTGTCCCCACAGCTACCACCTCTGCTTTATCAGTTAAAGAACTAAATTCAGACTGCGTGAGATGAGTAAGCATGGCCTCTATCCCTGCACGCCGTGACACAATTGGGGCCAATAGTAGTTTCACCAGTGATTCAAACCTAGGGATTAGTTTATCCATAGCCTTGTTTAGATCAATATGGCCCAGCATTCCTGTGTAAGCCGCCTTCTTGGGAGACTTTTTTTTTTCACCCGTGGTTCAGACAAAATAGTAGCGTCTTCTTGGGATATCTCCACATAGTAACTATCTAAGAGATCATCAGTAGCGTTTACTTTGGGTGTGGAACCAGCTGAATCTTCAATTGTCTGAGGATCAACAGGGGGAAATGGATCCTGTGTGTGATTTGTAGACTCCAGGGAAAGTCTCCTCTCAGTTAGGGGTATTTCTTTGGAGATGACATTTACCACCCTTACTAGAAAGGAGTCTAAAGTGGTTACTGTGTCCCCTCCAGAGAGGCCCGTGTTTATCTTCCTCTTGCCCATGATCGTATACAATAAAAATGTGACTCCTGGTACGGTTGGTTAAGATGGAGTTTGGAAATGGCGGCTGAGCCCATTGTTCTTCGTGTAATTCCTTGTGGCTACTACGTCTGGGCGCCCTAATGTCCAAGGACGGTTCTTTTTCAAACCACCAGGAAGGGGGTTGTAACTCTACACAGAGCACCTTCAGAACACCACCACAACAGACAATACATGGCCGGTATGAGGAAAATGCAAAATGTAAAGCAGTACCTTATAGCGACTATAGCCCAATAGGATGGCAAAAACCAAGGGCCATGGCCCAGCCTCGCCTGGCTGCGGATGGGCGCAGACAGACCCGCTCTTGTCCGGTCTTCGTCCGGGCATGCCCCTGAGCATGTCCCGCGCAGCAGTAGCCCCACCCACATGAGAGGCGCGCCAAAACAGCACGGGCTGCTCCTGCCGCAAAGCCCTGGGGGGCTGTGGTCCTCTGCCCCTCTTGGCCCAAGAAGCGGCGTTTCATGACTAGGCCGCAGCCAGCTTACATTGACAGCCATTCATATTAGCAGAAGGAATGTGTATGTATATGTTATGTCCGCAACGCTTTCCAGGTATGCGGGTGTTTTTCCATTTGTAGAAAATCCTTGCAATTGGCACCTTAACTGTGGTGTCTTTCCCAGTACAAAATGTAATGAGCGTTTCCTCTTGAGGAAGCTATTTTCAGGATGTTCCTTTCTTTTGTAACTTTTGAAGACTGCCTGCTGATGTTCTGTATATGTAATTTGTCAGCTGAACAAGCTATTGTATGTCTGTATTGCATAAAATGTCAACAAAAGCAATGTGTAGGATGGAACGCTTGAATTAATCTCAGGCAGTGGCAATCTCCCGAACCGCATCCCAATCCAACACTTTTCTCCCACCACGCCACCGGAGTTTGGGCGAAGCTTTTAGCATAGAAGCCTTGCTCCTTCTCCAGTAACAATGGTCCAGCCTGAACCACCAGGCCCGGTACCCTCTGAACTAGAACACAAGCAACCCAGGGCCATAAGAGGAGGCGAACAGGCTTCCCCAGCGACAGACTGAATACTCCCAGCAATAAAGACCAGAATATTCTGAGATTCGGCGGATGTCTGGAGGGGGCAGAGGGATTGGAACCAGTGGATTTCTTGAAAACCTTGCTCTACTTGACAGAGCTTGACAACTTTTCCTCCTCTTTTTTTACAGATAGGTTACATATGGCAATAATTAGTGAGGGCCTACCTTTCATGCCAGTGGTAGCACGATTCCCCAACCAACATGGCGGAGAGCTTCGTCTTCATAAGACTAGAGCAAAGAGGGAGACACTATTTGGCTGACCTAGAATAATGGTATCCCCAAATTATACCCCAATGGGTCATAAGCAACAAAAAACCTACAACCACATAAAGGAAAATCGGAGTCTCTTGGGACTGAAATATGTTTTATACCCCGCTAAAGTTAAGGTGATATTCAAGGCCAAACCTTTCTTCTTTGAAACACCAGTAGATGCCTTGACTTCGCTTGAGGGAAGACCCTGGCTGACTAATGACACTGCAATGACAATTTGTATTCAGCAACCCAACTATTAAATTTCTCAGGCCACCCTACTATTTAATTAGGCACTGTCTTTGCTGCCATCAACCCTTCACAAATAGTTTCTCCCTGTGGTACACTCAATCTTGAGCCCGTTTTTTTTTGTGTAGCTCCTCACTGTAAAAAAAAAAAAACATCCTTTGACCTCCTCCCCTGCATTGTCTAAAGTTAAAAGCTATAGCAATGATGTGTGGATTTTGTTTTTTAACAATACATTTTATTGATTTTTTAGCAATAGATGCAGATAAAACATTGCTGAAATCTGTCATCGCAGATAAACAATATGTCTTCAAATGAAGGTCAGCTCGGTCATCCAGAACAATCATCTGTGATGTGTCCGGTACATTCCTAGACCCCATTCCTTCGGACATCATAGGAGTCTACCAATTCCGTAGGCCATTATTTCACTATACATGGTACAGGACTGCCCACAACCGGGCTCAAGTAGGATACCCCTGTACAGGCACCAGCCCAACAATATTTTATAATGTTTGTGTAGACACTGTCTAGCCTCCTAGATAAGGCGTTAAAGATTCATGCAGTGGTCCGGGTTCTTCCTCCAACGAAGGGAGTTCGGCATCTTTCCATGCCTTGGGGATATAACTCTTGGCCACCACCAGGCCTAACCTTAGCAAAGCCAGTTTGTATCTGTTGCTGTCTGTGTCAGTTGTAATGTGCTGCCAGCCCATCACCCTCCCCGGGCACAAGAGCACCCCTTCCCAAAAGGGAATCAAGTTTTCACAGGTCCAAACGGTATGCGTAAGGTCTCCTCTCTGAACGGAGCATCTCTGGCAGTTTGGTCATGAGACCAATCCCATCTTCCTCAGCCTGTCACATGTGTATTAGGCCCAATGCAGGAATTTCAGCAGAATAGCCCTAAACTGTCTCAAAGTCACCACTTCCTGGAGGGACACCCATGCCTCCCTCCAGTCGTCTTCCATCAGGCGGCTTATTTTCTGTTCCCACTCCTCCCAAAGCTGGGCGAAAGAGTCAAGTGAACAATTTGCTAAAGAGCTATAGACTTCTGAGATCTTATGACCTCAATTCCTCCATTAAAACTTCTCTTGCTATAGTCGGGGAGCTCATCCAGGTCTTTTATGTGAGGAATAAGAGCTCACAAGAACTACAGAAGTCTAATAAATTGACTACAATGGAGGGTATATTGACTATTGAGCTCTGGAAATGATTTCAATGTAACTCGACATGACATCTCCATCTTTGAAATTGAATCCCACCACGGAGTCTCTGTAACCCCAAGCATCTGCCTCAGCCAATACCCCAACTACAGGGCTGTCTTCCATGTTATACACCACTTCCAGAGACCTAATAGCTTTATTCCAAACCGGAAATGACACTCTCGTGGCCAGAGGGAGAGAAGAAGGGGTCTGTCCCCCATAAAGTAGGTGGGTTACCTCTGTCCTCCACGGTGCCCATTTATTAGACGTAGAAGACTGAGCCCCCCCTGGATATCAAACCATCATTCATTTATAATAATTAAATAGGTTGCCCTATGATATGAAGCTACTATACCTCTGTTGTACATGGATTTGAAGCATTTTGACAGAGCAATTCTTGGGAGGGGAGGTAGCCCCCCTGAAAATCTTGCGAGGCGACATCCATTTGAGTTAAGAGGTAGCAGGGAATAATATATGGAATAATTCTGCAGTCGGTGTAATAAGTGGGGCTAGATTATCATTTTAAAGATCGAGGATCCCCCAAGGAGGACAGAGGGAGTGCTTACCAGAACCCCAGGCTGGGTCAGGCGATCCAGCTGCAGTTAAATGTTTCTGCCCAGACCCTCTGCACATCCTCCGCAATGTATACCCTGAGGTTTTTTTTTTTTTTTTTTTTTTTTTTTTTTAGCTTTATTAGCATTTATATAACTTTACAAACATTTGGCCCGTGTGTCCACATTTCCAGCATTTTGGAGCAGTATGTCAGTGCTCACACAGTCAGGCCTTGTAAACAACTTTAAAACAAACATTTGCAGCGCTGGTAAATAGGTGATTACATTGCAGTTAATAAGTAAACAATCATTTTTGCTAGGGCTAGTTATTCTCTGCGTCTGCATTATGCGTGGCCATTACATATTAATACTTCTTTTTGAGACAATACCTATATATGTTATTTTGATCTGTTCCTAGACAATGACTGTTTGTAGTGCAATATAGAGCTATTGATCATACAGATATACTACTTGGGCTGATATCAATGTCGAGCTGACTGATCTGGCTTGGGGAGTGAGTTGGGGACCCTGTTACAGAGGTTTCGTTTTTGGATCTCAAAAAGCCTAGTAGGGGTTCCCAAATGTCTTTAGGGCGAGATTTCTTTGGCATCATGATAATTGATCACAACAATATGCTGCATCTTGGAGCCAATCGTTCTCTTTCTGGGTCGGCCGTCTACCCCGCACCATAGCCACTCTTCGTTTGGCCAGAAGCAGGAGCATGGCCACGAGTTTGCGGCTTCCAGGCAGGACCTTCTTTATGTAACCCCCAAGAGCCCCGTCAGTGGCGCGCACTCAATACGTACCCCCACCATGCCCTGGATTGTTGCAAAGACTGAGGACCAATACGCTGCAATCCTGGGACAGGTCCATGCCAGGTGTAGAAACTCCGCAACAGGCGCACCACATCTGAGGCAGGTGTCGGTGAGCCCCATTTGATATAATTGCAGCGGGGTGCTATACAGCCGGTGTAGAAATTCGAAGTGTATTAACCTGTCTCAGTAGTTTGGGGATAATCCGTCCATCTGTCCACAACAGAATGCCCAGTGCGTGTCTGTGAATTCACGGACTAGATCTGCTTCCCATTGTGTCTTAGCACGTAGTACTGTCTTTAGTTTACTCTGTTATACCCCCAGGTATAGGCGCCTTGTCAATTTCCGGGCTGAGGATGTGTTGATCATGTGTTATAATATTGGAAGTGTTTGTGGTTTTTCCGGGAAGATGGTGTTCCCATCGCAGCATTTGACACTGATTTGATAGTATAGTAGTGTGTCGACGCATTTACCAGGTTTTCTGTCGTCCGATGGAGGTGTCTGGAGGAACGTATCACCCGGATATATGTTGGAGAAAGTATTGAGATGTAGGCACTTTGCTCTTTGTTTAGCTCCAACCTCTTGAAGTGGCGGTATCCTGGGGTTATCGCAAAGTGGAATCGATGGTGCATATAATTGGGGAATTCCTGTCCTTTTTCCTGGACTGCCCATCTGACACATTCCACTGTGTTCATTGCTCCTCTAGGCATCTTGTAAGGGGCATATAGTGCGGTGGCAAAAGGGGGTGGAGTGGCATGAACTTTTTCTAGCGCCATGTGGGGTTAAAATGGGGTGGGATGTATGCAGGAATTGCGCTTGTGCACATAAAGCATAAAGCGTCATGTCTATTGCTCCCAACCCTCTTTGTTCTAGGGGCAAAGTAACAACTTCCCAGGGTTTACATGGCTGTCCTCCCGCCCAAACCAGCGAGATTAAGTTGGTACAGAGCCGTTGAAGAAATGTGCTAGTTAGTTGCCAGGGAATGCTTTGAAAAAGGTATAAAAACTTTGGTAATATTACCATTTTGGCAATGGCAATGCGACCTGCCAGTGATATAGGGAGCTTGGACCACACCGGAATCCTATTTTCGAGCCATTCAATTGCCTGTCCAATGTTTGCAGACCACAGTTCCTGTATATTTCGGCTTACCCATATACTTAGATAGCGCACTGGGCTGGTGGCCCAAGTCAAGGGGTAGTCGGTGTGAAATGGGGCAGTATTGTCTGTGAGCGGAAATTGCATCAAATTACCCCAATTGATGTTTATCCCGGACAGGCCTCCGAATTGAAGCATCTCACGAATTATTGGAGGTAGGTTTTTGCGCGGGTCACAGATATACGCCACCGTCCACGTAAAGTGAGATTATGGACCCCGCAAGGTAAATCCATTGCCCCGCTGTGCTTGGTGTTGTCTGAGCCTTGCGGCCAGTGGCTCCATGGAAATGGCAAATAAAAGTGGCGACAGAGGGCAACATTGCCAATCGGCTCTGAGATAAGCCTGTTGGGTCGTACCCAAGTCGTAAGAAGGGTATACAACAATTGTATATACCAGATAAAAGTGAGGCTTAGTCCTAACCGTTTAAGCAGTGGGTACAAGTAATCCCATGCCAGGGGGTCAAAAGCTTTGGTGGCGTTTAGCAGAGCAGCTATCGTCTTCACATCCGGGTCCAGATGGTGCTTCACTGCAAACAGGGTACATAGCTTATGTGCAGTGGAACGCCCTGGGATTCACCCGGCCTGATCCGGTCTTATCATAGTGGGAAATAAAGGCAAGATGCGGTTTGCGAGGATTTTGGTAGTATTTTGTTATCAACATTAATTAGTGACCATGGCCTGTAAGAGTCACAATTATTGGGTGGTTTATCAGGATTTAACAGTGATGTTATAACCGCCTCCCTCAGTGTGGGAGGGGGGACGCCATTTTGGAATGAGTCTTTATACTAGCTAGTAGATGAGGAGCCAATGGTGTTTTCCTTATAGAAGGAAGTAGTGAAGCCGTCCAGGCCTGGCGTCTTGTCGCTCGGGATTGCGCTGATGATTTGTGCAATCTCCTCTATTGTAATAGACATCTCCAGGAACTCTCTATGTGCAATGTCTAGTCATATAAGCTGCAGTGTATCGAAGTACCTTGGGAGCTCGTCTGTGTCCCCACTATTGTTGGATGTGTATAGCGCTGCATAGAATTTAGACATTGTATCTAGCACTCCAGCGTGCGTATCTTTTACACCTTTTTCCCTCTCCACTAGTTCAAGTATTATGTTGAGGAGTGTCGGTGTTTAAGGATACCTGCCAGTGTTTACCCAGGTCTATTCCCTTCGCCATATCAGCGTGCTTGGGCGTCCTTGCCTAGGTATTTCACTTCTCGCTCGGCTTCCTTGGCGTAAGCAGATATTTTCTCCCTAATCAAGGCAAGCATGCATGGGTCATTTGTTTTATGGTAGTCCGTTTCCAGAGCGCAAATTTTGCCTTGAAGTGTTGTCAGTTGGGTGCGTATTGCCCTCAGTATGCCTTTTTGTTTAGAGATGCATGCCCTTTGTAATACCGCCTTGTACGCTTCTCATCGTGTGGCGGGGGATGTTTCTGCGGTCTTACGCTGAGGTATTTAAATTGGAACTAAAATCCTGGTGCCTTTTCCAACAGGGAAGGGGGGCGCCCAATGAGATACACAGAGGATTTATCTTTGTTGATGACACTGAGAATTTCCCAGAGATCTGGAGGACCCGGGGTCCTGGCTGCTGAGGTCCATCAAGGAATGTTAGGACCTCATCAGCATATAATGCCAGCCTGACGCCGTCGAGGCCCATTCAAGAACCCTAACCATGTGTCAGCACTCAGCTAACAGGCCATTCACCATGATGTCATTGTTCTTTTTGCTGCCCAGTTAGTCACAGCGCAGCATGCACTGACCCACCTACTCATCCAGAGTTGGGTGATCTGCCCTCTGTCTGTTTTGCATTATACAAACTCGTTGCAAGGCATTTTGGTGTTATTTAATATCAAAAGCAAATCGGCATGTTCCTTGAAAAGTTGGTCGGTCATAAAAAGTAGTTCTATACTCTACTTTGCTTCAAGAGGTCGTTCCATGGGCTGTATATGGGTGTTTTCAGGCAACCACTCATGGGGTTTGATGTAAATACTTCTCTATTAGCAGTTTTAGACAAATATTTACACCAAAACATTATGCTTCTGAAGAAATAAAAACCTTCTAAGGGGTTCACTGATACACCTGGTCCTTTAAACCAACAAAGAAGAGATTGGCACGGAAGCTGTAATATCAAGAAAACATATTTATTAACCTCACATGAGGGAGATTGCGTCACACAGTACCCTCAGGCCACTGTAGGAGGCATTCTAAGGAGTACAGAGAACAGGGGCCTTTTGGGGCTCAAAAGGAGGCGGTACAAGTACAGATGAGAAGAGTTACACACATAGATGGTCATACAGAAAACAAGTAGGAGGAGTAATGAGTTGCTGACATCAGTTAGAACCGCCTGACAGTTCTATACTAGGCGCGGGTGCATTCTGGCAGCTACAGGTCTTTCTGAGCATGTGCAAGGCTCTGGAAGAGGGAGAAAGCACATGGCTAACTAAAATGGCTGCCAAGACCAAAATGGCTTTTAGCTCATGCTAACAGCAATTCCTGCAATCTTTAACAGACGGTACTTTTAGCATGAGCTAAAGACATCCCTATGATCTTGAAGGAACAGAGAAAATATTTTGCACATTCTCATAAATTCATCAATATTCTAATCCATTGCTAGGTGGGCATTTCTCATTCTAAATATTGTTAAGCGGGCATATATAAGGTATAGACAGAAGCACAAAGGGAACAGAGCATTGGGTCATAATTAACATACAGATAGCAGGAGAGCGTAATGACTATTATTACAAACAGAACCATCAATATTTTTCAACCCCAAGCAGAAAGCAAACCCTAGAACCATCTAGTCTAATTCTATGTAAAAATCATTTTCAATAGACATTTCCAGTGTTCCTTTATGAGGGCAAGAGTATCAATCATTATAGTCAAGGAAAGGGTAAAGTAACATTTGTCAACTGCTCAGATGAACGTTTCTCTTGCAGAATAAACATTATTCCTAATGCAAATTTTAAAACAGTCAGACATATTATTACAAAAACAATCCTGGCTGCAGGGGACCAGGAGGACCACACATGGCCATGAGAATTAGGACGATGAGCCGCAAAGGGCTGCTCCTCCTCAAAAATGGGACGACCGAAAGGGTACATTACTAACAAAAAGAAGTCCTTGGGAAATTGAAGCCGCTGTACAATCAGCCAGAGGGGAGTCTTCTCCCTGTGTCCGTTTGAGCCTCACAGGCAGGCTCTTGTTGTTCCCACGGTGGAGCTGCACAACTCGCAACTCAGGAATCACGGTCCAGTTTGAGAAGAAAAAGTCTATCAACGATCCTGTCCAGTGTCTCAGGCAGTGCACCAGTTTTCTTCACTTCACTCTAAGAGGCACCAAAGGCACAGCATCTGTACCCTAAACTCAAGTCCTTCCCTAACTCCTGTATTGCTCTGCTGGCACACTGCTCTTTCGTTGGGGCCACAGATTGTATCCAGTGTGCCCAGGTATCTCTTGATCAATAAACCAAGGTGCAAACTTTAAATTTATTTCACAGCCAGGATTCAGGGGCATGATGCGGAAGTACCTGAAGCAACCCTTGTTTCAAAAGGGGTCACCTCAAGCAAAAGCCTCCTTGCCATCCTGGTCGGTCTGTGACTCTCGGCTGGGCATAAAAAATTGGATCCACGACTTCTCCTTTCTGATTTGTGACCCCGTCTTTCACCCAAGACAGTGGCAGGGGTACACACTTCACGTCCCAGTGCTTCTGGCCTGCTACCTTCACTGAGGTTCTAGTTGTCAGCAACGCCTGTGCTGGTTCCCTTCACCTTGGCTTCAAGCTGGACTGGTGCGGACTCCTCAGGCTGGATCTGATGTCCGGGCCCCTCTGGCAATGGATGGAAGGCAGCAAATATCTACTGGTGGACAGAACAAAAGGTCTTTAGACAAGGCACAGAAATAATCTATCAACAGAGAGGATAGTCTCAGAATACTTCCTAGTCTTGGGGCGCACCATATATTAGCAAAGCACCCAAGAACCACTTCATCTATCTGAGAGTAAAAAAAAACTGAACCTATTACACTATTTGAAGCAGTTAAGGAAGTCTATGTTCATTTACTAAATTCTGAGGTAAAGAGAAAACAATACAGACATATTCCAAAACCTTACATTTTTGTATTCCTATATTATTCATCTGAAGAACCTCAAGAAAAAAAGGAAATGTTCTACACTTTTACTCATAAACCTTGCATTACTTGTACAGGACTGCAGACACTTCTAAAATGATTTTTCTTTCATAAAGACAACTACATTGTACGCTTAGGACAATGCTCTCATCTTATAGGTGCAGCAGGAAAATCTAAAACTGCTAATTTAACAGGGATTCTTATTACATAAAGAACTAAAAAAAACTCAACATAGTGGGTACATAAATTTCTCCAGCAGAACATGTTGTAACAAATAAACTCCTATAAAACAATATTTTCCTTCAAAAATGTTTGCTGAGGATCACATGGGCGTCTTCCCTGACATTATAAACCGTATGCATTCTACTTTTCACGATGTGGACTATGCAACATCATTTTCAAAGGAAAAAAACCCTATTCACCAGCTCTAATAAGGGCTGTCAGCTCAATTACACAGACTAGCTAATAAAAGACTAACAATGCCCTTGCAAAACTGTATATAACATAAGAATAACATATAGTTTCCCTTAAAGGTCAAATAAGGGAACAACAATCTAGACTACTCATCCTTTCATAATTTCATCATACAGGATGGGCAGTAACATAGCATATATATTTATTCATTTTATTAATGCTAACAAATTTTAAAACAGTATTACTGAATAGCCAATTAAATGTCTCATGGCTGTTTCCTAGACAGCTTAGACAGGCTCAAAAGAGACTGAGAAAAAGAGAGAGAAAACATAAATTTGCCTACCCTTAATTTGTAGAGGAGCTATCCTCCTTCCCCCATTCGACAGTAGGAAAACCTGAAATAGGTTTACCTTCTGTCAACACTATCTACCCCTATTTGTGGCAACTGGACACAAACAAACTTATAGGAGGTAAATAGCACATTGAGCTAGCTAGAAAACATTAATAACCAACCACCAATTCCTTTAGCAATTGCACTAGTGTAAAATGAGGGCGAATGAATGCAAACTAAATCCCATTGCCACCTTATCTCAGCCCTTGCACAGTAATCTTTAAGCTAAAAGCATTAGTGTCATATACATGGCAGAGCTATGCTCTAATCAGGGCCCACATATACCACTATAATTCCTTCTGTTCATATGACTGCACAAAAACTTGCTTTTGCCAAAAATAGTAAGCAAAGCTTCTCTTTCTCTCCCTGCGCTGTCATCTCGTCTTTCAGAATTTTTCAGAGGTCGAAGTGTCAAATCAAACCGTGCCCGTAGCCCTGCTAGGCTGCTAAATGCAGAACTCGACCTTTACCCCTTACCAGCTGTCCTATTTTTGTGCAAGGCTTTCCATGCAGCTTTTCCAATTCAAAGCAACTTATGGAGACTCACAGCTGAAAAGCAGTCCTATTCCGTTCATGTTTGCCAGTAATTTAGAGGTAGGATAATAACTTCTGCTGATTTCTTTATACTTCTTTTCATTTGTGTGCAGTGTGTGGTGTGCTGTCTAGCAGTATAGAGGTCAGCTGCGTGTTCTATACGTGCATGTGTGCATTACTGAAGCCTGAGATCAGTTTGAAAACTGCCCTGAGCGGCAGCACTGCTTTTAAACAGTAAATGTTGCCCAATTTAGACTTTGGTGTTCGGGGCACTTAAAAATGAATAACCTACAATGTTTTGGCTTATTAGTCATCCCCAGAGTGTCCTCTAGCTATCCCAGGCATGGGGGATCAGAAATGTATAAGGTACTCCCTTATAAAATGAGTTTTGATACACCTGGGTAAAGTGAAATTTTCCATTTTAGTTCCCCCCCATTGCGGTAAAGCGCTGCTTAAATTCAACTTTGATGCTAGGAGTTCACAGTATGATTATTTAGACATTATAGAGATTAAAAAACGAATTTAGTGCACTTATTTTTAATAAACTTTTTTTCATATAATCAAAATTCCCCCTTTTTTATTTATTTTTTATTTTTTATAACACCAACCCATTTGATGGTTCCACATATGAAAAGCAAGCCTCATTCCTGTCCTATCATATTAAAACGCAATCATTTATAACCATAAGCACAGAAGCCTTACTTGAAATATGAAAAGTCTGCGCCACTTTTTAAAGGACAGTTATTATTTAACATCAGAACCACAGATGTGCTTATGTAAAAAAGCTTTAATAAAGGAAATCCCTACTTTTAATCTTTTCTCTGTTATCCAAAATAATGAAACTGTCTTTTGTAACTTTTAAAATCAACAGTTTGTAATGCAGGCCTTTATACCGTGTTTTGCACTAACTTAAAATCTAGTTGACTCAGCAGTTTCCTTGTGGCTTGGGACCAAGAATAGCCATGTATTATTGACGCAGCAGTGCTCTTGACCAGCAGGCATCACTTTACACGCCTTTCAAGCCAGCACAAATCTATCGTTCTGTAATGTGGTATTTATTTCAGCAACAACCAATTCACTCAGATGATGTGAATGCCTTTTAATATCTAATACAACGTATCTAAGGAAAATGCGGTAACATTTTATATCTTAGTCCTAGTTATTGCAAAGCACACAATTTCGTTTTTTTCCTTCCTTTGTATGGGGCCTATTTTATTCCCATTGAATGTGAATTCTAATTTTATCTTTAGCATTTTGGCAATTTGCACACATGTATAGTTTCTTACTTTGTCAATTTAATGGTAGCGTGCAGCTATTTAGCATATGTTACATGATTTCATTTCTGGATTTTTTTTTTAATGTATTTTATTCAATGATATTTTGCATAACAGAATGATGACAAAAAACACATTGATCTCATTCCAGATATTTTCAGAAGGGGGTCATACACTCAGAACACACAATACAGCGCGCTGAAGGCTAGCCATTCTTAAACAAAGAGCGCAATCGCTACTTACTTACACAAGTACCACCGATGTCAAACCACAAACCACATAGACATTCAAACACACAATTAACCCACAAATCAACCCTTAGGACAGAAACAAAAGACAGCCCACAGACTGTACTTAAACCAAACCATTTGTAAATCTTAATTGTAAGTCATATTCACAAGAAAAGCTTCTCAAAAGTAGTCCAAAAAAAACTACACCAAAAAAACAGCCCAAAGACTGTTCCATGTTCAAGAAGCCAAAATACACCAAATTCGCCAGTTTTGGCTGGCAGAACACTCAAAAATCGCTCTGCATATCACCACTTAAAAAAGTTTCTAAGTGCACAGATCAGGATCCTTTTTATGTACATATTTAGTTCCATGGGGTACTTAGTCACCAAGGAAGAAATACCTTTTTATACCTAATCCTATTTAGGTATCCCCTCTAGGGGAACCGGCTGAGTTTATTCAAGATTCACATTGGTATCTCCAAGAAAGCAGCACATTCTACGAAGTGCGCTTGAAACAGGCATGCCAAAAATATTGTAGCATATACAATATTATACAGCAGTGGCACTTAACACAATATGCACCGTTACGAATTATTCAAAAGTTAGAGAAAAATCTCCTCATTACCTACCTACATAAATTGCAATTTACATATATTTCCAAATTCCAAAGTCTTAGGCCAAACAAAACAAATCACATGTCGACGACCTTCCCAAGCACAAATCGCCAACCTCTCACTGCCAAGTTCTGAGTGACCTAACGGTCGTTTTAAAAGACTCACGCCAAAGAAGTTCTCAGTCGGGCGCGGCACACATTTGGAGGATCAAATCAGGAAGACCAGAAATATACTGGGCTGCAGAGACAGAGACTCTCCGTGCGCAGGGTACCTCCTCAATAGATTCCTGTCCTGTTCTACTCAGTAGATTCCTGTCTCCCATTAAGACCACTCCCTTGGAGCCGCTTCTCCAATGAGGTCCACGTTTTGGGCGCCATTTGAAGAAATAAAAACCTTCTAAGGGGTTCACTGATACACCTGGTCCTTTAAAGCAACAAAGAAGAGATTGGCACGGAAGCTGTAATATCAAGAAAACATATTTATTAACCTCACATGAGGGAGATTGCGTCACACAGTACCCTCAGGCCACTGTAGGAGGCATTCTAAGGAGTACAGAGAACAGGGGCCTTTTATACCCACACAGGGGCTCAAAAGGAGGCGGTACAAGTACACATGAGAAGAGTTACACACATAGAGGGTCATACAGAAAATGCACAGTCAACAAGTAGGAGGAGTAATGAGTTGCTGACATCAGTTAGAACAGCCTGACAGTTCTATACTAGGAGCAGGTGCATTCTGGCAGCTACAGGTCTTTCTGAGCATGTGCAAGGCTCTGGAAGAGGGAGAGAGCACATGGCTAACTAAAATGGCTGCCAAGATCAAAATGGCTTTTAGCTCATGCTAACAGCAATTCCTGCAATCTTTAACACTTCCTTGAAGCAGGCTTAAAAGAGGAGAAAAGATTTAATTTCTCTATACTTTTCAAATTTTGCATGTGTGCTGTGTTATGCAACACACATACAGTAATGTAAATTACAAATATTTAAATTATTTGAAACTCTAAATGTTTCACTAATTCTGAAAAAACAAGTGTGTGTATTTACACATATGTAATTTAGAACTATTATTAAAATAATTTTAATTTATATTAATTTACAATTGTTTTTAAAATGATTACTAATTATATATATGTATGTGTATATATATATATATACACAATAAACTGTAACAAATAGAATAAAAGATATAATTTTAAATACACAAACATAATATTAATATAAAGGTAAACAATATAAACAAAACTATAAAATTGAACGAATAATACAAATACTATTCCCACTTCAGTCTGTGTAACAGTAGGGATAGTATTTGACTTGGGAAGGGTAAAATTTACTATTCCCACTCCAGCCAATGCAACAATAGGATTGCGGAGGGGTAAAATTTACTATTCTGACAGTAGGAAAAGGGTTGAACTTAGGAGGGGTAAAAGCTACTATTCCCAGTTGGTGCAACACTAGGGAAAGCATTTGAGAAGTACAAATTACTATTCCCATTGATGCAACAGTAGGGAAAGTATTGGATTGCATAGGCTTAAAATGTACTATTCCCACGCCACTCTGTGCAACAGTAGAGAAAGCGATGGACGCCAGAGGGGTAAAAATTACTGTTCCCACTTGAGTCGATGCAACAGTATGGAAAGGGTTGAACTCAGGAGGGGTACAAATATATTATTTCCATTCCAGTCTGTACAACATTATGGAAATGGTTGGACTCAGGAGGGGTGCACATTTATTATTAAAAAGCATAACACAATTAACACAACATAATAAATAACACATTTTTTAATAAACAAGTAACTATTTTTACATTTACTATTACTCAAATAACTTCCCACCTTTTACCTCTGCAAACTAAAGAACACAAACCTAAAATATATCTTTAAAAAATGACACATTTTGCACAGTTAATTATCAATTAAATGATGAATAACTAATAATTATATTTAATTAACTTCCCTCCCTTTATCCCAACAACCTATACCTAATATATAAATTAAAACATATCTTAATTACACACTTTACATAATTAATAATTAACTAATAATGCATTTTATTTAAATAACATCCAACCCTCTACCCTACATACCCAACAGATTTAATTAAACAATTTACATAATTATCAATTAAATGATTATTAATAACTAGCATTCATAATTATTATTAATTCCCATCAGTTACCCCTTCCTAAACCACACCTCTCACCAAAAAATGTCAATACTATTTTAAATGAATTAAACAATGTACATAATTATCAATTAAATAAGTAGTAATAATTAAAAATTACATCGATATTACAGACCTTAAAAAATGTATATTCTTGTCAACAATATTTTTGCACATATTTATACATCACAATATTCAAAACTCGATATTTGTGCATCTCAATATATTTTTCACGATATTTTGTCCAAACACTGTTACTATCACAGTCTGATCAGCGCAAGACACCGTTTTATGATTGCATCTGTTTACTTACAGCTCCAATTTTTATGATATATGGAACATTTTTCTAGCTTGAATAGGAGAAGGATGAAAAACTTGGCAAAGAGTGAAGAACTTTAATAATCGTGCAAGTAGCTTAAACCCCACCCCCCAATGGCACCTGTCTTTGCTGATAAAAACAAACCTCACCCTGCCTCATAACTACACTCATTGATTTACATGCCCCATAATGTATACTGAATAAGATTGAATTATACTTTTTGTATTCCAGGTTCACAAGTCGTTCACAATCCAGTGATTTCTATATGTCATGTACACATTCTTCACTAGAATTGAGTTCCATACTATTACTAAAATCCTGCATCCAACTCTTCCTGGTCGATGTATTCATAGCCATTGTTCCATCTTGTTCTCTCATGGCTACCTGTAGCATCAACAGAATTTTCTCAATTTTGGATGCTCTGCCTGGAGAGTTTTTATCTGCGGCTGTCTCTGGTGTGTCACTCTGCTGCAACGCTGACTCCTCTGGGTGCTTTATTGAGCGCGCCTTCTGATGCTGGCATTGTAGCATTTAGTGTTGGCTCTGGCTTTCCTTTGTGTTCTCGAGACATGTGTTAACATTTGTGGCTTTCTTCATCATTATGGTCATTGACTCTACTAGAGGTCTGGTGTTTACGCTATTACAAGCCGTCCTCATGGAGATCTAAAGCGTTTGCTTTCTTATTTATAAAGGTTGAATTTCTTACCACAGTCTGTGGCCTTCACACTTGCATCAATGGTGACCATATATGTCATGCAGAGATTTGCTTATAAAGTGTTGTTCACAGTTTACGATCGTAGGTATAGATGAGTGGAATAATGCACCTTGGGTAGTATGGTCAGTGTTTTGCCTTTTTGTTTCACAAGTTGTAATTCAAGTGAAATAGCTCCTTCCCATAGTGTACTTGCAGAATGAGCTCCACGTCACCTGAGTCCTACGATACTAAAACATGTATTTATAAAATGCACTGTTATCCGAACACCATCTCAAATTACCCCCGGCCCCAAATGAGTGCCAGGGCACACAATGTGAGCATTTTTTGCTTTTGCAAAAGGACACGGCCGCTGCTGCAGCCATCAGCTTAGTCTAGTACGAAGAATACTCGTCTGTGCTGTTATTCCACTCTTAAAGGCCGTGCCAAAGATACTGCTAGACATTTGCCAACCAGGGCTGTAGATTGTACTTCTCTGCTTGTCAATTGATTTGACAAGAGAGACAACCATTATTTGCACACCTGCTGTAAAAGTATGAGCACAACAAGGGCTGCATCAATAAGTATTGCAGACCAGTTCTTGTGTACACCACACAGGTAAACTGTACATCCCGAGAAACAAATTGTCTCAATCTCCACCCAGTACCAAGGCCATCCGCTGCCATTAGATTTAGAAGTGTCATCCATCATACATGATGACTGATACAGCCATTGTTTTTTTTAATATTTATTTTATTTGCATTTTAAAGGAAACCTAAGTCAAACAGATAAACAGTTGCACCGATATTTGCATGTCCCAAATCCCATGCCCCAGTGGGGAATGAATAGTTCCTCTCAGTTCAGTATGGAGAATCTGTATTGCAATAAGTTTAGGGGTGAAGGGGTCGAGCACCATCTTAGCCGTCCATAATCTCCGTTAGCACGGCTCCGTCCCTGCCTCTTCTCCCGGCCCAGCTGGTTGCCCATGCAATTCGATGATATTCTCAACCATTCTAAATTTTCTCAATTGCCTTTGACACCCTTTTCCCTTGTATACCAGCTTTTCCTTGCCACAACATATCTTCACTTCCCTTTCCAAGTTCCACAGCTGCGGGTTAGTTGGGTTCCCCCATAGTCATGCAATCTCCCTTTTTGCCAGTAGGAAGCCCAAGGTAACCAGCAAATTTTTTGTAAGACTAGACATCCGAGTTCTGCCATATCCCCAGCAAGCCTATGGTTGCCTGTCTGTCGGTGTATAGGCCTACGGTGCTTTCCAGCCTCTCAGTAATTCCCATCCAGAAAGGGCATATCTCGGGGCAAGCCCATAGGGCATGTATGAATGTACACTCCTGGATGCAGTATTTTCAGATGACTCAGCCGAAAACATGCCTGTTTCGCTCCTGCACGCTAGTTTCACTTCGTCAGTTTGGCAACTGGACCTCAATGTGTGTTAGTCAGTAAAGTAGCATATCTGATGGAGAGTGCCTTCGGGGTCATGTGGCCATTCAGCAACCTCCTCTCCAGCAGTGATTCGTCTTTAGGTTCCTCCCCCGGTGATATCTGTGCTTTCACTGAGTGGTGCAGTTGGAGCTATTTAAATACCTGTGTGGGCGCCATCTCATACTCTGTCCTTAGATGTGCAAAATGTACGATACCATTTGCGCCCCACACATCTTCCAAGTTGGAGAGGCTGATATCGTCCCATATTTTGAAGCATGGTAATGTTGTCACCGGATCTAGTCTTGTGCCCAGCCACAGTGGGGTCTTCGCATCAATTTAATTCCCTCAGTAATCTATGCCAAGTAGTTACCACCATCGCTGGTTTGGGGACGTCTGCAGAGAGCCCTCCGCCGTATAGTGCATGCAGATAGCCCCTTCTCCCCAGCCAGGCGATTCATTCGGAAGTAGTATTTACATATGTTAGGTAGTGCTATACCCCAATCACAGGTGGACCGCTGAAGTGTTCGGAGTGCTAGTCACAGTGGGCCGTCTAGCCAGAGCAGGTATCTCAGATGTCTATTGATCACAATGAAGAATGTTTTGGGCAAGGCATATGGGCAAATCTGCAGTATAAAGGTGAATCCTGGCAGCACTATCATTTTAAATATTGCTGTCCTTTCCAGCAGCGGCAGTGCCCTATAGTGCGTCACATCTTTGTCTACCCTATAAACCAGTATGATAAGGCAATCCTCATAGTACGTGTCATTTTGTTTTTTATCTACAGGCCCAGGAATTTCAAGCAATGGGTGGCAAACCTTAACCGCATTGGTTGGTGCCCCTCCACTTCCAGCCGCCCATCGGTAATATTAGAGAATTCTCCCAGTTTATCCCAAGGCCGGAGGAGTTCCCATAAATAGTGAAGATCTCATCTATCCGCAAAAAAAGATTAATCCAGGTCAGCTAGTTAAAGTAGAATATCTTACACATAGAGGTTTGCGCATCAACTCAAATCCATGCCACTAGCGCCTCTATTGCTAGGGCAAATAGCATTGGTGCGAGGGGGCAGCCCTGCCTCGTGCCCCCCTTTAATGGGGAATTCCAGAGAGAGGACACCACTGACTTTGAGCTGCTCCCTAGGGTTAGCATAGAGCAACCAGACCCATTTCAAGAAGTTGGGACCAAATCCCATCTTGCTCATAATGCCGAATTAGAAGGGCCATTCCACTGCATCGAACGCCTTGTTGGTGGCCAGTGAGGCTACCGCCAGCGGAGCCCTAACTCCCTCTTCTGCGGCAATGTTGTTATAAAGTCATCAAAGGTTAAGTTTGGTCGATCTATGTGGCATAAACTCATTCTGGTCTGGGTGTATCAAATCCAAGAAACAAACCCCTGTTCAATTGGTTTGCCAGTATTTTGGTGTCTGAATTAAGCAGATATTCGCCTGTAGGAGGCCTACCTGGCTGCAGGTTTCCCAGCCTCTGGTATACGGACAATGGATGCTGTGCACATATCTTCAGGGAGTCGAAACAGCCATTGTTAATGTAATACTTTTCGCAGCAGCCTATCATATTTAATAGGCTACATCTTTCTTTGTGTACAGTGATTGCCAAGCGACCTGAAATGACCTATTACAGAGCATTTGTTATGCTTTAGGATGTTTTGTACAAACTGTTTTATATTCGTATTGTTGCAAAGCATTTAATTTGCGCTAATTTTATCTAAACAAAATAGAAATCTATTATTGCTTTTTTTTGCTCAAACATATAATTCATTTAGGGAGTAGATTTGAGGAGTGAATTTCTTTGTAGGCCAGATATATTTCACTAGCATTTTACCCTTTGGGTAAGTTTAATGTATAAATTACTCCACACCCCAGCAGTTTGATGCAGTGTGTGGACACATCTTAATAATGACTGCCATATGACTATGAGCGGGGAATACTGGGCATATCTACTTATTTAAGGGTACATGTATTCTAACGTTAAAACAATGTCTCCCAATCGATGTTCAGTGCAGTGCTGCTATTTTTACTTTTGCTTTTTATGTTTCTGCCCAAAGTTATTGTGTCCCTAAATTACTGCCTGTTGCCGTGTGACCTGATTTGCGATTTATCTCTGAGCATGTCTTGGAGGGTTGCATCTTGAACCTCACGTCAGCCCATGCTTTTAAGGAGTTGTTTGGTTTGTGGTTGGAGATGGTTGTGTCGGTACTGCTGGGTCTCCAGGTTACTATTCAAATGCATAATGCTGCCCTTTGGCCTTGTGGTGATCTGTGTCTGTGGTGTCCTGTAGTTACTTTGCTAAAATGTTTAGATTCCTACCTTCTCTCACTCGCTGCTGCTGTTTGTGAGTAGTATTAAATGGAGTTGTATGTTGAGTTGGGATAAGTCTGTAGTCAGCAATAGATTTTGTAGATTATAGTTTTAGTTGCACTGAATGTACCAGTTAGAAGGTGCTTGGTTCCCTTTAAGTGCTAGACATTTCTGTAAATATTCTGAGTATTGTTTGGTGAACTCTATGCTCCCAATTTCTGGTACATTGACAGATTTCTTTGTATTATGTTTTAATCTTTAATTACAAGCATCAAACATAGTATGAAGTGTTTTATCTACCAAACCAACAAGTCATCAATAATAGCATAATGCATACTTACAAAGTGTAATAGTTCTAAATCCGTTACACTAATTGTCTACAAGGGTACCCTAGAGAAAGACTGGCAAGTATTTAACCAAGCTCTGTTGTGTTTCAGGAAGGTAACATTCTTAGACGAACATCATATTAGATAGCATTTTGTATCATCTTCCCAGGTGCTCACTCAGCTTAGGGGCATTTCCTGTGTGCTGCATGTGAGTTTTTGAGCAACACTCCAGTGAGCAGCAGCTTTCAACCACTTTCTGAGCCTTATCATTCGAAGCAGTGCATAACTATTCTTCTCCTACCTCAAAGCAGGGTCAATACAGAAATTGTCTATTTAAACACCTATCAATACGTTTACTGTTATCTCAGAGTTAAACTGCTAGTAATCAGCAGGACTACAATATGTGGATAAAACTCTGCTCTGTGATATCCAGACCTATCTCATGTAGCTACATGGAAGCCAAGTATACCGTGTACCATTTTAATTCATTTTAAATCTGGCACTTCCAGAACTTGTTTTATCTTGTGTATATGCCTTGTTCAAGTCCGCCTCAGTTAGTTCTACACAGCTTACTTCAATCTGATTAGCAGATAGGGTTGCTTCCTTACTGATCTGAGCATCATATGTATCACATCGAAATCTAATTGTGCGTCATATGGTTGACGGCAGTTTGTTTAAGACTGGATTGTTTTGACAGAAATTCGCACATGCCATCTTAGTTGATTAGGGTAAGGTTGCAAACACTAAGAACTGCCCTCTCTCTAAGCTGTTTGTGTTGAATATAAAAAATACACCATTATTGAACACGTGGCCAATCTCTGTGCATCCAGCAGGGATCATTAATAAACTGAAATAAGGCAGGTCCTCTAATAGCGCTTTCACATCATATAGAAATTGCTTGGCTACTGTTTTTGCCATTGAACGTACACTGTGACATGTCACCCAATTCTCATTTTCCCTCTAGGATTAGATTTTTCTCCTGAAAAGGATTCTATTTTTCAAAACGGCTATGTTGTGTTTTTTGTTTCATTGTAACATTCTTTCCTAAGCTATGAACATGATAAAGTGAAGTGTATCAATTAATTGCCTTGCTGTGGCATAGGACTTAAGCCGCAACTCACTGACCAAGCCCAACATGCTCGATACCATTACATGTTGTTGCTTATGATACCATTCAGATGAATGTGGACTCTGGTACAAGCTGAGCTGTTTTTTTTTCATTTGGAGCACGACCAATGCCGATTTCTATAAGAATGATTATTTTCGATAGTGGCACAGTGAGCTAAAAAAATGGACTACCTTGCTAGCAAGAGTACTTTCAAGTGGCTGTAATGTATTCAAGTATTCAAATTTGTTTTTATATTTCATGAGGGACATAGTGTACGCTTTCCTGCTTATAGATTTCAATATTACAAATATTTATATATCCTCAGAGATGAGATTCCTGACCACACAATAAGATGAAGAGTAATGAAGAAAACATGGAAATACTGGAAATCTATCTGATACTCAAGAAGAACCAGAAATGATGCCAAACAGCTTTGCAAACTAGAAAAACTAAGTAGGAGACAGAGACTTTCGTACATGAACAGACATATCCTGCAAGAACATCAAGTGCAATCCGACGACTTCAAGAGTTTGAGGACATCCATGCCGCCGGTCCTAAAACACCCAAATAAATTAAAATCACAAAAATTACACTGGCAGGACACATCCAATATGAAAAAATGTTAGATACCACCCTTTATCATAGATAATTATAAGGTAGTTAAACAGTGCTCCCCTCTCTAACATAATAATATTGATGCTGTGGTGTTAATCCCTCATAAACACTGTTTTGGCTGGACCTTACAATCCATAGAAAGAGACCATAGGTATACAAACATGAGTTGAGAAGCAGACATCTGAAAGTCCAAAGAAAGAAGTGTTTGGCTACTCGCAATGCACAACATTATTCTAGAACAGAACGACTTGGTAATGAGTTTTGTTCTTCGTGTGCATATTTCATAAATATTGTCCAAGAAACCGACTATTTAGATAAGCTGTGAGTTTTATTCTTTGCACACATCCTAGAAAGTTCTTTAGTAAGATTGAAGACACAGCTCCTGATGAAAGAATATACATATATACATATGTTATTAGTCTTACAAGAATACCAGTAACCATTCAACATTATTTCTTAAGAACAGATACACTGCAAATACCTAGTGAATATTAAGTTATAGTTAGTGATTCAGGAACCACCATGGTCAGCCAGCAAACAGATAAACCTGATTTACGGCAAAATATACCCAACGCTTAGACTCTAAATCCCAAAGAAAGAACATGCACACGAAGTCAGACGAGCTTTGGCTTCTCCTCAGTACTGAAGTAGCACCACCAACGATGCACAGGGCAACCCATGAGACAGAGCGAATGTGGCAATAGTTTTCAACAGCCATCACAACTAAGAATTTATTAACAAACAAAAGAAATAACATAAAGGTTCTGTGTTTGTGAGAAGAGTTTTCATCATTCATCACCCCTACACTGCCGCCAGTAACATCTCGACAGAAAGCTTATTTAGCTGTAATGAATGTAAGATGAATTTTAATGACTCATCAGCTCTAAGGGACAAATATCAAACACATACAGAAGAAAACACAGACACTAGCAGTGAAAATGGAAAGAGCTTTACTCTCTCAGCAAACCTCAAGATCCATCAACCAACAAACACAGAAAAACCTTACACCTGCAGTGACTGTGGAAAGCGCTTTACTTTCTTAGGAAAACTAAAGATCCATCAGCGAACACACACCGGGGAACAAACCTATCCTTGCAGTGAATGTAGCAAGCACTTTACTAATTTATCAAAACTAAAGGTCCATCAGCGAAAACACACAGGGGAAAATCCATACATATGCAGTGAATGTGGCAAGGGCTTCACTCGAGCATCAGACCTAACCATTCATCTGCGCCAGCATACAGGAGAAATGCCATACACTTGCCAAGAATGTGGAAAGAGCTTTAGTACATCCTCAAATCTAAAGAGCCACCACTTAAAACATACAGGAGAAAAACCATACTCTTGCAGTGAATGTGGAAAGAGCTTTGCTTGTTTATCATCTTTAAAGAAACACCATCGTATGCACACAGGGGAAAAACCTTACACTTGCAGTGAATGTGGAAAGAGCTTTGGTAGATCTGCGAATCTAAAGAGACACCATCTGACACACACGGGGGAAAAACCATACATGTGCAGTGAATGTGGAAAGCGCTTTAGTAGATCTACGTATCTAAAGAGCCACCATCTGACGCACACAGGGAAAAAACCATACACATGCAGTGAATGTGGAAAGAGCTTTACTGAAGCATCAGAACTGACCATCCATATGGGATGTCATCCAGGAGAAAAAACATACACTTGCAGTGAATGTGGAAAGATTTTTACTGAAGCATCACACCTAGCAGTCCATCTGCGCCGGCATGCAGGGGAAAAAGCATACTCATGCAGTGAATGTGGAAAGACCTTTACTCACACATCACATCTAACCGTCCATCTGCGAAGGCATACAGGAGAAAAACCATACACATGCAGTGAATGTGGAAAGAGCTTTACTGAAGCATCCGGCCTAACCATCCATCAGCGATGGCATACAGGAGAAAAACCATACTTTTGCAGTGAATGTGGAAAGAGCTTTACACAAGCAGCGCACCTAACCTCCCATCTGCGAAGGCATACAGGAGACAAGCCATACACATGCAGTGAATGTGGAAAAAGCTTTAGTAGATCTACACATCTAAAGAGCCACCAGCGGACACACACAGGGGAAAAACCATACACATGCAGTGAATGTGGAATGAGCTTTGCTCATTTATCAACTTTGAAGATCCACCAGCGCATGCATACAGGAAAAACCATTCACATAGAGTGATTGTGTACAGTTCCTTACTCTTCAATCCTAACCTTCCATCTGCAAATGCATGTAGCAGAGAAACCATACACTTGTAGTGAATGTGTAAACCGCTTTAGTAAATTCACACATCCGAAGAGCCACCATCAAACACACAGGGGAACAAATAGAAACATGAAGAGAATGAAAAGAGCTTTACTCAAGCATCAGACCTAACCATCTGTCTGCGATGGCATACAGAAGAAAAAGCATATAAATGCAGTGCATGTTGAAAGAGCTTTAATAAATCCATGCGTCTAAAGCGTGAGCAGCTAAAACACAAGCGGAACAAAACACACATGCTGTGGGTGTGGAAAGAGCTTTACTAAAGCATCAGTCTTAACTATCCATCTTTGAAAGCATATAGAAGAAAATCATGCAAATGCAATAAAGGTGGAATAGGCTTTGTCAGCTCAACCTACCTAGAATACCATCAGCAATCACACACAGGAAAAACAATATAAAATATGTAGGATGTTTCACTCATTCATAAACTACAAGGTATCTCCTGCAAACCAACAGATTAAGTAAATGAGGGAAGTACTTTCAGGATTTATTATGCCTAGTGGCCAGTTAGTGAACACAAAAAGTGGAAATAACATTCTGTGTGAATGTGGGAACAGCTTCCATGCTTTTTTGCCACTTCATGTGCATTGGGAAATGTGCACACATGAAAACTCGTACATAAGCATTGAATAAGGTGTGTTTCAGTCTATTATGAAATTATAAGTCGCTGTCAGTAGCACATTCAGGAAAATAATTATGGCTACAGTAAATGTGGGAGGGTTTCATTCATTATTCATTATGCAGAGTTATCAGTTTTATGAAGAAAAAGTGTCTGTACCTTGCCAGTGTCAGATAAGATTCATTTATTGCGCTTTCTAGCTTGGGAAAAACACAATATGTTGAAACTACCCTCCCACTTTGGAAGTTGCCTTGTGCATGCTGTAAGGAGAGATAGCTCTTTGATCTTGTTACTCAACATATTGCTAACCTTTGACACTGTTGACCTTTCAGCACATTTTTCTATTGCATTAATGCACGTGGGGATGGTGGAAGCCTTAATGAATTATGTAAACATTAAGTTCCAAGTATATTTTAATGGATAACCTTTATTTTTATAGGATATAATAGGTAATCATGCATTCTGGTCCTATGTTTCCATCATGGGGTTCTGATGATATCATAAACCACAAGACCAAAGGCTGTGTGGTTTCTAAATATCAGCACATGCCTTAGATGGGAATGTAGGGTCAAGTCATAAATCTTAGTTTGTATTTTTTATCTTACGTGATTATTTTGTAGCAGTTGGATTATGTATTGTCTGTTTTTCAAATGGAAATGTTTACTAAACACTGTAAGTGAAGTCTCCATTTTTGTGAGATTGTTAATGCCGTTCCCCACATAAATGGAATATTGAATCAACAAAACGTAATAGTAAAGCTCTGCAGACTGGTTTGAGGCCATTCACTTGCTGATGAAACCCTCATTTCATAGGGACCCTTGAAATGCCTCCAGAACCCCTTGTGGTCAGTATATGACCATATTACAGGATTTTCTGCTATGTGATTTTCCTCTATTAAAGTATGATCTTAAGTCATTGCTCAGATCAGGCAAATATGTCTGCTTGTAAATGGAAGAGTATAGTTTGTTAAGGATAGGATTCCTTAATCTTTTTATGTATTTTTATTCTAGTAATTATGATGTGTAGGGTGACCAGATGACACCATCTTACAGGAAAATTTCAAGTTTTGGACTTTGTTTTAACAATTATTTTTACGAGGTCTGTCAGTTTCTATTGAAAAAGAACCATGAATGTGTCCTTGTGTAACGAAACTGGTGTTCATGTAAAGTGCTCTGATACCCAATACCTTCGGGTCTAGTTCGCGCTATATAAAACTCTGGAAAAAAACCAAAAAACAACCATGATTACAATACCTGTAATGTACTAATTATTTAATTAAAGGAAACTCAGACCTCTCAAGCAGCATCCACGTGATATTGGTTAATCTGGCCATCCTTATGGTGTCCTACTATTTATATTTGATATAAATAATCCCAAGTGCATTTTTTTATTTTTTGAAAATGTTTGATTTCATCTACTGTTTATAATCTTGTCATAGTTGTAAACAACAGTCCAGTTTAGAAACGTTTTCTCTACTTTGTGTATAGTTTACTCTCTAGCATAGATGTCTTCTTTCTGCTTTGTTGCGCAATATTGCTAATAGGATTTCATATTAATACATTTCCCTTCTTAAACAGCAAATTTTCCTTTCATGGCATTGTGTCTATAGTGCACACTCGGCAGAAGAATGGTCTTGGGGATATACCTACATTTTTTCAATTTCTAATACATTTTGGTAGAAGCAGTTTGTGCTTCCCAGGTTCAACAGCTTGGACTGTAACACACCCACGTGGGATGAGGAAAGTAAATAAAGCTTATTCATAGAAAAGCAGAACACGCGATGGAAAGCTGTAGATAATTTAGACCACTTCCTAAGCATTCTCCATGGTTTGAAAAACACAAAACGAAATATGAAGCATGCATCATTCACATCATTCACAGTCTACTCTCAGTTGACATTGATTTGTATACCCTAAATGAGGGTCCGGTATGGAGATCTTGCTGACTGTCTTCAACACTGAAGAGCTTTACTCTCTGTGGAAGGTGGCTCTGTGAAAAGCCCAAAATAAGGTACAAATACTTTCTTTTTGTGTCATTATATTTATTTGATTACGAAAGCTATGTTATATGGTATCTATTTCATGGTGAAGAGGCCTTTTTTCTGAATTATGACCTTTGAAACGAATGCTAAACATTAAATAGTCTTAATCAGTATAATAATAAAAACAGAATGTATGTTGATTAAGCAAATGTAATATGTTGTGTAAGTTAGAAGAGGGCGTGACTTTCGAGTAGGGAAATCTTCAGTTAGTCATCCATCAACAAAGTTAATAAGTAGCTAATTGCACTCAGCAGCTTTGCATTGTATGATTTGTCATGCTTTATTCTCATGTGGATTAGTTACTGGTAAAGTTATTTAACCATAGCCTAAGCACAAGGGGTTGCAGTGGGGGGGAGCGGGTGCCAGAGAGCTGCTGCCCACTCTGCACTAAGTTCCTACAGCCAGAGTCTAAAATCACCTCTATCCTACAGCTAACATGCTCAAAAACACCAAACAAAAGCATACCTAAATAGTGTCAGGTCAGAGAAGGTACTTGGCTTGATCACACAGCTGAGCACATTAGGGGATGCCTGAAGCCAGTCCACTCCTTCAGCAGTTGCTCATGCCGGCTGAGAGTTCTAATGGAGTGAAGAGGGCCATGTGATAACTCCATTCTGCAGTAATACAGCTCCATGTGGGTACCGGCAGACGAGGGGCCATTGTTGAGTGGCGCTCCGGCAGAGGCCTGCGCTGGTGTTGACCTGATTCGCCCTGGAAGAGCTCATAGATGGACTGCACTGGCCTACTTGGCAGTGGCAGACCCCACCACCATCATCTGGTATACATCGCCGTGCCCAGTTGAAGATGGGAGACAAACACATGAGAACACAGCTAGAAAAAGGCAACATGGGAGAACTGTGTTATCACTCATGCCTACTGTGTCAAAGTGCGGTGTGGTGTAACAATTCTAGCATGCTCATTGGGAGCCCAAATTCATTCTGCATATCTGGCATCAGCAGGTTTACGTCTGTCAGCCCCTTGCAAGTGGAGCCCTGACACTCACAAACCTGCTAGTCACAGGAAAACAACTACCAGAGCCCACGCAGTTGTGGGATAGCAGAGTTTCCTCTGATCCGGCGCTGAAGCTAATGATTCTCTTGAAACTAAACGTAGGTAAACCAGATCAGCACCACTCCAAACTGTCCTACAATCACAAGGGTGTGATGAAGCAAGGAAACACAGAGGTGGGGGTTACAGCCCTCAATGGACAGCCGATTTAAAAAAAACAACAAAAAAAGCACTAATACTCTTCTACTGGACCTGAAAACTGGCTGTCCATAATAGAATAATAGATGAGAAAAATGACTCATTGACTGTGCGCGTAGACCAACTAAAGGAGAGAATAGGCAGAGAGAATTGATATGGTGGAGTGAGGGATAACTGACTGCGAGAACAAAGTTGTGGTACATGACATCCATCTAACCAAATGTAGTAAAGAACTGGCTGAAATCAAAACTAAAAATGAAGATTTGTAAGTCCGCTCAAGAAGAAACAACTTACTGGCACTGGACATCCCCAAAACTATGAACATGAGCAAAATAGAAACTTTTATTGAGATGATACTGGCAGACATATTCATCAAATCATCTTTTTTCAGAGAACTTAATTGTGGAACATGCGCATCAAGGGCTCATGCAGCGCCCCCCTCCAGGCACTCCATCATGTGCCATAATTGTGCACTTCTTAAACTGTAGTGACAAGGTTACTGCACTTCTCTTGGCCCAATAAAGGAAGGATCTCCTATACCAGAACTGCACAGAATTGTTGTTTACTGACCACTCTTTCTGCAACTCCTAATATGTAAGATGGCGACTGCATGCATGATCACATGGCAGAGACAATAGGATAGTTTTGATATAATGTTGAGTTGTAATAATTTGTTAGTTATTTCCTATATACCTAGATAGACACCAGGGCTGCAGCAAAATGGCATAAGGCTGCGGTAACAGGAAGCCCCCAAGACTAAACCCCTTTTTTGTTTTTGTTTGATTGAGATAGTTCGTGGACCAATAGGAGGTTGTGTGGGTGGGGTAGGGTTGATTTTGGCATTTTTGCTAAACTGAACATGTCATATCAGATTGCAAAGTATGCCACACAACCGACATGTGATTACAACACTCGTACATGGTATCCATACTCACGCGTCAGTGCAGTGTACAAAACAGTCCCTTACAACTCGGATAAATCGGGAATCGGGTCCTGTGGGGGTTGCGGGGGTCAGGGGGTCTGGTGCTGGACGCAGATGTGCTTGCCTTTGGCGCGCCAGCAGTGCGCCCGCTGCTCGTGACCGCGCAGCAGTCTGCATTTGGAGGGGAGGTGGGAGGGACGAGCAGCTGGGAGGCGGGAGCGGGGCAAAAGGGGAGGGGAGGGGTCAGAGGTCAGCTGCAGAAAACAAAGGAAAAACGGCTCACCACTAGGCCACCAGGGATGAGGCGCAGGCGGGAGCCTGTGGGTGGAGGAGGGCCTCGAACTCGCAGCAGCAGCGAGATCCAGGTGCAGGGACACGGGCGCAACAGGTGGAGCTGTGCGGCGTAGGGAGCGACCTGCCTGGAACAGGTTCAAGGGTCGCTCTCCTCACCGTGCAGCGCACGCCATGGGAATGGGAGGTGGGAGCAGCTGGGAGGCAGGAGCGATTGGGCGAGCAAGGGGGGCAGGGCCGCAGGGAATGCAGCTGCAGGTGAGGAGAAGGGTGAAAACACTAGGAAGGGCTGAAGGTGAAAAACAGACCGAGAACGAAATACAGGGGCAGTAGAAAACAGACTACAGTGCAATTACAATACAATTACAATTACAAATACAGTACAATTACAGCTAAGAAATAAACAAAGGAAATAAAGAAATACAAACAAAGGGACAGAGCGAGCAGACAGATACTTACGGCTCACCACTGGGCCACCAGGGATGAGGTGCAGACGGGAGCCTGCGGGTGGAGGAGGGCCTCGAACTCGCAGCAGCAGGGAGATCCAGGTGCAGGGACACTGGTGCAGCAGTTGGAGCTGTGCGGCGTGGGGAGCGACCTCCCTGGAACAGGTTCAAGGGTCGCTCTCCTCACCGTGCAGCGCACGCCATGGGAATGGGAGGTGGGAGCAGCTGGGAGGCAAGAGCGATTGGGCGAGCGAGGGGGGCAGGGCCGCAGGGGATGCAGCTGCAGGAGAGGAGAAGGGTGAAAACACTAGGAAGGGCGAAAACACTAGGAAGGGCTGAAGGTGAAAAACAGACCGAGAACGAAATACAGGGGCAGTAGAAAACAGACTACAGTGCAATTACAATACAATTACAAATACAATACAATTACAGCTAAGAAATACAAAAAGGAAATAAAGAAATACAAACAAAGGGACAGAGCGAGCAGACGGATACTTACGGCTCACCACTGGGCCACCAGGGATGAGGTGCAGACGGGAGCCTGCGGGTGGAGGAGGGCCTCGAACTCGCAGCACCAGGGAGATCCAGGTGGAGGGACACTGGTGCAGCAGGTGGAGCTGTGCGGCGTGGGGAGCGACCTCCCTTGAACACGGTCAAGGGTCGCTCTCCTCACCGCGCAGCGGCCACCATAAGAAGGGGAGGTGGGAGGGAGGAGCAGCTTGGAGGTGGGGGCGATAGGGCGAGGGGGGCGGGGCCCCAGGGGACCCAGCGGCGGGAGAGGAGAAGGCTGAAAACCCTAGGAAGGGCTGAAGGGGAAAAACAGACAGAGAACGAAATACAGGGGCAGTAGAAAACAGACTACAGCGCAATTACAATACAATTACAATTACAAATACAGTACAATTACAGCTAAGAAATACAAAAAGGAAATAAAGAAATACAAACAAAGGGACAGAGCGAGCAGACAGATACTTACGGCTCACCACTGGGCCACCAGGGATGAGGTGCAGACGGGAGCCTGTGGGTGGAGGAGGGCCTCGAACTCGCATCAGCAGCGAGATCCAGGTGCAGAGATACGGGTGCAGCAGGTGGAGCTGTGCGGCGTGGATAGCGACCTGGCTGGAACAGGGTCAAGGGTGCGACATGAGAAGAGACCAGGATGCTAAGAAATAATCTTTCCTGTCATAGGTACCCCGGGCATGGGAGTAGAAGATGTAATCAGTGGTGTGGGGTGGAAGTGACGCCACATGTCCACTAACCCTAAGTCGTGCAACCACTGTTGGCTGGTGATGGAAGGAGCCCCTGTCTGTCCCTGCCTCTGAATCGAGTGGTCCAGTTGGCCATCGAACACAATATTCAAGTCAACCCCTATGAGAATTTGCCAGTCAAGCGAAGAAGTTAAGTCCCCTACTGCCTTAAGTAAAAACACCTCTTGGCCCTTGTTGGAGGCATAAATAGTGGCCAATGTTAGTGTGCGCACCCCATAGGTCACGGAAAGTGTCAGGAGACTCCCCTTAATCTCCGAGATCGTTGCCCCCACCCTCCATGAGAAAGTTCGGGCAACAAGGATGGCGACCCCAGCCCTCTTGGTAAGAAGGGAAGAAAAATATTGCTGAGGGAAGGGCTTAGAGCACAATCTATGTGTGTCGCCGGGTAGCAAATGGTCTCCTGCAACAGACAGAAATGGGCTCCAGAGCTTTCCAAATAAGACAGGACAGGTCTACGTTTAATAGGGTTATTGAGTATCTTCACATTCAAAGGCATGATCGTGACATTCATCTACGCAGGTGCTGCGGACAGTTTGCGCTGCGAGTGTGAAAGGGCCACTGCCGCTTGCTACAGCCAGGCCCTACGAGAGCCTGGACAGAGTGACCCAGACAAGCGAGAGTCGCACACACATAGGAAAGACAAATGAGGCACAGTGGGGGGGGGGGAACCCATCTACGAAGACAACAAAACCCCAACAAGGCAATAACATAGGTATAATGCAATAGAACATAGAGTCAATGTCCGGAGCGTACTGCTCCCAGGAAAGAAAGTAAAGGGTACCTGTGGCCCGCGGCTCCCCGCTCCCACCAGGCAAGGCCCATGTAGATATTGATAAAGTTGCCAACGTTGGGCAAGGGTGCTAACTTCAAGCATCCTTTCTCAGTTGAAGCTAGTCCCGCCTCACTCCAGTGGTGCATCTGTAAGGGACGCCAACACTGCTTGCCGCTCCCTGGCCGTAGTGTCCGAGTCAGGATGTGCCGACTGGCTTGGAGGCTTTAAAGGTAGTCCATCCATGGCCGCTCTGGCGAGAACGACTGTCTACTTGAGGCTGGTCCGTGGCGGGTTCTTCAATACCCAGGAGTTTATAAGCCACAGAGAGTGAGCGGAGATGTCTCAGTTCCCCTTTGTAAGGAAAGATCAGTCTGAACAGGTGCCCCCAGGAGTATTTAATGCCATCTCCTTGGAGGTGAAGTGTAATCGGACGGAAGGACTTGCGTTTAAGCAGGGTGGAGGCTGCTAGGTCCAGGTCTACCGTGGGCTTCTTGCCTTGGTAAGTAAAGTCCAAGCGGCGCCGGGACTCGCAGAGGATCCTCTCTTTTAGTTGGTAGTCATGGATACAGGTCAGTATGTCCGCCGGGGGAGCAGGGGTTGCCCTCTGTGGGTCCACCCTATGAGGGCGGTCTAACTTGATCGGGAAGTCCGGTATTCTCTTAGTATGGAGCGGAAGAGGCCTACCACCAGCGCCTTGATGTCACCGTCTCCCTCGCCGTGTGCCATGTCGCGGATGCAGATGTTGTTCCGCCAGGACCTGTTCTCCAGATCCTCCGTGTGAGCCTGTAGGTCCAGAGTCTGTTCTTGTAGCTTGAGGGCTCCCTGCCAGAGATTCTCGATATCTTTGTCACGGCTATCTTCGCGCTCCTCCAAAGTGTTAAGTCGCTCCACCAGGGAATCCACGTCTCGGCGCACTTCCCAAAATTCCGCAGACAGCTCGCGCTTCATTGCGGACAGGTCTTCTCGGAGCGAGGAGAAGAGTGACCCCGGGAAGAATCAGCCGACCGGGGCCTCTGGGCCCTCGCCTCCCTTTGACTCATCCACAGCCTTAGCTCCAGGCTGGCTCTCCGTCTGTTGTGGCGATTAAAGCAGGAGGTCTTTCACTGACCTGTCTTTCCTGCCCTTAGGGGCTGCTATAACTCCTCCGTGAGCAGGGTTCTCGGATGAGACGCAGGCCGGGTGCAAGAGGCTCTACATGAGGGGCAGGACTGTGTGTAAAGGTGGAGCGCTGTCTGGAAGAACGATATTGCAGCTAGTGGGCACCCCCGGAATGCCTTCCCTGCGTAGGCCTACTACTCGTGTCTCAATTCAAGCACTGTATGGTGGGCGAGATAATCACCAGCAGCCCGTCACTTGGGCCCCACCGCTGCAGCGCTGTCTAACCTCAGCCCGCCTCCTCTCTCACCTCTTGGTTAGGGCTACTGACGAAATGCTGTCTGGGCCTAGCCACTCCACAAGTCTTGCCCCCCCAGCAGTTTTCAGCTTTAGGCCCAAGTCACTCAGGGCTGCAGCGATACAGGGGGTCATCGCCACAGAGCCGATGGGTGGGGGAACACAGCCAAAGCCCCCCAGCCAGGAGCTCTTGTGTCCTTGTGTGTTTTGGTGCCCCCACCAGGCCTCCATGCAGTGTGGGTCCTGTAGGCAGCACCGTAGGTCTCGCCTCAGAACCAGCCCCGTAAGCCACTCTGGCGCAGCCCCAGGTCACAGGGGGCCGCCGGGGCCCACGACGACAAGCCCCAGTTCAGGCTCTCTAAATGAGGTGTGCAGCAAGTGATGTGGCAGCACAGAGACGCCGCGTGGTCAAAGGAAGCGGCGGCTCTGCCCTAGCGTGGCCACTAAAGATGAGGCCCACTCGAGCCCATGAAGCCGGGGCCTCGCGTGAAAATCGCCGTCGGAGTCTGCTGCTGCCGCCCTATGACGCGTGGGCCCGCTTCTTGCCTCACCAAAGGGAGCTGCTGTAATCTTGTGCTGCAGCTGTCCCCTATCCCTGTGGGGACCGCCGGGGATCTCTGGCAGTCGTCTTTCTCGCCACTGGGTCTCCGTGGCCGTCCGCAGATGCCCAGCCACGCTCCACAGTGGCACCGGAACTGCTGCCGGGACCCCAACAGCCCCCCAAGAGTGTGGTGCCGTCTCCGGGATGAACCTTGCAAGCTTTGGTGCCCCTCCCGCCGCCGGCGATAACAGGCCCGGCAGGAGCGGAGAGCCAAATCTATCTTTATTTATCTATCATGATAGATTTGAAGTTGGCACCAGACCCTGTGTTGGCGTTTCTCGGATATGTTAAAGCATTACAAAAACCTGTGCATAAGTTCTCAACCACTATTATGAGCCCAAAGACTTGTGGCAGAAAGATTTATTTACTGTAATAAAAATACTGAATTATACAAACAACTACAGCTTCCCATCACTCGCCCTAGAAACCTTTGGTTCCCACTACACCTTTTTATGGCCAATAGGGTATGATCATAGACCATATATGCTGCATGAACTATATGATGTGCCTACCCATGTCCTAAGCTTCACCAGCAGCATAGGTGTTCACTAAATATATCGGTATGTATGCCTGCCCACGATTCACATAGATAGACACAACATAAGGCCATGACTCAATCAATCAATCAATCAATGCATTTGTAGAGCGCACTACTCTCCTGTGAGCTGGGGAGTGGGGGGGCAGCTACTGGTCGAACAGCCCGGTCTTGCCGCGTCTCCTGAAGGTTAGCAGGTCCTGGGTTTGACGCAGGTGGGCGGGGATGGAGTTCCATGTCTTTGCGGTGAGATGGGAGAATGATCTGCCGCAGGTGGTTGTTCGGCGGACGCGTGGGACAGTGGCGAGGGCGAGGTTGGCCGAGCGAAGCTGGCGGTTCGGGTCGTGGAAGGACAGACGTTTGTTGAGGTATGCTGGTCCGGTGTTGTGGAGTGCTTTGTGAGCGTGGGTGAGGAGTTTGAAGGTGATCCTCTTTTTGACCAGGAGCCTGCAGATCTCTTAGGTGGGTGGTGATGTGGCTCTGGCGAGGGAGTCTGAGGATGAGTCGTGCGGAGGTGTTCTGTATGCGTTGGAGTCTCTTCTGGAGTGTCGTCATGGTTCCTGCATAGAGGGTGTTGCCGTAGTATTGTATTGTATTGTATTGTATTAAGGATTTATAACGCGCACAGCTACTCTGAGGAGTGTCCCGGCGCGGTACCAGCAAGAGAAATGAAGAGGGAAAAAGAAAAACTAATAGAATAAGAAAGTTTTGAGTTGTTTCCTGAATAGGATGGGATTTTGAAGGCTGCGGAGTTCCAAAGGAAGGGAGTTCCAAGACTTAGCCGTCAGATAAGATAAGGAGCTACCACCTTTTCTTGTCAAACGGATTTTGGGCACAGACATCAAACACACATTCGAGGATCGAAGGTGTCTGCCCGGAACGTAAAACGAAAAGCGTTTCCTCAGGTACTGAGGGCCGTGTTCGTAGAGTGCTGCATGGGCTGTCACCAAGGCCTTGAAAAGAACTCTAGCTTTTAGTGGCAGCCAATGTAACCTACGAAGATGGTGTCTGACGCTGGTGTGCTTGGGTAAATCCAACAGCAATCGCGCTGCGGCATTCTGCACCACCTGCAATTTATCAATAAGATAACCAGGGAGACCAACATATAAGGCATTGGCGTAGTCAAGGAGGGAGGTGACCAAGGCCCGGATTACCGTTTCTTTAGTGGCAAGGGGCAGCAAGGGCAAACATTTCTTGAGCATCTTTAAAATGCCAAAGCAAGTACCAGTCAGTTTACTGATTTGATTATGAAAACTACGTTTTTCATCAAACCAGATCCCCAGATTCTTCACAGGGAGACCTGATGGAAAAGGAGGTGAAACGTCGACTGGCCAACAGGTATGGAGGAACCCAGGAGAGAAGTCCCCGAAAAACAATATCTCTGTTTTATTTTCATTACATTTCAACTGGGCCGAATTGAACCAGTTGAACACCGCAGACAAACAAGATCTAACGTGGTCAGTACAGGGCTCATGCTTTTTCCAAGTAAACAAAAGCTGGGTGTCATCAGCGTACACTACCACTTTAGCACCAAAGTCCTCTGCAAGCTGAATAAGCGGGGTCATGTAAAGATTAAACAACAGCGGACTTAGTGTGGAACCCTGAGGGAACCCCGTGAGAACATCTTGGATAGTAGAAGTAAAAGGGGGGGATCCACACTTGCTGAGTTCTACCGGTGAGAAAAGACTTAAACCAATTCCATGCGGGTGCCGACGATGCCGAGCTTGTGAAGTCGGGCCAGAAGGAGAGCATGGGGGACGGTATCAAAAGCGGCAGAGAGGTCCAAAAGGACCAACATTGCCCTGCCCCCAAAATCTAATGACTCCCGGATAGCCTCAGAGATACCCGATTGCGATGAGTGTAATAGGCCGTGTTGTCCGATATAGGCCGTGAGTTGTTTGTTCACAAGTTTTTCACAAACTTTGGCAACACCAGGCAATAATGAAATGGGACGGTAGCTAGAAAGGGTATGAGGATCAAGCGTAGGTTTTTTCATAAGAGGGACCAGCATGGCCTGCTTCCATGAAGAAGGAACCGTGGCCGACCCTAAAGAGGTGTTGATCAGCTGGTTCACCAGGGGATTAATGTTATGGGCCGTGCAAGCCAAAGTTTTTGCAGGGCAAGTGTCTAACGGGGAACCAGATTTTAGAGTAGCCAAGGCAGCCAAAGACTCCTCACGAGATATAGCAGAAATGGAGGCGAAAGAAATTTCAGATGAAGAGGGAGAATAGGAGTCAACAGACGGATGCAAGGTCTGAACTGCTGGAGGGTCAAAAATCAGTTGAAGAGATCTAACTTTGGACATAAAAAAATCCGAAAGCTCTTCACACCAACTAGACAAGGGTGTGTGCACGTTAGTCAGAGCTTTAGGGGAGACAAAACTTTTTACAATATTAAACAATGCCTTGGCATTATTGCCAGACAAAGCAATACGGTCCGAATAGTAACGTCTTTTAGCCGCGATAATAGCCGCATAATAAAGTTTTTTAGCTTTTTTTAATTCCATCTTATCCGTGACATGGTGATGTTGTCGCCATCTTCTTTCAAGCCTTTTGCACTGTTGTTTCTGTGATTTAAGCACAGGCGTGAACCAGGGGCTGGACAATGGCATGTTAGGGCGACGAGGTCTGACCATAGGCGAGAGATCACAAACCGCCCTATCAATCCACTCATTAAACTGCCCCAAAGCCTGGTCCAGATTTTCCGAAAGGTGTGGCAAACGGTCGGCTAACGCGGTGCACAGAGATACAGGGTCAATCTTCTGGGGCACCCTGTAGGGAGTCGCACCACGAAGCCTAGACGAAGGAAGACCCTTGGTGATATTCCACGCAAATGGAACCAAATAATGATCAGACCACATAACAGGCAGCGGAGGATTCACTACCACCGGCAAACTAGAGCAGACTACATCAAGCGTATGGCCAGCACTATGGGTGGGAGAGGAAACATATTGGACCAATTTGGCAGAATGCAATAAAGAAAGAAAGTTACGCGTATCGTTCCCCTCAGGGTTATCCATATGGATATTACAATCGCCAAGGAGCAGAAAGTGAGAATAGCGCACAGCTCGAGGTAGAATCCATGTGTCCAGCAGCGTGGGAAAAGAGCCTAAAGGGCCAGGAGGGCGATAGAATACAATCCCACCTAAACAATAATGGGGGGAGACTTTTATGCAGAAATCAAGGGCTTCAATTTCAGGGGAATCAACAAGTTCAGAGAAACGGCACTCCCATTCTTCTCTGACAACAACTGCCACACCTCCTCCTCGCCCCTTTGTCCTGGGGCAGTGGTGAGGCGAAAACACACTTAGTGCATTAATAGGAGCTAGTGAGTGCAGCATCCCACCTTATACCACAGCTACAGGGATCATTGAGTGCCAACAGGTCATTAAAGCTGTAATGAATGTAGTTACCACAGTTAAAAGTAGCATCAGGAACAGGGGGCTGGCGCTGGCCGATGCCGGGACGCTGACGGGTGCAGACGGGCTTGCATTAAGCGCGCCTTCGGCGCACCAGCGGCGCGCTCGCGCTATGCGCATTTGAAGCCTCAGCCCTTTGAGCCACTAGAGCACGCACTAACTAAGATGGCGGCTCGAAGAGGCACCACCAGGAAGTGAGGGCGACCGAGAACGCGAGTAAGAAGCAAGACTACGAGAAATACTCCCCCAAAATAAGTTCCCACACACAGTTCGTTTTTGTTTAAAAAGTTTTAAAACCCAGAACCATACATATTACATCACATTAAAAGCTATTCGGATTTCCTTAAGCAGAAAGCTGCCGTAACGGTGATAAATCAAAAGCTCAAATGCTGGGAGCCGCTGCGTGCTCGCGCTATGCGCATTTGAAGCCTCAGCCCTTTGAGCCACTAGAGCAAGCACTAACTAAGATGGCGGCTCGAAGTGGCACCATCAGAAAGTGAGGGCGACCGAGAACGCGAGTAAGAAGCAAGACTACGAGAAATACTCCCCCCAAATAAGTTCCCACACACAGTTCGTTTTTGTTTAAAAAGTTTTAAAACCCAGAACCATACACATTACATCACATTAAAAGCTATTCGTATTTCCTTAAGCAGAAAGCTGCCGTAACGGTGATAAATCAAAAGCTCAAATGCTGGGAGCCCAGCTGACAAGTGCTTGGGTGACCGTTCTCATGGTTTCGGTGGGGATCCATCTGTAGATCTTGCGGAGCATTCGGAGGGTATTGAAGCAGGAGGAGGAAACAGTGTTGACTTGCTGGGTCATCGAGAGCTTTGAGTCCAGGATGAAACCCAGATTGTGTGCGTGGTTAGTGGGTGTTGGGGCAGCTCCCAGAGAGGCCGGCCACCAGGAGTCGTCCCATGCGGAGGGGGTGGAGCCGAGGATGAGGACCTCCATTTTGTCTGAGTTCAGCTTCAGTCGGCTGGTCTTCATCCAATCTGCGACGGCCTTCATTCCCTCGTGAAGGTAGGATTTGGCGGTGGCCGGGTCTTTGGTGAGGGAGAGGATCCGCTGTGTGTCGTCGGCGTACGAGACGATGTTGAGGTGGTGTGCTTGGACGATGTTGGCAAGCGGTGCCATGTAGATGTTGAATAGGGTCAGGCTGAGGGATGATCCTTGGGGTACGTCGCAGGTGATCGTGGTGGCTTCGGATTGGAATGGGGGAGGTGGACTCTTTGGGTTCTGCCGATGAGGAAGGAGGTGATCCAGTCCAGGGTTTTGCCTCGGATCCCTGCGTCATGGAGGCGTGTATGCAGGGTGTAGTGGCAGACGGTGTCGAAGGCGGCCGAGAGGGCCAGGAGGATGAGGGCCGCAGTTTCACCCTTGTCCAGTATGGTCCTGATGTCAGTGGTGGCGATTCGGGCGGTCTCGGTGCTGTGGTTGCTGCGGAAGCCAGATTGGGACGAGTCCAGGACATTGTTCTCCTCCAGGAAGTGGGTCAGTTGTCTGTTGGCGGTCTTCTCAATGACTTTTGCCGTGAACGGGAGCAGGGAGATTGGTAGGAAGTGCTTGAGGTCCTTTGGGTCCGCCTTGGGTTTCTTGAGGAGGGCTTTGATTTCGGCGTGTTTCCAGCTCTCTGGGAAGGTGGCGGTCTCGAAGGAGCTGTTGATGATCTTTCGGAGTTGGGGTGCGATGATGGAGCTTGCCTTGTTGAAGATGTGGTGGGGGCAGGGTTCGGAAGGTGAGCCGGAGTGGATGGTGTTCAGGATTTTGATGGTGTCTTTGTCATTGACGTTGTTCCAGGAGAGCAGATGGTCGGTGTGTTTGGTGGGTGATGAGTCGGGGGTGTCGGCGTCTGTCGTCGGTGCCTGAGTGTCGAAGCTGTTGTGGATGTCTGCGATCTTGCGGTGGAAGAAGGTAGCCAGGGAGTTGCAGAGTTCTTGTGACGTCGGTACGTCATTGGAGCTGGAGCTGGGGGTGGCGAGTTCTTTCACTATGTTGAATAGCTCTTTCTTGTTGTGTGCGTTGTGGTCGATGTGTTCCTTGAAGGAGGTTCTTTTGGCGGATCGAATGAGTTGGTGGTGCTTGCGTCTGACGCTCACAAGGGCTGCGTGGTTGTCTGGTGTCTGGTCATTGCGCCATTGCTTCTCGAGTCTTCTGCAGGTGTGCTTGGTGTTCTGGAGGTCGGCATTGAACCAGATGGCTCTCGTGTCATTGCGCCTGTTGGAGGGTTTCCTGATCGGGGCTAGAGTGTTGGCGCAGTCGTCGATCCATTGTCTGAAGTTGTGGGCTGCTGCGTCAGCCTCGGAGGCCTCGGGTGGAGGGTCTTGGGCGAGTGTGGTGATGAGCTGGTCTTCGGTGACGTTTTTCCAGTTACGGTGTGGGATACTTTGCGGTTGGTTGTGTGTGGTGTGTTTCTCGAAGGAGAAGTGGATGCAGTGTTGGTCGGTCCAGTGGAGTTCGGTGGTGTGGCTGAAGGGGACCTAGTAGCTTGCAGAGAAGATGGGGTCGAGCGTGTGTCCAGCGGAGTGGGTGGGTGTCGTGACGAGTTGTTTGAGTCCAAGGTTGGTGAGGTTGTCCATCAGTGTTGTGGAGTTGTAGTTGGTGTTCTCAAGGTGGAAATTCAGGTCTCCGAGGAGGATGTAGTCTTTGGAGGCGATGGCGTGCGTGCTGATGAGGTCAGCGATGGATTCGCTGAATTGTGATCGCGGCCCGGGGGTCTGTAGACGAGGGTTCCTCTGAGTGTGGTGTTGTTATTGACGTGGATTTGGAAGTGTGGGTGTTCTGCCATGCTAAGGCCGTCTCCGGTGCTGGTTGAGATGCTGATGGTGTTCCTGTGGATGATGGCGATTCCTCCTTCTGGTTTCTGCGTGTGACCTTGTAGCCGTCCGGGATGGCTATGGCTATGTCCGGTGCCGAGGAGGTGTTTATCCTGGGCTCCGTCAGGAAGGCGACGTCCGGGGCGGAGGAGTCGAGCATGTCCCAAAGTTCTACGGCGTGCTTGTGGACTGAGCGGGTGTTGAGCAGTATGCAGCTGAGATGGTTGTGGCCTGCAGTGTAGGAATGGGCAGGACGTGCTGGTGTGCGCTGGCTGGTGTAGCTGCAACTTCGGCAGGTGAAGGGTCCGTGGGTGAGCTTCGGGGTGGCCTGGAAGCATGTGGAATTTCAGCCAGCGTCAGGTCGTGTGGAGGTTGCAGGGGCCAGGGGGTCTGGCGCTGGGCGCGGACAGGTGCAGATGGGCTTGCCTTAGGCGCGCCCGTTGCGCGCGACCACGCAGCTGTCGGAATTTGAAGGGGAGGGAGGAGTGACGAGCAGCTGAGAGTCGGGAGCGGGCAGAAGGGTAGGGGTCAGAGGTTAGTGGCAGAAAACGAAGGAAAAACGGAGGGAGGCAAAATACACAGCAATGGGGAACAGATGGGAAGGAATACAATTACACAGTAGCAGGCATAAATTAAGTAAAATAGAATAACGGAAATAGTATCAGACAGTTACAGAAGCAATCCCTCAAGAAGAAAAGAAGAGACCAGGGTAGGCTCGAACCCTGCAGCGGCGGCTGGCTGGACACGAGGCGGCGCAGAGTATCGCTGAGCTGAGCTGCCGGAGAGAGTGAGGTCCTGGGACCAAGGTCTGAGGACTCACGACATTTGTTTACTGTGTCCTAAACTGAACCCAAGCTGTGGAGGGTCTGGGATCTAATTTTGTTCCAGCAAGATGGAGTTCGACCTATTCTCATGCTTCTCCATGATTTTAACAGAAAAGAGCAGCAGAAAGATTGGTCTAATTTTGAAAAGGAATGTTTTATCTACATTCAATTTCTTTAATAAAGGAACAATGAGCAGCTTTTTCCTTTGGTGGAACCCGAGTATTATCTATAGAGGTATCGTAGACATCAAGTAAAGGACTGGCAAGTTTGGAAGTAGCTGCTTTCCACAAATTAAGAGGAATCGGCTCCAAAGGCAATCCTGATGAATTGTTCCAAACAGAACGGATCAAAGTGATCCAAGCAAAGCACTAATTACACTTCTCTGGTCACTGCATCCCCACCTGGTGTGTGTGGGACTTCAGCAGTTTTGACTAGACTGAGCTTGGACGGCCCACATTAGGACACATTGAGACCCGGAGGGAATGATTAACTAACACATCTGGATAGAACAGCATATTCTCAGCAGTGGTTTCTCCATTAGTGTGGAGGAGCGTCGCCCACCGTGCTGCCGGTGCAGCAAACATGAAAAATAAAATGATTTTATTACCGTTTCATTTTTTCATGCCAGCCTGAGCCAACTGTTGGAGCGGAGTCATTACTTCTTACTGGCAATAGGGGAGGTGGAGTGGTGCACACTTAAAGTTCAAAGTGTGCATGTCACTTTGGTCAGCTGTCTTGCAATGGCCAGCCTGACATACGTAGTTTAAACTTCTCCAACCCAAGCTGTCTTAGCTGGGTGGAGATCAGGCACAGGCTTCCAGTGCTTGTAGGAGTGCTGAGTCAGCCTGCTCCAACCAATGCTGGTGCTTCTGTCATGGTGTTTAATAGCATGAGAGCAGCGTCTGGATAGGTTAGGAGAGTTGGCTCCGAGACTCCTTGCAGCCCTTTTGCCATGGACTGCGGTAGCAGAGTAGGGAGGTATGTTTTTAAAAATATTGTTTTATTTATTTTTAAACACTGCCAGGCAGTGTGAAAAACTTGCACTGCCTTCAGGTTCAACTCCAGCGCTCTTAATCATGGCCTGTAATAAACACTGTTTAGAACAGCCCATGATTGAGAGATTTGGGGTTGCGCCTAAGGGCATTTCTGGAGTGCCGGAAAGGGGGTCGATCATATCTGCCTGATCGCCCAACCACTTTCAAAAACAAGCAGCCGCCATTGCATATTCTGTGTGGAAAATCTCTGCAAGTAATACATTATAATGTTTCCTCAAATAAATGTGAAAGTTTACTTGCTAGTCCCTTTGATTGCTGAGAAGCAGATAATGCACACTTTGGGACAAACAAAGCTCAGACTATTTAAATATTTCGGAGGAGTGTTTTCTGCTAAGATCTTTTTAGCGTAGTATTCAGATTTAGCTGTGACTAGCATTTATTTATAGTGCATCATGGCCTTTTTAGGGGGTAATTTGGAGGAAGGGGAATAGTACAGACGCCAGACTCTCTCCAATTCTTTACAGCCACACTTGACCTCTTTTAATGAGGAAGTATACCAATAGGTTGAAGAAGTGGCATAACGATAATTGAGGGGGCCCCCCTGCAAGGTACGTGGAGGGGCCCCCTCCGGACTCTATCAGGAGCTCCCCGGCCGAAGTGCAGTGCTGAGGGGGCCCCCTGGAGCTTGGCCCCCCCCCCGCACTGCGGGGGATGTGGGGACCTATGTTACGCCCACAGGTTGAAGGTCTGCTGCTTTTTGTACCAGCCTTTTTTAAAGGTGAAACTGCATCTTAGCCTATATCAACCACTAGGACATGACTTTTAAATCCTCAGCAGTGAAATCCAATATAGGAGCCCTGTCTTTCGTACCAAGTCAATGGACAAAGTCTGGAATGGATAACCTACCCCAAGGATGGATCCGCATACTCGCATTAGCTCCTCCTGTGTGGAAGAGACGTACTTCTTCTACTTGATAGTAACTCTGACAAAAAGAATGATGAGAACCACACCTGGGGTATAATTTTCCTGCAGTTCACTGCCTCAGATGGGCCAAAAATCAGATCCAGCACATGGCCTTTTTCATGCATAGACCCCAGGACAGTGACCGAGCTCTAAGGAATCCATCCCATTAATAAATTTAAAATCCAGTTAACTACAGAGTGATTCTGGCCGTATAGTTAGAGTCCGGGTCCACCAGCGCTATGAAGTTGGTATGGAATAGTGACAAAGAAAGAAGATCTAAGAATGAATCTAAAAAGGCCCCTACTCGATTGGGTGAATAATAACATTATTTTATATTAAATTAAAGAAAGGAGCCAGACCTTAAACCTTCTCTTTCAGGATTAGAGACAGATGTACAAAGATATTTTCAAATTAAACCCTGCGATTTGTAAACTCATGGTACTTGTACCTGCAGTATGGGTTTCAAAGAGGGTAACAACAATTAGCAAAGGGCGAGCTTTCCCAGTTAGACCGTGTAGGAAAGTAGGATCTGCTTATGGTTACCCCCACTTTTTGCCCGGTGATATGCTGTGTCTGGCTAGCCTGACTGGGATCCAGCTAACCAGGACCCCAGTCTCTGTGCTTTCTCCCCTAAATTGGTAATGGTGAGTACTTGGGTACATCCCAGATTGGCTTCTGGTGTACCCTCATAAGTCCCTAGTATATGGCACTGAAGTACCCAGGGCATAGGTACCCCAGCCCCCCCTCCCTTGGGCTGAAGCATGCATTATGCCACCCATGGGAGACCACTCAAACTGTGACTACAGGCCTGCCATTGCAGCCTGTGTAAGTAAGTGGGTGCTTACGACAGATATAGGTTTCCCTATATCTGAGGTCACTACACTTAAAACCTATAAGTCATCCCTAAAGCAGGCCTTTCCATCCTGAAGGCAGGGTGCTCATTTCTAAGTGTTAGGGTGCCCCTGCATGAGCAGGACACCCCTACAACCTTTGGAGTCCATTATCCTGGGTTGTAAGTGCATCAGCCATTACGACATATAGAGTGGCCATGCGTCACGCGATGGCTAACTCTAAACTGTCTGTAACGAACCCTGTCATGTTTGGTATCAAACATGTTGGAATCATACCCCCACACCATAGACAGTGTGGGTGGTATGATTCCATGAACGGTAAATCTCCTCTTGGAGGCCGTTAGTGCTCCCGGTACAAGTCTTACAGAACAGGACAGCAAGCTAGGGCTGCTGCCGACCAGAGACTCGATTCTGCCCTCCTGCTGCTGACCCAGCTCGAGCAGGGGAAGATAGAACAATAGATATCCTGTCACAGGGAGGTGTCACCACCTCCCAGACAGGGATTAGTCTATTGGGGCAGGGTGGGGGCGCTGGCCAGCACCACTGAGACTGCTTCAAGGGCACACTTGGTGCCTTTCTTGCATACTCCAGTTTGAACCAGTTCAGGGAGCCATTGTCTCCTGCCCTGGCATGAAACTGGACAAAGGACATGGGAGTATCCTCCCCACTGTCCAGTCCCTACTCTGGGAGGGACCCCTGAATCATCACAACCCTTTCCTTAGGGTACTTAAGGGCTTACCTGTTTGTAGGTCCCTAGATTCATTGTGGTGTTCGATTCAGATTAAACTCTGCGGTATCTTCAACGGTCTGGACACTGACTACGTCGTGCTGACCGCATCGGACTGACCGCATCAAACTGCGCTTTGGGGAACCGAGACTACAACCGGGAAGTCTCCGTCTCCTCCAGGTCTCATCGTCCTGCAAGTCTGCTGCCCCGTCAGTATCTGTGCTCTATACAGGTTTCTCACAGGACCTGTAGACATCAAAGACATCGAAGGAATCTCCCTTGGTGTGAAGGAGTCACTCCCCTGCATCTGCAGGCACCGCAACATAGCTGATCGATTTGCTGATCTTGGGCTCCTAAAGACTCCAATAGGCTCAGTTCCACAGGTGGTGGTTATACAACTCCCTCGAGGCCTGCACTGTCTTCAGACGGAGTCTGAGGTCAGTATCCCTTGCGGCACTGCTGGAACCGAGACCCTATGCACTGCGTCGGCTGGCTGTCGCTAAGGCTGGGCAACTCTTGTCTCCAGAGATCTTCTGGTCCTTTCCAGGGACTTCTTTGATTCCAGTGGGCTTCCCTGTTTGCTTGAGGCCTGCTCCGACTCACCTGCACTTGGTGAGTACCTTGGACCTTGCTGGTCCTAACTCTGCACCTTTTTTGTGTGCCACGTTGTTTGCAGTTGCCAAGGCTTGTTGGTGCCCCCGATAGACACCGGCCCCTCAACTCTCGACATCTGACGTGGGACAGCTCGTGAACAGCTCCTGGTCTTCCACAGCGTCGCCTGGTCCACACAGCTGCAGCTCCAAGGTCATCGTCAACTCTCCTGCATCTCCCAACATCGGTGGGCATTCATCTCCCGTGCCTCCTGGTAACTCCTGAGTGGCATAGACTCTGTCCCCTGTGCTTGCAGGTACTTCTCAACTTGAATCCACCTTTGGGTTCCACTAGACACTTTCACCTTCAACAGCGGCATCTTCCTGATGTCCTCTATTGAGTTCGACGGGGGTTTCCGATGCCACTTCACACCTATGTACCCGGCTTCCCTGTTGTACGTATTCTGGTTCCTAGGGTATCCACTGGTGGAGTGGCTCCCCAACCTTTCATTCTTCCACGCGGTTCCTCCAGGGTCCAATGGGAACGGTCCTTCTTTAAAATTGCAACTGCGACTTACACATTGACTTAAATTGAGCATGCGGTTCTGTTCGCACTCTGCACTCTGCCTCTGTGGGGTTCTTGGTTACTTACCTTTTTAGTTTCTTGGGTCCCCCGTACTTCTACATCTTCTTGGTATAGTCTTGACTGAGGTTGTGGTTTACATCCCACTATCTTAGTATATGGTTTGGTCTCTTTCCCCCCCTACACCCTCCCCGGCGACCACTGGGTATTTGTGCTACTTACCTGTTTTTATTGCAATTTATTGTGTGCATTGTGTATATCTCCGGGTAGGAAATATTTGTGTTAGTGAGTGTCTTATAATAAATACCTATTTTTATAAATACACTGTGTGCTACTTTTTCACTTAATCTATACCAATAAAATTAAGTTCTGGTAAAACAAGCTGCTTCTCACTCCTTCTGGACTAAGCCTGAAGGCTGCTCTCCACAGCTACCACTTAGAGAGCTTTCTAAGGTTATCTAAGACCACTAAAATCACCATAAGGGTTGTCTGCATTAATGCAGGGTGCTACACTTACATAAGTGAGCATCATATACTAAGCCAGCCTCCTACAAACCTCTTCCCCTTTCGGAATAGTGTCAGTGGGGTGAGCCCCAGGGGTGTGGGGGGGATAAGAACAGGCAATGGTCAAAGGGACCACTGGTTACTCTGAGGTTAACCTAAACAGGAAAGCTTTTTATTAATTTAAATTAGTACTGGTATTTTTAATGAAAAGGGGCTGCTGTTAAAAGAAAAAAGGAATGTAAACACAGAAATGGTGGTCCCCTGTTTGTACATCACCACCCCTGTGTTTATAGCCAATCACAGGAGGTCACAAATTGCAACCTGCCTAAATTATGTACATTAGACAGGCCGGTCTGCTACTAGAGATATTGTGACCAATTACAATTCAGAACGAATGCAAAGAGACGACGCACAAATTACAATCACCATTTGCAAACGGTCTATTTGTAAATCAAGACCTAAATCTCAAAACGTCTTAATGTGTTAAGCAAAAACTAAAACAAGTTCCCAAGTCTATGCCTCAGTGAGCTGGCAGCATTCACTTACTGTGCTTCTTTGGTTTCAACCACTCAACTCACACATAATTTTTCACAAAAGTAGGCGCCTAAATGGCAATCATTTCTGAACAAAAACAAATAAACATCACATCATACTGCAATCGCAATCAGCCCTCGCAGTGCGGAATTAAAGACAACATTTACACGTGTACTTTAAGAGTCGCAAATATGTTAATATTCAAACTATTTACAACAATAGATCAATGTCTATTCTTGATCCACAGTGAGAATGTTGATCTGCATTTGTGTGACGGAGAGCAGTGGTTCATTTTATAACAGGCTTGATGCTCATACGCTTCGGTTCATCGAGAGATTTCTCTAATGTTCAGTGACTAAACCCACAGTTTGCCAGGTTTGCCTGAGTGAAGTCTCTGAGCAGGCTCATGTTCGGTGTCTGTGGAGTAAATGATACATTTTCCTATTTCTTTCCTTTTTCTAGTGGGGGTGAGATGAAGAGCAAATGACGCCGATTTTGTAAAGCGCCATCAATACGTTTCAGCGTGAAGCCAGGCGCTATCTTCCTATGACAGTAAAGGAGATAAAAAGGCAATCAGAAAAACAAGCACATGAATGAAAACAACAAAAATCTCTCACCTACTCACAGGAGACATAGGGGCATTTGTCTCATACTGTGGGGATTCTAAATTAATCAGACTGTCCATTTATACTTGGAACTGTAGGGCAGCAGTGAGGATCTGAATGGAACTCTGGCATCTGCCTGGGTTAGTCTGTAGGTATCTAAATCCGAAAGGCGTCACACTCTATGTTTCTGTACCTGGCAGAGGTGGTCTCCTGAAGCACTGCAAGTACTTTACTTCAAGAATGTAAGCAAGGCCAGGGGGTCTAATGGGAGACTTGAATGTGTGTGGTGAAAAGAAGCTTTGATGGCTGAGTATGAACCTGAAAGGTGAGAAACGACTCCTGAGTGAGGCTCCCAGTTTATGGTATTTTTAGACTTCTGTCGGCATTTATGCATATTTAATGTGTTCTCATTTTTGTGCCATTTGTGCATATTTTTGTTTGGTTGGTGAAAAAGTTAAGTTGCTCCTGATGCGGAGCAGTTGTAGGGAATGAGTTGGGGCTCACCCTGCTGGTTCAAGTTGGAACCACTAGGCACCTTGAGGTAGAGTGTTTACTCAGATAATCGGGATCACAAGGGGCCTGTCTCTGACTCCTGGCCACCTGCCTGGTTACCATTGGGCTGGAACAGGGCTTTCACCAAGTGCCCATCAAGGTATCAGTGAGGACTTCGTTAAGGAGAAGCGAGGGCTCATAAGTGGCTTGGCCCACGCTGCAAAATGTCTGTGAGGACATTAGTCTTGGTTGCAACCAAAGGCAGCTGCAAGTCTGTGACCTCAGCTACCCACTGTCCCACTACTGCAACTGGTGCACTCTCCTCCGTTAGTGACCCAACTGGTGACTCTGACCCTGTATCATGAGAAGAGGGGTATCAAGCCACTTGCCTCTTGTAAGTCCATGTAAAAAATGTTCCTTGTCCTAAGGAGGGTTAATACACTATCCCCTTCCCCATCATGTTCAGAGTTAGTGCTGATGAGACAGTGAAGCCTCGGATGGTGCATCCAGCACGGTAGAGGCCTTGGTACAGAGTCAGGCTGTGTAGGACCCGTTACACTTTAATAATTTTGTAGCTTGTGGTTGGAACAAAGTAGATTAGGCATCAGAATCAGCACCAGATAGATCCTCTATCGATGCCAGGCGCGTCATAAAAACTGTCAAGGAGGAACAGTCTAGTACAGTTCCTGATGCGAGAGAAGACATGGGTATCATAGTTGGTGCAGTACCTAAAACAGACCCTAGAATGTCAAACGACACCAAGAGTGGCAGAAAACAGACAGCAGGGCCCTATGGGTCCTTAGAGCCCAAAGACATATAAGAGAGAGCGGAAGTGGGCTAAACATCGCAAACATGGCCTCTTTGAAGGCCTTGATCTTCTGAGGTGTTGCTGAAGGCCTGGGAAACGCAAACCAGGGTCAGTTGGGGAATCGGCTCCATAACCAGGGAGCCCAAGGGGGACCCACTGTCACAGTTATGGCCTCGCACCTTGTCCTTGGATTTGGAGTAGTGGGATGATGTTGAGTCTTGCTTGGCTTTTTGTCCCTCCGTTTGGACTTCAACTGCAGAGCAGACTTCTCATAAAAGGCACCGGAGCTACGGCGAGTTGATGGCCGTGACCTGGAATGGGAGATGCACTTACGCAAGGGTCTTGAACTTCTTATGATCAGTGATGTACAGCTGCACTCCTCAGTCCCGGATCACATGTGGGTGGTGGACGGCACACTAGTCACACAATTGTGAATCGTGTCCCAAACTCAAACAGCAGAGAACACCTTGTGTGGGTCACAGACTGACATCTGTTTTCTCACTCCTAGCATGACTTGAACCCTGTAGTTTCAGGTAGGGGAAAATCATTCCATGCCAAATCTTTTAGTAAGGACTCTTCGGAAGGCCAAAGTTCTGGGTGGCGGAGCTCCATATCTGAGCCGGAAGGTACGGAAAAAAGGAACTGACGTCAGCATGTAGGGATCGCATTTCTATGCATGCAGAAGCTTTGCTCGAGAATAGTTCAGAATCCGGTCTGGTGTTTGGTGAATATTCCAAGGAGAGGAACCAAAATGGATGCAAATTTAAAATCCAGATGTACTTACTTGCAATGTAACAATATCCGAAGTAACTGTGCGATACCCTTATTATTTAAACACATATAAAAATCATCCCAGCTGCAACTTAACTTTTTCACCAACCAAACAAAAATATGCACAAATGACACAAAAATGAGAACACATTAAATATGCATAAATACCGACAGAAGTCTAAAAATACCATAAACTGGGAGCCTCACTCAGGAGTCGTTTCTCACCTTTCAGGTTCATACTCAGCCATCAAAGCTTCTTTTCACCACACACATTCAAGTCTCCCATTAGACCCCCTGGCCTTGCTTACATTCTTGAAGTAAAGTACTTGCAGTGCTTCAGGAGACCACCTCTGCCAGGTACAGAAACATAGACTGTGACGCCTTTCGGATTTAGATACCTACAGACTAACCCAGGCAGATGCCAGAGTTCCATTCAGATCCTCACTGCTGCCCTACAGTTCCAAGTATAAATGGACAGTCTGATTAATTTAGAATCCCCACAGTATGAGACAAATGCCCCTATGTCTCCTGTGAGTAGGTGAGAGATTTTTGTTGTTTTCATTCATGTGCTTGTTATTCTGATTGCCTTTTTATCTCCTTTACTGTCATAGGAAGATAGCGCCTGGCTTCACGCTGAAACGTATTGATGGCGCTTTACAAAATCGGCGTCATTTGCTCTTCATCTCACCCCCACTAGAAAAAGGAAAGAAATAGGAAAATGTATCATTTACTCCACAGACACCGAACATGAGCCTGCTCAGAGACTTCACTCAGGCAAACCTGGCAAACTGTGGGTTTAGTCACTGAACATTAGAGAAATCTCTCGATGAACCGAAGCGTATGAGCATCAAGCCTGTTATAAAATGAACCACTGCTCTCCGTCACACAAATGCAGATCAACATTCTCACTGTGGATCAAGAATAGACATTGATCTATTGTTGTAAATAGTTTGAATATTAACATATTTGCGACTCCAAAAATCATAATTCCAGTTAAACTGCTTCAATTTTGCTAATTTTGTTGTCTAAAATTATATAAACAACTGCTTTATTTTTATAAATTAGTGTTGGATTTCTTTCGAGTCGTGTCAATTACTTATTGTACCTGTTGTTGCTTTGAAATGCTTAACACGTGTGCCTCTAGTAAAGCCTGGCTGCTCTCTGCCACACCAGCAGGACTGAGCTAAGGATTTATTATTGTGAATCCAAGGACCAGCTTTGGGGTATCGTGATCGTATTACATGGTGAGGCCTAACTAGCCGCACCACATAACACTCCAACTTCCGACATACATAGGCAGCAATAATCATCCTAGCCGCCACAGCAAACACCGCAGTCCTTGCAAAGCCGGGGGCATGGGTCTTGCAGAAAATGTGCAAGCCAGAAAAGGCACCAGTCCTCCCTGTCCCCCTCTCCTGTCGCAAAAACCACTAAGATGCTCTAGCTTGCCCTTAGAGACCCAAACTCATCCCCTGGGGACCAGGATTCAATTAAATCTTCCACTGTGGCTATAACCAATGAATCATGCAAATCGTTCTGCATTGCTGTGTATCCTTTGTTTATCCTAAGCCAAATCTTCCCTCACATCCAACTGACTTTCAGATGACCACCTCTCCATTCTGTTACAGGGGGTAGGAGTGTTGCTCTCTAAAAGTGCTTTTGAGAGGGTTCTGGACTTGGAAAGAGAAGAGGGCTGTTACTCCTGCTACATTCTTGTGCTAAGACAGGACGGAGACCCCACCCCATCATGGACCCCTGGCCCCTGAATGCCTTGCTGTGGAGGCACAAATGTAAACTTCTCACGCTAGCCCAGATCTTGGCTGCTCTGGATTTGGGGAACTAGATGATGTCCTTGTACTTACAGGACGTATATTTTCATATTACTTGCTCTAGTCCCACAGGAGTTACCTTGGGTTAAAGTCAAGCAGAAATATTTGTAGTTTGCAGTGCTCCTCGTTGGCCTCCTCATTGGCCCTTGGTTGTTCAAGAAAATGGTGCTGGTGATAACTGCACATTTCATAGGTTGGAGATAACAGTCTATCCCTGCTTCAATGACTTGCTGTAGAAGGTGGGCTTGCCACATACAAGCACAGACTACCTTCCCTTCAGGAGAGGCTGGAACAGGTTCTCACAAGCATCACTGCAATGTGGTATTGAAACAAGCAGGAAGGAGTGGGATCCTGCAACCTGTGTTAGGAATCTCTGCACCGCTGCAGTTCGTTGAAGCATCAGGGCCTTTCCCTGATTGCAATTACAGTGATTGCAATGTTCCCCTCACTGCAATGGTTTTATCCGTTCTGCGTAATCGGGAATGTATGTATTGCCAAAATTTAGAAATCCTAAAATGGATTTCAACCTTTCCAGAGTCGTTGGAGGTTGGAGCAATGCATATTTTTCTAAACATTTAGTCACCAGGGTTTTGCCTTCAGTTGACAATTCATACCCCCCAAAAAATACGCTTAGGTAGGCAATTTGTTATTTTTTTAAATTGAATCTGTCGCCCAAGTGAGCACACCCCAAAATGATGTGGTCTACTCTGGTCAAGTGCCCTATAAGGTCATCGTCCTTTCAGTATATGTCATCGACACATGACAATAGCTCATCATCAAAGTTTTCTAATAATTCTGTGACTCTGGCTGAAACCAAAACTTATCAAAAGAGGGGGGGGCCAAGGAGCTAATAAAGGTCCAGTGTCCATGCTCCAAATGCTTAAGTTTCGTTAACACAAGGGGCACTGTTCCTGTATGCGGGGTGCAAAAGTCACTCACGCATGAGGGTGCAATAAGTCACCCGTGCAATGAAAAAAAGGGGTGGGGGGATAGAAGAAAGAAATTAAGATATCCTAGGTAAAAATGGGGGCCCATTCATGAAGTGGAACAACCACTTGTACTCTGTTGCCCTCACACACCCCAAGGGGTGTCATGCTTCATCATCGGGCTGTTGCTCCTCGTGGGGCCGGCGCTGCAATTCCCCACGGATCCCCCGAAGGGTCTCTTTGTCGGAGATCTTTTTAGGCCTGCCGGATGGTGCATGTGGGTGTGTGGGGTATGGGTCCAATTGAGGGTGAAAGTGGTGCGTGCAAAGTGGTGAGATATTTAATAAAGGGTAAACATGCAGCAAATGTATGGATAGTAAACCCTTGGCAGATTGCCTGCTGATTAAAAACTTGCCCCGGAAACATACTATGTCCGGGTGTCAAAAGGTCATAGGTCGACATGTTTCGCGCCTGTGTCGCCTTAAGGGTCGTTGGCGCTTCTTCAGGACCAGAGCAATGATATATAAAGTGCACGTGATAAAAATTCCTAAACCCTCTAAATCAAAAAAAGGGGCTGGGCAGTAACCTGATTACCATTAGTACGGTTACAGCTGCATGGTGAAAGAACGCTCCTGATAAAAACCTAGGAGAAGAAACAGAAAAAGCAGATAAGAGCATCAGTAACAACTTGATGTCTCATAATGTGACACATCTGTATTCACATCAATAAAAGTAATAAGCAAAGAAACAGGCACAGGGGGCATATAAGTACGTTCAATGGGGCAGTGGCCCAGTGTGGTATTATTGAAACACCATGCCATATGATAATGTCAATATCGGTACCACTCGTAACCCTCCCAAGTGGGGATTATGCCTTACAGTAACAGCAGCTGATAAAACGAATGTTGCTTCGCCTATTGGCGGTGCCGTGAGGTCATCGATTATAAAAGGGGCTTACCTCATAATGTTATGAGGGTACCTCCGCCGGCAAGAGCAGGGAATGCCCGCAACATTACTGGGCTGTAAAAAAATGGAGATGGACACATAGATGCAGGAACAGAAACCCAGCACAGACTTTCCTGAGCCAAACGCTCACCATGTCTAAATTTTATGCCACGGGAATCTACTTACTGTTTCTCCGGGGGGGCTGCCTCCTCTACACCTACCCCTTCCAAGTCACTGCCGGGAGTGAAACAGTGGCCGCGGAACTTGGTGCTAATAAAGAAGTGAGGTCAGGTGTGGGCGTATACAATTTCCGAGTTGTCCTCACAGATCAACATGGAGCGCGCATGCGCACAAGCAGGGGTAAACAGCGCATGTGTGTAACAAGGGAGAAGATCTCTCGAGCACATGCGCAAAAGCTAAATGGTCAGCCGCATACCAAACTGGGCTAAGAAGTAGCAAAAAAATTCCTTTTGGCAAAAAAATCTTTTTGGCAAAAAAATCTATTTGGATCGTTGTAATAGCGATCACGAAATTGCCCACAAATTGAAGTGCCTGCTGACCACTGCCTTGTTACTCGCGCTAAATATCCTGCCGCAAGAACGCCGCTCCCACGTTGTTAATCCGGGAATACCCCGTGCTGAACAGAGTAAGAAGAAGGTTTGTGTTCCTAGTGTCAGTGAATATACCAACTAAATCTTCTAAAGTTAAGACCATAGGGAGGTAGTGGGTTGTGGTGGAGAGGTGTCTTTAGGGTAGTGACCCTTGTATACCCTCAAGACTATTTTCTCATTTTTCAGAAAAAGAGGAAGGGGGAGTTCATGTAGATAAGACCCCTAATTAAAGTAACAATGTCTCGTGTGCCCGTAGAAACGGAAAGAGAGAAAGAGCAAATATAGTACTGGCCCTCGGCTGAACCGCCGTGCATAATTAAACATATCAAAAGAGGGGGGGGGGCAAGGAGCTAATAAAGGTCCAGTGTCCATGCTCCAAATGCTTAAGTTTCGTTAACACAAGGGGCACTGTTCCTGTATGCGGGGTGCAAAAGTCACTCACGCATGAGGGTGCAATAAGTCACCCGTGCAATGAAAAAAAGGGGTGGGGGGATAAAAGAAAGAAATTAAGATATCCTAGGTAAAAATGGGGGCCCATTCATGAAGTGGAACAACCACTTGTACTCTGTTGCCCTCACACACCCCAAGGGGTGTCATGCTTCATCATCGGGCTGTTGCTCCTCGTGGGGCCGGCGCTGCAATTCCCCACGGGTCCCCGAAGGGTCTCTTTGTGGGAGATCTTTTTAGGCCTACAGGATGGCGCATGTGGGTGTGTGGGGTATGGGTCCAATTGAGGGTGAAAGTGGTGCGTGCAAAGTGGTGAGATATTTAATAAAGGGTAAAACATGCAGCAAATGTATGGATAGTAAACCCTTGGCAGATTGCCTGCTGATTAAAAACTTGCCCCGGAAACATACTATGTCCGGGTGTCAAAAGGTCATAGGTCGACATGTTTCGCGCCTGTGTCGCCTTAAGGGTCGTTGGCGCTTCTTCAGGACCAGAGCAATGATATATAAAGTGCACGTGATAAAAATTCCTAAACCCTCTAAATCAAAAAAAGGGGCTGGGCAGTAACCTGATTACCATTAGTACGGTTACAGCTGCATGGTGAAAGAACGCTCCTGATAAAAACCTAGGAGAAGAAACAGAAAAAGCAGATAAGAGCATCAGTAACAACTTGATGTCTCATAATGTGACACATCTGTATTCACATCAATAAAAGTAATAAGCAAAGAAACAGGCACAGGGGGCATATAAGTACGTTCAATGGGGCAGTGGCCCAGTGTGGTATTATTGAAACACCATGCCATATGATAATGTCAATATCGGTACCACTCGTAACCCTCCCAAGTGGGGATTATGCCTTACAGTAACAGCAGCTGATAAAACGAATGTTGCTTCGCCTATTGGCGGTGCCGTGAGGTCATCGGTTATAAAAGGGGCTTACCTCATAATGTTATGAGGGTACCTCCGCCGGCAAGAGCAGGGAATGCCCGCAACATTACTGGGCTGTAAAAAAATGGAGATGGACACATAGATGCAGGAACAGAAACCCAGCACAGACTTTCCTGAGCCAAACACTCACCATGTCTAAATTTTATGCCACGGGAATCTACTTACTGTTTCTCCGGGGGGGCTGCCTCCTCTACACCTACCCCTTCCAAGTCACTGCCGGGAGTGAAACAGTGGCCGCGGAACTTGGTGCTAATAAAGAAGTGAGGTCAGGTGTGGGCGTATACAATTTCCGAGTTGTCCTCACAGATCAACATGGAGCGCGCATGCGCACAAGCAGGGGTAAACAGCGCATGTGTGTAACAAGGGAGAAGATCTCTCGAGCACATGCGCAAAAGCTAAATGGTCAGCCGCATACCAAACTGGGCTAAGAAGTAGCAAAAAAATTCCTTTTGGCAAAAAAATCTTTTTGGCAAAAAAATCTATTTGGATCGCTGTAATAGCGATCACGAAATTGCCCACAAATTGAAGTGCCTGCTGACCACTGCCTTGTTACTCGCGCTAAATATCCTGCCGCAAGAACGCCGCTCCCACGTTGTTAATCCGGGAATACCCCGTGCTGAACAGAGTAAGAAGAAGGTCTGTGTTCCTAGTGTCAGTGAATATACCAACTAAATCTTCTAAAGTTAAGACCATAGGGAGGTAGTGGGTTGTGGTGGAGAGGTGTCTTTAGGGTAGTGACCCTTGTATACCCTCAAGACTATTTTCTCATTTTTCAGAAAAAGAGGAAGGGGGAGTTTATGTAGATAAGACCCCTAATTAAAGTAACAATGTCTCGTGTGCCCGTAGAAACGGAAAGAGAGAAAGAGCAAATATAGTACTGGCCCTCGGCTGAACCGCCGTGCATAATTAAACATATCAAAAGAGGGGGGGGCCAAGGAGCTAATAAAGTTCCAGTGTCCATGCTCCAAATGCTTAAGTTTCGTTAACACAAGGGGCACTGTTCCTGTATGCGGGGTGCAAAAGTCACTCACGCATGAGGGTGCAATAAGTCACCCGTGCAATGAAAAAAAGGGGTGGGGGGATAGAAGAAAGAAATTAAGATATCCTAGGTAAAAATGGGGGCCCATTCATGAAGTGGAACAACCACTTGTACTCTGTTGCCCTCACACACCCCAAGGGGTGTCATGCTTCATCATCGGGCTGTTGCTCCTCGTGGGGCCGGCGCTGCAATTCCCCACGGGTCCCCCGAAGGGTCTCTTTGTCGGAGATCTTTTTAGGCCTGCCGGATGGTGCATGTGGGTGTGTGGGGTATGGGTCCAATTGAGGGTGAAAGTGGTGCGTGCAAAGTGGTGAGATATTTAATAAAGGGTAAACATGCAGCAAATGTATGGATAGTAAACCCTTGGCAGATTGCCTGCTGATTAAAAACTTGCCCCGGAAACATACTATGTCCGGGTGTCAAAAGGTCATAGGTCGACATGTTTCGCGCCTGTGTCGCCTTAAGGGTCGTTGGCGCTTCTTCAGGACCAGAGCAATGATATATAAAGTGCACGTGATAAAAATTCCTAAACCCTCTAAATCAAAAAAAGGGGCTGGGCAGTAACCTGATTACCATTAGTACGGTTACAGCTGCATGGTGAAAGAACGCTCCTGATAAAAACCTAGGAGAAGAAACAGAAAAAGCAGATAAGAGCATCAGTAACAACTTGATGTCTCATAATGTGACACATCTGTATTCACATCAATAAAAGCAATAAGCAAAGAAACAGGCACAGGGGGCATATAAGTACGTTCAATGGGGCAGTGGCCCAGTGTGGTATTATTGAAACACCATGCCCTATGATAATGTCAATATCGGTACCACTCGTAACCCTCCCAAGTGGGGATTATGCCTTACAGTAACAGCAGCTGATAAAACGAATGTTGCTTCGCCTATTGGCGGTGCCGTGAGGTCATCGGTTATAAAAGGGGCTTACCTCATAATGTTATGAGGGTATCTCCGCCGGCAAGAGCAGGGAATGCCCGCAACATTACTGGGCTGTAAAAAAATGGAGATGGACACATAGATGCAGGAACAGAAACCCAGCACAGACTTTCCTGAGCCAAACGCTCACCATGTCTAAATTTTATGCCACGGGAATCTACTTACTGTTTCTCCGGGGGGCTGCCTCCTCTACACCTACCCCTTCCAAGTCACTGCCGGGAGTGAAACAGTGGCCGCGGAACTTGGTGCTAATAAAGAAGTGAGGTCAGGTGTGGGCGTATACAATTTCCGAGTTGTCCTCACAGATCAACATGGAGCGCGCATGCGCACAAGCAGGGGTAAACAGCGCATGTGTGTAACAAGGGAGAAGATCTCTCGAGCACATGCGCAAAAGCTAAATGGTCAGCCGCATACCAAACTGGGCTAAGAAGTAGCAAAAAAATTCCTTTTGGCAAAAAAATCTATTTGGATCGTTGTAATAGCGATCACGAAATTGCCCACAAATTGAAGTGCCTGCTGACCACTGCCTTGTTACTCGCGCTAAATATCCTGCCGCAAGAACGCCGGTCCCACGTTGTTAATCCGGGAATACCCCGTGCTGAACAGAGTAAGAAGAAGGTCTGTGTTCCTAGTGTCAGTGAATATACCAACTAAATCTTCTAAAGTTAAGACCATAGGGAGGTAGTGGGTTGTGGTGGAGAGGTGTCTTTAGGGTAGTGACCCTTGTATACCCTCAAGACTATTTTCTCATTTTTCAGAAAAAGAGGAAGGGGGAGTTTATGTAGATAAGACCCCTAATTAAAGTAACAATGTCTTGTGTGCCCGTAGAAACGGAAAGAGAGAAAGAGCAAATATAGTACTGGCCCTCGGCTGAACCGCCGTGCATAATTAAACATATCAAAAGAGGGGGGGGCCAAGGAGCTAATAAAGGTCCAGTGTCCATGCTCCAAATGCTTAAGTTTCGTTAACACAAGGGGCACTGTTCCTGTATGCGGGGTGCAAAAGTCACTCACGCATGAGGGTGCAATAAGTCACCCGTGCAATGAAAAAAAGGGGTGGGGGGGATAGAAGAAAGAAATTAAGATATCCTAGGTAAAAGTGGGGGCCCATTCATGAAGTGGAACAACCACTTGTACTCTGTTGCCCTCACACACCCCAAGGGGTGTCATGCTTCATCATCGGGCTGTTGCTCCTCGTGGGGCCCGCGCTGCAATTCCCCACGGGTCCCCCGAAGGGTCTCTTTGTCGGAGATCTTTTTAGGCCTGCCGGATGGTGTATGTGGGTGTGTGGGGTATGGGTCCAATTGAGGGTGAAAGTGGTGCGTGCAAAGTGGTGAGATATTTAATAAAGGGTAAACATGCAGCAAATGTATGGATAGTAAACCCTTGGCAGATTGCCTGCTGATTAAAAACTTGCCCCGGAAACATACTATGTCCGGGTGTCAAAAGGTCATAGGTCGACATGTTTCGCGCCTGTGTCGCCTTAAGGGTCGTTGGCGCTTCTTCAGGACCAGAGCAATGATATATAAAGTGCACGTGATAAAAATTCCTAAACCCTCTAAATCAAAAAAAGGGGCTGGGCAGTAACCTGATTACCATTAGTACGGTTACAGCTGCATGGTGAAAGAACGCTCCTGATAAAAACCTAGGAGAAGAAACAGAAAAAGCAGATAAGAGCATCAGTAACAACTTGATGTCTCATAATGTGACACATCTGTATTCACATCAATAAAAGCAATAAGCAAAGAAACAGGCACAGGGGGCATATAAGTACGTTCAATGGGGCAGTGGCCCAGTGTGGTATTATTGAAACACCATGCCCTATGATAATGTCAATATCGGTACCACTCGTAACCCTCCCAAGTGGGGATTATGCCTTACAGTAACAGCAGCTGATAAAACGAATGTTGCTTCGCCTATTGGCGGTGCCGTGAGGTCATCGGTTATAAAAGGGGCTTACCTCATAATGTTATGAGGGTACCTCCGCCGGCAAGAGCAGGGAATGCCCGCAACATTACTGGGCTGTAAAAAAATGGAGATGGACACATAGATGCAGGAACAGAAACCCAGCACAGACTTTCCTGAGCCAAACGCTCACCATGTCTAAATTTTATGCCACTGGAATCTACTTACTGTTTCTCTGGGGGGGCTGCCTCCTCTACACCTACCCCTTCCAAGTCACTGCCGGGAGTGAAACAGTGGCCGCGGAACTTGGTGCTAATAAAGAAGTGAGGTCAGGTGTGGGCGTATACAATTTCCGAGTTGTCCTCACAGATCAACATGGAGCGCGCATGCGCACAAGCAGGGGTAAACAGCGCATGTGTGTAACAAGGGAGAAGATCTCTCGAGCACATGCGCAAAAGCTAAATGGTCAGCCGCATACCAAACTGGGCTAAGAAGTAGCAAAAAAATTCCTTTTGGCAAAAAAATCTATTTGGATCGTTGTAATAGCGATCACGAAATTGCCCACAAATTGAAGTGCCTGCTGACCACTGCCTTGTTACTCGCGCTAAATATCCTGCCGCAAGAACGCCGCTCCCACATTGTTAATCCGGGAATACCCCGTGCTGAACAGAGTAAGAAGAAGGTCTGTGTTCCTAGTGTCAGTGAATATACCAACTAAATCTTCTAAAGTTAAGACCATAGGGAGGTAGTGGGTTGTGGTGGAGAGGTGTCTTTAGGGTAGTGACCCTTGTATACCCTCAAGACTATTTTCTCATTTTTCAGAAAAAGAGGAAGGGGGAGTTTATGTAGATAAGACCCCTAATTAAAGTAACAATGTCTCGTGTGCTTTTGCGCATGTGCTCGAGAGATCTTCTCCCTTGTTACACACATGCGCTGTTTACCCCTGCTTGTGCGCATGCGCGCTCCATGTTGATCTGTGAGGACAACTCGGAAATTGTATACGCCCACACCTGACCTCACTTCTTTATTAGCACCAAGTTCCGCGGCCACTGTTTCACTCCCGGCAGTGACTTGGAAGGGGTAGGTGTAGAGGAGGCAGCCCCCCGGAGAAACAGTAAGTAGATTCCCGTGGCATAAAATTTAGACATGGTGAGCGTTTGGCTCAGGAAAGTCTGTGCTGGGTTTCTGTTCCTGCATCTATGTGTCCATCTCCATTTTTGTACAGCCCAGTAATGTTGCGGGCATTCCCTGCTCTTGCCGGCGGAGGTACCCTCATAACATTATGAGGTAAGCCCCTTTTATAACCGATGACCTCACGGCACCGCCAATAGGCGAAGCAACATTTGTTTTATCAGCTGCTGTTACTGTAAGGCATAATCCCCACTTGGGAGGGTTACGAGTGGTACCGATATTGACATTATCATATGGCATGGTGTTTCAATAATACCACACTGGGCCACTGCCCCATTGAACGTACTTATATGCCCCCTGTGCCTGTTTCTTTGCTTATTGCTTTTATTGATGTGAATACAGATGTGTCACATTATGAGACATCAAGTTGTTACTGATGCTCTTATCTGCTTTTTCTGTTTCTTCTCCTAGGTTTTTATCAGGAGCGTTCTTTCACCATGCAGCTGTAACCGTACTAATGGTAATCAGGTTACTGCCCAGCCCCTTTTTTTGATTTAGAGGGTTTAGGAATTTTTATCACGTGCACTTTATATATCATTGCTCTGGTCCTGAAGAAGCGCCAACTACCCTTAAGGCGACACAGGCGCGAAACATGTCGACCTATGACCTTTTGACACCCGGACATAGTATGTTTCCGGGGGCAAGTTTTTAATCAGCAGGCAATCTGCCAAGGGTTTACTATCCATACATTTGCTGCATGTTTACCCTTTATTAAATATCTCACCACTTTGCACGCACCACTTTCACCCTCAATTGGACCCATACCCCACACACCCACATGCACCATCCGGCAGGCCTAAAAAGATCTCCGACAAAGAGACCCTTCGGGGGACCCGTGGGGAATTGCAGCGCGGCCCCAAGAGGAGCAACAGCCCGATGATGAAGCATGACACCCCTTGGGGTGTGTGAGGGCAACAGAGTACAAGTGGTTGTTCCACTTCATGAATGGGCCCCCATTTTTACCTAGGATATCTTAATTTCTTTCTTCTGGCTGAAACCAGCCCGAGGCTATTATACCTCAGAGGTAAAAGGCAGAATTGTTTCTGTGAACCGAGCGCCGTGAAGGCAGTCCGATATCTGCTTTCAGACACTATATTTTGGCAGAAGAATCCATTCAAGATATCTGATGTTGTTTTGTATTTCTTCTGCACAATGTTATTCATCCGTGCAGCACTGTGTGCGTTCTGTGCTGCAGATATGCGAGTAGCTGTGTTCAGATGTCTGTTGTCAAATACCAGACAATATGATTGAACTGGTTTTATTACAGGAAACAGGATTATTCATAAAGGATGGTGCACATTTCTATTACACCTTGGTATTCTAGTTGTTCTAATATTCCATAAATTGTTGCTTCGCATCAGGTTTCGTTTGGTATTGTCTTTGAGGTTGTGGGGTTGTGCTTAATGGAATGTCATGATCAGGTGAACCGTCATGCCACCCCACATGGTTGTAGTATAATGCTAGACTATAAGGCGGACTCCAGCGGGTTAGTAACGGGCTGTGACCCTCCTGCTGGGAACACAGGCTGCTATTTGCTGTTGGGCTAGGTTTGAACGTGCTGCTGTTGCTACTGCTATTTTTCACACTTTTTAAAATCTTTAATAACGGTTTTATCTGTGCTGCATGTTTTAATGTTTTAGGGGGTGTACTAGTCTTCTGCACTGCTGCATGTTGCAGGGTGCAGTTAGGCCTCATCCCTACTTGTCGCCCTCTTTATTCCCTTTTACCCGAGTTTCGCGGGTGGGCTCCCTCTCTGCCTCCTTCAGATTGCGTACCCTCCTCTCCTGAGGCTTCAGAAATCCAGTTTTGGCACAGACTCAAGCGCCATCTTGGGTCGGTGGTCTAGTTGACCGACCGGACCTAGACACTCCCCTACTTAATGGGAGTTGCGTCGCTGATGTGCCAAAGTCAAGCCCGTCTGCGCCCGTCCGCGTCCGGACCGTGGACAAAGCCAGCCATGCTGCCCTTTCTTTTCCAGCAACCATTATCGCATGGTCCAGGGAGCAGCTTCTAGAGATGAACAGACTGACCTGTCCTGTGATGGCCAGCTGGATCTATCCCTGGCAGAACAGAAGTGGTGCTGCAGCCATTGCCCATTTGCCCTGGGGCAGTGTGCGAAGCTGGCCGCCTTGGGTCACACTGTGGTTAATAGGGACGCTAAGGCCCCGTCAATCCACCAGACGGCCTCTAGGGTTAACATTAAGGCATGTTTAAGAAACTGCAGATCTCTCCCCCAACACTGCGATGATATCTGGTTTTCCCTGGAGGCTAACTCCTGGGACCTAATGTTTCTAACTGAAACTTGGTTAAAGGAACGCTCTATTCCTGACATAAGGCTGGCGGTCCCGGAGGGCTTTCGGATTTCTGTGGCCAACCGGACTGGCCACAAGAGTGGGGGTGGGCTGGCCATCATTATGAAGGAGGGATGGGAGATCTCTTGCAGGAGTCTTGCTGGCCTGGGGTCAAGAGAGGCACTTTTCTACTGCATAAGGACCTTCCCTGCTCTCTCTGTGGCTGGCATTCTGGTTTATAGACCCCCTGACACACCTGCCAGCCACCTCCTTGCACTTTATGACGCTATTGCAAATCTGTCCTTGAAGCATTCCAATTTCCTTGTCCTTGGAGATTTTAATGACCACACGGACAATGCCAAATGTCCCAAGGCTGCACAATTGACAGACACACTGAAAGCTCTAAATCTAACACAAATGGTGTGCGCCCCTACTCATGTAGCGGGACATATGCTAGATCTTATTTTCACTAATATCCCCAATTTGAAAGTAGAGACTCCATTATCGCTAACCTGGTCAGACCACATATTAGTCCCTTTCGGCTTGATAAGCGGACTTTCTGACTCTATTGTTAGTTCGATAGCCATCCCAAGCAGAAATTGGTCGAAGGTTTCGTTAGGCTCTGAGCTACTAAACAATACACCTCAACTGACAGGAGACCCCAGCAGCGATGTGACTATTTTCAATTACTGGGTCACCCTTACCCTTGACAGAATTGCTCCTCTTAGGACGGCTAAATCATCTAGGAAAAAACCCTCTGCCCCCTGGTTTACTATGGAACTTCAAGTGGAAAAAAGCCTGTGCAAGAAGCTCGAACGCACTTGGCGGAAATCATATAATCCTGAGGCCAAGTGCGCTTACAGAGCAGCGTTAAAGAAATGTCTTGGGCTGAAGTGTAAAACCATTACCGACTTCTTTGCGAATCAAATCAGCTCTTCTGATAACTCAGCCAAAGAGGTCTTTAAGATCGTCAAAGGTTTTCTCAGGCCTAAGGGTCTGGACAGCACTATTGCCCCTTCAGTGACCATGTGTGAGGAGCTTTCAATCTTCTTCCTGGAGAAAATACCGCGTATTTACTCCTCTTTCACTCCGGTTGAGCTCCCGCTCTACTTAACCTTCCTTTCAGAGCCACGCAGCATCTGGTCCCAATTTCGCCCACTTTGCCTGGCGCCGCTCGGATAGAGCTAGATAAGGGTAAATCAGGTTCTCCTTTGCCCGGCGAAAATCTTTAAAGCACTTGCCCCATGGTTGAACCCCTATCTAAACCTAATCTGGAACTCCTCCTTGACTGCGGGTTTCTATCCCGCTGCCTGGAAATCGACTCGGGTATTGCCCATTCTGAAGAAACCTGATGCCGATCCAGCTGAACTCAAGGATTTTTGGCAGATCTCCCTGCTATCTGTTCCAGCCAAAATTCTGGAGAAAGAAGTCCAGAAGCAACTCTCCAACTTCTTGGAATCCAACAATTGCCTGCATGACTCCCAATCTGGCTTTAGATCCGGATACAGCACGGAGACCGCACTGCTGGAAGTTGCGGACACTGTACGGATAGCATTAGACCAGGGAAACTCCGCAATGCTCGTGCTGTTAGATTTATCTGCAGCTTTCGACACAGTGTCTCATCGGATTCTGCTGGAGAGACTTAGGCAATTGGGAGTTAGGGGCACCACACATTTAAAGCCCAGATCGGTCAAGTCTCCTCGGCCTGCTTTTGGAAGCTGAGAGCCCTGCGAAGATTTCTCCATCTCCTACCCATGAAGTGCTGTAAGACGGTGGTCCAGGCTCTGGTTACGTCTCAGGTCGACTACTCTAACAGTCTTTATATTAGTCTGCCGGCTTACTTGATCCACAGATTGCAGATCATCCAGAACGCGGCTGCTAGACTTATTAGGAATGTTCCCTTCCTGCATCACATATCTCCTCACCTGCGGAGCCTCCATTGGCTACAATGTTAGAAGGAGAATTGAGGTTCTGTCTATTGCCTTTAGAGCCATTCGAAATCGAGGACCTGGCAAATTGAAACAGAGACTACAACACTATCACATTGACAGGGCACTTAGATCCAATCATCAGAATCTGCACAAGATTCCCCGATTCTCTAGGGCTAGGCTGGGTGGACGTGCTTTTTCAGTGCGAACCGCCGCTCTCTAGAACTCCCTGCCTCTCCATCTTCACTTGCTGGTGTCAGAGTCGACCTTCAGGAAGGCACTGAAAACTTGGCTGTTTAGCCTTTCTTAGTCTTTCCCCTACTCCCCAGTTTGTCTGTCTGCCTAGCGCCGGGACACCTCCGTCGAAGGTAGTTGTGCGCTCTACAAATGTCCTATTATTATTATTATTATTATTAATGCTGGAGCTAGTGCTAACACCCACTTCCTGGCATATGAATGTTTAATTGATTCAGGAACGAGGTTGGAGAAAGCTGGCCAAATGACAGTTTCTCCTTTTGTGCAATCCGTCACAAAGTTCGGTGGCCAACGTATTTTGGCCAGCAGGATGTCATAAACCTGAACGAGTTCCTCTCAAAAGAGGACATTGATAAACCTGGGAATGTCCCCTCCTAACCGTAGTTGGACCTCATATAATCGGTGTGGGACACTTACCCTGGTATCCGGTGTTTCCACTGTGATATACTCACTCAGCGCTACTCCCACCAGACAGTCCATTAGGTTCTGGTGAACTATTGTGACTTCTACTGCGCTGTCCATCATTATCAATGCCCGCTCTGAGTTCAGAATAAGAGTCCTCAAAATCTGACTGATTTTTAGTCCGGCTAAATGTTTGTTTTCGAATTGAGGTTTATTTTTGTCTTCCATTTTAAGTATGTAGTCAGATGAGCATTGTGAGCCCTTCCTTTGTTGCACATGCTCTTCTGGTCTTTGCTCTGACCATCCTCCTCTCTCCTAACATCTATTGGAAGTATCCTGTAAGGAACGAGAGGAACGTGTATCAGTTTCCTGATACTTATCAGGCGGTTTAACATTATCAAGTTTACATATATTGTAAAATGTTTGGTAGCTTCGGGTACAGGAGACCCACCCCGTCATTTCGTTTTTTTCCTTGTTTTTCCTAGTGTCCCACTTCTTCTTTGTTGAGGAATTGGGGGCCAGCTGAGGGTTATCCTTTTCAGAATTACTCTTAACCTGTGGGTTTCTTGGTCTGGCTCCCAAATGATCTCTTCCTAGCATAGCATAGGTTTCTTCGATAATTTTAGGCAATTCGTGCTCCTGTTGGGCAGGAGTCAAATCCCTTAGACACTGGTGTATACCTAACTCTGCTGCTTCCCTTTTAATGTTACTGAACATTATGGCAGATACGGCAAAGTTGCTCATCAGTTTCATCCCTAAGTCCCGAGCAGGTGCTGCTCCGTGTTCATTCCACACTTGGTTCAGAACTTCAGGTAAAACTGCCAGCATTGAGGTACCGTGGATTCTGGTAGATACTGTAGCAAAGACTGTACCCCAAGTGGCACAATCTTCTACGGGGGGAGTCATCGCCATTGGCAAGCAAATTGTCAATCTTCTATGTTTCTCCTGCGGGCCCAAATGGGGGAACACCGCTTCACCCTGGTTTATCTTTTGTTCAATTCAAAATGGAGTTTCTTCTCTTTCGGTAGGAAATTTACCCATAACTGCATTCAAAGTTTTTGAGCTAAAGCCTGGTGTAGCCAACTGATGAGCAACTGCTTGAACTGTTCCGTGCAGGAGCAAGTGTTAATGTTTGCATTACATATTGTGTAAGACTTCTGTATATTGTTACTGGATTATTGCATAATCCTCTTATCTGACCTGCGGTCGGCAATCAATATTTGGGTATTGTGTGTAACCTGCTAGGGCCGGCCATGTCGCCCCCTCATTGCTGACTGGGCAAAGGGCCAGATGTATGACCCTTACAATTTGTGAGTTGCAAATTGTGCCCAGACACTGTTTGCAACTCCTAATGGGGTCGCAAATTGCATGCCTCATTAATATTAATAAGGCAGGTGCAAATTGCAAACCCATTGGGAATGGCTAGCCCTCCCAGGGATGGTGGCCTGCTGGGGTCAGCAGACCACCATGTCTGTGACTGCTTTTTCAATAAAGCAGTTTTTTTTTAATGCAGCCCATTATCCTTAAAGGAAAATGGGATGCATTTAAAAAATAAAAATGAAATGTTTCTGTTTCATTTTTTAAGAGCAGGCAGTGTTCTGTGGGACTACTGTCTGCTCTTAAAAAATATTTTCGCATCATTCACAAAGGGGAAAGGGTCCCCTGGGGGACCCCTTCCCGTTTGCGAGTGGCTTACCACCTACTTGAAGTAGGTGGTAAACTGCGAGTGTTTTGTGACCGCAATTGCTGTTGCAAAACAATTACAGATTTAAGTGCATGTTGGTATTAGGAAGGGACGCCCTTGGCACGCCCCTTCCTAATAGCGAGTCGCAAAGTCTATTTTGCATGTTGGTAATAGGTTACCAAGTAGCAAAATAGGGTTTGTACATGGGGCAGACCAATTTTGCGGTCACAAACGGGCCGATTTCCCGTTTGTGACCGTAAAAAACGGTCGTAAATTTGGCCCCTGGTCTTATATTTTGTATACTATGGGGTAGGGCACCTTTAAACCATTTAATATGCTCTTGGTATGTTAATGGTATTTCTATCTCCTCGTAAGGAGTGTATTAGTCCGGTGAAATACCCATTTAGATTCATCTGCAGCAGGGAATATAACCTAGGAGTAAAATACCTCTGTCCTAAATGCTTTGTGTGCCTTTACCATGAAGGTAACTTTCCCACTATCTAGGGTGAGGGCATGTTGTAGCAGTTTTTGAGTAGCTGCATGTCTGCAGTTCTCAGATACATTTTGTGTCATATTATGAGAATGAAGATTTACAGAATTAGGCTAACACAGTGGGATCAATTTCCTTTCAGGCGTGAATTTACCAACAGCCAATACATAGGATATAAGTACTCGGCTGAGGAGGATGCTCTCTACCACCACTGACGTGTATAGGGATCTCTGAGGAAGCATGGTAGAGCTACGCAGTTGATCTATACAGAAAAAGAAGCCAACCACCTTTGCTGGTGCCATTTCATGCAGTTTCCACCAATCAGTAGGAACTGCATGTTTGGGGGCAGCATAAACTTAGGATGGTGCCGAACTGATTCTATGCACTCTCACAGGATATGTTGTCCCTCAGACCAACTAGATCGCAGTGCCACCCTTAGCCCTCTAAACCTAGACAAGGTACACGTAGGGGTGTTCTCAATATTTATTGAACTGTAGTGATTCTTGCAAGAAAATGTGCTGCGATGATTCATAAACAGAAATAGACAAAAGTTATGGGTAAGAGTGTAAGAACCCGTCTTGGTCACGAACTGGACACCTTTTCGCGAAGATGTCGGTCAGCTGCTAGGGATAAAGCTTTGGCATACAGGGACCCCTTGAATTCAGCAGAAGTGTCTCCTCTGATTTATGTTATGAAACAAAGGCTATATATAGAAAATTGTATCCTTGCCTCAGGCCAAAATTGTAATGTGGCTGTAATTGTGTGTATTCCACAGATAGCTGCGTCACCACATGGATGAAATAATAAAACACATTTGTGTCACAGATGTGAGGCACCTGTCTAATATCAAGGCAGTGTGATAGTGTGCTCACGAAGTGTACTGTGTCAGCAAGGTCAGAGTTCCAAGAAACTAATCCAAGAGTCACAAATGCAAATGTGTGTCAGAATCGATATGGCAAATCGAAGGTTACTTTAGGAAAGGACCGTGTATATGCAGAAATGGCATTAGTTCCTACAGGGCATAACTCGGGCATACGGCAATGGCCTGCATTGCTTTTAAATGTGGTAGGCATCTTGGAGCCATTAAATATTGAAAGACTATAGACAGTTGTTTTCCAAATTGCCATTGTGCTTGAAGCCTTTTCTTTGCTGGAGACAATGTACTACAGAGGAACGAGTATCAAGCAAGCGGCCTGGTAGCACTAGCTGGAGAGCTTCTGGGTGATATTTAAAAAACCCAGAGGAAAGGGGAGAAAGAAAGAATGTCTAGTTGGTGTGTCAGCATCATTCTCATTTAATGCATGCACTAATTTGTCTCAGGATCCATCAATAGGTATTTTACGTAACCTCGCTTTTCCTCTTTATAGAGAGCTCTGCCTTCCCCTTCCGCCCAGTGCACCACTTCTTGCCTTCAACTCTCATAGTTGAGAGCTTCTTGGATAATAGTAGGGAAAAGTCCACAAATTTAGGGGCCAGATGTACGAGCATTTTTATCATTCGCAAACTGGAAATCAGCCTGTTTGCGACTGCTAAAAAGTGTGGTGGTATGTACAAACCCTATATTGCAAATCGGTAGATAATTACTGACTAGCAAAATATGGTTTGCGAGTTGCTATTAGGAAGGTGCGTGCCAAGGGTGGCCCTTCCTAATAACGAGTCACGCTTGTATGTACGACTGCTATGCGACCGCAATTGGGGTCACAAAACACTCGCAGCTTACCACCTAATTTAAGCCACTCGCAAACGGGAAGGGGTCCCTAAGGGACCCGTTCCCCTTTGTGAATGGATACGAAAATATTTTTTAAGAGCAGGCAGTGGTCCCACGGACCACCGTCTACTCTTAAAAAATGAAACAGAAACGTTTAATTTTTCTATTTTAAATGCAACCCGTTTTTCTTTAAGGAAAACGGGATGCATTTTAAAAAACTGCTTTATTGACTAAGCAAAAGACACACAGATGATGGATGGAATGCAGAACAAATCAAACATTCACCCCCAGTCAAGAGATCTGGGTTAAATCCATCATTATTTTGCTCACCATGCCACCCCAGTTTAGACCCAGCTATATGTGAATCAGTCTTGACCATGTGCCTCATGGGAACAGTCCAGCCCGAACTGCCAAGCCAGGTCTTCCCTGGACCGGAAACAAGCATGAATAAGCAGTCACAGACATGGAGATCTGCTGACCCCAGCAGGCAATCATCATTGGTGAGTGCTGGGCATTGCCAATGGGTCGCAAATTGTGACCTGCATCATAAATATTGATGAGGCAAGTCATTTGAAACCCAATTAGGAATCGCAAACAGTGTCTGAGACTCTGTTGTACATTCCATTTTGTGAGTCACAAAACATCGCAATTTGCAACTCGCAAAATGGAATGGTCGTACATCTGGCCCTTAGTGACTAACTTATTGTTTTTTGGTCCTGGGTGTATCTCCAGTCAACAGCCCTCCATCTCTATGGATCCGTTTTTTTCCACTGCTCGGTTCACACAGTCTACTGCAATTTGGTATTGCAGGGCAGCTCCACACCATCTACTTAAAATTTACTGTGTCTTTATCCCACCTACGGCAGGCAGGAAAGGCCCCTGTGTGTATGCAACTGATCTTGCATGGTGTGAGGTAATCCCTGTGCAATATATTAATTATATGAAAACTGGGCATTGTGGGATAGTTTTTGCAAGTATTCTAAAGCTCTTTGCCACTCCTAGTCGTTGAACGCAAGGCCCACTGAGGGATGCCATTTGTCTCTAATTGCCTCTAAAGTGACACCTGTGTGTTCTTGTATAGATTTGTAAAGTCAGGAGACCAGCCTTTAGCCCAGTCATATTGTATATAGAGTCTGCACCATTGCATGGGTAGGTGGTTCAGTAGACCCTATGTTCCACTGTTCGTCAGAGAGCATGCACCAATCTATGGTATGGTCGGATGGTCTTATTCATCTGCTCATACATAAAAGTCTATGAAGGTAGCATCCACTGGTGTAAGTCTGGCGGCGTAAGTTGCCCAGCCTCGGCCACCTGCAAAATCAAGACAAACAGGGGCCTAAAGCAGGGCTGCCTCCTGGCTCCGTTACTCTTTCATTTGTACACAGCTGAGTTGAGGGAGAGTTTGGAGCCCAGTAGCCTGGCTCCGCCGAACCTAGGCCCAACTAAGCTCCAAATAATACAATACACCAATGACATAGTGGTCATGGATCTCACAAAGGCTGGCTTGCAGTGAGCTCTAAACACCCAGATCACTTTTAATAAGGCTAACCAGCTCATAGTTAATCAGAAAAAAACAAAGTTCCTGATATTCGGTCGCTGCAGGAATAAAAAGAATATCTCTCGGCATTTTGGCAGCGAGAGCATTACCACAGTTAGGAAGTATAACTACCTCGCTGTATGATTCACTAAAAGTAGTACAGCAGTGGCACAAATAAATGGTAGTAAAGGAATATGGCCCTGCAATCACATATGGGGGCGTGCAATAAAATCAACAATTAAGGAGTGTATCGGCAGCGCCAATACTAAGGGTAATGAAAGCGACATTTCTTCCTGCCGTAGAATACGACCACCTTCCATACCCCAGAACTTTAGAGGAAGTAAACAATGCACTGTGCTCTCTCGAGATGACAGACTCAACCCACCTGGAAAAGGGCACTCAATTCGCAATTAAGGGTGACCTAGAGGACCAAGATCTGCTGCTCCTCAGGAACCCAGGAACAAGATCTGCTGCTCCTCAGGAACCCAGGACCAAGATCTGCTGCTCCTCAGGAACCCAGGACCAAGATCTGCTGCTCCTCAGGAACCCAGGACCAAGATCTGCTGCTCCTCAGGAACCCAGGACCAAGATCTGCTGCTCCTCAGGAACCCAAGACCAAGATCTGCTGCTCCTCAGGAACCCAGGATCAAGATCTGCTGCTCCTCAGGAACCCAGGACCAAGATCTGTTGCTCCTCAGGAACCCAGAAGCGACTCGGGCATTAAACGACTCCTACCTAGCTGGGACTCCGCAACCATATCTACTCAAAGCCATAAACTCGCAGACAGATCTTCTACATGAGGTCTTTAGCTCTACCAATTAAACATTTTAACCCATCCTGGGCTGCTTCAGAGGCAAGAGAGCTTGCAGGCGTTGTTCCTTTCAAAACGAATCATGGCTACATCTGCTATGTTGTTGTCCCTCCCTGGAGAACCAGAGATGGCAATTAATTAAACCTGTATGCTTGCCCTACGGAGCCTGGACATGCCAGAAAGTTTCCAGCATCTGTTTTTCAAATTCTGTCCCCTGGGCTTGACAAGATGTGGAAAATTTGTGGCCATACTCCGCTGGTGTCTGTCATCGAGCCCGATCACAAAGAACTCTGGAATGCACTGTCTGCCTTGGTAAAGCTTGAATGTATATACTTTATGCAGCAGAACTAAGGACCTTTTTGCCCTACATGGTCCTAATGATAACTTTGATGGAGATCAGCCAATTTAAGCCGCATTACATTGACTGACTGTTTAAAATCACCTCATTTGCACGTGTTTTACACACCGATGTTTTAAGAATGTTATCTGATAATTGTTTTATTCCCTGTAGATCTTATTTATTTGTAATGGTTTTAATTAACTAAACAATAAAGCTTACAATTACAATTGCTAAAGTTGACTCAACAGCCACGTCAGGGTATCAATGGTGCTTATGCAACTACCAGCCTGGTATAAATAATGCTCAGCCTCAGGCATCCCTGTGCCATTTAACTAGCCCTGGAAGGTCTCTCTGGGGTTCATTGTGCCCCATAGTAGCGCCTTTAGTGCGCTCTGGCGAAGGTGCGTATTCTTGATTCCTGTTTCATTTAGGTGGTGGTCCGCTAGCCAGAGCGCGACCCACTGCAACTGTGCGCAATGTAGCACCCTTTGAAGTCCGGGGCCCCCATTCCGCCTTTGTCGGTCAGTAGCTACAGCCTAGCCAGTGCAGCTCTTCGCCTCCCTGCTCCCCATATCAAGGTCTCTAGGAGGTTATCTAGTTCTATAAAGATCAGTATATTTGCAAGGTAGTCCAACCATCGCTGGAGCATTATCATTTTGGCCACTGTTATTCGTCCCTCCGCAGACAGGCCACTTGTGATCTTCGGGATCTTACTGTTCTGTGACTGTTGCCCTCTACCATGTAAATGATTATACCCAAATATTGAAAGGTGCAGGGTTCCCAGAGCATGTGACCTGTCACTGTGGTTGGGGCTGTTTCAAGGGAAACACACATGACTTTTTCTAGTTGGCCATCTATCCTATTAATACCCCAAATTCCTGCATCCTATTAGCTCTTGGTGTCAGATTCATCACCACATCTCTTGCATACATCATCATGTCGTCTGCATATAGAGACACAACGTGAGTTGTATCCCCTAGTGAAACCCCCCAGACTGGCGAACGCAGTCTCATTTCTACTCTAGGGGCTCTCTGGCCAGCGCAAACAATATAGGGGATAGTGGGCACCCGTGCCCCATCTTAAAATAAATACCTTATGCTGTTTGCAACATATAGTCAATATGTATCCTATTGTCATACATTTTCATACGAAACAGATCTGATCCAACCCCTCGTCCGTGTAACCAACCCCAGAACTTCTGTAGTGACCATCAGCTTTCTCACTTGGAAAGCATCAGTTCTTCTTCCACAAATCAACAGAAATGCCTAGAATAAAGCAAAGCAAAATACCACGCCTCCGAAGAGGTCCTAACAGGGATTTTGAAAGTGTTTGCCCTCAGGATTTGTTGGAGGAGATAACACCAAAACGCTTGTCTACTCCAGTAATCTATGCGATTCCATCTATCAAAATACTTGTCTGCCGGCTTTATCACAGTATAGCAATCCATCCTACAAGGCTTTTATCACAATAAATAAGTCCTACTGCCTTTGTTGTAACTCTTCATACAAAATAGATTAATTTATGGAATCTGACAGAACTTTTAACAACCAACTGATCAGACCTACAGGCTTTGTCATTGTCTTATCACCATAAGAAAACTCTGAATGGAGTACAAGCTTTCCCAAAGGGCGACCATGAGGCCGTCAATAGATTACACACATGCACAGAGTTACTGTTGGCTAAATAATGTCCTACCCCTTTGAAGAGCGCCTAACAAGGATACTCAGAGTGAGAGCCTCTGAAGAGCGCCTAACAAGGATACTCGGAGTGAAAGCCTCTGAAGAGCGCCTAACAAGGATACTCAGAGTGAAAGCCTCTGAAGAGCGCCTAACAAGGATACTCAAAGTGAAAGCCTCTGAAGAGCGCCGAACAAGGATACTCAGAGTGAGAGCCTCTGAAGAGCGCCTAACAAGGATACTCAGAGTGAGAGCCTCTGAAGAGCGCCTAACAAGGATACTCGGAGTGAAAGCCTCTGAAGAGCGCCTAACAAGGATAATCAGAGTGAGAGCCTCTGAAGAGCGCCTAACAAGGATACTCAAAGTGAGAGCCTCTGAAGAGCGCCTAACAAGGATACTCGGAGTGAAAGCCTCTGAAGAGCGCCGAACAAGGATACTCAGAGTGAAAGCCTCTGAAGAGCGCCTAACAAGGATACTCAGAGTGAAAGCCTCTGAAGAGCACCTAACAAGGATACTCAGAGTGAGAGCCTCTGAAGAGCGCCTAACAAGGATACTCAGAGTGAAAGCCTCTGAAGAGCGCCTTCAGAGTGAGAGCCTCTGAAGAGCGCCTAACAAGGATACTCAGAGTGAGAGCCTCTGAAGAGCGCCTAACAAGGATACTCGGAGTGAAAGCCTCTGAAGAGCGCCGAACAAGGATACTCAGAGTGAAAGCCTCTGAAGAGCACCTAACAAGGATACTCAGAGTGAGAGCCTCTGAAGAGCGCCTAACAAGGATACTCAGAGTGAAAGCCTCTGAAGAGCGCCTAACAGGGATACTCAGAGTGAAAGCCTCTGAAGAGCGCCTAACAAGGATACTCATTGTGAAGCCTCTGAAGAGCGCCTAACAAGGATACTCAGAGTGAAAGCCTCTGAAGAGCGCCTAACAAGGATACTCAGAGTGAGAGCCTCTGAAGAGCGCCTAACAAGGATACTCAGAGTGAGAGCCTCTGAAGAGCGCCTAACAAGGATACTCAGAGTGAGAGCCTCTGAAGAGCGCCTAACAAGGATACTCGGAGTGAAAGCCTCTGAAGAGCGCCTAACAAGGATAATCAGAGTGAGAGCCTCTGAAGAGCGCCTAACAAGGATACTCAAAGTGAAAGCCTCTGAAGAGCGCCGAACAAGGATACTCAGAGTGAGAGCCTCTGAAGAGCGCCTAACAAGGATACTCAGAGTGAGAGCCTCTGAAGAGCGCCTAACAAGGATACTCAAAGTGAAAGCCTCTGAAGAGCGCCGAACAAGGATACTCAGAGTGAGAGTCTCTGAAGAGCGCCTAACAAGGATACTCAGAGTGAGAGCCTCTGAAGAGCGCCTAACAAGGATACTCAGAGTGAAAGCCTCTGAAGAGCGCCTAACAAGGATACTCAGAGTGAAAGCCTTTGAAGAGCGCCTAACAAGGATATTCAGAGTGAAAGCCTCTGAAGAGCGCCTAACAAGGATACTCAGATTGAGAGCCTCTGAAGAGCGCCTAACAAGGATCCTCAAAGTGAAAGCCTCTGAAGAGCGCCTAACAAGGATACTCAGAGTGAAAGCCTCTGAAGAGCGCCGAACAAGGATACTCAGAGTGAAAGCCTCTGAAGAGCGCCTAACAAGGATACTCAGAGTGAAAGCCTCTGAAGAGCACCTAACAAGGATACTCAGAGTGAGAGCCTCTGAAGAGCGCCTAACAAGGATACTCAGAGTGAAAGCCTCTGAAGAGCGCCTAACAGGGATACTCAGAGTGAAAGCCTCTGAAGAGCGCCTAACAAGGATACTCATTGTGAAGCCTCTGAAGAGCGCCTAACAAGGATACTCAGAGTGAAAGTCTCTGAAGAGCGCCGAACAAGGATACTCAAAGTGAAAGCCTCGGAAGAGCGCCGAACAAGGATACTCAGAGTGAGAGCCTCTGAAGAGCGTCTAACAAGGATACTCAGAGTGAAAGCCTCTGAAGAGCGCCTAACAGGGATACTCAGAGTGAAAGCCTCTGAAGAGCGCCTAACAAGGATACTCAGAGTGAAAGCCTTTGAAGAGCGCCTAACAAGGATACTCAGAGTGAAAGCCTCTGAAGAGCGCCTAACAAGGATACTCAGAGTGAAAGCCTCTGAAGAGCGCCTAACAAGGATACTCAGAGTGAAAGCCTCTGAAGAGCGCCTAACAAGGATACTCAGAGTGAAAGCCTCTGAAGAGCGCCTAACAAGGATACTCAGAGTGAAAGCCTCTGAAGAGCGCCTAACAAGGATACTCAGAGTGAAAGCCTCTGAAGAGCGCCTAACAAGGATACTCAGAGTGAGAGCCTCTGAAGAGCGCCTAACAAGGATACTCAGAGTGAGAGCCTCTGAAGAGCGCCGAACAAGGATACTCAGAGTGAAAGCCTCTGAGGAGCGCCTAACAAGGATACTCAGAGTGAAAGTGCTTTGTGTGGATCTCATATTTTCTTACCCATAATGCCATTATTTTTTGGCAGTTAAGAAAATACAAACTCTAAACATCCGGCACAGTGAGACGGATGATTGTAGTATACCAAGGTTGAACATGTCACATAGTGTGTCTACAGACCTGGCAGTACTGCTACGAATGCCCCATTTTAAGCTGAATCTAAACATATAACAATATGCATTCAAGCACCCCGCACTCCTCCACAAACCCCACATGTCTTCATGAAGTATGAGGGATAATTTGACCCTTATCTGCAGATACGCTTTCCCACATTATAGACCTGTCATCTGAAGGTTGTGATCTTTATTCAGAACTTCTAAGGCAGACCTCTATAGTCGGCCAATCTCTGCCAAATTTTCTTATGCTTCTGGGGGCATCAACGTGCTATGAACACTGGGCTTTCCAGCCCCATATTATAGTCCATACCTCATTTCCAAGCTCTGATACTGGGCGGTGTTTCTGCTTTCCCCATTCTGGCAATGTCCTGTTTATCCACTATGTGCCCTACAAACAACAGGTGTTGCTTGTAAATATTTCCCCCAATATATCACTTTATGCGGACGATATTATTCTTTACGTTCGACATCCCCAAGAGAATCTTGCACCGCTAGTCAGAGAAATTATTCGATTTGGTGGATTCTCTGGATTGGGCATAAACTGGAGTAAATCCCCAAGATATCCAGACTGTATCCACCACTAGCTGCGATTGGCAGAACTTAGCACGTACAACTGGCGGGCACACCCTTTACTCTCCTGCGATTCTGATTGCAAATAATCCATGGCTGCCTATCACCGAGGAGAAGTTGGTTCAACGCACTCTCACTACATATTCTCTTGAAACAATCAGAGACCTCTTTCCAGGGGGATATGTGTTTTCGAGTACAGAAGAGGTGAGGTTTAGTGAAGCATCCTTTATGGACCAATTTGTTCTTAGCAGGCTCCGTAGCACACTACCTGCGCAAATTACTGAATTTCCATTGGAGCCTGTGAATTTTCTGCCGCTAACAATATTGATCATGAGCAAGGGGGGGGACCATCTTATATCCAAGCTATATAGCGCCAGTATGGCCCTGGTTCCTGGTAGGGATGCTAAGATCCGTGAGGCATGGGAGCGAGATCTGAGGCACCCGATACAAGATTCACATTGGGACTATTGCTGTGCCCAGACCAAAGAGAGCTCCCTTGATAGTAAGCACAAGTTGATACATTTTGGATTTCTATTGAGAGCATACATGTCCCCAGCGAAGATTCACAGAATTGACCCCAGTCGACCACACACGTGCCCCAAGTTTGGAGCACAACACGCTGATTTTGTCCACATGTCCTGGAATTGCATAAAGATAGGGAACTATTGGAGGGCCATCTTCACGCCCTTATCTAGCATGGTGCTACTCATTATAACCCCTACACCTGAGATGGCACTGATGGGAAAAATATGAGAGATTCCTAAGCAAATGTGCGAATTCACAGCTACTGCGCTGTTACTGGCAAAAAGGGAGATAGCGCTACATTGGGGGAAGCAAAGCCACACCTACTACAAAAGCTTAGCTTAATAGCCTGGTATACTGTAACACAAATTGCGAACTGTTTGCTATGACTCAGCCTTTGGCATCCTGGCCACGCGGCATCTGGAGCCCCCTCAAGAGCTATTTGCTGGACATTGGTTCTGCCCCTAATTCCCAGCAGCCTGCAGGGATAGAACCTACCGGGGTGGGTTAGACCTCTGCTGCCAAGATTGACATTAGTATACACCTCTTGGTGGTAGGAAGGGGGCAATGAGCCTTGGCATAAGGGGTCGTTTACAGGTTGACTGATCGTTGTTTAAGTAGTAAATAATGTGTATGTTGCCTACATCATGCGTTCTGTACTAGACCACTTTTCAAAAACAATGTGCATTGTATTCTTGCAATGAGTAATACATATGCCATTTTGTTGTGTATCAATGTGAAAATGGTAAATAAAGTTAAAAATATATATATATTTCCCCCAATCCCCTCCGTACAGTGGAGCATTGTAAATTTTGGAGATCTCGAAAGATCCCACCCCAACACCTTCCCAGGCATTCCAATTCTCCCAACCAGAAGCGTTTCAGAACCATACACGACCATATGGTATGAAGGAAGGAGTCCTCCTCTTGTTTACAGCGGAAGCACTGAGGGGATGTAATCAGTCCAGCTCTCCATAGCTTGAGCCTGGCGTAGTATGTTCTGTGAAGGTATTTGAACTGTACGAGTCTAAGACGTGTGGATATGGCAGCCCCTCTGGGTGATTGGAGGGCTTCCATCCAGTCTTCGTTGTCCTAGGGTCCCAGATCAACCTCCCATTTACTCCGTAGAAAGTGTATAGTGCTAGGGGGAACTTTGCTGCCTGTTCGTTGTGCCCACTTGCCGCCTGCATTGCCACAACTGTCTCTTAGAGAACTCCTGGTGGGACGAGGGTCCCAGGGGCTACGCCGCCATTCCGGTGTCACCCGCACTGCTCTACACACTCTGGGGAGGACTGCAACCCCCAAAGTGCACCGCTCCATCCCGCAGCTGCCGCGAATGAGGGGGAGGTGTGGCCAACACGCTTATAGCACAGCATCTCCCACCGCCGCGCGGGACGCAGCCCGTGCGAAGCCCGGAACAAGGGCGGGCCCATCTGAGCCTGTCAGGGGCCAGAAGAGGCTGGGCTGGGCCAGCCCTCTGACGTTATAGCTGCTGGTTTGTGTGGGGTGGAGAAGGGACCAGGGTAAGCTCAATTAGTGGTGTATAGTCGTTATGAAAAAAAGCAAAACAACAGCAGGGGCGGGGGTTGTGGGGACACTCGATGCCGTCCTTATTAGGGCAGAAACAGTGTTATTGCATGAAATTGAGCTCACCGAACGCAGGTTATCATTAGAACCAGTAGCTCTCAGCAGTACTCTTGGAACCTCCTCACTTCACCCACGTAGTGAGCCAGACACCATCGAAGCCTTAGTCGAGCCTAGTGGTTCGCTTTCCCCTTCTCACAGCAGTCATATGATTCCTTCACCCTCAACACAGGAAACTTGGAAAACTCCCCTAATACCACCCTGGTCATCCCTAATGGTCAGAAGTCTAGCCATGCTACCTTGGTTGAACCACCGTTCAAAAAGAGGAAAGCTCGAGGACCACCAAAAACCAACCACATTCCCCTAAGATCTGGGAAACGCAAAGGGAAGTCTGTTGCTAGCACTAGTTGCGCGTTGGCTAGTAATGCTGCAACTAGCCAGCCTCGCCCAGCGGTAGCTTGTGATTCCTCCCATTTGAATACTGAGGTAGACCTCTGGACCAGGATTGAATCCAATTTATCGGCACTGATCAACCCCATACTAAAGTAGTTGTCCCTGATCGAGGAAAGACTAGACAAAATAGAGTTGGGTATTTCCAAATTCCCTCCTAATAGCTCCAATGGGACAACGGTGGGAGGGGTCACGACACATCTGAGTGAAAGGCCAGTGGAAGCTGTTAGGGGCCCGGTTAACAATTCAAATTGCTCCATATCTTTGTCTGGGCCTGTTACACAGGTTATCCATCCGTACAATTTGTCTCAAACCACAAATACCACATTCCCCTCTACAAAGCAGGTAGACAGACCAAGTAGTCATCAGGTCCATCTGCCCCATTTCTACGACCTTTCGAGTACCCAGCCTTTCCTTCATCTTCCACCGGAAGCCATACAGTTGTTCTGACTAATGTTCCAGTGCTTGCCCCTGGTGTGCGGGAGCACTGGTCTACGTTAAGAAACAAGGCACTTCATTTGTTGAGTGTTAGGACAGGCATCAGGGAACCCCTATTCCACGAGTTTAAGATGGTCCGCCGAGTTCCATGGGTGGGAAAATCTCACAAGTGTCTCCCTGGCGATTAGGTGGTCCTTAGTTTTAGTTCTCCAAGATTGGTACAGCATATACTGGAGAGGGCGGGCAGTTGTTCCATCAAGGGCGTGGTCATTAAATGTGTCCCTCTGGGTTTCTTCTATAAAATAGAAGGGGTCATTGGACGTAGTGAGAGGAGGGGGAAATTTAACTCGTGTGGCCACTCTTTCCGCCAGTTCCCCGCTTTCCTGATTCCCACTAGTAATCGCTTTGATGCCTTAACCTCCATGGAAGAGTTAGACTGACTTAAAGCCCCTGGTGGCCTGACTTTAACAGGAGCCTCAGGAGCCAGGGGATCACCCAGGCTGGCTATGAGCACTTTCGACCAAGCTCATACAGGGCCTTCTTGTATTGGGGATGTCTCTGTCTCTGGCCCGCTGATTGAAGCCTTGCAGACCTAGGGACTGCTTGTGGTACCGGGACAATAAAAAAAATTGAGTTGGCACCTAGGGACTCTGTCACTATTCCCCTAGCCAAATATCCCTGTACTTACGGTGTGTATAAACAACTCAATATCTCTCTTAACAAGCAAGTGGTTATGTCTAACACTATGGGTCCGTTTGACCCAACTAACATCACCGTAATACAGCAAGCACAGCCCTCGTTGTCTTTTTCCTCCTGGAATGTAGCGGGATTGTCAACAAAATCTACCTCTACCGACTGGGCAGTGTTTATTGACAAATATGATATCTGGTCTTTTCAATAAACCTGGTCATTGACTCCCATCTTTTTCCCAGGTTATCCTAATTTTTATAAACCAGCGCTAGGGGGCCAGAAAGGCAGGCCGTCTGGCGGACTCAAGTGTTGGGTTAAGCAGTCAGATGGATGGGTGGTTCAGGAAGTCTACATTGATAGTCCCGACATATTGGTTTTGCGGATTAGGAAGGCTGATGTGCTTGACGCTCTGGTATTTAACGTCTATGCCAGAGGGATGCCTGGGGGTAGAGCTTCAACAGTAGTCACAGACCTTGATAAGTTCTTAGCTAGCCAGGGGGGCGGCTGCAACTTGATAATAGCGGGCGACTTTAGTTGCACCTTTGAGCCCCTCGACCATGATGATGGAAATCTCAGTTTGGAAGAGGATGCTCAATGGAATATTCCGCAATTAAACCTATCCCCATCAAAAAGTGGACAGAGGCTGCATTACAGCTCAAAGGGTTATGTTTGGAAAGGAGCCTCAGAGCAGTTAACGGGAGGTCGCATTCGGATAGCAAGGGTACCCACACTTTCAGCAATGGATTTAGAAGTAGTCGTATTGACTATATACTTCTTAATGTTGAAATCTGGTCCCTCTTGCTAGATATGGAGATCCAGATACTGGGACATTATAACAAGACCAATTGACAGAAAGTTGTATCACCAGTTTAGGGTGGGGTCTCTTCCTATCAAAGTGTATACTAAAAGCTGGCACCCCCCTATGGATGATAAATGTCATTTTTGTCCAGCTGAGTCACTAGCTCACATTTTCTTTATATGCCCTGCCTATAGGTCACCCAGGCTCAATTGGTTGAAACCTGTTTGCAAGAATATGGGCACTAGAGTAGCTCTGGAGGCTCTCAGGATTTTGAAAACTAACAGTGATGACTCTATTGTCATAGCAGTGGCCATATTTTGAGCTGGTTGTGGGTTATTCAAGCAAGAAAGTTGAGGGCTTGTTAACACAACCTCTCCCGCAATACATAGTCTCTGTCCCATCTGTAGCAGCTACTTTATCAAATTGTCATAGTCGTCAGTAATCCTTATGTCCAAATTTGTTTACTGTCTTTTATGCAGGTTGTAAAACAAATTCTGTGATTTTAGCCATTTATATGACGTACAATCTGTTTCTACAATTAATCTGAGATAACATTACACTGTATGTACTTATTATTTTTTTTAGGTAATTTTATTGATTTTACTGTTTTTCTAAGCAGCAGTCATTGTGGTACTGTGCTAGGCTATATGTTTTATTGAAGTATGTTGTCTTTTATGATTCTTTGTTAATCAAAATAAAGACCTAAATAAACTGAAGCTAGGGCTATTTGTGGTTAGGGTCTGATCAATTTTGGTGATTTTATGGTCTATCAGGTCACCCATGAGTAGTTTGTCCTCTAATTGATTAATTTTCGGCATCTCGGATAGGTCGTGGAGTTATTAGTGTATAGCGTGACGGAGCTGCAGGTATTTATAGAATTGGCTGCGGTGTAGTACATATTCACCCTGTAGGTCTTGGAAGGATTTGAGAACTACCCCTTGTACTATGTCGCCTACCGTGAAGATTCCTATTCGGTCCCACTACACAAAGCCCTGTAGATTAGCCTTTTGCGGAAATAAATGATTGTGCCATAACGGGGTCTCCCTGGTGATTCGCCCCCACAACCCCATTCGCCGAAGAGATTGACGCCATACTATGAACACTACTCTCGTTGCTGGCGGGAGTGTCAGTGGGGTCGATCTATTGTACAAGTAGTAATAGTGGGAATGATCCATTGCTCCACCTTGTAGGCTGGGTCAGACCTGGAGTCATACCACCACTAGTTCAGCACTTGTAAATGGGTGGCGGTATGGTATGATCGGATATCTGCTGCTTTGATTCCACCACAGTATGTAGATTGAAAGCAGGTGTGAAGCGCTACTCCAGCTGTACTCCCCCAACCCCAAAGGAATTGACCCAGGATCGCCTTAATTTGTTTGAACCAGTGTTGCGGGATTGGGTAGGGGTGGGACTGTAGTTGATACAGGAGGCGGGGGAGGGATACCATTTTGAAGATGACCGATCTACCCTACAGCGAAAGTTGGAGATTGGAGCACGCCTTGACCTCTGCCTTTACCCACTCTGTGAGGGTACCGATATTCCGGTCCCAGGAGAGAGATTGCGCATCAGCCAGAAATATGCCACGGTATTAGAACCCACTTGTTGCCACGTATACCTCTTGGATTCAGCGTCCATGCCCCAGGGAGCCCCGAATCGGCAACACAAGGAATTTTTGATTGTTTATACATAGCTCAGAGGTCTCCCCAAAGATTCGCATGATCTGGAGAATCCTTTGTCCGGACCTATGCAGGTCTGTAAAAAAGAATAGGACGTCGTCCGCATAGAGTGCAATATGGTCTGATATCTTGGGTGTCCATTCGAATACGCGCATCACTGCGTTCCGTTGGACCCATGCCGCCAATGGCTCAATAGCTAAAGCAAATAGAAGTGGGGAGAGAGGGTAGCCTTGCTGAGTGCCTCGGCCGATTGGAAACTGCTGAGAAGCCATCCTGGCGACCCTTAACGAGGCCGTAAGATCCGTGTATAAAAGTTGTAAAAGCGCCATAAAGTTGGGGCCTATATTTAAACATTGTAACAAAGTGAACAGATTTTGCCAGCTGACCGAGTCGAATGCTTTGTCATTATTGGCTAAAAACAGTGCTGCCGGTCGATCAAGTCGGTCGACCTCGGGGATCGTGTTACTGGCCCGCCGTATATTATGTCTGGTTGCCTGAGTTGGAATAAAGCCGGCCTGGTCTGGATGGACTAGTTGGACTAGTTCTGGCATGAGTCTGTTCGCCAATATTTGGCCTCTATATTGAGTAGTGAGATTGGCCTTCAAGACGAAAGTAATTCAGGTGGGCGACCGGGTTTCGGAAAGACTAAAATCTCGGCATGCCTCCAGCCTGGGGCACAGTTGTCGATCCTCCAGGGCTTGAGACAGAATGGCCAGATAATGGGGATCCAGTATAGCGATAAATGACTTAAAGTATTCGCATGGGAACCCGCTAATGGGTAATAGGCGTTTCTAGGGATGCTCGGGTGGATTGTGATATAGTTCATGGAGGAATATCTCTAAAGAAGTCCTCTATTTTGGAGATGGTGATGTGTTCTCGCTTCGTATATAGGGTTTGATAATATGCTGCAAAACATTTCGCAATAGCAGCTAGATTGGTAAGAGTGGCCCCAGTGTCGGATTTGATGGTGGGAATCTGAACCGGTTTAAGAGAATATAGGCACAGTCTGTGTAGGAGTTTACTCGACTTTTCTCCCCATTGATACATCCTGCTCTTTGTGGCCCTCCATAGCTTCACCAAGGAGTTCTGCCCTATACTGTTGATGTAACAAGGCCAACTGTCGACGGGGCCCAGCCCTATCCCTGTTTTGACTCTGTCTTTTAGAGTCTAATATTTTGGCTTCCAATTGTATTAGCTTTTGTTTTTGATGACGTTTTTCGGTGGTCCAGTAGCTTATATCAAAACCCTGAATAGTATGTTTCATAGCCTCCCATAATATGGTGGCCGATGAAGCTGATCCTTCGTTAAGTGAAAAGTATTCCTGGATCTCTCCGTGTCGGCATGCTTTGTATGCCAGGTTATGGAGGTGCCATGTGGAGAGGCGCCAACGGAATGGGGGTGTCTTGGAACCTAGTGATAATTTAGCTTGTACAGGAGAATGATCTGAGAGGCCGCAGGCCAAAATATCGGCCTCTGACATTTGGAGGGTGTGTTCTCGAGTAACAAAAGGTAGTCCAGTCTCGAGAAGGAGTTGTAGGTTGTTGAGAAGTAGATAAACCTGGCCAAGGTTGGATGTAATGTTGTCCATACATCGGACCACCCCAACAGCCCCACCATAGGGACCAGCTTTGAGACTCCGGGTGCGTCGGGCACGGAGTGGTTCTAACTTGTTTTGGGCAGAGTGTGTCGTTCCAATCCCCACCTATTATGGCCAGCCCCTCAGGTAAGGAAGTCAACAGGTCGACTATACACTCCACAAATGTGTCTGAAAGGGGGGGTGCATATACACTGCCCAGCACAATACATTCAGCCCCAATTTGCCCATAAATGCAAATGTATCTGCCCTGTGTATCCGCCCATGTCCAAATGTGTGTGAATGGAACTCATTGATGAATAAGGATGGCAGAGCCACGGGACCCTCTAACGAACCCTGAATGGAAGGTATGCATGTATCCATACCTGTAAATGAGTTTCTTGTAAAAGTAAAATATCTGCGTCCATGCGCTTTGCTTTTTTTAACACCGCCCCCATTTGATTTTGTCCAGCATACCCCATACATTCCAGGTTATTATGTTAAGATGGTCGATCAATCTTGAGTTGCATGAGGATGCCATATCGGCTAAGGGTTGTGATTTCCTGAGGTCTGTATGTGAGGGTGTGTATGCAGTGAATCATGTAATGCAACAAAAACAAAGTAACTAACCAAACTCCCATCCCGTCCCATCCCCCTCCACTTCCCATCCCCAATACCTCAGAGAACAGTGAAGTATCTGTTGCGGGTGAACCACCATGTTTGCCCCAACGGGTTCCTCCAATAAATCCCACTACTTAACATTAGGGCTAACGTCACAAAAAGCCCAAGATGGTCAGTTCAGGTGCTGTAGCCCCATTTCATGGCAGCATCTATATTACCTTGTTTCTCGGGTGGAATGGGATCAGCACCAGTTATTCGAAAGGAATATATAATAGCAAATGGTAGGGTTCACTGTGTCGGCGAACTTCTTTCTTGGAGTTGTGGCCATTCCGTGGGTGGCTGGCTCACGACTCACGAGTCAGTGTCTTTCGTTGGCGGTGTATGTGTTTTTTTGTGTCTAACTTCGTTGGTCCAAAAAAATACTTCCTCTGGAGTATCAAATAATTGAGTGTGGCCACCATAACTCTCAAATGCGCTGGAAATAGGAGCATGTATGAAATTTGTAAGTCAGGGAGTTCAGCTTAAGCTGCAGTTAACGATTGGCTTTGTTGTTGCACAATCTGAGTATAGTCTGGAAAGATCATCACTCGGTGGGAGTTGTATGTAAGGGTACCTTTGGCGCAAGCCACTCCTAGGATGGTGTCCTGGTCATGGTAATTAAGAAATCGTGCTGTGACCGGCCGTAGTCGGGCTCCTGTGGTGGCTTTGCGAGCAGAGCACGGTGATAATGATTCTTCCGATATCCCGGATTTAAGCCATGATGTCAAAAAGGCACCTGCATCTTTGCCCTCGCACCTCTCTGGGAGCCCCATGAATTGTAGGTTGTTTTGACGGGCCCTACCTTCAGCATCTTTGACTCGGGTGGCTAGGTCCTGTGTGAGTTTCTCCAGTGTATTTACTTTACCACGGAGGGTCGTGAACGCATCTTCTGCATCAGACACTCTGGTCTCAGTCTGTGTGATTTGCTCCACTGCATTGCGCAGGTTCTGGCTCAGCAGCAGAAAGTCCGACCCAACTGCTCTTATTTTGGCATCCAGTGCATCTCTTGAATAGGTTATAGCCACAGCAGTGCTGCATTATCTGGAAGGTTGTTCGGGCCTCTGGCGGCACCCACAGTCTGGCTCCCTGCAGTCGGGCCAGTGAATTTGTCAATGGTGGATTGCTTCGCAGTTGAGGCGCTGCCTTTATCCTTCAACATGATTAGTTGGGGGTGAACCAGCCGGTTGAAGCCCCAAGTTACTCAGTGGAGTCTACACCATCGCAGCGAGTCCGGCAGACACGAGCTTGACACTTTGGTAGGGGGCAGGAGCAAGAGATGTGAGCTAAGGGGAGTCCACCCCACCCAGAGGCCGCACCAGGACCTGGTTTGGCTGCTTCCGCAGGCGGGGCTACACTCCCCTCCTCTAACGGGCGCCTTAGTTCTCTGGATGAGGAAGGAAAACGGTATTGTGCTTGTGCTCCTATGTACCAAATGGACGTGATTTCACTGGTCTAGGAGGGTGGATATGTGGGCGGATGCCTGATCCTCCGATTCGTATTGGTAGTGGCTGCCACAGCCTATGGGGGGGATATCATTTTTGCATTTAGTTGTATGTGGCGGCAATGGTGGGAAAAGGAAGCAGACACAGGGTCGTCAAACCAGCCCCTCACGCAACTTTAATGCTCCAATAATAATTATGGGCAGTGTATGTCCTATGGTCCCGGGCTATGCACTCGCTGTATTCCGCCAGTCTGATTCTTTCGTCCACACCAGGGTGCCGCCGCTCACCACCCATATCACAGAAGTTGGCCAGCCCGCACTCAGTCTTCGGCCAGGGCCTGCAGTCTCACTGCCGCTTCGCAGCATAGCCCTGCTGCCATCCTGGGAAGCCTCTCAGTTCCCTGCGTGCGCCGCTGCTGGTCATACCGCTGGTCACGCCGGGGGGGTCAAGGAGACAACACAGATCAGCAGGAGACCCTGCTCTGTCCAGTGTGAACCAGGGCACCCTCCGACCAGGCTGCGGGTCCCATGGATGCACTGTGGCTCACGGCGCGTCTGCCTCTAATCCACGCCACTGGCCTCAGCCCGGAGTCTCCCGCTGCAAGCCGCACTACCTCCGGGCCGGACGCAGAGTTGCTGGATATCTGGCACCAGACCGCCGCGTCTGATCGAGTCCGCAGCTTCAGGCGACCCTGACTCCCATGGTGGTTTTGCGGTAAGGTGTAGGTGATGCACAGGCAGGATTAATGGCGGATTAAGTTGGGGCTATGGGAGCCGAAGTAGGTTGCAACCACCCTGTTCGGTGGCTAGTCACGCCACCCGCAAACCCCAAACTTTGATTAAAAACGCACACTTTCTTTACGTTTGTGAGGAAAACTTCTAGAATCTGTGGGGAGCAACAAATTTCCTACCACCCAGCATTTCCCCAAGTCTCCTGGTAACAGTGGTACCTCACATGTGTGGGTGGGCCAAGTGACCTTGAGACAAAAGGCCCCAAAGCGCTACATGGATAGATCAGTGATAGGGGTAGCTGCAGGCTTTGGGGCCGTATTTGGACGCCACCCATTGAAACCTACCAACCACAGACATTTTTTTAAACTAGACAAGGGCTCCCATTGACCTTGGTCTGATCCATTCCTGTTGTAGGAACTAGTCGAAGCCATACGTGGTGTAGTGTTTTTTTGGGCACAAGTGAGGTAATGCTGGGTGGTAGGAATTCTGTGGATTCCTGCAATTTCTGGAATTTTCCATCACAGAAATGTAATGTAGAAATGTGTTATCTAACACAAAGTTTTAAGAGCATTGTTGCTAAGAAAACCTCCTGGGATCCATGCAAGGTACACCACCCTGGAATCCTCGGTTGTCTACTCTTCAAAAATGACTGTGGTTAATAGTAGGTCTTGGTGGATCTTGCAGAGTTTTACACCACAGAGTTCCACAGCGTTACCAAAAAACTCAGTCGAATTCCTAAGAAGCATGCAGAGTATTGCTCTGCCACACCTAATGAAGTCCCCTTGGATGCTGAGGGACATTGGGCGCCAAGAACGCCTCCTGTTACCACAAGTAAGTCCCTCAAAGCAGAATTGCAGAGAGCTTGTCAGAGGCGATGCCTCTTTTCAAAAGCACTCTCAAAACATGCCTCCTGGTGCACTAATCGTTGGGGGATGAAGTCCCCTTTAATGCTTGGGATCGTTGGGGGCCAAGAGCAACTCTTGTTACCACCAGTAAGTCCCACACAGCAGAGTTGCTGAGAGCTCTTGGAGGCCCGCCTTGTTTCTCAACCGCTCTGCAAACAAGCCTCCTGCTGCACTACTGGTTGGAGAATGTAGTCCCCTTGCCTGTTGAGGGTCATGGGGCCAAGACCCCTCAATAAGACCCACCCAGCAGGATTGCTGAGAACTTGTCAGACACCCCATTCACTTTTTCAACTGCTCTGCAAACACACCTCCTGGTTCACTATCTGTGGGGGGGGCGAAGTCCCCTTTGCCAAAAGCCCCTATTGTTACCACCAGTAAATCCCACACAGGGGGATTGCTGAGAGCTCATTGGAAGCCCCTCCCCCTTTTCAACCACTCTGCAAACAGGCTTCCTGGTGCTCTCCTACTTGGGGGATGAAGTTCCCTTGGATGCAGAGGGTCTAGGGGACTTTGAACCCCTATTGTTACCGCTAGTAAATCCTAAAAGTGGGATTGCTGAGAGCTCATTGGAGGCCCGCCCTCTTTTTCAACCACTTTGCAAATGCGCCTCATGGAGCACTACTTTTTGGGGGATGAAGTCTCCTTGGATGCTGAGGGTCGTTGGCAGCCAAGACCCCTACTGTTACCACCAGTGAGTCCTACACAGTGGGATTGCTGAGAACTCGTTGTAGGTTTTTTGTGCCTACTGGCGAAGACTAAAATAAGGACATCAGGAGTGTCAAGGCACAGTGTTTTCTTATAGAAAAATACACGGAAGTTCTTAGAACATACCGTGTAGTGACATCCTTTGGCAGTGGGATGTTTTTGTGACCTTGAGAGGCACCAATATTGGGAATTTATTATTTGTTATAGTGCAGTTTGGTTTCTATAGGATTGATGTGCTTCTTTATATGCCACCACTGACTTCTTGCTTTGTTTGCATAAACCCTATTCAGCGGTGTGCCCCCATTAGGGAGCATCACCACCCTGCTGCCAGTGCAAAAAAACCTGAAAAATAAAATGGTAATAAAATTAATTGCCATTTTATTTCTCACTGCTCAAACCCAAAGAAGTGTTTGGGGGCAGGGTCATTACTGCTGACTGGCAGCAAGGGGCTGGCGCTCACCCACCAGTTTACACTGCGCACGTCACTTTGGCTAGCTGTCTTGCGAAGGCCAGCCTGACAAGCGCAATGTAAACCTCTCCCCCCAGCTGTGCAAGAAAGTCAAGTGGATCGCAGACACAGGCCCCCTGGTGCTTGACGGAGCATTGAGGCGTGCCACTACATCCAATCCTGAAGTTGCTCTCATGCTGCTCATCTGCAGCATGAAAGTGGCATCGTCATTTGGAGAGGGTAGCTGGGTGAGGCTCCAGGAAGATTCGAGCTGACTGTAACCAAGACGAAAAAGGTAAGTTTGTGATTCATTTTATTTTTACCTTTTTCACCCACTGACAGGCACTGTGAGAAACCCGCATTGCCTTGAGCCTTAATTCCAGAGCTCTCAGTCATGACCTGTTATAAAATCTGTTAACGAGCCATGAGTGAGAGCTTAAAAATTTGAGTCTAAAGCCATTGTTGATTTATTACAGTGCCTGCCAGTGGGTTTGGCACTCGGATTGACGATCCTCCACTGTTGAGGGTCACAGCCCGCCACTGGCACAACCCGTTGGGGGATGAAGTCCCCTTCACTGCTAAGGGTTGTTGGGAGCCAAGAACCCCTATTGTTACCACTAGTAAGTTCCACACAGTGGGATTGCTGAGAGCTTGTCCCAGGCCCTGCCCCTTTTCTCAACTACTCTGTAAACGCCCCTCCTGGCGCACTACTGGTTGGGGGATTAAGTCCCCTTGGCTGATGAGGGTCGTTGGGGACCAAGAACTCCTCATCTTACCACCAGAAAGTTTCACACAGCAGGAGTGCTCATCGGAGGCCCTGCCCCTTTTCTCAACCACTCTGCAAATGTGCCTCACAGTGCACTACTCAGCTGTGGCCCCCCCATTAGAGCTGAGGAGCGGCGCTCCCCTGCTGCCCGTGCAGCAAAAGTGAAAAATAAAATTAGTTACCATTTTATTTATTACTGCTTCCAGCCCAAGCTATGTTTGGTGGAGGGGCCAAATCTGTTGACCGGCTACACGGGACTGGTGCTCACTCCACCAATTTACACTGCCCATGTCACTTTGGCCGGCTGTCTTGCGATGGCCAGACTGACACGAGCAAAGTAAACCGGTCCACTCAGCTGTGTAAGACAGCTAAGTGGAGAGCAGACGCAGCCGCCCCCCCCCCCCGGTGCTTGAAGGAGCATCGAGGCACCCCGTGACAGCCAATCCTGACGCTGCTCTCATGCTGCTCATCTGCAGCAACGGGATGTGGAGAGGGTAGCTGGCTGAGTCAGCAGGAGGATTCGCGCTGACTGCAATCAGGATGAAAAACATGTTTGTTTTTCATTTTACTTTTACATTTTTACCCACTGACAGGCACTGTGAGAAACTCGCATTGCGTTCAGCCTCCCAGCCACAGCTCTCAGTCACTCCCCGTTATAAACTCTGTTAAGAAGCCATGATTGAGAGCTTTGGAATTTGAGCCTGACTTATTACAGTGCCTGCCAGTAGGTTTGGTGCTCCTCTCGACGACTCTCCACTGTTGAGGGTCATTGCCCGCCACTGGCACGACTTGTTGGGGGATAAAGTCCCATTGGCTGCGGACAGTCATCTGGGGCCAAAAAACCCTCCTTTTACCACCAGTAAGTCCCACACAGTGGGATTGCTGAAAGCTTGTCGGAGGCCCAGCCCCATTTCTCAACTAATCTGCAAACGCCCCACCTAGCACAACACTGGTTGGCGGATTAAATTCCCTTGGCTGCTGAGGGTTGTTGGGGGCAAAGAACCCCTTCTGAGTTACCACCAGTAGGTCCCACACAGTGAGATTACTGAGAGCTTGTTGGAGGCCCGTCCCTTTCTTCACCACTCCGCAAACGCTCCTCCTGGTTCACTACTTGTTGGCGGAAAAAAAACCTGTGTATGGCGAGGGTTATTGGGGTCCAAGAACCCCTCCTGTTGCTAGCAGTAAGTCCCATATAGCGGGATTGCGAAGAGCTCGTCTGAGGCCTCTCCACCTTTCTCCAAAACACTGCAAATGTGCATCATGGTGCACTGCTCATTAGGGGACGAAGTCTCCTTGGATGCTGAGGATCGTTGATTGGCCAAGAACCCCTTCTGTTACCACCAGTATGTCCCGTACAGTGAAATTGCTGAAAGCTCGTCGGAGGCCCACCTCCTTTCTCAACGACTCTTCTAACATGCCTCCTTAGCACTAGTCATTGGGGGATTAGGTCCTTTTGGCTGCTAAGGGTCATTTGGGGCCCAGAACCCCTCCTTTTTACCACAAGTAAGTCCCACACAGTGGGATTGGTGAGAGCTTGGTGGAGGCCAAGCCTCCTTTCTCAACCAGTCTGAAAACGCCCACCTGGCACACTACTGGTTGGGGGATGAAATTCCCTTGGCTGCTGAGGGTCGTTGGGGGGCCAAGAACCCCTCCACTTACCACAAGTAAGACCCACACAGTGAGACTGCTGAGAGCTCATCGGAGCCCGCGCCCCCCTTTGTCTGACACTCTGCAAACGTACCTCATTGCACATTCCTTGTTGGGGGACGAAGTCCCCTTAGATGCTGAGGGTAGTTGGGTGGCCAAGATCCCCTCCAGGTACCACCAGTAAGTCCCACACAGTGAAATTGCTGAGAGTCCGGTGGAGGCCAGCCTTCTTCCTCAAACAGTCTCCTAACGCACCTCCTTAGCACTAATCGTTGAGAGATGAGGTCCCCTTGGCTGCTGAGGGTCATTTGGGGCCAAGAACCCCTCCTTTTTCCACCAGTAAATCAGACACGCTGGGGTTGCTGAGAGCTTGTTGGAGGCCCCACCCCCTTTCTCCACTACTCTGCAAACATGCCTCCTGGCACACTAGTGGTTGGGTGATGAAGTCCCTTTGGCTGCTCAGGGTTGTTTGGGTCAAGAACAGTGCTTAATTTGAGGTGGTCGTTTCCGGTGCTCAGCACTGGCACTTAATCATCAACACCGGTGCTTTTCCAAAGCACCAGTTAAGGACATATTAATTTACAGGGAAATTAAGTGATTTGCCCAGAATCACAGGATGTTGAGTCAATGTTGAGACTTGAACCTGAATCCCCAGCTCTGAAGTTGGCAGCTCGGGCCATTACGCTGCATCCTCTACCCACTTTTATGGTTAGTAGTTGGTTCTGTTTTAGGCAGCGCTGACTGGCTGGTGCAAGCTGCCTCCTGACGAGAGCCCCGGCACTTATTTTTTTTACAAATTAACCACTGGCCAAGAACTGTTATTGTTACCACCTGTAAGTCCCACAGAGTGGGATTACTGAAAGCTTGTCAGATGCCCGCCCCCTTTCTCAACAACTTTACAAGCGTGCCTCCTGGTGCCCTACTCAGCGGCAAAACCCCATTAGGGCAGAGGATCGTCGCCCCCCTGCTGCCAGTGAAGCAAAAGTGAAAAATCCAATATTAATAAAGTGAATTACTATTTTATTTTTCCCTGCTCTCAGCCCAAGCAGTATTTAGGGGCGGGGCCATTGCTGCCGACTGGAAGCAGGGGACTGGTGCTCACTCCAGTTTACACTGCATATGTCAGTTTGGCCGTCTGTCTTGCGACTGTCAGCCTGACACGGGCAAAGTAAACCTCTCCACCCAGCTGTGGAAGACAACTAAGTGGATAGCCGACACAGGCCCCCCTGTGCCTGATGGAGCATTGAGATGTCCCGCGCTAGCCAATCCTGTCGCTGCTCTCATGCTGCTCATCTGCAGTAGCATAAAAACAGCGCTGCAATTTGGAGAGGGTAGCTGGCCGAGGCTTCAGGGGGATTCACGCTGACTGCAATTAGGATGAAAAATGCAAGTTTGTTTTTAGTTTTATTTGTACATTTCGCCCACTGACAGGCACTGTGAGAAACTAGCATTGCCTTCAGCCTCAATTCCAGAGCTCTCAGTCACGACCTGTTATAAAATATGTTAATAAGCCATGGTTGAGAGCTTTAAAATGTGAACCTAAATCCATTATTGATTTATTACAGTGCTTGCCAGTGGGTTTTTGCGCTTGGCTAGACGACCCTCCACTCTGAGGCTCATTGTCTGCTACTTGCAACACTCGTTGGGTTATGAAGTCCCCTTGGCTGTTGAGGGTTGCTGGGGGCCAAGAACCCTTATTGTTACCACCAGTAAGTCCTACACAGTGGGATTACTGAGAGCTTGTCAGAGTCCCCGCCCCCTTTTCCAACTATTCCGCAAGCACTCCTCCTGGGGCACTAATGGTTGAGTGATGAAGACCCCTTATCTGCAGAGGGTCATTGGGAGCCAAGAACACCTCCTGTTACCACCAGTAAGTCCCACACAGAGAGATCGGAGGCCCCGCCCCATTTCTCAACCACTCTGCAGTTAAGGGGATAGTAATACAGCAAAATGGGTGATCTATTGAGTCTGCAGAAGTTGCTGAATTTCAGATGCAGATTCTGCAAACTATGTCCTGCAGACGCTAAAGGAACCTTTTAGTGTCAGAGTTGCAACTAGATTGTTTCATTCATCAAAGCTTCTATTTGTTATATCTACTCTTGGCCAGAGAACACTTTAAAACAGTTTTCTCTGGAGAAGGATAAAATGCAATACCACAAAATGTTATTGTCTTTTGAATATTTAGCTTGTATATGAGATCTGGGGTCAACCCACAGCCAGTTTTATTTGTTGTAATTAGATATGAACCCTTTCCTAGTGGTGTGCTATGAGATAGAATGAATGAAACAGGTGCAGCAAGGAGGACCTGGCCTGGCAGTCTGGGCTAGACTCATCACATGGAGAGCAGGGCCAAGACTGATTTGCATATGCCTGGGTCCAAACTGGAATGACATGGTGGGCAACAATCTATGGATTTTAACCCAGATCTGTGACTGGGGTGAATGTTTGATTTTTATCAGCATTACGTCCATCATCTGTTCTTTTTTGCATTTGTCTCCCTAAGTGGGAAGAGTATGCCCAGACGTGGCTCCTGTGCTAGCTATTCTACTGGATTTAAGCTAGCCTGCCTCATGAGGGGTGACACCCAGAAACTGGTCTATGGGTGCTTTTTCCCGGTCTAGGGAAGACCTGGCCTGGCAATTTGGGCTGCACTGTTCCCATGGGGAGCATGGTCAAGAATGATTTGCATAAGGCTGGCTCCAAACTGGAATGGTGTAGCCAGTAAAAAACTATTGATTTAACCCAGATCTGTGACTGAGGGCAAATGTTTGATTTGTTCAGCATTCTGTCCATCATCTTTTTGAAAGGAGTTTAGAACCAAGGAAAGTGCATCAGAGGGCTGCATGTGCTGAGCAAGGTGATAGAGTCACAAAGGAATGATGTACTAGTGGGTTAGTGCAAGCAGCTGCGCTGTTGAAAGCGGGATTGTATTTCTTCTAACAGCTGAAATCAAAAGGGAACTTCCAGATTTGCTAAACAGAAGATGTGTGTATTTTTTTTCCCCAACCCAAAGATTTGTGTTTTTGACAATGATACAAGTACAATGCAATGATTTGCAAGATTACGCCATGCAGGAGCCACATCAGCTAGAGTGCTCTCTGTCGGTCCTAGAGATAGAACTTGTACGAAGCCCCTTTTCAGAGAACCTTTTCTTCCTTGAAGTTTAATTCGAGGGGACAAACACAGTTGATCAGTCTATGAGCTTCCACGTCAATTAATGCTTTTTTAAGAATTTCTAATGTTCAATTTAATTGCTTTAATGCTCACATTTGAGCCCGCCCTTTTTGCAGGGAATCAAGACTCCTTTCAAAAGAAATAATGGTTGAGATTATCTATATATGTTTGGAAAGTGTTTGAAGGTTATTTTTAGTAGATTTAAAGGCGCTTTCCATTGTTTCTTTGTCAAGTTCTCTATTTCTTTCCGAAGCTTCTCTTTTGAAGTAGGCATGCTCTCTTTTTTTTATAGCGTTACAACAAACAAATGATGGACGGAATGCTGACAATGCAGACATTCTCCCCCAGTCGAGAGATCTGGGTTAAATCCATTGTTCTTTTGCCCACTCCGCCACCCCAGTTTAGACATGGCCATATGCAAATCAGTCTTGACCCTGTGCCTCATGGGAACAGTCCAGCCCGAACTGCCAAGCCATGTCTTCCCTGGACCGGAATCAAGCATCCTAGGACCGGTTTCTGGCTATCAGCCATCATCAGCCAGGATAGCTTGACTCCAGTGGCGTAGTGAGCACGGGTCCCACGTCTGGGAATACCCATCCCACTTAGGGCGAAAAGCGTTACAACAAACAAATGATGGACGGAATGCTGACAATGCATACATTCTCCCCCAGTCAAGAGATCTGGGTTAAATCCATCGTTCTTTTGCCCACTACACCACCCCAGTTTAGACATGGCCATATGCAAATCAGTCTTGACCCTGTGCCTCATGGGAACAGTCCAGCCCGAACTGCCAAGCCATGTCTTCCCTGGACCGGAATCAAGCATCCTAGGACCGGTTTCTGGCTATCAGCCGTCATCAGCCAACTGATGCACAGAAAACCTCATTGGCCTTTGAAAGCCTATCAGGGAACAAAGCATCTGGATTGGACACTCTTACTGCATAAGGCATTTAAGACAATTCTTGCGTTGCGGCTAGCTTACCTCTATCAAGAATCGATAGAAACAGGAGTGCTACTGCCCCCACTGACAAAGAGCCTGTGATCACCGTAATCCTAAATCCTGGCAAAGATGCCCAGGAATGCCCATCCCACAGAGCTCCATCTCTATTGAATCTCGATAATAAAAGCTTGGATCATTGCGAACTGACTCAACACACTGATGAGGGGCTAAGTGTTGCCAGTAGACATTCTTCCATGCCATTTACAGTGTATAGAGGTACATGAGAGGGGTGCTGTCCTCACCTCTACTGTTTGCCCTGACTGTGGAGTATTTAGCTACGTGGCTGCAGAAGACCTATCAACATAGGGGTGTTGCCTTCCCAAACTGATGCGCTTTATTATCACTTTATGTTAATGAAATCATTTTCTTTGTGAAACAAATGCAGGTCAACCTCGGGGAGATCATGAACAAAATAATGAGGTATAGGGCACTGGCAGGTATAGATATTAACTGGACAAAATCTGAAAAATTCCCCTTCATGGACTCCTCCCTTAGGCCACAGGCCAATTACCCACTGCACTGGTACGAGAGTTTGGTTAGATGTTTGGAGTTCTTATAGATAAGGAACAACACCTGGTGCCCTGGGCAAATATGGCCCGATAATTGAAAATTGGGCAGGTTACTCAGTGGATAACACTGCCACTATCAAAGGCTGGCAGAGTTACTTTGATTAAAATGTGAGGAATGCACACATTTTTGTCTGTTCAACAATATTCCTATTCCTCTTGGTAAATCTTTTTTAGGTCAAGCCTAGACAGCATTTGCGCTTTCGCTTTGTGAAATGCTGTATATACTTTGTGGGCTTACAACACGTCCATTGCTTTTCATTCGTTTCTTTCAGTGTCTTTTAAAAATCATTGCTTCAAGTGGTTAATTTTCCCAATTTGTCCCTTCTATTCATCGTTTGTTCACTCCCACCGAGCAGTACCCCATTACTTGTAGCCTTCTACTTATCCCATTTTAGCAACTGTAAAAGGGAATACTTTTTCCTTTGTCTAAGAGCAGTCTACACAAGCAATTGATCTTTTCGGTCCTCCGAGCTCCGACTTCCGTTTCAGTAAACAGGGCTGTAATTCTTCTCATCTCTTTACTTTTGCTGTGCATTCGAAGAGTGAGATGAAATGTTAGATGCTGTTTTCGATGGCGCCTCTTTAATTTTCTTTCTCTCACTCCAAAGTGAGAGGATTTCCCCCAAACCCCTCCCACTTTGCTGCTTGTTTTCTTATTGCTACAGACCCCACAACTGGTAGCGCTGTGGGAACTGTAATGTGTGTGTGGAATCAAGCCTAAATACAGACCTCTTCTCCTAGTTCTTTTTGTAGCCATGGAGAGATCCGCCCCAAGACTTGAACCCGGTTCCCCTGGCCTAAAGTCATCAGCTCTGGATGTTATACCACATCCTCTCTCCAAACCAATCAGCCCAAGGTTTACCAATGCAGCAATATAAGCAGAGTCGTCACTATGCAGCCATAAACTAAAACCGATAGTACATCACCCTAGTTTAGCAATGTATTGTAATCCAAAAACGATCAAGGCATTCTACTCAGAGACTGGCACATGCATCCCTAACCGAGACTGACCATACTCCTAAACCAGAGACTGACCCCAGTGCCTTACAGAAAATTTATCTCTAGATCCTAACTGGAGACTGCCCATGCTCATCCCTAACCTGTGGCAAACCCCTTCTTCACCCTACATGGAGACGAACCAGTGAGTCCTAATCAGAGACTATCTTGTGCATTCCTATCCAGCGTTGGACCGTGCGTCCCTAACGGAGACTGATCCACGCATCCCTAGCCCAAGACTGACATCTGCATCCAAACCGAAGACTGACAATACATTGTAACTTAAGATGAAACCATGACTCCTAACCAAAGACTGACCCATGTCTTGCTAACCATAAATGACCAGTCTATCCAGGAACTGACCAGTGCTTCCATGATTGCCCTCTAAAACTGAGACTGACCAGTGTTCAGAGACCGGGCAATTCATTTCCGACTCACTAACCCACGCATTCCTAACTTGGTATTGAGCCTTGCGTCTTTGATCTGAGACTGACCCCTGAGTTGTAACCCGAGGCTGATCTTTGTGTCGTAAATGTATATTGATCCCTGTATTGGAGCTGGAGACATTCTTTGCAGGCATTGTCACATTCGGAGCGCAGTTGTTCCTGTCTCTGTATTTCTTTTGCATCAGCCACATTTGTCATAATCCCACTCTGTGATTTCAATGCAGACTCCTCCCATCTAGGCTCCTGTTGTTTTAAACATTCTGTGCAAAGAGTGCGGAGGGCGACGTTTATTGGGCCCCGCTTTTAAATTTTGCACCTATTTTTTCCTCACATTTAAAATACTAAGTGCTTTAACATGTTCTGTGACACCATAAGTCCTTTCAAACATAGAAACACTCTCTTGCAGAATGCTACAATCACTCCAATGTTCCTACCATGGAGTTTATTATTTAATTTTTTCATTCTTTGTTCTTGCTAGCAAGCATGCTTGCTCTTTCAAGGAGCTCGAGCAACTAAAGGTACCCACTTGTTGCTAACAAAAACATCACAGGCTAATATTTGGAACTTATTTCGTACCATACCCCAAAACAGATACGTTTCATTGCAGAAAGCTTACTGTTCCCATTCACTGGGTCTCTTACGGTTAATATTTTTAAAAATGTATCGCCCAGGTGTTAATCGGATTATAGATGCACTCTTTTCGAGCTGGAAGCTAGCTCTTTGAAATTGTATAGCGTTAACTGCCCAGTATGTGTGGGCATTTTGGGCCATATGTAGGTAGCCTCACATTTACCGATTCATAAATACCGAATTTTACCGATTCGGTATTTATGAATCGGTAAATGTGATGTCCATTGATTCCTATAGGCCTGGAGGCCCATAGGAATCAATGGGAAGGTATGCCTCATTACCGAATCGGTAAATACCGATTCGGTAATGGGGGAAGCATATACAAGGGTGGCAGGGTGTCACATTGACACCCTGTTGCACCCCTGAATCTTGCATGTGTGTACATGTGGCGCACATACATGCCCTAAGGGCATGTATGTCTGCCACATGGCACTCTTAAATCAGCAAAATATTGCTTTTTGCAAGGTATTCGTTATTTATCACCAACCTGTATTTGGTGGTAAATAACGAATTTCTAATACTAATTTTCACTCTTTAGAGTGCTGCCTACATATGATTTCAGGATTCGGTATTTACCGAATCGGTATTTTACCGATTTCTTAATTTCTGATTCGGTAAATACCGAATCCAGAAATCAGCCCCCTACATCGCAAATGCCTAAATACCGGTCGGTAAAAGGATATTTACCGAATTTCGGCCGTTACCGACCGGTATTTGGCTTCCTACATGAGGCCCTAAGTGCGGTATATAAAGATCCTTGTAAGCAGGATAATCAGGAGTTTGTGCCTTATGAGAAGCTATGCACGACTGTTGAGCTTCATCGGTGTTTGATCTTTCTGCGTGAAAATACATATTTTGCACATCAACATACTGAAGTGGAATGTCATGTCTTGCCATTTCTGAGCCATTAATGTGGAGCGAAGTCCTAATTACCAGTTTTTTGTATCACTGTAGATTTCCTTGTCATGTGTACTGGCCTCCTGCATGCCTATAGCAGTGACGTTCAGTTAAGTCTGCCAGTTCATTAAGATCGGCGTCTGTGGTTGCGTCAGACCAGGTTGCTAAGCTGAGGTCTGCATTGCCCACAGTGATACTGGGAGGACAAAGCGCTCAATCGACCTGGGGATTGTACACAGTTCCATATGATAAAGGGGTCCCTGACTTGGACAGATAATATCATGCAGCACAGTGGCTTGATTCACACTTACTGTGCGCGTGCGCCCCATCTTCTGATAAAAGATAATCAGGTAAATGTGGGAGACTTAAACCCCAGTGTTGCAATTAAGCTTGCTAAACCAGCACAGCTTATACAACCCGTCCACTGTCCTAACTGGTCGTGTGGTCCTTTGTAGGGTGGCTGGAGTGCCACAAGTTTACTCCCTGACCCACCCAGGTCTTCCTTCAACCCTGGATAAGGGCGTTAAATATAGACTGGGGTAGGGTGATCTGGTAAGACTGGCTCAGCTGTACATAAACAGTACATTTATAACACTACAACAATTTAAAGGAACCAGGAAGGTGACTGCCATAGACATGATCGATTATCGGCAGCTGTGGTATGCGGAGTCGGCTAGGCGCCCCTCTTTCTCGGATGAACCTATGGTTGCCCCCACTCACTCCAAGGAGCACAAATCCCGGAGGTAGAGCTGGATTTCTAAGCTGTATGGTGTACACCCTGAACGCTGCACTACAGCTATTAAAAATGCTCTTGAAACATTTAATTGGATTCGGGAAACTCAAACTAAATGAGTGCACTATGGAAATAAACTGCTTCATTTCAAATTTGCAAAAAGCCTATAGTGCTCCCCCAGTTTCTTGCACAGAATAGACCCAGGCAGGCCTTCCCAGTGTGCGCGCTGCATGAGCGGCGCGGCTGGTTTCTTTCACATGGGTGGGAACGACCCCCGGATACTTCATAAAGGGATACCAGACTATTGTCAAGATATTGAGAGTGCAGAGTTGGAGTGCTCACCTTTCACAATGCTTTTGGAATATGTTAAACTGTTTCCTAAATCAATCGACAGCAGCGTTGTCTCTACCAGCTAAACACAGTTTGCTTCGATTGAGGATGATTTCTTGACTGAGCCCCAAAGTTGACGATTCACTAACAGTAGACATGCCGGCAGAGGACGCGTCCACGCCGGTGTACAGGCACGATAAAGGGATAGCTGAGCTCGCTGGCGCGCTGCTTCAACCTCCAAATGAAATGTTGACACTTGGTGAGCCATGCACAGTTCTCACGTTTTCAGATCACTTATGTGTGGAATTTCTATGGTTAAGATAAGGCTATAAGTGGCTTGTAACTGTCAAATATATGAGACTTCAAGTGACACTTTCTTGCAAGTAAATCAAAGCAATGGCCAGTGTCCGAGTCCCTCTCTGTGAATTTTTAGTCACTGTATCCAGAAATATCACACAGCAATGAGCATATGCCTAAAACAAGCCAGCCGTATTGGTGTCGCCAATGCTTGTTAGCAGAATCAGATCAATGGATAACAACAATGATTAACAATGACAATTGAAATGTTTCTTTTCTGAAAGTATTAGACTTGGAATTAAATAGTTCTAGGTCTGGAAAAGGGGTCGTTTTATTTGAAGTGTCACAAACACACCAGTTCTCTCCTTCACACCATTTTACTCAACAGTTCTCACTCTATTACTCAACTATTTGGCTGCAGACTGTGGTGCACCACACTGTGCTGACTGCAGGCAGCCTGGGCCTTGTGCTCGCCAGGGAATGAGCCTGCTCTTGGACTCAATGTCTGGTCTGACCGCAGCCCAGTGTCACAATACTGCTCTGTCGTGAGGTCTTCTCTCCCTGGCTGTTAGCTGGTGGTGGAATTGTTGCGCTAGCAGGCAGGCAGGCAGACTGCTGTTTGTGCGTCTCTCTGACTCAGGTCCATCAACAGGGTGAAGGCTGGCTGGTTGGCCACTGCTGCTGTGACCACACACCCTCTGCCACTATGCTGGCACCCCTCAAACACTTGAACGGACTGCGGATGAGTGATTGACTAAATTCACTAATAGGTGTAAGTGCTTTTTTTGACAAGTTCCCCCCCACTTTTTGCCAGGTATTTGATGTTCAACTGAAAGAGCACTGGGGTCCGGCTAACCAGGTCCCCAGTGCCAGATCTCTTTCCCAAAGCTGTGCAATTGTTTCCCCAATTGGCAATAACTTTAGTGCGCTCTGTAAATCCCTAGTAAATGGTCCCCCTGGTACCTAGGGCCTGAGGCACTATAAAGGGTCCCCAAGGGCTTCAGAACAAATTATGCCACCCCAAAGGACCCCTCACCGAGCTCATGCAAACTGCCACTGCAGGCTTCGTGTCTTGGTGCAGACAAAAATGAAAACACGACATGACACACATCCCTATGTGCCATGTCCCCTAACACTGCATGTAATATTTGTAAGTCACAAATACAGCAGGCCGTACTGCCCTAAGGCAGGGGGCCTTATATTACATGCGAGGGCATATCTGAATGGTAGCAAACATCTCGTTTTAATAAACCCGCATTGAAGCCAGTGTCGGATTTAGTAATACATGGCCCAAGAGTTCTCCTTAGAGGCGCCCCCTGAAAACCTACCAGCCCCTCTTGCTGACTGACTAGCTTTCGTCAGCCCATCACCAGAGAACGAGTGTCTGACCTCCCCCTTTCCCCCCCCCCCCAAAAGGTGAGGGCCTTTGCTCTCAGGAGGCCAGAAACCGGGCCTTCTTAGGCAGGGGGTGTTTTCACCTCCTCCCACGGGAAGACCTGCAGATTAACATTCCAAGACAGGGGAGCTTTGGTATGTGAATCTAGTTTCTCTCGCAGGAGAAGCCAACCCCCTTTGTCCAGAGCCGGAGAATTATCTAGTCAGATAGGCATGTCCACCCTCAGGCTAGTGCCTAAGGTGAGCTGCGGGAAGTGGAGGGGACTTTTCAAAGTAAGCCATATTGGTGATGGCAAAATCAGGAATTCTGGGACAGGGTTATGATCACCTCCCCCAGGAAGTGGGCATATAGGGAATGTAGTGACCCCAAGAGTAGGTAGCCCATTGGCTACTACCCCCCACTCCCCTAACGACCCAAAATTCAGTATTTAGGGGAACCTTGGTAGCAGCAAATCAGATCCTGATGACCAAAAGAAGAAGAAGGACTGCAGACACGTGATAAGCAAGAACTGTGGAAGAAGCAACTGACTTGGGGCCAACCCTGCCGGTCTGTCTGCTGTTCCTGATGATTGTGCTAAAGTCGGCTCATGCTGCAAGCTGCTGTGCCTCCAAAAACCTGGGAGGACTGCCAGCCCTTCTGCCAAGACTAAGGAACTCCCGTGGAGCAGCGGAGCTACTTCCCTGCATCCTGTAGGCACCCAAAGAGACCTGAGAGGACCCAGGACCACCAAAACCTGGCACCAGAAAGCACCACTGAACCTGTGCCGCTAGTCTGAACTGAAGTGGGCAAATGGTGCCAGCTTGCCCTCCAGAGACAAAGCCCACCTGACTTGCCCACTGCGGACCTTACAGGACCACCTGAAGCCTCGGTTTGCAGGCCCCCTCAACCACGATGATGAAATCCAATGTCTGAAGACACGTCTGCACTCATCTCCCCGGGCCTGTGAAGAAGAGGACCAAAGGTGTCCCCACTTCCCCAAGCATCGTGAGACATGAGCCCCCTTTTGGTTCAACCCTTCTGGCTTCACCGTCCAACCCTGCAGCCTCTTTTCAACCGGACTGATCTCCATAGGATAGCATTGGGCACCCGATGCTGAAAAACACCTCTGCACCTGGCTGCCCCATTGCTGCTCAAGGTGACCTGTGAGTGCTGCCTTGGACCTTTCTCCATACTCACCTTAAGTCCAGTAGATTTGTCTCGTAAGTCGATATAGTGTACCTGAATGCCATACTAGTTTTTCCTCCCATAGGATAACTTTGCAGCTTCTGAAAAATGTACTGTCTTGACTTTTTAAATGCAAAAGCAGGCCTCGCAAAATCTACTCGCCCACTCGCCATTGCAAGCAAAAATATATCAGGTCGAGCTATTTTTAGCACCTACTAGTCCCATCTGGCGAGTGAACTTCGGCTGGAAAGGAACAGGTGTTCTGTTCATTCAGAAAGTGAATGAGGAAAAAGATGTCATTAAATATTGTTTTAATCTCTGGCTGTTAAGGAAAGAGGTCACATGTCAGTTTGTCTTTTAACTAAACGCTGTTTGGAAAATTAGGTTTATTTTTCTCTCTCTTACTAGAGTATGAGGTTTTTGTCTAGTGAGCTGTCTGAAAATATCAGTTGTTTTTCTCTAATGCATAACATTTAAATAAATAGCCTGTAAATAAATATTATACATTTTTCAAAATATATCAGGAATTGCAAAAGCATATTTCTTGTAATTAAGTGTGATGCAAACAAAGAGTTCAATAGGAGCAAAACTAACTAGAATAATGTTAAGTTTCTGCAAATAACAGATATTTGCAGAAACTCTATTTCCAAACATTATTGTTTGCACACTATATAGTTTTGTCAGTAAAGCTGCATGTCAGTGGGAACGTTTGTGACCATTTCAATGTAAAATCTGCTGATTACAAATGACAGTGTGCTACCACTTCATGCTTTAGTTATGTATTTAATAAAAGTTTTTTAACATGATTTGAGAAACATTCATGCCCCCACCCTGATGAAAATGCTGGTAATTAACTAAGAGGAAAGGCAGGGGGCATGTGTATCCTATATGTGGCTAGATTTCTATTTTATATGGATAAAAAGTTTAGTCTATTAAATGAAACCAAAGAGTTTTTTGTACAGCAGACATGTTGAACTCACCAATTGGAAGGTGCTCTCATATGTGATAATGAACAAAATGGCGGCTCAATAACATACATTATTTGCCCACCATCACATCATTTGACACCAGTTTCGGCGTCAAGAGCTTTACAAATAGGTCAAGTAGATTCTTTAAGTTACTAGACCTGAATGTCTGGTAAAGTTTTTAGGATTTTCCAAGGCATGAACAGTATTCTTCATAAAAAACGTACTTACCTGATCGTTTTGATTCTGGTGCCTAAACATATATAAAAATGTGTTATTTTTTATACATTGCTGTGAATCTCCCTATTGTTTGTGTGCATCATTTATAATAATATAATAACCCACATTTGTAGAGCGCGAACAATCACCCGTTAGGGTCTCTAGGCACTGGGGGCCGTCGGGAAGATTAAGCAAGCTATTGCCCAGAGTCACATGGTGCTGGGCTAATCTGCCGCCGGCTCTGGGAATCTAACCGTGATCCCCAGATTCCGGAGTCAGTCACCCTGGCCGCGGCGCCACACCGCCACACCTCTTCCCTCAGACTATTATTGACTATTGTTTGTATTTGCAGATGTCTCACACTCATCTCTGATAAGCCTAAGGCAGCTCGACCACACTACCAGCTAGAAGAGAACCTTGGGATTAATAGGGCATGCACCTGTCCACCTGTAAGAGAATATCTGGGCTCTTTTCAAAGTATACCTCTTTTTGGTATACCATATAAAGAGCCAGTGGAGAGGTGTGGCTCACTAGTTAGAGGCGGCAGACCCGTAAGCAGAGATTCGGCCAGGGACCAGGGTTCAATTCCCGACGTGGCAGGGTCGTGGACCAGGGTCAAAACGGACTCGATAATTCTCGCCTCGGTACCTACTCTAACCAGGAACACACTCGGCAACTCTGGGCATTAAGCTTGCCTCATCTCTACAACGGCCCCCCACAGACGCCAGGGATGCCTGGTTTCACCTTGGAGATACCCAGAAAGGGACCATCTCACAGGGATAGCCAGGACGGGTTCCCCAGCGGTCTACAGCGCCGGGACGCCCCGTTGCTGGGGCAGCTATGCGCTTTACAAGTCTACAACATAACATACAGGTGGGTAAGCCAACAAATTAACAGGTTGAGCCAAGACAAGGGTTGGCTCCGACTTTGTGAGTCTGTGCATGAGCCAAGCCTTGCAAATATTTACCATGTAAATCATACAACAAATATCATATGATATGGTGTCTTCAAAATCTAAAAAAGTGTATTTCTTTAACATGCAGAAGGGTTTCAATTTAGTATGTCAGATTGAGAAGTTTTTATTAAAATGTTTTTAGAAATTAACTGAGAAAAATTCTTGCCTCCGCCCTAATGGCAATGCTATAAATAAACTAAGAGGAAAGTCAGTTGTCATGTCTTCCCTTTATGTGGCCTAGATCCTTATTGTAGATGGAGTAACATTATAGTCTTTTACATCAAACACAAGCGCAGTTGTTGTATGGCGCACACTGAGGGTCACATATTTGAAGCTGCTCTCATATATGATAAAGAACAAGGCTCAGTGAAATACATTTGTTTAGGGTCACACTATTTGGTCAGGCAGGGAAGCCACATTTTCCAGTGTTCATACTGTGAAATTCAGTGACAAGATGAGTATCTCTTTCTCACATCAAAGGTTAATCCTTTGTCCCTAATTCTTTTAGATTGAGATGAGAGTGTGGGTGACAGGCAGCATCTCCATTTTTTTTATTTTTGGCAGTTTTACATAGCGTGCACTCAGCACAAGGGCAGACGAGTGCTTCATAAAAGATGCACATTACCCTACATATTGTTTATATGGCCCAAAGAGAGATGACATTTATTCACAGGCTTAAGCTACTTATTTAATGTGCTGGCTGCCTTTGTTAGTTGTATCTGCAACACTGTTCATGAAGGAATCATTCAAAAGAAACAACTTTTTCACTCATACAATACTTAAAACACATGTATTGTGTATGTAAACAAATTACAGAAAGATATTGCCAATGCTAGTCCAAACTAATCAAGTATTTTTAATCTTTTTATAATCCATTAGCAGCCACCTCAATATAAATTTCAAAAATAAGTGCTTGATGTGCAGGGTAAACACACAGTACTTGTGAACTCATGTGGACATCACAAGGTGAAAATTGGTGAAAAGAGATATTAATCCAGTAATGTTCAAGGAAAAGAGAATAAATCAAGAGTTCATCTGTGTTCCATTATGCAACATATATTAATAAGTGTTCAACCGACTCCAAGGCATTGGGGTTGGGGGTGCTGTATTGAAATGGCTTTGGTCTTTTTTAGAAGACAGAGTTTTCTCCGTCTTTGCGGACGACTGCATCTCTGACCCAGTACCTCTTTCTTGCGGAGTCCCTCAGGGCTCGGCATTAAGCCCCACCTTGTTCAACGTCTACCTGAGTTCATTGGCAAGTATGTTTACCCCATTTGGGGTGCAAGTTGTCACCTATGCGGATGATACTCAGTTAGTCGTCTCTTTGAACAATAATGACAACTCAGGAGGGGCTCTTACGGTATGTCTGGAAAGAGTGGCTAGCTGGATGGAGGCCTCCTACTTGAAGCTCAATGGAGCAAAAACGGAGGTTATGCTTCTTGGTAAGGCAACACCTATGACCATTGATTCTTGGTGGCCAGTTAGCCTTGGACCCTCACCCACCCCAAACAAATCCATAAAAAGTCTAGGAATCGTGTTAGATGCCAACCTGGACTTTAAGGAACAGGTACGGAAAGTCGCAGGTACTTGTTACGGTCTTCTTCGGATGATTAGGAGGATCCTTCCCTTGCTCCCTTTTCTAGCTAGAAGACTGCTGGTACAGGCGCTTATCCTGTCAAGGTTGGACTACGCGAATGCCATATATCTTGGAGCCCCGCTGTCTACTATCAAAGTTATGCAGACGGTACAAAACTGCGCAGCCCGAAACCTGTTAAATATTGCGAAAAACCTCTCTGCCAGATCGGCGTTATCCTCACTGCATTGGCTCCCCATTCAGGAGAGGATCCAATTCAAATCTATGTGTATCATACAAAAATGTCTGACTGGGAAAGGATCTAGGCTGGTCCAGGCTATGGTTCACCCCTATCAACCACAAAGAACTTTAAGATCAGAGGGCAAATACTTGCTAATACTTCCTAAAGTAAAACGCACCAGATGTGGAGGCCGTATGTTCTCTCACTGTGGTGCAAAACTCTGGAATATGGCCCCTTTGCATATTCAGTCCCAAACTAACTGCGGCCACTTCCGTAAACAGCTAAAAACCTTACTTTTCCCGTGAACTGTTACGAGTGATTAGAGTGTCTTTTAGCGCGGGGATGCCCTCGGGTAACCAGGCGCTCTATAAATGCTTCTTCATTCATTCATTCATTCATTTGTCAGCTGGGATCTTTTAGCCGGCGTTTCAGCCTTCCGTAATTTATCAGGTCATTATCAGGACAAATAGAGCACAAACAAATCAGATTGTGGCGAAAAAGAGACAATAAAGGAGGCGGAGGGGTAAGAGGCGGTAGGAAGGAGGAAACGAATGCAAGGAAATATATATATGATTTTGGTAATTTAGTAAAAGGCCATATCACTAGTGTCTGTGTGAGTAGTTACAGAGGGAACTGCAAGAAAAGAATGGTAAAAATAAATGTTTGATTGGTACTAAAATTGAAAAATGAATGTGAAAGGTGCACAACTAGTCTCACAGCAGGGTGAGAAGTGCATAAAGTCACGATTAATTTTAGGGAACGCCAGCTCCTGTAAAAATGCTAATGTCAGGATATAAATACTTTGTCAAAAAAGGTTAATCGTAAAGTTAAGAAAGGCCTTCACTGGTACTTACACAGAAAAGAGTCTGTGAGTAAACTAGCGCTAAACAGTTGCTGAGGTTAATAGAGCTGGTCAAGGAAATAAGGGAACAACTAACAAGGCGTCTAATTCATTATAATGGAGCTAACATGTAGGAAAGAAATTCCTCGATCTGTCCAAAGCAGGAGAAAAATGTGTTTTTCAGATGAGAGTGCCGATTGTATATAAACATGGCTGACGCATCAAAATGTGCTGTGAGAGAAGACTTGAACATGCACTGTACCATAGAAAGTGTACCAGCAAGGGAGAAGAGAAAGACCCGCCGTAGGGAAGGGATAGTATCTGGCAAGTGGTACATGGGGACCACTGAAAAAACTGAAACTAAAAGAACGTACTGGTCCTGAAAACTTATGCGACATCAAAAACACTGACAAGCATAGTTAACCAAGATATATAAATGATCAGTTTAACAGGGTTGGGGGGTTAGGAAGAAGGGCATGGCGAGGAGGGGAAGAAAGGGGTTGGTGCTTTTTCTTCCTATTAAAAACGTGACTATAGCTGAAAACATTTAGTCACTCAGCATACAAAACCTATGGATAGTCAAGCTATCCCACCAGAAGTGGCTTACAATCCAAGGAGAGCTAAAGGCACATAGTAAAAATAAAATAAATATAACCAATTATATCCTGTTAGTCACAGTGGGTCAAGATAACAATCTTATGGCCTTAGAAAAATTAACACGAACATTGATCAAGAAATCAAAAAGACTCTATCATATATACATTAGATGGTAACAGTTTTTGTTATGCAACCTGGTTAGTGCTTCATACTGGGTCTAGGAACTGTAGTGCATGGCTAATGCATTTTACTGCGGTGATGCAGACAACAGCACTAAAATGACCCCTGATGTGGTACAAGATAGTGACGGTGATGTTGATGTACATGTGTCTGTGATACACTACCTGGATACCTCAAGGTCCATAGTTAAAATGATTGCTGATTTAATGACTTACACACAAAATGCGGTATAGTTTGTATCTTTACTTGAATACAGCTGCACTGAGCATAGATATGCGCATGCCATGTCTTATGTATGAATTATTGATACAGGCTGTCCATGTCCCACAGATGTCCAAACTATTGTAATCGTATGGCATGCAGTGTGCTCATGCCTGTTTTTCTTATGTTTTTACAAATTTTAAAACATTTGAAAACACATTTTTTCCTTCTGGCTCAGCTGTCAAGTCCTTGCAGCAGCACTCTTTTCGCTTCCCCTCCAAGTCCAATGTACTATATCACATTTTGCGACATAGAGGGTTCAGGAGCTACAATGCATGACTAATGTATTTTAGTGGGAAGATGCGGACACCAGCACTAGAACGCGTTAGTCTGACACCTGATGCGTGATACTTGGCATGTCGCTGAACAGGGGTCAGTGATGCACTGCCCGGAGACCGGAGGTCCTTGCAGCGGCGCTCTCGTAATTTCCCTCCCAGGTCCAATGGCCTCTATCCATGTGTCTACTTTCCCTTCTCCCTCACTCGTTCCCTCTTCAGAGTCCGGGGTCTGCAGCTGTCACGGAGGCTGCTGAGCTTTGCTGCTCCCCTCAAAGCTGCTCTGAAAGGTTAAGAGGTTTAGGACAGACACACATCTCCTTCCCCCTGACATACACAGGGGTGAGTGTTGGGGGCTTAGGACCGACACACATCACCTTTCCCCTGACATACACAGGGGTGAGTGTTAGGGGGCTTAGGACAGACACACATTTCCTTCCCCCTGACATACACAGGGGTGAGTGTTGGGGGCTTAGGACAGACACACATCTCCTTCCCCCTGACATACACAGGTGTGAGTGTTAGGGGGCTTAGGACAGACACACATCACCTTTCCCCTGACATACACAGGGGTGAGTGTTGGGGGGGTGTTAAACTCGACCCACCAACATCTTTTCTATTCGGGGTTCGGTTTCTTCTCCTCCTTCGACTGCAGCTGGTTTCAGCCTCGAGGCCTGGTCAGGTTCACTGCGGTCTATGTTACTGCTTAGTCCGTTGTCTCGAACAGTCTCTCGTCTCCACTGGTGATTGGTCAAGGCGACCCTCAAGTTCCATCCTTGCACCCACTCTGTTTAATCTCTATCTGGAACCATTAGGAAACCTCCTGTGCAAATCTGGAATCCTCTACCATCTCTATGCAGATGACACCCAAATCTACCTCAAGGTGTCTTCCTCTCAAGATCTCTCACTACTCAACTCTACTCTCAACTCTATTCAGAACTGGATGTTAGTTCACCAACTCATTCTCAATCCCTCCAAAACTGAATTCCTCCTCCTTTCTACCTCTCTCTCCCTGCCTCCTGTTAAATCCTGGATGGATCAGCTGAATTTACTCAACAGTAAACCCATCATTGTCGACTGCGCTAAATCCCTAGGTGTCATACTTGACAAAAGACTCAACCTAATCTCACACATCAACTCCATTGCCAAGAACGCACGTTATCAGCTGCGCCTTCTGTGGGGGATTCGTCGGTTCTTCCCGGAGAAAGACCTAAAAACCTTGGTCCAATCGCTAGTTCTCTCTAGACTGGATTATTGTAATTCTCTTCTGACTGGCCTTCCCAAATCTCACCTCTCCCCCCTTAAATCCGTCCCCCATTCAGCAGCTCGCTTAATTTCAGGATCCAAACGAAGTGACCACATCACTCCTATCCTGTCTTCTCTCCGATGGCTTCCCATCGAGGCTAGAGCTTTTTACAAAACGGCTTGTATCACCCACAAAGCCTTGCACTTTTCCTCCCCTCGCTATCTGGCGAATAAACTGAAATTGTCCGGAGGCTTGAGACCTTCTCGGAATGCGGAAAAGTTCCTGCTTGAGCCCCCCTCCATCAAAAGGGAAATATTGATGGCTCAATCCTTCTCAGGTAATGCGGTGAGAATCTGGAACTCGCTACCTCCTTTGCTCCGTGCCTCCATCCGGATCTTCAAAGCGGACCTCAAATCTCTTCTATTCCAAAGACACTTTCAGAACTAATTCCTTCATTCTCAGACCCCGCCAGGAAGTTTGTTAGTCATTGTAAATTTGTTATATTTATTTATTTTTTGTACATTCCTTGCTTGCTGTGTTTGACATTGTGTTCCTGTTGCCTGCTGTGTTTGATTCTGTGTCCTGCTATTTTTGTACGTTCTATTTTGTAACATTTCTCTCATGTTACTCATGGTTCTATTGTACAGCGCTCTGACACCTTCGGGTAAAGTCCGCGCTTTATAAAAATGCATAAATAAATAAATATTTAAATACGCTCAGGCCGGCAGTCACGTGATTTCCTGTTCCGGTTCAGCGAGGGCAGAGACAGCACCAGCCGTGAATGTAGTAACTTCCGGACTCTTCCTCCGGCTCCAGCAGCTGTAGGGTTGAAAGGATCCTCTGTCTGTGCGGTGACCTTCAACCTCTGCCCCAGACATCACCCAGGATTGTCATCTCCACCGTCCCAGGCCGAGGGAGAGAGGGCTCTGAGCAGGTATCTGCGCGGGTAGGAGTCTTCTGGTCCACCTCCCCCGCTTCTGGACAACCTTAACTCTCCAATTCAAGCTCTAGCCTCTCACCGCCTGCGGCCCCCTTCACCTCTCCCTCTCCCCATCTCTCCTCTGCAGCCTCTCCCCTCCCACCTCTGCGGCGCAGCCTCTCCCCCTCCCCGCTTCTGGACAACCTTAGCTCTGCACTCCCCCATTTCAAGCTATGGCCCCGCCCCACCTGCGGCCCCCTTCACCGCTCCCCTCCCACCTGACCTCTCCTCTGCAGTCTCTCTTCCTCTCCTGCGCAGTCTTCCCACTTCTGCTTTGAGAGACCCTCCATGTCCGCTTTGACTCAGAGGAGGTGCCTGGGAGCAGAGAGTGGGGCTACCGGCCCTCTCGGGGTGGAGGGAAGGGGCTGCTGAAGTCTGAAGAGCTGCTGGGTCTCAGTCCAGCTTCAGCTGCTGCGGTATCTTCCATCCTGACCCTCCGACCCTGCCAAGTACCACGCATCAGGGGCTCATAGCTGCCAAGTTGTCAGTTTGCTTATGTCTGACATTTGAATGTTCGTAGTATGCTGTACGTGGGACATGTCAACATCTTAGATGTGCCATTTTAAGTAACACTTTATTGTGAGGCGAAGAAATACATTGTGTCATGTAATAAGACTAATTATAAAAATGACTTCCTTGTGTGCTTTGTAGTGGTCTTGAGTGGACATTAAAACAGTTGTAACGCATTGTAGGTGCTTATGCAAGGCATAAAATAAACAATGCTCTAAACCAGCCGAGCATCAACATTCATCAGAGCTGAGCTCTCTGCTAGAATAAATGAAAGGTGGGAGTGGATCAGAACCAGCCTAGCCCAGCTGTGGGAAGGCAGCCTGCAGTAACAGGCCAGCCCACAGCTACGGCTCACAGGGGCAGCGGGGGGCTCTCTGGATACAGGGGCTGACCAGTGCTGTGTGTGCTCCGGGCTCAATGCAGACCCTGGCTGTGCTACAGCTCTCTTTCTTTTCACAGGCCCCGCCGCGGGTAGATCGCACGGTGCACAGAGGCAGGCGATGCACATTCGGCAGTGTGCGCACTGTGAAAAGCCCTGTAGGGCTGGCGCACCAAACCGGGATGTGGGGGCCACCGGTTACCAGTTACTACGAATGTTCTTTGTAATTAAAAAAGCACGTAGTTGATATGCGTGTAACTTCCTATGAAATATGTTGCTCAGATACCCTGCACTAAGCCAGTCTTAACCATCTAGTGACATTTGAAACTGCAGCGCTCATAAAGCATAGGTAGCCAATGCAGCCTAGGTGTCACAACAAAACAGAAACAAGAAAAAACATTCCATAGCTACTATGTTGGCCTTTCATCATTCGGTAACTACATACAAAATAAGCACACAACTAAATGAAAGATGATAAATCATAAGTGTTAAATAAATTGGTGGGAAATGCATTATTTTATACTACCATCATCAAACGTCAATTGGTTAATGCAATTACTACAGAGATGTTGTGTGTAATCAGAGAGATTAAGTCAAAAGCAAATTCCCTTGGGATTTTTCAATAGCATACCATACTACTCACTCCTACATTCAAACTGAAGACGATTCTCTGATGTCAGCCCGGATATTAGGGACGACAGAAGTGGAACACGGAAGATCTTGAGAAAAGTGTGAGACTAGTGTACCATCTAGAGACTATTCCCTTCTTATATTTAAGAATAATAAGGACGACATCAGGAACACTGGTTAGTCCTGCTCCCTATAGCATTGTGAGGAGCCTTGTGAGATATATTGAGTGGTGGAACAAGGCCCCCCACCCTCACATCTGACAACCCTAACCTTCGATAAGACTACTGGGAGACATCATTTATTAAGACTAAAGAAGGTGGTTGGACCCTTTGATACCATGAAATGCGTCGCTTTCTGGTCCTTTATTGCCCAACCACTATTTAGGGGTCCCTATGAATCAAAAATCTATGACTGGGATAACTTGATAATAATAGTGGTTGGAATTGTTATAATCATGTGCCAATGAAAATTGTGATGTCCATTTTTTTGAATTTATGTATAACGTGCAATGAACTCATTTAGATTGTTCTTTTTTAATAATTGAAACTGCATATTTTAAGCAAATTTTAATGTATTGAACGGATTCAATTAACAAACATTTGTATATTTTGTACTTTTTTGGCTTGAACCGTTTTCTCTGAAAGATGTGTGACAGTTTGAATGTAGGAGTGAGTAGTATGGTATGCTATTGAAAAATCCCAAATGTCACTTGGTGTCCTGTCCCTTTGGTGAGTTGGACCCCTCTCTCTTGTTTTGATATGTAATCCGAGAGAAACATAATTGAGTCCTGGTAGGTGCAGTGGGGTATTGTGACGTCTGTATTATAGTGCCATGAGGTGGCAGCCTGCAACTGAAAGCGCAATTAAGAAGCACATTGTTTTAACGTTGTATTACACACAGTAAAAAATAGGCTACCACAAAGCGTGCGGAGATTTAGCGTTGTAATGCAATCATTAACCTTTTATTTCCAGTGTTTTGCAGCAGCTTTAATATATTTTTAGAGTTTTTCATTCCTCCAAAGGGTGAACTTTCTGTTATTTATCTGTTCCCAATGCACTTCATTGTTTGGTTTTACTCATGAGAAAGTGTCACTCTAAGTGTCACACATTTGGCAGTTGAGTGTCACTCATAAGTGCACTGAAACCATGGAAATGTCACACATAAGCAATCTGAAAAGATGGCAGCTATGCTATGGTGACCCGGGATGGCGCAGTCTGCGGCTCATTTCTTTGGTATATTGTTTCTGGTGCACAACCTCTATGGGAGATGCACTGTCACATGTGGCAATAGATCAGTTTGGCTGCGGCTGGCTTGGAGGAGCCTTTAAATACACAAACAGCAATTGCCGGGTCCAGCCTCCCGTGGATCTCGGCACCATTTGTAGTTTTCCGGATCCCTGAAACTAGTGTGGTAGGTGACTAAACACTGAGCTGCCATTAGACATACAGACCCCCCACTCACTCCTGTGCACCTTGAACCTGGATCCAGGGGGTGCATTACACTCTTGCAGCGCAGCTAAGGTCACCCGCAGTGCTGAATTTGTGCCGGTGGTTGACAGTGTGTGCCACTGTGCCACCTGTTCTTGGAGACTGGAACTCTTTCCACACAAGCAGGAATCCCGATCATAATTTTGCTTGCTTTATATAATTTATTTTTAAAACTTCTTTTCTGACACCACAGGCATCATATCATATGTGTTAGGTCAATATGTGAATGCAGCGTCATTATGACAAGTCGTTCCCTTCTTCTTAGCCTGCATGCGCCCTCTGTAGACGGAGTCTCTATGATTGCAACACAGCCCACCTGTGAAGCATTACTTAATCAATCAGGATAAATAAAGCACCGCAAATCACCTGTGAGGCTCTCAAGGTTCTGAAGATACTAGCTGCTTTCTGGTGCCTTTTCATTTGAACAGCCAGGCTTTGAGCCCATTCCTGACTTTCTGGAGTGATGAGGCGGTTGTAAGGTGCAGGGTAAGGTCGTTCCAGGCTTTGGCCACCAGGTGAGAGATGGAAGGTCCTCCTCTGTTGGCTGGCTCGGCTGTTATGGAGGGTGTCGGTGAGAAAGAGAGAGGCGAATCTCAGGTGTTTAGTCGGTTGTTGGAAGGTCATTAGTTTGTCATTGTATGCTGGTCTTTTATTGTGCAGGGCTTTGTATGCGTGTGTCAACATCTTGAAATGGCATCACTTCTGGATCGGGAGCCAGTGAAGCTTTGAGAGGTGTGGAGTGATGCAAGTCTATCTGGGAGGTTGAGGATAAGTCTTGCTGCTGGGTTTTGTATTGTCTGTAGTCTCTTCAGGAGGCGTGCAATGATTCCTATGTAGGGTCAGTTCCTGTAGTCCAGTCTGCTTGTGACAAGGGCCTGAGTGTCGGTCCTCTTGGTGTTGGTTGGGGACCACCTGAAAATCTTACACAGCATGCGTAAGGTGTGAAAGCAGGCAGACAAGACTGCGTTTACTTGTTACTGCATAGATGATTTGCTGTTCAAGATGATGCAGAGGTTGCGGTGTGGTCTGTCGGGGCGGGGAAAGGATGATTTCAGCAGATCACCAAGCGTCGTTCCAAAGCAAGGTGTTGTTCCCAAAGAGCTTGAGACAGTTATCCTTCATCCAGTCAGCAACTTTCAGCATACATCTGTGGAAGTTAGCTCTGTTGGTGGAAGGGGTCTCTGACAGCAAGAGGATGTGCTGGGTGTCATAGGTGTATGAGATGATGTTGCGTTCTTGAAATCTGATGGTGTTGGCCGGGGGTCATGTACGTGTTGAAGAGGGTGGGGCTGAGGGACGTTTCATGTGAGATGCTGCAGATGATCTACTTGGTTTCCAAGGTGAATGGTGAGAGATGGATTCTCGTTTTGTTTTCTGTGAGGTGTGAGGGGGACCCATTTGAGGGCGTCTCCTGGATTCCGATTTGGTGGGGTCTATTGATCAAGATGGGGTGGGAGACACTGTCGAAGGCAGATGACAGGTCCAGGAGGATGAGGGCTGCTGTTTCGATATGATCCGGATGGCCCTGATGTCATTGGTGACTGTAATAAGGGCTACTTCAGTGCTGTGGTTGGCTTGGAATTCAGATTGAAGGGGTCTAGAAGGTTGTGGTGTTCCAGGTGTTTGCTGAGTTGCTGGTTGATTGCCTTCTTGAGAACCCTTGCCAGAAAAGGGAGCAGGGAGATGGGCCGGTAGTTCTTCGGTGCAGCTGGGTGAGCAAATGGTTTCTTCAAGAGGGGTCTCCAGGGCTCGAAAAATGTACTCTCCCGCTCGCAAATGCGAGTCAATTTCTTTCAGGGCAAGACAGTTTTCAGGCCTACTTGACCGGCCTGGCGAGTGAGCTCTTCATTCCCAGCCAGCCGGCCGAATACCTACACACATTAACCTGCTAAGTGATATCAGTACAGGCGAAACGGGCAGAGAAGGAAAAGGACTCTGTCTTTTCCTTCGTGACCAAAGAAGACAAAGACATTGTCTAGTTCCCCTGCCGCTGGCAGCTGCCCCCACCCCCTTTTTGTTCCCTCTCTCTCTTCCCTCTCTTACTGTCGCCTCATGCTCATTTAGTAAAACCGAGACTTCAAGAAACGCGTATTACCTTCTCTTTCCTCCTTTCGTTTATTTGCTCCCTTGTGAAATGGATCCAAAAAAGAAAAACACTTGCTGGATACGTCGGCTTTTTCTGACATTTTTCAATTTCAAGTGCAGCCTCGGGGTGGAGAGAAATAAAACATTCAAAATATGAAAAAAAACGAACTAACTAAAGCAAGACAGAGTGGTTGCAAGGTGGCCAGATAATCCAGATTGAGTTATTCACCCCTAAACACATTAGCGCCACTTTACAGTGTTTGCCAGTGAAGCGCTACTTTCGTTTTCTCCTTGCTCTTTGAACAACATTGTTTTTCCTGGGTGGGAAAGTGCACTATTCCTGGAGGTACTGAAATACCTGCTTGATGGGTGAAGTGGAAAACAAAATGCATACTGTGGCTCTGTATTCACAAACGTGGTCTTTTTAAACCACACTGCTTACGTTTTGTAAGGATATAAGAAATGGGCTTTGAAACGGGCCCCTTCTGGACCCTGTAGTAATGGACTTAACTTTTCAGGCAAAAGCACTCACTAATTTCTGAATAATGAGTGTAAAAAGAAAAAGGTAACCATGTTGTTCCAAGTTACATTTCACATGCTTTACTTAATATTGCATTCTCTGAGTGTTTGCTCTTTCTAGGATGTTCTTAAATTTTTTTTTTAGGCAGCATAGTGTGTAATTTGAATTGAGTCGCATCCAGGTGTTTATAGCGGGTCAGTGCAGTTCAAGTTTCTCTCAATGGGGCAGTATGGTGTTCAGTGGAGGAGAGGATGTGGCACTATGGTCAGAGCTGCTGAATTTGGAACTGGGGAACCAGGTTCCGTCTTCATGACCAGTCCACCAGACCACTCTCCCTGAAGGAGCACATTCCCATGCTAAACCTTAGAAGGCCCCACAAGATCTTAAAAGCCCTGGTGTCTTAGCACCAGCAGGTGGACCCTAGCAGTGGCAAGTGTAGGTTAACCTCGAAGGCCTGTACACCACAATTAATTCTGAAGTTCACCTCCAGTCTTGAAGTCAGGCCTATGAAGCAGCACACCATAGAGTGACAGTGACTCTGTCACTGAGGTCACAGGACCTTTGAGCATGTGTTTGTCTGGGGCCGTACTCTAATATGTTTAAGGTACAGCGGTGTACCCGAGTACTGCTAAGAGTGTCTTTTTTTGCAGATTTATATAGCGCTTACTCGACCCGAAGGTATTGGAGTGCTTAACATAAGCACCAGTTATGGTACACAAGGACACACTCATTTTTGTTAGGTACGCGGAGATTAAGTGATTTGCCCAGAATGACAGGATGTTGAGTCGCCGGGCCGTAATCTAGTATGTTAAGGTGCAGCGTTGAACCTGAGTACTGCTAAGAGTATTCATCCGGGGCCACGCTCTAGTATGTTTAATGTACAGTAGTGTACCCGAGTACTGCTGAGAGTGTTTATCCAAGGCCGTGCTCGTAACTTTAAAAACATTTCAGTGAGAATAGTAATGAGGCTAAAAAATTCGATCATGTCTTAATGGTCTTAGATCAACGGCGCTGCAAATGTTTTAAAGAAAATTTGTATGCAACCAATTTGTGGGTCAAGTGCATTGATGTTCGGTCGAGTAGAAAATTCTAGTCACTAGACCTGCAGGTCAAGTAGGATTTTTAAAATTTGTCGAGCCCTGGGTCTCACTTCGGTGTGTTTCCAGTCCTCTGAGAAGGAGGCCATGGTGATGGAGGCCTTCAGGACTTTCTTGTAATCATCACCGATTATCTTGTTCCTGAAGTTGAAGGAGAGGTGGAGACATGGGTCTGTGGGTGCTCCCGAGTGTATGGAGTTCATGATGGAGATTGTGGTTTGAGTTGTGCAAGTGTCTCAATGGGTAAACAGGTGTTCATGGATGTGAGTAGGATGATTCTGTCGGCGGGGGTTTGAAATTTTCATAGATGATACAGATTTTGTCTTGGAAGAAGTCTGCCCGGTTGTCACACAGTTCTTGGGAGGGGGTGATGTTGTTCCCTGTGGCTGCATGATTGGAGAACTCCGTCATGATGGAGAAGAGCTCCTTGCTGTGGTTTGTGCTGGTTCATATGCGGTCTGCTAGAGCATTCTTCCTTGTTTCTTTAAAGCGGTGGTGGTACTGGGTGAGGGCTGTTTTGAAGGTGGTATTGTCTTCTAGTTAGTGGGCTACCTCCTTTCTAATTTCCGGCAGTTACGTTTGATGGATTTCAGCGCCACGGTGAACCAGCTGGCTCAGTGCAGAGGTGTGGTGCAGCAGCCAGGGCAGCTGACTTAGGAGCACAGGGTTCACGGTACAATCCCCGGCAGCAGCTCAGCACCATGTGACTCTGGGCAATAGCTCACTTCATTTCCACGACGGCCCACAGCGCCTTGAGACCCTTAAGGGTGAGTAGTTCGCGCTTTACAAATGCAGATTTTTTTTCTTCTTCTGGCTGGTACTTTGTGTTTGGCTGGTTTAATGGGGCGATTGTGTTGGGGCAGTGCGTGATCCACTGGGAAAAGTTCTTTGCAGCCTGTTCTAGGTCGGATGTTGTGTCTGGGAGGTGGCAGTTTAAAGTGTTGTTCCACTGGTCTTCTGATCTTTCTCCAGTTTCTGTGCGTGAAGCTGGGGGGCTTGATGCCCATGTTGGTAGATCCTTAGATGGTGAAGTGGACGCTGTACTGTTCAGTCCAGGTGAGCTGTGAGACGTGGTTGTACTTGACTCTGTTGCTGGATGTAAAAATGGGGTTGAGCATGTGTCCTGCGATGTAGGTGTGGTCAGTGACAAGTTGTTTGAGTCCGATGTTGCTCATGCTTTCCAGGATGTCATTGTGTTGCTGTTGTTGAGGTGGAAGTCAAGATCCCCTAGGAAGATGTAGTGCTTGGAGTTGATGGTGATAGGAGCGGTGAGGTAAGGGATGGCATTGCAGAAGCTGGGGCATGGTCTGTAGGCAAGGATGCCTCTGATGGTGTTTTTTCTGTCTTTGTGAAGTTGGAAATTGAGGTGCTTCATTATAGGCAGTGAGTCTTCTGTGGAGGCTGTGCAGCGTATGGTGTCCTAGCTGGCAATTCCACCTCCATGTTTGTTGATTCAGTCCTGGAGTGTTATCTTGCAGTCTTCAAGTGTGGTGATAGCGATGTCTGCTGCAGAGCCAGGTCTCTAAGAGATAGGCGATGTCCGGGGTGAGGGATAAGATCGTGTTCCAGATCCCTGTGGAGTGTTTGTCAAGCAATCGTGCGTTTAATAGAATGCACTGGAGTTGTGCCGTGGCGGTCTCAGTTGGAATGTTGGATGCAGTCGTGTTCGCAGGGTATCTGGTGTTTTTGATTGCTTCTGTGTTGCAGGTGATGCAGAGTTGGCAGGAGAAAGGTCCTCTGGTGGTGCAAGATGTGCAGCAGCAGTTGTTATCTTTGTGCCCGGTATTCAGGGCTCAGATGTCTGCGGCTTAGTAACTGTGTGCAGCAGGAGAACCAGGGTTCCTGGTGCTGGGCCGGTCCAGGCTCGAATAGGCGCAGACTGACTTGCCTTTGACGTGTTGGCAGCACAGTCACGCTGTGGCCTCCATTAATTAGGTCCTGGGAGGGGGGCAGGGTGCTGAGACGCGGGAAGCAGGAGGCAGCAGAAGAAGGGTGGGAAAAGTGGGAGGCGAGTAGGGGGCACAGAGACAGAATTACAATGCACAGAAAACTGAAAGACTACAAGGGCAACAAAAATAACACTGCAATCTGGCATCAGGAAACCTTGATTGGTCAAACAGCCACACTATTGTCCTGTTCGTTTCTAAATATGCAATGCACAGATAACTTATAGTGCTGCATTGTAATTTCATTTATCACTCCTCGCATTCTGCCTCCGCCACCCCTAGTTCAGCCAACAGTCCACAATAATTTTGATCCCAAATGTGCAGTCCATCTGGGAGCTTCCCTGCCCCATGCAAGAGTGAGGGGTCAGGAGGTCATTGGTGACATCAGGCATCATTTCCTGACAGTGCATGGCACCATGGGACCAGGTGCAAATACTGTCCCATATTAGTTAGCAGCATACCCCTGACATTCTGCAGCTCCTATATAAAAGGAGGCAGTGTGCATTGATTAGGACACAGCCAGCATCAGCTTGTTAATGAGCTGCCATAAATGGTATTTGATGATTTTAAAATTAAAACACCCTTTTAAGCAGTAAGTTACCATCAGCACAATTCTTTCTCTATTTACTATCAGGAAAGTGCATTTGTTTTACTTGATCTCAATAAAATGGAAAAGGTTAAAGGAGCGGTGCTGCCTGCCTTCTCAGGGGAAAGATAACACATATAAACAAAACTAGAGGTACTACACTACCTCTGTTTCACACCACATGCTCTGTAAATATGTGTAGAAGAAGATGCATGGATCACTTTCTACGTATTATACAGGGCAGCCAGGGATGAAGCTATGTGTTCAAGTGCTTCCATGAGGCCTCCCTAGCAAACAGATCTGTACTTCTGGGACTGAATGTTAAAGTAGCTCTGAAAATATTTGTCTAGGGGTATGATAGAACATAGCGTTTTTAAGTTAGTCATCAGCTGCACCACACATGCCAGACTACATGTAGATGGACAGAGATCCCTGAGACATGGTAGCAGTCAGACATTCAAACTTGACAGAGTACGCTTTCAGTTTCAAGCAGAGACATCGCTATCTACGGCCTACTTGCAGTGTTCCTTTGCGGAGGGTTATATGTATTAGGATTGTGGTTAATACACTTAGGAACATGCTTTAAACCTCACATTTCTATACCAATTTCATTAGAGAGACAGAGCTTCCAGTGCCAAGCCTAGCCCAAAAGGAAAGGCAGAGTCCACATGCATGCCAGTCTTGTTAGTGTCTGCATCTTTCCAGAGACCTGAATGAGTGTGACAGTGCCTTTTAAGGGTAAGATGACACATGTAAAGTAGCCTGTAGTTATTAGACTGCCTCTGTTTCAAACCCTATGCTCTGTAAATGCGTGTAGAAGAAGCTGCATGGATGCCTTTCTGGTTATCATACAGGACATCCGGGTATGAAGCTGTGTGTTCAGATGCTTCCATGAGGTCTGCTTAGACAAGAGAACTGTGGTTCTGGGACTGAATGGTGAAATAGCTTTGTCAATATTTGCCCTGGGGTATGATAGACTGTATAGTTTTTAAGTTAGGGTCATCAGCTGCACCACAGATGTCAGACTACGTGTAGAAGTACATACATGACTGAGACATGGTAGAGGTCAGACGTTCAAACTTGACAGAATACATTATCTACAGCCTACTTGCAATGTTGTTTTTGTGGTGAGTTATATGGATTAGTATAAAGGTTAATTCACATGGAAACATGTTTTAAACCTCAGATTTCTCTACCAGTTTCATTAGGGACGTGGAGCACAAAGTACCAGGCCTAACCCAAAATGAAAGCCTGCCTCCTCTCATGCCTCTCTTATTACACTTGAAACATGTAGAGCAGCCTATAGGTACTAGACTACCTCTGTTTTCAAACCACATGCTCTCTAAATGTGTGTAGAAGAAGCTGCATGGGTCACTTTCTACTCATTATATAGGGCAGCCAGGTATGAAGTTATGAAGCTTATGTTCAAGTGCTTCCTTGACGCCTCCATAGCTAAGAAATATGTGCATCTGGGACTGAATCCTGAAGTAGTTCTAATATTATCTGTCCAAGGGAATGATAGACTGTACAGTTTTAAAGTTAGGGTCTTAGCAGTTCTCAAGTGTAATACATACTGTTAGCCTTGGCTGTTTGTCCGTCTGTTTTTTACCTTGTTTTTATTGGTTTTAGGACTCTGGGCAATTTACCAATGCTTTTCAGTGCTAAAGTGCATATGCTGTCCATGTAAATTGTTTTTATGGATTGGTGTTTTCATGATTGGATTATTTGATTTACTACTAGGCCCCTAGTACAGTGCACTGTGTGTGCCCAGGGCCTGTAAATCAAATGCTGCTAGTGGGCCTGCGGCACTGATTATGCCACCCACACAGGCAGCCTTTCAAAGGTGTCTCAGACCTGCCACTGCAGTGTCTGCGCACAGTATTTACTGCCATGTCGTCCTGGCAAGTGCACCCACTTGCCAGGCCCAAACCTTCTCTTTTCTTACATGTAAGCCACCACTCAGTCAGGCCCAAGGTAGCCCCATGGGAAGGGTGCTGTGTATGTGAAAGGTAGGACAAGTACTTGTGTGTTTTACATGTCCTGATAGTGAAAGACTGTATTTTGTTTTTCACTATTGCAATGTTATCTGTCTCATAGGCTGACATGGGAGTTGCTCTGTAACATCTTACAACCATAAATTTCCATTGGGGCATGATAGAGAAATTAAGTTTAGTCTTCCTGAACTCGGGAATTTAAAATACAACTTTTAGTAAAGATGATTTTGGTATTGTGTGTTTGAAAATACCACTCTTAGAAAGTGGGTATTTTTCTTGTCTAACCATCTATGTGCCTCTACCTATTGTGTATTCACTGTCTGGGGTTTTGACTGACAGGGGCATTCACACCAGACAGACACTAGGGGGGTTTGAGGTGCATCCTGCCTTTCCTGGGTGACTCCTAGCCAGGCTGGATAGACCTGGCTGCATTTAAAGTAGTGGGAGGAGGTGTTGCGTGCACCTAAATGGACTGTGTCTGTCTTCCACAATGCTGTCTCCACCCCCTGGAGTTTGCCTGGCCTGCGCCAGGCAGAACTGGATTATGTTTGCCAATGGAACTTTGTGCTAACTTCAAAGGGAAATGTGGTATACATATTGGGGCCCTGACCCCCAGAACTTTAGATAACTGCTGGACTAAGGAACCTGCCCGGAAGAAGAGCAAGAAGAGCTGTGAGGAGAGACTACAACTTTGCTGCGTGCTTTGCTGGGTTGGCCTGCAGTTGCTGCTTCTGTCTTGAGCAGGGAAAGGACTAGACTGTTCTTTGTGCATTCTAAGTATCTCCAAGGGCTTGATGTAGAGCTTGCTTCCTGTTGGAAGTCTCAGGGAAAGCAAAGACTGCAACTTCTTCTGGGTCCCGGCTTCTGGAACTGGATGTTTCAGCTGCCACATAAGAAAAAGTTGAGCCAGCGCCGTTAACAATGCCGCTGCCGGCTCTGTAACGTGAAGGCACTGCTAAGGGCACCTCTGCACTTTGCACCGCAACCCTGGTCTCACTGACGACGCCGTCCAACACTTCCACTGAGCTGCTGCTTTCACTGTGACCTGTGGACATCGCACTCCGCACCGCCTGGCTTCACATTACTTCCCTTGTATCCCTGACGACACCGTCACTGATGACGCTGCCTGCACCATGACCTGCGGACAGTGCAAACGGAGCACCATCCCGCTTCGCACATCAGCCCTGGTCTCACCGACGACGCTCCAAGCTGACATCGCCACTGCCTGCATCAAGGTGTGGGGGCACCGCTTGCAGGTTACTCGGCGCACTGCCCTGTCCCATACCGCAGCTTGGGCACACTGATGCCAGCACCATCGACTCTAGATCTTTAACCAATACCGCTGCCTGCTCCGCGACCTGTGGGTCCCACACACTGCATTGCCCCGTCTCGCACCGCAGCCTTGGGACTACCAGCGACAATGCCGCTGCTTGCACCGTGATCTGTCCGCACCGCAAAGAGCACCGCCCATCTTCGCACCGCATCCATAGCCTCACGATGCCGCTGGACGACCGTCACTGAGGCGTTGTCTGCACCACGAACTGAGGGCAGCACACATCGCACCACTCCGCTTAACAGCGCAGCCCCGGCGCCTGCCGAAGCTGCCACTCCTGGCCTCGAACTCTAAGGAGTTCGGCCTGCAACGCGTATGCCTTTAAGGACCCGACTACTCCTGCTCCGACTCTCGGACCCAACACCTGCCGAAGCTGCTCCTCCGGAGCTCACCGCAAGTTCCGACGACCTGCATCTCCAAAGGTACTGCTTTACGGGTCTCCCCAATGCCGCAGCTGGCCCACGGCGCCGCGGTCAGCCAGAATTGTTGGCTTTGGTTGCTCGCAACACCGTGATAGTCCCGGATTTAGCTATCGACTTCAAGGAACTGTATATAAAGTCTATTTTTCCTTTATTTTGATTTGGATCACTGTATGTTGGATTTTTATTGTTTTGGGTCTGGTTTTGCACAGATAAATATTGGATATTTTTATGAAACTGGTGTGGTGTCCTTTTGTAGTGTTTCACTGTATTACTGTTTGCTATAGCAAATGCTTTACACATTGCCTCTGAGCTAAGCCTGACTGTTCATGCCAATCTACCAAGAGGGTGAGCAGGGGTTATTTAATACGTGTAATCTCCTTATCCTGACTAGAGTGGTGGATTCTACCTGGCTTAGGTGCATACCCTAGCCAATGAGGAAAAAACATTCTAAGACATACCTTCCCTCAAATCATCATCGGGCAGCCAGGCAATTATGGGATGCAATTCTTTCTGTTAGTGGCTTTCTTTTTACATTCTTGATTGTCAAAAGAGAGGTACTTCAGGAGTGACCCCATCATGCCGATTAAATTTAGTCTCAAAGGGCTTTGGCATGGTGCAGTCAGACCCTATGTCACTCGGGCAGTGAGAAACATCTGTTTTGCTGCAGTCCCTCTTCAATGTTTAACCAATGACAGACGGCCCGCTTTGACTTTGTTGTGGTGCAGCCTTCATGGCCATCAGAAACCTCCACAAAATTTTCAAGCATCTTAAGAAAACACATCAGTGAGCATTTTTCACAGTAAACAATTCCAGTAGCACTTTCAGTGCCTGGATTGATATAATGCAGTTGTTCTGAAGTAGTGTAATCAAACAGCGCCACCTCCTGTAAGGTTGCAACTGGTTTAATTTTATACTGAAGTTAGTGCAACTCTTTGTGAATCTGTTGTTATGGCTTGAGCTGAAATTAAGGCTCCCTGTTTTCCGTTTTTACTGTTTTTTACAGATAAATACAGACAGAAAACCATTATTTTCTTATCTGTATTTATTTTTAAATGTGTATAGGAACGGACATTGGGTGCTTTTGAGTGATTCTAAATACACTTTGCCATGACTGCCAGGCCAAATACTGTGTGCATTGGTAGGTAAGGGGGTTAAAAAAAGAACAGAATTTTTGTAAAGAGACTTAAACAGCAGTTAATATGCACAAGGCTGATACTGAAATGTGCATATTTTCATATAAGTGCATTGATTTATCTTCTGTGGGTGTTCATATCACTGAAACCTGGCAGGCATTCAAGCATGACTGCATATTTATTGGTTAAATAAATGTGGAAAAATACCAGTTTCAGCTTTATTTTCTCCACAAATCCCATAATAAATATGGATAAATACAGATAAAGTTGACAAAAAATAAATATGGATAAATACAGACGGAAATGTCAAAAAAAATAAATACCATAAAACGGGGAGCCCTAGCTAAAATGTACTGTTTCCATTGCATTACAGGCCTACACGGAGAACGCACACTAAGCAGCTCTTTGCAGTTCATGTAGTGCTTGAGTTATTCTTATCCTGGTTGGATATAGATTCCGTTTTGGCTACTTGGTCTCACAATGGAAGGTTTCATGGCAGAATTCTCCCCACCTCAGCTAAACGTTCTTCTAGGTGTTGAGGGTTGCATGTTTTGTTTGCTTACTCTCTGCATGTCATCTTGGTTTTTTTCTGTCCCGCCATTTTCAAATTTCACCCGCTACCACTGGTCTGCAGTGTGACTCAGGGATATAGGGACATGTGGGAGTAAAGTCCCCTTTTCTCTACTGCCTTATCTTGGGTCTATCGCCTGCAAGTGTAGGAGGTCACATGCTTGGCTACCTGCAGAGAGAAAGAAAATAATACACATGGCACTGATGGCTGACCATTTTGCTTTTCGCTCCAACCAAGATGCTAGGTTTGCCAAGTGCGCTCACACTTAATAGATTAAATAAAATGCTTGGTGCAACCAAAATGTAATGAGCAGCGATGACTGGGGCCAGCAGGAGGTGGCCTTGCAAGCAACAATGGGCAGGCTACGAACACAATGGTGCAATGATGTTGGGAGTTAGCAAATATTTTAATAAATACCTTAATCTCAGCCTGAGCAGTGGCATGACACTGATAAAGTAATTAATCAGTACTTTGTCCATGCTCGATCGAAGGGACAAACACACAAGGTTAAAATTGAAACTGACGGTTTCTGACTAATGAGATGCAAGGAAGAAAAACAAAAGATTTCTCAAGGGAACCTCGGGTAAAACCTAAAATAAACCCTGGGAAGAAACTTGAGATGTGATTGAGATGCATACTGCTGGCTGTAGGCCACAAACACCCCTTCCTCAAAAATATCAAACACTAATACTTGCCTCCAGTCCAAAGCGTACAGTGCTGTTGTCACAACGGCCCCAGAGGTCTGATATAGATACAGATAGACTAGGCCAGATGCAAAGACAGACACACACACAAAAACACAGCCCCTCCAACACCCATTCACTCACTCTGTAAAAACACACAGACCGTACATGATTCAGAGGATCTTTGGGCAAAAAGAGGGTGTGGAATGTGGGTTATGTTATATTGATTTGTATATCACCCGAGAGGGTATCCAGGCACTTGTGTAGGTTTTGTTGGGTTGTGGTCTCCAAGGTGCTTATACAAAGAGCCAGGTTTTCAGCTTCTTACAGAACTCAAGATGTGAGGAGAGGGCTCCCATGTGTCGAGGGAGGTCATTCAATGTCTTGGGTAAAATGTAAGTGAATGAGCGACCTCCAGTTTTGCTTTTGTGGGTGCGAGGAATGTGTGAGAGTGAGGCAGAGCATAGCTGTCTGGGTGGTTGGTGAAAGTATTTGCGGCTGCTCAAGTATTATGGTCCTGTGTTGTGTAGGGCTTTGTGAGCATGAGAAGTTTGAATTGGCTGAGCTTGGCGGCCAGTAAAGCTTCCTGAGGTGTGATGTGGTGCAGGTGCGGCACAGGAGCCCAAATAAGAGTTTTGTAGTGGTGTTTTGGATGGTCTGGAGTCTTTGTAGGAGTAGTTTGGAGATTCCGGTGTAGAGGGTATTGACGTAATCCAGACTACTGGTGATGAGGTCTTGCGTGACAGTCCATCTGGTGTTCTGAGGCAACCATTTGAAGATTTTCTTGCAGTGTGTGGAAGCGGAGGTGCACACTGTTTTGACTTGAGCCATTGTGTTGTGCTTCACATCTAGGATTTCTTGCATGGTCTTTGGTTGCGGGTGTTGGTCCTAGCTCTGACGGCCACTAGGTGGAGTTCCATGCGGAGGTCTTGTTGGCGAAGACCAGTGCTTTCAACTTGTCAGAGTTGAGCTGCGCTGCAGGCAGTCTTTCGCATCTAGTCTGCTACCATGGTCATGCAGTTGATGAAGTTGGTTCTGGCAGTGGTTGTTTTGCCCTTCAAAGAGAGGATGAGTAGAGTGTGATCAAATTAGGAGATGTCGATGAAGCTGACGAAATAGTGTCATATATATGTTGAAAAGGGTGGGGGTGAGCGTCGATCCCTGTGGGACTCCACATATTCATTTCTCTGACTCTGTTTTTTTTTTTTTAGTTCAGTAACACAGGCCAACTACAAGGCTCTCTGAATAATTAAATGTTTTATTCTCCATTTATCATATAGACTCAAATTCTTTGGAGAGTCTGTACATATCTCACAGGATTGTTCCTCTACTTTCCTTAGGCTTAGACCACTGCAGTCTGCCTAGCTCCAGAGGCCGCATGTGCCTCCACCTCCAGTGTCTTCAGATTAAAGGAAAAGGTAAGTGTCATTTTAACACAGGTAATATTAAAAAGACAGAACTCAGATTTATTGGATAGACGATTCTTCTCAACTCGCATCTATTGCTGTCCTTCCTAGCTATATCTTTTCCAGCCATGTTCTGCTATATTTGTCACACTTGCATTTCTTTCTCTTTATTTCACCTGCCTGGTTTATCCGTGCTGCTTTGTTTCCTATTTCTTCACACTCTTCTCCTCCCCTCCCGATCACAAGAATAAGACCCTTACTTAGGCCGTCAAAACTTCCTTCTAAAAGAAAAGAAACCCATGTGATTCTGGGACTCACCCTGTAAGCATTATTCGATACACGATTGTTATGGTTTCGCCCCCAGTTGTCCTCCAGGGCTTGGTGCCAGCCTGTTAATAATTGGGTTTCTGGTTGAAAGGGATATGCACCCTGTACACGCAGGAACCACAGTCCTAGTCAGGGTAACTAACCTGTGCTCACCATCTGGTAGCTTGGCACATAGCAGTCAGGCTTAACTAAGAGACAATGTGTAAAGTATTTGTGCAAACAACACACAGTTCAGGGATGTGTCATTCCTATAGCCCGACACCCAGGACATATTGTTCGGGGTCAAAGGCAACAAGTTTTCATGTGTATTTTGTTCTTGGGGCAAGTAGGCCCAACCCCCTGCAGCACAAACCCTTTGGCTGCAAGTTTACAGTACTACATTATGGATCAGAGAAGGGCACTGTATGCAGTTAAGGTAATATTTTTGTCCAAATTTTAATGTTGTTCAAACTTGTATTTATGGTTCATTAATTGAAAGCCTTTATTATTAGAATGAGCGCTCTATGTAAATGTTGTAAGGTCTGACTGTACTACTGACAGTGGTTCCAGTCTAAAAATGTTTACACACGTTTTCAAAGTTTAGCAATACGAGCCTATATATAATTCTTCCAGAATGCACTCTGATTTGATGCAAATATTTACCGAAGCTTGAAAGCAAGATTGATGATTTTTTGCTTTCAAAATAAAATCGGACCACAGGAGGTAGCCCGTAAACCACAGCGAGACTGGGGCAGTACATTATATCAAACAACAATGTCTCAATGTGGGTTTCATTTGGGGAACAAATACAGTAAGAAAAATTGAGTTGCTAAGGATTGAATCAGTGTGGGGAGAAACGCAGGGAGACATATACATATATATATATAGGGTTTTCTGTATTTGAAGTCACTTAAAACATGTTGGACATATTGAACAGCATATGTACAATCACATGGACAGAAAACACTGCGTTACATTAATGGAAATATAACTGATAGGATACTGTGCACAAGTGCTCTTGAAAATTGTGACGCGCAAGTGGCACGTGAAGTGGTATATACAGCGGTGGTGTAGGGCGCAACAAGGAACAAAGTGGTACAACAAGTATTACATATTTAGGACATCCAGGCAATCAATGATAAACAAATTACAGAGGAATCAGGGGACGATGCGTCACGCAGTTGGCGCTGCGGTGTCCATGGTTTGTGCAGCAGCGGTGATGTGGCAGTGTTGAAGAAAATGCACTGGTTCCGATTGGCACAACATCTTTGATGCATCGATCTTCTTGGGTTGCAGCTTAAGAACTCACTTCCAAGGGCCCAGGAATGGATTGCCACCACTTGGCAGAACAAGGTTCACAGCAGACAGAGTCCAGGTGCTGGTTGCAGGCTCAAGTCTTTGATATGTGTAGGTAGATCCAAGATTGGTCCTGAAGAATTGCCATCTAATTGATAAAAGGCAAGAAACATGTTGACCCATGTCACAAGCGTATAACCTCACGACCTTAGAGTGAAGATGCGCGTCTTTTATTTTGTTTTAATCAGGGTGAGATATTGTTGTTAGTCGCACACAATTACCACCCAGATATCAACTGGGTTTATGGGTGCGCTTCTGGTGTTTATTCTTTGGCCCACTAGTAGCATTTCATTTATAGGCCCTGGGCACATGTAATGCTCTCTACTAGCGACTTAGAAGTGAATCAAATAGGCCAATTGTGGATAAACTACATTTTATCATGTTTTAGGAAAATAGCTCATGCTCTTTAGAACTTATAAGCAGTGGTAAAGTGCCCAGATTCCTAAAGCCAGCAAAATGAAGTCTACAATGCAGTCAAAAACAGGAAATCAGAAGGCATAAAGTCTGGGGAAACCACAGCTTCTATGCCTGTACTCTTCCTAACCTGTTCTTTCTCCGAACTACTCCTGTCATGCACCTGGTCAGCCACTTCCCTCCAATAAACCATGGCGGGGCCACAGTGTTTCCAGGTGGAGTGCAGTCTTTCATCTCTGTCGTTTGTCTGCATTTTGAGGTCTGCCTCTGTGTTCCTCCTCCCTCCAGCAGCAGCTCCTTGGTTTCGGTTCTTCCTGGCTGTCATCTGTGCTGTAGCTCCTCATCGTGTTCCCTCTGCAGCAGGGTATCCTCTTCCGCGAGTCGAGTCCTCGTTGGAGGTCCTCCGCTTTCCAAGCCTTGGGGTCAAAGATTGCCACCGTGTGAAAATCTTTTATACTCCTTTGTTGGTTTTCCCTCTCCACGTCTCTACTTTCTATTGCTCTCTATGTCTTTTACGTTTTTTTCTTCTTTCTCAGTCTGTTTTCTAGTTCTACGCCTTCCTCTCTTCTTCCTTTGCAGGTCTTCGTCCACTCTCTGTATGCTGAGGGCGTCATTGGGACTCCTCCTCCTTGGGTAAGTACTCCCATCCACGGCGGGGTTTACGACAGCTTATTTTTTCCCAATGACCAAAACTGCTAAATCAAACATTGTTCCGTTAGCTCTCTGTAACCAAAAATACAACACTGTACTTCGCTCTCCACAACACTAGATGGACGTAATTAAAACCATACGTTGGAAAAATGAGATCATATTCAACCCTCAAGTTGTGGGCTAGTTTTGTATTTATTTTACGCTTGACACAGAAAAACATGAAACCAATATATAGGCATTTTCATTTACACTGGGACTAATGACTGCATATTTCAGACCCTGAGCGCGCTACAAATGGTTTACGTTGCCTGGACACACATTTACTTTACTTTCTGCAAGGCTTTGCCAAGAGTTAATTGACAACAAATGACTGCCCACAGCTCAGAAGTCCTCTGGGGGATACAAGCCATTTTTTTCTTCTAAATTACTGTACTGTCCTCGATCAGCTCCTCACACTCCAAAATATGATGCTCTGCTTCACTATCCACGCTACTAGCAAGACCTAATGAAACCCAAAATTCATAATGAAACCACACTTTATTTCAACAAGATGCTTAATGTCAAAAGCAAAACCTGAGGTGCACTTCTACTTCTTCTTTTAAGCGACAGTCCTGTCGAACAGGCTGCAGAACGTTTGGCGCTGGGCTTCGCTTTCACTCTGGCAATGCCAAGTCCGCAAGGAATCGGGCAGATACTTAGTCAGTGACATGTCCGCGGGGGTTCATTTGTCTCAACAAATTGAGAATCTTACTTTGAACTAGTTGCTGTCTGAGGCTTTTTATGCATTCAGTGATGAGCTCAAATACCCAAAGCATCTGCACCCCAATAAACAGGCCTTTTACAGGATCTTGGACCTGAAAGCTTCTGTTCATGCAGGCTGTAAAGGAGTATTGCATCCAACTACATACTAGAAGGAATTAACAATTGGGGAAAGCCAGTGGATCTCGCTTTTGGGACCCATTGGATTTGCCGGTGCCTCTGGGTGATGCTGTACAGCTGTTGCTGCGCAGCATGGCCAAACAATAAAGCCTTTTATACCCAGGAGAAGAGCGGTAGCACAAGCTGCAGTAGGAAAAGGCACTTTGTGCACATCCATGGCCCGTGTGCCAGCCACCATGTGGTGCTTGTTACACTGGGCATGAATGTGTGGGGGACACTACATGTGCCCCAGGGCCACTTAGCAGAGGCCCCCAAAGTCCTTTTAAGACTGCGTTTTCATGGCGGTCGGACCACCATGAAAAGGCAGTCGTAAACGGACTTCCTAATCCCTATGGCGGTGCCTGCACACTCCCTGCCTCCATTATAAGGATAGGAGTCCAACCGCCTAGATCCTGTCGGAGGCAGCAGTCTTTCCCCCGACACCAAATCCTATATCATAATCCAGCAGTCAGACTGAAGGGCTATCAGCCTGTTGGACCGCTACCAGCATGCTGTCGGTGGCGGTCCGACTGGCATGCAAATGAAGCCCTTCGTTCTTTAACACCCTGATCAGTAATTGTGTTTGAATTTCCCTCTGCCAATTTAGGGTTCACACTATCCTTAGAAATCACTTAGATTGACCCTTTCTCATCTGCTATCTTGCTTGAACCCCTGGTCTTGTGTTTTTTTTTTCTTTCCCAGGAAACATGGTATTTTTCACATAAAATGATGGACCCCGGGTTTCATAAATTGTTCTTTGTTTACAGACTTGAGGTGACAATACCTTTAACGTGATGTGATGCGGATATAGATTATAAGAGAAATGCACTTTATTTGAAATCCCCATGGATGCCCTAGGGTAGCTGTGCGCTCTACAAATACTGAAATCATGAAATGAAAGGAATTTTTGTTTGTATTCGCTTTTTTAGTGTTGGTTTATATAAGCCTGCTCCATTATGGGACTTTGATGAGTTCGACAAGGCTTATAACATGTATTTAATGGATGATGAGGAATGCTGGATAACTTCTTCTTATGGATGTTCAATTTAAGGTATGGACGCCAAATTTCTTACTGAGACTGTTTACTCCACTTCGTCCATAGTCGGACATGGAACGCCCTCTGGAAGATAAAGACACACTAGCGCCGAGCCCGATCGACCCTACGCCAGCAGCATCAAAGATACTAACATCAGCTTTGCCTCCAGTTCCACCTGTGGTGCTGCCTCCAAGGCCACAGTTAGGGACCAAGGACCCTAAATTTCAGGATTCAGGGATGGATTCTTCAATAAAGACATGAACCCCATTGGCGTGCCGCTTGACCACATGGATCCTTTCTCCTATAGCAAAGGAGGAATGCTGATGTTGTTTCAGTCAACTCCGTTCACTCCCTTCTACCCTGTGCCACAAGTACCTTGGGCAAATTCTTTAACGGCTTGTGCATCTACAAGATCAGCACCAAAAATGATATCCCCACCTCTTTCTGCACCATCAACTAAGGAACGTAACATATTGATGCAGCAAATAACGTCTTCACGATTGCAACGGACACCATCTGCACCGCAGGACACTCCACCGGCTCTGCAGCCTCTGATGCCATCAGCTACTCCACTACAATTTTTCTCTTTACCTGCCTCAAAACCTCATTCATATATGCTGCCTATGAGGCCTCATAGGTCAAGAAGAGAAGGTAACTTTGATCCTTAAGATGATCCAGTTGATTGGGACACTGATGAGTATCTCCAGATCCCACTTCCGAGGGCCTTGAAGATGCAAGTGAATTGGATACATAACATCTCCGCAATGTATGCTAGTATCTCTGTCAGGCATTTCTCATTCAGGGAAAGCTGCTGATCTGTTGGACGTACACAGAACTAAAACCTAATATTTTAACCTGTTCTGTGCCCATGACGAGATAGTCTCGTCATGGAGCACGGTCGCGCTGTGCCCATGACGAGACTATCTCGTCATGAACCCCACCCACTAATTAAACGCCCGGCACAGGAGGGGGAAAGGGCGTGGCACAGAAGGGGTTAATTGAATTCCTTCAGTCCTCTACACATTCATCTGAGCCTCTTCTACCATTCAATGAGACACTGACTGAGCCTTTACTGGCAATGTGGGGAAAACCAACTACCTCTACTGCGGTCTCTAGATCAGTCGCAAGAAGATGCAAACCAGCCCCAGGAGATCCCTCATTTTTATCAGCTCACCCTTCTCCCGAAAGATTAGTGATTTAAGCCTCCTGTTCATCCAAAACGTCCCTAAAATCATTTCCCTCAACCCCAGCGGACAGAAAATCTAAAAAGATGGCGCATATTGCAAAGAAAGTTTCCTCAGCAGGTAGCATGGCACTAAAATCCCTCAATGCCATTTGCTTGCTATGCAGATATGTACATGCTGCACTGGATGCTACCCAAGCGGTCACTCCCAACCTCTCAGAAGATCTTAGGGGGCCCTTCTCTGGGTTAGTTGCAAATGGCCAAACGACAGCCAAGCACATTAACCAGTCAGGCCTGAATATGGCTGATTCAGTAGCCAGGGTTATGGGTTCATCAGTATCCCTTCCTCTCAATGCTTGGCTTAGGAACTCAGGCCACTTCCAGAACATCCAACCAACACTATGGGCCTAGCATTTAATGGCTCCCAACATTTTTTGAGCAAAGGCAACTCTTCTCTTGAATGAATAAAGGGTAGCAAGGCAACAGCTAGATCATTGGGTCTTCAATCTCAATTAAGAGACTACAGACAATGCAAAAAATGTAGAGCCTGAGCCCCGGATACTCCTTTCGCCGCAGACAGCAATACTGCCTGCAGCAGCCCAATCCGCTTTACCGGCAGCAAAGGGGACGTGGTCTAGGATAAGGGCGAGCTATTCCTCTCCCTCCCATCCTCCTCCTTTTCCTTCTCTTCCGCAGCTACTGCAGGGAAATAGGCTAGTTCCGTTACACCAGATCATTTTCAAACCGTTGGAGGAAGGGTATTCCACTTTCTTCAAAAATGGGAGTCCATCAAGTCAGACCTTTGTGTCTTCCAAATTGTAGAAAGCAAATACTTTACCCTTCCAACAACAGCTCCCTCCAATACCGCCCGATTAGACTCTATACGGCTCAAACACTTGCAAATACTCCAAAAGGAAGTGCATTCTCTTCTGCTCAAGGGTGCAGTGGCATTGGGTCCAGAGCAGGAAAGGGGCAGGGATGATCTCTAAAAAGGACGGCAAGTTACGATCTATCCTTGACCTCAGGATTTTGAACTGGTTCCTCAAAAAGAAGTTCAAAATGCTGATCCTAGCTCCGGTTCTGCTAGCGCTGAATGAGGAAGATTGCACGGTATCTGTTGTTGATCTGCAGGATGCCTATTTCCACATCCCTATCCTTATATCCCACAGGAAATATCTCTGCTTCACTGTAGGATCAGAACACTATCAGTTCAAAGACCTAGTGTTTGTCCTCACTTCCACACCACGATTCTTCACAAAGGTGATGGAAGTGGTTGCAGCTCTCTCAGAAGGAAGATAATTTCTATAATCTCTTATCTGGCTGACTGGCTAATCAAAGCCAATCCTCCAGATTTGCTGTTTCACCACTTACAAGAAGCCACTCAACTCTTGTACGAACTCTGCTTTTCGGTCAACAAAGCCAAATCTTACCTGGTGCTCTCTAAGTGCATAATATTCAAAGGGGCAATATTGGATACCACCTTAAGTCAAGCCCTCCCTCCACCTCAGAGGTCTCTTCCCCATAACGTAGGTGGGTTACCTCTGTCCTCCACAGTGCTCATTTATCTGAAGCAAAGGCTGGCCCCCCCCCCCCCCGGGTATCAAACCACCATTCATTTATAATAATTAAATGGGATTCTCTTTGATATGGATCCACTTTAGCTGCTATATGTCCCTCGTACATGGATTTGAAGCATTTTGACAGAGAAATTTTTGGGGGGGGTGGAAGTTCCCCAGAAAATGTTGCAGGGCAAACATCCGTTCGAGTGAAGAGGTAGCAGGGAATAATATATTGATAAGTCTGTAGTTGGTATAATAAGTGGGGCAAGATTACTATCTTAAAGCTCTTCAAAGAGCACCCCAAAAAAGACAGCCGGAGTGCTGATCAGAACCCCAGGTCCCTGGTCAGGCGATCCAGCTGCAGTTGAATGTTTATGTCCCAGGCCCTCTGCACATCCTCTGTAACTGATACCCTGAGATATTTAAATCTGCCGGGACTTGAAAGCCCTCTGCCCTTTCCAACAGTGAAGGGGGGCATCCAATGAGATTCACAGAGGATTTATCTTTGTTGATCACACTGAGAATTTCCCAAAGATCTGGAGGACCTGGGGTGCTGGCTGCTGAGGCTCATCAAGGAATGTCAGGACCTTATCGGCATATAATGCCAGCCTGTATGACACCCCAGGGCACATTCAAGATCCCTAATAAGTGCATCAACACTAGGCTAATTTGTCATCCACCGTGATGTCCCTGTTATTTTTTTCCCTCCCAATTGGTCACATAGGGCCAGCTGCCACCTAGCGCAGCACCCACTTCTCGACCTGCCAACTCACTCAGAGTTGGGCGATCTGCCCTCTGTCTTTGAGTTATGGAAACTCAGCGTAAGGCATTTTGGTGGTATCTACTTTTTAAAGCAAATTTGTATTTTCATTGAAAAGTTGCCCAAGTGATGAGAAGTAACACTATGTGCTCCTTTGCTTCCAGGGGGGTCATTCCATGGGTGGTCTATGGGTGTTTTCATGCAATCACCTATGGGTTTTGACGCAAATACTTCTATATTAGTAGTTTCAAACAAAGATTTACACCTAACATTATGCTTCCTGAAGGCAGGCCCAACAGAGGACAAACGTTTTAAGTTCTCCATGCTTTTCAAACTTTTCCTGTGTGCAGCACACAAACAAAGTTGGGAAAATATGAGAGCATCTTTTTTTTAACTGGAAAGCTGCCTTATCAGTATAAAACCTACGCTTGATAGAATGCACACACCCTTGCACTATGGTGCACAGGTGTGTGTGTTGGCGAATGGCAGCCTGAAGTGCACAAACACTAGGTAACAGAAAAACAGTGCCATATCTTGGTAGATAGAACACTGTTTTTCACACTGACCTTGACACAATGCAGTGCTGCAACTTTGATTGCTGCATTGCTTGAAAAGTTAGCACATTTCTCCCATAGTTTTTAGCCATTGGTTATTTTTAGGTCTCGCCTAGCGACGCAGCGCATAGCGCTGCTCGCTAGCGAGATCTATTGTTGCCGCCTTGGGTTTGGAAGGGGGACAGGAGATGTGCACTTTCCCCTACAGCTGATGTGCACGCTTACGGAGTGTCTTTTCTGGCATCTGAGCTTGCGCCCGGACAGCCGATGTGCACGCTCACGACGTGTCTTCTGTGGCGTTGTGTTTCCTCCTTGATGCTGAAGCTTGGGCACCTGCACGCGCGTACGGCTTGGCTCCCTCGCTCCCTTCCTGTCTGCGCACACGCAGGACAAGATATATGCATGCGTTCAGCCTCACCCTTCAGCTCTGCATGCAAGTGCGTGCTGCCCTGCTTCCAAGGTTCCTTAGTGTTTCTGTTTTTTTTAAAGACATTGCATGCATTTGTTATCCCGGGCAGCTTCAACGTTTGTTATCCCGGGCAGCTTCAACTAGCAGTTTCGCTTGCTGTAAGCTTTACATCACTGCTTTAGCAATGGCAGCCGCAGCTTGTTTTCCTCAGCTGAGGGCTTTTCCTTGTTTTTTTAATTAACATACTTGAGCGCTGCTCTCTCTACCATGGCGCCCGGTTTCATGTTTTTTTTATTTTTTTATTTAAGCACTCAGGCTTTCGCGGCCACGCTTGTGTTTATTATTATGTTTGAGTAAATAGACAATTTTCATTTGGCGTTAGGCTTAGATGGGCAAGTATGAGTTGTTTGTAGAGGTGTAGTTCGTTGGTTTTTTCCTTTCCGTTTTTGAATCCTTTGTGAATGGACTCAGTGGCTCTTTCACTTGGATCTCCAGTTTCACTGTGTTCTCTCCCTGTAAGCTGTGGGCGCCAGGCAGTTCTTACTGATGCAGACCCACCATGTCCTGTAAACAAATTTGGCATTAGAGCTGACTCTGCAGCCTCCATTTCCTGTTATCTCCTGTTTGGGGCTGTGCAGCAGTGATAAAGTGTGCGTGTAACACGTAGTGTCGCAGCTGAACATGAGGACATGGGTGGGGTGCATCTCGTGACATTTACGGCTACTGCTTAACTAACCTCTCCAATGCTACCCTGGTTGGTTCAAAGTCAACTGCTTAGAGAAAGTATTGTTGCTTAAGCACTGATGAACACATTTATGTTGATTGAATTAATCAGTACCAATATTAAATAGAAAGCATCAATTTTTAAATCCAAGTCAGATGTCGAAACGTTCTGCCAAAAAAGAGCAAAAAACGTTGTTGCAGTTTTTGAAAATCAAGGCGTTTTCAAAATGAACATGTTTTATCCTGTAATTGCTTTGTCGGCGTTTATCTTAAAAGGTTGAATTCGTCTCCACGAACCGTGGCATTGACTTGGAGTCTGTGAGGTCTGTGGGGAACAAAGATTTCTTGGTTATGTGTTTAAAAAATAAATAAAAACAAACCTGTGGTTTCTGTCCCAGAGGATAGTTTGAAGTAACTTGTTCAGTGTTTTTGGTTGTGGTTTAAGGTATTTACTTAATAATCTTAGGTTGATGGAAGTACGCTTGTGGATTGTATTAGGCAAAGCCTATGAAAAGCATTTTAAAATTGATAAAGTCTATGAGTGTGAAATGCTTATGGAATGTAAGTTGTGTGCTGGCTTGCATCTCTACCCTGCTTCTGCATAGACAGGTGTTGCAGAAGTGCACATTTGGGGGATCTCAGCCTTAGGACCATTCGGTGGTTTATAAAGAAGCTTCTCAAAAAGTGATTCCTACTATTCTAATTGGATGGAAACAGAATGAGAAATTGGATGTCCATCTTTATTCTGTTTTTCCAGTGAGCTCACGGCAGTAATTACCAAAACTTGCTGGGAGATCCTCTGTGTCAGACCTTTGCTGTTACGTTGTAAAGCGTTCTTACTGTATTATTGTGGGAGAGGATTATACGTTGAAATTAAAGGGTAGGATAAAATATATCTACAGAAAGGGAGATTGACCTCAAGATTCTCCTGTAGGCAGCAAAAAAGCGAGAAGAGGCGGGGCAGTGAGATGTTTCTGCTCACGGTAGGGTGTGGAATTCCTATTGCCCAATGCCCGGGACATTTTGTTTAGGGTCAAGGGCAACAAGTTTTCATATTTACTTTGTCCTGTGGACAAGAAGGCCCGTCCTCTTGAAGCACATACCCTTTGGCTGCCAGTTTACAGTACAGATCTGTGAAAGGATTGTCTGCCACTGAAGCAAGACATGTATTTTTACATGTGTGGTGTTTAAACTTGTGTATATGATTCATTAATGCAGAGCCTTTACTTTTAGGGTCAGCGCTGTAAGGAAATGAAGTGATATCATTTTTCATTTTTGACCAGTTCCAGTTCAAAACAAGCATTTGCAATGCAATAGGTCTCGCGTTTGCGAGAGTTTCAGTTATTGCTATTGTAAATGACAATGCCTTTTATTTACGTGTTGATTTTTAAAACATAAATAAAAGGAATAGTCATTTACAATGCCATTAGCTTAAACTCTTGCAAATGCGAGACCTATTGCATTGCAAATGCTTGTTTATGTATTGTCAAGAACCGCCGTCACAGCGGTTCCTGTCACTGCCTTTTTGAGTTTGAGCCACTGCTCCATCAACATGATGGAGCCTCCCATCAAGCGACCATTTATTTATTTATTTTTTCTCAAAGAAAATCCAGGAGTGAGATAAAAAAATAATAATAATTATCATTTAAAAAACTGTCTAAAAAGGCAATCAACAGTTTGTGCTGCCCCTTACCGCCAGGGTTTTCCTGGTGGTGAGTGGCAGTAAGAATTGACCTGTATGTCCCCCCTTCTAAATTAGGTGGGTGGACATGGAGGTCAACCTCTGATGGCCCTTACTCTGTCAGGCTGTCTGAGGAGTGTTCCCATGGTGAAGACCGAGTGTTCACCGATGTCAATCAAATCAATCAATCAGGGATTCATAGAGCGCTCTACTCGCCCGTTAATGTCTCAAGGCGCTGGGGTGCGGGTGATTCGGGCAGCTCCGAGGTTAACCAAAGAGCCAGCTCTTGAGGTCTTTTCTGAAAGTCTGCAGTGTCGGGCTTCGTCTGATGCTGAGGGGGAGTTCGTTCCAGGTGTTGGCTGCGATGTAGGAGAAGGATCTGCCCCCCCCCCCCCATTCTGGCTCTGTAGATGTGGGGCACCTTGGCAAGGTCTAGGTCTGCGGAGAAAAGGTTTCTCTTGTGGGCGTGGAAGGAGATTCTTTCGTTGAGGTATTGTGGTCCGGTGTTATGGAGGGCTTTGTAGGCGTGTGTGAGCAGTTTGAAGGTTACTCTTTTTTTTCGACGGGGAGCCAGTGGAGGTCACGGAGGTGCTGGGTGATGTGGTCATGTCGTGGTATGCTGAGGAAAAGTCTGGCTGCGGCGTTCTCGACGGTCTGGCGTTTGCGAAGGAGTGTTTTGTTGATTCCGGCGTAGAGTGCTTTTCTGTAGTCTAACCTGCTGGTGATGAGTGTGTGGGTGACGGCCTTGCTGGAGTCGGGGGGGATCCATTTGAAGGTCTTGCGGAGTATGCGGAGGGTTTTAATGCATGTGGAGGACACAGCGTTGAATTGGCGGTTCATGGTGAGTGAGGAGTCAGTGTGATGCCGAGGTTGCGGGCGTGGTCCGTGGGGATGGGTGGGTGTCCAAGGGTGGGGCCACCAGGTGTCTTCTCATCCGAGGATGAGGACTTCCGTTTTTTTCCCCCAAGTTGAACTTCAGGCAGCTACTGCTCATCCAGGATGCGACGTCCTCCATTCATTCCTGGAAACTGTGCCTGGTGATGTCGGGTTCCTTGGTGAGGGAGAGGATGGGTGTCGTCGCTGTAAGATACTATGCGGAGTGTTTTCTGGCGATAATTGCGAGGGGGGCCATGTAGATGTTTAAGAGCGTGGAACTGAGGGAGGATCCTTGGGGTACTCCGCATCTGATCTCTTTGGTTTCGGAGAGGAAGTGCAGGAGTCTTATTTTTTGTGTTCTTCCCAAGAGAAAAGAACGGATCCATCTACGGCAGTTCCCTGGATACCAGCGTCGTGGAGTCTGGCAGCTAGTATGCGGTGGGAGGCAGAAGGCTGCTGAGAAGTCTAGCAGTATAATGGCTACAGTGTGGCCTTGATCGAGGAGGGTGCGGATGTAGTCAGTGGCAGCTATGAGGGCGGTCTCGGTGCTGTGGTTGCTGCGGAATCTGGTTTGAGATGAGTGGAGGATGTTGTTGGGTTGTATGAAATGCGTTCTCTGGGTGTTGCCGACTTTCTCGATGACTTTGGCAGTGAAGGGGAGGAGAGAGATGAGCCTGTAGTTCTTGACGAAAGTTGAGTCTGTGGAGGGCATCTTGAAGAGGGGTTTGACTTCGGCGCGTTTCCAGTTGTCTGGGAACGTGACTGTTTCGAGAGCACAATTGATTGTCCGTCGTAGTTCTGGTGCCATGGTGGAGGCGGCCCTGTAGAAGATGTGTGGTGGGCAGGGGTAAGTGGGTGCTCCAGAGTGGATGCTTTTCATAGTCTTTGCAGTGTCTTCTGAGGTGACGGGGGTCCAGATGAAGAGTGACGGATGCGTAGCGTCGCTGGTGGAGGGTGGAGGGTGTAGGGACGGTGCCGTGGTCTTGGTCATCGAAGTTGTTGTAGAGCGTCCTGATCTTGTGTAGAAAGAAGGAGCTGAGTATGTTGCAGAGGTCCTGGGAGGGAGGGACATCAGTGGTTTCGCTGTGGGGTCTTGTGAATTCTTTTATGATGGTGAAGAGTTCCTTGGATTTTGTGGGAGTTGGAGAGGATTCTGTCCTGAATGAAGTTTCTCTTCATTGGCCTGATGGGTGGTGGTGTGCCATGGTGGCGGCCCTGTAGGCAGTGCGTGCTTCCATAGTTTTTCTGTTTCTCCAGACTTTCTCCAGCCATAGGCATGATCGCTTGGATTCTCAGAGGTTCGTTGCGAACCAGATGGCTTTCGTGTTGTGTCATCTGTCGGAGTTCTGGAGGGGGCGAGAGTGTTGACGGTGGGTTTCGAGAAGGAGAAATGGACGCAGTGGTGGTCCGTCCAGGGAGGGATGTGGTTACATCAGTGATCTGCCTACATTTAAATCAGGGAGCGGGTCATTATCTTGGTGGTAAGAATGTCCTTAGTGCCAAGATATAAATCGGGCCCTTAGTCCTGTGACGAGTGTAGAATGTTTTCGAAAGCATTTCCAGGCATTGTTAAGTAATGTGTGAGCATCTTCCTCTGATAACCAGTCCAGTGCATATATTCTATTTTTGTGAATTTTGCTTTCTTTGTAAAATGTGTCTACCCCTCCAAAACTACTAACCCACAAAGGGTTGTAATAAACAATTTTTAAAAGCATCCACATCCTGTCACTTTTTGAATCAAAATGCACACCATCCTGAATCATCGGTCTTTCTTAATTTAATTATTTTGCCTATCATGATATCCAGATGCTGAGATGTGTTGATGTAAAATTGAAAGCTTATTTTATTGAGTATGAATAAACATATTTCTTTTAAACTTAGTGTTGTTTTGGAACATGCAATGCTTAAACTGATCATGAAAATGCATATATGTAGGTATGGCACTGAAACACAAAATAATCCATTTGTCTCGACCCTTTCAAAAGCTTGTGGAACAGCAGCTCAGTGTTTGTTTTATTTGCTGTTTCTTGAGTTATTCCTCTTCCCTTCTTCCCACCCCTCTCAAGAAGGCTTGACAGAATATATTCCAGAACATATTCATTCGCTGAAAAACTGTTTTCATTGGGTTATTCTCTGTGTGCAAAATGCACGTAGTTCAGTTGTTAATGCAGTTTTCTGGCTCATCCTTGGGGCTCAAGAACATTTCATGCTTTTTAACACTGTAAAAGCCTGACAGTTTCTGCGTTAGCTTTTTATCGATCTCATCAACTATTTCACAGCATTTGCTATGGCACTGCCTTGAGTCTGGCATGTTTGTTCTGATCAGGAAGAAAAATCTGTCTTCAAGGCATTTAATGCTAAGCTACACGCCGGTCTCCACCATGTGCTGAAATATACCTTTTTGCAATGCAAACCAAAAAATTATACAAATATCAGCAGCTTTCAATTACTACTTTACAAAATACCATAGACCCTATTTTTAGACTCCTATAAAGATGATTGGCCTTCGATAATACTTCCTACTCAAATTATGTTTCATTATGAAGCAAATGTCCACATTGTCCTACTTGTACATGCTTGCCACTTTCTCTGATGGGCTTTATACTCCTTTAAGGTAAAGTAAAACTTGTCCAATCTTCTTAAAAGATTCAGCAGGTTCAGCCATCTCTTTCACACTGCAGATGACTCTCACCACTTCCACAATTGTAAAGGGATGGAGCTCGTAAAACAGGATTCGTATAAACGTTTCATGACAATCAGTACCCATCCATAAGACAGTCATGATTCAGTTGACTGAAGTTGTTAATTTCACACCCATCACAATGGTCAGACCCTGCCTTTAGGCACAATGTTGTAGTTGTGCAAGACACCTTTTTACAATTGCATCTTGTTTAACTTACGGCTACAGTTTTTATGAGATATGGAGGTTTTTTCTGCCTTGAATAGGAGAAATATGAAAACATGCCAATGGGTGTAGAACTTCCATAGTGAGTGCGAGTGGCTTCATCCCCTCCCCCCCCCCCCGCCCCCATGGCATCTGTCTTTGCGATAAAAACAAACATCAAACTTCCTCATAACTACCCTCCTCATTACCATTGATTTAAATGCTCCTAAATGTGCCTTGAATAAGACTGAAGAAAATGTTGCCTACCCAGTAAGCATCGGTTTGTGGCATGTAGTGCTGTAGATTCACATGCTTAGCATAATCCCGCTCTAATGTGTGCAAGTTGTTTTTCTTCTAAGAAGTCTTTCGAGTCCTCTTGCTTGTAATGCACATGGCCCTCGACTCCGTTGTTAGATTGTTTTCCACACGGCAGGTGAGGATGGAGTGTGAAGGATAATGTATCCTAGTGAGATGACCATGCAAAAGTAATCTAATATATAAGTTACTGCCACCAACAGAGATTTCCGAGGAAGAGGGAGGGTGCATGTGAATCTGCAGCACTACATGCTACAAACGAATGCTTACTGGGTAGGTAGCATTTTCCGTTTAAGGCCATGTGTGGCTGTAGATACATATGCTTAGCATAGACTGTATAGCAGTTCTCCTCCATAGACGGTAGCTAACTTGGGGGGAGGGGGTTGCAGAAGTTTAAAATAACGTACGTAGGATTGCTTGGGCCACATTAGCTTGTTGACTGGCCTTGACATTTCTACAGTAACGTTTTGTAAATGTATGCGGTGTAGAAGATGTAGTTGCTTTACAGATGTCAGCTATAGGTATGTTTCCTAAGAAGGCCATTGAAGCTCTTTTTTTGCAAGCCGAGTGAACTTTTGGGGTGATAGTGCAAATTTGGATGCATTTGGCAATCCGGCGTGAGATGCCTGATTTAGAAATGGCTCGTTCTTTGTGTGGTTTTGAAAATGCAACAACAATGCTGCATTTGTAATGTAATGTGTTTTTCTAAATGATTTGTTTCTATTTATTTTGTGGTTTTGAATTGGAACAAAAATGTTGCATTTGTAATGTAATGTGTTTTTCTGGATGATTTGGTTCTATCGATAAAGTGCATGAGGACGTTTTTATATCTAACTTGTGGAAAGCCCTTTCCGCAACTGAGTCAGGTTATAGAAATAATACTGATAATTCAATAGATTGATTGATTAAGGTGGAATTGAGTTATCACCTTTGGAAGGAATTTAAGATTGGTACCAGTTCCACTCTGTACTTATCTAGTTGAAAGAAAGGTTCTTCTAAAGTTAATGCCTAAAGCTCACTGACATGTCTGAGTAAAGTGATTGCAATTAAAGATTTTACCTTCCAGGGTAAAAACTAGAGGAAGCAGTAATTGAGGCGCTCAAATGGTAGACCCATTAGCCTTTTTAACACATGGTTAAGGTTCCGAGTAGGGGCTGGTGGTAGGAGTGACTCTTTTGAGAGCCTCTAGGAAGGCTTTAATTACTAATCCTGAATAGAAAAGTGTGTTGTCTGTTTTGGAGATATGCGGCTACAGCTGCTAGGTGTAGCCTTATGGATTTAAAAGCTAACCCAGAGGTAAGCAAATGAAATAAATAACAGACCGTATCCTGCATTTTTGCGCCTACAGGATCAATGTGTTTTGAATGACAATAGTGAACAAATCACTTTTCCGGATAATAGGCCCTTGTAGTGGGCCTTCTTGCTTCTTTAAGAATGTCCAAACGTTGTTGAGGTAGAGTCAAGTAACCAAACTCTAGGACTTAAGGAGCCAGGTCGCAAGGTTGAGGGAACTGGGGGTCTGGGTGTCTGTCTTCTCCATGGTTCTGAGTGAGAAAATCTTGCCTGTTGGGAGTACCTGGAGGGGAATTACTGATAGTTCTAGGAGTGTAGTGAACTATAGTTGTCTCACCTATGTGGGAGCCACTAGGATGAGGGTGAGAGATGCCTGTTGAAGTTGCGTGTGGGAACCTGCAGGCAAAGTTTGGGCATTTGACGTTTTGGGCTGTTGAGATAAGGTTTATGTGTGGGTGACCCCAATGCCAGAAGAATGGGAGGAGGATTTGCCGTTTGAGTTTCCATACGCGGACTCATTGGTGCCTCTTGCTGAGGAGATCTGCAAAGTCGTTGTCCACTCCCGGGAGGTCCTCCTCTAACAGATGAGTGTTGTACTAAAGAGCCCACATCCAGATGTTCTTGGTTATATGTGAGAGCTGAGAGAACCTGGTGCCCCCCTGTTTTTGCAGATCATAAATGGCCGTCCTGTTGTTGGTTTTGATGGGGAGAACCTTGCCAATGAGGTGGAGAAGGAAGGCTTTGAACACTAGAAGAACAGCTAGCAACTCCAGGCGATTGATATGGAGATGTGTTTGACTGATTGTTCAGTGTTCCCGGGCAGTGCAATCCTGCCAATGTGACCCTGACCGTTTAGGGAAGCATCCATTATTATGGTCCTGTGCAGAACTGGGCCTAGGAAAGGTCGCCCTATTAGGAGATTGCTGGTATTCCACCATTGCAGAGAGTGGTAAGCTTAACAGCTCACCAACATTAGATCTTTCAATTGACTCTATGCTACAGACCATGGATACGCTAAGCACTCCTGCAGTGGATGCATATTGAGTCTGGCCTGAGATACTATTTCTATGCATGAGGCCATGGTCCCTAGGAGATTCATTACTGTGCTCACTGTTACTTGCTGATGAGGCTGAAACTGGGGAATGAGCGCCTGTGAATGATTGAATCGGTGTGGCATTTGGGTAAGCCATTCCCTGCTGAGAGGTGAGGATGACTCCAAAGTGAACCCTCTTATGAAATTTTCCGGAGGGGAATACAAACTTGGCTATTTAACATGCAGATTCCTTTTCTTCTCTTTTGGCTCTTTTCAGGTGGCACTGGGAAACCCTAGGGTAGCTGTGCGCCTTACAAAATTAAAATAACAATAACTCCTAAGTATGGTTGTATTGGAAGGGGTTGGAGGTGGGATTTGACTGCATTGATGGTGAAGCCTAGTTGATGAAGTAAATTTATGGTGGACTGTGCATGTTAAAAATACTTTTGTGCTTTTGATGAGCCAGTCATCGAAATATGGAAAAACGTGTATGTTTTGCTTGCGTAGATGAGCAGCTACTACTGTGAGACATTTGGTGAAAACCCTGGGGGCTATAGTGACCCCGAATGGGAGCCCTTTGAACTGGAGGTGTAGGCCGTTTAGTATGAACCTGAAGTACTGGCGACGAGCCGGTTGGATGGATATGTGGAAGCAGGTGTCCTTCAGGTTGAGTGCGGCCATGAAGTTGCCTTGTAGTAGTGGGATGACATCTTGAAGAGTGACCATGTGGAAATTCTCTGAGAGAATGTACCTGTTTAGAGGTCTGAGGTCCAGGAATGGCCATCCTTTTTGGGAAAGAAGTAAAGTGTAGAGCCCCCTGTGCCTTGCTGGTTCAAATACACCCTTTTTAAAAAAAAAAAAATGTAAGAAGTGCTTGAACATCTTCTTTGAGGAACTGTTGATGGTCTGTTGAGAGTTTGTGGTTGCAGGTGGGATGTTTGGAGGTGTGGAAGTGACCTTCAGACAATTGCCATGTTGGATAATATCCAACACCCACTGGTCGGAGGTGATATTCAGCTATCCGGAAATAACCTTTATAGTCAGTCCCTTACAGGTGTTGTGTGATCAAGAGGAATGTTTGGTAAGTCAAGGTTTGGTGGTAGAGATGGAAGGTTTGGTGAAATCGCCCTTGTCTGCCTCCAGAATTGTTCCCTCTGTGTGATACTCTGTAATCTCCCCTTGGAGAGGTTGTTTGGGGATGTGCTTTGTAATAAGATGTGGAGGTCTTAGGGGAGGTAGTTTTGTGCCCTGTACGATGAAATGAGCATCGAAAGGAGTCCCGTTGTAAAGGCATTTGTAATGCCCCATGGCCTTGGCCATCTCATTGTCCTTCTTGATTCGGAAAGTGATTTTTGAAAGGAAGTCCACTTGAGGCCCAAAAATGTATTTCCCATCAAAGGGAAGAGCCAGCAGGTTCTTTTGAACCTCAGACTTAAAACCTGAAACTCGGAGCCACGCGTGTCTCCAAAGGAGCAAAGACATGTATGCCCCTAGCTGCGGTGCCAGCTGCATCGAGGGCCCAACAAATGGTTGTGTTTGAGATACGTTTTTCCTCAGAGGCAGATTGATAGACCCTTTTCTTGTGTTCTTCGGGAAGATGTTAGAGGATGTCATCCATTTTGTCCCAATGTGCTGTGTCGTTACTTGATAAGAGTCCAATGGAGTTTGCAATCCTCCAGTGATTGGCAGACTGTGCATTGACCATCTTACCCGCTGCACTTTTTTTCTTACTCTCCTTATCTGGTGGGGGCGCATCACAAGATGTTCGAGAGTTAGCCCTCTTACTGGCTGTGGCCACAACTAGGGAGTCAAGTGGAATTTGACATTTAATGTATATAGGGTCGATGGGTGATGATTAGTATTTTTGGTCAACCCTGGCTGTGATAATTCTGAACCCGACAGGGTCATTAAAAACATCTTGTGTGTGCCTGAACATGCCTTTTAGCATTTTCACATATTGTGCTGAATGCTGAGTAGAGGAGAGGGTTTCAAATACAAAATCATCCTCTAAAGCTTCTGTGTGTATTTGGACCGTGTGTAATGTAGCCACCTTACCAATGAGGTCATGGTAGGTAGAAGACTCATCGAAGGCAGTGGGGTTTGGCTAGATGGAGATCTGGGTCCATATTTGCTGGTGGATCTGGATCTTAGGAGTCCCACAGATCATCCTGCGGTGGGATGAGATATTGATCTTCTCCCCCCACCCCATCCCTTGTGTATCAATGTAGGAAACCCTCCGGTTAATCTGTTGTGCGGTGAACAGGCAAAAGCGGTGGTGATGGAGTGTGGTGGGCAGCAGGCACTGGTGGTGGGCTGAGGTGCAGTGGACTGGTAGCCCTGTCTTCGTTTTTCTTCTTATTTGGAGGAATGTACATCTTTAAAGCTACCTAAAAGACAATGGTGCCCCTGAATGAGAAGGTTTCACAATGATATGGCCAGTATGCGTGTGTATCATTATGTGCTTTTGAGGCGAGTCCTACTCCTGCTGGAGTCTTTCAAGCACTAGTTCCACAGACTGTAAAGGATGCTTAGAAAAAGTGTAGGTTTTTGGCTCCAGTGTGGATTTCGACACTGGAATTTTCAGTGCAGATGGTTTCGGTTCTGAAGCTGTTTTTTAGGTGTCAAGTTGGAATGGTGTTTAGACACAAGTGTTCGGCTCCGAGGGTCATCTGTAGTCCGATGTGATAGACTTCAGGTCAGGTACATGCTGTTGGTGCCATTTTTCCGGCGCCGAGCAGAGGTCGGGCAAGTCCAAAACAACTTTGGTGCCAACTACGGCCCGCAGGTAGTGGGGTCCCAACATCAGTCTTTGGCCAATTAAAGGGAGGCAGTCAATGTTTTGTAGAGACATTCGTTATTCGGTGTGAGGTGGAGGGGGGGCACAGTACTCATGGTTTGCCCTGGAGTGATATCTGTAATCTCCATGTCAGAACCGGAGCTGTCTTCAGGAGAGAAGGTGCCTGTACCTCCTGTTCAGTATGTTCTGACCAAAGAAGTCTGGGGTGTCTTTGGCGCTGCATTGAGACTTCTTTAAGCATCAAGCTCTCCGATCTCCAAGTCTCTTCTTTGATCGAAAAGAGCGGCAGGCCTCACAGGTCACTTCCTCGTGCTCAGGGGAAAGGCACAAATTAGGCACCTGATAGAGATCGGTGCATGGAAATTTGGTGTGGCAACAAGGACAAAAATGGAAAGGCATCCATTCCATCACCAAGTGGATATCTCTTGAATGGAACGCCAAAGAGGAATTCCGCCCCAAAGGGCAAAGGACTTGGGGCACTGCAACCGATTCGACTTGCCCGGGCAAATTTGATGTCAATGCACCTAACTAATGTAGAAAGAGAGATCTGCGATCAAAAATAATACCGACTGTATTCAGGAAAGTAACTGACGATGGTGTTGAACCAGAGCAGAGGAGCACACATCTGAATCCGACAACACAAGTATACAATGCAACAGTGGAGTCGAGGACCATGTCTATTACAAGCAAGAGGAGGAGTCACTATAACTCATTACTCGAAAGACTTTCTTTGAAGAAAACCAACTTGCACACATTTGAGACCAACACTAGATGGTGGTATTATCCTAAGCATATGTTTCTACAGCCACACATGCCTCAAACATATACTTTTTTGTTGCGTGCCAGGTTCACATGGTTCTTCACTATCCAGTGATTTCTAAATGTCATGTACAGATTCTTCACTAGAATCCAGATCCATACTATTACTAGAGTCCTCCATCCATATGTGGCTTGTCGATGCATTTATAGTCATCATTCCGTCTTGTTCTCTCATAGCCGCCTGCAGCATCAGCAGATTTTTTTCTCCATTTGTGAGGCACTTCCGGGAGACTCCTTATCTGTGTCTGTCTCTGGTGTGTCATTCTGCTGCGGCTCCGGCTCCTCTGCTTCAGCGGCATGCTTTATTGAGCACACTGATAATGCTGCCCTTGTATCCTTCAGTTTTGGCTCCTGGTTTTCCTTATTATTTTGTCGAGTAGTGTGTTTACATTTCTGGTTTCTTTGATCATTATTTTCATAGACTCTTGCAAAAGTCCAGTGTTTACGCTATTTCAAGCCATTCTGAAAGAGGTCTAAAGTGTTTGCTTTCTTATTTATGAAGTCGTTATTTCTTACCCTGGTCTGAGGCATTCGTACTTGCATGCATGGTTACCATACTTGTCAAGCAGTGATTTGTTCACAGTTTCCAATTGTAGGTATAGATAAGTGTATTTTTGCACTTAGTGTATTATGGTCAGTGTTTACCTTTTAGTTTCACAAGTTGTAATTCAAGTGAAATATCTCCTCCCCCATAATGTACTGGTAGAATGAGCTGTAAGTTGTTAGGTTCTAGGTCTGGAGTTCCACATGGAACCTTCGAATGGAGGTTTCACGGGAGTTCCAGAAGCGGAGAGTTAGACGGTTGAGAAGGAGAAAGAAGGAGGGAGCTGGCATTGTGTATGTCCGTGTGTCCTGCTGCCTAATAAAGAAGTATCTTACCGTACGAGGACTCTACTTCTTTTCACTGGCGACGATTGGCCAGCAGGACGTCCACGCGTGCAACGAGAGTGCTTTGGACGAGTCTTGGAGCCGACGGAGCCCTGGAGATCAAGATTAGCGGCTTCCGAGTGTCCCACGACGTTTGAAGCATCCGGACAACGTTTATCCATGTAGCGGTGTGTTTTTCCACTACTTGAAACAACTTTAAGGTATGTGGCGGCTATTAAGGAATCAAGCGATTCATCGCGTGCAGCACCGCGCGCCCCTCCTCACGCATGACGTTTGACGCACACGCTCCTATCGGAACTTTCGGCGTGTTTACTCGTTGCTGAGCAACGCTTGACGCACACGCTTCCATCGGAACTCTCTGCGTGTTTACTCGTTGCCGAGCAACGCGCGCTGAAAGACAATTGCGCATTTCTAATACAGCGATGCGCACGCTAATACTTTGAACTGTGTACAAACAATAGCGCATTTCTAATACAGCGCGCATGCTGATATATTGAAGAACTTTCATACTTCAATTTGTAACAAATCAACAGTATTGCCAACAAAAGTTGAAACTTTGAAATCTGTGCTTGGTTCTGCACCTGTTTGTTCTCAACCACTTTAACCATTTAATTGCTGCCACTAAAAATGCAACAATCTATATCTGCCCCTCCAGCGTTTTCTCCAAGCTCATCTTCTCCGGAATTAGACTGGGAGAAATGGAAAGAAAGTTTTGAAGCATATCTTGACGCTCTTGATGGCGATTCCTTTACACAAAAGAGAAAATTTTCAATTTTAAGGCACTGTCTCGGATCTGAAGGTCGCACCATCCTTAAACATACAACAAAAGTTGTAGTCTTTTTAAGTGCAGACGAAGGAAGCGGAGATGAAGCTCATGGTGCGGAAGATCCTTATTCTACTGCTATTAAATCTTTAGATAATAGGTTCAAAGCATGCAAGAACATAACACTAGAAAGACATAAATTCAGGAAAAGAGCTCAGCTCTCTGGTGAATCTGCTACTACTTATGTTGGCGCTTTGCGTATTTTAGCTGAGTCATGTGATTACAAAAATGTTGAAGAAGAGATGATTAGGGACCAGTTGGTAGAAAAGACCAATAGTAAAAAGGTTCAAGAAGCCCTTTTAAACAAACCTAATTTGTCTCTACAGAAGGCGCTCGAGATAGCCACAAGGATTGAAAGTACTTCTTCTCATTTAGAGCAAATGTCCATAACCAGTTCAGATGGTCAAGCGCAAGCAGTCTCTTCGCTAAAAACCAAACAAAATTCCTTTTCTAAAGATAGACGCAAAGAGAAAAAAGAGGGACAACGCAACACTGAGAAAAATTCCAGAGCTAATAAACGTTGGGAGTGTTACCGTTGCGGGAGCAGTTCCCACCTGGGCAATGCCAAGTTTTGTCCCGCTCTTAATAAAATCTGCAGCAAGTGTCAAAAGAAGGGACATTTTGCAAGTGCTTGCAGATCCAATAGTAAGATGTCTGTGAGCCTATCCAACACGTCATCCACTAAAAAAGTCATGAACATTGAACAATCCTCGGACACATCTTCTTCTAGTGATGAAGAACAGATATGTACACTATTTGATGCCCAAAATGCTGATGTCATTGCTATAATTGAGTCAGAGGCTAAACGACCCACATGCATGCTAACTGTAAATGATGTCAACATCAAAGTACTAGCTGATTCTGGATCTCCATTTACTTTAATCTCAGTCAAAATTTGGGAAGAACTGTTCGAAGCTAAAGGGCATGTTTTGAGACATTCGTTAGTAAAACCTATAGCGTATGGTGGTAAAAACATAAATGTTATAGGTGAATTTGATGCTAACTTATGTTTTAAGGGTAATAATGCTAGTACAATTGTGTATGTTGCTAAAGATGACACATGCCTTTTAAGTTGGAAAGACCAAGGTAATTTGGGAATTATATTAGATCCAAATGACCCTGAACAGGTAATATTAAAAAAAGACTTAGTTCGGGTACATGCACTCACGGATGAAACGTGGGTGAATACTCACCCTGAGATTTTTAATGACAAACTAGGCTTAATTAAAGGTTTCAAACACAGAATTAAACTAATTGAGGGAAGCAAACCTGTGGTGCATAAAGTTCGGAGAGTACCATTGGCTCTACGTGAAGCTCTCAAAAAAGAACTTGACAAACTCTGCGCGAGTGATGTCATCGAGTCCATAGAATCTTCGGATTGGGTGTCTCCCATAGTTTTAGCGCGTAAGGCCAATGGTTCTCTTCGGATGTGTGTGGACCTTCGAGAATTAAACTGAAACATTTGGATAGATCAGCATCCCTTACCAAACATTACCGAAATGACCAGCACCCTCAAAAATGGGAAAAAGTTCAGTTTGTTAGACATGACCTCAGCCTACCACCAAGTTGAGTTGCATTCTGATTCGCGGCATTACACTGCTTTCATCACCCCTGAAGGATTGTTCCAATTTAAACGTATGCCATTCGGTCTTGCATCCGCTTCGGCGGTTTTCCAGAGAATCGTCGAAAGTATGTTCAAGAGCATTCCTGGGGTGATGGCGTTTCAGGATGACGTTTTGGTTTATGGTTCGGATCAAAAACAACATGATGAGACCTTGTCTAAGGTACTCAATATTCTAAAGGAAAAAGGTGTTACCTTAAGTGTGAGCAAGTGTAAAATGGATGTAGCTTCTGTGGATTATTTGGGGTATAGGTTATCTGATAAAGGAATTGAACCTAAGGATAGTCTAATTAAAGCCATAGAAAACTTCAGTATTCCAATTGACAAGGATCAATTAAGATCTTTCATGGGACTCATTGAGTTTTATGCAAGGTTCGTTCCTAATTGCTCATCTAAAACGTTTCACATGAGGAATCTTCTTAAGAAAAGTGTACTTTTCAAATGGTGTGAGGAATGCAACAGGGAATTTCAGACGATTAAACATGAAGTTGCTCATGCCATTCCTCTGAAACCTTTTGACATAAATGATAAGACCATATTAATGACAGATGCCAGTCAGAAAGGTCTTGGTGCTGTGTTGATGCAACGCAGGGATGGTAGAGAGGGTGTTGTAGCCTTTGCTTCGAGAAGCCTCAAAGGTGCAGAAGGAACTTACTCGGTAATAGAGCGTGAAGCTCTAGCTTGTTGGTGGGGAATTGTTCACTTTAAGCACTATTTGTGGGGCTCCAAATTTACGGTGAGGGTTGATCACAAGCCTTTGGTACAACACTTCACCACTAAAGGAGGTGAGAAAGCAACACCTCGTATTGCAAAATGGCAATATAGGTTGTTGGAACATAATTTTGATGTGGAGTATGTTCCAGGGAAAAAGAATATTGTGGCGGATTGCCTGTCTAGGTTGCCAAATAGTGAGAAAATAAAAGAAGTAGAAGAGGTGGAGGAAGGTGATGTATTTTGTTTTGCCATTTTTAATCCATGTAGTGCAATTTCACAAGAAGAGTGGAGAGAGGCTTATGCTACTGATGTGGACATCAAGGAGGTAATGAACACTATTCACACTGGATGGAATGATGGAGTATCTCTTTGTGATTCTATCAGTAAATTTAAACACGTTTTTGAGGAGCTGTCAATCATTAATGGTTGGTTATTTCGTTCCACTTCTCTGGTGGTTCCTACAGCTATGAGGAATAAGGTTCTTACCCTGGCTCACGAAGGACATATAGGGATACGTGCTATGAAAAGAAGGGTTAGGGAGCAATTCTGGTGGCCGGGCCTTGACAAAGATGTTGAACATTTTGTTAGGGATTGTATGCAGTGTGTTGTCAGCGACAAAACTCAAATTACTGTTCCCAGTCCGGTTCAGGCTATAGAAGTTCCTTCAAAACCATGGTCCAAATTGGCCATTGATCTCATAGGTCCCTTAAAGTTGTCAGATCATGGTGTGTCAAAGTATGGTATCGTGGTCATGGATTATTACAGCCGTTGGCCTGAATTAAAGTTTGTGAAGGTTCCCACGTCTTCTTGTGTTATAGAGTTCTTAGAGTTCCTTTTTGCAAGAGACGGTGTTCCTGATGAAATTGTTTCTGACAATGGCGGCCAGTTTACCTCCTCGGAGTTTGAGGAGTTTTTAAAATTCATTGACATAAAACATACCAAGACTTCTCTTTATCACCCTAGGAGTAATGGCCTGGTGGAAAGGTTTAATAGGGTGATTAAGGACAACATTCAACTGTCTAAGGCTAGTCGTCTTGATTGTAAGAAAGAACTTAAGAATCTGTTATGGGCTGTACGCACTACTCCGAACTCGGATACAGGAGTTTCTCCTTTTGTTTTACTCAGGGGTCGAGTTCCTTCTTCTAAAATGTTGAGAGGATGGATGGGGGTATTTAGTGTGCCTATAACGAAATTGCAAGAGGTTGATAAGAAAAGACACGATGCTCAAGAGAAGTACATTCAATCAAGCTCTAGACAACTGAATGTCAAAGTGGGGGATTGGGTGCGTGTTAAATGTTCTAGAATTTTACCCAAAGGTTCATCTAAGTTTTCTCAACCTCAACTTGTGGTGAGAACGAATAAGTGTGCAGTACAATTAGAAGATGGAAAGTGGTGGAATAAGGGCAAGATTTCTGTTTCTAACCACTGTAACTCATCTTGTGTTAAAAGGCCTGTTACTGATTCTAGCCAAACTAGTACATCTATAGATTCCCATCTTCGAGAGCGTTCGTCCAGGTCAACTAAATTGCCTTGCAAATTTCGAGATTATGAAATGTATTAATGTACAACGTGACTTATTAAGTTTGGGTGGATGTGCTGTTTTAGGGGAACATGGACATATGTAATTTGTTTTAAACTGTATAGGGGAAAGATGTGTTAGGTTCTAGGTCTGGAGTTCCACGTGGAACCTTCGAATTGAGGTTTCACGGGAGTTCCAGAAGCGGAGAGTTAGACGGTTGAGAAGGAGAAAGAAGGAGGGAGCTGGCATTGTGTATGTCCGTGTGTCCTGCTGCCTAATAAAGAAGTATCTTACCGTACGAGGACTCTACTTCTTTTCATAAGTCACCTGCGTCCTACGATACAAAAAACATTTATTTATAAAAATGCGTTAGTATTCGAAGACCACCTAAAATTTCCCCCAGCGTCAAACGTGCCAGAGCACACACTGTGAGCATTTTGTTGCGACATGACAGGTGCTACAGCTATCAGCTGATTCTAGAATAAAGGATACCCTTCTATGTTTTTAATCCCCTCTTAAATACTGTGCCAAGGACACTACCGGACATTTACCAGATGTAGATGCTACTTCTCTGCTTGTAAATTGATTTGACAAAAGGCACAACCATTATTTGCAAACCTGCTTTAAAAGTATGAGCACAACAAGGGCCACATCATTTAGTATTGTAGTCCAGTTCTTGGGTGCACAACACAGTTCAACTGGACGTCTAGAGAAGCAAGTTGCTCTCAGTGCCCATCCAAGTACCAATACCATCCTCTTTTAGCATTGTTGCAAAGCATTTAATTTCATGCTAGTTTTATTAAAAAGAAATAAGTCTATTAATGCTTTTTTGCTCAAACATTTAATTAATTGAGGGAGTAGATTTGATAGGTGAAATTCTTTATAGGGCAGATAGATTTCACTGGCAATTTTCCCCTTGGGTAAGTTTATTGTGTAAATAACTCCACAACCCAGCAGTATGATGCAGTGTTTGGACACATCTTAATAATGACTACCGTCTGACTAAAAGAGGGAAATAATGGGCATATCATAGCAAAGACTGGCACGTGATTGGTATGATGAGTTTTGCATAGTGTGGCATAAAGCAATTAAACTGCCTTATAATGCACGATATAATGATTGTGCCATAGCATTTTTTCCCAGTTGAGGGATCTTGCCTTGATCTTGAAAACAGAGTCTGCCACTCAATGCTCACTGCAGTACTGCTGTTTTTAATTTAGCGTTTTATGTTTCTGGCCCAAAGTTATTGTTTCTCTTATCACTGCCTGTTGCTGTCTGACCTGTTTTGCGCTTTATCTCAGAGCATGTCTTCGAGGGTTACATCTTGAGCCTGCCATCAGCCCATGCATTTTAGGATATGTTTGGTCTGAGTTTGGAGATGGTTGTGTTGATGCTGCTGGGGCTGCCGGTTACTATTCAAATGTTGTATGCTGCCCTTTGATCTTGTATGCTTTTCCATGTCTGTGGTGTCATTGTAGTTAGTTTTTTAATATTATCAGATTCATACCTTCTCTTACTAGCTGCTACTGTTTTTGTGAGTAGCATTAAATAGAGTTGAAGGTTGAGTTTGGATGAGTCTGTAGTTAGCAACAGATTTTCCAGGTGATAGTTTTAGTTGCTCTGCATGCAGCAGTTAGACGTTGTCTGGTTACCTTAAAGTACTGGGCAAAGCACTGACAGATTCTTTTATATTATGTTTAATGATTTTTAAATTCAAGCAACAAACATAGTATGAGGTGGGTGATCTAATAAACACATCAATATTACATACTTACAAAGTGTAATAATTCTAAATCAGTTACACTAATGGTCTAAAAAGGTACCCTAATGAAAGACCTACATCACATTAGACAGCATTTTGTATAATCTTTCCAGGTGCTTATTCAGTTTAGCGTCATTTCCTGCGCACTGCATGTGAATGTTTTTAGCAACGCTCCAGTGAGCAGCAGCTTTAAACCACTTGCTGAGCCTTATCAGTCTAACCAGTGCATGGCTATTCTTCTGCTGCCAGATAGCAGGGTAAATACAGAAATTGTTGTTGTCTCTTTAAACAACTTTCAATGAGTTCACTGTTATCTCACTACAATATACGGATAGAAATCTTCTCTGCAATTTCCATACCTGGTACAGACCTATCTCATGAAACTACCGTAGCCAAGTACACCGTATGCCATTTTAAATCTGGCACTTCCAGAACTTGTTTTAACTTGTGCATAAGCCCTGTGCAAGTTCGCTTCAGTTAATCTTACACATCTTACTTGTCTCTTACTAGCAGATCTGGTTGCTGCTCAGCATTGTATGTATAACATCGAAATCTAATGGCACCAGATATGGTTGACAGCAGTTAGTTCAGGACTGTGGACTGTTTTGCAAGAAATACGCACATGCCAACTTAGTTACTTTGTGAAAGTTGCAAACATCAAGAACTGTCCTCTCTCTCTCTTGTGTTCAAGCTAATAAATACACAATTTTCAAACACATAGCCATTGTCTGTGCATTCAGCAGGATACATTATCATACTGAAATGTGGCAGTCCCTGTAACATCCTGTTTTGCATGATATAGACATTGCCTGGCCACTCTCTTTGCCAGTGAACGTACAGATTATGTTACAATTCAAAAATAGTCCCTGACAGGGGAGATTCACACAGAAAACAATAGATATATCCCTGAAATCCGTGCTATATTAAAGCTGTGCAGTAGGACAGCAAACTTAATGTATCAAATCACATAAAACACAAGAATAAAGTGGGACACAATCCTGCGTCCAACACAACACATATAACAAAGACACAAATGAACAGAAATTCACAAATTCAGAAAAAGGCTCAGGCAGGACAAAAAATGCTTGCAACTTGTAGCAAGAAATGCAACAAACAATATGTACAGACACGGTTACACATCAGTAATTAATTCAATTGCGTTTACGGTGCATATAAGGTCAACAATGTTTCGATCCCGTAGAAACAATATTGGGATCATCATCTGGATGTAAAAATGACATGCCTGAGGGCATTTTAGCCAGAAAGACAATAATGAAAGGTAGAGGGGACAAAAGAAAATAAGTAAATCAAAAAGACTTTAGTTAAAATGGTTTGTAAAATAGTGCTAGTGAGAGACAAAGGTGGTACAACTCTTCCATCCAGACGGCGTGTACTAGGTGTTGATACTATACACATGCTGGGTGAAAATTGGTAAGAAACAACGATCTCAAGGTGCAGCAATGGATCAAGACCTTAAAGTGTTACGGCGTGGGTGCTACGGGTGAAATGGCAGCCTTGCATACAAGTGCTATAATGGTGTGAGTTGTGATGGGCTAAGTTGTTTCTAGCGTAGCTTACCAAGCGTAATAGCAGGGGGCAAGCAATGAGGCAATTACGATAATGCCAGGAAAGGATTACTGCGGTCGCGCAGAGGTACGTTGGATCACTCGAGCGTCTTGGCGCTGGTAAAAATAGATGAATTTCAGGAATAGCCACCAATTGTATGGTCTAAAACCAATAAGTGCATGCGCTAACTCTTACCATAGGAAAGGAGGTAGGGTGGGATTGGGGCAATTCCCAATTGAGGGTACTGGTATAGAGAGGAGCGGTAACCTAGTAAGAAGAGAGAAGGCGCACAGACCGTGAGAGTGCTTAGGGGGTAGGCACGTGAAGGATAAAAACGCCAGCTTCTGAAGGGCTTACCTAATTACACGAATAGCAGCAACCAATCCATTTTGGAAATATGAAAGGTGCTGTGAGTCACGCAACAATGATGCGAGTACTCCTGAGCCAGTACAATGACCTGTGTAGGGAGATAACAGCGTGTCAAGGGAGTGATAAATGATATCTATGTAAGTAGGGTCTTGCCGGTGACGGGACTTACCTGTGTATCCTTCGGTAATCCAGTGGGCTCCCGTAATGGGCGAGCCGGGAGGAGGGTATATAAGGAAGTGCAGGGAGGGTCATGTGACAAATTACGTGATCGGAAGGTGTTCGGTGACTCGGCAGTAGCAGCCATATTGAAAAGGTAGAATTAACCGAGCAAAATGAATATTGAAAGAAAGAGAAGATTATAGGCAATGAAAAGATAGTAAAAAGATTGTGGGCATAATTTTTTATAATAAACAGATCCGTTAAGCTGACCGATGGAGCTGTAAAGACTATGAGAAACCCAATAGGCAGAAACATTACATGATAATGGCGGGCATCTTAGAGTGATAGAAAATACATTGGCTACTTGATAGTTATAAGACCGAATAACAAAGAAACAGCGTGGCCATCTTAGAGTTGTGGAAGAGCTCAAAAATAGAGATAGGTCAATTAATGGTTATGTATGATCTTATACAAGATGTATCGTGGTAACCAGGTGTAAAGACGTTACATCTTTAAGTCAAACATGAGTGGTGAAAAGGAAGTACTCTGTCTCACTCTAAAGAATTCATACATACTGACACAGTAATATTTGCAAGTGGTACATTTAAAATCGGAGGATAACCTGCGGGGGGAAAAAAAGATAAAAGGAACAAAGTTGTAAAAAGTTCAGGTTGGATCTTATAGTAAAGTCGTCCAATCTTCAAGTCTGTTGAGTCCAGTTTTGATGCTTCCAGTGCGCAGGATCCACTTGAGTTCCTCTTTATTCAGCAGTTATCCTAGGTCTGCTCCTTTTGGGGGTGTTCTGATCACACTGACTACAGTCCACCTTAAGTCATCCTCGCTGTGGGCATTGCTAGAGTAATGTTCCACCAATGGTGCATGAGGTGTTTTGCAGCGTATTCGACTGCGGTGCTGGCATTTCTGCATTTGCACTTTTTGCGTAGTCTGTCAGATGTAAATTTTGTTGCATGGGCATACAATAGCATAATTACATTACATGTATAACAGTTAGAAAATTGTTTGGATTCAACCTTGGTGTTATTGAAAGTTAACTCCTTCCCCTCAATAGTGAATTTGCAGACACTACAGTTTCCGCATTTGGCATGGCCAATCAAGGGTTCCAACCCCTATTGTTCATTCAGTGTGCCTGCTTGCTTTGTAGTTGGTAGTGCGGCTTTGACCAGGTGATCTTTTATATTCTTACTCTTGCGAAAGGCAAAGAGCGGGCGGTCTGTTGTCAGATTGCCAGCATTAAGAATATCCTAGTGTTTCAAGATGCATTTGCGCACCTTATGCGAGACTAGTGAGAAGGTCGTGACACACACTAGTTGTTTTTTTGTGGATTTGGGTTCAGGAGATAAAAGGCATTCCCTGGGGCAATACCATGCTCTTTTTAATGAGGTTCGCACAAGTCTCCGCGCGTTCCGGGCACCTTCCGATCACGTGATTTGTCACATGACCCTCCCTGCACTTCCTTATATACCCTCCTCCCAGCTCACCCATTCCACGAGTACACCGGGACACCGAAGGATACACAGGTAAGCCCCGTCACCGGCAAGACCCTACTTGCATAGATATCCTGTCTCACTCCCTTGACACGCTGTTATCTCCCCGCACAGGTTATTGTACCGGCTCTGGGGTACTCGCATCATTGTTGCATGACTCACAACACCTTTCCTATTTCCAAATTGGATTGGTTGCTGCTATTTGTGTAATTAGCTAAGTCCTTCAGCAGCAGACGTTTTTATCCTTCACGTGCCTATCCCCTCAGCACTCTCACTGTCTGTGCACCTTCTCTCTTCTTACTAAGTTACAGCGCCTCTCCATACCAGTACCCTCAATTGGGAATTGCCCCAAACCCACCCTACCTCCTTTGCTATGTTAAGAGTTAACACATGCCCGTATTGGTTTTAGATAATACAATTGGTGGCTATTCATGAAATACGTTTCTTTTTACCAGCACCAAGACTCTCGAGTGATCTAACAGACCTCCGTGCGACCGCAGTAATCCCTTCCTGGCATTATCGCAATTGTCTAATTGCTAACCCCCAGCTATTACGCTTGGTAAGCTACACTAGAAACAACTTAGCCCATCACAACTCACGCGATTATAGCACTTGTATGCAAGGCTGCCATTTCACCCGTAGCACCCACGCCGTAACACTTTAAGGTCTTGATCCATTGCTGCACCTTGAGATCATTGTTTCTTACCAATTTTCACCCAGCATGTGTATTGTATCAACAACTAGTACACGACGTCTGGATGGAAGAGTTGTACCACCTTTGTCTCTCACTAGCACTATGTGGCAGACCATTTTTTCTAAAGTCTTTTTGATCTACTTATTTTTCTTTTGTCACCTCTACCTTTCACTATTGTCTTTCAGGCTAAAATTCCCTCAGGCATGTCATTTTTACCTCCTGATGATGATCCCAATATTGTTTCTACGGGATCGAAACGTCGTCGACCGTATGTGCACCGTAACCGCAATTGAATTAATTACTGATGTGTAACGGTGTCTTTTTTGTCCTGCCTGAGCCTTTTTCTGAATTTGTGAATTTCTGTTCATTTGTGTCTTTGTAATATATGTTGCGTTGGACGCAGGATTGTGTCCCACTTTATTCTTGTGTTTTATGTGAGTTGATACATTATAAAATGTTCTGTCCGGCTGGACAGCTTTAATATAGCGCTGATTTCAGGCCTATATTCATTGTTTTCTGTGTGAAACTCATCTATCTGGGACTATTTTGTAATTGTAACATACTACTACCAAGGTCCCTGACCCTTACAATTGGGTTCCCTTGTTAATTAAATACAGTGAACGTACAGATATCATACACTTTGACATGCCACCCTATTCTCGTTTCCCCTCTAGGATTCAGATTTTGTCTTACAAGTGGCCATGTTGTGTTGTGTTGTGTTGTCATTGTAACATTATTCTGTCCTAAGCAATGAACATGAGAAAGTAAAATATATTAATTACTTGTCTTGCTGTGCTGTATGACTTATGCCACAACTCACTGACCAAGGCTAACAAGGTCAATACCATCATGTGTGGTTGCTTATGTTACTAGTCAGATGAATGTGGACTCTGGTACATACTGGGCTGTTCTTTTTGGAGCAGGATCAGTGCCGATTTCCATAAGAATCATTATTGTCAATAGTGGCACAGTAAGCCATAGACTGAATTGCCACTGAGATTAATTACCAGTGGCTGAGATTTATTGAAGTGATTTTTTTTTTTACATTTCATCAGATACATAGCGTACACTCTGCTGCTTATAGATTTTGACTTTACAAGTATTTTTGTATCCACAGAGAGGAGGTTCTTGTGCACATAATAAGATGAAGAAAATATGACAATACCGGAAAGGTATCTGATACTCAAGAAGAACCCGAAATGATGCCAAACAGTAATTTGAAAAAGAACAACTAATTAGGAGACAGTGAATCTCTTACATGAACAGACTTATCCTGCAAGAACATCCAGCGGCTTCAAGAAGCTGAGTGCATCCATGCTTCCGGACTCAAAACATTCAAATAAACATGCTATATACCACCCTTTATCTTAGATCATTATCAGGTAGTTACAACAATATTCTCCTCTCTAGCATGCTAATAAAAATGTTGTGCTGCTAGTTCATCACTATGGCTGTTTTAGCTGGATCCTACAGTCAGTAGAAAGAGACCATAGGTATAGAAAACATGAATTGTGAAGCAGACATCAAAAGGTTCAAAGAAAGAAGTATTCAGCTACTTGCAATGGAGAACATTATTCTATAACATCAAGACTTACTTATGAGTTTTGTTATTTGTATGGTTGTTCCAAGAAACAGACTATTTAGCTAAGCTGTGAGTTTTATTATTTGCACTTGTACTTGAAAGTTTTTAATGCAGGTTGACCATACATATGTTATCAGTGTTGCAAGAATTTCAGTTACTATTCAACATTTTTATTAAGAACAAAAACACTGCAAATACTACACATATGAAGTGAATATTAAAATATAGTTACTGATTCAGTAAGGTAACACATTAGCAGGATGTATGCCAAAATATAACGAATACTTAACTTGTAAACCACAAAGAAAAACAAATCATACACCCGTTAGACAAGCTTTGGCTTCTCCTCAGTACTAAAGTAGCATCACCAAGCATGAGCAGGGAAAACCCATGAGGACAAAGTGACTGTGGCAAGAGTGTTAATCAACCATCACAACAAGGAGTTTATTAACAAATTAAAAAACTGAAGAAATACCATAAAGGTTCTGTGTTTGTGAGAAGAGTTTTAATCATTCATGATCCCTACACTGACACCAGTAACATCACAACAAAAAACGTATTTAGGTGTAATGAATGTAAGATGACTTTTAATGAGTCATCGGCTCTGTGGGGCAAATATCAAACACAGAGAGCAGAAAACACAGACCCAAGCAGTGAAAATGGAAAGAGCTTTACACTGTTAGCTAACCCAAGCATCCATCAACGAACACCCACAGGAGACAAACCATACACCTGCAATGAATGTGGAAAGAGCTTTACTCTCTCAGGAAAATTAAAGATCCATCAGCGAACACACACCGGGGAAAATGCATATCCTTGCAGTGAATGTAGCAAACATTTTACTGATTTATCACAACTTAAGATCCATCAACAAACACACACAGGGGAAAAGCTACACAAATGCAGTGAATGTGGAAGGAGCTTTACTCAAGCATCACATCTAACAATCCATCTGCGAAGGCATACAGGAGAAAAACCATACACTTGCAGTGAATGTGGAAAGAGCTTTACTCTTTCAGCGAGCCTAAAGATCCATCAGCGAACACACACAGGAGAAAAACCGTACACCTGCAGTGAATGTGGAAAGAGCTTCACTCAAGCATCACACCTAACAATCCATCTGCGAAGGCACACAGGAGAAAAACCATACACTTGCAGTGAATGTGGAAAGAGTTTTACTGAAGCATCACACCTCATAATCCATCTGCAACGGCATACAGGAGAAAAGCCATACACATGCAGTGAATGTGGCGAGGGCTTTATTGAAGCATCAGACCTAACCATCCATCTGCGATGGCATACAGGAGAAAAACCATACACTTGCAGTGAATGTGGAAAGAGCTTTAGAAGATCCTCACATCTAAAGAGCCACCACCTAACACATACAGTCGAAAAGCCATACACATGCAGTGAATGTGGAAAGTGCTTTACCCGTTCATCAACTGTAAAGATTCACCAGCGGATACACACTGGAGAAAAACCTCATACTTGCAGTGAATGTGGAAAGAGCTTTAGTAGATCTACGCATCTAAAAGGTCACCAGTTAACACACACAGGGGAAAAACCATACTCGTGCCATGAATGTGGAAAGAACTTTACACACACATCTCATCTAACAATCCATCTGCGAGGGCATACAGGAGAAAAACCATACAACTGCAGTGACTGTGGCAAGAGCTTTACTCGTTTATCAACTGTAAAGATCCACCAGCGCACGCACACTGGAAAAATCATACACAAGGAGTGAATGTGGAAAAGTCTTCGCTTGAGCATTAACGCTAACCATCTATCTGCCAAAGCATGTAGGAGTAAAACAATACCCTTGCAGTGAATGTGGAAAGAGGTTTAGTAGATCTACTCATCCAAAGAGCCACAATCTAACGCACACAGGAAAACCCATACACATGCAGTGAATGTGGAAAGACCTTTACCCTAGCATCAACCCAAACCATCCATCTGCAATGGCATACAGGAGGAAATCGTACAAATGCAGTGAATGTTGAAAGAGCTTTGGTAAATCCATGCATCTAAAGAGTCCGCAGCTAACACACAAATGGAAAAAACACCCACATGCAATGCATGTGAAAGGGCTTTACTTAAGCATCTGTCCCAGCCATCCATCTGTGAAGGCATACAGAAGAAATAACACACAAATGTAGTGAAGGTGGAATGGGCTTTGCTAGCTCAACGTACCTAAAATGCCACCACCAATCACACACAGGAAAAACAACATAAAATATGTAGACTGTTTCAGTCATTCACAAACTATAAGACACCTTCTGCACACCCACAGATTTAGTAAATGAGGGAAGAACTTTTATGATTTATTATGCCTACTGGTCAATTAGTGAACACACAAAATGGAAATAACATTCTGTTTTAATGGATGTTTTACAACTACCTGTGCTTCCGCAAAAGTGCACATAGGAAAACTCATACATAACCATCAAATAGGGTGGGTTTCAGTCTGTCATGAAATTATAAGTTATGTTATGTTATTAGAGCTTTTAAAGGTGTCCTGGCGCTGAACACTGTCTCACTAATTCCATAGGTAAAATGGCTTATTCAGAGAATAGCCATGTCTTCAGCCCCTTCCTAAAAGGAAGGAGCTCAGTGGCATTCCTAAGATGCACTGGCAGGTTGTTTCAGGCTTTCGTGGCACAAAAGGAAAAGCTGCTGCCGCCCCAGTTGGCTTTTTTCACTCTGGGAACAATTACTTGTTTTCCTTCCGAGGAATGCAGCGCTCTTCCTGGGACATACCATATGAAGCGTCTGCTCAGAAATTCAGGAACACTGCCCATCAAAGACTTAAAAACAGTACGCAATGCTTTGAATTGTGCACATTTTGTTACTGGGAGCCAGTGCAATTGACGAAGTCCATCTCTGACTGAGACAAACCTTGGTGTGCCCGTTAGCAGCCTAGCTGCTGCATTTTGCACTAGCTGGAGTCTGTACAGGTGTATTTTTTATATTCAGGTACAGACTGTTGCAATAATCCAGCCGTTTCAAAATGAGGGCTGAGACTGCTGTCCTAAAGGTCCGGTGTCCAAAGATTGGGATTGTTTCCAAATATAATGACCTCGGTTTTGCCTGCAATAAGTTTAAGGCAATTGGAGGCCATCCAGCCAGAGATGTCTTTCAGGCAGTCATGGCATTTTGAAGCTATTTCCGCTTCTTTTCCTCGTTGTACAGACAACACAATTTGGGTGTTGTCCGCATAAGATGTTAGTTGTAGCCCGAAGGATCTTATCAATGCTGCCAGCGGACTAAGTCACTGTCTCCAACACATCCAAGAAAATAATTTTGGCTCCAGCAAATGTGGGAGGGTATAATTTACTTTTCAGCAAAGAGTGTCTGACCCTTGCCAATGTCTGGTATTATTCAATTTCTAAGCTTTCTAGGTTTGGAAAAAACACGATATTATGTTGAAACTATTTTCCCACTGTGGAGGTTTCCTTGTGCATACTGTAAGGAGAGATAGCTGTTTGATCCTGTTGCTCAGTATATTGGTAACTGTTGACCATGGGGCTCATTTCTCCGTTCCCTTCATACACATGGGGATGATGGATGCCTTATTGAGTTATGTAAGCATCAAGGTCCAGGTATATATCAATGTAGAACCTTTGTTATTCTTGTAGAATAATACGAGGTAACCATGCTTTATGGTTCTATATTTCCTTCATGGAGTTCTGATGATATCGTAAACCAAAAGGCCATGTGGTTTGTAAATATCACCAGATCCCTTAGATGGCAATGTAAGGTCATGTCATAAATGTTACCCAGTTTGTGTTTTTTATCTTACATCCTTTTTTATGGAAGTAGGATTGAAAAATGTATTGTTTTTCAAATTTGAATTTTTAATTAAAATTGTAAGTGAAGACTGCATAAAGGTGAGATTGTTAAAACTGTTCTCCACACGCTGTAACTAAGAATTAGCATTCATTAAAATAAGAATGGTCAGGTTTTCATTTTCACAATTGAACTAGTGAATCAACAAAACGCAATAGTAAAGTTCTCTAGACTGGTTTGAGGCTATCCACTTACCGATGAAACCAGTGTTTCATAGGGACCCATGAAATGTCTCCAGAACTCCATGAAGTCTGTATAAGAGTATATTACAGGATTGCCTGATGTGTGTTTTTCTTCTATGATAGTATGATATGATTTCAGTGCTCTGATCTGGAAATTATGTATGGTTGTAAGTAGAAGATTACAATGTGTTAAGGATAGGATACATCAAGCTGTTTTTATCTATGTTTTTTCAGCTATTCTGATGTGTAGGGTGACTAGATGACATCATCTCCCAAAGATTTTCAAGTCTTAGACTTTCTTTGAACAATAATTTTTATGAGATCTGTTACTTTCTATTGAAAATGAACTTTGATTACAATACCTGCAATGCACTAATATATTAAATGAAATCCAGACCTGTCAAGCAGCGTCCACATGACATTGATTCATGTGGCCATCCTCATGGTGTATTTATATTTGATAGAAAAAAATTATTCAGAATGCATTTTTAAGTGTTTTATTTCACTTACTGTTGATAATCTTATCATATTTGTAAGCAACAATCCAGTCTAGAACATTTTTCTCTACTTTGTTCAAAGATCACACTTTAGCATAGTTGCTGTCTTATTTTTGCTTTACTGGGCAATACTGTTAATTAATACATTTTTCCTTATTAAACAGCAATTTCTACTTTCATAGCACTCAGTCTGTAGTGCACACTCTGGCACAACAATTCTCTCTGGGACATAAACACATTTAATTTATTTCAGATAAACTACAGGAGAAGGAGTGTGTGCTTTCCAGGTTCAACAGATTGGACTGTAACATACTCGCGCAAGATGGGGGAAGTAAATGAAGTTTATTTTTAGAAAAGCAGAACATGATATGGAAAGCTGTAGATAATTTATACCACCTCCTAAGCATTCTCCTTTCTTTGAAAAATGCTAAACTAAATATGGAAGCATGATCATTCACACCATGATCTTCTAAGCTGACTTGATAAGTCTGCTCTCAGGTGAAATACATTTGTTGGCTCCAAATGAGGGTCTAGTATGGAGATCTTCCTAACTGTCTGCCACAGTGGAGAGCTTTACTCTCCATGGAACAAGGCTCTATGGAAGGCCCAATGTAATGTACAAATAATTTATTTTGTTTGATTGTATTTATTTGATTAAGAAAACCGTGTTATATGGCAAATATTTCATGTTGATGAGGCCTTTGTTCTGTAATATGGCTTTTAAAACGAATACTGAACTTGAAATAAAGAGTCCCAATCATGTAAATAAATATGACCGTATGTATGTTGATGCACAGACGGTAATATGTTGTGTATGTTGGGAGAAGGCGTGACTTTCGAGTGGGGAAGTTTGTTAGTCATCCATCAGAAAAGGTAATAAGTAGCAAAATATTCTCAGCAGCTTTGCATTGTATGATTTGTCATACTGTATTCTCCTGTACATTAGTTATTGGTAAAGTTATTTAACCATAACCAAAGCACAAGGGGTTAGATTTGTGCAATGGGGGCAGGGGGCAGAGGCCCAAGGTGGCCACACTGCACTAAGCTCCTGCAGCTGGAGTCTGAAATCTGCCTCCACCCTGCAGCTAACGTGCTCAAAAACACCAAACAACGGCATACCTAAATAGTGTTTTGGCGTCTGCTTTTGGAGCACAGTAAATCTGCTGCCTGGATTACTGCTGTCCCAATGTAACCAGTGCGTGCTGATGCTGAGGCCAGGGAGGGTACTTGGCGTGACTGCAGAGCTGAGCAGAGTACGGGATGCCTGAAGCCAGTCCCGCTGCGATCACTCATGCCGGCTGCGAGGTCTAATGGAGTGAAGAGGACCATGCGGTAACTCCATTTAGCAGCAGTACACCTTCATGTGGGTTCCAGCAGAGGAGGGACTATTATTGAATGACCCTCTGGCAGAGGCCTGCACTGCTGAGGGCCTGATTGGGCCTTGAAGAGCTTTTCGGTGGACTGCACTGGCCTCCCCGGCAGTGGCACGGCCCACCACCATCATGTGGCCTACATCGATGTGCCCAGTTGAAGGTGGAAGACAAAATGCATGAGAACACAGCTTGAAAAGCTAATGAGGGAGGACTATGTTATCACTGGGGCCTTCTGTCTCCAAGTAAGGTATGGCATGACAATTCCAGCATGCTCATTGGAAGGCCCAATCCATGCTGCAAATCACCAGACCAGATTCTAACAACAGCGAATTTGCATCAGTCCACCCCATGCAAGTGCTAATGAGTATAATTACCTAGTTTACCCGACCGAGTAATCTGGCATTGCTGGGCCTGTGTCCATGGTGATGGGGCACGAGTAGGAGGACTGGCTGTGGGCAGCAGGGATTAGAACATTCCTAGGCGAAAGCAAAGTTGAACTGCTCAACCCAACATTTCCACACTCTTATGTGTTGTGTTTAGTACCAAAATCAACTAAGAGACTCAAAGCCTGGTTTTGAGAGGGCCCGTTTATTCCGACCCATTTGTAAACCCATGTTTATGCACAGGTTGGAGTTACGAGTTAAATGCTATTGAACGTATAGAATAATTATCAGATGCATTAAATACCTCAAGCTTCGTTAAATTTGGGTAGGTAAAACATGCTGGAATTAAACAGGGGAAACATGTATGTTATTTACCGTACCGTATTATACGCTTCCTACAAATTCAGTTGGACTGTGTATCTGGACATCATAGACTTCAAAATACGGGAATTCAGTTCACACTTATCTATCAGCAAATATTGGCCTGGTTCCTAACTAATTCACAGTGCCCCATTTGGACCTCTAACGTGTCCAGGGTGACTGATGGTATTAGCAACTTCAAACATGACCACCCTATTATTGCCCATGGAATCGTGGAAGCCAACCTACCCTTTTCTTTTGTTTTAGTTTTGCATACCTAAGGTAACACAAGAAAGAGATGAATTAGGTTTTGAAACATTTATTAAAACAATCTCATTCTTGCATAGAAAGAGCGTGCAGCAATTATTAGGTAAAAGAAACAAAGCAGTGTAACCAGTATTACAAGAATGGTAAAAAAAAAAGTAAACAGCTCAACCATTATTATTTTTTTTTAAGCATATTTTATTAGGGTTTCCAGTAACACATTTGATACACATTCCATTACATTACTGTAATAATTTTCAACAGTGAGTTACATCATATCGATCATTTTTGCATCTGATCTACATTTATGAATATGTTTGCATGGAACTGGTGCTAATAAAACATCCCCTTATCTACCCTAACGCCCAACTCCCGCCTCCCTCCTCCCCAGTAGATCTCCAGCAATCATCCTATATCTGTAAAAAAGTGAGGTTGTAAGTTGAATATAGTCTTTGTGGCCTTCTCCCCCCCCACCCCTCCGCCTAACAGTTCTCTCTGCCGTCTTCTAGTGTTGGAGTATCAGAGGCCCTTCTCTAAAGCCCTGTGTCCTCCTCCTCCCCCCCCACCGCTCGTGGTTCCGGGGTACCTCATGGGGACACTACTGTTGGAGTCGTCTCCCCTGATGTTGATTCAGGCTTCTTCAGTCTATTGACCAGGACCTCTCAGGCACAAACTCGTTCCAATGCCCCAACCCCTTTCTTGGCATTTCGAAGGAGTACCCTCCCCTCGCAGGCCGCCCCTTTCTCTAGTTCAGCCTTCCAAGTGAGGCTTTTTGGTCCCCCCAGGGATTTCCAATGTCATGTAATCTCACGCTTCACAAGGGCCAGGGCCAAATCCTGAAATCGACTAGTAACCCGATTGTTAACATTGTTTGGGAACAGCCCCAATAGGCAGTGAGCAGAAGTGGGTGGGATCGGTTGATCTATTAGCCCCCCAATGGTGGTTGTTACTGCTTCCCAAAAGGTCTGTAACTCAGGGCATGTCCACAGCATGTGAAGTAGTTCTGCACACACCTCTCCGCATCTCGGGCATTTCGCATCATCTTTCTGAAAAAACATGTTTATCTTCCCGGCGGTGATGTAGGCTCTGTGCAATATGAAAAAATGTATTAGTCTGAAGCAGGCATTTCTCGAGGATTTGGGGATCCCCCAATACGTTTTCCCGGGATAACAGCTCAACCATTATGACATTACTCAGATTATATTCCTACCTAACACTGCCTATACTATCGAGAACATAGCGGTAGTACCCTCTGCCAGATCCTCTGGGATTGCCTAACTCCCCATACCTGAGTGTGATGTATCAGGAAGCCGGCCTGTGCAGAACAGGCTATCTTCTGTAGCAGGATAGGGGTCAGTCAGCAGGACTACATCTTAGTCTCAAATGCAAAAACAACAGTTGATGGACAGAATGCAGAACAATGTCATACATTCAACCCAGTACAGAGATCTGGGCCTAAATCTATCGCAGTTTGGGCTGGACTGTTCCCATGAGGCATAGAGTCAAGACTGATTTGCATATGTCAGGTCTAAACTGGGGTGGCATGGTGAGCAAAAGAATGATGGATTTAACCCAGATCTCTTGACTGGGGGTGAATGTTTTGATTTGTTCTGCATTCCGTCCATCAATTGTGTGCCTTTTGCTTGTATCTTAGTCACAGCAAGTTCTATCCAGGACAATCCCAGCCAAAGTGCTCCTCTGCCCAATGTGGCTCTTGGCTCGTTTATATAATAAAAGCACAGTCCCAATAGCCTTGTGTCAAAGGTGCAATGCTGATGCTATGGTTAGTCTAGAGCTGAAGAGCTGTCTCCAGCCAGACATGGGTATTGCGTTCCATGTATTCTAGTCTTGGACACAGTGTATGAATAACATGATAATAAAGCTTGCTAAGAAATGAAAAGTGTGTATAATTTCTCAACACATTATTGTGTAAGCGCCAACCATGTTAAAAGTCACAAGAAAAAAAAACTGTCAAGCTAAAACTTGGAACTAAAATAGAAACTGAGCCTCTCTCTGGTCAGAGGGCGACTCACTAAAAGCATAAAAACGAAGCCAAAAATGTATATAAATGCTAATAAAATATACTATAATTATAAAAGCCATCTGGAAATGTCAATAAAAAATCATGCAAATCAGTAAAAAATTGTCAATTTGGTTTAAAAGCAAAAAAAGCTGAATTAAAGTCTAGCAGGCTCCCGGGATGTTTCCCATGTTCAAAGAGTCAGAGGGATCCAGGATGGAACCTGCATTTGCAGAGGATGAATACACAATGACCCTAGGAAAGCCCAAAGGACAAACGTGATCTTATCCAGGCCAATCAGCAGGAGCTGATGATGTGATGGCCGATGGTGTATCTGCAGAAACCGAGCCATATTCCAGGAATTCATGAGGCGAAGCATTTATGCGGGCTGGAGATAATAGCTCTTAGTAGCCATCCTGCAACAATGGAAGTCTCATAGGACAGCACTGAAGATGAGCCCTCAATGGGCGCATTTGCAGTTCTAAGTCAAAAGATCGAACCAGCTATATAGCAAGACGTAAATCCAGTGCACACTCAAAATAGCACAACAGGCAGCGGAACACAGGCTGCAGTCAGTGTAACAAAAGAGGTCGAAAGAACAAAGACCAGTTGTTTAGTTTCTGGAATAAATACACTCCAAATTGCAGCATCATGTGTTCATGACACATCAGGATGTGTGGTAAATCTATCACTATTTGGCCTCAAGGTAGAACATTCATTGCAGAGCAGCAAAAATAGAACCAAAACCTCAATAAACAGGAATAACATCCATGATATGTCTCCAAACACACTGGAAACCAAAGAGTTTAGAAAGCACAGAATCACTTTGAATACAGCTAACAAACCAGACTCAATCGCTTTAATAAAATGTACCACCCCAGCAGTATTTGAAGCATTGAATATTTGGTGCACAAGTTCACCAAAATGCTGAGGCAGGTTTGTGCACAGTGGTGATTGTACTTTAGAAGAAGTCTTTGCCACTTGGAGATGGAACATTTCTGGAGCAGATGTTAAGGAAACATCCTTTTGAAACAATAAGGCTTTCATTCTTATTGAAGATAACATTAAAAATTTGAATAGAAGGGCCATACAGTAACTTCTCTAATCTTGTGCGTTGGAGGGAATAGCACATTGTTACAGCATGTAAGGTCCCTGGAAACCGTCACCACTTATGGAAATTCCAGTTTCATACCACAATAACCTTGGTCGTTTAGGATCAAGTAACTTCCATTATAAAGTAACCTTAAAACTGACTGAATTAAAGAACTATGCATTCTCTTCAGATAACATGCCAGGTTGGTCATGGAAGCACTCCATACAGCTGCAGTCCAAGCAGGAAACAGCGGTGGGGCAGTGAAGGGGGATTTCGAGGGACGATGCAGAGGGAAAATTAAATAACCTCGGCTGGCACCATGAAATATCACCTCTTTACAAAGTAATGAATAGCTGAAAGAAGTTTCACATTAATTTCCGCTAATAAATGCATCTGTTTCTCCACTCAAACATTTGTAATTGAAAGGTAAAATCGAGGTTTCATGTACAAACTCTCCCCTAAAGCCTCAAATCTGCCTACCTGAAAATGTTTCAGACAAGATGTGAACTGAAATGTTGATGTTGGTAGTGTGATAAAACCATGGATGAGCCATACAGCTGATTGTGTCTCGGCCCGAAAAAGGCAATTAAACACTCAATGTTAAGCAAGTGTGCATGTTAAATTGAATGCCAAAAACAATACTGTTGTGTTGAGGTATTTCCATGGCACACGGTTTCCTCAAACGCATAATCAATTTTAGCTGACTTTGTCCATGTTGCAAGAGAGACATGTAATTCTGTATAACATCGAATGCAGATAAAACAATATTATTCAAAGAATATATTTTAGTCGACAATGTAGTCCTGCCATTGTCCACAACAGCCAATGCCATTTCCAAATTAATCCTGTCCGGTATTATTTATCTATTGTGTGGGTAATTAAAACCATTACAATTTTAAGAAACACATACGCATAGTAAAAACAACAAATCAGGTAAAAAAACACACATTTTACAGTGTGACAGTATGGCACGGCATGTAGAACATAATTTAGTAAAAAAGTTAGCCTATTTATTTCACTGACTTATTACAATAGACCGAACTGTGGGCCTATGTCTGTGGGTATTAGGTGCTTTTTGCAAAATAAATTAACTCATTTGTTGATAGCTAGAGGCGCAAAAGTACTATTACGCACACCTAAGAGCAGGGACATTATTACAAGTTACAGACCTGTTAAAACAGACATCCAGATAAAAGGATAAGAAGGCTTCTTGCTTCAGAGAAAGTGCAAGGTGCAGAAGATTGCCACGCACCTAGCAGCAAGGGCAATATTGCTAGTTGGAAGCAGTTTAAAACAGGCATCAACATAAAAAGAAACATTTAAAAGCTTGTTGGTTTGACCAAAGTACAATACGCAATGATAGCAACTTTTCAAAAATGTAGTCTGCAAGCAATGGGCGATTAGAGAATGTCCTGGAAAATCGCCCCCAAGCCCAATGTTTAAACCACAATAAGTCTAAAAAGGAACAAGTCCACTGAGGAAAAATCCACAGTAAGGTGCAAGGAACTGGGTATAGGGGGAACAGAGGCCAGAGCCATATCACACACAGCATGAATGCAGCATGAAATTCACAAAAACCTTCGCCATGGGGGGCACGCTACGCGACACTAAAGTCTAAGTGCAATAGCTAAGATGACAAGAAAAATACAATAAGATTCTGTAGATGGGCGCAGAAGTGATCAGATGAGAGGCTGGGCCTCGCAGCATCCAATGGCTAAGATTTCATGAATACAAACAATGGTAATTAAACAACGCTCCGCTCAAGGGCATGCACAGCTCTTACATTAACCGTCTGACAGTTCGGAAGAATGATTGCGCCTTTATAGTGAAGCCCTCAGCGGGGGATCCACTAGGGTGTTTAAGCCGGAGCCACTCGGTAGAGTCCACGGAGAGCAGAGCTTTGCGGCTAAAGCGACATATTTGGCCAACAGGATGTTTAAAGAGATGTTGTTAGGATTGAGGGACGCAATAGTGGCCCCCCGGCATGAACGAATATCCAGTTTGTTCCATTCCCACTTCAGGAGAGATTTACATTCCTCTAGTAAAATTGGGCAGCTGCAGATATGTTAAAAAAAATTCATCATGCAGTCCACAACTCCTGCACGTTATTGTTTCCAAAGGCCGCCACCACCTGGCAAGGGGTTTTCGGAAAGGCCATTTCCCAAGCCTGAATGCCATGAATCTTGCCTTCTGATGTTTTTAATATGTGCAGCATAAATGGGGTGAGCAAAGCGCAGGTTGATAAGAAATGATTAGCCCAAGCATGCTTATGTTTTGCTAGAATGTCCATATCAGCGTGTTGTGAAAGAAGGTCCCTTGCATTGAAGGTGCTAAGCCAGTCCTCAAGATTCAGGAAGGGTAGTCTTGAGCCGTCACTTTGAATCTCATCCCACGTAGAGCCTCTAAGTGTCCTCTCTTGGCAAGCTTAAGTTTGTGACACAGATTTAGGAAAGCTCCAGCTGTGGCTGCCTGCTGATCATAGAGGCCCTGTTCCAGCCAGATCTGGGCAGTGGAAGAAGATCTGAGCAGGCAAAGGACAAACTTGTATATCTTGGTGACCAGTTTGTCCTGCGGCAGTAAAATTCTACTGGGAAGAGATTGAAAACTCCTGGACAAAGATGGAATAATTTTTGCCCTCATTACATTCAGAAGGGGGAGAAGGCTTGCACCCCAACAGCATACTCAACACTTTTCACAGGGACTTCTGAAGTGCCAGAGCTTGAATTTCAACTTCCTTCATTTGCCAAACAAAGTTGCCCCTTGCATTAATAAGGGCCGACGGGTATTTATAAGATTGTGCCTTCATTATCTTGTTGTCATTGTAAAACAATCAGCCTCCCTTGTAGGATTTCCTGCCCAGTGTTGCAACTTTGGTTTTCTTTGTATTAACCTCCTGGCTGTTGGTGATGGCGGTATAGGAGCGCAGCATATTTAACAAGCTCTGCAGCCCAACTCCTGTGTTGCTAAACAGGGCAAGGTCATCCTCATAAAGCAGGCTGCTGATGCGGTTGCCTCCTATCTTTGGGGAATGGCTGTTGATTGTGTCAAGGGCGCTGGACATATTGGAAATGTATGCACAAATGTATGAGAGGCAACACAAAACAAATTTAACTAAGACAATGTAGTACGAAGAAGGTTGTAGAGTCCACACAGAACTTGTAAAATTTCAAATTTTCTTTATTCCATAGTTCGATACTGTCACATTCACAGCCAACGCGTTTCGCCCAAACATGGGCTTCTTCAAGGCAAGATATCAAACTAAATGACGCATAAAGAACTGTCACGACACCAAGGCGTGTCCTTGTTGAGTAAAGTCTTGTCAATTAGTAGCGTGTCATCAATACGAGAACGTAAATAAGTAGTCATAGAGAAATTTCTGTATTAAGAAATCCTTGCCAGAATAATCGAGTGGTAGCGTAAGGCCAGTGGAGCGACGTATGTACACATTCGTAAGAATGACGAGTATTCAAAGGAAAATTATTTTCTGATCAGTTATTTGAGATAGCGTAAATCCGGTTCCTTTAGTTGGGTGGTCTGTACAGATGCGAGTACCGTTGTGTAGGAACGAAACACGTTGGCTGTGAATGTGACAGTATCGAACTATGGAATAAAGAAAATTTGAAATTTTACAAGTTCTGTGTGGACTCTACAACCTTCTTCGTACTACATTGTCTTAGTTAAATTTGTTTTGTGTTGCCTCTCATACTTTTGTGCATATATTTATCCTTTACGGTCCTTTAAGCAGCTGGCCATTTGAGGTGGGTAATACTTTCACTACTGAAAAGTGACATGTCCAGGCAGTGCATACAAGCTTAACCTAGCTGCTTTTCCTGTAAATTGTACATATTGGAAATGAACAAGTTGAAAAGGAGGGGGGCTAATATACACCCTTGCTATACAATACGCAAAGTTGTCATTTTTCAGGAACACAGGATCTATCCCCCAATTCGATTTGGACCCATGTGTTGATGTGCAACTGAATGATGGCCTCCAGGAGTTTGGGTGGAATACCCCATTTCTTTAGTTTTAACCGGAAGGCCCCCCCTTGGAACAGGGTCAAACAGCACCTTAAATCTACAAAGCAGCAATGTGCGCAAGGTGATTGCCTTGTCTGGTAGGATGGATTTTGTCAGCGTGCCGGATTTTTCAGTAAATCCAGTTTAGTTCTTCAGCATACGCCACCTTAACTTCGCCCATTGCTGCAGATCCTTCAGCAGTAGACTTGCATAAAATGTTGCTTCGTTATCCAGATGCACAATTAATCTGTAGTTGCTGGGATCATATTAAGAGCCTCCTTTGTAGATGGGTTGAATAATGGTTCCACACCATGACTGCAGAGTTACAGAGCTCCTCAAGCAGCAGTCAAGAAGTGGAGTGTGCTTGCCATCTCAGAAGGGGATGTCCTGCTTGAAAAGGGCCTGGGGAAGGCTGTTGGGCCCTGGGGCCCATCTGATCTGGCCTTGGCCAGAGCCTGTTGCAGCCGGCTTGAGAGAGAAAGTGAACTTACAAGGGATTTGGACAAGTAATCACGGTCTTGAGAAGTGGCAGAGATGGTGACTTAATTTGGGAAAGCATGATCGGTCTGGCTTTCTGAGTCACTCGTTATAAAGTGCCTAGAGAGAAAGGATGACCATTCGGGTTTGGAGATGTTTGCCCAACCGGGTCTGCCGCAATCATTCACCTGCCAGTTTACCAGGGCCCAAAAATTCCTTGAGTTGGTTGACTTACTTTTGTAAAGGAGAATCGCCCAAAAGTGATTTAAACGACTTGCCTTCTCAGCCTGGACTACTTGCTTATAACCTATTTGCACATACTTGAATGCCATAATTAGCTCATTATTGCCAGGGTTTTTCCAAAATCCTCTCCAGGTGATGTTCTGGGCTTTCTTTAAGCTTCGGATTGCAGCAGTAGGGGGGAAATACTTGGTGCAACTCTGCAGCGGGCAGTGATTGTAGCTGATGGTGAGAATTTCGCAAGAAGCAGAGTGAGGTTTGTCCACTCATCAATCGGGGAGATGTTTCTGGTGGCTGTCCAGTAGATGTCGTATATTCAGCCATGATTTTGCTATAAGTGCCATCTCTCTATTTGAGATACCTAAGGTTATCTGTGTAAATTCCCTTGCTGGTAATGCAAATTGGTGTATGTTGGGCCAGATTGGTGTTTATTCTTATGACGTGGGGGGGGGGGGGTGGTCACTCTCAGAGCACAGAGTTATGCAATTACTTTCCACTAAGGTGAAATTTCTATGTTACATATGGAGTAATTAAGATAAGAATGTGTTTTTCCATCTGTTTTTTATCAGTTAGGAGGAACATCTTGTGGAAACCAGCCATTTAGAACTTTAAAGCCCAGGTTGCTAAGCTCAAAGACCAGAAGTTCACCCAGCGGACTTCGTGGACAAACTTTGGGCCTAAGTTTTTCTGCGATGTTCCAGACACCCTCCGGGGAGGTCACTGTGATTTCCTCATGGTGGTCTTGAAAGAGGTTCATATTAAAGTCTCCTGTTATCATAGAATCTGCTAAGGGGTGGTCCCAGGCTAGGTCACAGAGGGCCAATATAAGATGGTTTAGTTTAGGTCCTTTCTCAGTTGATGTAAATGTGAAGTTGCAGGAGCAAGCAATGTGGTCTCCAATTGTGAAGTGTGACTACTTGTTGCCAGTTCTCCTGCATAGTTATGGATTAGCTTTTTGACTGGAGTTTTATGGAGACATTTAGAAACAGGCCACCCATTGGTGTTCTGTTTTTATTCCCCTTTGAAAGCTGGTTTGCTGTGCTCGATGAAACCAATAACGGTGTCACTAGTCATAGACTTGTTTCTTGTAGGATGATGATTTCAAAGTTGCTCAAAAAGACTAGGAGGTCTGGGAACTGGTGCTTGTGGGCGAGACCACTGATGTTCCAGGAACATAAGAAAAGACATGGTTACTCAGAACATGGGGGCACAGTTTCCTTAATTCATTCGTAGTGCCTGTGGGACAGGGCTGACGGCAGTCAATTCCACTCGTCCCTTGAAGGATCCTGTGTCGCCCCTTTTTTGACCACTAGAATGGTGCGGCCCAAAGCGTTTTTTAAGACCGAGTAGTTCTCTTGCCTGGGCACCTCTGGGGCTATCTAATGTTTTGCGGGAATGGCGGGATAGCTGATTTCCTTTAATGCACTGATCTTAATGCCCCTGGAGTTGAATGACTTGGTTCTGGACAGAACATTTTGCATGAGGGCCATTGAGGCAAGGGCCACCAGCGTTGGTTCAGAGATTTTGGTGCCCCTTGGGGCCAAGAACTCGACTGAGACAATGTCTTGTGATTCCAGGGAGCTGACCTCAGGTATGACTTTCATTAGCCTTAGGATGTTTCCCCTATTTAAGATCTTGTGGGTGCCTTATGTGTGGTATTCCGGGATGAACAACAATTTGGCACTGGAGGGTGCAGGACTGCTTGCTTACTTGATCCTTGCCTTCTAGTAGAGCACAGGGAATCCTGACCAGGGTGTAGGGCAATAGACACTTCCTCATTTTCATCCTCCGATGGGATGGGTGGCAAGTTTTCCATATTTTAGACCTTTTCGGGCAATGGTTTCGAGACCCCCAGGTCCCTTGAGATTGGAAGTTGAATGTTTTCTCTATTAGCCTGGGCACGTGGCATGGGAGAGTTCGGCTCAGCCCCTACCCCCCATGAGGTCCAAGACTCCCCTCTACTGCTGGTAGACCCTTGTAATGGGGACTTCAGCGCTCGAGCCGGTTTGACGCGCAAGTTGCCCTGGCTCTCAGGTGAGTCGACTTGGAGGAAGGTTTCACTACGCAGTCTCTGAGCCAGCAATTTTGTAATGTAGTTTAATCTTTCTGGAATACTTAGAACCCCTTTCTTCTTCAATGGGCACTGGGGTCCTTATGCACTTTTTAATAAATCACGAAAACAGGTTGTGTGTGGCTGAAGAGGAATTACTACCATTTTTGTTCCGTTGCTACCAGCGCCCTTTCCTTTCCCTCTCGCTTAGAAGTTTAGAGAGCTGGGTTGCATCTGAGCCGAGGGTTCCAGCGGCAGGCTGAGGCACTGTAATTGAAATAGCTGCCGGGCTGTTTGGAATCGGTGAACCTCTATGCTCTGGGCTGGAGCAATTGACATGATGAGCAGTTCCAAAGGTTGAGTGTTGAGCGCTTTGGAGGCTTGGGGGTGTGTTGCTTTAAACAGAGTTTGGGATTGTCCTGAGCCAGCTTTAAACCCTCTTACCTCGGTTAAGACAGTGATGAAAGTTGTAAATAATAGGGGAACAGCAACAAACACTTTGAGCAAGATTGGTAGTAGATTGAGCTCTAAATATTAATTTGTTCAAATTGTCAAGCTAACTATAGCCTGCCATAACAACAACAGGGAAAATAAGAAGGTTGTCTTGGAGATCCAGCTTATCGGAGTGGTAATCGAGGGTGGAGATAGTGGACTGGAGGGTCTACAGGAGTTGTGGTGGCCTGATAGAACATGGGGTGGCCAAAGGAAGACCCGGGCTGGCATTGCTAGATGGCACATGGCTATAGGGCATCTCTGGAAAGAGAAGCAACAGCTCCAGGAGAGATTGATAGTTTAGTTCTGAGCAAGTGGTTCTGGGCTGAGGATTGCCAGAAGCGTCAGGTTAGTCAGGTAGGGAGAGTAAGGCAATATTTCCAGCTGGGGCACAGATCTCTTGAGAAGCTGGTGGGCTTAACTCTGAGGTAACTTCCAGCAGAGATTGGGCCACTGGTGGTGCATGGGCACCTATTTGGGGGCTCTGAGCAGCTGGGCAGATTATGTTTACCCATGGGGTAGATTTTATTTGTTCACGTTCCTGCATTCTAGCAGGCAGGTGTGTCTCTGGTGAGAGGTGACTAGAAGGGAGTGCCTGTGGATCCCGGCCAAGGGGATTGGCCAATGGGGAGTGGTGCAGAGAGCCCATTGCAGGGCTTGAAGCTAATGGGACCAATGAAGCGGATAACTTCATAGTTCGGGCCTTTGGGCCTTCAGCAGCATTGCAGCTGATGTCGCAGTCATATAATGGCAGCGGGACTGCGCTGACTGTAGCTTGAACTATGAGCCTCGGTGGCCTTGTCTCGACCAGCACCGGGCATTCACAAGTGAAGAACTCTCCCTCTTCTTCTTTGGTGGTGCGTGTACTAACAGCAGCTGCAGACTTCTTGAAGAAATCTGGAAGCGTGGTTGTGTGAGCTCAATTGGTTTGCCCTTCCTCTAGGGCTAGCTAAGGCATGGCCAGGTGCAGAAGTTGGGGCCAAAGGCTGAGGGCTAGACTCCTAGTCAGGGGGCATAGACTCCCCTTGTGGGTCCAAGTTTCCCAAGTAGGCTACCGTGTTCTTCAAAGCCATTGGTAATGCTCTCCTCATCCTACCAGACCTCATCTTTTCACTATTTGTTCGGCTTATAGTTCTAGAGCTTGGTCTGGGCTGTAGGAGGTGCTGACGCTAAGACTAGATACTGGGGTACGGTTCTCCCTAAGTTTTAATATAACACTAGGTCAGATACTCAAGCCCTTGGCTTCACCACTTCGCAGCTTCTTTAATTTTGTTGGAAAGGCGTTCGCCGGAGGGGGGTTCGATGCCCGTCTTGCCCACCCCTTTGACCCACCTCTCCCACGGAAGGCCGAACTAGGCGCGCACACCCTGAGATACACTACGAACAGAGTGACACCACACGTATTCTTTGTAGGACGATAGGTTCTTTTATCGATGATTTCAAGGGATCTTTATGATCCAAGATGCAAGTAGTACAGCAGTGGCACAAAGTACCACAATCGGTCGTGGGGAATGGGGGTAGCGGGACAGTCTTTCAAGATAGTGTCTCTGCGAAATACCCTGCGGGTAGCTCACAATCCTCGAGCTGGAGGGTGTCGTGTCTCTGGGCGATCTCTTACCGAGTCGTCCTCAAGGGGAGCGCCGCGAGTCTCTCAGCAGGCACAGGTGGTCGGAGTTCGGGAGCCGCGATTCCGTTTGCAAGGCTCAGGTGGTTCAATAGCTGGGGGGCCGCGAGTCACTCAGCAGGCCCAGGTGGTTCAGTGTTCGGGAGCCGCGACCTCGTCAGCAGGGCTCAGATGGTTCAAATAGCGAGAGGCCGCGAGTCACTCAGCAGGCCCAGGTGACTTCAGCGTTCAGGAGCCGCGACAGCGTCAGCAGGCTCGGATGGTTCCAGGTCTTCTCTGCCTTCGTTTCTCCGGCACCCCTTGTTATACTCCGCTTGCTCTTTGAAGTCCGGAGTCCTCGCAGAGGGGGGACTGGGGTGACGGAGGGGGTTCGGCGGGATTTCCTGCCGCTCACTCCTTTGGTCTTTTCAGGTGGGTCTGGGAGGGACCCCAGACGCTCGGCAGGGGAGGCGCCTGCTCCCCAGGGGCCTGGTGGCCGATCGAGTCTTCCCGGGGAAGGCGACCCGAGGTGTGACTGGGCTGGCGCCTCTGGGTCTGGCTCGAGGGTTCCCGCTTCCTCGGTCGGACATGCGTGGTAGGGTGTCGAGTCTGTCAGGGCTCTGGCCGGCCCTCGGATCTGGGTGGCTGGGGCGGCCGGAGTCGGAGATGTCGTGTCTTGAGGGTGGTTGCAGGTTGGCTGGATGATTGGGAGGGCAACGCCGTGAGGCCGGTCTCACACGCGTCCCCCCCAGCTGAAAGGCGTGGAGAACTACCCATCCACTGGGGGATTCTCCTCGCCGAAGCGGAAGAACCGGGACAGGCTGTCGGCGTTGGCATGATCCGCCCCGGGGCGATGTTCGACAGTGAAATCCATCCCTTGGAGAGAGATGGACCATCGTAGTAGCTTGGGGTTCTCCCCCCTCATCTGCATTAGCCACCGCAAGGGCCGGTGGTCCGTCTGTACTCGGAAATGGGTTCCGAACAAGTAGAGCCGTAGTTTCTTGAGGGCCCAGACTACGGCAAAGGTCTCTCGTTCTATAGTACTCCAACGTTGTTCTCGCGGCAGCAGCCTTCGGCTGATGAAGGCTATGGGCTGATCGATGCCCTTGTCGTCGAACTGCGAGAGGACGGCCCCGATGCCGTGTTCGGATGCGTCGGTCTGGACCACAAACTCTTGGGAGTAGTCGGGGGCCTTGAGTACGGGGGCGGTGCACATGGCGGTTTTCAAGGCGTCGAACGCCTGCTGGCACGGGGTGGTCCACTGCACCTTCTTCGGAAGCTTTTTGGAGGTCAACTCCGTGAGGGGCCCCGCGATACTACCATAGTTTTTAATGAACCTCCGGTAGTACCCTGTAAGGCCCAGGAAGGCCCGGACCTCCGTCTGCGTGGTGGGGGGCTCCCAGGACTTGATGGTGTCGATCTTCGGTTGGAGGGGGGCGACCTGGCCGCTGCCCACCTGATGCCCCAGGTAGACCACGGAGCCTTGCCCGAGCTGGCATTTGCTGGCTTTCACTGTTAGGCCGGCTTGGCGCAGGGCCATGAGTACTTGTCGGAGGTGCTGGAGATGCTCGTGCCATTGCGAGCTGAATACGGCGATGTCGTCAAGGTACGCTGCGCTGAACTCCTCGAGTCCGGCCAGGACCTTGTTCACCAACCGCTGGAACGTGGCTGGGGCGTTCTTCATCCCGAACGGCATGACCCTGAAGCGGTAGTGGCCATCTGGTGTGGAGAAGGCCGAGCGTTCTTTCGCTCCCTCCGTGAGAGCAATCTGCCAGTATCCGCATGTCAGGTCGAAAGTGCTGAGGAACCGGGCGGCCCCCAGGCGGTCGATGAGCTCGTCGGCGCGGGGGATAGGGTGAGCGTCTGCGCGGGTGACCGCATTGAGCCCCCGGTAGTCCACACAGAATCTTAGTTCGGGGGCGACCCCAGGGGAAGCCGCCTTCGGGACCAGGACCACCGGGCTGGCCCAGGGGCTGTCGGAGGGTTCGATTACTCCAAGGGTGAGCATCTTCTGTACCTCGGTCTTGATGCAGGTGCGGACCCGGTCAGGCACCCGGTAGGCTCGGTGTCTCACAGGCGGGCTGTCGCCGGTGTCCACGTCGTGGACACACCAGTCGGTGACCCTTGGAATGAGGGAGAAGAGGTCTGCGAATTGTCTGAGCAGCTGGCGGCAGTCGTCGGCCTGTTGGGGAGTGAGGGTGGTTGAAAGTCTTACTCCCTCCACGGAACCATCCAGGTCCTTAGCGCACAGGGGGTCGGGCAGGGGTTCGGTGTCTTCTTCCGCCCCATCATCGGTGGCCAGTAGCAAACTTAATTCCGTTCTCACAAAGTGGAGCTTGAGACGGTTCACGTGGAGGACCCGGAGGGGGTTCCGTGGGGACTGTACATCGACCAGGTACGTGACCTGGCCCTTCCGCTCGATCACCTTGAACGGACCAGTCCATTTGTCTTGTAGGGCGCAGGGCTTCACCGGGGCCATGACCCAAACCTGCTGGCCCGGCTGGAACTCGACCAGGGTTGCGTTCTGGTCATACCAGCGCTTCATTTCTTCTTGGCTGGCCTCGAGGTTAGCCTCTGCGAGTTCTCTGAACTTCCTCGTCTGGTTGCGGAGCGCCAGGATGTAGCGGAACACATCAGGGGGTGTCCCCCGGGGGCTTGTCTCCCAGCCCTCTTTGACCAGGCTCAGGGGCCCTCGGACGGGATGTCCGTATAGCAGTTCGAAGGGGCTGAACCCCAGAGACTTTTGGGGAACTTCTCGGTATGCGAACAGGAGGCAAGGGAGGAGGACGTCCCATTTCCGGCGCAGGGGCTCTTCGAGGCCCAGGATCATTCCCTTCAGGGTTCGGTTGAAGCGTTCCACTAGGCCGTTGCCCTGGGGGTGGTAGGGGGTCGTGAACTTATACGTGACTCCGCACTGCTGCCACAGGGACTTCATGTAGCGGGATATAAAGTTAGTGCCGCGATCACTCACAACCTCGCGGGGAAATCCGACACGGGAGAAGATCCCCATGAGAGCCCGGCCCACCACGGGAGCCGTCACGGTGCGGAGGGGGATGGCCTCGGGGTAGCGGGTGGCATGGTCCACCAGGACAAGGATGAATCGGTGGCCCTGGGTGGTCTTCGGATCCAGGGGTCCCACGATGTCGATGCCGACCCGCTCGAACGGGGTACTCACAACGGGGAACGGTTGTAAGGGAGCTTTGCGTTTTCCGCCACTCTTCCCACTGCCCTGGCACATGGGGCAGGATTTGCAGTGTACTTCTACATTTGCTCGCATCTTGGGCCAATAGAAGTGGGTAACCAATCGCTGATATGTCTTGTCTTGGCCTAAGTGTCCTGCCAAGGGTACATCGTGGGCCAGGCCCAGGAGGAGGCTCCGGAAACGCAGGGGTACCACCAGTACCCGGGCTGCGCCTAGCTCGACGGACTTTTGCTCGCTGTATAGGAGGCCATTGTCCCAATAGATCCAATGGGTTCCGGTTCGATCACCGGCGGCCTGGGCTTCGGCTTGTTGTCTGAGTCCCACGAGGGAGGGGCAGGTGGCCTGTTCCTGGCAGAACTCTTCACGGGAGGGCCCCCCCTCACAGCGCCACTGGGCCATCTCGGGCAGTTCTCCGAGCTCAGTCAGGGCCTCCGGGGCGGAAGGTTCTGGCCCTTCTCCCGGGTTAGTGTCTTCTTCTCCCTCCGAAGGAGGGTTGTCCGCTTCTGGTAGGGTGTCCCGGCTCTCGGGATAGTGTTCGGTAGGAGGGCCTCACTGCCCTCGGAGAGAGGCAATCGCGCGGTCATGGAGCGCGTGGTGGCGCAGACCCATTCTGGTAGGCCCATCATCTCCAGATGGGCTCTTCGTTCTACTTGCCCCCACGGGGAACTCTCCAGGTCGTTGCCCAGGAGGCAGTCTACGGGCTGTGATGTCCGGACCGCTACTTTCAGTTCTCCGGAGACCCCTCCCCACTCGAAGGGCACCAGCGCCATCTGGCAGAGGCTCTCAGAATTGTCGGAGGATACGACCGGACAGAGGGCACCGGTTAGGATCTGGTCTTCTGAAATTAGGCTGCGGTGGACCGTGGTGACACTCGCCCCGGTGTCGCGGAGGCCCTCGACTTGGTGGCCGTTGATGGTCACCTGCTGTCGGTATTTCTTTGTGTTGGCGGGCAAGGGTGTCCCGGGGACCATTTCTCGATCACCGAGGGAGACCAGGGCCATGGCCGCCGGTTCCCATTCTTCGGAGTCCTCCATCTCTTCCCCCAGATCCACGGAGGCCATCTGCCGGGCCGGGGGGTTGGTCGTTGTGGTTCGCTGATACTGGGGACACTAGGGGTCATTGGCGTAGTGTCCGGGCTGTTGGCAGCGGAAGCAGGTGGTCTTAGCTCGTGGACCTAGCCGTCCTGCGGCTCCGGTGCTTGCTGGGGACGGGGCGGAACCCGCCGCTGGTGGGCTGCTGGGGGGGCTGGTTGAGGACCCCCCGGGGAAGTCTCTTGGTCGGCCGTGGTTCCCTCCGCCCCTCTGGCGGGGGGGGCCTTGACTGTGGCGGCCGTAGTCCCCCACGGGGCCCCGGGTGGCTCGGGTATTCACCCAACGATCAGCCTCAGCGGCCAGCTTCCGAGGGTCGGTGAGTTTACTGTCCATGAGATGCTGGCGCAGTTCTACAAAGCAATTGGCCGCTAAATGTTCCCAGGCAATCAGATCAAACAGTTCTTCGAAGGTGGAGACCTTGCTGCCCTTGATCCACCCGTCCAAGGCTCGGCTGTAAAAGTTCACGTATTCTACCCACGTGGTGCCCGGTATCTTCTTGCAATCTCGGAACCGTTGTCGGTACATCTCGGGGGTGAGTCCATACCGGCCCACGAGGGCTTCCTTCATGTGGCTGTAGGAGTTCATGACCGTGGAGGGCAGATCTAGCAGGGTGTCTCTTCCTTCGCTTAAGAACCGGCCCCATAGGCCAGCCCCCCAATCCTTCTGCGGGACTCGGTGAGAGGTCATGGCGACTTCGTAGGCCTTAAACCACTGCTGGATATCGTCGTTCTTGTAATACTCCTTTACCACATCCTTGGGGATGTGGACTTTGGTTTACCCGGTGGGAGCGGCCGGTGGATTCCCGGGTGGCTGTGACTTTTCGTTTTTAGCCCGCCACTCGATCTCCTTCAGGCTGCGTTCATGTTCTAGCTGGAGCTTCTTTTCGTCGTGCTCTCTTTGGCGTCTTTTCTCTTCGAGTTCCCCTTGTAGCCGTAACTGCTCTACGGCCAACTTTTTCTCTGCTAGTTTTATTTCTCCCTCGATTTTTAGTTTTGCTAGTTCAAGTTCGTGGTTGCGGCTTCTCTCTCGGTCCGCTAGCTCCTCGGGGGACAGGTTCCCCTCTGGCCTGTTGTTTCTCGCCGGGATGCTTGGTGGTTCATGGGCAGAGTCTCCTTCCGTTTGGGTCGGGGGCGCCCCCGTCTCGACCCAGGTTTTCAATACTTTCTGGAAGTCTTCCTTTGTGCTTAATCCGGTGGTAGCGATGCCAAGGTCTTTGCAAAACTGTTTTAATTCTCTATGTGTGTAATAGTCCAATTGATCCTCTCGGAACGGTGAGGTTATTTCGGTACCTGCGGCACCCAGGGAGGTTTCTCCTTCCATCTCTGTTTGGTAGTGTGTCAGTTGTTCACTGCACGCTCTCTTTCGGTGTCGGCTCGGATCCCGTCGTCTGCCACCAAATGTTGGAAAGGCGTTCGCCGGAGGGGGGTTCGATGCCCGTCTTGCCCACCCCTTTGACCCACCTCTCCCACGTAGGCCGAACTAGGCGCGCACACCCTGAGATACACTACGAACAGAGTGACACCACACGTATTCTTTGTAGGACGATAGGTTCTTTTATCGATGATTTCAAGGGATCTTTATGATCCAAGATGCAAGTAGTACAGCAGTGGCACAAAGTACCACAATCGGTCGTGGGGAATGGGGGTAGCGGGACAGTCTTTCAAGATAGTGTCTCTGCGAAATACCCTGCGGGTAGCTCACAATCCTCGAGCTGGAGGGTGTCGTGTCTCTGGGCGATCTCTTACCGAGTCGTCCTCAAGGGGAGCGCCGCGAGTCTCTCAGCAGGCACAGGTGGTCGGAGTTCGGGAGCCGCGATTCCGTTTGCAAGGCTCAGGTGGTTCAATAGCTGGGGGGCCGCGAGTCACTCAGCAGGCCCAGGTGGTTCAGTGTTCGGGAGCCGCGACCTCGTCAGCAGGGCTCAGATGGTTCAAATAGCGAGAGGCCGCGAGTCACTCAGCAGGCCCAGGTGACTTCAGCGTTCAGGAGCCGCGACAGCGTCAGCAGGCTCGGATGGTTCCAGGTCTTCTCTGCCTTCGTTTCTCCGGCACCCCTTGTTATACTCCGCTTGCTCTTTGAAGTCCGGAGTCCTCGCAGAGGGGGGACTGGGGTGACGGAGGGGGTTCGGCGGGATTTCCTGCCGCTCACTCCTTTGGTCTTTTCAGGTGGGTCTGGGAGGGACCCCAGACGCTCGGCAGGGGATGCGCCTGCTCCCCAGGGGCCTGGTGGCCGATCGAGTCTTCCCGGGGAAGGCGACCCGAGGTGTGACTGGGCTGGCGCCTCTGGGTCTGGCTCGAGGATTCCCGCTCCCTCGGTCGGACATGCGTGGTAGGGTGTCGAGTCTGTCAGGGCTCTGGCCGGCCCTCGGATCTGGGTGGCTGGGGCGGCCGGAGTCGGAGATGTCGTGTCTTGAGGGTGGTTGCAGGTTGGCTGGATGATTGGGAGGGCAACGCCGTGAGGCCGGTCTCACAAATTTGCTATTAGGTGATCACAGGTGCTTGTTTCAAGTGAGTTAGAACCCTTTCTCCCCTTCTTCCAGTGCTGCCTCCCCCCCCCATGATGTATCCTTCAACAATTGCAGAGGGGGGGGGCACGAGCACGCTACAGAGGGGCTGTTGCTAGCGATTTTAAAATTGGATACAAACATTTGGGGTATGAGAGGATGAGACTGTAGTTTCACTCCTGGTGACACTTTGCCACTCTCTTTAGGGCTTTTTGCATCTGATGGTGGAATAGTTGCGCTAACCAGAGGCAGCTGATTGAGGTGGCAAGTGGGGTTGGAGGCAGCCTGGAGAGCGAGAGGTGGAAAAAGCAGCTAGCACAGATAGGCACACTGCGGGTGGGAGCACACCCAGTCTGCAAGCTGCATCCGATTCTAGTCGGCAGCTTCCCCAAACCTGGGGCTGAACCTGGTAAAGTAGGACCTAGGCCCGCTGCACGTGCTCGGCATAGTTTCCGTTGCTGGATTCCCCCGCTGTGCCTTACGGCTAGCACTGGTGGGAGTGCGCTTTGACTTGTGCCTCTGTCTGCCGCCTGTGGGGCCTCTCTGCCTCATGACCTCAGATCCTGAGCCTTATGATGGGTGGGTACCTCGAGGCATGGGACAGGAACAGCAGAGCGGGGGTGAAGTGGGGGCACCGCAGCCGGCTCCTGTCTGCTTCCTCCGATTGGCCGCCAGTCACACAACAGTGACGCCTGCGGCTTCTGAACCGTCTGTGACCAGGAAACCAGTAGGCTGGTGAACAGGCAGTAGGCGGCGATGGCAATGGCGTGTGTATGGAGCTGGGTTATGCGGGAGCGGAAACCGCTCACGGCCTCGCATCCTCCTTCTGTAGTTGAAGCATCTTCTGTGCTGCGTTTCTTCATGTCTGCATAAGAAAACACAAATTAATCCTTTCAGTTTGTCTTGAGCGTTGAGCAGCTTCCTGCTGAGAAATTCTTCACAGCTCATTGTAAGTGGCATAAACAAGCATTTGCAATGCCATAGGTCTCGCAATTGCGTGATTTTGAGCTATTGGCATTGTAAATGGCAAGGTGCAGCCTCTGGGCTGCTTCCTTTCTAATTGTTCCTAGTTTGTTCCTTCTGTTCCTGCTAATATTTCCTTATGCTTATTCCTTTTGTTTGTCATTGCTCTTGTATTTCCTCCAAGTCTCCTAGCTTCTGTTCCTTACTTATGTGCCCTTTCTCTGTGCTTCTCTTACAATCTGTTCTTGCCTTTTAGATCCAGTCTCTTGTTTACTACGGTTCTTGGTATCCTTGTGCTTTTCCTGCCCCGTTTGTTCTTCAGTTTTTTCTTGTGTGACCAGTTAGTACTTGCTACTGCTCTTAAGTTGCGTTCTGGCACTTGCTCTGTGTACTTCTGTTGGGCTCTTATGGCTGGTAAGTGTGCTCATCATCATCATCATAGTCTTTATTCGAATTAAAAAGTGCTATTTTGTGGTCACCTGTGTAAATGTGTATTCTTTTTGTACAGGGCTTGGCCCCTGGTATCCAGGAGGCAACTGCTGCCCCATCCTTCATCTTGAGTTACATATAGTCTAAAGTGCCTTAATTGTGACAGTGTGCATCTCTATTTTCTTAGAAATTGCCACTGTGTCTCATGCTGGACCCATAAGGGTTTGTCCCTTGTAATTAAGTACAATCCTAGTTTGTGCTGTACGGTCCAGGTACAGAATCCCTTCTGCTGCCCTCTTTCCTTGGGATTTGTAGTGTAACTCTCTGTAAGAGTAATCTACAGAGATGTTGAGGTGTCCTATTGCTGTGGGGAAGTTCTTACATGTGTACAGCACTAGTGGTACCCTAGTGTGTCTGTCCATTATTGGTTTTGTTCCCTGTTTGTTCACATTAGGGTTGATTTGCCTTCTCTATGCTCTTTGTGGTTTGTCTTGTTTGTGTGTGCCTTTTTCTGGTGTAGACCTTTGCCTGTTCCTCTGTATTGCTTCCGTAGGCAGATATTCCTTGACCGTGAAAGGTTCTCTTCCCAAAGTCCATAACACCTCTGCCAATCAATAATGGCCACGATAGGTACATCAGGAAAATGCTTCAATGTGCAAGTCCCAGAAGGCACTTGGGCGTCACTGGAAACCAATAGCTGCCGCTTTACCTCATAAGTACATGACACTCTCTCAGTGACCACACCATCCCTAGCGGGTCTAGCCATGGAATTCTCAGGGCTTAATTTGTAAAATAACAAGTGCTGGAGTCTAAGCGTTCTCTCAGAAGCTGATGGCCGGCCAGCTGAATGCTGGGACTGCTGAATACCAAGGCTGCATTGTCTTGATTCCTTATGCCTCCTTCACCCACCCCCATAAACTTACTGCCTCTTTAGCTCACTTCTGTTGGCTCCTTTTCATCTCTGCCTCCCTCTTTTTGTCACTCTTTTTACGTCATTCCCTTCCTCTTTCTTTACCCCTTTTCTGAATTTCTCTCTCTTGCTCTGGGACAAAGCATAATGATAAAAAAGTACGTTCCGGTCCCAAAAAAACAGGGCCCGTGGTGACCACATGCAACCACCGGCTCAAACTAAGCACTCAGAATCCTCCCATCATGCTATGGTTAGGTTTAGAACTATAATTGTAAAACTCAGCCTGAAAGCTACCTTCACAGTGGCAAACAAACTGCCTTTCTGAATGTAAAACCCTCCTAATACCCACCCCAGTGCCACCGCACAGTGCAAAAGAAATGTCATTCGAGAAAAGTAGCATGTGACTAGGCCTGAGTGAAATTTTAATTATGCCGGCGTAATGTGCGTAATTTGGGTAATTTTGCATTGTACTTGTTATGTGAATTTCCAGAAATTAAGCTAATATGTCACATTGTGTAATTACACACGTGATACAAATGTAAAACAAGTGTGCAATTCATGGTAAGAGTTACTGTGAACGCAGGGAACAGAACGCGAGGAGCTGTTGTTCATGGTGCTTGTGTTTAAATGAGTCCTTGCGTCAAAAATTCAAGCAAGCCTGCATTTTGCACTAAAATATAGTGTGAAATGAGGGACTTGCATTTCACATAATTATGCAGATTTTAGTATTAATTACGCTAAAGCAAATTACACTAATTTTCCTCACCCCTTAATTTCACTCAATCCATGGTTTAAAAAAAACCGAAATCTTAGACATTTTTAGAATATCACTCATTCTTTTCATACCATACCAAGGAAGCTATCATTGTTAGCATCTAGGACTTGAACCACAGTAATTTTATACTAAAAAAGCCTCCCGATACGCACTTTTTTGGTTTCGAGAAATCTTGTAAATCCACGTCTTCAGAAAGACGATAAAGATGTTCTTTTACTGCAAGAGTAGAATGCTGTAACCAATACTGGCATAGCTTTCCTACACTGTAGGGGGTCTGGCCCGCTAACTTTAAAACCCATGGAGGAGCTTTAAAAAACAAGCTTTTCAACCATTAGCCTGGCTGATGAGGGCTGTTAGCCCGAAACCGGTCCTAGGAGGCTTGTTTCCTGTCCAGGGAAGACATGGCTTGGCAGTTCAGTCTGCACTGTTCCCATGAGGCACAGGGTCAAGACTGATTTGCATATATCTGTATCTGAACTGGGGTGGCGAAGTTAGCTAAAGAAGATGATGGATTCAACCCAGATCTGTGACTGGGGGTGAGTGTCTGAAAAGTTTCAGCGCTGGACCATCCGGGTATCCTGTGATAAAGTAAATCCTTATCCCAACCTACATGATTGTGGTATAATGCCGGGGCATGTGCAATCGCCCAATCTGTGGCATACTCTTGTTTGACAAAGTCAGGAACAGGACCAGAGAAGGAAGGAATGATGACATCTTCCCTTGTGGGACTGTTCTAACAAACTCTGGCGGCTAATCCATTTCAGCCAGGAGAATGGCATATGTATTTGTTAAATTTTCCCAGAACATTACTTTAACAGTACGCAGTACATCACCCTCAGTTTGGATGTCTAAATCATACAGTCTGTCTGGAGGACTGACCCTCTGATCTGGTATTTCAACTTGAATAAATTAATTAGTTGCTCTTGCAGCCAGAAACTCGTATGGATTCGGGAGAACTATGTGGCCTCTGCTGCGCTGTCTAGCAGTGTCAGTCCTCACTTCTTGTTCTGAAGAAACATTCTCAATAAATGTGGCGTGTTTGATGGAAATTCTTGCTACTTTCTTCTTTCTGAATTGGTGTTTTTGTTGTGGAAGTTTCTATTCCTTTTTTATGATGTCAGTTGACCGGGTGTTTAGCCAAAATATCGAGTTTTAAATTTCGACCTACAATAATATTGTGTTTTTAATATCGTAGGTACAGAATATCGAAGTCAAGAATATCGACGGACAGAATATCGATTCCAAGGTAAGTAATATTGAAGTTAATAATATCGAAGTAATTAATATCGATGTAAGTAATATCGTAAGAAAAAATTTCGATGTCAATAATATCGATATTTATTTAGTGTAATGTAATTTAATATGTATTTTATTTGTATGTTAAAGATTATTGTAATGCATTTTAATACATTTAAAAATAAATGTTTAGAGATTAATAATTATTTTAAATTTAATTTAGCGTTTTAGTATCAGAGCGGGTTGTGGGTTTATAGGGGAATAGGGTGGGAAGTAATTTAATTATAATTAATGAATTAATATGTATTGTTTAATTGGTATTTATGATTAATTAATTGGTAATTAATTAATAATTGGTAATTAATTGATTAATTGTTAATTAATTATTAATTGTAAAATTATTTTATTAATTGATTAATTATATACATTATAATTAGTTTATTATTAATATTTAATTATTGTTATTGTTAATTAATTAATTGTTAATTAGTAATTAATTGGTGATTTAATTTTATTAAGTGATTAATTGATAATTAAATTAATTATGTGAATTTTTATGTGTAGTGGGTTTATAGGGGAATAGGGTGGGAAGTAATTTAATTATAATTAATGAATTAATATGTATTGTTTAATTGGTATTTATGATTAATTAATTGGTAATTAATTAATAATTGGTAATTAATTATAATAATAGATTAATTAATTGTTAATTATTAATTGTAAAATTATTTTATTATTTGGTTAATTATATACATTATAATTAGTTTATTAATATTATTTATGTATTGTTATAGTTAATTAATTAATTGTTAATTAGTAATTAATTGGTGATTTAATTTTATTAAGTGATTAATTGATTATTAAATTAATTATGTGAATTTTTATGTGTAGTGGGTTGTGGGTTTATAGGAGAATAGGGTGGGATGTAATTAAAATAAAATAAATAATGATATTTTTTATTTATTCGTAATTATTATTAATTAATTGTTATTAGTTAGTTAAATATAGTAAATATAAATAATTTATTATTTTATTTGTTGGTATTGCTAATTAATGTATTGTTAATTAATAATTAATAGGTGAATATTTGTAATTTCGTAGTTAATATGTATTAATTAGTCAATTAATAACTATATTAATTATAAAGAATGTATTATTAATTGTAAATAAGAGATAAATTGATATTGAAATCTATTGTGTATTTTGTATGTGTAGTGTGTTGTGTGTTAAAGGGGGAATAGTGTGGGATGTAATTTAAATGTATTTATTTAAATATTTATTTTACATAATTGGTATTTAATAATAATTTTTTTTTAAACCATTGTTAACATGCAATTTTTTTATAAGAAATTATTGAATTGGTTATAATGTTCATAGAATCACTATGCTATCTAGTGCTTTCCCAACTGTTTTAGTATCTGGAGTGGGAATAGTAATTTTTACCCCTACGCTATCCAGCGCTTTCCCTACTGTTGCACTCTCTGGAGTTGGAATAGTAATTTTTACCCCTACGCTATCCAGCGCTTTCCCTACTGTTGCACTCTTTGGAGTTGGAATAGTCATTTTCACCCCTACGCTATCCAACCTTTTCTCTACTGTTGCACTGTCTGGAGTGGGAATAGTAAATTTTACCCTTACGCTATCCAACACTTTCCCTACTATTGCACTCTCTGGAGTTGGAATAGTAATTTTTACCCCTACGCTATCCAACGTTTTCCCTACTGTTGCACTCTTTGGAGTTGGAATAGTTATTTTTACCCCTACGCTATCCAACGTTTTCTCTACTGTTGCACTGTCTGGAGTGGGAATAGTAATTTTTACTCCTACGCTATCCAACACTTTCCCTACTATTGCACTCTCTGGAGTGGGAATAGTAAATTTTACCCTTACGCTATCAAACACTTTTCCTACTATTGCACTCTCTGGAGTTGGAATAGTAATTTTTACCCCTACGCTATCCAACGTTTTCCCTACTGTTGCACTCTTTGGAGTTGGAATAGTTATTTGTACCCCTACGCTATCCAACGTTTTCCCTACTGTTGCACTGTCTGGAGTGGGAATAGTAATTTTTACCCTTACGCTATCCAACACTTTCCCTACTATTGCACTCTCTGGAGTGGGAATAGTAATTTTTACCATTACGCTATCTAACACTTTCCCTACTATTGCACTCTCTGGAGTTGGAATAGTAATTTTTACCCCTACGCTATCCAACGCTTTCCCTACTGTTGCACTCTTTGGAGTTGGAATAGTAATTTTTACCCCTACGCTATCCAATGTTTTCCCTACTGTTGCACTCTCGAGAGTTGGAATAGTTATTTTTACCCCTACGCTATCCAACATTTTCCTTACTGTTGTTTTTGTTGAAGTTGGACTAGTAGTTTTATTGTGTCTGATATTTAATATGTTTTGTAATATTTTAGCTATTGTAATATATAATTAATAATAAAAATTATTCAAATTAAAAATATTGATTATTATTTGCTATACGTAATTATTTAATATTTATTAATGTTATTGTTTTATGTGTATAGATGTATTGGTAATTTAAATAAATATTTAATAATTTATGTTACAGAAAATATTATTAAAAGTAATTATTAAGTAACTGTATATATTATATATTATATATATATGTTTAATTAAAGTTTTATTTAATTATATACATTTATTATAAATTTTACATATTATAAAATATATTTAATTATGTTTCTTTGATTTATAAGTATTATTTGGTTTATTTTACATATATTTTTTAAGTAAAAAAAAACGATATTTTTGAATTACGATATTTTTGACATCGATATTAAATTATAGATATTTTTGCACTTACCATGTTGTAGATAGGATGTCGATATTCTTGACCACGATATTTTCGTTGCGATATTTTTGTAGGTCGAATTTTTGTCTTTCGAAATTATGTCATACAACCAGTTGACCGTTGTGAGTCCTTTCTCGGTTTCACATTGTCTTATCATAGACGTCAGATTGTAACACTGGGAAGTTACATATCGGGAGAAAAATGGTTGTCATCGGGGGTTCCCCATGGCTCATCCCTGAGCCCAACTCTCTTTAATCTTTACATGGCACCACTTCTCTCTCTGATGGCCACCTTTGATGTTGAATCTATTGCATACACTGATGACACTCAGCTGATCCTCACTCTTGATAAAAATTCCACAGCAGTGGAAGAGAAGTTTCACCACTGTCTTACAGCAGTGATGGATTGGATGAAACTGAATCATCTTAAATGTAATAGCTCTAAAACAGAAATGATGCTGTTTGGAAAGTCCAATGTATTTAGGCCCAATCAGTGGTGACCCTCAAATTCAGATGCTCCACCAACAACAGTAGATACAGTCAGAAATTTAGGAATAAAATTCGACCTCACACTATCTTTCCACAAACGAGCACTTGCTATTGCAGGCATGTGTTTCCAAACTATAAAAACTCTCCGAAAATTCTTCGACCTACTCCCGGTGCCTGCTAGAAAGATGGTTGCAGCAGCCCTAATTTTATCTTGCTTGGACTACTGCAACAGTCTTTATGCAAGAACGAAAAAGACGGTTGTGAAAAGATTTGCAGATGGTCCAGAATGCTGCAGCGAGACTAGTACTCAAACTGCCTAGAGACTCCTCCTCAGCAGCAGCACTTAAAGCGCTTCACTGGCTACCTGTCCATAAGAGGAATCCTTTAAAAATCCTGACCATACATACAAAGCCATAAGCGAAACTGGACCAGAATATCTAAGATCCAGAATCAAGCCATACACCACCAAATGTACTCTGCGGTCTACTTCAGAGAACTTGTTAACAGTACCCAATTTCAAATTGAAAACCAGGGGTGGAAAGACTATGGCAGTACTAGGGATAAAAGCCTGGAATGGTCTACCCACTCAGCTGAGGCCATGGGCGTCCGCAGTTATTTTTCCAGGGTGGGGCTAACCTGGCAAATGATGGGGCGTGGCTAATGTTAATCAATAGGGGCGGGGCTAAAATGGCAGACAATCAGGATCGGGTAATGCTCAGATCAAGCTGAGAAAAAAAGTGGTGAATTCTGCATTTGAAACTGGACAACAATTAGAGCACACATGAACCCTAAAATTACCCCCCTGGCCCCTTAAAACTCATACATTCCCTGATCCCTAAAATTAGCCCCTGGCACCCCAAAAGCCATAACCCATACCTGACCCCTAAAATTGTCCCCCATGCACCCCAAAACCCATACCCGCCCTGAACTCTAAAATGTCCCCCCCTGCACCCCAAAACCCATACCCACCCTGAACCCTACAATTACCCCCCTGGTACCCCAAAACCCATACCCACCATGATCCCTAAAATTATCCCCCTGGCACCCCAAAACCCTTACCCGCCCTGAACCCTAAAATTACCCCTGCACCCCCAAAACTCATACCTGCCCTGAACCCTGAAATTACCCCTCTGGCCCCTTAAAACCCATACCCGCCCTGAACCCTAAAATTACCTCCCTGGTACCCCAATACCCATACCCACCCTGAACCCTACAATTATCCCCCTGGCACCCCAAAACCCATACCCACCCTGAACCCTAAAATTACCCCCTGGCACATCAACACCCATACCCGCCTGGAACCCTAAAATTAACCCCTGACACCCCAAAACCCATACCGACTCAGAATGCTAAAATTGCCCCCTGGTACCCCAAAACCCATACCCTCCGTGAACCCTCAAATTATCCCCCTGGCACCCCAAAACCCACTCCCACACTGAATCCTAAAATTACCCCCTGGCACACCAACACCCATACCCACCTGGAGCCCTAAAATTACCCCCTGGCACCCCAAAACCCATACCCACCCGGAACCCTAAAATTACCCCCTGGCACCCCAATCCCTAACCCAACCTGAACCCTAAAATTACTCCCTGGCACCCTAAAACCCACAACCAACCTGAACCCTAAAGTTACCCCCTGGCAACCCAAAAGCTGAACACTACAAGCTTACACTACATTTGCATATTCGGAGGGGACTGTCCTCCTTGACGTTTCCATGCATGTAAGTCTAGAACACCGTTCACTTGGAGTGACCTAGATATGCAGCCAGTATATGCTGATGTTGTAGAATGCATTAAAGTTACTGGAACTTACTTAAAAACTGCTGCCTGCTCTTCTGATACTATTCAGTGGAGTCGGGCTGATCAGCAGCACTGTCGTCCTGGCATCCAGCCCCTCCCGAAGGTCTCAATGTGTAGATAGATGTGGGTCAAATGACTCCCGGTTTCTCCTTGCCAGGGCCTCCTCTACTTCTTCGTCGGTGCCCTTGGAGGCAAAAGAACCAGATCCATGGCCCTGTTCACCATTCATCTGGTGAGCAGCGCCATGGATGTGTATTCCATACAAGTGCACAGACAGCATGGCGAAAGGGATGGCATTGCAGGTGACGCTTTTCCTTTGTAAAGTAATTCCTGCTGGCGTCATAGCCCAGGGTTTGCTGTCTGTGCACTTGTATGGAATACGCATCTATACAAGTGCACAGACAGCAAACCCTGGGCTATGACGCCAGCAGAAATTCCTATACAAAAGAAAAGCGTCACCTGCACTGGCCATCCCTTTCCCCCTGCTGTGCACATCTTCCCACTCCCACCCCATGCTCACATTCACAACACATCAAGTGCTTAGGTGAAATCCCTGCCTTCAGGCAAGGATATCACCTCGGTGGCACCAGTCTAAAAGAAAACAAAGGGTGGGGTCGGGAGGGTCGCTGAAACCATTCAGAGGCGGGCTGGCTTGGGCTAGTTCTGGGCCTCTCAGAAGGGGTCATAAAAATCTCATTCTCAGATGCTTAGCATTCAACCATGGCTCGTTCTTAGCACCTGGTGGTGACTCAGATCAAAGTAGGTGCTTTACAAGCGTTATATGCTACACGGAAAAAACTACAGAAACACAACATCCGGGAAATCGTTAACACTCTAAGGGAATGGAATATTAAGTAAAACGTCAAACACAAACAGGAACTAAATCGTAGACATGGATTGCCTTTTTACATTCATTATTTAGAAATTGATCAGTGTTTATGTCAGAATAAAGGGCACAACGTTAGAGCCCAATAAGAACCCGTTGCAACGTCCTCTGCAACCCGGGGGGAACCGGCCCATTTAAAGCCCTGGCTGAGGGGTCACTTCAATGTGAGATGAAGATCGGCAACAAAAGGGCCCCCACATGCAGCAGATTTCTTGAGAAATCCCTGTTCTGGAATGGGGGCTGAGCAGGACGTTTGTGGTGGGGGAGGAGTCTTATGGTTCCTGCGTGGCTTGTAGCGTGCCTTTTCCCTGCTAGTGGAGGTGCGTGCTTCAGTCATGCTTCTGGGCTTCAGTCCTGTCCAGATCTGCGCATCTGAGCATTTTACATTGTAAGTACCATGGATGCGTTGGTGAATGCTTTGCAGACACGTTCGGGTGAACTCTGTACTTTTGGTGACGTCATGTGTGAACGCAGCGCCCCGAAGTGAACTCACCAGTTAATGAGGCACGAAAAGGCTAATGGCCCATTCTGGTGCCGCGAGTCAGCTCAGCTGTGATTACTGCCATGGGTGTCTGCAGGGGGGCCAGGAGGGGCCCTCCGGGGGGGCAAGCACCCCTCCTTGCCCCCCTGCGGACGCCCATGGCTGAGGCACACACAAACTGAACCCACTTTCAGGAAGCTCCTCAAAACGTGGATTTTTGCCACCCCAGACCACCTGGTGCTATCTCTTATTTAAACGGTTCACTCAGTCATCCTCTCCTCTGTGAAAATCTCCTAGATGTCCTTTTCCGCTAAGCGGCAAGATGCTCCTTGGAGTGAACATCGCGCTATACAAAAACCTCTTTCATTCATTCATTCTTGCTTGTGCTCAAGTTGTCCTCCTCTCTGAGCATTTGTTTTGTGAGTCCCGAAAGTAATGACAAGACTAGTATCAGTATACTGATACCTATCGGGCTGTTTAATTATATCACAGCTACAGATGTTGTAAGGCTTTTCAGTGGACTCCGGTTGCGGAGATCCACCCTGTGTGGTGGGTCTGTCTTTATTTTTCTGTTTGTTCCAGCATTTGTTTTAGAACTCTCAGGTGCCTGTATGGTAAATTGTTTTTCAGTGTTGTGGCTTATTAGGTCTGGCTCCCAAATTATTTCAACCTATAGATGTATAGATTTCAGCAAGAATTTTTGGCAATTCCTGCTCTTGGTCTGCTACCAGAACCTGCGTGAGACGTTGGCATACTGCCAGCGCCTCTGCTTCCCCTTTAATATTACGTAATATAATTGAGGATACTTTGGCAAAATTGCCTATTAATTTCATTCTCAAATCTAGTGTTACAACAAACAAATGATGGACGGAATGCTGACAATGCAAACATTCCCCCGCAGTCAAAAGATCTGGGTTAAATCCATTGTTCTTTTGCTCACCATGCCACCCCAGTTTAGACCCAGCCATATGCAAATCAGTCTTGACCCTGTGCCTCATGGGAACAGTCCAGCCCAAACTGCCAAGGTAGGTCTCCTTGGACCGGAAACAAGCATCCTAGGACCAGTTTCAGGGTATGTCACCCTTCAGCTAAACTAGCTTGAACCCAGTGGCACAGTGAGCAAGGGACCCACGTCTGGGCATACCCATCTCACTTAGGGCGAAAAGTTTTACAGCAAACAAATGTGTTGGGAATCTCCGCGCCTCCGCAATTAGTTGAAGCATCAGGGCATTAACCTCACTGCAAACCACCTGGAGGCTTCCTTGAATGTAAGAGTGGATTAGTTAAGATGGTAGCAATTGGCAGATCAAGAATGATGTTTACATCTTTTGGTGGCACAGAGCATTTTCCAGCAGTGAGGAGAACATTGGTTAGATCTTTTTGCCACTTTAGTGAGTGCACAGTATCAGTAGTTTTGCGCTTTAGAATCTCTGTGAGGGCACTCGCTAGGTGATGTTTTCCATCTGGTCTGAATACAGGATTCCTTTATGACTTCCCACCCCTGCCTCTCCTTCCCCGAAATCTGTAAAAGATCAGGAACGACCAGGACGATATCATCACAGTGGCTCTGGGTTGGGCTGATCATGATTGTTTGGATGTACTTGATTTTTGTACAAAACCAAGACCTGACATAAAAGATGACCCTTTACCAGAAAGTGATTATGTCATGTTTGTTGATGGATCTTGTTTGAGAACAGACGATGGAGTGCTGAGTGCAGCATATGCGGTATGTACAGTTGCAGCTGTGATGGAAGCATCATATTTGAAAGGAGTAAGGTCGGCCCAAGTAGCTGAACTTATTGCTCTGACCAGAGCCTGTAAGATTGGGAAAACTGTGAGAGTGACTGTAATAACTGATAGCCAGTATGGCTACGGGGTCGTCCATGATTTTGGCCAAATGTGGCTGCAAAGAAGTTTCCTGACCTCAAGTGGGACTCCCATTAAGAATGCTGAAGTGGTTGGAAAGTTGCTTGAGGCAATACAGCTGCCTAGGCAATTGGCTGTGGTAAAATGTGCTGCTCATAGTCGCAGTGGTGATGACATTGCCACTGGAAATAAATTCGCCAATGACATGGCACAGTATTGTGCACAAAATGAGAATTCAATCAATCGGGCAAAGGAAAAGGAATCGATTTCTTGTTTCCCAATGTTTACTAACACTGTGGGAACATGGGATGAGGTAAGACAATTGCAGGAAGAAGCAAGAGAGGAAGATGTAAAACAGTGGTTAAAAGCAGGATGTGCACCAAGAGAGAAAGATCATGTGTGGGTCTATCGAGATGGAAGACCAGTTATGCCTGATAGCATGATGTCTGCCATGGCACGGATGTATCATGGACAGGGACATATAGGGAGAGATGCCATGATTAGGTCTTTTAAACAAACTTGGTATAATGCCAAGTTCAGGCTTGTGGCGGAAAGTATTTGTCAAAGATGTCTAATTTGTCAGCAATACAATCCAGGAAGAAAAACAGTGGTGAGTCTAGGAACAATAGGTCGAGGGGGAGGGCCTTTTACCAGAATGCAAGTAGATTTCATTGAGATGCCCCCTTGTAACAGGTTGAGGTATGTTTTGGTGATGGTATGCCTATTCTCCAGGTGGGTAGAGGCGTTCCCAACAAGAAGAAATGATGGAATGACAGTGGCAAAATTATTGTTGAGGGAATTTATACCTAGGTTTGGGTTCCCAGTAACAATTGAATCAGACAGAGGAGGACATTTTCATAATGAGATCATAAAATTGATTTGTGAAGCATTGAATGTACGACAAAAACTGCATTGTGCCTATCGGCCAGAAGCTTCTGGTGTAGTAGAACAAATGGATGGTACTATCAACAACAGAATAGTGAAAATGTGTTTAGCCACAGGTATGAATTGGCCCGATGTCTTGCCTCTGGTACTCATGACTATTAGATCAATACCAGACAGAACTACTGGTTTGAGTCCTCATGAGATCCTCATGGGATGCGCAATGAGACATGTATTTATACCAGTCAACAAGCTGATGACAATAACTGATGACATGGTATTGGAATACTGTAATAGCCTGGCTGACGCAGTTCATTCTGTGTTTCATCAGGTTGGAGCGGATGCCACCACTCTTGAAAAGAAGCCAGCTCATGATCTAAACCCAGGGGACTGGGTAAGGATAAAAGTACACAGAAGAAGAAACTGTTTGGTTCCCAGGTGGGATAAACCAAGGCAAGTCATTTTGACTACAACAACAGCTGTGAAGTGTGCTGAATTGAAGAACTGGATCCATGCAAGTCATACTTTGAGAATTCCAAATCCAGTTGATTGCAAAGAAAAGGAGTATTTTGATGAGTCAGAATCCAGTACTGAGTCAGATGACGGAGAGCCAAAAGATAAAGAAGGAGAAAACTCTGAAAGGGGGGAGACAGAGTCAAGGTTAACTTTGGTCCCTAGAAGTAACTCCCTGAGGAAAAGGTTATAGATTTCTGAATCCAGTTCAGACTCAGAGACAGAACAAAGAGCCCATTCATACAAGGAAGAACAAAGGAAGAACAAAGAAAAGGACAGTGGAGAGACAATAAAAGAAATCTGTGAGTAGGAAGTACCAGATGAAAGATTAAGAGAAATTCCACCTGAAACAACACCTTTAGATGGACAGGTGCCAGATACAGAGAGAGAGGAAAAGATTATTGCGGAAGACCCCCGAGGAGGTGTAGGGAACTCCAACATCCAGTTAGAAGCAGGGACAAGTAGTCAGCAGGAAGATTGCGTGACAGAGATTCGAGGAGGGACAGAAGTAGGGAAAACAAAAGAGGTGGAAAAGGAACCAGTTGAAGGTAAAAAGCAAGTTGAAACAGAGTCTGAGGAAAGCGAAGATGAAATACCAGAAGGCCGAGTTCTGAGAAAGAGAGCTTGGAGAACTGAAAAGAATGATAAAGGGAGTAAATAGAAAAGAGCGGCAAAAGACGAGGTGTGGCCAAACAAAATAAAGAGACTGAGATATCGACTGACACGTGTAAATTCGCCAAGAGCTGAACAGGTGAATGAAGTAACGAGTCAGGAAAAATCGAAAGAAGAAGAACAGACAGTAGTCAAAGAAAACAAATGAACAAGAAAACCTAACCAGAAGTATAAATCACCGGAATGGACATATGTGGCCCTGCCTGAAGTGAAGGAAGAGGCGGATAGCCAAGGAAATCCAGAGGTGGTTGTACCGGAAGTGATGGAGGAAGACGAAGAATCGGAAATCCTGAGAGTTATCTTGTCCGATATTGGAGGAGAAGCGGATATTCAGGACAACCTGTATGTTGAAAACGAAGGGTAAGTGAAAGACGATGAGATGCCAAACTGAATGAGACAAGAAAATTATTGATGGAAGAACAATAAAATACTGGAAAAGACAAACACTGGTAGTACAACATAGGTGCTTAGAAGCCTTGGGTTAGAAACTAGTTGTGTAGTAGAAGAGGCTAAGTCAAAAGACACGGCTCATTTAGAAAAGATGGCAAACATAGAAAGTAGCAAAAGTAAATGTCCCTTTCTTAGAAGATGGTACAAAATGTGGTGTAGTTGTACAGGATTATTAATGCTTCTTTGGAGTGTTGTCGCTCTACTAATTTCATTTAAAGTTACTGTGGATACATTAGAAGGACATAGTGATAACATAACTAATATAGGGAGAGTTCAAAAGGTAGTTCCAACTAGAATAGATAAAAACTATTTACATAAAGACAGGTCAATAATAGATTTTTCTAACAATGTGTTTTCAAAGTTGCTGTATGAATATGTAAAAACAATGGACGTAAGGGATTGCTACGTATGTATGCAATTACCTGCATCTGTATCTGAAGGAGTGACTTATCATCACCTTCCTGTAACATATGGAATATCATGTAGTGTAATAGCTAGTTCATTTGATCAAACAGGTAAATTAGAGTATTTTTTTTCAGATGTAGATACCATATTTTCACAAGTACCAGCAATTAACAAACTAAACAAGGTAAAACCTGCAAAGGTATTAGGTGAATTTTTCTTAGAGACAAATGAATTAACCTTAGAATATATATTTAGAAATAACTTGACTTGCAGTTTAAAGAAAGAGGAGAAGACATTTTTGGATATGGTTGAAGAAAGGAGATTGAAAATGCAAAGGAAGGTTTCAGAAGGGAAAGTGGAGAAAACGTTTTGGGATGTAGAAACGGAGAAACATTTAAGAGGAGAAACGAGTCCAACTATGGCCTTAGATTGGCCTCAGACAGGGAAATTGTGTATAAGAAGGAATCAGACGGCGTATGACAATTATTTTCTAGGGAATAGTGAGTGCCATGATGCATACCGAATCATGGGAGGATGGGGATTTAAAGGTGGAAGAGATCCAGTCTTTCCAGGACTGTATTTCATTTGTGGGAACAGGGCATATTATCGTTTGCCAGACCATTGGTATAGCACATGTTATGTTGGCCTGGTTTTTCCAAAGATTTTTCACATGGATAGAGGAGAAGATGGTGTACATAGTTTAGGTAGTTATTTAGCACGTAGTAAGAGAGAATCTTGGACTGAAATTGTGGGTGACATTTTTGGAGCACTGATACCCGCAGTGGGAATATCTCTGAATGCGAACAAAATTAGAAAATATTCAACAGTAGTGGATCGCTTATCCACAAGCACCGCTGGAGGATTCCTATTGGTGAATACTGAAATGGTTGCCATGCTTGCTATGGTAATGCAAAATCGACTTGCCCTTGATATATTATTGGCAAAAGAGGATGAGTCTGTGGAATGCTGAAAGTTCAACATTGTTGTACTTACATTCCTGACGAAAGTAGAGATTTGAACATTTATATTAAAAATATTACAGAATTGCATGACGAAATTGTACCACTGGAGGTTGAAGGTGTCTGGGAGAAGATTGGTAAGAAAATATCAGCTATTAAAGATTTTGTAGTAAAATTAGGTAGTACATTTATAGGTAAGATATTATTTCCATTAACCTGTTTGATTTCCTTAGTATTAATAATTAGACTAGGATGTATTTGTTGTAGAAAGAATAAAAATCAGAAAAGAATAAAAAGAGAAAACTTAAGGAGAAGGGATAAAACACAAGAAAGAGAATTTGAAGAAATAGAACTAGAAGAATTAAAGGATAGCATGTATAAAACAGCAAAAAGAGAAGAAACAGGGGAAACTGAAATATGAACGAAACAAGAAATCAATTTAAATTTCCGTAAAAGGGATACAACATTTTTATTATTGTGGTGATATAATCACCAAAGGGGGAATTGCTGGAGCGGGTAGTACAAAATTTTGTATACCCTCCTATTCTGCATGTTTATATTAATCTGAATAATGAACTAATATTAATCATATTAATTGGTTTGCAGTGAAAACATTTATCAATCATACTAACAAAAGAATTACACGTGTGAATTGCACTTTGCATGGCTATATTAATTGTAAACTAATTTAAGTACGCATATTAGTAGTAGAAAATTAGAATATTGCATGTTATATGTTGCTTTGGTAATGTATTTGTGATTTGTGCTTTATTTTGAAGTATAAACCGCTCTGAGTGTTGCTTCTGCTAGATAAATACACACACATATGGGTATTAGCAAGGGGATAACATTTTATTAGCCATTTCTATGTTTTAATTACGTTTTTGTGTTTCTTTTGCTTAAGTTGACCATTTTGGCCTAGACAAGATGGCTGAACGAGAGGTTAAACGTGACTGCCCTGACAACATGAGGTTCTGGGTGAAGTGCGCAGGCGTCACCGCCAGCAGCAGTGGCCTGGACCTGACCCCGGGAGAACATGTACTCTCCAAGGACGCTCCGGGAACCCATCCAAGACAAAAGACAATGCTTGATTTAAAAACCGGAACCAGCAAGTGCGATGACTTCATTTTGCGGACTATGTGAGAACTTCACCTCACGACCCAAAGTTGACCAATCCGGACTCTTTAAACCCCGATCTTAATACTTTTTGACATTATTTTCATTATAAAAGTAGGTAGGGAATTAGGCTAAATCTGACGATAAGGTGATGGTCTTGCTCTTCTTTGACGAACTCAATTTCCTGACGTTATGCTGACGGAGAGGACGGTGACACTGCTGGACAGCTGTTATCCTGAATCTTTGAGAGACTGAATTGCGGCCTAACTTTGCTGAATAAATTCTTCTTTGACTGATTGACTTAGAGGACGACTTTAGCCAGAATAGGTAAATATTATGTTCTGAAATGCTGATGATGAATTCTAATTTTCTTGCAATATAATTTAGATAAAGAATATTTGATTAATTGACAAATGTGTTGAGTCGATTATTTGAATAAGAGAAATGTGGTAAAGAAGTAATGTGTAGATAGACAAGCATTATTCATTAAAATCATAAATAACAACTAAATGATCCATCTCCTTATGAGAGGGATATTTTAGAAGTCTGAGGGCAATGTGTTTAAGGGTAAGGTAAAGGTATTCCTCTCATGTCAGTGTTTGGAAGCGTATTTTCCCTCAGAAAACAGATCAACGGAGTGTAAGTATATTGGTGTTATGGGCCCCACCAATTAATGTATTTGAGTGAATTGGAATGCCGAGGTAGTTGGTCTGTGCCGAAGAGGGAATTTGACGTTCCGCGCTGCAACAGCGTCACCTCTGTCACCGACAGTTGTCGTACCGCAATTGTCGGGGGCCTTCGGTCCGGAACTCACGACTTCTGGTGCGCCTTCGGCATACGGAGGCAAAGTGGTTGGGTATCCCGCAGTTGGTGCACGTTTTTCCTTGTGCGGGGCAGTCTTTCACGGCATGTGCTTCATGTCCACAGTATCCACACCTTAGCTTGGCCATTTCCGGCTTTGGACTTCTGAGTGAGTATCCTTTTGGCTTGGCTCGAAGGGCGTCTGCACGTTGTGTTTTAATATTGTCAGACCGTCCCTGGGGTTTGATTAGTGCTTGGTCCATCTCGTTTGCTCTGGCTGCCGACAGGTCGTGTGACCTTGCCAGTACTAGCATGTCTTCGAGCACGATCTTCGGTTGGCGCAGGATGAGCCCTCTCAACGTCTTGTCTCGACACCCCTGGATCAGTTGTGCGTGGATCTCCTTTGGCTGGTCATCTTCTGTGCATGTGCTGGCGAGTTCACGAAGTCGGGCATAGAATACGTCCATTGACTCCCCCTCTCTCTGCCAGGCTTAGCGCAATTGGAACCGTTCGAAATCTGGGTTCAACTGTGGATCAAAATGGGCGTCGAGCGCGGCCACCGCCGCGTTATAGTCGGCTGCTGCTCCTGTGTTGGGCAAGTGCTTGAATAGTTTGAAGATTTCGTCTCCCGCGTAATGCAGGAGCAGGGATCTTTTTACTGCTTCGTCTTTCTCCTGGGTTGCGATAAAGTAGTTATTGAGCCGTTCTATCCAAATTTTCCATCGGGGAGAGGCTGTCGCTCGGTCCTCCAGTTCACTGAATGGGGGTAGGACTCCTGATGCCGCGTGTTGGAACGGTGCGTGGGCCGGTGCTGCCACTTGGCCTGGTGCTGCCGCCTGGTCGTTGTCTCCATTGCGCTTAGAGTCAGCCGCTAACTTGTCCTCTTGGGGCAGGTGGTTTGCTCCTCACTTGCCTGCTGATTATATTGGCGGTGATGGCCCAGATTGAGTGACTAGGCCTCTTGTTGTGTAACTCTGTGCTGCTGTGGGCCTGGTGCAGTAGAGGCGGCAGTGGCTCTTCAGGGGGGGGTGCTGTGGGCATATGTGTTTGTCAGCAGCTTCCCTGGGAACCAAATCACTATATAGAGCCTTGCACAGGGGCTGGTTTTGGGCCTATACTCGCTATCAGGGTGTCTATTTCCCCATTTGCTGGCCTCATATGCAGCTCTCTTGTTTGTTGTGCTGGCTGCCCCAATGGGATGAGCGCGTGAGATTGCACTCACCGTGTTCCCCTTGCTGATTGTCGTGATGCTGCCCGGCAGGGTGTACTCCGCTGGGCCTGTTGCACGTGCGCGCGCGCGCCGATCCTCGACGCTTCGATCCTCGACACTCCGATTTCCTTTTCGGTGCGCGGCAGTTGCACGGCAGCTGGTGCGCGGGTCTTTGATCCCACCCTCGTCACCAGTGTAGTGTGCGTTACCCGGGGCCCTTGGGGGTATTGGCGCGCTAAGTGCCGCGGCGCCGGGAACAGATTCAGGCCACACGCGTACTGTGATTGGAGACCTCGCCCCCGAGCGGGCGGCTCCTTTTATTACTTCCCCGCAGGCCACGCCTGGCCCGCGGATGTAGTGGGGCGGTCTCAAACAACTAGACCGTGAAATACTACAAACAGTAAATGTAAGTTCAAATATTGGGTGGGAAATGCATTCTTACATTCTGCAAACTCAAATGGTTAATGCAATCTCTCTGCAGTTTTCTTTCTGTGTGTAGTCAGAGAAGAATCTTGATTGGCAGCGTATAGAATAGTGGCTTTTCTACTTATAGTGCTACGAGGTCCCATCCTGGGACTGAGAAAGCACTTTTGACTTTGCAAGCCATTAATAGTATGAAAGACAGTAAAAGATAAGTGTCACTCAAAGTGTCACACATTTGACTGTAGAATTTCACAACTAAGTACACTGAAAATATGAAAATGTCACACATAAGCAATCTGAAACCTTGGCAGCTATGCACCATAAGCCATATGAAAACGTGGTAGCTATGCACATCGCACACTGAAAATATGGAAATGTCACACTATACATCTGGCAGCTCATGTATATAAATGCAGCATTACAATATACACTGCATGCTCCTGTTGAAACAAACGGCAGCGCTTGATGCTGTAGTGTATTTTCCATGCAGTGTAAACGTCCCATCCTGGCGAAATCCTCTTTGCTGACTACAGAGAGGAGAATGTTGAGAGACGGTACAAACTCGACACGAAAATATTAATTCAATTTTGTGTTTATGTGTTAGTTTATTCTCGTTTGTGTTCATTACAGTTTATTTGTCACTTCTTAGCCAGTCGTCTCTTTCAGCTTAGTCCGTTGTTTCTTTCAAATACGGTAAACCGACAGTGACGTAATTATCTTTTCCGGGTTAGTCAGAGCAGAGACAGCACGAGCAGTGAATACAGTCGGTTCCAGCCTCTTCGCTCTTCCTCCGGCTCCAGCAGCTGTAGGGGTGGAAGGATCCTCCGTCTGTGCGGCGACCTTCACCCTCTGACCCCAGACATCACCCCCGGCCTCGGATTGTCATCTCCACCGTCCCAGGCCGAGGGAGAGAGGGCTCTGAGCAGGTGTCTGCGCAGGTAGGAGTCTTCCTGTCCGCCTCTCCCCTCCCCGCTTCTGGACAACCTTAACTCTCCTCTCCAAGCCATGGCCCCTCCCCGCCTGCGGCCCCCTTCCCACCTCTCCTGTGCAGCCTCTCTCTTTCCCACCTCTCCTGTGCAGCCTCCCCCTACATCTCTCCTGTGCAGCCTCTCTCCCTCCCACCTCTCCTGTGCAACTTCTCCCCTTCCCACCTCTCCTGTGCTGCCTCTCCCCTTCCCACCTCTCCCGTGCAGCCTCTCCTCTTCTTCCCACCTCTCCCGTGCAGCCTCTCCTCTTCTTCCCACCTCTCCCGTGCAGCCTCTCCTCTTCTTCCCACCTCTCCCTCCCACCTCTCCCGTGCAGCCTCTCCTCTTCCCACCTCTCCCGTGCAGCCTCTCCTCTTCCCACCTCTCCCGTGCAGCCTCTCCTCTTCCCACCTCTCCTTTGCAGCGTCTCCCCTTCCCACCTCTTTTGTGCAGCCTCTCCCCCTCCCACCTCTCCTGTGCAGCATCACCCTCCCCCCACCCCCACCTCTTCCGTCCCACCTCTCCTCCTCTCCATCTCTCCTGTGCAGTTTCTCCTCTCTTTTTTAGGTCTCGCCTGAGCCAGCGCTTTAGCGCTGCTCTGGCGAGAGCTATAGAAAGCGGGATTTGGAAGTGCAAACGAGTGCTTTTCAGGCCGCCAACTACAGTGCATGTGCGCCAGGCGCGCGCACCATTTGGCAGCCTGCTGATCACTTTTGCGGCCGCTTTGATGTTCTCAGTGAGCAGCGCGGCCACTGAGAACATCAAAGCGGCCGCGAAAGTGCTCACCATATGCCAGTCTTCCCTGTGTTGCTTTAGCATTCCTCCCCCCCTTCCATGTTCTTTTGTGTCTGCAGTTACTTTTGAACTGGAAGCGCTGTAGTGCCTATGCTTGCTAACGGAGCAGTGCTCTTCCACCCTTAGAATCTTCAACTGTAGTGCCTCTATAAACAAGCATTGGCATAGCCAATAGGTCTCGCTTTTGGGACCTTATAAGTATTTAGTTATGCAACTGTTCCATGGCTAAACACTTATAAGGTCCCAAAAGCGAGACCTATTGGCTATGCCAATGCTTGTTTCTTCCGTGATCCGCTCGACTCTGTTTAGTCAGCGGCGCAGTCTGAGACTCCCTTCTTCGGTACATTGTTTATGGGACACATTCTGTGACATGTGGCACTGGATCAGTTCAGCTGCAAGCGGCTTGTAGGAGGCTTTAAATACACAAACAGCAAGCGCTGGGTCCAGCCTCCTGTGGATCTGCGCACCTTTTGTTGTTTTCGAGCTACCTGAAACTAGTGGTGTAGGCGCCTAAACACCGAGCTGCCGTTAGACATACGCGCCCCCTACTCACTCCTGTGCCCCTTGAAAATGGACCCAGGGGGTGCATTACACTCTTGCAGGGCAGATAAGGTCATCCACGGTGCTGAATTTGTTTCGGTGGGTGCCAGTGCCACTACCACTTATTCTCGGGGACCGGAACTCTTTCCACACAAGCAGTAATTCCGATCATAAGTGTGCTAGTTTTACATGTTGTATTTTTTAGAATGTTTTTTTCTAAAGCCCCAGGCCCCATATCGTATTTGTTATGTCATTATGTGACCTCAGCGTTGTAGCGTCGTCATGATGAGGCATTCCCTCCTCCTTTGCCTGTGAGCGCCCTGTCTAGACCGGGTCTATGCAATTGCAACACAGCCCACCCGCGAAGCATGACTGCAAGCAGTCATCAGGAAACATTGACTGGTAAAACAACCACACCATTGTCCTTTTCATTTCTACTCGTGCAATGCACTGATAACCTAAAGCACTGCTTTGTCATTTCATGTATCCCTCCTCAATTCCTGTCCCCGCCACCCCTTGTTCACTGTCCTCAGTCATTTCAATCCCAAGTGTGCAGTCCATCCCGGAGGTTCCCGACCCCATGCAAGAGTGAGGGCTCAGGAGGTCATTTGTGACATTAGGCTTCATTTCCATACATCAGATGGCACCCTGGAATCAAGTACAAATACTGCCATGAGCATTGCCTGGCAACTGACCCATGATGCTCTGCAGCTCCTATATAAAAGGAGGCAGTGATTAGATTGGCACAGGGCCAGTATCAGCTTGTTAAGGAGCTGCCTCAAATGGTATTTGATGGCCTTAAAGTTAAATCACCCCCTTAAGCAGTATGTCACCTTTTGGCACAAGTCTTTCTCTATTTACTATCGGTAAAGTGTATTTGTTGTGCTTGATCTAATTAAAATGAAAAAGGTTGAAAGAGCGGTGCTGGCTGACTTTGAGAAAGCAAAGAGTTTGTTGTGATTGAATGTAGTCCTCTGTTCGTATTAGTTTGTTTTCCTCAATTTTGATTCTTCCTAAATCTAAACATGTGGGTGAAATAAAAGGCTCACATCTTTTACTTGCTCACCCAAAATAAGTGAAATGCACATATACACACCCAGAAAATATGGAAATGTAGCTCATAAGGAAAATAAAAACCTGGCAGCGATGCTGACCTGGACTATGCACAGAAACTCCGCCCACCCTGATGCTGTGTGGAGCAGGCAGAGCAGGGTCTTATCTGTCTCAGGGTGGTAGTGTAGTAGTACATTTATATAGCGCTTGATAACCCCGAAAAGGTGCCAAAGCACGTTTTCAAATACATAGCACAGTTTCCCTGTGTTGTGCTATGGAATGAACTTCATCAGGTATATATGGGTAATGTTTTGATGGGCATAAGGACCAGAGTTATATTTTTATCTTGCTTGTCATTGCTACTGTGCATAGATTTGAAGCGAAAATGGGTGAGAAATAAGAGACTTAAGCCTTGGGTGCCAGTGTTGGAATGGGTACAAACTGAGTGAGTGAAGTATAGCTTGTGAGGTAATTGTTGTTGTGTTCTATCTGTATGCAGAGTCTGCTCAAACCACGCCAGAGCAAGTGTGTTGCTTCATCTGTGCATCAGTGTAGGGAAAAGTGAGAGAGAAGATGCGCTCATCCCTGCTGGTGGATACCTACCAGTTTTGGCTTGTTCTCTCTTGGATGTGAGTATAGGAAGGGCCCACACATGAGATGGTACCACTCTTGGGGTGGGTACAATCTTTCATTTTCTACAGCATGGGTGCTCATAAACATTTTAACAGGAGTGGCAGCTTCTGCATTGGGGTGTTGCGACTCCACATTTTTGATTTTGAGGTCTGATTTTTTTTCCATCTGTTCTTACACTTAAAAAGTACCTTCACTCAGAGCATTATCCGACAACCAGACAATTATGGGATGACCATTGTGGGTGTGTGGGAATCTCACTAATTGGGCTTATTTTTTTACTTTCTTGATTGTCAAAAGAGAGGTTCTACAGAAGTGACCACATCAAGGTTGATGAAACTCAGTGATGGCTTTGCATGAAGCAGTCAGACCCTATTTTACTCAGGCAGTGAGAAACATCTGCTTTGCAGCAGTCCCTCTTCAATGTTTAACAGATGACAGACGGCCCACTTTGACTTTCTTTTGTTCCAGCATTCATGGCCGTCAGAAACCTCCACTAAATGCTTCAGGCTTCTTAGGACAACACCTGTTAGCATTTTTCCACAGTAAATGATGCCACTAGCACTTACACTGACTAGGTTGGTGTGATGCAGTTGTTCTGAATTAGTGTAATCAAACAGTGTCACCTCCTGGAAGGTTGCAACTTCTTTAATTTTCTAATGAAGTTAGTGCAACTCTTTGTCAAATTGTTGTTATGGCATGAGCTAACATGCACTGTTCCCATTGTATTTACTGGCCTGGATGGAAAACACACACTAAGCAGCACTGTGCAGTGCTTGTAGGGCTTGTTTATTTCCTATACCGGCTAGGTGTATGTACATGGTCTCACAGTAGTACTTTTTTCTGTTCCGTTTCAAATTTCACCAGCTACCCCTGGTCTGTGGTGTAACTCAGTGCTACAGTGAAATGTGGGATTAAGTAGCTTTTTCTCTACTGCCTTATCTTGGGTCTATCCCCTGTCTGCGTGTGAGATCACGTACTTTTCTACCTGCAGACAGAAAGAAAATAATACACAGGGCGCTTATAGCTGACCATTTTGTGTTTTACTCCAACCAAGATGCTAGGTTTGCATAGTTAGCTCAGACTTCATAGATTAAATAAAATGCTAGGTGCAACCAAAATGTAGCACGCAACGACGGCTGGAGATGGCAGGAGGGCAAACAAAAACTGCAGGAGGCGTTGGGGTGCAAGCAACAACTGGCAAGCAACGATGACAAGGAAGAAACAATGACTGGAGGGAGGATAAAAAAAAATAAAGTACCTGAATCCAAGCCTGAATCGTGGAAGGGCACCAATAAAGCAATTAATCAGTACCTCGTCTGGGGTTGTGGCCAAGACTCTTGCTAGCGGAGCTCCATGCTGGGCCCAAACACTAGGCTGTCACGATTGCAGCCATCCTGTCTGCCGCTGAGCCCGCTTACTGGAGGATGTCCAAAGTCCCTGTCGCCATGCTCTGGGACTGCGAGATGAGGCAAGGGGACCGCCTGAAACCCAACTGTGGCAAAAACATTGTGAGTGGTCTGCGGCGTTCACACACACGGGCTGGCCACCCCTCTGGAGCCTTGCCTGAGGGGCACTGTGCCTGCCCCAACCTGAACCCTGCTTTCGCCCATAATCCTTGGCGGAGCTGCCACCCATTACAACGCGCCCACCTGGGAGCTCAATGGCTCCTGCTGTCTGCATACTCTTAACCTGAGTGGGTGCGATCCAGGATCTTCGCGGCCCGTGCTGCCTGAGGTGAGGCTGCGATCGCACGAGGTGTGCCCCCAGTGGCTGGTGCTTGGTGGTGTGAGTCAAGGCGCTGTACCCTCCAATGAGTACAAGAAGTTCCGAGGCCGCTCCCTCCCATCTGAGACCAGTACTGGCATATAATGAATCGAGCTTGCGGCATCGGCCTCTGGTGTGTCAATGCTGCATGTGGCCTACCAGTTGCTAAGGGGGTTGCGGGGATGCGTGCCCCTCCTAGTCATGGCAGAAAGCATCCCGTGACCTCCTGTGTCCCCTGTGCGAACAATACAACTGAAAATAAAATAATAGATCAATAAAAAGCCCCACCTGACCTGCCTACGCACAACATGGCCCCCTGCAGTTGAATGGGCCTTACAGTTGAATGGGCCTTGCAGCTGGTGACATTGCATACCTGCACCAAAAGAGCTGCTTGTCCTACAGACCCCCTTTGAGTCGATGGGTCCCATTTGCACCACCACAGCCAACAGACCTTCAGTTACTTCTTGGGGGGCAAGGGGTTGTGAGAACGTGCCCCCCCACCCCTCTGGCGGAGACACTGCGCTGTAGTGAGTTCCCTGGGCGTTCCCCATTGCACCGCTGCTGCACGATGCAGGCCCTGGTGAATTGCTGCCTGCTTGACTGCTGCTGCCCATTTGTCGCATCATATGAGCATATTGGGGGCTACTGACCTTGACTTACCCCACCAATAGCTCCCTGTGGTGGCATTTGGGTCCCGCGCTCTGGTGTGGGATTGAGCTGGCAGCGTTACTGGTGGCATGGATCAGTGGGGACTGAGCTCTAAGTTCGAGCAGCTGCGCAGGAGTTCTACATCACCAGTGAGGAGAACCTGTGGCTCGTAGACCTACATTGAACCCATAGGCTGTCTGTTACCCACTCATTGCACACTCTAGCGAGAGGTGCAGGCCTGTCTCCCAATGCACTCCCTGCTGAGCTGGGTGCCCCCTATCCTGAAATTAGCACAAAGGTTCTCCAACTGACCCGGAACACTTGTTTGCCTCATGTCTGCTCACTACACACAACAGTTGTACTGTAATAGTTGTGATGTCCTAGCCTGGATGCAACCAGCACCACCTCATGTCTGCTTACCGTCTTTGAAAAAAGCATTGGGAAAACATGGACTGCTAAGAACTCACTCCCTGATCCCCGTGCCTCGGGCCACCCCCGTCCTCTGCCAACCACACATTGGGGGTCCTACAACACCTGGAATCCATCCTAGACAAGCACTCCATGCAGTTTGAAAAGATTCTCCATGCCATCCTGGACACTAAAACATCCCTTGAGGTGAAAATAGATGCTGTTTCCTTAGATGTGAACCTTTTGAGAGCAGATCACCGCAAGCTGGTGGACCGAGGGGACGTAATGGAATCTGCCATGTCCTACACAAAACCCTATTGTGAAGGATCTGCAGGCCAGTATGCTCACCATGCAGGAAGAAATGACCTCCATACTTTGCCATGCGGAGGATGCTGAATGCCGCGCAAGGTGCAACATCTGCTTCCTAGGCTTCCCGGAACATGCTGAACATCCCAGCGGCGAGCTCTTCTTGGAAGACTGGCTGATGTCCAATGTGCTGGAGAACAAGGTCCCCAAGCTGTTTTTGGTGAAGCGCACACATTGTGACCCAGGCCGACCACTTTTACCTGGAGCTCTGCCTCGCGCACTCAGTGCTTGCTTTAATTATCGAGATCTGATCCTACAACTCTTTCGCACAAAGGACCCCATGCGTTTCGAGAACATAGACATTTCCACATACCTAGACTTCACAATCGAAGTACATTGCCAGCGAAGGTCTACCTAAAAGTGAAGCGACACTTACATGAGCTACAATTTCGTTACGCCTTGGTATTCCCTGCAAAACTTAAGGTGATAGTTGGTGAATCGCCCACATTTTCTCCTCATTGGAGGATGAATGGACTTGGTTGCATGCAAAAGGCCTTGTGGGTTTGGCAGAGGCTGATCGCACAGATGGGGAATAGGTAACTCCACGACCCAAACTCACAAGACTGAGAGGGAGTCTGACAAGACCCACCCAGGCCCAGGTAGCCAATGAGCAAGCCTTGTGAACCGTACCGATCTTGGACTCTAGCTTTGACACAGGTGCCTCCGGGTCCTCTACCACAAGGGGCACACCTGACCTGAAATTCACACCACGCTTGGCCGACGATCTCATGTGACCGTCACTTCATGTGTTGATTCCTCGTCGATGAGAAGAGGTGGCGCACCCTGGCCCCATTGCGACGTGTGGGCTCTAGCTGGGGTTGGCAGCCCGGTAGCTGGGCCTTTTTGGAATGGGCCTTGAATATGCACGGTGGCCTTTGATGCTACCTCACACCTGCTCCAATGAGGACTTGTTTGTATGTTTTTCGTTACTGTTTATGAATGAAGGAATGAAGTCACTTGTAAAGTGCTGGCTATCACTCCAAAGGAGCATCTTGGCGCTGCAAGCGGGTAAGCGGAGTGTCAAGGAGTGTGATCTCTGATGGCGCCGTTATCAGATGAGAGATAAACGCCAGACTATCTGGCGCTGCAAAGATCCGGGTTTTCAGTCCTTTCTTAAACATGGACTCCAACTGTGTGAGTCTCAGTTGGGTGGGTAGATGGTTCCTTGCTTTTGTTCCCAGGACTGCCATAGACTTTCCTCCTCTGGACATCAGACGGAAATGTGGGGGTACTAACAGATTTTCCGTGGAGGATCTCCAGTTGCGTGCAAGTACAGAAGCTTTTATTCTAGTCCTGAGGTATTTGGGGCCGCTTTGTTTTACAGCTCTGAAGGTTATTACCAGGATCTTGAAGAAAATCCTCCTGTGTATTGGCATCCAGTGGAGGGTTTGGAGGGCCTCAGAGGCAGATGACCCCCTTGGTAGATTCAGTACCATTCGGGCTGCTGCGTTTTGAAAATTCTGCAGGTTTTTCAAAGAACTCTTCTTTACTCCTGCATAGAGACTGTTACAATAGTCTAGGCGTGATCAGATCAAAGCCACTGCCACGGTCTTAGGAGCTATAGCTGGAAGGAGGTCAAAGCATTTTTAAAGAGTTTTTATCCAATGAAAGCAGGCTCCTGCCACAGACAGTGCCTGCTGGTGAATGGAGAGGGATGTATCTAATCTGACCCCTAGGTTCTTAACAGTGTCCACTGTATTGGGGGGGGGGGTGGGGCTGCATCTGTTGGCCACCACAGTTTGGGCGTGAAGATGTTACATTTTCCCAGCAGCATAATCTCCGTCTTTTGGCTGTTGCACTTGAGGTGATTGGCCTTCATCCATTCAAAAACAGCAGAGAGACATTGTTGGAAATTTTCTTCTGCTGCTGTGGATTCTTTATCCAGGGTTAAAATAAGCTGTGTGTCGTCAGCGTAAGACACAGTCTCGATGTCAAAAGATGACACCAGATCTAATAAGGGCACCATGTATATATTAAAAAGTGTTGGGCTCAAAGCTGTGCCCTAGGGCACACCCGAGAGCAACTGCTTCTCTGTTGAAGTAAAATTGCAGAGTGTTACTGTTTGTCTTCTGTTCCCCAAGAATGATGTTAGCCAAGCCAACGCTTTATGCGAGATCCCCGCTCTTCTTAACTGTTCACCCACGATAACATGGGAGACAGTGTCGTATGCGGCCGAGAGATCCAACAGAATCAGCACTGTCACCTTTCCTTGATCCAATGCGAATTTTAAAGTCTTCAAAGTGTGTAGCAGTGCTGACATACCCAGCCCTAAAACCTGATGTTTCCATTTTACATTTGGGGATTTTTGGACAGGGACACGTGACCGCTGTCCTGGGAGGCTGATACAGCCGTTACACCCAGCTGCTGTTCACTTATGAAATATGTTTTTTTTGTAGTCTGCTGAAAGGGTGGGTATGCACATGGGAGTCCCCAGTGAGCATCCTCCGTGGTCCTGGGGAGCATCTTTAGTGCCAACGCGCTACTGTCACTGGGCAGGAGTGGGCAACACATCCTCCACCATGAGTCTCACTGATAGCTCACAAGACATGACTGACTTTTATACCCCACAGTACCACATACTCATGTGGAATGTGCATGGCATGGCTAGCCACTGCTAAACTCGTATCGCGTGTATGCTTATCTTAAGCGCCGCCACATGCTCATATACATGTTAGAAGAAATCCATCTCACGCTGGCGGAGTTACAAAAGGTTTGCATGAAATGCAGGGGCAGGTATTTGGCACATCCATGTCAGCTTATTCCAGAGAAGTGCTAATTTGGAATGCTCCTGTGGTGCAGTTCGCAGTAGACACACAGAGTAGGTGCAGATGGTCAGTTTAAAATGTTGGAGGGCCAACTAGATGGTGCCTCCCTCACATTAGTAGCTGTATATGCCCACACTGCCAATCAGTCGGGTTTCCAAGACATGCTCACCTCAGCCCTCTACTGTGATCCCCTCTATGTGGGATTCTGGGTAGGTGATTTCAGTTGTGTACTGGATGTCGCAGTCAATCGTTCCTCCCCTCCCCTACACATCTCCACATGTGTTTCAACCCCACAATAATTTTGTATATGGACCAAACACTGTGGTTTACATGATGCTTGGTGACTCGGACACCTGACCCACTGGGAATACTCTTTTTACTCCCTGGTACATGACATTCACACTAGGATTGACTTTATTCTCTGCACGAAACAGCAGTGCCCACAGATAAAACAGGCGGGGTACTTGGCACGTACCCTCTCGAACCACTGCCATTGGTCATACTTCAATGGTGAAGACAACGACCCACAATATCCACTCAGCGGTTGTAGATGGAGGCACTCTCCAATCCTCCATTCCGACAGGAGTTAGCACAGTGTATCACTCATTACTTAGAGCTCAACAAGGGCACTGCCTCACACAAGTTGTCACACGCAGCTACACACCACTTACTGGACGTGCTTCCAGAGGCCAAAACGCTGGGACACCTTCCGGTCTCACTCCGTGAGGCCCTGATCGTGTTCCTGCCTAAACCGGAAAGGGACCCCCTCGATGTCCCCTCATACCATCCTTTATCATTCCTGAATCTTTATTTCAAAAGGCTGGGCAGAGTGCTGGTAAATCGCCTCTTCCCAATAATCACTACCCTGGTCCATGTCGACCAGTCCGGTTTCATACCGGGGCGAAGCGCTTTTACCAACATTTGCTGCCTCCTGCATGACACCCTCAGACGCCTTCAGACAAGTCTGTGTCACTTGACATCGAGAAGGCGTTCGACACCCTGAGCTGGGACTTCTCTTTCTCACCCTTGACTCCATGCGGTTTGGCATGGCCTTTTTGGATTGGGTTTACATGCTATATGGCAGACCGTCGGGGTAGGTCAAGACTGACCAGATGATCTAACGGCTTCGTTATTCAAAGAGGCACCAGGCAGGGGTGTCCACTATCTCTGCTCATCTTCTCCCTGGCCATGGAACTGCTAGCTTACCATCTTTGCCAGCGGGCCAGATGAGGTAATCCCGGAGCTGCGTGTCCGTTACATCATATTGTTTTATGCAGATGATGCTCTTGTCTATTTATGCGACGTAGAGGCTTTGCTGCCTAGCATTGTGCGGTTGTTAGACAAATTTGGGGATGTCTCAGGGCTCCTTGCGGGCCCGTCTCAAGTAGTGTTATGACACTTTTAAATACTTGGGTGTTCTATTTTATCACTCGGAAAAAGACCTAAGGAGGGCAATGTAGGCAAAGCGTTCAGCTCCATCTGCCGGTCCTTGGCCTTTTGGCGACTGCTGCTTCTATCCCCACTGGGTTGCATGGCAATATCCAAAATGTTGATGTTCCCTTGCTTACTTAACTTTTTTACCACACTAGGAGCTTCCACGAACGACACCGCTTACTGCTCAAGATGGTATGATGCGAGGGAAGCAGACCGGTTGCGCTTACTTCCCTACAGCGTCCACTGGCGGCCTAGGCACACCCAACTTTGAGCTTTACTAAGCGGTGGCAAAGCTACAATGGCCCCTAGTCTGGTTATGCATATCCGCAAGTCCTGAACGGGCCCATGTTCATGCAACTGTGGGCACCGTGAGCATCTATACATGGCTGTCAGACTTGAAATCCCACCCCGTCAGGAAACATGCCAAATGGTTGTGGCCCACTCCTGCTTGTGTGAATTTGTGCACACTGAGGGAGCCCACATCCCATACTTGCGGTCCTTTGTGCTTTGGGACCTCCCCCAGCTTCACAAAGCGGCGCATCAAATCAATGTTTTCCCACTGGAGTGAAGCGGAAGTCGAACAGGTGGGGGAATTCTCAGCTCAGGACTCCATTATGTCCTTTTAGGTCGTTATAGACACCTACGGCATAGAAGCTGGCCAGTTCTTAACCTTCCACACGATACAAAATGCACCACGTACTGCCTGGGGTGGTGGCACTATGGAACCTCCTTTGTCTGTCAGGCTACACTTAATCTTGACTGCAGATAAATCGTGCCACACGGTCGTCACCCCCTACATCTCTCTCACCCCGCCAGACTACTCTGCGGGCGCACACACCAGATGGAGCACTGTACTACTGCAACTCCTAATGAACAAATCCTGGTCCCGCACGCTAAAAATGGTGATGGAGGTATCCTGCAATCCTACATTTCGCTTCACACAATTCGGCTATGTAGACCAAGCCTACCTCTCCTCCCAGCCCATCAAGCGTATGTATCTGTCCCTCTTCCCCTGAATGCCCCCGCTGCAAACAGTTGGACGCCTGACTCTACCACATGGTTTGGGATTGCTCAATGCTACATTCTGTATGGTAGAAAATCACTGCCATGGTGGCTGCACTGTCTGAACACGCTCTTGAGTCCTCACCTGAATCCTGCCTATTGGGATTATGCATCCAAGCGAAAGGTGAAGACACCTCCACTAGTTCATAGACCTCACTTTTGTGCTAATCAAAAGACTGATAACCATGGCATGGAAGTCGCCCATTACCTCTGATCTCCAGCAGTGGCTGCCTGCACTACTAACATGGACGCAGGCAGAGGCCACCACTCTGCTGCTTCTCCGTTCGTGGGAGGGACCACGGTGAATACTGGGACATCTTCTTACTTCAGGTTGATGTCCAAAACCATACGTGCAAGTAAACCATTCCACTCTATCACACGCTTTACCCCACACCTGCACGACCACGGACAGACTTCCCACCATGAGCAACGCAGTTGCATCACCCTCCCGGCACATGACTCGTCAGCCAACATGACCATTACTACAAGGCTCCCTTTGGACTCGAGCCCTGCTCCCCCAAGCGCACAAAGAAGACGAAACCTGGCTGCAACCCCTGCCCCCTTTTTGGTGCTGCTTACTAACGCCCCCGCCCATGTGCTTCCCTTTGGCAGGCGACCCACTCAGGAATTCAACCCTCTACACCATGATCATGCAACACACACCGTCACACTCTCACTCTAAAGTGTGGCCTCGAAAAATCTTTTTGCAATTTCGAGTCCATTTTAATCAGGATGAGCTATTTTTAGCACCTACAAGTCCCGTCTGGTGAGTGAACTTAGGCTGGAAAGAAGCAGGTGTTCTGTTCATTCAGAAAGTGAATGAGCAATAAAGATGCCATGAAATCTTGTTTTTTATCTTCACACATTTGCTGTCTGTTCAAGGAAAGAGATCAAATGTCAGTGCTTGGAAAATGGAGTTTATTTTTCTCTCTCTTATTAGAGTTAGAGGTTTTTGTCTAGTCAGCTGTCTGAAGATGTCAGTTATTTTTCTCTAACACCTAACATTTAAATAAATAGCCCGCTAATTAATATTACTAACGTTTCGAAATATATCAGGAATTACAAATCACATTGTTTTGTAAACAAGAAGTGTGATTCAAACAAAGTGTTAAATGGGAGCAAAACAACCCAGAACACTTTACTTGATGATGTGCAAATGACACATATTTGCAGAAACTCTATTTGCAAACATTATTGCTTGTACACTATATTGTTTTATCTGTAAAGCTGCATGTCTGATGGAAAGTTTGTGGCCATTTCAATGTAAAATCTGCTGATTAAACGTGATAGTGTGCTACCACTTCATGCTTTAGTTATTTATTTGTTAAAAATGATAGTTTTTAAACATGATTTGAGAAACATTCCTGACCTCGCCCTGATGACAATACTGATAATGAACTAAGAGGCAAGTCAGGGGTCGTGTGTATCAAAAGACACACAATTGGACGGAATGCAGAACAAATCAAAACATTCACCCCCAGTCAAGAGATTTGATCTCTGTACTGGGGTTAATGTTTGACATTGTTCTGCATTCTGTCCATCAATTGTTCTTTTTGCATTTATCCTATATGTGGCTAGATTTGTATTAGATGTGGGAATAAAGTTTTGTCTATTAAATCACACAAGAGTTTTTTGTACAGCAGACATGCTGAACTTGCACATTTGAAGGTGCTCTTAAATGTAATAATTAAGAAATTGGCAGCTTAATGAATTAAAATATTTGCGCACAATCACATAATTTGAAACCAGTTTATGGGCCAAGAGCGTTACAAATAGGTTGAGTAGGTTATTTAAGTCACAAGACCTGCAGGTCTAATAATATTTTTAGATTTTTCGAGGCCTGTATAGTAGACTCCACAATTGTATTAATATTTGAATAACTGTTTAATTGTAAATGTGTTTATCATGTTGCTTCAAAACACAGGCCTATGTTGTTGGATGTAATGGCATGTAGAGCTGATATCCTACATGTGCCTCGCTGCGAAATGTCATTATGCCCATGATTATCCCTGCTACTAACACTGTACAACGTCTATGAGAATCACTAAAAGCCATTTAAAAAAAAAAAGTGCTTCATACTTGCTCCATCGAAGGGACAAACAGACGAGGAAGAAAGTGAAACCAGCAGGCACTGACAATGAGAATCATGGAAAGGGACAAACAGAAAATCTTTCAAGCCAATTTGGAGTGAAACGCAAAAAATTACATAGGGGAGCAGGGTGAACATGAGGGGGATGTTCATGGATAGATGTAGGCCACAAACACCCCTTCATCAAAAAAATCAAAAAACAATACTTGCCTCCAGACCAAAGCCTAGACTGCTCTTGTCTTAACAGCCCCAGAGGTCTGAGATAATTACAGAGACAGACGAACTAGGACAGGTGCAAAGACACAGACACATAGACACTGTTAAACACACTTGCAGACACTGTTAAACACACTTGCAGATACTGTTAAACACACTCGCAGACACTGTTAAACACACTCGCAGACACTGTTAAACACACTCGCAGACACTGTTAAACACACTCGCAGACACTGTTAAACACACTCGCAGACACTGTTAAACACACTCGCAGACACTGTTAAACACACTCGCAGACACTGTTAAACACACTCGCAGACACTGTTAAACACACTCGCAGACACTGTTAAACACACTCGCAGACACTGTTAAACACACTCGCAGACACTGTTTAACACACTCGCAGACACTGTTTAACACACTCGCAGACTATGTTTAACACACTCGCAGACTATGTTTAACACACTCGCAGACTATGTTTAACACACTCGCAGACTATGTTTAACACACTCGCAGACTATGTTTAACACACTCGCAGACTTTCTTTAACACACTGCAGACTTTCTTTAACACACTCGCAGACTTTCTTTAACACACTCGCAGACTTTCTTTAACACACTCGCAGACACTCTTTAACAAACTCGCAGACACTCTTTAACACACTCGCAGACACACTTTAGAAACACACAGACTGTACGTGGAACAGTGGATCTTTGGGCAGAAGAGGGTGTGGAATGTGGTTTTGTCTTAGTTCAGTAACAAAGGCTAACTACAAGACTCTCTGAATTTTTAAATTTTTTATTGTTCTCCATTTATCATATGGGCTCAAGTTCTCTATAAGGTCTGTAGGGATCTCACAGAATCGTTTCTTGTATTTTCAATAGGCATAGGCCCTGCAGACTCCTTCCTAGCTTCAGAGACCGTCTGGAGTTCCACTTCCAGTGTCCTCAGATTAAAGTAAAAGGTAAGTGTCCTTTTAACCCAGATTAAGTTTTTTAAAATTCTCAATTATTGGAGGGACAACTCCTCTCAACTTCTCATTTAGGGTTGTTCTTCCCAGCTATAATTGTTCAGCTATGTAATACTTTCCATGAACACTTTCTTTCTCCTGTCTGTTTATCCTTCTGCTTTGTTTCTTATTCCTTAAGTCTTCTCCTCATCCCCCCCCCACCCCTCCTCACAAGAATAAGGCCCTTAGTTAGGCCATCAAGACTTGCTAAAAGAATAGAAACCCAGGTGATTTTAGGACTCAATCTGTAAGCAGGATTCTATGCACAGTTGTCCTGGTTTCGCCCTCAGTTGTCCTTCAAGGGCTCTGTGCCAGCCTCTAAGCCTTTACTCTCCCTGACATGTTCCTTCCCGGACTACCCCATCAAGCACCTGGTCAGCCACGGTCCTCCCATGATCCATGGTGGGGCCACAGCATTTCATTTGTATTTCTAGGTCTGACCCTTGGCTCAATGGTCCTCCTCCCTCAAACAGCAGCTCCTAGGTTTTAATTCCTCCTGGTTGTCATCCGTGCTGTAGCTCCTCATCCCTGTGCAGCAGGGTATCCTCTTCCGTGAGTCGACTCCTTGTTGGTGGTCCTCCACTTCCCAGGTCTTAGAGTCAAAGATTGTCAGCATGTGAGAAGCTTTTATACTCCTTTGTTAGTTCTCCCTCTCCAAGTCTTTCCTCTCTATCGCTCTTTCTTAATTTGTTTCCAGTCTTTCTTCTCTTTCTACGTTTTCCTCTGTTCTTCTTCTGCAGGTGCTTGTCCACGCTCTGTATGCTGAGGACATCATTGGGATTCCTCCTCCTTAGGCCAAAGCTGCTAAATCATAAATTGTTAACTCTCTGTAACCAAAAATACAACACTGTACTTCACTATCCACACTACTAGCAAGACATAATAAAACCCAAAATTCATATTGAAACCACACTTTAAATCAACAAGAGGCTTAATGTACAAAGCAAAACCTGAGGTGCACTTATACATCTTTTATAAGCGACAGTCCTGTCTTACCGCCAGTTCTGGTCTCTTAAACAACACGTTCACTCCATCAGCCAGGCCGCAGAATGTTTGGTGCCGGGCTTCGCTTTAACTCTGACAGTGCCAGGTCTACAAGGAATCAGGGCAGATGCTTCTTAGGCAGTGAACTGTCAGCTGGGGGTCTTTTGTCTTTATGTGGATGCTGTGCTCAGACTGTTCCATCAGTCTGATTCTGTCTGGAAGCCAAATTAGTTTCCCCAAAAATTCAGAATCTTACTTTGAACTAGTTGCTATCAGAGGCATCTCATACACTCCCCAACCCACTACAATCTTCACAAAAGCATCCAGTGAGGAGTGCCAGTGTCCAAAGTATGTGTACCCCAATAATCAGGCCTTTTATGGGATTTTGGACCTGAAAGCATCTGTTCATGCAGGCTGTGAGGCAGTATTGCATCAGACTATTTGCTAGAGAAAAGAAGCTTTTAAAAGTGCCTTTTGGTGATGCTGTACAGCAGTTGTTGTGCAGCATGGCCAAAACAAAAGTTATTTTTTAGGCGCACACATGCGCGATGCCAAGTGCACATGAAAGTGTCATTGCTTGCTTGCTCGTCGTTACATGCCTCCTAAGTGATACCGGGAATGTTTTTTTTTACCTATCCTAGATGCCTCAAGAAATGGAAATAATTAAAAGGAATAGCACAAAAATGATTTTACTAGGCAAGGGCTTCAGCAGCAGTTCGCTGCCCAGTTCTAGCCAAACAAAAAACATTTTTTTCAGGATTGCAACCAAGGAGCATGTGAGAAGGAAGCAACAGAGAGTGAATGGGGAGAGGAAAAGCAGAGAATGAGGGAAAGCAACATAGGTGGGGAGAAGTACAAACTTCATAAAGCAACAAGGAGCATAGAGTTTAGGGTAGTTTGGTTGGGAGGAGAAACACAACAGCACAACGTGGGGGGGCATACGATAGAGAATGCTGAAAGACACATGCATTCTCATGAAGTGCTTAAGTAAATAAAATAAAAAGTAGTTCCCTAAAAGTGAGCAGTGGAAGGATAGAAGCCACCCAATCATAGATATGGAGAAAAGACTATGCCCCAGGGGAGGGACAAACTCAAGATGGACAAGCTGGAACAAGGAAAGTTAGCAAAATGAAGCTAACAATTGAGTAACAATTAAGCCACCCTTTGGTAAACAGCGAGTGGGATATAAGCCCAGGTAACTTCTTGGTAAGCCCACAATAGTTCTTCTGGCAAAGGCCGCAATAGTTCTTCTGTGCTTGACCTAAAAAACGGTCCACCACTTAAAATCATGTTTTTTTCAACTTTATTAACAACACATAAACAATGTAAAATTGCATTTCTATCAACATGTTAACAGACAAAATGCCTTTTAATCTAACCCTATAAATAGAGTTTTTGATTCAAGCTACTTTTGTTTAGCACATGCATTAGATTACCTTCTTACAAGAGGCATTCATAAAATAACATTTGTACCACCAAACACACATAAAATAGACTTTGCTGTGCTAGATGTCATAGATAAGCTTAACACATGTTGTGATTAAATTGTGTACAGTTTTGCAATCATCTGTTATAATTTACCCTTTTTCAATTTATGCTGCTTTTGTATCACACAATGCATGGATTATTATTGAATACATATTTAAAATGCTTTCGAAGTCTATCCCTCTGCAGCTATAGTGCAAATAACATAAACAGTATAAGCACATTAAAATCTGTAGCACTTTTTTTTAGAGCTTGGCGGATGGGATATTCACCACTTTTTCATGCAGGATTTGTGAAGCTCACTACTCACCTGCGAGGGTCTCAAGGCACTGGGTGGGGGGACAAGCAGCTACGTCTCATATGAAGATCCAGGTCTTGAGGCTCTTCCTGAAAGCCTGCAGTGTATCTGGTCTGGAGTAAAAAGAAATGGAGTCCTTTTCGCTAGAAATATTGCTAATCCGTACCAATTTCTCTTATTTTGTACTTAGGTGTAGCAGTATTTGATGTTCACTCAGTCAGAGCATCTGCTGCAAATGAGCCCATAAAAGAACATTGAAAAGATAAGAAAAGAAAATACATTGTCCATGCATTGATTACATCAAGATGCGACTATTCCAATGTCATTTTCCTTGAGGCACCGTTGGAGCTGATTATTACAAAAAGATCAATTAATAGACCGAATGTTAAACAATGTCAAACATTCACCCCAGTACAGAGATCTGGACCCAAGCCCATCGTTATTTTGCTCCCCATGCCATTCCAGTTTAAACCCAGCCATATGCTGATGAGGAGTGATACCACAAAACTGGTCCCAGGATGCACTTTTCCGGTCCAGGGAGGACCTGGCCTTGCAGTTCGGGCTGGACTGTTCCCATAAGGAGCAGGGTCAAGAGTGATTTGCATATGGCTGTGTCTAGACTGAGCAAAAGAATGATGGACTAAACCTCAGATCTCTTGACTGAGGGTTAGTGGTTGAAAGGTTTCATCACTCAGTCCATCATCTTGTGTTTGCTGAGTTTGGCGTAAGTGGCCAAGGATATGCCCAGATGTGGGTCCCTTGCTCGCTGTGCCACTAGATTCAAGCTAGCCTGGCTGATATGGGGTGTTACCCTGAAACCAGTCCCAGGATGCTTTATTCCGGTCCAGGGAGGACCTGGCCTGGCAGTTCGGGCTGGACTGTTCCCATGAGGAGCAGGGTCAAGACTGATTTGCATGTGGCTGGGTCTAAACTGGGGTGGCATAGTGAGTAAAAGAACAATGGATTAAACCCAGATCTCTTGACTGGGGGTGAGTCATTGAAAAGTTTCAGCACACCGTCCATCATCTTGTGGTAGCTGATTATTAGGCTGCAACTGGTTTAGAATGCTTTATCCTGTCTAATACAAAAATCGATTCAGCATGGTCTGAAACTATTACACTGGCTACCAATTAAGCAAAGAATAAAGTTTAAAACTTTTACGATCACATATAAGGTGGTCCATCGGATGGGCCCGGTTTACATCCAGGAAACAATTGAAAAGTAGAGACCCTCTAGGGCCCTGTAATCTGAAAGCCAGTAGAAGGTTTGTGATGGACACTCACTCCTTGTGTTTGCTTTGTTCGCCCTAAGTTGGCAGGGTATGCCCAGACGTTGGTCCCTTGCTATCATCGCCACTGAATTCAAGCTTGCTGGGCTGATGAGGGGTCTTACCCAGAAACCGGTCCCAGTATGCTTGTTTCCAGTCCAGGGAGGACCTGGCTTGGCAGTTGGGGCTGGACTGTTCCCATTGGGCGCAGTGTCAAGACTGATTTGCATATGGCTGGGTCCAAACGGGAATGGCGAGCAAAAAAACAATGGATGTAGTCCCATATCTCTGTACTGGGGTAAATGTATGACATTGTTCTGCATTCTGTCCATCAATTGTTCTTTTTGCATTTGTCACCCCGAGTGGGACATGTATGCCCAGACGTGGGTCCCGGGCTCTCCATGAGGAACAGGGTCAAGACTGATTTGCATATGGCTGGATCTGAAATAAGTTGGGGAATTGAGCAAATGAATGATGATGGATTCAACACAGCTTTGTGGGAGTGAGTGTCTGAAATGTTTCAGCGCTCCGTCCGTCATCTCCTTGTGTTTGCTTCACACAGAACACACCCATTCCATTAGCGGTTAAGAATTATATAGGATTAATTTGGGACGTGTGGGATGTGGGGCACTCCAAAATCACATTTTAAACATTGACTTGGTCAGTATACAATGGAGGGATTGCATTACCTAACATTAAACATACTATTGGGTGACCCAAATCTCTTTAATAAATGCCTGGACATATGCACATAGGGAGGAACTGTCTATTAGTTTGGAGAGGGCAATGATGAAGAAACCTACTTCTGATGGATACATTTACCTGTAGATTCTCATGGCTAAATTCTCGTGAACTCTCTGTCCTTACTGTATATTTTTGCTAGTTCTGTTCTTCTGCTCCATAGTTGTCCTTCTCTTTTTTGCGCTAGCTTATGTGTACGTGTATAAGCTATGTATAGCTGTTTCACCTATATCTCTGTGTGCTTTATCTTGTTTTCTACATATGACTTGTAAAGCGCTCTGATACTCGCAAGGGTCTTGTTCGCGCTATATAAAACCTTCAAAATAAAAAATAAAAAAATTCCTCACCTTTTCAATATCCCAGGCACAAGACTGGATCTGTAACCTTTTCTCCAATAGCTCTGCCACACTGCCAGGGGGACGCAGTTCCAAGTCACCTCTGCACACAGCACCACATGACGTCACTGGAGCCATAAAGTGCCCCTGTCTGCACGCTGACGTCACTTCCCTGAATAGCTCTCCTCAGAGTAAAAGGAAATCTTTCAATCAACAATTTCTCATTCTGATTATTCTTTTAGGTGCAATTGTTGTCTAAATATCCCAAATGAAGCGATCTGGATTCAAACTATGCAGGGACTTTTATGGGCAAATGGGAATTCATGACCCTCACAAAATCTGCCTCTGGTTTTGGACCATGTTGTCGATAGATGTGAATCCTTTCAGAAGATGCATCCCAAGGCTCTGAAAGAAAGAAGAGTCAAAATATTTATGGCCAGAGCTGAGGAGAAAAAGTTGTAGAAAGTTGTGTCCCAGGTCAAGATCAAATCTCCTCCATCCTCAAAATCATCCCAGAGAAAACATAAAAAGAAGAGAAGGCATGGATCAAGACTAAGATCAACAAAAGCAGGTCACCTTCCCCGAAACTGCCACCTGCACCTCCTCCATTGTCTGACGTTGACCACCCTCCGGAAGATGAAGACCCATCAGAGCTGACTGCGTTCGACCCAGCGCCAGTGGCACAAAAGGAACCAATGACCACTGTGCATCCATTTTCACCTGTGGTGCTGTCTCCAAGGCCCCAGTCAGGAACCCAGTACCCTAAATTTGAGGATTCATGGATAGATCCTTCAAAGTTTCTGAACACCATGTTAAGTGTATTTATCAAAGACATGATCCCCACTGGTGTGCCGCTTGGCTGGTTGTATGACGGAACCCCGCATGCATTTACCACGCATGCCTTTACAACGCAGTCACTATCCTGAGTGTGACTTTACCACACGTTCCTTTACCATGCAGGACATTACAACGAATTGCCATAGGGGGGTGCTGGACATTAGAACTTTATATATTAGTATTCCAATTCCAGTCTACTCAACAGTTGGGGAGGTGTTGGATTTATAATCTAACAACGCGCCCCCCCTCTTGAAGTAAGTCGTGCACTGTAGGCCTCTCCTGAACTAGTTGCTCAAGATGCTGAATGCGTAAGATTGAATGGTGTCCTTCCTTTCCTTCCTTCCTTTCCTTCCTTTCCTTTCCTTCCTTTCCTTTCCTTCCTTTCCTTCCTTCCTTCCCCATATCTTGATGCACAAAACAACAGCAATGTGGTAAACCAGCAAACAGGGGGAGTGGGGTCATCTCTTCTCTGCGGAGGCTCTGTGACTTTTATCCTGGGCTCAAGATCACCAGATTTGTGTAGTAGCAAATCACCTGTCCGGAGTTCTCAATGTAGGAGTAGACCGTCTCAGTCAACGTCATCTGGCAGAACATGAGTGGCGTCCTCCCCCAGAGGTGATCCAGGTCATCTTTCAGTTACGAGGGACTCCTCTTGTGGATATGTATGTATTAGTTACATGGCATGTCAGGATCCAGTTGTGTATGTATGATGAGAAAATGCTCTGTACGTTATTGGGACTAGGACCCGGCTATTCTCATCTTTGTTTGCGGCTTCCCCCCTCACAACCCTAATGTGTTTTTCGTTGTTTGCACACCCCGGCCCTCTAAGCCCCTCAAGAGCTTCTCTTCTTCCCCCATCCCACTAGGCCCCCATATCCCTTCTCCCCCTACGTTACAACATGACTCCATGTCTTCAAGCACACCATGATCCAGCCTTGGACTTTCCTTTTACTTATCTCTTTTTCCACAATGTTGGTTCAGCTGAAAAGAACCAAGACTTCTACTCTTAGAATGCATCATTTTGTTAACGAAAAGGTCAGAGATGAAGAATGGTATCCAGTGTATGACCATCCAACTGAGTGAACCAGATGCGATTTGTTGGCGGTTGAGGGTGTCAAGGTTTGGACAGCTAGCTTCAGTTTTTAAATCCTTCTTGTCAAGTTTCCAGTCCTTGTAGGATGTATAGATTGAGGTAGGTTAGTATAGTCTTGGTAATTGCATCTGGTAAGGCACCCTAAAGTCTTCAGTTGTTGCAGGTTGGTCTGCAGATCAGAATGATGGCGCAAGCACAATTAACAGGAAAGTATGCCTATTGATATTGAATAGAGATTACAGATTATACAGTATCCATTGTAGTTACATGATTTATACCATAATATTGCTTCGTTTCCCCCACTATTTGGGCCGCATCTACACACTATATTTATGTATACAATGTAATACCCTGTGGTTCCAATCTAGTAGGTCTCCAGCGTGGCTTGGATGATTGTATTGTTGTGGGGCTAAACATTTTAATGGTTTTAATGAGCAGGATTGTGGATTTCAGAGGACGGAGGTAGTATATTGTACATAAATTGGTGTTTGGTCGTGAAAGAATGAAATGTGTAAGAACGTTCTCTTATTTATGTAAAGTGCTTTATTATGACTTGAAAACGATGCATCACATTAACCTGAAGGCTAATAAGGCTTTGCCCCATCCGGCAGTGGAAGGTTTAAGTTCCTTTTATAAATCAAGTGATAGGCACTTGAAGCATTGAATTCACACCTTCAAGGTAAAAACTCTTGTCACACTGCTCTATGTAGTAGAACATATACCGTGTGGATCGTATGTATGTGTTTTTTTAGCGCAAAGCAAAAGGGTAAATATTGCACAAGTTTTGTTTCTTGGGGCACTCAGTCCCTATATGCGACTAGAATTTGGACTGGCAGGCACGTTTGCTAAAACCCTAGATGCTGTGATTCAGTATGGCTATCACCCGATCCATTCTACAAAGGCATCACTGAAGGCGATTCTAAATTAACACTTTTTATGATTAATGATTTAAGTATTAATTTTTTGGGGTGACATTCACTTACACACACTGACCTACACCCAGCAGCTGGTGGGGAGAGCTCTTAAAGGTCTGCAATACAACTGGGAAAAAGTAAACCAAACCCCAACATAGTAAACTAGAAGACCCCCTCAGCTCCCTTTCTGAATTGTGCTAGATTTGGTAACTCAGTCCAAGTCCTATGCTTTGCACAGGCCAATCCAGTCCTTTGTGTGAAACAAACTCCCACAGTCTTAGAAGTGAGATGAGTCAATCGGTGGTTATAAGGGTCCCGGAGTGTTCCTCTTGGGTTATCTGCAGAATTTTCAATTATCTCGAACACATAAGCTCCCTAAAATCTTTGACCAGGAATGATATAAAAAGACCCCAAATTCTTTCAAATTGATCCACTTGTAGTCACAGGTGCTAACATTGTCTCTATTCCAAGTAGATCCCATAGTTTTTTCATCTGGGATCTGGTCTGAACCTCGCAAAGCTGTGGTGATTTGTTCAGCCGTTCCTCAATAGGCTTTTAAGGGCAAAGTTTGTCCTAAAGGAGGCCAAGAAGAATATATGTGGACTGTGGTGAGGCTGCTGCCACTTATGACAATATTGGCGATTCTGCGTGTGTGCGAGTTTTAACTTGTGCATGTTTTTAACTTTGTTCTGATTTAAATCTTATGCTGTTCTTACCTGTTTTCTGCCCTGTTCTACCGCGGCTGAGTGCCGTTTGTGTGGAGGGCGTACTAGTAATTTTCTTGGCCACTCCCGGCCATTTTTCCACTTCCGGGTGACGAAGGGGGTCGTTTAGCTTTGCTGCTCTTCCCCCTACTTAACCCAATGTGTCAGCGGGCGCGCCGCTGGCGCGCCAAAAGCAAGCCTATGGCAAGCCAGTCTGCGCCCGGCCGGGATCAGGGGCCACAAATCCTGGCTCTTCTCAGTCCGCTCCTAGATGTTATTCTTCCTTGATGCTGCATAATCTTTGACCTTCTTTGAACTGGTCCTGTCAAGTGCTCATTCCAGACCTTTCCCTCCTTGGGTGCTCATGCTGCCATTTTGAGCTCACTCCTAACACTCAGCCGGCGGCTGTTTATGACCCCCCAGGCTTGGAATGGGGCAACCTGTTCTTTTCCTAATATTTTAACTGCTTCTTTGCCGTATAGCGAATTTCGCTGTTACAGCTTAAATTGCTGCTCCTTATCCAAACATCAGTTTCACATAGATAAGGATCCTGATGTAGTCTTTTTTATCTGAGACTTGGCTTCATGATGGCTCCCTTCCTGATGTCATCTCGGCCCTTCCTAATAATCTTTCGTTGCTGGGAATCAATAGGCCCCTCAAAGTTGGGGGTGGTATCGACATTATTTAAAAAAAAAAATGTATAACTGTAAAAAATTGTAGACCTCCAGATTCCTAACTGGAAAGCCCTTGCCTTATCTATCCCTTTTAATCACAAGTTTACTTTCTCAGGCGCTCTTATCTATCGCCCTCCTGGGCCTTCTCATAATTGGTGTTCAGCATTTTGTGATCTTCTGGCACCCCATGTCCTCCGAACTGCTATTTTCTCTGTGCTGGGAGATCTCAGTCCCCTTCTGGAGAACCCTGAAGACGAATCTGCGAAGACAAATCTGCATACACATTCACAGAGGACATGAACATTCTTAATCTTCCATTGTTAAACTCACTTCCTACTCACATTGCTGGTCATTTACTAGACCCTATTTTTTTCTAATCTTGCTACCTTATTTGTTGCATCACCTATCCAGCTTTGCTGGACTGATCATTTTGCAGTCCCTTTATTTATCAAGTTTCCCTTTATTTTTTCTACTTGGCCGACCTCACTAGCTAAAATTCGGAACTGACCCAAACTTAATATAATGGCACTCAACAAAGCGCTTCGGGACAGTATTCCGTCTCTTGACTCCTCCCCTAACCTAGCCCAGCCTATCATTCACCAATGGCTCACAGCGACCACTGATTCTATTTTACCCTCTATCTACAAAGCAACAGTGTAGAACCCGTCTCCCTGGTACATGGTTTACTGATTCTCTTAAACAAGAGAAAAAAACGTTGTAAAGCCTTAGAAAGGCACTGGGGGAAACACTATCTGCCTGCTGCTAAGCTGGAGTACTTCAGTATTGTTGCAATCAGCTCACTGAGCTGTCCCCTAACTATAGACTTCGGTTGATTCACTTCAAATTCTTACATGTGTATTACAGAACGCCCATAAGTTTACACCGTATGGGGCTGAGGGATGATGAGTGCTGCTGGGGTTGTGGGGTAACCCCCGCTTCTTTCATACATATGGCTTGGGAGTGTTCTGCACTAGCTGAGTACTGGTCCCAGATCTTTACACAAATAAATCAAATCCTGGGAATGTCCCTGTTCCCATCCCCAGTATTGGAACTGTTAGGATATGTGAAGGAAACCCATATTAAAAAGCGTAAACTACATGCACTACTACTGCTATTCGCCAAACGTCAAATTGCGGTTCACTGGGGGAGGAGGAGGAAGCCAACGACCATGGAATGAATTAGGGAAGTTGAATATGGTCATTCCCAGCTAACTACTTTCTGGGAATTGATGCCTCCTACCGCTAGTCTCCGTGAAATATGGTAGCCGTTTGTTGCCTGGGCTCGGGAGAAGACAAGTGGGGATGAGGATGTTGTGCTAGATGCTGCCAGAACTGACGATGTGACATGAATACGATATGGTTATTTGACATGGTTCTATGATAGATGCTGTTGGATGGGGACTGGTATCTGCTTTTGTATTTCTGAACTACTACCTCTAAATGTTTAATTTTTCGTGACTAATGGTCCTGGTGATATTGGAGCACATTGATGTCAAAGGCGCATGACGATTAACGATTATTGTGTGTATACTGAGATATTGTATGACTAAACAATGTATACCTGGCATGTTGGTTTGTTGCATTAAAATGTACATTGCATTTATTTGAAAATACCAATATATATATATTTTTTTAAAGAGCTGGAGTACTTAGGAGCATTAAAGAGATCTCATGCTCTTTGCAGATCGGCTTGTGCAACTTTTTACATTGAAAAGATTTCTAGCTCCCATCACTGTCAGAAAACTTTGTTTAAGGTTATTTTTAAACTCTCAGCCGCCAGTACATTCCTGGCTTCTCCCTCGCTCTCCCAACTTCAATGCGATGAGCTGGCGTCCTTCTTCTACAATAAAGTTACGTCTATTCATAACCAACTTGCTGTGGATGCCCTCCAACAAGGGAATCTAATGTTTCCAACTAGCCCCTTGACAGGGTCACCTGAATTTTCCTCCCAGGCTTCTGCACCAACTAGTTTTTGGCCTCCTTTGGATTTGCCTTCCTTGGAGCGGTTACTGAGTTTTATCAAGTCTGGTTCACCTCTTAATCCCCTTCCCCCCATCCAAACTCATCCTCCTGCACGACTCGATTCTTTCTGTGATTCTTAACCTTCTCAATACTTCTCTTAGCACAGGTTTGGTTCCTCAGGAGTGGAAACATGCACTTGTTCTCCCTCTTTTAAACAAGCATTGGTATAGCCAATGGGTCTTGCATTTGGAACCTTATGAGTATTTAGTTATGCAGTACAATATCCTTGGTGCAACAACATCAAATGTTGCATGTCTAAACACTTATAAGGTTCCAAAGGCGAGACCTAATGGCTATGGCAATGCTTGTTTATATAATTATAATCCGTGATGACTGAACGGAAAGTAGAGTAGAAAGTCTTCATGCGGTCCGGAGTGTCAAAAAAGGTGTATATCTTTCTTTCTTCAATGTACAGTCTCTATGTGATCTAAATGCAAGAACGTGTGATATACTAGTTGGAGGATTTTTATAGAACAAATAGAGTGATCATCTCCAACAGAAGTTGTAAGAGATTGGTGCATAGACACTACGCAACCTACTTATAATAATGAATGTATATATGGTGTGAGGGGTTCCTCCTGGTTTGTTTGCTTACTTATTGATCCTGCCCTCTCCACTTTAACAGGATCACTCCCCGTTTGGACGATGATGGCAACCCTGATGGCAGCACCCCCACTCTGAAAATAGTACCCCGAACTGCAACTTTTGAAGACCACGTCTCCTTCTCTGCTGCCCTCCCCCTTGCAGTCTGCAATACTCTCCCACTGGAACCGAGGGCTGAAAAGTGTCCAGGCTTTTAAGGCTTGGCTTTTTACTTGCTCATCTATCTATTCTCTTTGTCGGGTCAAGCCTTTTTCCAACCCTCCACTACCTTTCTATCGTCCTTCTTGTTGAGTATGTCCTGCCTTTGTTCTCGGCCCGCTGATATTTTTAACATTTCTTTTATTTTCCTCCGGACATTCTGTTACTTTAGGGCCATGAAGCTTTGCGTCTGCACGCTCTAACAATACATTTCACACAACAGAAGCTCCTCTGTGAGCACTCCCAACAGCCTCCAAGGCCATGGACAGGCTGTATAAACACAAGATATTCAGTCTGGCCTGCGATATTTTTGTAAAGCAGGTGCGTGCGAGGGGCAAACTCTGAACTCTATGGAAAGTCAGCAGGCTGCAGCAAGCGCTTTGAAACCAAACTAATGACAGAATGTGCGCTGTAAAGCTGAGGAATAGATGCCTTAGTGACTGGCTTTTGGTGCTCATAGAGTCGGTGCTTGAGCTGCTGCCTTTGTACCAGTCAATTAGAGGGCACATGAGAACTGTTAAGGAGTACTTAAGCTGCTCAGTCTCATTGTATGCTGGATAATTTCGTAAAAAACAGGCAGTGCTTAATTTGAGCCGGTGGGAGCCACCGGCACTTTTTGGGGGACCGGCAGTTATTTTTCTTATAAGGCATTCCGCAAGAGACCCCGGGAAAACACACAAACGAAAAATAAGAGAAGAAGGAAAACCTGTCACCAAGGGAGAAAGCAGGAACCTGTAAGACTGGGATAAAAGGGCAAATAGCGTCTGGCAGTGGATTAAATAGGCCTGAGGTGGAATCACGCAGCCTGGGTATTCGACGTGCTGACATTTAAAAGCATTGGCCGCAGGTTTCTCAGCAGTGCTTTTGGGCACCGACACTCGTGTTACAAATTAAGCACTGCACAGGTCTTAATGGTTCGCTGTTGGGCGCCATTGACTTTCACCAACATAACATATGTGAGCTCAGCTGGCTGTATGTTTATATTTAGTATGTCTGCGTCGGAAGTACCACTGGGTGTGACGTTAAAGCCATCCACCAAGCATATCTGTGCTGTGCAGGGTGTGTGAAATGTGTTGTGTAATGTGTTCGCTCGGAAGTTTGGTATCTTCGTTGAGAAACATAATGGAATGAATGCAGTTGTAAACCCTTCAAACAGCGTACATGATGCTTCCTTGCATGTTACATGTTTAGACTGTGATGGTCTTTATTAAAACAACTCAAGCACACAAGGCATTACCTGCGCTGCACAGGCCTGGATGACACTCTGGCACTGCCATATGGGCCGTCTTGATAAAGCCCCCATCTAGCAGCAACATTGTGCAGCTCTGTCAGCGTAACACTGGAGATTAAAACATAATTTCAGTGCCAAGTAACAATGTTGATAGTGGTGTCATGAAACATTTCATTTGAACCAGTAAAAGCACATAAAAAATATAATGTATCCTTAAGATGGATGCATCGGTGTTTAGTGGTCCCATTTCACGAGGGTGTCTTTGAGCGGGTTCTAGTTTATATGTCACCACCTCTAAGCATGCTGGGAACAGTAGGCTTATACCAATAGAGTGAACATTAAAACTACACGTTCCAGCGTGCTACTTACTAACTTCACTGTTAGCTGAAAGGCAGGAGTGGCCGAAAGTCACCCTCAAGACGTGGGGCAATCTGACAGCCCTGGAATAAGGGAGGGCTAGAAGGTAGCTGGGTATGACAATATAAAGTACGCATCCGAGGGATCTGTGCACCCCGGCCACCTGCAATGTCATCTGCTGAATCACAGCGATCACCAGAGATTGTGCAGCATTCACAGAGAAACGGGGCACTACCTGATCACAATGCACACATTTAACCGGACGTTTAAGAGCCAAAATATGATCATCCGGGGCAAACACGACTCGTGGGAGCAAAGAATCGCTTTAGTATATATACGATAAAACCTTCAAAAAGAGTAGGCGAGAAGCCATTAATCTCTGTTTCATGCTATTTAAGGACACTGGTGTTTTGTTCTGGAGGACGTGGTTACATCAAGTCTGAACGAGGGCGGCAACAGAGGAAGAAAGCCCGCGAATGGTGCACACGCGCAGTCCCTTTGTTTTCAATGATCGCGCCCGCGTCTGGGCACAATGATTGAAAACAGATGTGGCCCTTGCGCGTAACCACAAGCCTTAGACCGTGGGCGGTTACATTGGCTGGGAAAGGCGGGACATGAGCCCGCCTTTACCCACTTGCGTGCTGTCTTTTAAGGAAGACGCACGCAAAGGCCAATGGAATGTCAGGACTTCGAGCATGAGCTTGCTCTCTCGTGCACAAAGTGCCGATGAGCTTCAAGAGGTCGTTTCCCTATTGCAGCGCATGCACACTGCTATAGGCTCAACCTAAAAAGGAAGGTCTCGACCCCCTCTGTTGGTCTAATTTTCGTCCTATCTCTCTTTTAGCTGTGTTTTCTAAAATTTTGGACTGACGTATTAATACTCTACTCTCTTCCTATGTTACTACTCACAATTTGTTGCATTTTTCTCAGTCTGGCTTTAGATCTGGCCATATTACCGCATCTGCTCTTCTTGGGGTTACTGAACACCTCCGGCTACAACTTTACTCTGGAGGTACCTCTGCCCTCATCCTGCTGGATTTGAGCGCAGCTTTCGATACGGTGTCTCATTCCATTCTCAAAGACTCTGGAAAGGACCGTACCTTTCAGGTCTTTTCGAACAAAGTTAGGTCAAACACTCTAGCCTTAACCCCCTGAGTTCCTCAAGGCTCCATTTTGAGCCCGTTACTTTTCAATCCATATGTCCACCCTTTGGCCGACATTGCTGAGCAGTCGGGTTTGACTATATTTTCCTATGCCCACGATACCCAGATTGTTTTCTCCCTTTCTGCTGGCCAGCACCAAGATCCTTCTTTGTTGCAGCTTGGTTTGAGGAATGTTTCTTCGTGGCTGTCTAGTAACGCACTTAAGCTTAATAGCACCAAAACCGAGGTGCTCATTCTGGGTAATAACCCAGAGCTTTGGGGAATTAAAAATTAGCCTGATAATCTGGGCCCGGTACCTGCCTCTGTCCCTAAAGTCGAAAACCTGGGTTTTATCATTGATAAAAGGCTCTCCCTTAAGCCTCAGGTCTCCATTGTAGCAGCATCTTGCTTTGCTACTCAGGTGGATCAAAACATCCTCTGGTTAATTCCACCCCCAGTTCAGAGAACGGTTCTGCAGGCTTTGGTGATATCCAGACTGGACTACGGCAATGTGATGTGCCTGGGCGCTGACAAAGGCTCAATACATCGCTTACAGGTCATTCAAAATGCTGCTGCTCATCTTCTTTTCCATCTACACAGATATGCTTCTCTGTCTCCTCTGCTCCACTGGCTTGGTGTTAACAAGCGTATTGAGTTCAAGGCCCTATGTTAAATGTTTCGTACCAAATGTGACCTTGCTCTCTCTGGTTACACCTTATGTTCCGGGTCGACAGTTGAGATCTTCCAGCCTCTCACTGTTTTCAGTACCAAGATTTCGACTTGCCCGTATGAGAGGTCTTTCATTTGCCTGTCTTGGCCCCAGCTTTGGAATTCTCTGCCCTTAGGAACTGTCATTCCCTGTTATCTTTTTGTAAAGGCTTAAATACGTTTCTGTGTAGTGACTCTGCTTGATCTCTATGCTCCGTTTTGCCTGTTGCTTAATTTGGTTTCTGCCTCCACATGCTCTCAGCGCCGGGAAACCCTGTTGGGTAGCTGCGTGCTTTACAAGTGCAATAAATAAATAGGCGGGCAATTGAAGCAAGCCAGGCCATGGTGGATACATACGTTTGCATGATCGCCCACACTTCTGCCAACAGTTCTCTGACCTAGAAGGGTTCCATGTCCACTTCAAGCAGCTGCACCCCACTCTAGGCAACGCTACTCCACTCTACACAATGCCAATCTTTTCTACACAACTCCAGTCCACTCTATACAACGCTAATCTACTCTACACAACGTTAATCCACTGCACGCAACACCAATGCACTCCATTCAACTGCACTCCACGCAACTGCACTTCACACTACTCCACTCTACTGAACGCCAATCTATGCCATGCAATACCACTCCATGCAATACCACTCCATGCAACACCACTCCGCTCCAGTCAATGCCACTCCACTCAATACTACTCCGCACAACTGCACTCCATGCAACGCAATGCAACTCTGCACAGCCACACTCCCCACACTGCAACTCCACTCAACACAATTTCAATCCGCTCTACACAACACCACTGCCCTTTACACAGCGCCACTCCACACAATTCCACTCTGCAACGCTGCTCGACTCTACTCTACACCGCTCCCCACCACTCTACTCTGTGCCAATCTATGCAATGCTGCTCCATGCAATGCCTTGCTGCAACACGCAACGCCATGCTGCTCCATGCAATGCCACGCTGCTCCACGCAACACCACGCTGCTCCACGCAACGCCATGCTGCTCCACACAGCGCCACTCTGCTCCACGCAACGCCACTCTGCTCCACGCAATGCCACTCTGCTCCACGCAACGCCACTCTGCTCCACGCATGGCACAGGCATATCTCATGCAGTTATTTGTGAGTCAAGCATACTGTGAGTCATTGAAAATCTGGCTCTTCTAGAACTTCTGTTAACTTGTGCATAAGCCCTCTGCAAGTTAGCTTCAGTTAGCCCTAACCATCTTAATTGGATCTGGTTAGCAGATCTGGTTGCTGTCTGTCTGATCTCAGCATCGTATGTATAACATCGAAATCTAATTGCCCCCTATATGGTTGACAGCAGTTTGTTCAAGACTGTGGACTGTTTTGACAGAAATGTGCACATGCCAACTTAGTTGTCTAGGGTAAGGTTGCAAACACCAACTGCCCTCTCTGTAAACACATGGCCAATCGCTATACATCCAGCATGTAACATTAACACACTGAAATTGTAACACCTTCCTAAGCTATGCACATGATGAAGTGAGATGTATTAATTAATTGTCTTACTCTGTGATAGGACTTAAAGCCATAGCCCACTGACAAAGCCAACAAGGTCAACACCATCATATGTTGTTACTATTCCGATGAACGAGGACTCTGGTGCATGCTGGGCTGTTCTTTTTGGAGCAGAATCAATGCTGAGTGCCATGAGAATATTCATTGTCAATACTGGCACAGTGAGATAAAAACATGTACTGAATTGCTACCTAGAATAATTACCAGTGGCTGAAATGCATTCAAGTATTGATTTTTGTACATTTCATCACAGACATAGCGTACACTTTACTGTTTATAGATTTTGACATTACAAGTATTTTTATATCCACAGAGAGGAGATTCCTGAACACCTAAGATGAAGAGTAATGAAGAAAGTATGACAATACTTGAAAGCTATATTATACTCAAGAAGATCCAGAAATACTGGCAAGCAGTAATTTAAAATACAACAACTCGATAAAAGACTGAGACTCTCGTACATGAACAGACATATCCTGCAAGAAAATAAAGTGAAATCTGGCATCTTTAAGAGGCTGAGGCCATCCATGCTGTGGACCCAAAACATCCAAATAAATCGAAATCACAAAAAATACACTGGCACAACCCATCCAGTATGAAAACGTGTTGGATACCACCCTTTATCATAGATAATTATCAGGTAGTTACAACAATGCTCCCCTCTCCAACATGATAATATAAATGTGGTGACTTTGCGCTTCTACTTGAAAGTTCTTAACGTAGGTTGAAGACACAGCCCCTGATAGCAAGACCTTACATATGTTATCAGTCTTGGAAGAGTTCCAGTAACTATTCAACATTATTATTAACAACAGATGCACTGGAAATACTACACATATGTAGTGAATATTATAGTATAGTTAGTGGTTTAGAAACCACAATTGTTAGTCAGCAAACACATTAACATGATTTATGCCAAAATATAACTGACAACCAGACTCTAAGAAAAAAAAAACTCACAACGTAAGATAAGCTTTGGCTTCTCCTCAGTACTAAAGTAGCATCACTAGACATGCACAGGTGAAAACCCATGAGGACACAGTTAATGTGGCAATAGTGTTCATCAGCCATCACAACTAAGAATGAATTAACAAACAAAAAAATATATATAAAGGCGCTCTTTGCAAGAAGATTTTAACAACTCATCCCTACACTGCCACCAGTAACAACTCAACAGAAAGCTTATTCAGCTGTAATGGATTTAAGATGAATTTTTTATGAGTCATCTGCTCTGTGAGGCAAATATCAAACACATACAGCAGAAAACACAGACTCATACAGAGAAAATGGAAATAGCAAACCTTAAGAACCGTCAGCGAACCTGCACACTAGGAAAATCATACTCCTGCAGTGAAAATGGCAAGCGCTTTACTTTCTCAGAAAAACTAAAGAGCCATCAGCGAACAAACACAAGGGAAAAAACATATCCTTGCAGTGAATGTAGCAAACACTTTACTGATTTATCAAAACTTAAGATCCATCAGCGAACACACACAAGGGGAAAACCATACACATGCAGTGAATGCAGTAAGGGCTTCACTCGAGCATCAGAATTAACCCTCCATCTGCGATGGCATACAGGAGAAAAACCATACACTTGCCAAGAATGTGGAAAGAGCTTTAGTAAATCCTCGCATTTAAAGAGCCACCAACAGACACATACAGTGGAGAAACCCTATACATGCAATGAATGTGGAAAAAGTTTTTCTCGTCCATCAGCTGTAAAGTTCCACCAGCGATTGCACACAGGGGAAAAACCTTACACTTGCAGTGAATGTGGAAAGAGTTTTAGTAGATCTACGCATCTAAAGAGCCACGAGCTAACACACACAGGGGAAAAACCTTATGTATGCAGTGAATGTGGAAAGAGCTTTACTCATGCCTCATACCTAACCATCCATCTGCGGCGGCATACAGGAGAAAAACTATATTCTTGCAGTGAATGTGGAAAAAGCTTTACTCGTTCATCAAATCTAAAGAGCCACCAACGTATGCACACAGGGGAAAAACCTTTCAGTTGCAGTGAATGTGGAAAGAGCTTTAGTAGATCTACTTTTCTAAAGCTCCATCAGCGAACACACACTGGGGAAAAACCGTACACATGCAGTGAATGTGGAAAGGGCTTTGTTCAGTCATCACACCTAACCGTCCATCTGCGAAGGCATACAGGAGAAAAACCATACACTTGTAGTGAATGTGGAAAAAGGTTTAGTAAACCCGCACATCTAAGAATCCACCATTTGACACACACGGGGGAAAAACCATATACATGCAGTGAATGTGGTAAGAGGTTTACTGAAGCATCACACCTAGCAATCCATCTGCGACGGCATACAGGAGAAAAACCTTACACATGCAGTGAATGTGGAAAGAGCTTTATTGAAGCATCATACCTAACCATCCACCTGCGATGTCATACAGGAGTAAAACCGTACACTTGCATTGAATGTGGAAAGAGCTTTAGTACATCCAGAAATCTAAAAAGCCACCATCTAACGCACACCGGGGAAAAACCTCACAGATGCAGTGAATGTGGAAAGAGCTTTACTGAAGCATCAGCTCTGAAAATCCACCAGCGAATGCACACAGGGGAAAAACCTTACACTTGCAGTGAATGTGGAAAGAGCTTTACTAGCGCATCAACTATAAAGAACCACCAGCGAATGCACACCGGTGAAAAACCCTACACTTGCAGTGAATGTGGAAAGAGTTTTACTAGACCTACACATCTAAAGAGCCACCAGCTAACACACACAGGGGAAAAACCATAAATATGCAGTGAATGTGAAATGAGCTTTACTCGTTTATCAACTGTAAAGATCTATCAGCGCATGCATACACGAGAAATCATACACATGGAATGAATTTGGAAATGTCTTCACTGGAGCATCAATCCTAACCATCCATCTGCAAAGACGTGGGAGAAAGGCCATACACTTGCAGGGAATGTGGAAAGCGCTTTAGTAAATCCACATACCTAAAGACCCACCATCTAACACACACAGGAATAAACATACACATGCAGAGAATGTGGAAAAAGCTTTACTCAAGCATCAGGCCTAACAATCCGTCTCCAATGGCATAAAGAAGAAAATACACGAAAATGCTGTGAATGTTCAAAAAGCTTTAGTAATTCCATGTGTCTAAAGAGTCAGCAACTAACACATAAACATAAAAAAACACATGCAGTGGATGTGGAAAGAGCTTTATTCAAGCATCAGTGCTAACTATCCATCTATGAAGGCATACAGAAGAAAAACTATATAAATGCAGTGAAGGTGGAATGAGCTTTGCTATAACAACATACCTAAAATGCCACCAGTAATCACAGAAAAAACAGCATAAAATCTGTAGGATGTTTCAGTGATTCATAAACTGAACAAAACCCGAAAATCCTCAAATATAGTAAATAGAACAGCTTTTGTGATTTATCATTCCCAGTGGTCAGTTAGTGAACATACAAAAGCGAAAATAACATTCTATTGTAATGGATGCGAGAAGAGCTTCCATGCTTTTTTGCAACTACATGTGCATCGGCAAATATACACATAGGAAAACTCCTTCATAAGCTTTGAATAGGGTGTGTTTCAGGCTCTCATGAAATTATAAATCACTCAGCAACACATCCCCAAAACATGTTTGACTGTGGTAAATGTGGGAATGTTTCATTTACTTTTCAGCATATAAAGTTTTAACGTTTATGAAGAAACTGTCCATTTCAGGTAGCAGTCAATAATTGCACTTTCTAGCTTTGGAAAAAATATAATATGTTGAAACTACCCTTCCACTGTGGAAGTTGCCTTGTGTATGCTGTATGGAGAGATTTCTTTTTGATCCATTTATGGAATATATTGGTAACCTTTGACATTGTTGACCATGAGGCGCATTTGTCTATTCCATTCATGCACATGGAGTTGATGGATGCCCTAAAGATTTATATAAGTATTAAGGTCCAGTTATCTTTAAATGTATATCTGTTCTTTTTTTGTAGGATAATAATAGGTAGCCATGTATTATGGCAGCATATTTCCACCACAGGGTACTGATGAGATCATAAACCACAAGGCCAAAGGTCATGTGGTTTGTTAATTATCACCAGATGCTTTAGATGGGAATGTAGGGTCATGTCATAAATATAAGCTTGTTTGTATTTTTTATATTACATGATTATTTTGTGGCATTTGTTTTGAAAAATGTATTGTTTTTCAAATGGGAATGTTTACTTACAATTGTAAGTGAAGTCTGCATAACGGTGAGATTGTTCATGCTGTTTTTCACATTTATTTATTAAAATAAGAATGGTCAGGATTCAAATATTAAATCATCAAAACACAATAGTAAAGGTCTGTAGACTGGTTTGAGGCTAGCCATTTGCAGATAAAACCCATATTTCATAGAGACCCATGAAATGTCTCCAGAACCCCATGAGGTCAGCATAAGAGCATATTACAAGATTACCTGCTATGTGTTTTTTCTGCTATTAAAGTATGATATAATTTCATCACTCTGATCTGGTAATTATGTATGCTTGTAAATAGAACAGTACAATGTGTTGTGGATAGGATGCATCAATCTTTTTTATGTATATTGGTTTTTCTTGTTTTTAGTAATTTTGATGTGTAGGGTGACCAGATGACACCATCTCGCAAGAACTTTTGAAGTCATAGACTTTCTTTTAAGAATCTTTTTTATGAGGTCTGTTAGTTTTCTATTGAATAAGAACCTTGATTGCAATACCTGCAATGCACTAATATAGTAAATGAAATCCAGACCTGTCATGCAGCATCCACATGGCATTGATTCATCTTGCCATCCTCATGGTGTCCTAATATTTATAGTTAATAGAAAAAAATTGTGAATGCATTTTTTTACTTTTTAAAAATGTTTGATTTAACTTACTGTTGGTAACCTTGTCATATCTGTAAATACCAATCCAGATTAAAACATTTTTCTGAACTTTGCACACAGATTACACTTTAGCATAAATACTGTCTTCTCTTTGCTTTATTGGGCAAATTTGCTAAAACGATTTTATGTTACTACATTTTTCCCTTATTCGACAGCAATCTTTACTTTCATAGCACTCTATCTGTAGAGCATACTTGGGCACAAGACACATGCATTTCCTTTATTTCTGATAAACTCCGGGAGAAGCAGTGTTAGCTTCCCAACTTCAACAGATTGGATTGTATCCAACTGACGTGGGATGGGATAAGTAAATTAAACTTATCTTTAGAAAAGAACATGCTATGGAAAGCTGTGGATAATTTCTGCCACTTTCTAAGCATTCTCCACTTTCTTGAAAAACACTTAACCTACTATGGAAGCATGCATCATTCACACCATTAACTTCCATTTTAACATTATACAGTCTACTCTCAGTTCACATTGAATTGTATGCCCCAAATGAGCTCTTTCTAACTCAGCCACACTGGAGAGCGTGACTCTCTGGAAGGTGGTTCTGTGGAAGGCCCAATATGAGGTGCAAATACTTTCTTTTTGTTTCATTGTATTTATTTGATTAAGAAAGCTGTGTTATATGGCAAATATTTCATGGTGATTATGACTTTGTTTTGAAATGTACTCTAAACAAAAAGTCCTAATCTTGCAAATATATAAAACAGTATATATGTTGATGCACAGAATGTAATATGTTGTGATATGTTGTGTATGTTGGAAGGGGGCATGAGTTTCAAGTAGGGAAATCTGAAGTTAGTCATCCATCAACAAAATTAATAACTAGCAAATTACGCTCAGCAGCTTTGCACTGTGTGATTTTTCATGTGGTATGCTCATGTGGATTAGTTATTGGCAAAGGTATTTAATTATAACTAAAGTACAAGGAGTTAAATTAGTGCAGTGGTGGGTGCCGGAGAGCTGCTGCCCAAAGTGACCACACTGCAGTAAGCTCCTGAAGCCAGATACTAAAATCCACCTCCCTCCATCCTACAACTAACATGTTCAAAAACACCAAACAACAGCATAGCTAAATAGTGTGCCGTCTGCTGATTCTGGAGAGCAGTAAATCTGCTACCCTGGACAGACAGGTTGGCCTGGATCATCGCTGTCTCAGGTCCCATTGTGACTGATGCCTGTGCTTAGGCCAAGGAGGGTACTTGGCATGACCGCAGAGATCAGCAGAGTATCGTATGCCTCGAGAAAGACCTGCAGCGGTCGCTCATGCTGGTCGTAATGTCGGCCATTCGGCAGCAATACCCCTCCATGTGGGTTCCAGCAGAGGAGGGGTGTTAGAAAGGGGGTTTCTTGTTGGCAGAATATGCACCCTGTCCAAGCAGGAACCACAATCCTAGTCAGGGGGAGTCCCTACACAATCTGAATTATCCTGTGCTCACCCTTGGTAGCTTGGCACATAGCAGTCAGGCTTAACTTAGGAGGCAATGTGTAAAATATTTGTGCAACACTTAAACAGTAGTGACAACACGACAAAAAGACTCCACAACAGTTCAGAAAAACGAAAGTATGATTTTATTAATAAAACAAGACAAAAATGATGAAACTCCAATATGTCGAAGTTGAGATGTGAATTTGAAAGGAATAAATGTCAAAATAGCGCTTAGAAGCATGTAGTGCTTAGAGGGTTAGTTGGTCGTGCCTGACTGGAACAAAGTATAAAGTTCATCCAACCATGATGGAAGGCGGGTGGGATACAGGGACCCACTTAGGCATGCTGAATAAAAGTACCTTGATGTATGTCAATAGATACAGAGTGTAGTCAAGCGATGCTTTGGTGATCCCCGATGCCACTGCGGTGAATGGGATGAGGGCTGTGAGCTAAGCATTGGTCCCGGAATATGGTGTGTCCGAGTGCGATGCTGCGGCTCTGAGTGTGATTCGCCAATCCGATTCCAGAGACATCAGGTGGTATATCGATAAAGCTGCAGCAGACACGTAGGTCCACGTCCAAAGATCCAGGACTGCGCTGGCACCTCTTGGCAGGACAGACTCACCAGCACAGGACAGACTCACCAGCAGATGAGCCCAAGGGCTGGAAATGAAGAGTTCTAAGTCTTTTGTTTTCCTGATACCTAGGCAACAGGAGGAGAGCTATTGGAGACACTCTGGGTTGAAGTGATGCAGGTCCAGTCTTTTTCACCAAGGCAGAGAGAGTGCAACAGCAGGGCAACACAGCACGGCAAACAGCAGATCCAGCAGAGTAGAAGTACTTAAACAGCACAGCGGTTCTTCTTCTTCCTGGCAAAGTGGTCACAGGTCCAGAAGTGTACTGAATTGGTAGGGTCAGAGACCCAATACTTATACCCAAATGTGGCTTTGAAGTGGGGCCTTGAAATGAGCTGGTCGCCCCTTTCTTCTCAGCCCTATCTTCAGACTAGCTGGGGGGGGGGGTTAAATCAGCCCTTTGAGTGGGGTCAGGCCTCTACTTATTGAAGTGTATCGGCCCCTCCCTCTCTTCCTGCACAGGAAGTCATCAGAATGCAGATGTATGTAGATGGGTACTCCAACACACATTTCCTTTCTGTGTTTGTGACTGTCTAGAGGAAATGGACAAAGCGTAGCTGTCACCCACCCCAGATGTATGTTGGAGACGGGCTGTAAGGCACACAGAGCAGTAAGAGCCGAGAAAAGTGTTATTCATAAAATAGTAATGTTAAAGCCAACTTTACCAGTAAAGAGTATTTCTTATAACCATTCCTAAGATATGAAATCTAATGTAGCTACTCCTTTCTGATCAGAAATTACAGCCTTAAAGTATATTAAGGAATTCCCAATAACAACCTATGATAGGAGTAGGCCTCACAGTAGTGAAAAACAAGTTCAGCGGTTTGTTACTACAAAGACATGCAAACCATAAAGGTACATGTCCTACCTTGCACAGCACCCTGCCCTTAGGGCTACCTAGGGCCTAACGTAGGGGTGACTTCGGTGTAATAAAAGTTTTAAGGCTTCGTAAGTAGCTTTAAATGTGAAGTGGCATTAAACGGCACACACTGGTCCTGCAATGGCAGGCCTGAGACATGTTTATGAGGCCACTTATGTGGGCGGCACAATCAGTGCTGCAGGCCCACTATTCACATTTAATACACAGGCCCAACGCACATTAGGTGCACTTTACTAGGGACTGATAAGTAAATTAAATTAGCCAATTGAGGATGAACCAATATTACCATGTTTAGGGTAGACTTATAAGTAAATTAAATTAGCCAATTGAGGATAAACCAATATTACCATGTTTAGGGTAGAGCGTACAAGTACTTTAGCTCTGTTTAGCAGTTGTAAATTCAACAGAGGATGCCAGCAAAAACAAGGTCACAAACAGGGGAGGAGGAAGGTAAGGGGATCCTTCAGAGAGGGTAATTTTCCAACAAGATGCCATTTTTGAGTGGTATGCACTGGTGACTGCCTGATCGGGCCTGGAAGAACTTGTGGATGGACTGCATTGGTCTCCTGGGTATTGGGCCGTCCCACCATCATCATCTGACCTATAATGACGTGCCCATTTGAAGGTGGTAAACAAAATGCATGAAAACACAGCTACAAAAAGCCAACGAGGGAGGACTGTGCTATCACTGGGGACTACTGTGTCCAAGTAAGGTGTGGTGTGACAATTCCAGCATGCTCATTGGGAGCCCCAATTCATGCTGTGTATCACAAAACTGAATTCCAACATCAGCATATTTGCGTCTCTCCGCTTGCAATTGCTAATTAATACAATTACCTACTTTACCTGACAGATTAACAGTGGACTGTGGCCCTGTGTCCACCGCATTGAGGCTTGAGTAGGAGGACCAGCTGTAGGCTGCAGGGATTATAATACACCTAGGCGAAAGCGAGATCGAACTGCTGAACCCAATGTTGACACACTCTTTTCAGTTGTCTTTAGCACCAATATCAACTAAGAGACTCAGTGCCTGGTTACGAGTGGGTCGGTTAATTCTGACCCATTTGTGAACTCCTGTTTATGCATTGGTTGGAATTATGAGCTTAATGCTATATAACACATCCAATAATAAAGAAATGTGTTAAATTCCTCAAGCTTTGTTAAATTTCAGCATGTCAAACCTGTGAAATTTAACAGGAATTATGTACGTTATCGTGCCAGGTGGATTGTGGTGCATTAAACACCAAAATCCAAATGTTATTCTCCACCAACTCATAATAGGTGCTGGTTATCGCTTTTTTCAGATTTCTTGATTGTGGAGCATGTGCATTCAGTGCTTATGCTGAACCAACCTCCAGGTGCTCCACCGTGTGCCACTATTGTGCCACTATTGTGCGCCTCTTAAGCTATCATGACAGGGGCCCTGCACTTCCCATGGCCCAAGGAAGGAAGGATCTCCTATACCAGAACTACCCAAAATGATTTGCTGACTTCACTCTTTCCGCAACACCTAATATGTAAAATTGCAACTCTGTGCATGATCACATGTGGCAGAGACAATAGGATAGTTTTGATATAATGTTGAGTTGCAATCATTTGTTGGTTGTTTCCTATCCACTTAGATTGACTCCAGGGCTGCAGAAAAAGGCATAGGGCTGCAGTAACAGGAAACACTCAAGGATAAACGCCTTTTGGTACTTTCATGTGGCTTTCTTGGGTGATTTAGATAGTTCACGAACCATTTGGAGGTAAGGGGAAGGATGATATGGGCATTTTTAAGTTTTATTAACTGAACTGAACATGCCATAGCAGATTGTGAAACATGCCACACTATCGACATGAGATTACAACACTTGTACTGGTATCCATACTTCCCCCGCCAATGATAGTGCAGTCTGCGAAACAGTACCTTACAATTCATATAAAGCTCATCTCATGGAATGTAATAGGGTTTATCTGATTGAGACTTCTAGCTGCAGATTCCTTACCGTGGAATATTCCTCAGACATCACACTGGACCCGGAAGTGAAATGTAATAGGGTTTATCTGATTGAGACTTCTAGCTGCAGATTCCTTATCGTGGAATATTCCTCAGGCGTCACACTGGACCCGGAAGTTTTTCTAGCAATACCTCTGCATACAGTATGTGGCACCGATTGGCTCCACGTTGGCCGGAAGTGTACTGCGCAGTGCCTATAAAAGTGCCACCCCAGCACATTGATCTCAGATCTTTTCTTTCTGCAACAGCCTCTCCAACTATGGAGAGTTACATCTGTCCACCTATTTTCATCATTTTGTCAACCATTTCTTTTTTTACTTTGTCTCCCACTGTGTGCATGAATGTCTACCAAACATCTGGTGGGTTATAAGCCTTTTGGACTGTCTGTGATAGACCCCCACCTGGTTTGCCTTTGGTGCTTTGATCGGAACATGACTCCAAGACTTGTGAGGATTGCTGACCATGGACCCTAAAGCACTGAGGGAGCGTTCCTTGAAGCTCCTGGTCATTTGATGCCAGTTTCCTCCACGATGTTCCTGGACACGAGGAAGGTCACTGGGCCATCTACGGAACTGTTTCAGGCACTCCTCATCACGATCGAAGTCGTCAGGTTAGTCCCACAACAAGTCTAAAAAGTCAAAGAAGGGGCGTGGCCAAGATGGTGGAGGGAGCTGATGAAAACATTGGTCCCTCCGCTCCGGCAAACCTCCGTGTACCCCCGGCACCCATGCTCACGAGGGGTGAATATAAAGTCTTGCCGTCCCTGGGAACACTTGTGCAGAATCAGGCACGCAGGGCAGTGCCCATCCAGAGCACAAGCGACGGACCCCGGAGGTCCAAGGGAGCGGAGCAGACTGCATTGGCAGGCGGCGGGCAGGGAGTTGTGCCCGATCCAGGTGAGAGGAGTGAGCTGCGGCGTGTGACCCTCTGCCCACACAGGAAAACGCCGAGAGGAGCAGCCTTGATAGGTGGCCAGAAGCCGTGGAAGGGCTCCTGCAACAGATGTGTCCCGGCTGATCGGACCCGGAATAAAACGGGATAAGCCCCCTCTGCCTCAGCTTCAATATCCCCTGTGCAACCACACCACACCCATGGACAGGGCTAACTGGAGGCCCCAAGGCAATTGGGAAGCCCATGAACTCACTCGGGGGTACCGAGGCCTGGAGAACAAAGCACTTGTGCGATGCCGGCCGTGGGCTGAAATGGCGGTGAGACCCGCCGGCACTGGGGCAGTGGCCGCTTGACCAGGAGGGCTGTGAGGCCAAAGAGGACAGCAGGGGTGGGAGGCACCCCACAGAGATTCACATACCCTTTTGGGCTACCCGGACACAGACAGTAAGCACGCAGGGCGGCGCCCGCCTGGTGGATGAGTGGCATGCCCCGGCAGTGCTGGTGGCAGGGACTGGTTTGCCCCAGTTGGTCAAGGGCTGAAGAGGACGGCAGGTGTCTGAGGCGCCCCTCCTAGAGTATGCTGTGGACCAACATATGGAGGAGACCACTGAGGCCTACACAAGTCTGGCCCAAGCACATCAGGCTGAACTTTGCAAGCATATAGCCAAGGCCTATGCTAAGGGGCACACAGCCAGCTCCCCTCGACTAGATAGAGTTCACTGAGTGGGCCCGCCCAGAGAGGTGAACCTGCCCCCCCCTGGATATCCTGGCATGTGTGCACAGCTTCTCCTTGAAGGAACGTATCCTCCATAGGGACAGACACGCCATCCCAGACACTTCTGCTGCCACCCACTTCAACTGCTCCAGGACCTCTTAGTTATCATGCTGCAGAAGCGGAGAGAGTTTTGCGGAGAGAGTTTCGCTCAGTGATTGCCTTCCTCCAAGAACTTAACACCACGTATTCCAGGGGTCTTCCTTTTCGTTTGGTCTTTACCTGGGAAGGAATAACCCACCAACTGTACTCCATTAGAGCAGCCTGTGATCTTCTCCATATTAAACCACCGAAGGGGCCTGTGGGGAATGTGGTGAGATCAGGAACCAGGACCAGTCGACGGTCCCGGTAGAGACAGACATCCCTGGGCAGAGGTCTCTCTAGGCCGGACTCAGCCACGATGGCACAGGAGAGAAAGGCAGTGCTCGAGAGTTTAGTTTTAGAGACCTGGCACAAGGAAACACTGACTGGGATGTCAAAGTTGAAACTCAATCAATGCATTGGGAGCAAGACAGATGCTATCCGTTGCTGAGAGGGGGAGGGACCCCCATGGAAGCTAATGGCCACCACAGACCCCATCTTCGGTTTTTCTCCGGGAATGGCTTGGCTTGACCAGGACATCCCGCCCCTTCCTGAGACTATGCTCTGGTTTCTTCTTCAAATGTTTTTGTTTGTTATGTACTAAACTGCAACACCACGGAAGGTATCAGAGTCTGGGAAACTAGTGCCTAATATGCAGAAGCCCTAACACCTCAGGGGTTCATCCCACACCGTAGTACAGCTCGCAGGACAAAGAAATCAATGAAGGGCCATTAGCTGGACAGCACACCCACACTATGGCGTTGGGTGATTTTCTGAATGTGATCTCCCTAAATGAAAAGGGGCTTAATAACCTGGTCAAGCGGAGGGCCGTTCTTCCATACTTAGAACACTCTGGCACAGACATCTGTCTCCTTTGGGAGACTCAACTCCTAGTGAAAGATTCCCATAGGCTTCAATCCAAGGCGTTCCCACATCAATTCCTTCCTTCCACAGGAGGTAAGACAGCTTGGGTGGCAATATTAATTTCCCGTAAATTTCTGGGATCGATTGGCCCTAAACTAATCGAGCTCAAGGGCCATCTACTAGTATATCAAAGACAACTGGGCACTCAGACACTCACCTTGGCCTCCCTGTGCTCACCTAATGAGGGTCAGGAACATTTAATCTGTGCTGCACTAGAAGAGGCCCTCGCATCCCAAGACCGTAACATTGTACTCAGCAACAACATGGACCACTCGGTCCTCAGAGAGGGTGTGGTAGGGGCCCTTTCGGATGAAGGATTTGCCTGGTTGAGTGAGGTGGGGTTGATTAATCTCTGGAGGGCATTCCATCCCCACACCCGAGATTACACATTTTTTTCACATGCCCATATATCACATGCTCATTTAGATTACTTTCTTGGGACCCATGGCCTCCAGCGGTCGGTGGAGATTGCGTTCGGTGGAGATTGAAACAAGATCACTCTCTGACCACTCAGAGCTCCTACTCGAGATACACAATCCTCAACTGAGAGAAAGGCGGCGGCAATGAAGACTCCGGGAAACATTGCTGCAAAGACTGAAGGTGGTCACGCAGATCAACAAAGCCATCAGGGATTATATAGACCTTAATGATACCCCCGACATCCCTGCAGCCACTTTTTGGGATGCTCTGAAGGCGGTCATCAGGGGGAGTTTAGAGCTCTCTCAGCGGTCAAAAACCACCAACGAAAGATCAAAAGGGTGGCGCTCCAGAAGTAGGTCAGAGAACTAGAACACATTCATCACCACACCGAAGCCCCCAGGATATGGCGCCAGCTGGAGGCTACACGGAAACAATTCGCGAGCCTAGACCTAAACAGCGCTCAATACTCACTCCTCCGCCTAAAACACTCCTTCTATGTGAATGGGAATAAATGTGGCAGGCTCCTCGCAACCAAGCTCCGAGACCAAAGACAGTCCAACAGAGTGAACTCCCTCCTTTCCTGAGTAGGAGACCTCGTAGAAGGCAACGCTCACATAGCGACCCACTTTAGAGAATATTATGCAACCCTGTACTCAGAGCAGCCTATCCCCCAATAAGCTCCTCTGCGCTATCTCCGCACCGTGGCTACAACCCGCTTGTCTGACGCCCAGGCGGCCCCCCTTGACGATCATATTCGAGGAGGTAATCTCAGCCATTTCTAGGTAGAAAGCCTTGAAATCTTCAGGTCCGGACGGCTTCTCTTCGGGTTTTTATAAAGCCTTCTGCCCGGAGTTAGCCCTAATCCTCACGCGGCTATCGCAAATAGGGCCACTCTCCCACCCTCGATGCACAAAGCCACCATAGTTGTAATCCCCAAACCTAGGAAGGACAGACGCTCATGCACCAATTATCGCCCCGTCTCACTCTTAAACATGGACACAAAGTTGTTTACGGGAATTCTGGCAGCCCGCCTTAATCCTTTTATGCAGTGCCTGATAGGTCTGTGTGTTTTCTGCATTTTTTTTTGTTTTTGTTTTTGTTTTTTTGCATTTGATAGGTCTGGGCAAGCGGGTTTTGTCACGTATAGACAATGCGCGTACAATACCAAAAGGTTCTTACACATTATTGATAAAGCTCATGCTAGGGAGGAGTCTAGCATGTCGCTTTCGGCCGACGCGGAGAAAGCTTTTAACCAGGCCACTGGCTCTTCCTGGAAGCGACACTGGTGCACTTCTGGCTAGAGGAATGATTTTTATCCTGGGTCCTAAGTGGCTATGGGTCCCCAGTGGCCTCGGTGTGAGTGAAAGGACACAATTCCGAGAGCTTCCCAATATGTTGGGGCTCAAAGCAGGGCTGCCCTCTCTCACCTCCCCTCTTCGCTCTCTATATTGAACCCTTCGTGCAGGGAGTGAGAGACCACCCCGGGATTAGGGAAATTCCTCTCAGCGGGGAGGTGCACCGGGTCAGTTTATATACTGATGATATAATGGTCATGCTAGATAACCCCCACAAGAGTCTACCCCATTTTCTAAAAGAGTTGGAGGAGTTAAGGGAGGTGTCTGGGATCCGTATGAACCTCCACAAATCCCAAGCTCTCAAAACTTCAGTTCCCCCTCTCATAGTTGACACCTTGAAATGGGCCTATATGATTAGCTGGGTGACCGAGTCCATCCTTTACTTGGGAGTCCAGTTGGGCCTGACCCTGGAGCGAACTAATGTCCTTAACTAACGACAAATGACAAAACGAGTACGCACCGAGCTGGATCAATGGTGGCACTACCCACTCTCCCTGCTGGGCAGCGTTGCAGCCTTTAAGATGGCCACCCTGCCCAGAATACTCTTCCTATTCCAGGCTCTGCCTTTAACTCTCTCGCCTGGTATAATCGTGGCCTGGCAGGCTATGCTCCACCACTTTGTCTGAGTGGGCAGGATGAGCAAGGAGCTAGGTTAGCTCCCTTCAACGGAGGGTGGACTCAGAATACCTTGTTTACGCCGATATTGTCAGGCAGCCCAGCTTCGATAATTAATTGAGGGGTCTAGAGCAGAGTCGGAGAAACACTTGCTTTTTATGGACAGGGCCCTAGCCGGTACCTCATTGGAGAAGTTTCCTTCCTTCAGTGTCCGCATCGGGCCCCCAGCCTCTATATCTCCCCAGTCACAAGCTCCCGCCTGAGGGTGTGGGTCTGGTGCACCCACAGAGGACGTTTGACTTCCATTCCTTTTCCTCTGACCCTGGTCGACAATAACCCCACTTTCACACCTAGGACTGCGCCTTCGTTTCGAGTGTGGCAGGGAGTAGCTTGCAGAGCGACAGGGATTTATTTTTAATCTGGATGGCCCTATCCGCTTTGACACCATCGAGAAGAATTACTCCATCCCCGAGGACAAACGGTTCCGATACCTCCGAATTGGACACTGGTTACTGCACCCATCAGTGCGGGGCGGAGCAGAGTGAACATTGACCCCTTATGAGAAATGGCTCCTCGGCAAACACTCAAACGCCTCATCTCAGAACTATGTGTTCTTCTCTGACCCACACAGACTGAGGACAAATGTCCAGCCCAACGACGCTGGGAAACAGAATTAGGACGCCAACTCTCCCAGAAGGAGTACTGTACATGACACACAGGGTCTGCAAACAGCCAGTGTATATATCAGGACCCCCTGCTACTGATCTCAATCCCCAGGGCAGGGAAAATAGAATTGCACAAACAATTCCCTAGGCAACTCTATATTTACTTAGCATTATATAAAATAATTTCTAATACATTCTAAAGAAGGTCAAGTGTACAAATAAGGACAAACCTAAACTATTATTTTATTCTATAAAAATATCAGTAAAATCAATGAAATGCAGTGTCTGTGCAATTACATGACAAGTTAAAAACAGTATAATTCATGACAGAACTGTTTCTCTTCTAGATAAACAATCCATGTTCAAGTGTTGATTATACAAGTTCAAAATACACATATAATCTGATACTATTTGATAGTTTAGATGCAACTTTTACAATGGTAAAGGCACATCAAATGGTGGATACAAATAGTTTTTTCATCCATTAATACAGTGAACAATCAAATATATCAATGAGTACATCTGTTCTGAGAGACAGAAAAGTGGCTTTAATCATGGAGGAAACTTCGTGGGATCGAGTCGACGTGCATTTCAGCGACCCAAGCTCCTTCATCAGGAAAGCCACAAATGTATCATACCAAATGCTACATACCAATTGACAAGAGTAAAGATGTAAATGGGGCCCACTTGATTACTTCCTCTGAGATAAAAAAAAAAACAAGCAAAATGTTGTCAAGATCAAAGGAGATTAAGAAAAATGCAAAGTGATCTATAGAAAGGCAAATCTAATGTTGTCTGAAAGTTGAACCGGGCAAGATCTTGAAACCAGAATTGCATCTAAAAAGAAATCTGTTTCTCCTATTGCTTTCCTCAAATGTACAGAGAAGATTTACTGTAGACTGAGGACGTATAATATTCCACTTTGTTTCTATATACATTGATATGGGTGAAAAACATCACTGTCATATGGTCTTTAACGGTTGTCAACTGCTTGAAAACGGCGAGACCTGACCATATGAACCAATGGCAATTGGAAGACATAATGAATAACTTGTAGAAAAGGTGGGACCTTTGGAAGGTGTTTGGACAAAATATTGTTTTAAAAATATCAGTAGACAGAAATATTGGAAATTAAATACCATGACACACACATTTCTTTTTATTGGGGAGTCTTTTTATAGCGCGAACTAGACCCAACGGTAACGGAGCGCTTTACATGAACACCAGTTGCGTTACAGACAGATACATTTATTTTTGTTAGGCACGGGGACATTAAGGGATTTGCCCAGAATCACAGGATTTTGAGCGTCCCTGGCGAGACTTGAACTCGTTTCCACAACTCCAAAGTTGACCGCTCTCTCCACAAATATTGTGATGCACAAATATAGTTGACATGAATATCGTTTGTTAAGGTAAGTAATATTGTTTTAAATAGTATTGATGTTGTAAATAAAGTTTTCACTCATATAATGGTTAGAATATGTTTTTTAAATTATTATAATGTGTTGAAGTTGATATATTAATTTTATGTTTTACTATTCTTTATATGTTACTAATATTTTTTTAAATATAGCTTGTAATTTGAAAGTGGTTTACATTTTTTTATTTAACCTGTAGCATTGTAGCAGGTTGTAGAGATTATAGGTAAATAGGGCAGAAAGTTAATTTCGTAATAATTAATTACAATTATTTAATACATGGTATTTAATTATATGCTTGATATTTATTATGTAAATTATGTAATATTGATTTATTTTTACTGTATGTTATTAGTGTGCTGTTAGGTTTGTAGGGGGAAAAGTGGGAAGTTAATTAATAATCAAGTAATACTTGATTAAAAACTTACAATTAATTGTTAAATAATTATTTAATTTATTTTCAATTATGTAGTTCATGGAATACTCATTTATTTAACTTATATTTTAGTTGAGGGCTGCTAGGGCTTGTAGTGGTGTAGGGTGGGAAGATAATTAAGTAATAATTAACAATGTATTATTGTTAATTAATTAATTGATTGATTCTTAATTATGTATAAAAGATGGAATACTGGTTTATTTAACCTATATTTTATTTGTGGAATGTTAGGTTTGTAGGGATATAGGATGGGAAGTTAATTAAGTTCTAATGAAATAACTATTAATTATTATTTGTAAATTAATTATTTAATTGAATTGGATATATGTAAATTGTGGAATGCTCATTTATTTAAAATGTTTTTTTTTGCGGGATGGTAGGTTTCAAGGAGTCTAGGGAAGGAAGTTAATTAAGTAATAATTAATTAACAATACATTATCAATTGTGAATTATTTAATTTATTTTAAATATGTATGTTATGGAATAGTTGTTTTGGTTATATTTTAGGTGCAGGCTGCTAGATTTGTTGGGGTACAAGGTGGGAAGTAAATTAATTAATATTTGAATATCATTTATTTATTAATTGATAATTACCTTTTTATGGAATAGTTATTATGTAAATGAAGTGGGGTTTTTTAATACATATATTTGTATTTAATATTTTTTATGTTAAGAGTTTAATATTTTTTCTACATTCATGGGGTTATTCATATATGTAATGTGTTAAAAGTGAAGTCATTTACTTACTCCTGCTTAGACTGCAGTAAAATTAATCTGTTCACAGTTCAGCTATTTTGCCACTGTTGCACAGACTGGTGTGGGAATTGTAAATTGTATCCCTCCAAAGCCCAACACTTTCCCTACTGTTGCGCTGTTTGGAGTGGGAATAGTAAATTGCCTCGGAATGCCTTGCATGCATTCAGCAGAGCTGAACCGCACATGACACAAAAATTGCCCCCAAAGATGCTGCTGTGTGCCAAGAACCCATCATGATGGCGACCGAGCAGGGCAGGAAAAATGCAGCCATGCCCGATGGTGCCTGTAAGGTAAGGGTAAAACCCTTACAGTAACAGTCAGCGGATTGAAAGAAGCCGTAGACTCAGAAGATTTCAATCACCGAAAAATCCAAGCAAATGCTGTCAGCACACATCACATTTGCTGGAACCATAAGCCACAACAATCCTTAACAAAAGCCATGGCAAGATCTGATAAAGCAGTGTTTATATGACAGAAGAGCTATATCCTTTACAATAACTATAAAATGAAAAAGAATCTGACCAGAAGTATTCAAGTTTGACCACTGAGAGTGAGTTACATGTCCTTGATCACTTCATCAGAGAAAAGATTGCTCATTGTGAAAAATAATAAAAACCCTCTCCTTCAGCAAGTACTTCTTTTTGTAACAACTTTGTTTTTAGGGGTTAACAAAGGTTTGCAAGGTATGCATAAACATCTAGATTATTACACCTACATCAGTTGCATTTATATCATGAGACAATAACAGTGCTAAGTATGCATTCTCAACATGATACTGTTTTACAATCGCTAAAACATGCATACATTTAGGAAAGGTGCAAGAATTGGTCAATGGACTACAACATCTTTTTGAAGGTCTGTATGTGGGCGAGACAACTCAAAAATGCCTGAGCTGCATTTATCTGGGACACGTCCATTGTGCTGCCCCACACCCGATTCTCCCTTTTCATGTATGTCACAAAGGTGTGCCATGTCGAGTCAAATTTGTGCATCTGGTCGTGGATCATTGCAGGCAGTTTTCCCCATTGCGTAAATGGACTGTACCTTCCCCTACCACATCTTGAGAGTAGGGGTGTTTGGCAATTTCCACATCTGGGCTATGGTGAGGTGGGTTGCTCTTAAAAGATGGGGGATCAGCTTCCCTAGTGGAGTGGTCATGGGGTATGGGCACTGGGCGCCTGAATGGCTTAGTAATATCAGCAATGGCTCTTGGGGGAGGGTAGTATTTGTCATGATGTGTATAAGTGTGAGGATTTCCCGCTAGAACTGTTGGACAAGAGGACGTGACCACCATGCATGTAATGCTCCCCACATCCCTTATAACACCTGTACAGACTACCACACATCTTGTGTAGCCTAATGGGGGTGAGATACCACTGTATAAGTATTTTGTAGGTGGTCTGTTTGTAGTCTATATAGATAGAGGACTTTGCAGCTTTTTGCCAGATTGTTTTCCAGTTGTCGTCTGGAATTTCGGTGGCCGACTCTCTCTCCTATTTGGTAACTTAAGGGTACTTCTTATGGGGACGAAGTTCTAATATGGTCATCTAAAGCAAGGTAATTCCCCGCGTCTCATGTTGTTGCAGAAGAGAGAATCACCATGTGTCTCCTCCCTACAGAGTTCATCTCGAAAGCGCCTTTCCCCCACCCAGTGCAATGCTTGTGTTAATCTGAAGGCATCCATTCTGCCCAACGTTTTCTTATATTCTAAACAGAATGTCCCTTGGTTGGATGTAAACTCATGAAAGTACTCTTTCAGAAGAGGCGGGTCCCCTTATTCCACACTCGGAACCCTGAATCTGTCATTCCAGGAGAAAGTCCGGCTTATTGGCCAACTGGGAAAGGCGGAAGTGAGAGGAAGGGATTGTCTTTTTGTGATGTAGCGATCGCCAATGGTCCAATAGTTTCGTTGCTGTAAGAAGTAGGTCCGGGGATCTTGTTTGGAGCGAGGATGGGAGCCGTAATAAATACTTAAGTAGAATTGTGGAGAAGGACTGCTGAACCTGTACCCAAGGCTTGAGGTCGGGTCATGGTTCCAATCTGAGGCAAGGCGTACCTACGCTGCATGTATTTAGGCGTTATTTAGGGAAGCTCAGCTCTCCCTCCAATGTAGCGCGTGCAAGAGTTGAAAAAGTCACTCTGGGGGGATTGCCTTGCCATATAAATTCCAGCATGTTTTGCCAGACCTGTTTTAGCGTTGGCCCTGCTATAGTGAAGGGTAGTGTTTGTAATGTATAGAGCAACCGGAGAATGAAGTTCATTTTCAGGCAGTTTAATCTGCCCATCCAAGCGATCTCAAATTTGCCCCATCCGTAAAGATTTAAATATAGCTGAAATTAGTGGATGAATGTTGCTGTCATATAATGCCTACGTATGGGTCGGCAAAATGATTCCCAGGTACTTAATGGCTGTTCTGGTCCACAAGAGCCCGCCTTGTTGAATAGGAACCAGGATCTGTTCCCGTGGATCTGTCACCCTCGTTCCTTGTGATTTGGAATAGATTATTTTAAATCTTGAGTCCTGTGCATCTAGCTCTGCCTGTAGCTCTGCCTTTAGTGCTGAGATCGTCTGGTCAGCAAGATCACTAAACAATGTATATAATCTGCAAACAGGACCACTTTGTATTTTGTTTCCTACACTCATGCTGCGGCAATTGGGATTACACATATTAGTCACTAGGGGTTCCATTGCCAAGGCAACGATCAGTGGGACAGCCTGCCTAGCTCATCTAGTGATGGGGGTTTCAGCTGTGTATTCCCTTTTGACCTTAAGCCGTGCAGTTGGTTGGTGATAGTTAGCGTGGATGATTTTTGAACATTTTGGGCCCATGTGGCTTTTTTTGAGGAGCTTCGACTGATATGGTCAATCCACCTACTTGAAAGCTGTCTTCTGTACTGAGTGAGAGGAGGGCCATTGGTTGGGTACATGTGTGGGTAAGCTCCTGTCAGGAATCAGGCCACTTGTTCAGTGATGTGGAGCATAATCTAATTTCTCGGTGCATGTCGAGTACAAAAAGTGTCTCTCCTTATTGAGACTCCCTTATTTGCACTCCTGGAAAATAGTAGATTCATTGGTAGACACTCCCTTACAAGCTTATCTATGCGTCATGTGGGAGAGACTTTGCTTGACTTCCTGTTCCAGTTACTAACTGGATCCACGCCCCCTTCGTGCAATCCCTGACAGCCTTGTGTACCAACTTTGTCCTGTCTCTTTAGATTTTTCTGAATTCCCTGCACGTTTGTCTTTTTCTTTTCCGCGTGCGTCTAGGAACTCCTTTGCCCCCATTGTTCCTTGACTGTAGTGAGCTGACTCATTTTTGACCTTCCTGTGCCATATCGGGGCCATCCGATACTTTGTTGCAGCTTTGCGCATGTACGTTTACACTCGCAGTTCCCGGCCGGTAGTCAAGGGAGAATTGTTACATTGTATCCCTCCAGATGCAAGAGACATTCTATGGCAGGACCGGAGGCTTCTGATTATGCTTTCTCTATTTCTTTACTGAACTCAGCAGCCAATGAGAAATAAACTACAATGAGTAAAAAACATCACAACCCATGAGGCTTTGAACCACGCCTCCTCGTAACCACCAATGGCAATCAGGCAAAGTATACAAAACAGAGAGACACTTCCTTGTCTTCCTCTTTCTTTGCTGCTCCGCAGTCAAGATAAGTGTCTCTCTCTTTTGTATTCTTTGACTCTGTGCCGCTTTGTAAGGCATTTGTTTCGTTGTTTAATCGTCACATATTGCTCCTGTTTTCAGGTTTGTACCTGTATGCTTGGCGAGGGCTTGCTCTCGAAGCGAAGTGTCCGCTAGTCGCTTCGGTCGCGCGCTGCACGCTAGGCGCGTTGGTGATATTTGTGTCGGTCTTTTCTCCGGTAGGGTTCAGCGCGTGTTGCGCTGTGTACTTCGTGTTCCTTTGTTCTCGCCCTTGTACCCGCGCTGCATTTGGATCGCGGTGAGCGATCGGAGGGATTTGGCCCCCCCCTCTTGGGAGCGATTCGCACGCCGAGGCCAGAACGGCTTCCGGCGTGCGCCTCGGGAGCACGCAAGCTCGCTGACGCGCGCGCCTCCCTTACATGTGCCGGTAAAGACGCCCTGCCCCGGGCTGAATTGGGGGATTGACGCAGCAGGCAAAACGGGAGCGGAGTACGGGCGGTGCAGTAAATTTGCATTTTTAGTGCAGCGCTTATCTTTTGGCTGTAGTGTGGCCACTAGTGCCTTCAATATTGGCCGGGTGGCCTTACAATTAATTTTTGGAACTTTGGGCTCACCCAGGTTGGAGGGGCTGTCCCCCCTCATTACTCCTGAGTGGTGCAGCTCTACTTTTCTAACCCCTGTTGGGATTGTTTGTACTCCTGGGCTCCCTTTTGCTCCGGCATTGCTCCCACCTGACACCCTAACCTGTGGAGGTTGGGGTTGGCTTACTGAGCTTCCCCCTGGGGATTTTGTGATTGAATACAAGATATTCACCTGAGGCATGGCAGACTGTGAGTTCTACCAAGAGGAGGTGGCTGCGTGTGACGACCAGGGTGATGACGATTATTACTATGACGATTCCATGGAGGATTTAATTGATAAAAAATTGGATGCCAAGTTAGACAAGGCGCTCTCCTCCGCCTTGTTGCCTATTGCTCAGAGGTTGGATCGTTTGGTCGCCCCGAACCCTTCCCCGGCTGGCACTGGTCCTGCTCCGATACCTCCCCCCCCCCCTCCTTCTGAGCCCTTTGGTATTCCTTGGCCGCACGTCCACTCGTATTCCAAACTCCACAAGTCTAACGAGCAGGCCCTGGCTGACGCCCCGGCCCTCCCGCCTAAGCCTCCCTCTCCCATCCCTGTCATAGACACCACCTCAGGTCCTGATACTGACACCGACTCTTCAAGGGAGTCTCGGCCTCGTAAACTCACAAAAAAGCGCAAACACTCTTCCTCTCCCCCGGCCCAACCCTCTCCCTTCCTTATCGATCCGTCGGATATTGTCCACCCTAGCTCTGCGGACTGGGTCCCACCATCAGCGGTGGCTGACTACATGCATACTCATTTAAGGAAGAGCTTTGACAAAGAGGTGAGGGCATGCCTAAGGTCTGAATGCCCGCGTCCCGACTTGCCGAGTAGCTATTACTCCCGACATTGACTCCTCCATGACCACTTTCCTTAAAAAATATAAGAAAGACCCCAAGAAGGGAATCGATCGCGCCCTTCGGGCGTGTCAAGATAAGGTTCTTGACCTTGCGGGCCCCTTAGCTAAAATTCTTGAGTTGGCCCTACAGGCGAAAGAGACGGGGGCGGCCATCCACCCTGAGGTGCTAGCGGGATGGGCTCAGAGAGCGATATGTATGCTGGGCAATGCCAATTGCGCCTTGGCTTCCGAGCGGCGCAAGTCAGTCCTTTTAAGGATCGATCCACAACTGGTGGAATTGGCCACGGCGGAGCCGGGTCCATTGGCAGAGGGTCAACTCTTTGGTGACAAATTCGTGAAGGACATTGCTAAATTTGTGAACACTTTTGCCTCTCTCGACAAGTCTCAATCATCCTTGAAGAAAGTTTTTCACCAGGTCTCTGGTAGGGCCGGGCGTGGTAGAGGACGCTCGACCGGCCGCTACTCCAACCCCAGTCCTCAGCGAGGTTTCGCGCCCAGACGCCGAGGCTATACCCAAGAGCATGAGCAGGCTGGTTTCTATCCCTCCAGATCACGTGGATACAGGGGCCGCTTCAATCGAGGTGTCAACCGCGGCCACAAAAACTTTGAGTCCCAGTCTTCTGGTAAGTCCTGTGTACCCTGCGATTCCCCTGGGGGGAAGATTGTTACATTTTGTTGTCAACTGGGCTCGCCTCACCACAGATGTTTGGATTTTGCAGACAGTTCAGGGTTACCAGATAGAGCTGCTGGACCCACCAGGTCAACTGGGTCCTCCGTGGCCTCTCCATTTTTCCCTTCTAGAACAGAATTTTATAGACTCCGAACTGCAAGAGCTTTTGGACAAACAGGCCATTGCCGTAGGACCTTTCATTCCCGGAGGGTTTTGCAGCAACGTCTTTTTGGTGCAAAAGAAGGGAGGAGGTCAGAGGTTGGTATTGAACCTCAGAGATTTCAACCCTTTGTAGTCTACCGGCACTTCAAGATGGAGGGCATCCATCTCCTCAGAGACCTATTGCTGGAAAAGGATTGGATGGTCCGGTTGGACTTGAAGGATGCTTACCTTACGGTTCCCATTTGTCCCTCTCATCAGAAATTCCTTCAGTTTCAATGGGAGGGACAATGGTACCGGTATCTTTCCCTTCCCTTCGGTCTATCGTCGGCCCGTGGGTTTTCACGAAACTCCTGAAACCGGTGGTCTCTCGGCTGCGAGAATGGGGAGTGCGCATGATTGTCTACCTCGACAACATGCTGCTCCTAGCCCAAAACCGGGATCTACTGCTCACACACTTAGGGTGGACAGTGTCCCTTTTACAGGATCTGGGGTTTGTCATCAATCACACGAAGTCCATGATGGTTCCGAACCAACAGATGTAATTCTTGGGCTTTCAAATAAATTCGGTCTCTGCTCAACTTCTTCTCCCTCTGCCCAAGATCAGGTCTATCAAGCGGGAAATCAAATCCGTCTTGTCCAAAGAAATGATTTCCTTGCGAGTTTTGGCAAGGATCGTGGGCCTATTGGCCTCTTCCATTCAGGCCATTTTCCCGGGTCCCCTACACTATCGGGCCCTTCAGCGGCTCAAGATACAGTACCTCCAGAGGAGGTTTCACTACGATCACCTCATTCCCTTATCTCTAGACACTCGAGAGGAGCTTCAGTGGTGGCTGGAGCACTTGTCGGCCTGGAACGGACGGGCGATTTTCAGCGCCGCTCCGGATGTCATTATAGAATCCCACGCCAGCCGATGGGGCTGGGGGGCTCGGTGTGGAGACTTTGCCACAGGCGGACGGTGGTCTGCCGACGAGTTAAGGCTGCACATCAACTGCCTCGAGTTGTTAGCGGCTTCGATTGCGATACGATCGATATCTCCCCTGAAGAGCAATTGTTGCATCCTTCTCCGGATGGACAATGTGTCAGCAGTGAGATATATCAATCGGTTGGGGGGGACGAGGTCCCAGATGTTGGTCAACATCGTCAAGGAGTTCTGGCATTTCTGCCTCAATCACAAGATCACGGTCATAGCGGAATATCTCCCGGGCAAGCTCAACCAGGTGGCGGACTGGAACTCCAGGTTCCTGCGCGATTACAGCGACTGGAAGCTTCATCCCCCGCTGTTTGCGGAGATCATGAGTATGCGAGGTCCCTGCACAATAGACCTTTTTGCCTCCCGCCTCAACGCCCAGATTCCGTTGTTCTTCAGCTGGAGACCGGATCCGCTGGCATTGGGAACGGACGCGTTCCTTCAGCATTGGGGCCGGCAGAGGAACTATGCCTTTCCTTCGTTTGCCCTAATCCCGAGAGTGGAGGCCTTTGTCCGTCACCAGACGGCTTCAGTAGTGTTGGTGACGCCGTTGTGGAAGACTCAGTCGTGGTTTCCCACACTATTGGAGTTGTCTGTGGATCTTCCATTTCAGCTCCCGATTTTCCCGACGATTCTCCAGGACCCAGTGGGGGAGTGCCACCCGCTGATCCTGCAGAACCAACTTCCTCTCATGGTGTGGACGCTCTTGGGAGACGCGAGAGCATTGCAGGCCTTTCACAGGCGGCTGCCGGCTTTATGCGACAGGCTTGGGCTCCATCCACCCGGAAACGGTATTCGGCTTCATGGAAACGATGGGTGGGTTGGTGCCTTCAACGGAAGGTAGATCCCGTGGGATCAGATGTGACGGAGATTTTGAATTTCCTGTCGGAGTGCGCGGAATCGGGGCTGGCTTACAGGTCAGTTAATAATTTCAGATCAGCGATCTCGGCCGGTCATGATTCTATTGACGGTAAGCCGGTGGGGATGCATCCCCTAGTGTGTAAGCTTCTTAAAGGGATTAGAGTGGCCAATCCCCCTAGACCCAGGTATTCGACCCTATGGGATGTTTCTACGGTACTCTCTTTATTGGAATCTTGGCCGGACAATCCAGAACTTTCATTAAAACAATTATCGGCCAAACTCACTATGCTATTATGTCTGATTTCCTGCCGCAGAGTCTCGGATGTGCGAGCTCTGGATCTGGCGGGCAGAATGTTTTCTCCACAGGTCGTCTCTTTTGTCATCATGAGGCGGACAAAGACAATGTCACGTTCGGTAGAGTATCCTGCTTTCCCTCACAATAATAAGTTATGTGTTTTGCATTGTTTGAAAACTTATGAGGAACGCGCGCTTGCCCACAGATCTGAACCTTTGGGGCAGTTGTTAATTGCTATTCAAAAACCTTATAAGCCTGTATCAGCGGCCACCTTGGCCAGGTGGGTTAGATGGGTGATGTCTGAAGCGGGCATTGATGTCACTGTTTTTGGTGCTCATTCCACTAAGGGAGCCATGGCCTCTAAAGCGTATTTGTTGGGCTCTCGGTTGGAGGATATCCTGAGAGCGGCTGATTGGTCTACAGATTCTATGTTCAAAATGTTTTATTACAAGCCTATATCTCATGTTTCTTCTGTTGTTATTGATGAGCTTTGAACCAGCATAATCAGAAGCCTCCGGTCCTGCCATAGAATACAAAATTTTGTAGCTATCGCGACAAGAATTTTAGATTCTATTAAGGACACGGAGGCGAGGATTATCCCACCCGTTGGGACTGTAGTAACTAATGTTTAGTTGTATGGCTATTATATGCATAACAGATTATTGCCCACCCTTAAAGAACTAGATTGTGGATTTCCCCCTTTTTCAATCTTATTTCTTTTTCCAGGAAATGATTCTAACAAGAATTGAATGGGTGCTCCGACTGGAGATGTTTTTTCCCGGGGGCGAGGAGTGGCTCTCGGATCTGCGGAAGGGCTTTGTCAAGACCTGCAGCTTTGCTCCGATGAGAGGTGGATTCCCCTTTGAGAAGATGGTGTTCTGTGGACTGGGTGACTATATTCTCTGTTGAGAATCCTAAAGACTCTGTTTTTTCTCTCCGTTGAGAGCTGGAGTTCCTGTGCTGTTTTTTCGTTCGGACTTATAGACTGTTTTTGCATAGAAAGAGGAAGACAAGGAAGTGTCTCTCTGTTTTGTATACTTTGCCTGATTGCCATTGGTGGTTACGAGGAGGCGTGGTTCAAAGCCTCATGGGTTGTGATGTTTTTTACTCATTGTAGTTTATTTCTCATTGGCTGCTGAGTTCAGTAAAGAAATAGAGAAAGCATAATCCTCGCCTCCGTGTCCTTAATAGAATCTAAAATTCTTGTTGCGATAGCTAGAAAATTTTGTATTCTCTCACAGTTCCCGTCTGGCAGATGCGGTAGCTGATACATTGTATTTAGCCACCTTCTGCCCCAGACTTGCGTAGAGACTCGTGCACCACGTGTGAGTATTTTTTTGCTGCTAGCAGTCCTTCAATTTTGTTTTGAGGAGTGTCCTCCCATGAATGTCACCCTACAGTCTACATTACAAAGCCCCTCATTAGAGGAGCTTGCAGCAGCCTTTGTATATTTGCAGTCCGTAGTAGGCAGGTTAAGGACCGAGAACCAGCGTTAGAACTCAAACCTCAGAAGACACCAGAGCATCAGGGCCCATTCATAAGAATAAGAAGAGCTATATTCAGCCTGCACACTTTATGTTTTGTCCCCTACTACTAGCTCTATGCCAAAAGATGTAGGGACCCCTCCCCCTGTCCACTTCACAGTCCACACACCTTGTCCAGTCCCTCTATCCATGCCAGAAAGGATCAATGGTGACAGTACTAAATATAGTACGTTTATGAATCAGTGTAGGTTACAATTTATTTGGAAGACCGCCTCGTTTCCTGATGATGCCGCTAAAGTGGCCTTTGTCATTTCGTATTTAACTGGCAATGCGGCTAACTGGGCGGTGCCCCTGGTAGAAAATAATGACCCGTTGCTTTATGATTTTATCTCAAAAAGATTGAAAGGGGCCCCCTTATCACCAAAGGAGTAAGGCACCAAATCAATACTTGCATTTTTTTTTATTTTTGGCTTTTGTTGGTGGTGGTATTAGGCTTTATGATTGTACCTTGTTTCAGGAGAAAATGCGGAGCCTTTTTGCAAAGCATACTTTTATGCAGGCAAGCGACAACGAGTTTCTAAATTTGAAACAGGGTTCTAAGGATCTGCTCACATATATTACGTGTTTCAACAGATTGGTCAGAGAAACACATTGGCCCGAAGAAAAGAGGACCTCTCTATTTTACAGAGGGCTTTGTGATGAATTGAAATACATCCTTTCTCAGATAGTTCACCCACCAGAGGATTGCCCCCCTTTCATAGATCTTGTGGTAAAACTGGACCATAGGTTGAGTGAAATCACGCAATACACTCTCTCGCTTCTTAGTAGTAAAGAGTGACAGAAAATAGAGCAAGGACACCAAGGATCGCTGTGAACCCATGCAGATAGGAGGTGTGAGAGGTTCCCTGTCTGTAGAGGAGAAAGAGAAAGGACACAAGCTCAATTTGTGTTTATACTGTGGGAAAAGCAGACATTTTGCAAGAGAGTGTCCTGTAAAACCTCGTGCTCCTTTTAAGGCTGTAGCGGCAACAGACTACAGTATGACACCGTCGGAAAACTGAAGTACTTGAAGGTACATGAGACCGGCTCTTCAAGTTGTTTACTTCCTCAGGTCTCCCAGTTTATTTCCAATGCAGTGGATACTATACCTAAACATTTCACCTCATCAGTAACCTTAATTCTTTCTTCACAGTGCAGAAAGGCTCTGTCTATTGTGTTGGATTCTGGGGCCTCAGGGAACTTTTTAGACATCAAATTGGCCCAAGAATTGGGGATACCTTTTTTACCAAAACCTCGCCCTGAACAGGTTAGAGCAGTGGATGGAACTGAACTATCCCCGGGATTGATAACATAACATACCCCTGATATTATCATGGTATGTGGCAATGCTCATTCAGAATCCCTTCGATTTGTTTTAATCGACGCACCTAGTTTTGGAGCCATTCTTGGGGTTCCTAGGCATTTAGTTTGATAAGGCCCTTTTCTTTCAACCACAGATTCAGGCTCTGACAGGCTCCTGCCTTGGGACGTTTCGGATGCTGAAAAACGTTCTTCCCCTTCTGGCAGAGTCGGTTAGGAAAACAGTCATCCAAGAGCTAATAGCCTCCAGATTGAACTAAGGTAATGCCCTTTATCTCAACCTCCTGGAGTATCTTCTGTGCAAACTTCTGGTGGTTCAGAACTCCATTGTTATTCAATCTCCCCCCTAGATCACACATGACCACTCATTTGGAGGCTCTTCACTGGCTCCCAATAAGAAAGAGGATACATTTCAAGTCCATTGTCTTAATACATAAAGCACTGCAAAGCTCAGGCGACGGCTATTTGAGAGAGAGGATCCATGATTACATCCCTGCCCGCACCTTGCGTTCCTCTTCTGAAAACTTGACTAAAGTCCCTTCTATGTGCCGGCTCAGAACAGGCGTCAGATCATTCTCTTATCTAGGACCATTTAACTGGATTAAGCTCCCTAGGGTGATGCATTTAATACAGGACCTCCCTGTGTTTAAAAATGCACTGAAGACTTGGCTTTTCACACAATCGGTATAAATTTCATCCATAGGTGCTGTCTTGCCGTTAGCTCCGGGACACTTATGGGTGTAGGTGTGCGCTGTATAAATCTTCATAACATAACATAACATAATATTTTCTATAAAATAATGTTCTATTGTATCCTAGAGGCGATCTCTGAGAGTTGAGTCGCAGCATGAAGCACTTTTAACCGGATCACTGACAAAATATCGAGAAGGAGAATATCGACCTACCAAAATTTCGAGGAAAAAATATAGAATGCCAAAATATCGAATCCCTATCTCCAAATAGGTAAGTACAAAAATATAGAATCCAAAATATCGTTGTAAAAAATATAGTTGGTCAAAATATCGAATTTTTAAAATGTCTTAAAAGTAATGTAAAATTAATGAAATAATACATATAATTAACTAAAACATACTTAAAAATACTTAAAAACTTTAAAATTAATAAATAATTAATGTAAGTAAAAAAAATCCCTGACAGCCTTGTGTACCAACTTTGTCCTGTCTCTTTAGATTTTTCTGAATTCCCTGCACGTTTGTCTTTTTCTTTTCCGCGTGCGTCTAGGAACTCCTTTGCCCCCATTATTCCTTGACTGTAGTGAGCTGACTCATTTTTGACCTTCCTGTGCCATATCGGGGCCATCCGATACTTTGTTGCAGCTTTGCGCATGTACGTTTACACTCGCAGTTCCCGGCAGGTAGTCAAGGGAGAATTGTTACATTGTATCCCTCCAGATGCAAGAGATATTCTATGGCAGGTTCGGAGGCTTCTGATTATGCTTTCTCTATTTCTTTACTGAACTCAGCAGCCAATGAGAAATAAACTACAATGAGTAAAAAACATCACAACCCATGAGGCTTTGAACCACGCCTCCTCGTAACCACCAATGGCATTCAGGCAAAGTATACAAAACAGAGAGACACTTGCTTGTCTTCCTCTTTCTTTGCTGCTCCGCAGTCAAGATAAGTGTCTCTCTCTTTTGTATTCTTTGATTCTGTGCCGCTTTGTCAGGCATTTGTTTCGTTGTTTAATCGTCACATATTGCTCCTGTTTTCAGGTTTGTACCTGTATGCTTGGCGAGGGCTTGCTCTCGAAGCGAAGTGTCCGCTAGTCGCTTCGGTCGCGCGCTGCACGCTAGGCGCGTTGGTGATATTTGTGTCGGTCTTTTCTCTGGTAGGGTTCAGCGCGTGTTGCGCTGTGTACTTCGTGTTCCTTTGTTCTCGCCCTTGTACCCGCGCTGCATTTGGATCGCGGTGAGCGATCGGAGGGATTTGGCCCCCCTCTCTTGGGAGCGAGTCGCACGCCGAGGCCAGAACGGCTTCCGGCGTGCGCCTCGGGAGCACGCAAGCTCGCTGACGCGCGCGCCTCCCTTACATGTGCCGGTAAAGATGCCCTGCCCCGGGCTGAATTGGGGGATTGACGCAGCAGGCAAAACGGGAGCGGAGTACGGGCCGGTGCAGTAAATTTGCATTTTTAGTGCAGCGCTTATCTTTTGGCTGTGGTGTGGCCACTAGTGCCTTCAATATTGGCCGGGTGGCCTTACAATTAATTTTTGGAACTTTGGGCTCACCCAGGTTGGAGGGGCTGTCCCCCCTCATTACTCCTGAGTGGTGCAGCTCTACTTTTCTAACCCCTGTTGGGATTGTTTGTACTCCTGGGCTCCCTTTTGCTCCGGCATTGCTCCCACCTGACACCCTAACCTGTGGAGGTTGGGGTTGGCTTACTGAGCTTCCCCCTGGGGATTTTGTGATTGAATACAAGATATTCACCTGAGGCATGGCAGACTGTGAGTTCTACCAAGAGGAGGTGGCTGCGTGTGACGACCAGGGTGATGACGATTATTACTATGACGATTCCATGGAGGATTTAATTGATAAAAAATTGGATGCCAAGTTAGACAAGGCGCTCTCCTCCGCCTTGTTGCCTATTGCTCAGAGGTTGGATCGTTTGGTCGCCCTGAACCCTTCCCCGGCTGGCACTGGTCCTGCTCCGATACCTCCCCCCCCCCTCCTTCCGAGCCCTTTGGTATTCCTTGGCCGCACGCCCACTCGTATTCCAAACTCTACAAGTCTAACGAGCAGGCCCTGGCTGACGCCCCGGCCCTCCCGCCTAAGCCTCCCTCTCCCATCCCTGTCATAGACACCACCTCAGGTCCTCATACTGACACCGACTCTTCAAGGGAGTCTCGGCCTCGTAAACGCACAAAAAAGCGCAAACACTCTTCCTCTCCCCCGGCCCAACCCTCTCCCTTCCTTTTCGATCCGTCGGATATTGTCCACCCTCGCTCTGCGGACTGGGTCCCACCATCAGCGGTGGCTGACTACATGCAGACTCATTTAAGGAAGAGCTTTGACAAAGAGGTGAGGGCATGCCTAAGGTCTGAATGCCCGCGTCCCGACTTGCCCCATAAAGTAGCTATTACTCCTGACATTGACTCCTCCATGACCACTTTCCTTAAAAAATATAAGAAAGACCCCAAGAAGGGAATCGATCGCGCCCTTCGGGCGTGTCAAGATAAGGTTCTTGACCTTGCGGGCCCCTTAGCTAAAATTCTTGAGTTGGCCCTACAGGCGAAAGAGACGGGGGCGGCCATCCACCCTGAGGTGCTAGCGGGATGGGCTCAGAGAGCGATATGTATGCTGGGCAATGCCAATTGCGCCTTGGCTTCTGAGCGGCGCAAGTCAGTCCTTTTAAGGATCGATCCACAACTGGTGGAATTGGCCACGGCGGAGCCGGGTCCATTGGCAGAGGGTCAACTCTTTGGTGACAAATTCGTGAAGGACATTGCTAAATTTGTGAACACTTTTGCCTCTCTCGACAAGTCTCAATCATCCTTGAAGAAAGTTTTTCACCAGGTCTCTGGTAGGGCCGGGCGTGGTAGAGGACGCTCGACCGGCCGCTACTCCAACCCCAGTCCTCAGCGAGGTTTCGCGCCCAGACGCCGAGGCTATACCCAAGAGCATGAGCAGGCTGGTTTCTATCCCTCCAGATCACGTGGATACAGGGGCCGCTTCAATCGAGGTGTCAACCGCGGCCACAACAACTTTGAGTCCCAGTCTTCTGGTAAGTCCTGTGTACCCTGCGATTCCCCTGGGGGGAAGATTGTTACATTTTGTTGTGAACTGGGCTCGCCTCACCACAGATGTTTGGATTTTGCAGACAGTTCAGGGTTACCAGATAGAGCTGCTGGACCCACCAGGTTAACTGGGTCCTCCGTGGCCTCTCCATTTTTCCCTTCTAGAACAGAATTTTATAGACTCCGAACTGCAAGAGCTTTTGGACAAACAGGCCATTGCCGTAGGACCTTTCGTTCCCGGAGGGTTTTGCAGCAACGTCTTTTTGGTGCAAAAGAAGGGAGGAGGTCAGAGGTTGGTATTGAACCTCAGAGATTTCAACCCCTTTGTAGTCTACCGGCACTTCAAGATGGAGGGCATCCATCTCCTCAGAGACCTATTGCTGGAAAAGGATTGGATGGTCCGGTTGGACTTGAAGGATGCTTACCTTACGGTTCCCATTTGTCCCTCTCATCAGAAATTCCTTCAGTTTCAATGGAAGGGACAATGGTACCGGTATCTTTCCCTTCCCTTCGGTCTATCGTCGGCCCGTGGGTTTTCACGAAACTCCTGAAACCGGTGGTCTCTCGGCTGCGAGAATGGGGAGTGCGCATGATTGTCTACCTCGACGACATGCTGCTCCTAGCCCAAAACCGGGATCTACTGCTCACACACTTAGGGTGGACAGTGTCCCTTTTACAGGATCTGGGGTTTGTCATCAATCACACGAAGTCCATGATGGTTCCGAACCAACAGATGGAATTCTTGGGCTTTCAAATAAATTCGGTCTCTGCTCAACTTCTTCTCCCTCTGCCCAAGATCAGGTCTATCAAGCGGGAAATCAAATCCGTCTTGTCCAAAGAAATGATTTCCTTGCGAGTTTTGGCAAGGATCGTGGGCCTATTGGCCTCTTCCATTCAGGCCATTTTCCCGGGTCCCCTACACTATCGGGCCCTTCAGCGGCTCAAGATACAGTACCTCCAGAGGAGGTTTCACTACAATCACCTCATTCCCTTATCTCTAGACGCTCGAGAGGAGCTTCAGTGGTGGCTGGAGCACATGTCGGCCTGGAACGGACGGGCGATTTTCGGCGCCGCTCAGGATGTCATTATAGAATCCCACGCCAGCCGATGGGGCTGGGGGGCTCGGTGGGGAGACTTTGCCACAGGCGGACGGTGGTCTGCCGACGAGTTAAGGCTGCACATCAACTGCCTCGAGTTGTTAGCGGGTTCGTTTGCGATACGATCGATATCTCCCCTGAAGAGCAATTGTTGCATCCTTCTCCGGATGGACAATGTGTCAGCAGTGAGATATATCAATCGGTTAGGGGGGACGAGGTCCCAGATGTTGGTCAACATCGTCAAGGAGTTCTGGCATTTCTGCCTCAATCACAAGATCACGGTCATAGCGGAATATCTCCCGGGCAAGCTCAACCAGGTGGCGGACTGGAACTCCAGGTTCCTGCGCGATTACAGCGACTGGAAGCTTCATCCCCCGCTGTTTGCGGAGACAATGAGTATGCGAGGTCCCTGCACAATAGACCTTTTTGCCTCCTGCCTCAACGCCCAGATTCCGTTGTTCTTCAGCTGGAGACCGGACCCGCTGGCATTGGGAACGGACGCGTTCCTTCAGCATTGGGGCCGGCAGAGGAACTATGCCTTTCCTCCGTTTGCCCTAATCCAGAGAGTGGCGGCCTTTGTCCGTCGCCAGACGGCTTCAGTAGTGTTGGTGACGCCGTTGTGGAAGACTCAGTCGTGGTTTCCCACACTAATGGAGTTGTCTGTGGATCTTCCATTTCAGCTCCCGATTTTCCCGACGATTCTCCAGGTCCCAGTGGGGGAGTGCCACCCGCTGATCCTGCAGAACCAACTTCCTCTCATGGTGTGGACGCTCTTGGGAGACGCGAGAGCATTGCAGGCCTTTCACAGGCGGCTGCCGGCTTTATGCGACAAGCTTGGGCTCCATCCACCCGGAAACGGTATTCGGCTTCATGGAAACGATGGGTGGGTTGGTGCCTTCAACGGAAGGTAGATCCCGTGGGATCAGATGTGACGGAGATTTTGAATTTCCTGTCGGAGTGCGCGGAATCGGGGCTGGCTTACAGGTCAGTTAATAATTTCAGATCAGCGATCTCGGCCGGTCATGATTCTATTGACGGTAAGCCGGTGGGGATGCATCCCCTAGTGTGTAAGCTTCTTAAAGGGATTAGAGTGGCCAATCCCCCTAGACCCAGGTATTCGACCCTATGGGATGTTTCTACGGTACTCTCTTTATTGGAATCTTGGCCGGACAATCCAGAACTTTCATTAAAACAATTATCGGCCAAACTCACTATGCTATTATGTCTGATTTCCTGCCGCAGAGTCTCGGATGTGCGAGCTCTGGATCTGGCGGGCAGAATGTTTTCTCCACAGGACGTCTCTTTTGTCATCACGAGGCGGACAAAGACAATGTCACGTTTGGTAGAGTATCCTGCTTTCCCTCACAATAATAAGTTATGTGTTTTGCATTGTTTGAAAACTTATGAGGAACGCACGCTTGCCCACAGATCTGAACCTTTGGGGCAGTTGTTAATTGCTATTCAAAAACCTTATAAGCCTGTATCAGCGGCCACCTTGGCCAGGTGGGTTAGATGGGTGATGTCTGAAGCGGGCATTGATGTCACTGTTTTTGGTGCTCATTCCACTAGGGGAGCCATGGCCTCTAAAGTGTATTTGTTGGGCTCTCGGTTGGAGGATATCCTGAGAGCGGCTGATTGGTCTACAGATTCTATGTTCAAAATGTTTTATTACAAGCCTATATCTCATGTTTCTTCTGTTGTTATTGATGAGCTTTGAACCAGCATAATCAGAAGCCTCCGGTCCTGCCATAGAATACAAAATTTTGTAGCTATCGCGACAAGAATTTTAGATTCTATTAAGGACACGGAGGCGAGGATTATCCCACCCGTTGGGACTGTAGTAACTAATGTTTAGTTGTATGGCTATTATATGCATAACAGATTATTGCCCACCCTTAAAGAACTAGATTGTGGATTTCCCCCTTTTTCAATCTTATTTCTTTTTCCAGGAAATGATTCTAACAAGAATTGAAGGGGTGCTCCGACTGGAGATGTTTTTTCCCGGGGGCGAGGAGTGGCTCTCGGATCTGCGGAAGGGCTTTGTCAAGACCTGCAGCTTTGCTCCGATGAGAGGTGGATTCCCCTTTGAGAAGATGGTGTTCTGTGGACTGGGTGACTATATTCTCTGTTGAGAATCCTAAAGACTCTGTTTTTTCTCTCCGTTGAGAGCTGGAGTTCCTGTGCTGTTTTTTCGTTCGGACTTATAGACTGTTTTTGCATAGAAAGAGAAAGACAAGGAAGTGTCTCTCTGTTTTGTATACTTTGCCTGATTGCCATTGGTGGTTACGAGGAGGCGTGGTTCAAAGCCTCATGGGTTGTGATGTTTTTTACTCATTGTAGTTTATTTCTCATTGGCTGCTGAGTTCAGTAAAGAAATAGAGAAAGCATAATCCTCGCCTCCGTGTCCTTAATAGAATCTAAAATTCTTGTCGCGATAGCTAGAAAATTTTGTATTCTCTCACAGTTCCCGTCTGGCAGACGCGGTAGCTGATACATTGTATTTAGCCACCTTCTGCCCCAGACTTGCGTAGAGACTCGTGCACCACGTGTGAGTATTTTTTTGCTGCTAGCAGTCCTTCAATTTTGTTTTGAGGAGTGTCCTCCCATGAATGTCACCCTACAGTCTACATTACAAAGCCCCTCATTAGAGGAGCTTGCAGCAGCCTTTGTATATTTGCAGTCCGTAGTAGGCAGGTTAAGGACCGAGAACCAGCGTTAGAACTCAAACCTCAGAAGACACCAGAGCATCAGGGCCCATTCATAAGAATAAGAAGAGCTATATTCAGCCTGCACACTTTATGTTTTGTCCCCTACTACTAGCTCTATGCCAAAAGATGTAGGGACCCCTCCCCCTGTCCACTTCACAGTCCACACACCTTGTCCAGTCCCTCTATCCATGCCAGAAAGGATCAATGGTGACAGTACTAAATATAGTACGTTTATGAATCAGTGTAGGTTACAATTTCTTTGGAAGACCGCCTCGTTTCCTGATGATGCCGCTAAAGTGGCCTTTGTCATTTCGTATTTAACTGGCAATGCGGCTAACTGGGCGGTGCCCCTGGTAGAAAATAATGACCCGTTGCTTTATGATTTTATCTCAAAAAGATTGAAAGGGGCCCCCTTATCACCAAAGGAGTAAGGCACCAAATCAATACTTGCATTTTTTTTAATTTTTGGCTTTTGTTGGTGGTGGTATTAGGCTTTATGATTGTACCTTGTTTCAGGAGAAAATGCAGAGCCTTTTTGCAAAGCATACTTTTATGCAGGCAAGCGATAACGAGTTTCTAAATTTGAAACAGGGTTCTAAGGATTTGCTCACATATATTACGTGTTTCAACAGATTGGTCAGAGAAACACATTGGCCCGAAGAAAAGAGGACCTCTCTATTTTACAGAGGGCTTTGTGATGAATTGAAATACCTCCTTTCTCAGATAGTTCACCCACCAGAGGATTGCCCCCCTTTCATAGATCTTGTGGTAAAACTGGACCATAGGTTGAGTGAAATCACGCAATACACTCTCTCGCTTCTTAGTAGTAAAGAGTGACAGAAAATAGAGCAAGGACACCAAGGATCGCTGTGAACCCATGCAGTTAGGAGGTGTGAGAGGTTCCCTGTCTGTAGAGGAGAAAGAGAAAGGACACAAGCTCAATTTGTGTTTATACTGTGGGAAAAGCAGACATTTTGCAAGAGAGTGTCCTGTAAAACCTCGTGCTCCTTTTAAGGCTGTAGCGGCAACAGACTACAGTATGACACCGTCGGAAAACTGAAGTACTTGAAGGTACATGAGACCGGCTCTTCAAGTTGTTTACTTCCTCAGGTCTCCCAGTTTATTTCCAATGCAGTGGATACTATACCTAAACATTTCACCTCATCAGTAACCTTAATTCTTTCTTCACAGTGCAGAAAGGCTCTGTCTATTGTGTTGGATTCTGGGGCCTCAGGGAACTTTTTAGACATCAAATTGGCCCAAGAATTGGGGATACCTTTTTTACCAAAACCTCGCCCTGAACAGGTTAGAGCAGTGGATGGAACTGAACTATCCCCGGGATTGATAACATAACATACCCCTGATATTATCATGGTATGTGGCAATGCTCATTCAGAATCCCTTCGATTTGTTTTAATCGACGCACCTAGTTTTGGAGCCATTCTTGGGGTTCCTAGGCATTTAGTTTGATAAGGCCCTTTTCTTTCAACCACAGATTCAGGCTCTGACAGGCTCCTGCCTTGGGACGTTTCGGATGCTGAAAAACTTTCTTCCCCTTCTGGCAGGGTCGGTTAGGAAAACAGTCATCCAAGAGCTAATAGCCTCCAGATTGAACTAAGGTAATGCCCTTTATCTCAACCTCCTGGAGTATCTTCTGTGCAAACTTCAGGTGGTTCAGAACTCCATTGTTACTCAATCTCCCCCCTAGATCACACATGACCACTCATTTGGAGGCTCTTCACTGGCTCCCAATAAGAAAGAGGATACATTTCAAGTCCATTGTCTTAATACATAAAGCACTGCAAAGCTCAGGCGACGGCTATTTGAGAGAGAGGATCCATGATTACATCCCTGCCCGCACCTTGCGTTCCTCTTCTGAAAACTTGACTAAAGTCCCTTCTATGTGCCGGCTCAGAACAGGCGTCAGATCATTCTCTTATCTAGGACCATTTAACTGGATTAAGCTCCCTAGGGTGATGCATTTAATACAGGACCCCCCTGTGTTTAAAAATACACTGAAGACTTGGCTTTTCACACAATCTGTATAAATTTCATCCATAGGTGCTGTCTTGCCGTTAGCGCCGGGACACTTATGGGTGTAGGTGTGCGCTGTATAAATCTTCATAACATAACATAACATAATATTTTCTATAAAATAATGTTCTATTGTATCCTAGAGGCGATCTCTGAGAGTTGAGTCGCAGCATGAAGCACTTCTAACCGGATCAATGACAAAATATCGAGAAGGAGAATATCGACCTACCAAAATATCGAGGAAAAAATATAGAATGCCAAAATATCTAATCCCTATCTCCAAATAAGTAAGTACAAAAATATAGAATCCAAAATATCGTTGTAAAAAATATAGTTGGTCAAAATATCGAATTTTTAAAATGTCTTAAAAGTAATGTAAAATTAATGAAATAATACATATAATTAACTAAAACATACTTAAAAATACTTAAATAACTTTAAAATTAATAAATAATTAATGTAAGTAAAAAAAATAATAATACATATATATTAACGTAATATTAATTACAAATATTCAATATTTTTTGCGTAGGATAGCGGGCGGGTAAAATTTACTTTTACCACTCCAGTAAGTGCAATAGTAGGGAAAGCATTGGATAGCGGGAGGGTAAAAATTACTATTCCCACTCCAGAGAGTGCAACAGTAGGGAAAGCGTTGGATAGCGGGAGGGTAAAAATTACTATTCCCACTCCAGAGAGTGCAACAGTGGGGAAAGCGTTGGATAGCGGGAGGGTAAAAATTACTATTCCCACTCCAGAGAGTGCAATAATAGGGAAAGCATTGGATAGCGTAGGGGTAAAAATTACTATTCCCACTCCAGAGAGTGCAACAGTAGGGAAAGCGTTGGATAGCGGGAGGGTAAAATTTACTATTCCCACTCCAGTGAGTGCAACAGTAGGGAAACCGTTGGATAGCGTAGGGGTAAAAATTACTATTCCCACTCCAAAGAGTGCAACGGTAGGGAAAGCATTGGATAGCGTAGGGGTAAAAATTACTATTCCCACTCCAGAGAGTGCAGCAGTAGGGAAAGCGTTGGATAGCGTAGGGGTAAAAATTACTATTCCCACTCCAGAAAGTGCAACAGTAGGGAAAGCGTTGGATAGCGGGAGAGCAAAATTTACTATTCCCACTCCAGTCAGTGCAACAGTAGGGAAAGCGTCAGATGCCGTAGGGGTAAAAATTACTATTCCCACTCCAAAGAGTGCAACAGTAGGGAAAGCGTTGGATAGCGTAGGGGTAAAAATTACTATTCCCACTCCAGAGAGTGCAGCAGTAGGGAAAGCGTTGGATAGCGGGAGGGTAAAATTTACTATTCCCACTCTAGTGAGTGCAACTGTAGGGAAAGCGTTGGATAGCATAGGGGTAAAAATTACTATTCCCACTCCAAAGACTGCAACAGTAGGGAAAACGTTGGATAGCATAGGGGTAAAAATTATTATTCCCACTCCAGTGAGTGCAATAGTAGGGAAAGGGTTGGATAGCGTAGGGGTAAAAATTACTATTCCCACTCCAGTGAGTGCAATAGTAGGGAAAATAATAATTTAATATTTTATTAAAAATAAATTAATTATTAATACCAAAAAAAGTAGTAAAATTAATTACCAATCACACAGGTGCCGATTCCGATCCGTTAAAAATTTACCCCGTACGAATCGTATCCGGATTTTTGTCCGTACGAATCGTACAAGTAGCGTACAAACTGCCAAGTACGATTCGTATGGGAAAAAGTCCATACGAATCGCATTGGGAAAATTTCCCCACACGTCCTCGGGTCGGAAAATGTGTCTGACACATCCCCGGACGATTTAACGTACAAATCGGAAAAATGAAGTCCGACCGCGCAAGTACGATCCGTCCCGTGCTTCCGATTTTACAACCGTATGGAAAAAACACCGTATGGACCGAACTCCTATAGCAACCATGGAGACATGTGCCCGCATACGCGCCGAACACCCCACCCCAGACCCCGTATGTACGTGCAGAGCACCCCCCCAGCCCTCGTATGTACGTGCTGAACACCCCCCCAGCCCCCGTATGTATGCGCCAAACGCCCCCCCTGGCCGCGGATGTACGTGCCGAACCCCCACCAGTGTATGTACGGAGCGTACCCCCACCCGTGTATGTATGGAGCGTACAAACACCCCACCAGTGTATGTACGGAGCGTACCCCCACCCGTGTATGTATGGAGCGTACCCCCACCCGTGTATGTATGGAGCGTACCCACACCTGTGTATGTATGGAGCGTACCAACACCCCACCAGTGTATGTACGGAGCGTACCCCCACACGTGTATGTACGGAGCGTACCCCCACCCGTGTATGTATGGAGCGTACCCCCACCCGTGTATGAATGGAGCGTACCCACACCCCACCAGTGTATGTACGGAGCGTACCCCCACCCGTGTATGTATGGAGTGTACCCCCACCCGTGTATGTATGGAGCATACCCACATCCGTGTATGTATGGAGCGTACCAACACCCCACCAGTGTATGTACGGAGCGTACCCCCACCCGTGTATGTATGGAGCGTACCCCCACCTGTGTATGAATGGAGCATACCCACACCCCACCAGTGTATGTACGGAGCGTACCCCCACCCGTGTATGTATGGAGCGTACCCCCACCCGTGTATGTATGGAGCGTACCCACACCCGTGTATGTATGGAGTGTACCCACACCCCACCAGTGTATGTACGGAGCGTACCCCCACCCGTGTATGTATGGAGCGTACCCCCACCCATGTATGTATGGAGCGTACCCACACCCCACCAGTGTATGTACGGAGCGTACCCACACCTGTGTATGTATGGAGCGTACCAACACCCCACCAGTGTATGTACGGAGCGTACACCAGCCCCCCCTGTATGTACGGTGCGAAACACCACCACCTATGGACGGTGCGGACCAACACCCTGCCCGTGTCTGTACGCACCCTACCCCAGGCCCCTACACCAGCACCCTCACCCAACATCGCGCATGTACGAGTCGTACTAAGCCATAGCAAAGGTCAGCACTGTACAACAACATGGCCCATGTACGCACCGTACAGACGCCAAAAACACTCGTACTGAACCAGGACAAAGCAAAACAAGTCAATTTGATTCGCACAACACCACAAAACATGTCCAACAAGCCCAAATACATCCTATACACTGACCTGCAACTGACAAACAGCTAAACAGAGGCCCAAAACACAACCACTCCTTATAACACACCCACCCAAAGTTCAAACACAGCCACACCCACAAATGGACCAATAAAAAGGCCCAACACACACAAACCATGATCCTTTGCAACAGATCAACTACTGCCAGACCACAGAGACAACGCACTGCACCATACTACATCCATCAATACACCTTACACTTGCACTCCTTCACACAACCACCATCACAAACACCCCCTCATCACATTCACACACACACACACCTTCACAACCACACTCACACACCCACAACCATCCACACCCACACCCCCACAACCATCCACACCCACACCCCACACCATGCCCACTAACAAGAATCCAAAGTTCACAAAGGAGGAGCTGGAGATCCTTGTCGACTAAATCATCAGAGTCGAGCCACAGCTCTTTGGAACATTGGTCAGACAGACCAGCATAGCAGCAAAATCAGCCATGTGGCAGAGGATTGTCAATTCTGTGAATGCTGTTGGGGCCACCAGAAGGACCAGGCATGAGTGCCAAGCCAGGTGGTACGATCTGCGGAGGACGGTCCGCCGCAAAATGACGGACGATCACAACCAGGGGCACATCACTGGAGGAGGGCCGCCCCGCAGACGGGTACAATACCATCCCTGGGAGGAGAAGGTGATGCCACGCTGCCGCCGGTGGGAGTACATGGACTAGAAGGAGTCCGAGACCCTGGTGAGTACACAAACAACTCACCTCACATGGGGGAACGCCATACACAACCAAAATCCCAATCATGCACGCAACCCCCCCAAAGCCAGCACCGGACACAACCACACTCCAAAAACACACACATGCTACTAGCGCCTCCATGCCCCATGCACCAAGCAAGGCCATGCCACGTCACAGGCCACACAAAACACCAACACAAGACAGGATGTCCCCGATGCCGGGAGGGTGGGCCTCAAAACTAACATTGAGCAACTCAGAAGCACACAACAATGCCCTCAGCCCATATGGCCTAGGGCACAGCCATACAAACAGTGTGTCCCCACAAAGTACTGTGTTGCCTGCAAATGGTGGCCGCGTAGCAGGATGACATGGGTATGAAGGCACAATTTGCACATAACAGCAGCTAATGAAGACGCATCACTCTGAAAGAGTGTCAGCACACACCGCCACAGCAGCAGCGCAGACTCAGACACTCCGCCCAATGGGTGCCCGGAGATTAGAAATAAACCCACATGAACAAGCCAATGGCCTTTGAAAGACCTGCAAACTGTGTGTGCCCAGGAAGCTGGGCTGAGGTGACAGAGGGTGACACACAGAGGGAGGGAGAGGGGGAGAGAGATGGAGGGAGACCGAGGGGGACACAGGGAGACAGACAGAGGGAGGGAGAAAGGGAGACAGAGGGAGACGGACAGAGGGAGGAGGCTTACAGAGGGAGGGAGAAAGGGAGACAGAGGGAGACGGACAGAGGGAGGAGGGTGACAGAGGGAGGGAGAAAGGGAGACAGAGGGAGACGGACAGAGGGAGGAGGGTGACAGAGGGAGAGAGAAAGGGAGACAGAGGGAGACGGACAGAGGGAGGAGGGTGACAAAGGGAGGGAGAAAGGGAGACAGAGGGAGACGGACAGAGGGAGGAGGGTGACAGAGGGAGGGAGAAAGGGAGACAGAGGGAGACGGACAGAGGGAGGAGGCTGACAGAGGGAGGGAGAAAGGGAGACAGAGGGAGACGGACAGAGGGAGGAGGCTGACAGAGGAAGGGAGACAGAGGGAGACGGACAGAGAGAGGAGGGTGACAGAGGGAGGGAGAAAGGGAGACAGAGGGAGACGGACAGAGGGAGGAGGGTGACAGAGGGAGGGAGAAAGGGAGACAGAGGGAGACGGACAGAGGGAGGAGGGTGACAGAGGGAGGGAGAAAGGGAGACAGAGGGAGACGGACAGAGGGAGGAGGGTGACAGAGGGAGGGAGAAAGGGAGACAGAGGGAGACGGACAGAGGGAGGAGGCTGACAGAGGGAGGGAGAAAGGGAGACAGAGGGAGACAGACAGAGGGAGGAGGGTGACAGAGGGAGGGAGAAAGGGAGACAGAGGGAGACGGACAGAGGGAGGAGGGTGACAGAGGGAGGGAGAAAGGGAGACAGAGGGAGACGGACAGAGGGAGGAGGGTGACAGAGGGAGGGAGAAAGGGAAACAGAGAGAGACCAAATCACCCTTGGGTGGTGTGGCCATGTCCGCTCATCAGCAGGTGGACTGTGTGCATGTAGACAAGGTTTGGCAGTGCCTTAACCCTCCCTTTTCCTTTGATAAACACTGGGCCATGTGTCAATCTGTGCACGAGTACATCCGTGCTGCAGGCACAAATCTAACCTTACACCCAGTATACCCACCCACTGTGTTTGTTAGAACCCTGTCACAAATGCTTAAGTTACCTACCTGCATTCTCAAATAGCATGGAAAAAACACCATTTGGCCAAGTACAGTGCAACACGTAAGGCGGCTCTGCATGGCTCGCTACGCCCGCTCACTACACTGCTGACTGCGTTCCAAAAAGATGCATCAACTAAGATTGTTTCACACATAGGTAAAATGTCGAAAGCTGTGGCCAAGGGACATACCCATGCGCAAGTGCACTGTGAGAGGAATGCAAGACATATCCAACTACCCAGAGGAACTGTGCCAACTCAAAAATGAATGAAACATGGATGTCGCATGTAACACAATTAAGATTGTCTCTCTCACACACAGGTCAACGTCGTCGATCTCCTCCCAACACTGGGGGGGAAGACTCACAGGACCAGGCTCTGCGTGAAGAGGACCCCACCGGCAGCGACGACTCTCACCACTCCGTGGATGACTCAGACCAACCTGGCCCCTCTGGTGTCCAACCACCTGCAGCACCTGTGTCAGGTACAACTGTGCCAACCACCACCCCCATTCCTGCCACATCCCAGGAGCCCTGCCCGCACACGACAACACAGCCAGGCTGACCAGGAGGGACAAGGTCCTCCGGGCACCCAGGAGGAGGCAGGCGACACCGCAACTGCCATCCCTCAGGGGTCCCGGAGACCCGATGTGCCCACAACGGCAGGCCAGGTGCAAGTGGGCAGGGGTGGTGGGAGTGGAGGACGGCGGAGGCGCGAACCTGACCAGTTGGCTCAGGAACCAGTAATGTCACACGTCACCAACATCCTGGACACATACCGGCGTGACACCAGGGGCATGGGCCAGGTTGCGTCCACCATCACAGACATCAAGGGGACCCTCGAGGAGATGAAGACCCTGCAGGCCGAGCAATATGCCTGTCAACAGCGACACCAAGGACGGATGGAGGCAAGACAGGCTAAGCTCGTGGCGGTGCAAACGGACATGACCCGTGTACTCCGTCGGATTGCCGAAAACATGGGCAACCCTCCCTGTGCCACCAGGCGAAGAACATCACCAGCCACAGGGAGGGATCAGGAGGAGGAGGATTCATCCGACGGAGCATCACAAGCATCGTCACGGCCTGCTTCTGAAGGTCCCCGCAGGAAGGTGGGTCGTCCACGCAAAAGACCGTGAGAGTCAGCGGAACATCACCATCTCCCAGGTCACCTGGCCTGGCACCTGGCCCTCTGGCCCAACAGCAGCACATCATCACATGACATTCTCTGGCACATGGACTTGCTGGTCACTGTCTGACCAATGTTGACAAAGACTGTGGCATAGACTCTGATGACTTCCAATGGCAAGGACACCAACTCCCCCTGTGAACTTTGGATTCTACACTCCCGCCAAGCACCTCTTGTCATCCCCCCAAACACGTACCCCACCACAATTAAAAATCATCACAATCACGAGATGATGCCGTCATTTTGCGTTATTCCACTACATGTGTGTGTTGTAAAGTCAAACCATGCCTGATTTTAGAAGTAACTCCAACCATCCATACCCTGGGGTCTGAGTCTGGCACAGGACACACATGGGTCACAATGTATCATCCAATACAGACATGGAGCACCATACTCACCTGTGATGGGCCCAACCAGCTGAGGGGGTGCCCGCACAACTGTGCCTACAGACCTATTTAGAAGAGCAACAGTCATGCGCAGAGGTCAGGGATCATGTGGAGTGTCCTGGGGTGCTGCTCCCAGGTATGTGTAGACAGGTGGCAGAACCATGTCCTGCATGCTTGAGTCAGGTGGATGTGGAGAATGGTGGGCCGGCCAAGGTTGGATGCATGGAGATGGCACAATGGGGTCTTGGATCACAGTGCCACAAGGTTGTGTTGGGGTTGTGGGCTGCATCCTGAGTGTGTGCGTGGATTGAGAAGGTCATCCTGCAGCTGGCAGTGATCCATTCCCCCCATCTCTGTTGGACGTTGATGTGGCTTGGTCGCCGGATGTAGAAGCAGAGCTGTGCAGATGCACCCTGGATGTGGACAAGTATCATGGGAGTTGTAATGCACATGTCCGTAGAGTGCAGGGTAGGATTAGACACGGATGTTGTAGTTGACCTGGGGGATGGTCTCTCTTGCCTTGAGGTGGATGGAACTGGGGATCTTGTGCATAATGCAGAGTGTGCTGCAGCATGAGGCACAGATGCTGCTGATCAGCATAGCACATGTCAGCAAGCAATCCATGATGAACACCAGCTCGTTTGCATGGACACTGGGTGCCCTTGCTGCAGGGCCTGCAGCAGCATGCGCCATGTCAAGAAAACAATGCCACAAGTTGCACACAAAGACAAGGATCTCAGGAAGGAACTATGCAAAAGGTGTATGTCAAGGAAGGAATGTCTGGTTCAACATGGCACACACACACACAATGGATGCACATGCAGCACAGTGGTCGTCGTGGAGACTGACATGCCACAATACCTACACAGCCATGGACATCATGCACAATACAGATTCTAATCCCTGACAAACAGCTTGCAACTTGCTACTCTACACATAGACTCATATGCACTATCTCTGATAACTATGCCAGACATGCCGCATGCACAGTGGCAACAGACCACCATTGACAGAGATGAGGCACCTTGGAGGAAGAGGGACACCTTTATTAGTCATGTGTGTCAGAATGCTAATGCAACTCTGTCAACACATACACAGGTCATGTGGATGAACATGTGGGACCGACACTGGCACCCCCCTTTGCACCACAGATGCTGGAAATCCATAGAACTGGCACACAAGTGACGGGTTACAGCTAAACACCCCCTGCTGCTCACGGAGAGGCTGCTATACACCATTGAGCCTCTAATGGGGAATTCACACACCATGTCAACCCAGGGCAACCTGTATGTTTCCGAGGGCAGTGTTACACACATTGATGGCTTCATCACAATCCACAATCCCATTACAGATGACTGTCACCAAGTCTGACCATCAATTCAGGTGAATTCAGCTCCATGTCATGTGCCCCATGGTGATTCTACATGTATGCAAAGTAACCAAACATGAACAGGAGCAGTGCACACACATTCAAAACGAATACCACACCCAAAAAGCCCTGCTGCATCCCTTACCCTAAGGAGATTTTCAAACTTGTCCGTGCATGTAACGCTGATTCAGCACATGTTGCTGTGTTCATGAGGAATAGCAGGAGCACAACAATGCCACCAGCAGACAGCATGCGCAAGTACCTGTGGATGAGAGACACACAAGAAGTCAGCCAAAAGAAGCACATCCGCATGCATGTGCATGTACTCGACATGTATAAGGTTGTCAACATGCTAGGTGACAATGATGACTCTGGAAAAACATTCTTCTATTGCACCATCACTCGAGTGACACATCCAAACACACCTCTGACTCACATGGCAGACATGCAGATGGACACACACATTGCAACACATGCCACACATGGCCCAATGCGTGCACACTCAGACACTGGAACTCACCACTAAGCAAAGAAGTCGCGTATGAGCCGACTCCGGATGTCCTCTACCGCCTCCTCCTCCTCCACATCACTTGCCTCGTCACCAAGCCCTTCATCCTCCACGGGTGGATGGTCCTGCTCATCCGGATCCAGGATGAGTGGCACAGCTTTCTCCACTACCATGTTGTGCAGCATGCAGCACACGAGGAAGATCTTGCAGACCTTCACCGGTGCATATGGGAGTGCGCCGCCGGTTTTGTGGAGGCAACGGAATCGGCTCTTCAGGAGGCCAAACGTCCTCTCTATCACTCGCCTGGTCCGCCCATGGGCGTTGTTGTAGCGGTGCTCGGCAGCCGTGCTGGGGTTGCGGAGAGGCGTGATCAGCCATGGCATGTTGGGATAGCCAGCGTCCCTTACATGGAAACATCACATCATGGACAAAAGTGGGTCAGGAGAAGCAGTAAGACAGGAAGATGACGCTAAATACAGGACTGCCAGAGTATACCCACCAACAATACATGCTCGTTCGTTGCGCAGCTGCAGCATCATTTCAGGCACCCTGCTACGCCTCATAATGTAGGCATTGTGTGCTGATCCTGGAAAACGAGCACAGACATGTGAAATCACCATGTTGGCAAGACACACCACAAGGGCATTAATGGAGTGGTAATGCTTGCGGTTCCTATACGCTACCTCCTGTGCCTGTGGTGGTACCAAAGCCACATGTGTTCCATCTATGGACCCAATGACATGGGGGATCCCTCCCAGGGCAGAGAACTCACGCTTGACACCTGTCAACTGCTCAGGAGTTGGGAATTTAATGAACTCATCCAGGTGCTCCAACATGGCCTCTAAAAAATCATGCAGAACACGGCTGAACATGGTTTGGGACATGACACCAACATGAGCAATGGTATATTGGAAGGTACCCGTGGCAAAGAAATGTAGGGCTGCCATCACCTTCATCTTGGGTGTCAGTGCAGTAGGATACCTGTGTAGCGGTTGGAGGTGTGGTGCCAGCCGTGTCGTCAAGTTCTCAATCAACGGTCGGGGGACGCGGTAGCGGCGTATACAGTCATGTTCCCTCAGGTCAGCCAAGTACGGAATTGGTCGAGGGAGAGGCGGAGCCCTGCAGTAAATTTGAAGGGACAACGAAGAGTGAGTACAGTACACCACCAATGTCAATGTACTGAGCACATGTTCAACAGGCAATACACATATGCTACATACAGAGTCAGGTCTGTGCAATATGCCCTGGACACGCATGCCAGGCAGGTGACACTCCTACCAAGAGCCAGCTACAAATGTCGATTCTCAACCTCAATATGCCATGCTATGAAACTAGCTGTGGGCCAGTGTAAGTGAACAGGCAGACGCATCACAGGAGTTACAGACATCCACATATGTGCAGAAGAAGGATGTTTATCGTACAGACAGGTTGCGGAACACTAGATGCACAGGTCACATGTCATAGAAAAAGGACAGACCACACACATTGCCATGAAGGAGTACATGTCAAGACTGATCACACATACATTGAGAGTATGCAGATATGTCCTTGTTTTGAAACTCCATGTCGATGCATACATACACACCTTATGTCAGATTACATATGTGGGCTGGTGTGCGTAACAGTGTGCCATGCCCATCTACACACAGACACATGTTGGTTGCAGCAACTGCAGATGCATTTGACCAAACACCTACAGCAAACCTATGGGAACACATGACACACACATGACATAGTTACAGCGTGCAACGCGGGCATTCACATGTCAGGTGTAATATTCCGTGTACCTGGCATCAAAGGAGTGAAGGGGATGTGTGGCACATAGTGCACCATCACACATGACATGTGTACACAGCTCATCATACATTGATTTGCTTCTCACCTCAGGAGTAATGTGCCACATCACAGCCTGACACACCTGTGCCCGACACATGTAGTACTGCACAGACAATGCCTTGATGTCCAGCCTTGGCCAAGTATGACAGCTCTATTCCTGTCTGTGTGCCGCCTGTCACCACTGTCAGATGTGAAATGCACCGTACATACACTCTGAGGGCGTGTGTAGGGTCCCTATCACAATGGGAGTGCTGGCGTATGCGTACGCCATAGTAATATGGACCGTACACGCGTGTGTAGGGTCCCTATCACAATGGGAGTGCTGGCGTATGCGTACGCCATAGTAATACGGACCGTACACGCGTGTGTAGGGTCCCTATCACAATGGGAGTGCTGGCGTATGCGTACGCCATAGTAATACGGACCGTACACGCGTGTGTAGGGTCCCTATCACTATGGGAGTGCTGGCGTATGCGTACGCCATAGTAATACGACCCGTACACGCGTGTGTACGGTCCGTATTACTATGGCGTACGCATACGCGAGCACTCCCATAGTGATAGGGACCGTACACACGCCTGTACGGTCCGTTTCACTGCATTTGGGGTGCCCTAGGGCCGTGGAAAGGCACCGTACCTGTGTGTAAATATTGAAATAACATAGAGGACACATGAGGGACAAGCATAAGGGCCTAAATGCATGCTGGTTGTCATGGAGACCAAGTTTAAAGTTTGAATTTTTGCATCAGGTGGCCAGCAGAAGTCGGTTGGAAACAATATACTTTGTTGCAAAGTGGTTGTTGACTTGACATCATGCTCAATTTTTAAACCATGCAAAGCCACTCACTGGGGTAGGTTTAAAGGGATTGGAGGAAACGTAGGATGCAAATGTGACTGACCAATCACTCTGTACTCCTGTAAATGAATCAGGGCAGCAAGGCAGATATAAGGCAGCCAGGTCCCATGAGAGAGCACTTGCCTGCACATCCTTTCATTCCACAACACTGCTGCTGCTCGTGATTCCTCTGGCACCATGTCCAGGTCTGTGGAGAGGGCCCAGCCATTCACCATGGTGGAGAATATGGCGTTGGTGGATGTGATCCTCCCACAGTACACCATGCTGTATGGTCGACCAGGGGTGCAGGTGAGTGCAGACTCCACTAGCTTAGACTGTGACCCTTTTTTGTGACTGTGACTTCTGGCATTGTGTCCATGTGTGACAGACATGCAATGTTGTTTAGAGTGGGTCCCAGGGTGGGGAAGGCCTCATGTCTCCCATGCAGAGCATGCTGTAGTTCCTGTGTGCACTCCTCACTTGCATAGTGCTTACTGTGACTATCAATGCATGGTGCATGCCACATTCTGCCTGGCTACTCCTCCTGGGAATGTTGTTTCTACAGTCCTGATGTGATTCTGTGGTCCCCCCAGTGTGACAGGTGACATTACCCATAGATGTGTGTTTGTTTAGTGTACCTGTGCTGTGAGTGTCCAAATGATGTGTTCGTCCCCTGGACATTGGTGGGTGTGTGTGTAAGTCCCCTGTCATGTGGGTGAGTGCATATGGGGAGTGTTGCACACCAGCTGCATGAGGGATGGATATACCCTGCCCATCTGATGTGAGCAGGGAGCAGTGCTGTGTGACTGCCGTGCTGAGCCAGCCCCACACCTGTGACACCCCCCAGTCTAGTGGCACATGGGCAGAGTGAGGTTTGTACCCGCAGTTGGCAATGGCAGGGGATTGTCCTGTGCCTGTGTGTGTCTGTGTACTCTGCTGAGGTTGCGTCAGTGGGCTGGGGCATGTGACTGCTTTGAGGTGCTGTACATAATCCTGGTGTAGCTTGTGATGCACAGTGTGATCCAGGATCATTGATTGTGTGGCACCCCTCATGCCACCTGTGTACTTTCAATGCCACGTAGTGCATTTGGCCTTCCCCAGAGGATAATGTCCCTATGACAAAGGTGCAATGAGTTGCCTGCATACCATGGCCTGTTCAAACAAGACAAATTATTAATATATGTGTCTCTGTGTCATTGCTCAGGTGTATTAAAGTATTCTCACTTTTGCATCCTCACAGGTAGGCGTCCATGCCAAGGGGGAGATATGGAAGCAAGCCGTCAGTGCCGTGAGGAAGACGGAGGGTCGGAAGCGGCGCCTAGCCCAGGTGAGGAAACGCTGGCAGGATATCCGGTGCTGGGCGAGGAGGATCGCACGGGTCCTGCTGGGGGACTCACCTGAGAGCCACAAGAACCGTGGGCGCCGGCGTCTGACCCACATCCATAAGCGTGTGCTGGCGGTGGTCTTCCCCGACTTGGATAGGCGCTTACGGGAGAAGCAGCAGCAGGAAGGTGGTAGGTACATGTGTGTTTGTTGTGTGTCACCAGCTTTTGGAAGTGCGCAGTTGCATGGATACACTGCCAGGGTTTAAATGTGCAGTGCATGACCTGTTCCCCAAAGTAAACCGGTGCTGTTCTTCCTCCCTTGCCATGTGTTCCCTGGTCTGTGTGTAGTCACTCTTGCACAAGGTTATCTAGGCTGGCAGTTCATCCAAGTGCCCAATGCTTGCAGCATCATGTGTGGGGGTGGTGTGTAACAGGTTTTGGGACCTTGCCTGTGCCCTGGCCAGTTCAGTCATTGTGGGGTCCATGTCAGTTGGCACTGATGGTGAGTCCCGACATAGGAGTGTGTCTTAAAAGTGTACTGCCTTACAGCATGCATGTCCAATGTTGTGCCCTCTGACATGATGGGCATGAGTGGGAGTAATGCATAGTGCAGGGACGGTTGCTTCAGTTGCAGTCATATCCATCCAGGACCATGGAGGAGTGTGGCCACTACCGTGCCCTGCGGCACCTTTTCCTAGGTATCATGTGTGTCATCCAACAATGTGGACATTCTCTGTGTCTTCGGCATAGGTTGGGCTCTGTGGCATTGTACCCTGGCCTCATCTGTATTTACGTAAACTGTGCTACATGTGTCCACTGTACAGGGTGACCCAATTTTGCTTGTGCATACTCACAGTGGGCAGTGCCTGTGTGTCTTGGTACGACAATCTGATGATGGTTGATTGTCAATGATATATGTGGACAGGCGCACCAGGGGTAGTTTGTGTACAATCAGGATTTAGTGCAGGCCATGTGTTTTTATCCCAGAGTAAGAGGTGTAAGTACTTCCTCTGTCTCAATCACATTGTCTCAGGTAGGGGGTGGTTTGTGCGGGCAAGGCCTACATGTCAAAATCTGAAGTCTCCTTGCTAGGTCTGGCCTGTGTGTGATGTTTGTCTGGACATACACTCAAGGTGCAGTGACCCAGTCATGTTGGGCATGGTTTAATGTATTAGCTTTGCAGCATGTGCAAAAAGTTAATAGTCATGGTTCCTGCTCATCCCTTTTTTGGCAACGCTGTGTGGTGCAGATGCTGTGCACGATTGTCCCCAGTGCCTGGCTCCTCTGTCCAATTTGATATCAAGTAATTTGCTGTTGTGTCATGCTCTCCATTGTTTCTCAGTGGCATGGTGGGTCAACCAACTGTGTGGTGCAGGTATTGTATTGTAGATGTTACTCATGTTGCTTTTCAGGCTATGCACTGTGACCTATGTAGATTAGACTCATGTGACATATGTATACAGGTGTCTGATTATTTCCTGTCTCTTCACCTTGACCACAGCGTCGTCGGGGGACTCCGAGGGAGACACTGGCACGGACCGTGAGGAGGGATCGAGCACCAGTGCTGTCTTGTCTGGCGCATCGAGTGGCACGGAGGCCGAGGGGAGTGAGGCGGAGGACCTGTCCAGTCCCACCACCGACTATGACGCTGACGGGTCTGAGGCTGAGCTCCCTGAGGGGGCGGAGGCAGCTCCCACAGCTGAAAGCAGCACTCAATCTCTACCCGCCCCCTCCATTCCCATCACCGGCCTCCCACTTGCTCGGGTCCCTTCCCGCCTTGCTAGGTCACCACGTGTCTCCTTCTTGCCAGGCACCGCACCCCCTGCCCCTGTCTCCACTGCTGCCGTGAATGCCGAGTCTGTGGACATCCTGCGCCAGTTGCAGGTTGGTCAGACTGCGATGCTTAATGTCCTCCATGGCCACACCCGTGTGCTCACCCAGATGGAGTCATACATGGAGGGCATCTCAGCTGCGCAGTCTGACCAACGCCAGTTGCTGAGGTCCATAGACTCGACACTGACTGCAGCAGTGGGTCTCCTGCAGCACTGCGTCCCCCCCTAGCACTGCGTCCCCCCCTACCCCTGCACCATCCACACTTCCCACTCCCATGCCTGTCCCAAGCACACCCAGATGTACCCATGCACGCACCCCACCAGACACAGGGCCACCAGGGAAGGCCAAGCGCACACCTCCTGTCACGCACACACAGGGTGAAGTAGGCACACCCACTGGGTCGGGGGGCAAACGGAAGACACGCAGCCACAGTGGGAGTCCACATTCCTCACAACCCACTCCCTCCAAATCCACTCCCCTCAGCTCTCCTGGCCAAGATTCAAACAAAGATTCCTTCATGGCCGCTCTGTCCCTGAGCCCCAGTGTGTCACCACCCTGCAAGCGGTCAAAGGAGTCCCCGGTCAGGGTAGTTGAGTCCCCCCCCTGTCCACACCCTCCCACAGTAGTGCTGCGACCCATCCCTCCGACCCCCCCCTCCTTTGGGGCCTGTGGTTCCTTCAGGTGCAGGGTAGACGCTGGGGGACCTTGCAACCATGTGCAGCGCCATTCTCACCACCACCTTTGGCGCTGCCCCACCCCCTGTGGTGGAGTCCTCCGTCCCTGCACCCACAACACCTACCCTTGCCCCTCCTGTCCCTGCGGTGCCTGGTCCTTCCCCCCCACATGATGCCCCCCCCCTGTGGAAGCAAAGGAGGTATGAACTGTGCAGGCAAGCTAGGGGACACGCGTCCCTATGTGTCCCCACCAGGAATTGGACTATGGACTGCCCTATGGGCCTTGTACATATTGAACTTTTATTAACCAATTTTTTTTCATGCTGAATAAAGCAATGGTTTTTTTCCTTTGAACACTACTGCTTTTCTGGTATTGCTGTTGGTGGTGCTGCTCCATGATTTGGGGTGGTGATAATGTGTTAGGTGTCTGGGAAATGTAGTAGTGTGCTGCTCATGGGGTTGACCCTGGTATCTGTGTGCCATCACAAGGTATTTGCAAAATATCTTTGTTCATGTAAGCTCTTACTGCATGGTGACATTGTCCCAAGGTGTGTTCCTTCCTCTGTGGCCCCTGACATCTTCCCTGCAGGGTGTTTCCTAAATGTTGTGCTGAGCTGTGTCTATATTTCCTTGGTGTGTGACGGATCCGTTCAACTTTGCCCATGCATGCTGGGCAATGTCTCCACCTGCATCATTAGTGGCATCCTTGGTGGTCACTGTACTTGTGTATGGAGTATATTGACATGACTTCATGTGGACATGTTCCCTTTTACACACTATGCATGTGTGTACTCTCAGCCTCGCACACATGTGTTACGTGTTCTGCAGGGTCTTTGAGCACCTGACTGACAATTGTGGGCATTGTATCTGTGGGTACTGCACCCTTTTCTTTCCATGGGCACTGCTGGGGGGACTCTGCACCCACCCCTCCTGCGTCTGGGCACTGCTGGGGGGACTCTGCACCCACCCCTCCTGTGTCTGGGGACTGCTGGGGGGACTCTGCACCCACCCCTCCTATGTCTGGGCACTGCTGGGAGTGATAGGCACCCACCCCTCCTGTATCTGGGCACTGCTGGGAGGGCTCTGCACCCACCCCTCCTATGTCTGGGCACTGCTGGGAGGACTCTGCACCCACCCCTCCTATGTCTGGGCACTGCTGGGAGGACTCTGCACCCACTCCTCCTATGTCTGGGCACTACTGGGAGTGATAGGCACCCACCCCTCCTATGTCTGGGCACTGCTGGGAGTGATAGGCACCCACCCCTCCTATGTCAGGGCACTGCTGGGGGGACTCTGCACCCACCCCTCCTGTGTCTGGGCACTGCTGGGGGGACTCTGCACCCACCCCTCCTATGTCTGGGAACTGCTGGGAGTGATAGGCACCCACCCCTCCTATGTCTGGGCACTGCTGGGAGGACTCTGCACCCACCCCTTCTATGTCTGGGCACTGCTGGGAGGACTCTGCACCCACCCCTCCTATGTCTGGGCACTGCTGGGAGTGATAGGCACCCACCCCTCCTATGTCTGGGCACTGCTGGGAGTGATAGGCACCCACCCCTCCTATGTCTGGGCACTGCTGGGAGGACTCTGCACCCACCCCTCCTATGTCTGGGCACTGCTGGGAGTGATAGGCACCCACCCCTCCTATGTCTGGGCACTGCTGGGGGGACTCTGCACCCACCCCTCCTGTGTCTGGGCACTGCTGGGGGGACTCTGCACCCACCCCTCCTATGTCTGGGCACTGCTGGGAGTGATAAGCACCCACCCCTCCTGTGTCTGGGCACTGATGGGAGGACTCTGCACCCACCCCTCCTATGTCTGGCCATGTACGCTCGGGACATACACGGGTGGGGGTACGCTCCGTACATACCCGTACCCACGCTCTGCAGGCCTGGGTACGGCCCTTACCCATGCCTTCAGTGCGTAGGTACGGGTCGTACCACGCGTACCCCTACGTCACTCCAACAATGGCGGTACGGCCCATACCCACGCTCTTAAGGCCTGGGTACGGTACGGACCCCCAATGGGGTGCCGTAGGGGTACGCACCGTACCCAGCCCTTCAGAGCGTGGGTACGGGTCGTACCACGCATACCCCTACATCACCCGAACAATGCTGGTACGGCCCGTACCCAGGCCTTTAGAACGTGGGTACGGGCCGTACCGCCATTGTTGGGGTGACGTAGGGGTGGGCGTGGTGCGACCCGTACCCACGCTCTTAAGGCATGGGTACGGTACGTACCAGAATTGTTGTGTTGCCGGTTCGCGTCAACATCCACTTCCGTTGTGGCGGATGCATGCGTTGCTTGACACGCCCCCACCCCCTCGAAGTGACCAGGCCCTGAAGGTCAGGTATGTCCAGGGCATGTAGGATGTGTGACTTGGGTGGGGGTTATGTGTCCTGCCCCTGCCCCCCCCTTTGCCCCTGGGTGTTGTTCTGACCTTCTGCGGCGTCTGCGTCGGTTCCTGTAGAGCAGGTGGACTGCTATGAGGGCTGGGATGACACGTAGGTTCGGGTCCATGGCTGTCCGTTGCGTACAGGTGCTCCTTGTGCACGTCGTCCTGATTTCCCAGCAGTTTTTGGCAGCCGGAAAATATAATCCGTGCGGGGTGACGTCGGTACGGATCGTACTTCCTGGTTCGTGAAACGCAGCCTGAATGCGTCCCGACGTCACGTCGGCGCTTTCCCGGATCACATTTGTATGTATATTTTTGACGGTCGGTGTTTTGTACGATTCGTACGGAAATAGTGTTTCCATACGAATCGTACTTGCATTTTTGTAATGTTTTTTAACCGGGTACGAGTCGGACTGAGAAAATGCTCCGTCCGACGGTTCGTACCCGGTTTCTCCAGGATCGGAATCGGCCCCACAATATTTAATAATTCATTAATTATAAATACCAATAATTGTTTTTTAAATTTAATTATCTATTAATAATTAATTAACAGCCAATTAATTTTCAATACCAAAAATTAATGAATACAAATAATACCAATTAATAATTAATTAATAATAAATTAATTATCAATATACAAAAATTATTTCAATAATTAAATATTTACAATTAAATTACTTCCCACCATATTCCTCTATAATCCCACAACCCGCTACAAATAATAAATTAATACAATTAACATAATTACCAATTAAACAATTAATACAAATTAATTACCAATTAATATAAATTATTTACCAATTAATAATTAATCAACAACCAATTAATTTTCAATACCAATTAATAATTACCTAATAACAATTAAATTACTTCCCACCCTATTCCCCGATAAACCCACAACCCGCTACAGAATTAAAACGCAAAATTAAATTAAAAAATAATTAATAATTCCTAAAAATTATTATTTAATGTACTATAATTAAATTACTTCCCACCCTAATCCCCTATAAACCCACAACCCGCTACGGAATTAAATTACACAAAAATTAAATAACATAAAATTAATTACTTTAAAAATATTCAAACATACATTCCAAAATTAATACATACTTTTAACACATATACTAACACTTAAAACACTATTAAAAAAAAAATCGATATTATTAACAACTATATTATGACTGTCGATATTACTTACTTCTATATTATTTAAATCGATATTTCTTACCTGATTTTCGATATTCTTCACCACTATAATTTGGCAATTCGATATTCTGTCCATTCTATATTAAAAACTCGATATTCTGACCAGTCGATATTTTTTTTCGATATTATGTCTGTTTACCCTTCTAACCATGTAATTGTCAAACATGTGCTGCAGATACTGGCCAGAATCCCTGATCCACTATGTGCTAATATGTATAACTTCTCGTACTGCTCACAAAAGGTCAGTATGGCACTGGTAATGAAATCTGGCTTTTCAACAACTAAATCAGCCATGATGTATCTTTTCTTTAAGGAATCAGACTGGGTCACCTTTTGCAGAAGCCACTTCCTGACAAGGCTTGGCATCTCCTCAGAGAAAAGGTAAAACCCCTTCACTGCCATGCTTTTTTTTGGGCTATTTGGGGTAGTTCCCACTTAGGCTCCCATACCTTTTTGTCCACATGAGTTACCCACGCCAAATGTGTTTCCTTTTCTTCCTACATCCTGAGGATTCTGATGATACCCAGGGTTTGTGGCTTCCCTACAGGGGACCAAGAAAGTAGCCAAAATGCAGTTAAATTTGTTTTTTTGGGGGGGGAGGGGGAATGGGAAAAAGTGCTGCAGAAGAAAGCGTCTGTTTTTTTCCCTGCAAATGGTATCAACACAGGAGTTGTGGTGCTAAAATCACCATCTTCTCAGCTTTCAGGAACAGGCAGACTTTTATCAGAAAACCAACATTTAGGTGCCGATTCCGATCCGGGTAAAAATAATTGCATACGACTCGTATCCATATATTTTCACGTACGAATCGTACAAGTACCGTACAAACTGCGAAGTACGATTCGTACGTGAAAAATACATACGAATTGCGTCGGGAAAATGGTCCGAGCGGGAGCCGTAAATTTTTACGTCCGAATAGCGTCGGGAAAAGTGTCCGATAGGGAGCCGGACATTTTTACGTGCAAATCGTAAAACAGAAGTCCGAGTGCACAAGTACGATCCGTACCGCCCGTCCGAATACACAACCGCATGTAAAAGGCCCCGTACGGAGCGAACGCTGTAGCTATGCGCTGGGGGTACGGCGCGTACACACGGGGGTGGGGGTACGGCACGTACATACGGGGGTGGGGGTATGGCGCGTACATACGGGGGGCTGGGGGTATGGTGCGTACATATGGGGGTACGGCGCATACATAGGGGGGTGGGGGTACGGCGCATACATACGGGGGTGGGGGTTCAGCACGTACATACGGGGGGCTGGGGGTACGGCGCATACATATGGGGGGCTGGGGGTACGGCGCGTACATACGGGGGTGGGGGTACGGCACGTACATACGGGGGGCTGGGGGTACGGTGCGTACCTGGCCCACTTTTCCTCGTGCATCGCGGCGTACTTAGCTTTTCCGGCACTTTTTGGCTCCCGTAAAAATATAGCCGTGCGGAGTGCTGTGGGTGCGAATCGTACTTGCTGGTCCGTAAAACGCTGCCTGACTCCGTGTGGACATCACGTACACGCTGTCCAGGATCGGAATTGTTTGTATTTTTTACCCGCACTGTGTTTTTTACGATTCGTACGGAAAAAGGTATTTCTGTACGAATCGTACTTGCTGGTTTGTACGGTGGAATTCCCGGGTACGAGTCGTATGGAGAAAACGCTCCGTACGACCATTTGTACCCGGGTTTTACAGGATCGGAATCGGCACCTTACTATACAGTTTTGGCCTTTTACTGGGACATAGACTATTTTTCCTGTTTGTTGTGCTTTCAACCTCCTTCCAGTTAGTGGTAGAAATGGGTTTTGAAACCAATAATGGATCCCGGAAAGCTATGCATTCCTGAGAAGTATACAAAATTCTTAATTCAGCGAGGGGTCATTTGTATTGATTCTTTTAAGGTTTTCTCTAGAAAATATCAGTTGATCTAAATAAATATTGAAATTGAGCTAAAAAAAAAAACAGCCATTTGTGTCTAGATTTTCACCTGTTACTTCTTCTAACTATGGTAGATTTTTGAAAGCAATATATCGTTACATCCACTTGACCCTTCTGGTTGCGGGGATATATAAGGCTTGTAGGTTCACCAAGAACCCAAGGTAGCCAGAGCCAATAACTGAGTTGCACTTCACAGTGGTTTTTCATTGTGTACCGGGTTTACAGCAATTAATTTGGCAAAATATAAAGAGCAAAACATAGGTGTCAAGGAAACCTATGTATTTCTAAAATGGGAACAAGATATGGAGTTTAGAAGCAGTGGTTATTTGTGCATCTATGAATTTGTGGGTACCAATACTAGCATGTGAATTAGAGGGTATTTTTCAAAATGACTTCTTTTTTACACATTGTCTTATATTTGGAAGGCAGAAATGCATAGAAAGGCAAATGGACTTGTTGTACTATTCTTGTTCCCCTAAGTCTCCTGATAACAATGATACCTCACGAGTGTGCGTAGGCCTCAAAATGAGTCTAAAAAATCACATTTTCCTCGCATTTCAGTGATGGAAAGCTCTGGAATCTGAGGAGAGCCACAAACTTCCTTCCACACAGCATTTCCCGAAGTGTCCCCATAAAAATGGTACCTCACTTGTGTGGGTAGGCCTAGTTCCTGTGACAGGAAACAGCCTAAAATGCAACGTGGACACGTCACATTTTTCCAGTTAAAACTGACCCTTTTTATGCAATGTGCATAGCTGTTGATTTTGGGTCCTAGCTCAGCCGGCACACAGGGAAACCTGGAAAACCTGTACATTTTTTAAAACTAGACACCCTGGTAAATCGGGGATAGTATGACTTATGTGGCTCTCACCAGGTTCTGTTACCCAGAATTCTTTGCAAACCTCAAACTTTGTAAAATAAAACACATTTTCCTCACATTTCTGTGATGGAAAGTTCTGGAATTTGTAGGTAGCCACAAACTTCCACCCACCCAGCATTCCCCCAAGTCTCCTGATACAAATGGTACCTCACTTATGTGGGTAGGCCTAGTGCGCACAACAGGAAAATTCCTAAAAATTATTGTGAGAACATGAAAATTATATATCATAAAAGGACCTGGTTTTGCAAGGGAGTCACCTGCATTTTTGGTCCCGGGCTCGACGGCTATTTATGGAAACCTACCAAACCCAGGCATTTTTGAAAACTAGACAGAGGGAGATTGGATCCTGGGTGTCTAGTTTTGAGAAGCTGCCATAGATGGCCGCCAAGCTTGGGACCAAAAGACTGTGGCTATTTTTTGGGCAGCCCCCACCTCTACCTTTTCATAAAAATGTAATCCCTGGTTCCTAGTGGGCTTTCTGTTCCCCCGGGAGACAGATATGCCTGGGTTTGGTAAGTTTCCATAGATGGCCACCGAGCTTGGGACCGAAAGACTGTGCCCTTTTTTTAGGGGTGGGGGCACTGGCATGGCCATTCTGGGCAGCCCCATCCCTAAATGTACATAAACATCTAATCCCTGCTTCCAATGGGCTTTCTGCCGCCCCCTGGGGGGCAGAAAGTCTGTGCCGATGTGTGGGTGGGGTGGGGGCATTACAATGCCCATTCAGGGCAGCTCTAATCCCTACATTTACATTTAAAAAAATCCCTGGTTCCTAGTGGGATTTCTGCCCCTACCCCCCCCAGGACAGATCGGGGTCTATTGCCCCATATGTCACCCGGGGGCAGAAAGACCGTAGCTATTTTTTGAGGGTGGGGGCAATGGCATCCCATTCTGGGCAGCCCCCACCCCTAAATTTACAAACAAATGTAATCCCAGGATCCTAGTGAGCTTTCTTCCCCCTATTGCCCCCATCTGCCTCCTGGGGAGCAGAAAGACTGTCCCTTTTATTTTTTGGAGAGTGGGGGCATTGGTATGCCCATTTTGGGTAGCCCCCTCCACTACATATTCAAAATAAAATAATCCCTGGTGCTTAGTGTGCTTTCTGCCCCTCCTGAAAAGCAGATCAGGGCTATTGTCTCCATATGCCCCCTAGGGGGGCAGAAAGACTGAAAGTGCCCAAAATAGTTCGGGGGAGCAAAAGCCCTTGCCCAAAGAGCTGCTCACCCTCACCTGGTATCTAATTTTGGATCCCTGCTTGGGGATTGCCCTCCTGTGGTGATCCCCAAGCAGGGATCCACTAGGGAAGGGTACAATTGGAAAGGGGGGGGGGGGTGTTTCAGTGCTTGGGGGGCTGAGATAGTCCCACTAGCACCGAAGCAGTGAAACTGAAATGATTTGCTCATTTCAGTTTCACTTTCAATGTAATGATGTCAGCACGCCATGCACGCGATTGTCATTACATTGAAAAAAAACTCAAATGTCTCAGGACTTTGGGGAAGCTCCCCACCTCCAGAGGCTAAAAAAATGAAAAGCAAACCCCTCTGCTGTTTACAGCAGAGGGATTTCTAGGTGGTGTGCTGAGCACGTAACGGTTACGTCCTTGGCACACCAGCGCTACACCTGAGGACATAACCTTTTACGTGCTCAGCATACAAAGGGTTAAAGTCTTAAACATCAGCAATTTGATAATCTATATTTATACATCCTATACCCATGCACATTTCCTGCCTGAATCAAACTCAGACTGGCGAACTATCCAAAATATGATCTGCAGTAGTGCTCACACACAGGACACCCTAATACTTGTATGATCTATCCAACACCAGAATCTATTTTCTCTGCAGAAGTCAACACATTTGGATAAACCTTTATATATGGGTCCCTTTTTGTGCACAACATTGAAAGAACAAACCAAAACAAATCTCACGAACATGCAGCACTTATGCAATGCTGCTTGATGAATTTGTGCTCCTTATAAAAAAGATTTAGCTACTAAGCTACTTTAATGTGTACAACACCTGGAATATATCTTAATAGATTAGTTAGTAGATTCCAACTTCATGAAAGACCAATGTACCTTTTGATTTGGGACAATACTGTAAATTGAAAAGACAACATAAGGGCTGCTTTGTCATGGAAAATTACTATTTATTTATTTACGTGTGAGGCTAGACGATATAGGTTTGTGAAATGTATTGACGGCTGTGAAGTATGGGGTGGAAAGAATTGCAGAGGTGAAAGCAGCACTCTTGAATAGCCTGACTGGGAGATGGAACGTGTGCCGCTGATTGTTCCGGGCGTGTGAGCATTCCACCAGAAGTGCCTTAGAGAACGTATTAAGAGAATGGAACAGAAGAGATTAATTTTTAAAGTCTTAAGTAGAAATAGTGCCTAAACGCACAAAGCGCCAATGTTAGTCAATGGTGGTGATAGACGGGGACCTATGCATAATTTGATGCTGGCTGCGATGAGCGTGGGTCAGCTACACCAACAAGGTTCATCCTCATTAAAGATTTTAGCTTCTGACTTTAGTCCTGTAAGCCCCAACCCACAATAGGAGTGTACTTCTAAAACCCCCCTAGGACCTCAAGGGAGGCACTTAGAGACTCATAAGGTGTAGGCAGAGACTAACAGCAGACTCCAATCCGCTTCCAGTTGCCACTGGTCAGTTTGGCAGTTCCAGGAAAGGAATCTTTTAGCTTATTGTAATCTCGTAGTTTGAACAGGAGCAGCCTTAGGACCCTTAGAATCAACTTCGTTGTCCTGGGTACAAGAGGGAGCAATTCCTGTCCTTCAAGACTCCTCTCAGATCACAGGCAGCTGGTCCAGTCCTTTTCTGTTCTTCCTCGAGTCCTAGAGTGTCCTGAAGGGGGTGCCATTTATGGCAGGCATTAACTAGTGGGTGAGAATGACTCCTGGGCATGCCCTAACCAAGTTCTGAAGACCAACTGTTAGAAATGGGGGTCTCTAGTTGGCAAGGGCTCGCACCTTTTTTTTTTTCCTTTTAAATCCTCATTTGCCTCAGACCCCAGTCGACAGAAAGTGGGATGTCATTACCGTTGCTCTGTTTCAAGGAAACGTAGGCAATTGAAATGGAAAACGGGGACAACGCCCGCCTACCGGTATACAAACAATCCCACGAAATGTCACTGGCCCCTTTTTGAAAAGGGGCGGTCCCACTCTCTTCTGGTGGATTTTAGCCGAAGATTGTTAATGTTGGCCCGCGAGGTGTGGAAACTGGGGAGAAGGGCCCAACACGGTCAGAGAGTTTCCAGAGAGGCATTATCATAGGATCCAGAAAATTATTTTCCAACGTGCTAACATAACAACTTAAACACGTAAATTAAACTCGTCCAAAGACTAGCGCTGGGACCAATTTACCAAACAATCCCATATTGCTTTCTTCTTACTATTCTGCAATCTACCCAGATCAGTCTTGGCCATTCTGAATGAGTAGGGGGTGTAACCTCTACCCATCTCCTGCAGATTTCTCTCCTAGCCAGCAAGATTGCATAGAATAGAAACACCCTAGCAGGGCCTGTAACTTCACTAGCTATGCCGAAGATGATCAAGGTGAGAGAAATGTGGACTGGGGATCCCAAGATGTCAGCTAAAGTTGCCCCTACTTTCCCCCAGTATTCGGTAATCACAGGAAAATCTTTAAACTCATGTATATCTGAGGCATTTACTAGATCACACTTCTTGCAGCTGACTGGGGGGCCCTTCGCTATTTTAGACAGTCTTGAAGGAGATAAATAGGCCCTGTGGGTAGTAAAGTAATGATTCCTCCTAAGCCTAGCTGGTTTTACTGTAACAAACAAGGTGTTGGAGGAAGTTTGCCACAAGTCTTCCCAGTGTTCGTCTGGCATGGAAGCTCCCCACAGTTCTTCTGCTAATTTAAAATCTCCCTCAATGGCTTCCTCTATGGACCAATAAAAGAAAGAGACCTCTTTGCTGCCCAGCGGCCTCAATACTAGTTGCTCCTCCAGAATGTTCCCTATACCTATAGGTTTTTTAAGATTCTGGGACCAACTCTGCAACTGTAAATACATAAACCTAGACATGCCCTCCTCTAGCCTATTGTGAAATGACGACTATGATAAAAGTAAACCGTCAAAAGCCAAATCCCTCCTTAAGCCCTGCTGTTCTAAGTGGTGTAGCTAATTTGTCTTTCAAACAGTCTGGAGCCTCTGGAGAGACCCACAGCGGAGTCAAACTTGAGAAATAATTTAGGCCAGTGCATTGCTTAATTATAGCCCATGTACGAGCCATCCCCAGAACTTTCAGCCTGATCTTCTTGAAATACTTTAGATCAACATATTTAAAAAGAAACCTCTCGAGCGACAGCTCCACTCCTTTTAGCACGGCGGAAAACATGACCCCATCTCTGAATGATCTGGGGATTTCAACAGCATTCTTGAGTTCGATAACTGAAAAGCCCAGGCGTAGTACTGAAGGTCGGGGAGTGTAAGGCCCCCTTTCTCCCTCCTGCACCTTAGCTTCTTCCAAGCTATCCTCGTGGCCCTGTAAGACCATACAAATAAATTGATCGCCTGTTTTTTAAAATGTAAAGGAATAGTGTTAAAAAGAAAAGTAATTTTCGGTAATATAACCATCTTGATCAAATTGATCTTACCCAAAATAGTCAATGGGAGATGAGCCCAAGATTTCATAAGTTTCTGGCATTCCCTAGAGACGTTTGCAAGGTTAGTTCCTGCGATCTTATCTATATTCCGGACAATCTGACCTTCAGATATCTTATGTCACTCTTGATCTGGTCTAATACAAGACGGTTGGACACCGGAGGGTCAGAGGGAGCAAGTTTAGAGACCGCGCAGGATTGATTCCCCCACCGAAGTACTTATAACACAGAGAGGGCAGGTGATCAAATAGATCAAATGAGAGCTGGTTGGGTGCATCTCTGGTTGGTGCGTGGGCGGGTGTGTACCAGCTGATCTCTGATATTGCTGCTGCGCAGAGCTCGTGGGTGAAAGCTATCATATTTTAAAAGGGCATTCACCGCCATGGGTTTTCTGTATAGCTCAGTGCCCAAAAGGCCTTTTGGGCACTGAGCTATACAGAAAACCCATGGCGGTGAATGCCCTTTTAAAATATGATAGCTTTCACCCACGAGCTCTGCGTGATAACCTGCCATTCGGCCAGTTCCTGCGCCTAAAACGGAACTGTTCCTCTATTGACAAGTACAAGGAACACGCCAACAATCTCTCTAGACAATTGCAGGCCAGAGACTATCCCAAACATCTGATCCGCAGAGCTTCCAAACGAGCCGCTAATAACAATCGGGAGGCTCTTTTGGCACCCAAGATTCCCAAGGCATCCGAAAACAGACTCACGTGTGTACACACCTATTGTCAATTATCCAACCAATTCAAGAAAATCATTTTAACCAATTGGAAGATTCTCAACATAGGTGAGGTAGAGCTGCCCAAACCCCTCTTTGCGTTTAAACGCAGCAGCAATATCAGAGATCAGCTGGTACACACCCGCCCACGCACCAACCAGAGATGCACCCAACCAACCCTGTGGGGTCTCCCTCCAGTTGTGGGCCATTACCCATGTGGTTCTTGCGCAGCATGCAGCCTTACCTCCGTGACCAAGGAAATTGACATTGGCACGGACCGACCATGGACTCTTAGGATCCACACGAATTGCAACAGCTCTCATTTGATCTATTTGATCACCTGCCCTTGCGGGCTGAGATACATTGGAATGACCACCCGCCGCATAAAAACTCGCATCTTGGAACACAAGAGCACGATACGGTGTGGCCGTTCCTCCACCAAACTTACCAACCACTTCCTAGAGGTCAATCATGCTCCCAATGACCTACACTGGACTGTCATTGATAAACCCTACATACCACCACATCTTACAGATAGCTCCTCGTTCCTATTCAAACGTGAGCAGAGGTGGGTGTACAAATTGAAAACACATGTCCTGGGTCTTAACGACGATATTCCTTGGCTATCTTTATAACACACTTGGCTCGCTCTTATTTGACCCATGCCTCACAATGCTCTGATGGGTACCTTTGACCTAGCCTCCATCGTTATGATAACCCGCTGTTGACACCGGCACTCACACCCTTGGCCGTTGTATTTTTCCCTGCATCTCGCCAAATATTCCTTGGCGCACCCTGTGCAGCTTGCACCTCCTACGCTGAAGAAGGCGAGGTCTTATATCTGCCCGCACCCCCTCATTGTTTCGTGCATTACAGAGCAACACGCGCACTGACAGCCAACCTTTCTACATGACGGGTGTTTCCGCATTCCTTGCGCTACCGCGCCACCACGTCATCTCACTAATTAATTAAGGCGCGTTTGCCTTTGAACTTCTGACAGCGTCATCTTCGCCCTGTCAGTTGCATTCCCATCTCCTAGGTTACTGCCAGACGGGTGAGTCAGCGCCTCGCATTGGCTCCTGCTCTTGCGCGCTTGTATTACCTGTCCCGTGATTGGCCCATCAGCCGCTGACAGTTTCCTATTTCATTTGCCTCCGTCGAACCACACGGGACCTCCGGCTGCAGGCTCATTCCAGCCTGGTTCCCCGACGGACAGGTAGGATCTTCGCTCGATGGGTTCCACCTCCCCTGTTTCACTTGATTACATTACTTTGAAGGCGCCAACTCTCGAGCGTTGTTTCCTAATTGTTTTTCCCCACTTTGGTTTACCATTGGACAGACATGTGCAATCACATATTGCTCTGACTTTTCACTCAGCATTGGTTACGTTTCAATCCTCTCTTGCTGAGTTTAGTTTTTCTGTGCTGACACTGCTTTTGGCAGTTTTCCCTCGTTTTTAGATGACCTTCCCACTCATTTTTACACTCGCTCATGATATGTAAGCCACCATCTCTTCAGCAGTCTTACATTCTTATTTCAGAGCGGTGTTCCTTCCTGAGCGGTTGCCAGGTGGAGGTCCATTTTCCACCCAGTTTGTACGGGTGAGTGGATTTTGCTTTAAGTTTATAACTCTCATACTTGTTACGACTGAGCAAATAAGTTCCACACATTTTTACACTGTCTCCCCTTTTGTTGTCTAGGTGTTGTGTGTATCTTTGAGGAGACGTGCACCCTACAAGCAAGTTGAGGGTGCCCACTATATCCTTTGTCACGTTGTTTCTTTCTTGCAGTAGTTTCTAGGTCCTGATGAAAGCCGAGCCTAGTTAGGCGCCACGGCTGAAACATGTCGACCACGATCTCATATGTTGCTTCACTGATCAAACCGGATTAGTGTTGCCTCCACTCCTTTTAATCTAGCATCGGTACGGCATTGTTCAACAGAAGTCTCCTGGCCGTCCCGTCACTAGTTTTAATATACTCTTTTTTCACTACTATTACACCAGCACTGCAACCCCCACTCACTTCATGTTCCTTTGTGGATTCATTCCCTTTCTTGGTGCATAATACCTACAGCACAAAGCTCTCACTTCTCGCTAAAGGGCCCTGCTGCCCCTTGAGATTTTGAGTTTTTCTTTGGGATGAAAATCCCATGTGATGGGGTTAGTTACCCACGGTGATTGTATGACCATGGTTTCGGAGTTTTTCCCTTCCACTACGTACATTAGGCCTTTCTTCCTCACCCTACACACTCTTGATCTGGTGCCAGCACTCTGGCAGGTTCCACAACTTAATTTCTATTTTCCCTGCATTAACCTTGTAGCCGGAAACCTGCCCAAAGTCTTGTGCCAACTTAATGACCTGAGGAAAGGACGACTCCTGAACGGATGAAAAGATCAGAACGTCGTCCGCATACAGGGCTACCTTCCTCTCCCACGCTCCAAACTTGAATGATGCAATCCCCGACTCATCTCTCAGACGCTGAGCGAAGGGCTCAATGTACAGGTTGAAGTGGAGCGGGGTAAGGGGCCAGCCCTGTCTAGTTCCCCTGGTGATCTTAAAAGGGTTGGTCAATTTGCCATTAACTAGGAGTCTTGCCGAGGGATCCCGATATATTAGCTGAACAACTCGACAGAATTTCTCCCCAAAATTAAACTTTTCCATTACTACCGAGAGATATATCCAATTGACCCTATCAAAGGCCTTGGTGGCGTCTTGTGTCATTGCGGCAAGAGGTAGTGAGAAGGTGGAAGCCAAGTCGATAGCACCAATAAAATCATAAGTAAGATCAAATAGGTTCCTGCCTCTCACAAAACCCTTCTGATCGGGATGCAGCAATCCACCCGCCACTGCTCCCAGCCTGTCTGCCAGGATCCTTGTAAAGACTTTATAGTCTGTATTTAAGAGAGAAATGGGTCTATAAGCCCCACAGTTCGCCAGATTATTTCCTGTTCTCAGGATCAATGAGATAGTGGCTTCTCCCCATGAAACAGGAGGTCTGGCACCTTCAGATAGTATCTTATTAAAAAGTGCTGTCATGGTTGGGATTATTGCCTCCCCCAGAGATCTATACAGTTCCGTTGGGAGCCCATCGGGCCCTGCAGCCTTTCCGCCCTTGCAGGCAGAGATGGCCTTCCTGACCTCTTGCTGAGATATGCCTAGCTCAAGATTTTGTCGCTGGTAGGAGTTTAGGGAGACAAGCTTACTCCCACTTAACAACTCCCTAGCACGGGTTCTATCCACTATGTTGTCTTCTTCATATGGCTCCTGAAAGAAAGCAAAAAGGATTCTCCAATCTCTTCATCGGTGTTATCCTCACTGTCAATTTGCTTGATCACATTTCGTGTCCTATCAGCCTTGGCTTTCAATGCCAAGAGTTTGATGGCCCCCTCTCTGTATTCGAAATGGGAAACCTTGCTGGCCTCCCATCTTTCTGTGATCCTCATCTGGAAATAGAGTCTAACTGATCCTTCAGGGTCTCTAATTTCTCCAGGTGCTCTTGGCGCTTTGCGAGGACAGTCTCCCTGTTTAAACTCGGCTCCACTTCCTTCATCTCAGACTCAATATGCGCCACCTCCTCCCTATATTGCCTGTTCTTATAACATACCCTGCTTGTGATCATACCTCTCAGATAGGCCCTCCAAGCATCCCACACCACTGAGATCTCAGCTGAACCAATGTTCGTGTTGAGAAAGCACTCTGTTTCATGAAATAAGTACTTAGCTTCAGATTCATCCAGAAGTAATAAACGATCAAATGTCCACACCCCTGACTGTTCTTTACCTGTCAAAACTAAGTCCATCCATACAGCCGCATGGTCTGACAAATGGGGAGTCAAATAGCCCATATCCTTGATTTTACCCCTGAGGTCACGGCTGGCCAGAATGTAGACAATCCTTGACTTGTGGCCATACTTGCTGTTATAAAAAGAAACACCTAATTGGGAACTCTGCCTTTCTCTCCAAACGTTGCACAGTCCAGTCTGTGACATCATCATTTGAAGATATGTCCGGGACTTGGACAGTGCAGTCGCTCTACTATTTGGGGACTTATCTAGCAGAGGATTCAAAACTATATTGAAGTCGCCAGCCATGATAATTGGTTCTGGAAATTCCAACAGATTTGAGAAAATAGTTTTCAAAGTGGAGGGGTCATCTTGGTTGGTGCCGTAATAACCTACTAATGTTAGAAAAAAGCCTTAAATAGACAGTTTGACGATGACCCACCTGGGTCTATCATTGAATTTAAAACACGAGCATTTGCTCGCTTTTTTACCAAAACAGCTACACCCCTAATGTTAGCACTCTGATTAGAGCTAACAAGATGTTCCACCCATCTTACTTTTCTGAAAATTCCAGACATTTCCTCTTTTAAAAGATGCGTTTCCTGCAGAATAATGATCTGCGCAGTGGAGTCTTTAAGATACTGCAAAAAAAAAATTCCCTCCTAGCTTTCACTCGCAGGCCATTGACGTTCCAAGATAAAAACTGAATAGAATAGTGTTCTTGGCGGTTTAAACAGCGGAACCTTGAATGCGCCAGGCCTCCCAGAGTACCGATCCCAGACCAAACATGACAAACGTGAGCAAACCAAACTAAAAAGCAAATGAGAATTTTTTTTTTCTTTTTAACCCTCATGCTCCCCACCCCCGGGCTCCCGCTCCTTCCCTCACCACCCCCTACCCTGAACCCCCCTTGGAGAACTCTAGCCCCATTTACCCGGACTAATAGTCCAGATTCTGCCTGCCGGGGCCACCTACCCTGTCTCTCTTTACTCAATATACTACAAGAAGGTGAGAGGCGGAAGCTCAAAGGGAACACCCTATCCCCAATTTCCTGTAAGTCTACTTCTATACCTGTGCCCCCATAAGTTTAAATTTAGCTGAATTTAACTAGTAGGTCGTTGTATCATGCCTAACTCTCTGAAGTCTAATATCACAGAGATCTTAAGACCTGAAGTGAGGTTGAACCCTTCCCTGAACACCCGGGGAGCCTAATACAAAAGACGTGTGTAGCGCCATAACTAAGCTATTTGGTAACTTTGGCCAGACTTTCCAGAAGCACAACTGCCTCCTGCACTGTTTTTATATTGTACATCTTATTATTGTGCATGATTTTCAAAAGTGCAGGAAATTTTAGCTGGACAACCGCACCAAGTTTCTTAAAATCATCCATTTTCCTGCCCAGCTCCCACTGTCTGTCCAAAGTGGCTCGGGCCAGATCAGAGCGGATTTTATAGGCAAAGTCTCTGGGTTTCATAAGGCACAGTTAAGAATCTTTTCCTTCAGGGAGAACGTAAGGAAGTTTATAAGGATCTTCCTTGGCTTTGACCGATATTAGGATGTTTCCTGAAGGGGTCCCTGTGGATCCTCTGTATATCTTTCTTCAGGTCGTCCTCTGATTCTTCGATCTGAACTGATTCTTTGTTTTTTTTGTATAAGTCTGTTTTTATTTTCGCAAGGGAACCATAGAGAGGGTCTATACATATACAGCATATGGCCCACAACCCTATGTAGGGCCGGCCGCGTTGTTTAAGGGAGGCATGGGAGACTTTGGTAATGAATATCAATGTAGGTGTTACACAGCAAGTCGCCTACAACCCATGGTGGAGGAGTCTCAAGACCCATATTCAACATGAGTAATACCATAGCAAGGAAAAGGGAAAAAAACGAAGGCGAATAGCCTGTAGGAGAAGGCAGAGGAAAGTTAACGAATAGAGAGTGATGAGAGGACAGAAAAACCAGGAAGAAGAAAGAGAGCTAAGACAAGGGGGCAAGAACAGATAGAGCGAAACAGGGGGAAATAGTCACATTGCTTGTGGATTCAAATAGTGGGTGTCAAGGCAATTGCGAAAAGGAGGAGGGTGGCGGGCTGGGGGGGTAGGAATGGGCAGAGGCATTCAATAGTCGGGTCTCCGCCTGAGGCACACCAAGGACGACAAGGGGCAGGGCCAGTGTGATTATGCAGTTAAACTATCAGGTTCAGGTGGAATCACAGCATCCTCAAAAAGGCGTAGAGCCCGGAGCTTCGGGGGCAGAAGACGCGTGTGTTCCATTTTACAAAGGTAAGTGACCAGTGGCTGCCATATTTTGGTGAATCGGGTGTCGCGGGACTACAAGCATGCAGGAAAGAGTTCCATAGTCACTGTGTGCCACAGGCACGCGAACCAAATGTTAATGGGGGGTCTCTGCCTTTTTCCAATACAAAGCAATGAGCTGTTTAGCGGCCCCCAGCATGTGGAGGGTGATATGCCAATCACTACGGGTGAGCGCTCGCAAGTTGTCGGGCTTGAGTCCTAGAAGAATCGTGACTGGGGATTCAGGCAGGGGGAAGCCAAGTACTACTTTAATATGACCAAGTACCTCTTTCCAGAATAGAGTCAGGAGCGGACAGGCCCACCACATATGAATAAAATTGCCCGGGGAGCTCGAGCATCTCCTGCACAGCGGAGAGGAAGCGCTGAACATCCTGTGCAGTCGAGAGGGTGCGTAATACCACTGCGTCATAATCTTGTATGCGGTTTCCCGTTGAGAGACACTGCGATAGACCTTCGGTATGTCCCGCCACAGACAGCTCCACTGGGCGAGTGCAATTACGGCGGAAGACGCCGACTGCCATTGACGTTGATATGGGTGAGGGGCTACCAGCAGAGAATGTTGTAAGATCTGATAGGTCCGAGAGATAAGTCCCTTTGAGTCGTCAAAGGAGCGCACTAAGCATTCAAAGGGGGTGAATGCTCAGGTGGCGGCCTGCATTATAGCAGACGTGGACAACCAATGATGAAGCTACACGTACTGAAGCCTGGCTCCCTCTGGGAGTCGGAACTCCTCCTTGCATTGAGCAAAGGCTTTGAGTGTGTCCCCTGTGAACAGATCTCGGATCGTTCTGCAGCCACCCTCCAGCAAATTAGAGAACACCTGCGGGTTAAGAGCCGGCGGGAATAGCGAATTACCAGCAATGGGGTGTGGGGGGAGGGAAAGGTAGTGAGCCCCTTAGAAACGGCAACCTTGTCCCAGATGTCCAACACCGTCTTGGTGGGTATGGCAATGTAAGCGCTACGGGAGCGTGCGGTCCGGTGGAGCCAGGAAAGGTCCCTAATGGTTCGTCCGGTTACCGCCCTATCTACATGGAACCACACCTTTTCGCTCTCTCTCACCGTCCACTCAGAGACAAAGCGAAGATGGGAGGCCCAGTAGCATTCTAGCAGGTTGGGGCATGCAAGCCCACCCCTGTCCCGCGGAGCATGAGAATTTTGTTGGAGAATCGTGGTCTACGCCCGCCCCAGATGAAGCTAGTGATGTCTCGCTGAAAACTTTGGATCTGGTGCTGCGGAATGGGGGTGGGGAGACATTGGAATAAATATAAAATTTTGGGGAGCACCGACATTTTGATGGCGTTTAGGCGGCCCAGCCAGGAGAAGGTGAGAGGTTTCCAAACCCTCAGGTCCTCCAAAACTGACCTCCTGCAATCTCGCCAGTTCGTTTGGGACCATGTGGCAAGTGAGGGGGTCAGCTGAAGTCCCATGTAGCGAATGCAGCTAGTAGCCCATTGGTAGGGGACAAGGGATTGTAGTGCAGGAATCTCCTCCTCAGGGATCGTGAGGTTCAGGGCCCAGGACTTCTAGTGGTTAATTTTGAGACCAGAGGCCAATTCAAAGGACTGCAACAAAGAGAGAAGTGCCGGGAGAGAGGTGTGCGGGCGGGATAGCGCGAGGATAAGGTTGTCCGCAAAGAGAGCCACTTTGTGTTGTCAACCTCCAAGGGGGATACTGTGTACGTCCGGTGCCTGGCGAATCTTCATGGCCAAAGGTTCCACCACAAGGACAAACAACAGGGGGGAGAGGGGACAGCCCTGCCGCGTGCCCCTTCGTATGGAGATGGGGTTCGTGAGTTGGCCATTGACTTGCACCCGGGCTTATGGAGCGAGGTAGGGGGCCAAGATCCTGGCTATCATGGACTGGCCTAGCCCAATATTGTGCAGTACAGCTCGGAGGAAGGTCCAGTCCACTCGGTCGAACGCCTTTTCCGTGTCGAGCGATAATAAACATACCGGCATGTTCCAATGTTGGGCCTTCCCTACGAGGTGAGCGATTCTACGCACATTGTCTGCTCCCTGACAATGCCGGATTAAGCCGACCTGATCCGGTTCTATAAGTCCAGGCAAATGCGGGTCAAGTCGCTTGGCCAATATTTTAGTGAATATTTTAAGGTCTGTGTTCAAGAGGGCTATAGGGCAAAATAAAGAGCATAGGGTAGGATCCTTGCCCGGTTTGGGAATGAGGGCAATCGCTACCAGTCCAATAGAGGGAGACGGACCCTCCGTATCGGTAAAGGAGTTAAACAGTCGTAGGAGATAGGGTTGGAGCTGTGGCAAGAATAGGCGATAGAAGGACAGTGGGAGGCCATATGGGCCCTGTGATTTCCCAAGGGGCAAATCCTTCAGAAAGCTCGCAAGCTCCCTTTGAGTGAGGGGTTCCTCCAGCTGTTGAGCATGATATGGACTGATTGGAGTCCAGGAGCAATTGTCCAGGATAGCTTGTACCCGGGCCTGGAGGCGGCCCGTCCGCAGCGTAAAGTGTCGAGTAATATGCGTAGAAGGCTTCGCGTTTAGCCGTCTCTGTGGTGGCCTGGGGTTTCAGGGATGTCATTAGTTGCGAAGTAGGAGTCAATGGCAGTTCGCAAGTTTGCCCCATCAACTGGGTCCCGAAGAATGTGCGGAGGCAAGTGTCAGCGTGCGATCCGAGGGGCGCAAGCAGACGGTTCTTTCAAGAGTAGTTCGAGATGGGCGTGATCTGAGACAGAGATGTCGGACATGGAAGCCGAAAGTGATTCGCTGATCAAGGCATGGGAAATAAAAATGTAGTCGATGCGCGAATACGAGCGGTGCCGTGAGTAGTGCGAATATTCGCGCGTATCAGGAGAATGGTAGCGCCAGGAGTCTAGTAGGCCAAGGTCCGATAGCTGCCTCCTGAGAGCCAGGGACATAGCTTCTGTCCCATGGAAGGAGGCATCACTGCGATCCATTGCAGCATCCCACGCCATGTTAAAATCTCCCCCTATGATTAGTGAGGGGTCTGCCTGTGGGACATGTTCCCGCAGGATCGCCCGGAGGCAGGAGTCCTGCGCCTGATTAGGCATGTAGATATTACACAGTGTAAAGAGGCGGTGCCCAATCCTGACCCCAACCTTGACAAAGCGGCCATCCTGGCTACGGAATACCCTAGATTCCCCCTGCCTGATGCCAAGTCTACAGAGTATCGCCACTCCAGCTGTTTTAGTGGGAGCTGCAGCCCAGAATTGAAGAGGATATCGAGGGTGGGCCATACGAGGGATATCAGCCTTTATAAGGTGGGTCTCCTGGAGGAGGATGATGTCTGGGTTCTGTTGCAAGAGGTAGCGCCATATTTGGTGTCGCTTGTTGGGGGAATTAAGGCCGTTAACATTGAGGCACAGGATCTTCAGGGAAGGTGCAACAGCCATGGTTGTGTCAGAGCCTGAAGCAGTCCATCACACCACTGTAAAGAGCAGGGTGGTTCATCAGGGGAGAAGGGCAGAGAGATGACGCTCCCGTTGAAGGGGGAATATCACCTTGAGGGGTACCTCCACCCGCCATAGAAAGGGATACAGAAGAGGTGAAAGAAGGAGGGAGAGAGAAAAAGAGATAGGCAATCAAAATATATACAACCAACATTGGCCAACCGGGCCACAGTGTCCTGTTCCAGTCGTGGGTCAGTCGAGGCCCTGAGGCACAAGTGATCCCAGGAACAGGGAGGGGGCGGGCCTCCAGCCATAGGAGGTGTCATCCGGGTGGACAGTCCAGCACCGTCAGCACTGCAATTGGGGAGCTGGGGTGAGGTCAACTCAGGAGGCAGGACGCCAACACAGCAGGTTCATGAAACAATTACAGAGTTCAATGCACTCTGCCACCGGTGGAGATGGGAATCTGGTCAGTGAAGGAGTTGAAGGCTGGGAGCTGGTTGCAGAGCGTTCCCCCTCCATGGAGCGGATGTGCTGAATAATGTCATTCTTAGCTTGCGAAGACGAATGCTCCCCAGGATGTGAAGGGCGCCGATTGCGGCGTATTGTAGACCAGGATGGTTTGGCAGGGGCCCGAGTGAGAGGTGGTAGACGTGTAGGGCTAGATGGTGGCATTAGAGAGAGGTGGAGAAGTTGCGCCGCGGCCTGGAAAGATCTCACCATCCGATGTTTGGACTCCCACTGGAAGATGAGTGCAAAGGGGTGGCCCCACTGGTATTGGATATTCAAACTTCTCAGCTTGTCCATCAAAGGCCAAAAATCTTGGCATCTCCGGAGCGTGGTTGGCGCGAGGTCCTGGTAGATCTGTATTTTGGTACCGTCATAGGTAAGCTCCGGTTTAGAGCGTGCCGCTTTGAGAATTGTCTCCTTTTCCGTAAAAAAATGGACCCGGGTCAGAATATCAGGGAGGTGGCCCATTCGGTTGGGCGGGCCAGAGACTCAATGTGCTCGATCCAGAGCCAGTGGTGAGGCGTCATCATCGCCCCAGACCTCGTGTAGGAGCTGCACCACATATGTCATGATGTCTGTCCCCTCGGCCCCGAGAGGAACCCCCCGGTTGCGGAGGTTATTCCGGCAGCTCTGATTCTCCAAGTCCTCCTGCTTCAATTGCAGGTCGATATGTTGCTCCTCGAGGGTGGCCAGGCACTGCCAGAGTTGCTCTTGGTCCTCTGTTCGTGCATCCACAGTCTTCTCAAGGCCATCTACTCTTTCCACGAGGTCAGTGACCTCCTTTCTGAGCTCCCGGACACAGGAGTGAACCTCTGTACCCAAGGAACCAATTTCAGTTTTGAGCTCCGCCATGAAGCTAGCCATGAAAGCCTGGGTGACAGGTGGCGAGTCCCCCCCAGTCTGTGAGGCCATCTCTCCAGAGACTGCAGTGCCTGATTTGCCCCACAGCGCGGTAACAGGGTTGTCCTTTGGGGTGCCGCTGCGTCCTTCACTTACTTGGTGCGTGTCATCTCCCGTCTGGGTCCAGTACCCACCAATGCCGGGCGTGGTAGTTAGGAGTGGACGAGGGGCCATGAGAAAGTAGATGAGGGTACCGGCTGCACCCACTCTAGCCCAGATGGCGAGGCACGGGGCGCATCATGTGAGGTCCCACAGTCAATATAGCGGGGGGAGGGAAGGCGGTGGTGCGAAACGCTGGGTTGTATCCAGGTCCTTGCCTGTAGGGCGATCAAGCCCCAATGGTTGGGTCGCGTAGGCCAAGGCCACCCCAGGCAGCACATCCAGCACACTACAGGCAAGCCAATCATGACCCAAGGGGCAAGGGCCAGCTCGAGGCCACCAGGTCCACGGTAGGGAGCCAAGCCGCAGCCACCAGTGGCTTCACTGTAGGAGATGAAGGGAGGGTCCGTCTTCATGTGCCGGCCTGTGGCTCTAGGGGCGTAGACGGCCCGTAGTGATATCACTCCTCCACTATGGCTCACAGGGGCTGCACCTTAAGTGTTGCTCACCTTACATCCACCTCAAAGTGCGATGGGGCCACCCCTCGCTCACGCCTAGGGCCCGGTCCGCGGACTCAAGATGCTGCAAGGTACCATGTCCCACGCCTCGGGGTCAGGATAGCACAGGGTCCCCGAGACCACTGAAGGAGATCAAAAGCCCGCTAGGGCTGCAGCAGTGCAGAGTAGCTTCCACAATGCCCCCAGCCAGCGGGTCAGCGAGGGCCCAGACGGTCCGATGCCAGGATGAGTCCTCCCTGTAAGGTGGGTACGCCGAGGTCAGGCCAGTTCCCCTGTAGGCCTCAACCGCGTGGTCTGATATGGCTGATATGACTGGGAGATGCTTCAGGCGGGCCCCATGTAGGAGAGCCACAGGAAGGCAGCCAGGCAATCAAGCGGGGTGTTTGGCTGCAGCATAGATCGTCTCCCAGGGGCAGTAGTCAGGCCCCCGGTCCCCAGCGCCTCTATCAGCAGACTCTCAGCGCGCCGAGTCCCAGGCACGTCGCAGCAGGGTCAGAGCTGGGCTCTCCTCAGCCGGGGCTCCTCTGCTCGCCACTACTGCCCATGGCCAGCCACAGATTAGCGCCACTCACCGCAGAAAGGCTCAGGGGCCAGGGGGTCTCTCTACCGATCTCCCACCCCGGGCGGTCTCAGTCTCGATCGGGGCTGCGCCTGGGCCCAAGATGGTGGACAACCGGAGTGGCTGGAGAGGGTCCTTCTCCGATCATCGGCGCCACAGAGGTGTTGTCTGTCTCAAGTGCCCACCAGAGCCTCTGTCAGGATAGCGCAGCACTAGGGGTGTCCAGGGAAGTGCAGGGCAGCGCTCACCGGCCACGAGGGAGGCCCAGGCCTGGGAGGCACAAGATGGCGGCCAACGTGATCTGAGCCGGGAGGCCAAAGCAAAGCGGCTGCACCACCGCAGCAGGTGAGCCAAAGTCATCATCCGCTCATCAGGGGGATCCCTCACACTCCGCCACAAATGCGCCGCGAAAAACGGCTCCGCTATAATTGCTTTAGAATGCAGCGAGCAGCCGGAGCTCCCGCGGCGTGCATCTCACTCCATTCGCAGCGAGACCACGCCCCCTGAACTGATTCTTTTATAAGGGTAACAATGAAGGACTTGATGTCTTCCCCTTCCCTCCCTTCCAGGATGTTCAGGAGACGCAGATTATTCCTCCGTGAGTTATTTTCTAACATCTCTAGCCTGTCCAGGAGCATAACCTCCTCGTTCTTGAGCAGTGCGATATCTGTTCTGGCAGCACCCAAGTCGTCCCTGATTTCTCCAATAGAATTCTCCAAAACCGCTGTCCTAGAATTTAGGAGACTCACAGAAGAGCCGTATCTCCCCTTGGTTTGCCTCAGAAACAGAAAATCCCTTCCTAATATCCATCGATAAGGAAGAGAAGAGGGCCTCCAGAGAAGCCGCTCAAGACCTACCAATTCCCTGCTCCTCAGAAACTTTGCCCTTCTCTATGCTATCATTGTCCACCGTGGCTGAACAGCCTGGGCTTACCTCTTGCGGAGAAACACTGTTTGTGTCCAAAGTCATAGTTGGGGCCAATCCCAAAACTGCTGATACAGTTTTAGGAGGAGTCCGCAAAGCCAAGGAGGGGCTACCCGCCGCCTCCATCCTTTCTGGAACAGGAAATAACTCCAACTACCCTTTCGAGCACCTCCTTAGAGCCTCCCCTTGTTTAATCACGTCCAGCTCTAATGGTTGCACTTTGAAGTAAGACCGCAGGGACGGTGTGATCTTAATTCTCGATTCGAAGGAATAGCTTTTGGCTCTACCTGCTTTAATAGTCCTACCCTTTACCTCACAGTGCTGAAAAGTAGAGTAGCTACTGTCCACCGCTATATCTGGGGACGTGTTAACCTTCCTCTCCTTCCCCTGAATTGTACTGCAACTTATGCTGCCACTTATACCAGATTTTCCGACCTGAAGATATTTGTTGTTTTTGCCATCAGTTTTTACCTTTGCAGCCCCCGTGCCCCACCACCACACCTCTTGCCTCTCCTACTACCAGTTGTTATAGGTACTATGGGCAAAATGTCGTTACCAAGATTACTGGTAGGGTTTACCCCCTCCCCCTGACCCTCCAGTGCCTGATTCAGTGGTTTTAACTGCAACTGTGACTGCTGCTATGTGGGAGTAAAGACCAGCTTACCACCCTCGGTGGTCAGCGTAGCACTAACTGGAACTACAGTGGGGTAAACCCCCCCTACATGTCCCCCTTGCACCTGTTCTTGTAGCGGTGATTGTTGTTGATGTTGCCGAGGCGGCTGTAACAGGAATGGCCAGGTACATCTGTCTTTGGAAGGCAAAAACGCGCTCGACTGCTTCAGCGGAGAAAGTTGTCCTCTGCTGCCTCTGCCTGTGTCAGTGCGGAGGAGCCCACAAGCCACTGCTCTGTAGCCCCTCCTCAGCTCCAGGGCGGCAGCAGACCAGCGCGGCAAGTCGGCGGATGTGCCAACACACATCGCCCAGAGATAAGAGGGCGGAAAAACACGAACCTTTGCCCAAGGACGTCAGGGAGAAAAAAGAAACAAGGCCAATGGAGGAAATGGAGGAAACCTCTAAAATCCACCAACAGGGAGACGGAATTCTCAGCCTCATCTCACATCGATCGCGGGACGTAAGTGCCTCCGGCGGCAAGCAGCAGCTCAGCTAGCGGCCGCCAAGTTCTCCTAAGGACTTGCACCTTTGTCCAAGTAGGGACCCTTCTTCCTAGTCAGGATAAGGGAGGTACACTCCAACAATAACCCCAGCTCGCCCCCTTGGTAGCTTGGCACGAGCTTTCAGGCTTATCTTAGAGACAGTTTGTAAAGCATTTGCACATAACCAACAGTAATACAGTGTATGCACTACAAAAGGACACCACACCAGTTTAGAAAAATATCCAATATTTTTATATACTTAAGACAAGACCAAAAACGATAAACAAATCCACAATACGGTACTTAGAAATCTTCAGTTATCAAAATAAACTTGAAAAACAGTTCCTTGAAGTCAATAGCTCCGTCTAGGGCTATCACGGCGTTGTGAACAACAAATCCAAACAGTTCTGGCTCACCGTGGTGTTGTGGGCCAGCTACGGTGTCTGGTCGACATATGTAAAAGAAACAAGTGATGGACAGAATGCTGGACAATGCAAACATTCACCCCCAGTCACAAGGATCTGGGTTTAATCCATCATTCTTTTGCTCACCACACCACACCAGTTTGGACCAAGCCATATGCAAATCAGTCTTAACCCTGTTCCTTGTGGGAACAGTCCAGCCCAAACTGCCAAGCCAGGTCCTCCCTGGACCAGAAACAAGCATCCTGGGACCGGTTTCATGGCATCACCCTTCATCAGCCAGGCTAGCTTAAATCCAGTGGCATAGTGAGCACAGGACCCATGTCTGGGCATTCCCTTCCCACTCATGGCGACATATGCAGAAGAAACAATTAATGGGTGGAATGCTGGACAATGCAAACATTCACCCCCAGTCACAAGGATCTGGGTTTAATTCATCATTCTTTTGCTCACCACACCACCCCAGTTTGGACCCAGACATATGCAAATCAGCCTTGACCCTCTTCCTTGTGGGAAAAGTCCAACCCAAACTGCCAAGCCAGGTTCTCCCTGGACCGGAAACAAGCATCCTGGGACCGGTTTCAGGGCACCACCCTTTATCAGCCAGGCTAGCTTGAATCCAGTGGTGTAGTGAGCACGGGACCCACGTCTGGGCATACCCTTCCCACTCAGGGCGACATATGCAATAGAAACAATTGATGGACGGAATGCTGGACAATGCAAACATTCAACCCCAGTCCCAAGGATCTGGCTTTAATCCATCATTCTTTTGCTCACCACACCAACCCAGTTATATGCAAATCAGTCTTGACCCTGTTCGGGCTGGACTGTTCCCATTGGGCACAGAGTCAAGACTGAATTGCATATGGCTGGGTTCAAACTGGAATGACATGGTGAGCAAACAAATGATGGATTTAGGCCCACATCTCTGTACTGGGCTGAATGTATGACATTGTTCTGCATTCTGTCCATCAATTGTTCTTTTTGCGAAAGTCGCAGTGCAGGCAGCGGCTCGGTGATGGTCGTCCAGTGGCGTCGGCGAGACCTGAGCTGCGGTGTGAAGTGATATGGTGCTAGTCGCGGTGCTGGCAGGTCACGGTTCAAGCAGCGGCGGCATCGTTGCTGAAGCGCTGTCGTCGGCTGAAGAACTGGAGTCGATGGTGGCGGCGTCGGTAGGCCAAGACTGCGGTGCGGGAAGAGGACGGTGTGTCATTTAACTTACGAGCAGTGCCCTCGAACCACGGTGCAAGCAGTGGCGTTGATGTGGGCGTTAAGCAGCGTCGTCGGGAATACCAGGGCAACAGTGTGAAGCGAGGCGGTGCGGAGTGCGGCGCCCACAGGTCACGGTACAAGCAGAGGCTTGGTGGCGACGTCAGCAGGCGTCGTCGTTGAGACCATGGTTGCAGTGTAGCATTGCGGCTTTGCGGCGGTGCCCTCTGCGATGCCTTCAGGACACGGCGGCGTAGACAGCGTTAGGTTGCTTTTTCTTCTGTTGCAGCACAAAACAGACAGTCCCCAGTGCTGAGGGCAGAAAAACTTGAAGTCTTTGCTGTTTCTGAGACTTCTTGAACAGGGGGCAGTCTCTACCTCAAGCCCTTGGAGAAACTCACAAAAAGAGATTGCAGAAAGTTCAGTCCAGTCCTTTCACTGCCCAAGACAGAAGCAGCCACTGTAGGCCAACACAGCAAAGCACACAGCAAAGTGGTAGTTCCTCCTCACAGCTTCTCCAGTTCTTTTTCTTGGCAGTCTTCTTGGTCCAAAAGAGTTCTGAAGTTCTGGGGCCTGTGCCCCAATATTTATACCACCAAATCCTTTGTTCTCTGAAGGCAGAAAGTGTCTGTACCCAGCCAAAACCAGTTCTGTCCTCACTGGTGCAGCTTCCTGGCAGGGGTGCAGATGGCATTGTGCAAGGCAGACCAGGCCCATTCAGGTGCAAGGAAATCTCCTCCCACTACTCCAAATGCAATCCAGGTATATTCAGCCCAGCCCTGCTCCATCAGACTTCTGGAGCCGCTGCCCATCTCAAGTCCCTGTCATCCAAAAGCCAGACATGCAATACACAAATCTAGCAGAGGCCCACTGGATGGTTAGGCAAGAAAATACCTACTTTATAAAAGTGGTATTTTCAAACACAGAATGTAGAAATCAGCCTCACTAAAAGATGCATTTTAACATTCTGAGTTCAGGCACACTAAACTTTATTTTCCTACCTTGTTCCCAGGGCCAGTTATGTTTATAAGATGTAATAAACATACTTCCCATTCTGTCCTATGGGAACAGGCAGCCTTGCAATTGTGAAACACTAAATACACTGTAATTCACCACCAGGACATGTCACACACTGTAGTACATGTCCTAACTCTGACATACACAGCACCCTGCCCAGAGGGGTACCTTGGGCCTACCTTATGGGTGACTGACATGTAGAAAAAGGGAAGGTTTGGGCCTGGCAAGTGGGTGCAGATACTTTGGTTTGACTTAACAAGGGATGCTGTCTCCACCCCCCATCCACGATAGATATGTTAAACTTCAGTTTAGTCAAGCAGCCTGTTGCTGCTGACACTGGTCATGGTTCTGACTTTGCCATGTTGTTCCAACCATTTTTCATCCCTACCCTAAGTTTACTGCTTCTGAGGTACCCGTACTTGGAAATGACATGATGGAACAGCACACTCCTTCAAACACTGGACTCAGACTGCACAGCTAGCTCACGCTCTTCCTTTTCCAGTCAATCAATCAATCAAGTGACTTGCAAAGCGAGATTGCTAACCCATAAGGGTCTCAAGGTGCTAGGGTGGTGCTGCTGATCTGTCGAATGCACTGTGGTTCAGTCGAAGAGCCATGTCTTGAGGTCCTTCCAGAATTGAGGCAGTGAGGGGGGAATGCCTGATGGTGCGGCAGAGTTCAGGGGCGATGGAGGTGCCAGCTCTGTCTAATTTGTGGTGCAGGTAGGGGTCCGAGGGTGCTCCGGAGTGGATGCTGTTCATGATCTTAAGGGTGTTGTCAGTGGTCAGGGGAGTCCAGCTGAGCAGAGTTTGCTGGTATTCGATGTTGTTGGGTGCAGTGGTTGTGGGTGCGGTGAGTGGGTCTTGGGTAGCAGGGCTGTTGAAGCAGTCATAGATCTCCTTAATATTGTGGAGGAAGAAGATGCTGAGGTGGTTGCAGAGGTCCTGGGAAGGTGGTATGTCTGCTGTTTCTGTGCTAGGTTTGGTGAATTCTTTGGCCAAAGTGAAAAGTTTTTTGCTATTGAGTGCTTTGGTATTGATCCTTTTCTGTAGGGCTGCTTTCTTTGTTGTTCTAATGAGATGGTGGTGTGCGGCGACAGCGGTTTTGAAGGCTGAGTGGTCTTCCGGGGTCTTGCTGCTCCTCTATCTCTTCTCAAGCCGTTGACAGGTACATCTGGACTCATGAAGGGTGGGAGAGAACCAGTTGGCTTTTTTGGAGTACTGCTTGCCTGGGTCTTTCTTGAGGGGAGCCAGTGTGTCGGCACAGTTGGAGATCCATCGATGGAGGTTGCGGGCTGAGGTATAAGCATCCGCAAATGTCAGTACTAGAGTTTTTCTGAGGGAGGTGGTGAACTGTTCTTCGGTGACCTTGTACCAACTTCTGCCAGGGTAGCGGTGGGTGTGGTGGTGTATGGTGAGTTTGGTGAAGGAGAAGTGGATGCAGTGGTGGTCAGTCCAAAGGTGCTTGGAGGTGTGGCTGAAGGTGATGTCGCTGGCGGAGAAGATGGGGTTGAGTGTGTGTCCTGCTGAGTGGGTTGTGGAGGTGACCCGTTGTTTGAGGCCAATGGTGGTGAGGTTCTCCAGCAGGGACAAGGTGTTCTTGTCTCTAGGGTTGTCCAGGTGAAAGTTGAAGTCACTGAGGACGATGTAATCTGTGGAGGCGAGAGAGTGGGGTGTGATGGAAGTTGATGATGCAGTTGTTGAAGAGTGGACGAGGTCCAGGGGGTATGTAGATGAGGGTCCTGCAGAGGGTGATGCTCAGGTTGGTCTGGACCTGGAAGTGGAGCTGCTCCATGTTCAAATGGTCGTATGAGTAGGTGGTGAGGTGGAGGGTGCTTTTGTGTACGATGATGATGCGTCCACCAAGTTTGATGTGGTCCTTGTGAAATGATCTTGTAGCCGTCCAGGATGGCGGTGGCGCTATCCGGGGCAGAGGTCGGGTTCATCCAGGTTTCCGCAAGGAAGGTGATGTTGGGTTAGACCAAGTCGAGTAGGTCCCAGATCTCTACAACATTTTTGTGGAAGGAGCATGTGTTAAGCAGGATATAGCTGAGACAGTTGGGTCTGGTATTTGTTGGCCGTGTGGTGGGTGGAGCTGGTGTGCGGTGTCAGTCGAAGGTGTAGCTGCAGTTTCAGAAGGGAAAAGGGTCCTGGATGTCATTTGACAATGCCCGGTGGCAGACGAGGTGGCGTCCGGTGTCGAGGGCGTGGAGGGTGCTGGTGTTGTAGTGGTGGATGATCCAAGGACCAGGGTCAGTGGTGCTGGGCACAGTCCAGGTCCCTTCTGCACACCGGCGGTGCGCCCACTGAGCGCAGCCACCATTAAGTAGTGTGAAGGGGAGGGCTGGACAGCTGGGAGGTGGTAAAAGCGGGAAGTGGGAGAGCAGCACTGGAGGGCAAGGTCGCAGGGGACGAGTAGCAGTTGGGACATGGTGAGAAAAAGGCGCAAAAGTGACAAAAGGAAAAGTGGAAGAATGCCAAAAGTGAAAGAAAGTGACAGAAGAGCAGAAAAATGCAGAACGTGACAGAAAAGCAGAAAATATGAGAGGAGAAAAGAGATCAGGAGAAAAGGCAGAAAGGCAGAGAGACAGAAGGCTCATGATAAAGCAGTCAATGGTAGGCAGTCCCAATCAGCACGCCCCAGCCGCGCGAGTCAGCAGTCACTCACCAGCAGTGGTGGTCTGTGTATGACTTAGGCCCCACTATGCTCCCATTCTGACCTCCACAGGGGACCTACCGTTGGACTGATGTGTTCGTGTTGCCTTATGACAATTCTGATAAGCATGTTATGTTTTCAATATCCTGCCATGCCATATTGTACTGGTAAAATGCATCAATAAAAGAATTTGAAAACGTAATGAAAGTATTATACTGGATAATTTTTGATATAGGTTTATTTTTTTAAATACCATTGGAATGAACTAGCCTTGACAAGCATGAGCTTGTATCCCCAGCACACCACTGATGACAGAAAGAAGACATTGACACAAGACAGACCAAACTCTATTTGCAGTACCTGTACTGGAGCTGAGGAACAGACCCATAAGAAGGAATGCAAAATCTGCTGCCCCATTTTTTTGGGGAGGAAAGACCAATCACTCAGTGTACACGTTCTACCCCATATTATAATGTTGGGGAATCTTTGACTGATAGGCCATAATTAGTGTTTGAAATGTCTGCTTCCAATTGAAAACGTTTTTTCAATGCTCCATGTGCGATCGCCTTAGACATTTTCTGCACTGTGTGAGGTGTTTGGCTAAGATTGTGCAAGAACTTTCTACCTAAATAAGCATATGTCTTTACATATTTCAAATTGTCATTGACCAACAAGCAGTTAAGTTACTTTTTTCTGTCCTACGTTAAACATTAATATTTAGCTTTTTGTGCATTTATCTTGAGAAAATGTTTAACATTGAAATAATCTAATGCCAGTAAATGTTGTTGCTGGCCAATATGTGTGAGATTGAATAAATTCAAATTGTTAGCATAAAAAAGTGCGTAGGAGAGGACAGTCCCTAATTGTGGGGGGTGGGGATTACTTACATTGAATAATATGTTCTGTAAATCATACACATCTAATGAAAACTAAAGTGGAGCCAAAATTCCTCTTTGTTGGAGACCATTCTGTAATTATCTTAGAGGAGAGGACTCTATCTCTTCTTAACAGCACTTTGCACCAGGTGGAAGAGCTATTAGTAAACTCAGCAGAGTGGATGGCATGCTAAGGTTGGATAGTTTTTTCCCAAAGTAATGGTAGATCCACCTGGTCAAATACCATTGAAACATCTATAAATGCTTTACATACACACTGTTTTCATAGCCAAACATATTTATCAAGAATAAATTCAAGAACTGCTATATTATCAGTTGTTAAGCAACTGTGTTTTAACCCAGATTGTTCACAAGCAATGACGTTTTTAATGGGCGGACCCTGAGCCGTGTCTCCCTGATTTTTCAAGCCACAGACTCCAAGAGAAAAGGAGAAAAACCAAACTGAATCGGGGAAGTGACAAACAGATCTGAGAAGCAGATTGACCAGGGGAGAACCTATGTGTAACACGGAGTGCTCAATTGTTTGGCAATCACTTTTGAAAATGTATGCCAACAGAGAACGTGAAAAATTTACTGCTATGTGCCTCGGGATCTGAATTGGCCATGTAAATGAAGAACTGCAAGGAAGGGAGATATTTCATCTGTGCATTGACTTGTTCTCAGATCAAATTAAAGGTTTCTGTTGATCCAACAATGTTTCCAAAATTGGTTCTTGTTCACAAATACATATCTATATATATTTTAGAGGATATGTGGTCATCACAGGAGGAAAATGAGGAATCGCAGAATGATTTTGGAACCAAAAAAGCATTCAAAGTGTGGAACAAGAAAATTTGAATCTGGCAACTGGAGGGATCACCCTGTTTCGACCGAAATCAAGGTATATTCCTCAGATGATAAAGGAAAACTTGGATACTTTCTCGGACAATGTCATAAGAGATTTAAGATATTTTTATCAGACAATTGGGAATACAAAAAAACAACTAAATTTAAAGGAAAGAAAGATATTCCAAACAGTTGATAAGATTAATAACATGTCTGAAGTAATAGTGAAACCGTCTGACAAAGGGGGAAATATAGTCCTTTGGAGTAAAGAACTGTATAAAATGGAGGCATTTACCCATTTAAATATTAGGAATTGCTACAAAAGGATAACAATGGATGAATACGAAGAGGTCAAGGAGAGGTTCACAAGCAGATTAATAACATGGAGAAGTCAGAATCTTTCAAGTTGGGATGAGTTTTGTTTCTTAAAACAAGAGAGTCCAGTTCTGCCTGTATTCTACATGATTCCAAAAATATATAAGGATTTGAACAAGCCACCAGGGAGACCTATAATTTCAGCACAGAATAGCATTTTTGAAAATGTCTCCAAGTATATCGATTTTTTCTTAAATCCCATTACCACTACTCTTCCATAATCCATAAAAGATTCAGCAGACTTTTTAAAGTACTTCTATGATGTTAAGTGGGAGCAAAATATGATGTTGATGACTTTAGATGTCTCAACCCTAGATATATTTATAAGCCATCAGGATGGAATAAGAGCAACTAAGCATTTTTTACGCATGAAGCCTATTAGATTTGCAGAGCATCATAAAATGTTGTTGGAAATGATTAAATGGATTTTGACAAGAAATATATTTCGGTTTGAAAATTAGTTGTTCCAACAACAGGGAACGGACATGGGCACCTGATTCGCCCTCGGTTATGCTAATTTACATCTAGGCTGGTGGGAGGAGCAGGTCCTCGGGGGTCCGAAAATGGAGCACTGGTCAGAAAAAATTGGTGTGACTAAGATTCATTGACGATGTTTTTGTACTGTGGCAGGGCACAGAGACAGAAGCGGATCATTTCATTTCAGAACTAAATGTCAATGATTTGAATCTGAAATTTGTAGAACACAAAAGTAAAATATCTATAGAATTTCTCGACATTAAAATCTGGGTAAATTGGAAACAACAATAATTAGAGAACCAACGGCAGGAAATACCTTTCTCCATGCCAGTCGTTCACATCCAACTGCATTGATAAAGAGTATACCGTTTAGAGAGTTCTGCAGAGCAAATAGGGCATGTAGTACAATGGAAGGGTACAATGAAGTAGAACAGAAGATGAAAACACAGTTTTTACAAAGCGGCTATCCATCTTCAATTTTGGAAGCAGCCTCAAAAAAAGTAAGTGGATTGAATAGGGAGAGTGTATTATTTAACCCTTTAAAAACTGCCTGAAAAAGGAAACATTTGAAGATACACAATGTGTGACCCACTTGTGGAACACCCCCGCGCCGCACGGCCACCAGCTGCTGCGTGTGCCCATTGCCTGCCCTCTGCCTCGCTGCCTGCCTCGCTGCCGGCTGCCGGCTGACTCCGCTGTTGTGTGTTTTGGTTTGTTTTTGCCGTCATTTGTGCCTGTTATTTTCTTCTTTGTGCCCGTGTTAACGTACTGATCTCCATTTGTGCCTGCTGTATTTTTATTGTTGTTGTGTGCCAGTGCCAGCGTTTTCCTTCCTGGTTGCCCGCCTACCTCGCCGCCCTCCGTCTTCCCTCCCCGCTTCCCGCCACCACCGCTGACCCCGCCCCTTTCTTTCCTTCTGTTCCCTCCCCGCTCCCGCCTCCCAGCTGCTCCGCCCACCCGCGCACTTGGCCTTATATGGCGACCGTGCGACGCAGGTGAGTGTGACCCACTTGTGGAACACCCCCGCGCCGCACGGCCACCAGCTGCTGCGTGTGCCCATTGCCTGCCCTCTGCCTCGCTGCCGGCTGACTCCGCTGTTGTGTGTTTTGGTTTGTTTTTGCCGTCATTTGTGCCTGTTATTTTCTCCTTTGTGCCCGTGTTAACGTACTGATCTCCATTTGTGCCTGCTGTATTTTTATTGTTGTTGTGTGCCAGTGCCAGCGTTTTCCTTCCTGGTTGCCCGCCTACCTCGCCGCCCTCCGTCTTCCCTCCCCGCTCCCCGCTTCCCGCCACCACCGCTGACCCCGCCCCTTTCTTTCCTTCTGTTCCCTCCCCGCTCCCGCCTCCCAGCTGCTCCGCCCACCCGCGCACTTCGCCTTATATGGCGACCGTGCGAACGCGCAGCGGTCACGCGCAGCGGTCACGCACAGCGGGCGCGCCGATTGTGCGCCGGAAGCGCGCCAAAGGCAAGCCCGTCTACGCCCGTCCGCGCCTGGACCGCGCCCAGTGCCAGGACCCCTGGACCTCGAAGACCCCGGCCGACCCGCCAGACGTACTCCGCCGCCACCCTCAACGCACTCAACACCGGCCGACTCCCAGATTGCCATCAAGCTACACCACGACGCACCCACGGACCTTTCAGCTGCCACGCCTGCAAATTCACCTGCATCCGGACCTGCCCCGCACCAGCAGCCGCCAAGTCGAACACCAGCAGCACCCACCTCAAGTGCATCCTGCTCAACACCCGCTCCGTCCACAGACACGCCATCGAACTCTGGAACCTCCTAGACGCCACAGCCCCTGACGTTGCCTTCCTCACAGAGACCTGGATGAACGCCTCTTCAGCTCCCGACATCGCCATCGCTATCCCGGAGGGCTACAAGATCGTCCGGAGGGACCGCAACGCCAACCAGATGGGAGGAGGCATCGCCATCATCCACAGGAACACCATCCGCATCACGACCAGCACCGACGACACCCTGACCACCGCCGAACACCTGCATTTCCAGATCCACACCGACCCGAAGACCACCCTCAGAGGCACCCTGATCTACCGACCCCCGGGACCACGCACACAATTCAGCCAGGACATCGCCGACTTCGTCAGCCCGCATGCCCTCCCCTCCGCCGACTACATCCTCCTGGGGGACCTCAACTTCCACCTGGAGAAGAACAACGACCGCAACACCAGCACCCTGCTCGACAACCTCGACAATCTTGGACTCAAGCAGCTGGTGTCCACCCCCACCCACCTCGCCGGACACACACTCGACGCAGTCTTCTCGTCCTGCACAGACATAGACTTCAGCCACGCCACAGAGCTACAATGGACGGACCACAGCTGCGTCCACTTCACCTTCAAGAGAACGACGACTCACCACCACCAGCAACAGGCCGCCTGCAGAAGCTGGAACAAGATCACAGCAGACCAGCTCGCCACCTCCCTGAGCCAGCACCCTCCTGCCAGCTCAGCGAACCCCAGCCAGGCCGCCGACAACCTCACGAAGTGGATCAGCAACTGCGCGGACGAACTCGCCCCGCTGAGGACCCCGCCCAGCAGACCCGGCAGCAAGAAAGCCCCGTGGTTCACCGACGAACTCAAGAGCTCCAAGAAGAACTGCCGAGCCCTCGAGAAAGTCTGGAGAAGGGATCCTACACCGGACAACAGAACCACCTTCAAGCTGGCCACCCGGAAGCACCACCAGCTGATCCGCGCCGCCAAGAAAACTGCTTTCAAGGACCGGCTGGACAACAACGCACACAACTACAAGGAACTCTTCAACATCGTGAAAGAGCTATCCAACCCCAGCGCAGGAAACAACGACATCACTCCATCGCAAGACCTCTGCAACTCCCTCGCTTCATACTTCCACAACAAGATCGCTGACATACACAACAGCTTCAACAACCAACAAACGCACACCAAGCCCGAACAACCACCCCTCACCACCACCCTCCACGCCTGGACCCCGATCAGCACCGAAGACACCATCCGCACGATGAACTCCATCCACTCCGGATCACCGACCGACCCCTGCCCTCACCACGTCTTCAACAAGGCTGACGCTGTCATCGCACCCCACCTGCGAGACATCATCAACACATCCTTCGACACCGCCACCTTCCCGGAAAGCTGGAAGCACGCCGAACTCAGCGCTCTACTCAAGAAACCCACAGCGGACCCCACCGAACTCAAGAACTACCGCCCCATCTCGCTCCTCCCGTTCCCAGCCAAAGTCATCGAGAAGACCGTCAACAAGCAGATGGCCGCCTTCCTCGAGACGAATGGATCCCTCGACCCCTCACAGTCCGGCTTCCGAGCAAATCACAGCACCGAGACCGCCCTCATCGCCGCCACCGATGACATTCGAGCCCTGATGGACAACGGAGAAACAGCGGCCCTCATCCTCCTAGACCTCTCCGCAGCATTCGACACTGTCTGCCACCGCACCCTAGTACAGCGCCTCAGCAACGTCGGAATCCAGGACAAGGCGCTGGAATGGATCATCTCCTTCCTCGACGGAAGAACACAGAGAGTCCGTCTACCACCGTACAAGTCAGAGGCCACCGAAGTCTTCTGCGGCGTCCCTCAAGGATCCTCACTGAGCCCCACCCTCTTCAACGTCTACATGAGCCCCCTCGCGGCCATCGCACGCCAACACAACCTCAACATAATCTCCTACGCCGACGACACCCAGCTGATCCTCTCCCTGACCAACGACCCCGCCGCCGCCAGAGCCAACCTGCACGAAGGGATGAAAGAGGTAGCCGAGTGGATGACGACCAGCCGCCTGAAACTGAACTCGGACAAGACAGAGGTCCTCATCCTGGGCTCCTCACCCTCCGCCTGGGACGACTCCTGGTGGCCTCCTGCCCTGGGCACCGCACCCAAACCGACAGACCATGCACGCAACCTGGGCTTCATCCTGGACTCCTCCCTCTCCATGACCAGGCAAGTCAACGTCTCCTCGGCGTGCTTCAACATCCTACGCATGCTACGGAAGATCTTCTGGTGGATCCCCACCGAGACCAGGAAGAACGTCACCCAGGCCCTCGTCACCAGCCGACTGGACTACGGCAACGCCCTCTACGCCGGTACCACCGCCAAGCTCCAGAAGAGACTCCAGCGGATCCAGAACGCCTCAGCCAGACTCATCCTCGACATCCCACGAACCAGCCACATCTCCGGACATCTGAGAGACCTGCACTGGCTCCCCGTCAACAAAAGAATCACCTTCCGCCTCCTCACCCACGCACACAAAGCCCTACACGACCAAGGCCCGAGCTACCTCAACAGCCGAATCAACTTCTACGCTCCCAATCGCCACCTCCGATCAGCCAACCACGCCCTCGCCGCCGTCCCCCGCATCCGAAGAGCGACTACAGGAGGAAGGTCCTTCTCCTACCTGGCCGCCAAGACCTGGAACTCCCTCCCGACCGACCTGCGCCTGACCCAAGACCACCTCTCCTTCAGGAAGAAGCTGAAGACCTGGCTGTTCGAGCAGTAGCGGCACCCCCCCCACCCCCAGCGCCTTGAGACCCTACGGGTATGTAGTGCGCTCTATAAATGTCTTTGATTGATTGATTGACACAATGCACACAGATTTATAACTACATATTGTGAGGATCATATGAAAATTCGTCAGATTTTAAACAAGCATTGGTGCTCTATTAAGGAGTACCCAGTTAAAAGTCAGATGACAACAAGGCAACCTCAGATTACATATAGAAAATCCAAATCGCTAAAATATTATTTGGTGACAAGCAAGCTTTCAGGGGATGCACATCAAAAACTTGGCTTTAACAAAAAGAAGGCTTTAGAAAGTGTTTAAAATGCAAGGCCTGCCAGCATGGGGAGAATATCTTGACATTAATAACAGCTTTTAATAAAACTATAAAAGTAAAGGGAATACTACCATGTAAAACAGGTTTTGTAGTGTATACACTCAAATGCCCGTGTGAGAAATAATATGTAGGGAATACCACATTACCAGTACACAAAAGAATTTTACAGAATAGGAGGGCCATAGTTAACAAAAATCATAGTTATCCAGTGGGCAGGCATTTTTAGAAGGACCATCAAATTAACCCAACATTACTGAGAGAAAAGGAATTGAGGAAATTAGAAACTTTCTTCATTTTAGAGCTAGATAGCAAGGCACCAAATGGTTTTAATATGGATGCAGAACTCTTCACCTGCTTATATTGAAAAATGCATCCCATGAAACACAATCCTCAGAGGGAGCAAAATGAAATTATCAGGATAGGGAAAGGAAAATAGGAGGGGCTAAGTTTATAAGCACTAAGCACTTTATAGAGTACAGGTCCTTTATGTATAAAGCACTTTAAACAAGTTTTAGTTATTTATTTTATAACCTCAGGTAATACATTATGTAAGGCATTAGCCAAGTGTAAAGAATGATATGCTCATACTGCTCTTTTAACATTGAGGACTGCCCTTTTTTTTTTTAAACAAAAAGGGGGAATTTACCAGATTGAATACATTCTAGTACAAAGATTCCAAGTAAAATGAAGGGGATTTTATCCAATAAGAGAAGTTCATGAAGTTGAAGAAATGGAGTATTCATGAAATGTCTTTTTTAAGGGTAAAAGTAAAAACTGGAATGAGATAGGTCACTTAATATGAGGGAAAAAAGCAATTTTGCGTATTGCAGAAAATGGTGCTGGTTTTAATCAGCTAAAATGTATGAGGATGTTTATTAGTACTGTGCACTTTATACGGTTTCTGCACTTTAAGTATAAAGCACTTTATAGAGTGTATGCACTATTTGTGTAAAGCACTTTATAAATCTAAAGAGAACATTATAGAATGCACTAAAAAAGGCACTAGCCAAGGAAAAGACTTACATGCATGCAACATTATCTTAATATGGAGGATAGCTTTTTTATGGGAACTTTCCCAGTGGAATATATTGTATTATAAAGATTATATTTGTAATGAATTGATCTTTATTTATTGAGTAACATTCATGGAGTTAAAGAAATGTATCATCCATGAAATGTCTATGTTAGGTAAGCTTTTAAACTCTGTATCAATAAGCCACCTGACAAAAGAAAAAAGAAGTAACTATGCATGTTTCAAAATGGTGCTTGTTTTTACCAGCTATAGTGTAAGGGGATCTTCCACATTTGTCCCCTCTCTCTCTCTATGTTAGATGTAAACAAATTTGAACATTTAAAAGGTTTCAAAAAATTGGTGCTCATCGTCGTGAACAAGGCTGCGCCTGGCAGCCGAAACGCTTAGATGGTTATGCCACTCATGAAATAAACTCGAGTGAACCCTACAGGAGTGCCGATTTCATCTTTGTTTTACGAAGGGTGATTTTGGAGGGTGATTTTTTTGTGATATATACATACACAACTCCCTTGAAAGAAGAGAGCACGCACAGAGGGACTGCAGGATCAAAGCTTTTTCTTTAATGTGTTGGGCCTCCCCTGACCCAGCAACTCAGAGAGACGAGATTTGGCAGATCAACTGCCTTTCTCAATATATGCATGCAGCACCTTGAAGGCAAAATCTCAAATACAAGCACTGGCGGCTGGTAAGTTCTGGAGGGAGGGGGCGGACGGGACACACGCACACATACACATAACACTCACAACCAGGCACTCACATGCACGCACACACACACACACACACACAAACACATTCATTCACAACACTTTCTTAAACATTCATACATGCACGCATGCACCAAACAATTTAAAAAGAAAATAATTTACACTTACCTTCAGCCAGCTCCGCGCTGCCTCAGCGGTTCAGAATGCTTGAGACTGCTGCCTTCCCTCAATGGCTGACCTAAGGTCAGCCAATGAGGGAAGGCAACAGTCCCAACGTCATCACAGAGTGGGATGGGGTCAGTGAGACTACTGACCCCACCCCACTCTGTGATGAAGTGTCACTGATTGACACTTAACCATGGGCGCTTCAGGGCTTAAAACTGAAGCGCCCAGGTGGGAGGCAATCAGTGACGCTACCCCTTATCACGGAGGGGAGGGCCTCAGCAACCTTTGCTGAGCTAAGAACGTCACGCTCCCACAGGAGCTCTGGCTTTCTCAGCCCAGCAAAGTTCAGTTCAGGCAGCCAGGAGCTAGCGCTAAATGCACATGTCTGGCTCCTGGCTGCCTGAACCGAAAGTGAACAGTGTCTGTCAGGCTGACTTTTGTTCAGCCTGACAGACACTGTTCCTACGGGGAAAAAGGTAGAAGGGTGTGGCCCTTCCGCCCAAATGGACCAGCTGCACCTAAATACAAGCACTCTTTAGGTACATAGAATACTTTGATGCTATAAAACTTGTTCTTGCTTTAATGCAGAGTGTTGTGGTGAAAAAGGAGTTTTGAAGTAATTGTAATTTCATAATTTTCTGTAGCTCGTGGTTCCAGTGTTTCTGCCATACTGCAATATAGTACCTGGACAATATCTGAATCTTGTTAAGTGTGATCACCATCTAATGCATCTTTCCTGTATTGCAGATTCTGCATCTTTCTAATATTCCGTTTTTCTATATACATTTAGTACATCTAAATCATCTAGTAGAATGCCACCAATAGAATGTCAACAACCCACTCATGTTTTCTTTTTTTTTTAAACAGTTTTTATTAACATCATTGCAATACAGAGTTAAGTGATTCAGGTTACATTACAGTGCACAATCTCTTCAAAGGTAGTGCAGCATAACACCCTTGCTTGGTTTTAGATGTTAACTTCTGAGAGTTCACCCATCCAAGGACAGGCGGTTGAACATGTTATGTAGAAGCTGATATATCAGAAGAGGAGGTGAAGTAATGCCCAGGGTGAAAGGATAATAGTCTCAAAGCAACTACAGCACACCCCATGTTGCATACCCCCCCCCACCTGCACTAAGCCAAGTAATAAAGTTCTAGATCAGGGACTGCCAAACTGCTACTGTCAATGGGGAGCTAGAGTTTGACCAGTGCCAGTCGTCGACATCCCGCCCCACAAATGAGATAAGCCGAATCAGGAGTGCTACAAAGTAGTACAAAAGGTGGGCAAGAAATACCATTTTTGACAGCACAAGTATATTGGCAACCATATGATAGATACGGACACCCAGGTAGCGAAATGAGCATGGTTCCCAACCGAGATCAATTCCGGCAGTGAGGAGTTGTCTCTGAGGCACGTATCGGGAAAGCGTTCGATTTATCCCGAATCACATGAAGACCAGATAAACAATTAAAGATCTCCAGGGCGCGGCACGCACCCTCAACATCTGAACGTTCCCCTCTGAGATATAGTAAGATATTGCATGCATGTAGAGAAACATAGAGGGGATGGCTATCCGTTGGTTCCAAGTATAAAAGCTGTGTCAAGGTAAGGCAACCGCTCCCCAATACCATACTGGCCATAGTGGCATAGAGAAAGTCCCAGCACAAAGAATCAAAAGCTTTCTCCATATCTATGGATATCGCAAGAGCCTTACGATAGTCTGCTGGAAAGGTGTGAGAATATACAGTAATTGACAGGTGTTAGGAATCATGCGGCTTATGGGCATAAATTCTGTTTGATCTGGATGTTTAAGCTCGCTAACATGTTGGAGAAGTCTGGTAACCAGGATTTCGCTGAGTATTTTATAATCTACATTTAATATAGAAATAGGTCTTTAAGACGTCACTTTTCTTTCCCCATCTTGGCCCTTCTTGAGCAGGGGCACCAATAGCACCACCAGCTGTTTTTACCATACTATAAAGCGTGGTTAAGACTGGGGCCAGGGCATCAGCACACATCACCCAGAATTCTAGGGGAATCCCATCCGATCCTGGTACCTTGCCCCTGGCCAAGGCCTTAAGTGCCCTCCTGAATCCTTGGACCATGATTTCACTTTCCAGGGAAGCAGCTACTGTTGGAGGCAGCTGTTTGTGTCTGCTGCTAGTATATAGTCGTAGAGTGGAGGTTGTGTTAGGATAACTATAAAAGAAGTAGTAATAGGTCGAGAAGGTTGCATTTGCTGATCTCAGTATCAGGGACTGTCCAAGACTATGTCGGGAACACAGTCAGGGATTCGAGCAAGGACTGGGGACTGGGTAGAAAATGTACAGTGCACAGAAAGAGTAGTACAGCGCTGACCAGGATCACACAAGGAGTCAGAGGAGAAAAGGGGATCCAAAGGGGAAGCCTGTACAAGATGGCTAAGACTCAGAAAAGAAGGGCACTCACAAGGCAATTTAGCATTCAGACTAAATACACCCAGGACGGACGTGCTAGACATATATATGATACAACATTAACAATAAAGGGAATGTAGGTTAAAGCACTCAGGAGCTCCACACGGTAAGACTGAAGCTCAGTAAGTTCCTCACCCACAATTGCTGTTACAGATACTGACTGAAAATACCTACATATAGGATATGTATGCAAAGGCAGGATGTGTGGAGCTTATACCTATGGTGATGTTATATCTGTAACTCAAAGACAATACACACAGTGAACAAGAAACACCACCTAGGTAGTCAGCTGTGCCCATGCATCCTGGTGATCAAACAAGAACACGCAAGGCAGTAACAGCAAAGGGGTAGAACTAAACACAAGCACAATAGACAAGGAGCTAGCAAGGAGGAGTGCTTAACAGGAAAGGAAGGAAATCACTGGGCACACTTGGCAGAAAGCAGTTAACAAACATACAAGACAACAGAAGCAAGACAGCAAAATAGAAAGACAGCAAATTAGAACTGGAACCAAGAAAATAGGAAGAAGGGCAGGAACTGGAAAAGGATATACAGAAGAGGAGGCTACAAGGGTATATTAGAATAGATCAGGTTTAGGAATCAAGAAAACAAAGTAGCATAGAAGGCAGTGCTGGGGCAGGAACAATAATTGAGCCAAGGCTCAGAAGTCAAGGTAGCACTGCAGGCAGTGCTGGTTCAGGAGCAGGGAATTACTAAAGCTTCAGGAGTCAAGGTAGCACTGCAGGCAGTGCTGGTTCAGGAGCAGGGAATTACTAAAGCTTCAGGAGTCAAGGTAGCAATGCAGGCAGTATTAGTTCAGGAACAGGGAAATTACTAAAGCTTCAGGAGTCAAGGTAGAACTGCATGCAGTACTGGTTCAAGGAAACAGGAAAAAACTATACAGCTAAGGAAACAAGGAATAGCTATAGCTCAGGAACTCAGGAAACAAGGTAGCACTTCAGGCAGTGCTAATTCAGGCACAAGGAATAGCTATAGCTCAGGAATCAAGGAACAAGGATTAACTAAATCTCAGGAAACACTGGAAACAAGGATATCAAAGGCTCAGGAAACACTGGAACAAGGATCGGTCTCACCGGTATACAGCTACAATGACCAACACTGGGTTGAAGGGAGCTGGGTCTTAAAAGAGCTCACAGTATTCATGCGCATCAGGAATGAGCAGGCTAGCAGCAGCCAGCCACAGGTGAGCTGAATTTCTCAACCCATACTTGGCCTGCAGGGGTGGAGACAAAGCAGTGAGCAGGGGATTATAGGTAATGGAGTTTCCAGCATGTGCAGACTGGCTTCCACAAAACCCGGCATGGATTGGGAATGGATGTCAATTCCTAAATGATGTCCAAATGCCTGGAAGTCAGGATATGCATACAGGGCAGTGTCTGGAAGCATATTAGAATACTGGAAAGCCCCACAATTCAGCCCCCTGGTGGTAGGAACGAGAGCACAGGGTGTGAATCGTGACACTCAGGCTGACAACAGACTAGGTCACTCCCCTGTTGTTCACACATGAAGTATATGGGAGCCTTGGAGATTAGGGCAAGCCAACCATGCCAACAGACTGCCAGTTTTGTTGCATTCCCAATGAGCCCTAGTGATGTAGGCTTGATAGTCATACACTCTAGGTGTTCTACTAATTCAAACTGCTTCTCCCTTTAATGTTGCATCCGTCCTGAGGCATTGGTCGGCCCTCTGTAAGAAATGTCAATCTTGTTATTAGCTGTTCCTGGGTCAAAAGTCAGAATTTCCCTGTGCAGTTGGGCTCAGGTCCCCACTGTGGCCAAGATGCAGTGGCCTTGTACAACGGTTTGGAATGCTTCCCATTCCATCAGCGGAGAAGAGTACCAGTGTTTTTCCAGAAATAATTACAATTTTTGTCCCCTAATATTGCTTTGAAGATGGGGTCATCAAGGGTCACGCTACTGAGCTTCCAGATTGGGATGCAGGACCTGGCTTTTGTCCAGTTGAGGGACACTAATAGCAGGTTATGGACAGAAGATTTGTATTGTTATAGAGTGTTCTGTTTTCATGATGAATTTTTCCTTGATCTTGTTACCATAATTCGATACAATGACAGAGAGAAAAGGGCCTTGAGCTATGGTCGTTGTAATTGTATTCTTTTATTTGATATTTGCAGGTTATCCTGCATAACTTTGCGCTATATTCCTTATCCTTGCTCAGTAGCTTTAATGATTATTTTTTGTTATTCCGATTGCGTTACTGTTTTTTCATGTACCACCGATCTTCAAGAATAGCAGCACATTAGCACTCAATCATATCCTCGTAACACTGCTGAGTATTCAGAACATTTAGGTCACTGCTGTTGTCAGTACCTCTGTAGATTTAGGATGGTTTCCTGTAGTCATGCAAAATTCCTTAATGCCTCTGTCTCAGTCTGCTCTGTCAGCAGTAGCTTTTCAATGTAATTATTGTTGAAATGCAGACTTTTTACATGATTTACTGATTTCTATGATGGGGACTTTCTGATGCCATAAGAGAGGACTCTTTTACTAGTAGGACTTGTCACATTCAGAACACGTATATGGTTTCTCACTAGGGTAAGTTCTCATATGTATTATTAGCTATATCTCTGTAATGAATGTTTTATCACATTCAGAATATTTACATGATTTCACTCTGCTATGAATATCACAGGATATGTGTTCCCTATCTATTCTCAGACGTAGTGATAGATGACCTTTTTAGCATTGTCACATTCAGAACGTTAGCATGGTTTCTCTACTGTAAATTATCCCACATCATTGGATCTCCCACTTTAGTGTAGGTGTGTGGGTTATCAGATGATAGCATAGAAGACTCATGTGATTAAAAGCCATATCACATTCAGAACACTTAAATGGTTTCTCTCCAGTGTGAATCCTCTGATGAATCGTTAGTGCTGCCTTTGTAATGAAAGCCTTCTCACATTCAGAACATTCATATGGTTTTTCCCCTGTGTGGATTTTCTGATGAACTGAAAGACTAATCTTTTGATTGAAGGCTTTGTCACACTCAGTACATTTATAGGGTGTTTCCCCAGTGTGGATTCTCTGATGAACTGAAAGCCCACTCCTTTGCTTGAAAGCCTTGTCACATTCAGTACATTTGTATGGTGTCTCCCCCGTGTGAGTTCTCTGGTGTGCATACAGATTACCATTTTCCTTGAAAGTCTTTTCACATTCAGAACATTTATATGGTTTCTCTCCCGTGTGAGTTCTCTGATGCATTGTCAGCATGTTCTTTCTAACAAATGCCTTGTCACATTCAGAACATTTGTAGGGTTTCTCTCCAGTGTGGTATCTCTGATGTACCCTTAGTTCACCCTTCAGATTGAAAGCTTTGTCACATTCAGAGCATTGATGTATTTTCACTCCGTTGTGAGTTCTCTGGTGTAATGACAGCCCATATTTTTGCTTGAAAGTCTTGTCACATTCAGTACACTTATAGGGTTTCTCCCCAGTGTGATCCATTTGATGTAGCATTAGATTACATTTGTTTTTGAAAGTCCTATCACATTCAGAACATCCATAAGGTTTTGTCTCAGTGTGAACTCTCCGATGTAATGAAAGCTCACCTTTTTGCTTGAAAGCTTTGTGACATTCAGAACAGATATATGGTTTCTCACCGGTGTGATTTCTTTGATGCATTATTAGCTCATTCTTTGTAATGAAGCATTTGTCACAATCAGAACATGTATATGGTTTCTCACCAGTGTGTGTTCTCTGATGTCCTGTCAGTGTTTTCTTTGTAATAAATGCCTTGTCGCATTCATAACATTTGTAGGGTTTCTCTCCAGTATGATGTCTCTGGTGCACCATTAGTTCACCCTTCAGAATAAAAGCCTTGTCACATTCAGAGCATGTATATGGTTTCTCCTGATGATGATTTCTCAGGTGTAACGACAGCACATATTTTTGCTTGAAAGTCTTGTCACACTCAGTACACTTATAGGGTTTCTCCCCAGTCACATCCATCTGATGTTGCCTTTTATTCTATTTGTTTTTGAAAGCCTCATCACATTCAGAACATCCCTACGGTTTTGTCTCATTGTGAACTCTCTGATGTAATAAAAGTACACTTTTATGCTTGAAAGCTTATGGACATACTGACCAGTTATATGGTTTCTCACCGGTGTGACTCCTTTGATATGTTATTAGCTGTTTTTTTGTAATTAAACACTTGTCACACACAGAACATTGATATGATTTCTCACCAGTGTGTGGTCTCTCATGACTTCTTTAATTAGTTTTTTGACAAAATCATTACGACATTCAGAACTGTATGGCTTGTCCACAGTGTGAATTGTCTTCTGTGACAATAAAGCATTCTTTCAATTGAAAATTTTAGCACATATAGAACATTCATATGGTTTCTCACCAGGATGATTTTGTTGATTTATCATCAGCTGGGTTTTTGTAATGCATAGCTTGTGACACTCAGTACATTTATATAGGCTTGGTTCAGTACAGCCTGACGTTTGCCAGTGAGAGAGCCATTTGTGATCAAATATCTACATTCAAGACATTTAAATATTTTTTTCAGAATGAATTTGTTAGTCTACCATTAAATAGCCTTTTCTAATAAAAGTATTGGTAAACACTGTATATTTATTTTGTCTTAATATGCTATGTCTTTGATGTTTTCCAGATGGGTGTTTATATAGAAATCTCTGTCACATTTCATGCGTTTCTGCACCTCCTCCATTATATACACATTATGTTTAAATAATTATGTCCTTGTAATAAAGTCCCATAGACACTGACTAAATGCATGTACATTCTCATGTGTCTGTCATAGTACTTTCAAGTCAGGTGCATTTTTTCAACATATATTAATGGAAATGTAAAATCTCAGCACTATTGTAACTTAAAAGCTGGCCAGTGATATCAGATGAAGTGCAAAAGTGTATTTGTTCTATATGGTGCTTGATGTGTTATAAGACAGCCATTTCTCAGGTTCTGAACATTTCTCATTTGCAGTGTTTATTTATCAGACATAACTCTTGCTAGCCTCTCATTAGGAGATATACTCATGTGTTATTAATGAGTTACCTTTTATACAGAAGGCAGTAATAAGTAGTTCCTAGTTAATTTAGCCTGGAAAGATTTATCACATTCTATACATTAGTGTGGCCTTGTTCATTTGTATGTCACGCGATAGCTTAGAGTTCCCTGGAATGTTAATATGTTGTCATATTCATCAGATACTCCTCACACCTTTGCTGTAGAGCACTATGTCACATTCATCAGACACATCCTTCAACTGGAGTCTAGTACCAACTCTGTAACGAAACGGGCTGTTTGCATAAGGAACACACATCAGTAACAATCGTAGAGCTTCTTTGATGGACTACAATCTTCAAAAGCACTTTCATCCTTTTCAGGGGGTTAGTGTCTCCAAAGTGGAATTGTAATTTCTGGTGTCCACGATATTTCTGTGACTATTGCTTTCATTCTGGAACTCTTTCACCTATGTGACAAAAAAGGCATTAGCATTCTATGAGCCTCAAAATACACATTTCAGCATTGAAATAAACTATTTGTTTTTCCTATATGGAACTGAAGTACTGAAAGCCAGGAACGGTTTTTAAAGTGACATTTACAGCACAGATTAGCATAGAAATAGTATAAATATGATTTAATGACCACAGTATTTTTCACACATAAACCAAAATGTTAGCAAACCTATTAGAGCATAGATTAAACGTCATCCACTGACAATGCCCACAGCTCAAAACATAACAGCCACTGAGACACCTGTAAATCCAATGACCATTCGTGCAGCAAAAAGAATATGCAAAACTTTTAAACATGAGTCTCTGGACAACATGAATTAAAATTAAACCCTGGATATCCAATGATCACAGCAAATTAACACTGACATAAAGACAACTGACATCAAACGGTGACATGCACTGCCTATACCGAGATAAATAAGAATGTTTCTATGAAATTATTTAAGTTATTCGTAGAGCATGCAAATACCAGTTACCATTTTCAGACATTAAAGTAGAGGAAGCTGCACCAAGAGGGTAAGGATTTAATGAATGAATGACTGAATTTGAAATTGTAATATGCATGGCGGGTCATAGGGCTTCCCAGTGCTAAATCAGAGCATTGAGGCACCCGCAATGGTTAAAATAGCCACGTTTTGAGTTTCTTATGGAAAACCTCGAGGGGGGGTGGCAGTTCGAACTTCACAGGGAAGTATGTTCCACAGCTTGGGGCCGAGATCTCTAAAAGACCAGCCTCCTAGCCTAACCAGCTTTACTCTAGGGACATCCACAAAGCCTAGGTTACCTAAGCCTAAAGCTGAGGAACATAAGGGGAGACCAGCTTTATTAATAAGGTCAGGAGCACTCTGGGCCATTGCTTTGTGCATGATACACAATGCTTGAACTGAATCATTGTTTTAATAGGTAACCAGTGAAGCTCATGCACGTGAGCAGAGACTGAAATATGACGAGGACATGACAGAGTAGCCTAGCGTGAACTCCAAAGCTAAGGCTAGTTGCCTACCAACAGGACCTCATTTTTATTTCCATTTAATTTTAAGCAGTTGTTTTTTATTCAGAGTGACACTGCTGCTAGGCAGGGCCATAATTCAAGGCCACTTTTCCTTATCCTTTGTAGGGGATAAATAAAAAAATATTTGAGTATCATCAGCTTAAGAAAACAAGGTAATGCCAAAAGCCTCTACAAGATCTTCTAGGGGTTGGATGTATACATTGAAAAACTTGGGTTTCAGGGAAGACCCCTGAGGAACCCCATAAAGCAGCTTGTGAGGTGGGGGTATTCAAGATCATTTGAAATATTCACTCCTGCAAAAAGGAGTGAAAGCAGAGTAGGGCACAACCCCTTTAATATATAGAAGGCTGGATTCATAGAGCAATTTATTCTTTTATTGAGATAGTTCGCACACGTGTCTAGTTTCAATGAATTCAAGTACTTCAACTTATTATCACTTTCTGTGCCAAATACATTCAACGTGTTTTCAAGGTTTCTTTTGTGCAAGAAGTTGTGCAGTAAACCAGGCTGCCAGGACCCTGGACCTATTCTTCATAGCTAAACTCTTCATGAGAAGATTGCCATGCATGGATTCCACTCAATCATTAGCTCATTAGCTTGCTGCGCGACATTATCGATGGAGACCTCCAACCTCGGGCTGCTATTAGAGGTGAAGATTAAATGCCAATGTATCAAGCCGCGCCCAATGAGGCCTGGAAACACTAACATTCTTGTGTGTAGTAGCCACAATCTTGACCACCAACTTGGCCAACATAGTGAAGTGGTCTCTCCATGGCCAAGAACTGGGCAGTTCAACCTCAAGCAAACGTAAGTTCGAGAACATTGGATTTAAGGTATGTCCAGCTATAAATAGCCACGTTTTTAGAAGCTTCCTGAATCCAAGGTGATCAGGCATAAATCGGACATATAAAGGAAGACAATACCTGAGTTTGGCAACAGTGACTGAAAAGGCACATCTGCTTTACTGGAATGTGCAATGGGAAGGCTGAAGAGAGTGAAAATTCTGGATCAGAGAGAAGTAACAAAACAACTCTATGATGAATACTGCCATGTAGATTTTTGTCACAAATGCAAGACCGCAAAAGCACAGATTAAAACACGAACAATGAAACATATGATCTAAATAACACAACATGGATAAGCCATGGATGGGAGACTGGAGCCTTGGGTGTTCTTCCCCTTGTGATGTTCATTTCCCTGTAGGAGGAGGCAGGCGAGGGACAATGACGTGGGCTGTTTTCTTTTATTAAGCAGAACCCAAGGAAGGTATCAATACAAGTGAACCTGACCAAGTGCGGACACTGATCACCGTAGGGAGAACTATCTCACTGTGGTGGACTGCAATTTGATTGTTAGTGCTATTATAGCTATATGTTGAAGCATCTACTTCTTACCGCAATATTGTACTATGCCAAACTGCTCTGAATATGTCAAGGCATTCCATCGCTAATTGTCTCAACATTGTATGTCATGATGAAAACAATAAAAATTGAAAAAAGTGGATAAGCCATGGAAAGGCATGGTCAGCATGGATACATTTTAATACAATGATCAGAGCTTCAGTTAACATAAAAACGAAGGGCCTGATCTAGTGTTTGGCAGAGGGACTACTTTCTGCCAAATTTAAAGTTTGCTGCCACCCCAGCTGTGATTTCTGTACCTTCACAGGAACCACTGTTATGGCAGTTCCAGTCAAGGCCAAAATGTTTGCTGGACAGCCACTGTCGGTCAAGACGGCTGTTCATCAAACTTAACTATAGAGTTTGTTTTTCAAAAACAAACTTCCAAATAGGGAGTTGTTATAAAAAAATAAAAAGAAACATTAAAAAAATATAAAATAAATCGAATGCCCCTCACACCTCGGGAGTTTTTTATCCTGGGTGTGGGCGTCCTTATCTGTTTTTTACTATCTCTCACTGCCAGGTTTTATTGCCAGGTGAAAGACAGAAAATAAAACATCACATTGTCCACCCTAAATTGGACTGGCAGTGCAATGTCCTTCCTTTGTCGGCCACCACTCTGCCGGGCTGTTGGAGGGTGTTTTCCTTCACAGCCAATGAGGACACTGTCAACAGAAAGCTGGTGATCCTCCCAACCCTAAATAGGGTGGGGGAGGGACCATTAGTTTGGCATACAGGGTACTCCATCACATATATGATGTAGTACCCTGTCCACCAAACTCTAAATGTACCCATTAGATACCTGCAATCAAATGTACACAGAACTGAATTACAAAGAAACCAAAATATCTGTAATGCAATCAGCAAGTGAACAGCATTGATTTTCTCATCATTTACAAATTGTATGACTCTGTAGCAAAGAAATTCAGTTAAAATGTTATTTATTCATGCACATATGCTGCATACAAGCCATAAAAAGGTTAGCACACATTTAAGACGAACATTAAAAATTTTAACCATCAAGTTGTTTCTGATACTCACCCTTTCTTAAGTTTCTCTCACCTCATAAACTATTTTTTTTTTTTTAAGAGTTTTATATAGTGCGAACTAGACCGAAAGATATCCGGTATCGGAGCGCTTTACATGAGCACTAAGTTTTGTTACAGACGGTATATCCTCTCTATGAATCGTAAGACTCCGAGGCACAAAAACTCTACTAAGATTAGATTAATTCAAGGTTATATGAATGAAAAATGAATGAATACAAGCCATAAACAGATTAGCACATATTCAAGTCTATCATTTACATTTTTTACCCTTATGGTGTCTTTAATACTCGCCCTTTTCAATTGTTTCTGTCACCGTATTCCACAACCTTCCCCTACTTTTATACCCACATCTATTCCTTAAGCTTATTCTTTTGCGGTCCCTCTCCAGTTCTCTGTTCAAAACCCGAATATTACCCATATCCTTAGTTTAATTAACCTTAAACTATTGCCAACCACCTCTTTCAATAAGTATCCCCCTCCAGGCAGCATTTTAAAGATGTTAACTTTGTCAGAGTAAAATCCAATATAACGTGTCAATCGTCATAATGTATCCATGTTAATATTAATGAAGACTCAGAGGTAATGGATGGGATGCTTGCAAAAGCCTGTGCCATTGGCAATCATTCTGGCCGCATTCCAATCTATCAATTTTCATCAACTATGATCCTCTCCCAGAGACCAATTATATGCAAATCAGCATTTGCCCTGCGCCAGTAACAACAGTCCAGGCTAAATGGTCAGGCCAGGTCCTCTCTGCATGGAAACACAAACAATCTCAAACTAGTTTTGGCCTACTTAGCAATGAGCTTGTGTCCTGTGGCGCAATATGCCTGTGGTCCATTTCTGGGCATACCGAACTTATGTCATCACATTGAAGAAAACACAGAAGTGATGCGTAGGATGCAATGCGCTTTCAGCTACTGCCAATTGCTTGGTCGCACATTCCAAACTACTGTTTATCACCCACTTTGCCACTTAAGACCAGCCATATGTGCTCCAATAGGAGCACTTCAGCCCAAACTGTCAGACCAGATCCCATAAAAACGGGAGCACAGGCAACACCGGCCACTTCTGACCTAATCAGACCTCATCAATTTTAGTGCTCTTCCATCTTGGGCATAGTGCCTCTGCCCATACAGCGTTCCAACTTTTAGAACCGTATTGCGCATGTGCAGAGGACCCTCAACACATACAAGATAAACCTTTCTGTGATTGTACTGAATTCTCGTTCACAATGATTACGCTTTTGCTGATTAATCCTATGGTGTAATTTAGCCGATCTGTTAGTCTACTGCCAACCTACAGGCAACAATCTTGTGCTGCTATTTTTAGTCATCTTAAGTTGTTTGCCTATGTTTTATTTGTTGGGCTTATTTGCTGTTTATACTGCTTCTTTTGACTTCCTACCATAGTGCTGTTCCGATCTTGACAGTAATACCTTTTAGTAGCTTTTAGGACTATACTGAGCATATGCAGAAGGCCCTCAACACATATAAGGTCTAATGCTTCGCAGAATGTCCTCCAGTGCACCAACTGTGCTTTTCTGTCCCTAGTCACCCCCAGAAATGCTGCACAATGGTCTGGGAAGGTTTCAAAACAGTACTGAATAGTTGCTCGTGCATACCACGAGGGAAAGGAGAGCTAAGATAAGGGAGGTGAAGGCTCTTGAGGGCTGACTGGTTTTCCGTGAGGCTCAATATGTGGTGACCCCCACACCACTACTCCTATATCAGGTCCACATGGCCAGGGTCGAATTCCAATGATTGGGGGGATACAGCAAAGGCACATTACAGAGCACGCCAACACAGACTGTAGGAAGTCAGAAAGAAGACCGAGAAACTGCTGAAATGGGTAGAAAGATTAGTTAGGGACAGAGGTGGATCAGAACGCTAGAAACCGAGGGGGTATGATAGTCAGCAGGGCGCTGAGATACCCCAGACATTTGCGTTGCACTTAGTCGAGCTGTACTGGGCCCAGTGTGGGGGACCAGGGGAGCGAGAGAGAAATTTGTAGTGGATACTTCCCTACCGATCGTCAAACAGGATGACAGACCAATGCTTAACTGTGACCGTGGGGAGGTAGAGTTAGGGGAATCAATCAGACAACTTAAGAGGGGAAAACTCCAGGCCCAAATGTTTCTCTTTCTGAGTTTTTGAAAGTGTGGGAGGGAAGCTAATGGGATCACTCCAAGGCATATTTTACATAGTTAAAGAAAGGGGATGACTTCCGTGTGATCTACAATCCACAAATGTAGTTCGTATACATAAACAGGGCAAACCAGTGAAGCACTGCTACTTTTACAGGCTGATTACGCTGCTTAACACAGAGGTTAAGATTCTGGCGAAGGTTCTTGCGAATCGTCTTCTACTTGTCATAGATTAATTGGTTTTACAAATACTGGATTTAATGTGGGAGAGCTACTTTCAAAACTTTTAATTTAGAGGGAGCTTCAAATAGCAAGCAGAAACAGTGGAAAGCCTTTCACATGCACTCTGACCAGCTGTGCACTTCGTGGTACATTTTGCGTGTAATTTTATATCTTATTTAATTTGCTTAAAGCTGCAAGGACATTCTAAACCGTTGGTTCAACCGCGTCACTGAAACTCATCATGGTTCTCGGCATTGCATGACGCAGCACAACGCTGACGTCGGTGTACTGCCATCTTGAAAGGAACAACAACTACATCGGTTCGTATCACTGCGGTTTGCCGGTTGTGTGTGCTTACATCAGTCTGATGACGCATAATGCTGACGTCTGCGTGCTGTCATCTTGAAAGGAACAAAAACAACACTGCTTCGTATCTTTGCAGATTGCCAGCTGTGTGAGCTCACGCTCAGTCTGCAGAAAACGGCCTGGGTGCTGTTCTGTGGCACCTTAACAGGTTTCTGTGGGCCTTCACGTTTCACAGTGATACAAGCATGTTCCAGCAAAAAGGTGTTGTTCAGTGGTATGCACACTTGATGATGTTATCACATATCATGTTGTTTGGTGGGTATTTCTGTGGTTTGAGCGTATTCACAGGTTTTCTTTGAGTTTCTCGTTATGTTTTCGAGCTTGTAATTCTGTTCGGGTAACATTATTATTTTTAAAAAATAAGAAGAAGAAATAAGAGACTTTCTATATTGTCATGTGTGAGATACTGCTTAGTCCAAATTACTGCTCCTCATTTATTTTTAACCAATCCAGGAACTCCACCCATAAAACAGTAAAACTGGAGAAACAATTTCAACGATATACAAAGGTATGTGGGACGTCTCTTAGCGCATAGAGAAAAATATCACTTCTCCTTCATTGTCTGGGGACAGAAGGTCAAGAATTGTTTGATCATCTCCCGGAAATCTCTGACACTGTGAGTACCATCTTAGAGAGGTAATACTTTGGAAGAAGGGTTCAGAAGGAAGGATAGTCGATTGAGTCCTATGTAACTGATTTAAGGAAACTGGCTTCCTCTTGTAAATTTGCAGCCTTGCTGGATGAAAGGATTTGCGATCAGTTTATGCTAGGCTGCAATATTGAGAAGGTGAGAGAAGAATTATGGTTAAGAGGAAGTTCTAATAGTGGCTAAGAAAATAGAGCATTCGATAAAACGTGTTGATGTTATTAGAATAGGGAATGGTAAAGAACAAAGTGTGCATGTTGTAAGGGACACATTCAAAGAAGTTAATTATAAAAATGACTATAGAGATGATAAGAGTAAAGATTCTGTAAGGAATTATTACAGATGTGACAAAACTAGTCATTTGGCTAAAGACAAAATGCCCCTGCTCTTAAAGCTACTTGTACGATATGTAAAAAGAAAGGTCATTTTGTGGTTCTATGTAAAATGAAGAAACCTAAACAGAAAGTCAGAGAAGTAGCTATAGATGATGAACAGGATAGTGACGACACAGACTTTGAATGTGGGCAAACTGTATTGCAGATAGGTGACACAGTTAAGTCTAGTCCAGTAGACACGATTTTAGTGGAAGGGGAAAGTACAAAGGATCTCTTTGATTCAGTTGCATTAATCACAATAATCCCAAACAAGTTTGATTGAGATAAACTTGAAGATAAGGTCACATTGCACAAACCTGGCATTAGACCGTGTGCAAAAGGGGGTAACCCCATTAAGTTGCATGGGTATTTCTGTGGTCTGATTGAGTCCAGAAAATGTTATATATCAAAGAAAGGGAATAGCTCAATCAATTGGCTACATCAAGGTGATTTAGGAGTGATGTTAAACCATAATGGTGACCCACCTATTTCTCTAAAAGATAAGATAGACTTAAATGAAGTGGATGTGCTGCCTGGTGGGATTTTTTGGAAGAGACTTTAAAGGGTTATAAGCATAAAATAAGTTTGATTTTGAGGGCTCAACCTGTATGTTGTACGGTAAGGAATGCTCCTATAGCTGTCAGAGAGGAGATGAGAGTAGAGATTGAAAAATTAAAGGCTAATGGAATTATTGAAGAAGTTAAAAGGACAGAAAGGCTTGCAACAGTTGTTGCAGCGAGCAAGTCTAAGTTAACAATTATTTGTAGATTTGAGAGATCTCAATAAAAATGCAATAGTTGGTGGACAAATATCCCTTTCTGAATATTTCAGAATTGTCGATGTTGTTAGGTGGGGCCAAAGTTTTTAGTACAATAGATCTCACTTCAGCCTACCACCAGATATAGTTGGAGGAGGCGTCCAAGGACATGACTGCCTTTGTTATGCTTTTTGGAACTTTCCGAGGTTGCCTCTCGGCCTAGTGTCCACGGTGTCTGTGTTTTAGCGAGTCATGGAAAAGATTTTAAAGGGTATGAAAGGAGTTTGTGTCTACCAAATGCTATCCTGGTCTTTTGCAAGGACACTAAAGAACGTAATAGTCATGTCAGAGAAGTTCAAAAGAGACTGAGTGAGTAAAATCTTACAATAAAACTGGAGAACTGCAAATTTGGGACAAAAGCCATAGACTATTTGGGTCACATTATTACTGGAGATGTTGTTGTACTGAATAAAGGTTTGGTTGACATTATTCATAGAGTCAGCTCACCCACTTCAAGAGAGGAGCTGATGAAATTCCTTAGGAATTACTGAACATATTGGTGTTTGTCCAGACGTTTGTGGAATTAAGTGTCAGCATGAGACATCTGTTGAGGAAAGGTATTAAATTTGTTTGAGATGTGGCTTGTGAGAGAGAATTTCATCTGCTAAAGAAAGAGCTCAACCAGGCAACCACGCTAAAAGATTTTGACCCTAAAAAGAGATCTGTAATAACAAAGGATGCCAGACTTAAAAAACTGGGTGCTGTCTTACAGCAAAATGGACATGATGGCATGAACACTATTATGTTCATCTCACAAGGGTAAAAAGGTGCTGAAACAAGGTATTCAGTTGTTGAACGAGACATCATTGCTGTATATTGGGCAATAAGGAAATTGAAGAGGTTTTTGAGGGGAGGTACCTTCTTTTTTTTAAAAAAATACACGCATGAGCTTATTCACTTATTCAATGAGACTACTGTGCACCAAATGGGCGCTGCTATCAAAAACCAACATATCTTTTTATTGTGCTAGTTTTTTTTTCATGTCTTACTTTTGAAAAAAAAAGGAAATTATTTTGCATTTCTACCAAAACAAGGAATCAAATGAGCATGTACATACAATATTTCAAAATTAAGACCGTCACAGCTTCTCGGAGTCATCATCCACAGCGTTAATAATTTGTTTGACATAGCACCAACTAATAAGACCAGTGGTTTTAACAAGAACATGACACAATGGGGTCCGCAACCCGTCCCCACCCACAGAGTAAACGTTCACGATAATTCACCCCCGACAGTCATATCTCCCGCTTTTCACAGCCCATTCCAATGTCTCAACGTAGCGAAGTTGCTGTTGTGAATATTAAAAACCTGTAACCCAATAACTCGGACATGATCACCCCACTCCCGCTGGGACTATTCCCTGCTCCAGTTGCGATTCATTTTCTTGCCTGAGAGTCTCGACATACGCCCTGTATGACCCCCAGATATCCTTTGGATGAGACGTACTGGGCATTGTATCAGCATAAAGCTCACTGTTCACATTACAATATGCAATACTGTGCAACCATCCCTGAACATTTGGGGCAGTGGGCCGTCCCCCGTGTAATGCCATCTCACGCTTAGCTAATAGAAGACATAAAGAGGATAACCTGCACGTTTTCATAGTGAACATGACAGTGTTGCCCAGGAGTGCTACCTCCGGAGTCGGGGTCAGTGGGATATGTAATATCAGACCAAGCGTGTGGTGAACTCGCTTCCAGAATTCGTGCAAAGTCGGGCATGTCCAAGTGAGGTGTGCGAAGTCAGCACAAGATGCGGAACATTTGCGACAGATATGAGGCTTAGTGGGATCTATTTTAAGTGCGAGCGCCGGAGTAAAATAGATGTGACGCAAGAATTTGAAATGGGAGGAGCTTGTGTCTGCTGTTTAGGGATACGTCTTGTGTAACCGAGCAGCAGTGGGCCCACTGTTTGTCTGTGATAGTGATTCCCAGGTCCTGTTCCCAGTCGCTGCGAATTTTGCTATCTTGCACCAATTTCAAAGCAGCACTAGCCTTGTAAAGCTTAGATGTCAGATGTGTGTTGTCTTCCTTCTCTATGAGTAGCGTTAAAGGAAGGAACGAGACCGGTTCTAATGGGAATGTTGGGTAGGTGGAGCATAGTGCGGAGAAGATGCGGCACAATACAAATTTATCCATATAGTCTGCTGCGCTAAAGCGTGTGTCTTCAGACGCGGAGAAAATATGTCCGTTCGGATACAAGTCTCCCAGTTTAGTCAGGTCATACTTTGCCAAGGTACGCTGCATCAGTTGTTCTGATGTAATGGGAAGCAGACGAGGATTAACCACAGGTAAAGCTGAGGAGTAGAGTTTCTCCATTCCCATGATCCGGCCAAGTTTATGCCATGCCCAGCTTGGGGAGGACACAGTCTGAATGTCAACAGGGTCTCTGGGAAAGCCCACAGGCAGCACCGCCGAGAGGTGCCCGGGTAATACCAGGTCTGCCTCTGGTTTCAAATAAGGGATACGGGCGTCAGGATGATACCAGGAATATGCATAACTACATTGTACCACCAAATAATAGAGTTGAAAATCCGGCACATTATAACCCCCTCTCTCATAGGGCAACGTGAGGACTGCCCAGCGGACACGTGCCCGCTTACCCCCCCCCCCAAACAAGCTTACTCAGAAGCGAATGAAGTGTGTCGAAAAAATTATTGGTGAGGGGAATCGGAATGTTGTTAAAAAAAAAAAAAAATTTGGGTAGGACAACCATTTTTTATAATGGCTATGCAGCCGGCTATCGACAAGGGTAACTTCAACCGTTTCTCAATCTGAGTGTCGAGTGCGTTAATAGCTCTGCCATAGTTGAGACTAAGTATTTGGGAGGTGTCCAGGTGGATGTGGATGCCTAAATACCTTACCGATTCCGTACACCATGCAAGGGGGAACTCTAATTCCCATGGTTTAGTACTGAATGTAAGTGGACCGATTTATGCCCAGCCCTGAAAAACTTCTGAATAGGATGATTTCTCTAATCAGCTCTGACAAATTATCCAGTGGGTGTCTAACGTACAATATAGTATCATCGGCATATAAGGATACCAATAACGGGCCAGTGTTGAATTGTAATCCCCTGTGGAGATGTTTCTCTTGAAAATGACGTATGAGGGGGTCCATGGCCAGAATGAACAATAATGGGGACAGTGGACAGCCCTGCCTGGTTCCTCGCGTTAGCTGAAAGGGGTTGGAAAGAGTCCCATTCAAACGCAATCGGGCAGTCGGTGTATTATATAAAAGGTCTGTTGTAGCAATAAAAGCCATGGGCATGCCCATGTGGCGCATTATGGAGAGGAAAAAGGACCATTCCAAAGTATCAAAAGCCTTCTCCGTATCCAGTAGGATGGCAGCACCGGCATCTCGGGGTCAATTCTGTGTAAGACCGAAAACAACGTGCGTAGATTCAGGGAGGTGGAGCGATGAGGTACAAATCCGGATTGAGCTGGGGAGATGATGAATTGCATTCATTGAGAAAGCCTATTGGAGATGACCTTTGCCAATATTTTATAATCTAAATTCAACAGGGACAGCGGGCGATAGGAACCACACTGCGTAGGGTCTTTGCCAGGTTTGGGGAGGAGGATTATGACTGCCTCACGTAGAGTGGGGAGAAGTATCTGCCGTTCCAGGGCCTCCGCGTACACCTCAATAAGTTTAGGGGCCAGTATTTCTTTGAATGTTTTGTAAAATTCTCCTGTGAATCCATCTAACCCAGGGGCCGAGGAACCCCGAATTGAGTCAATGGCAAGCAGCACATCTACTACTGAGATAGGTTCAGCTAGGAAGTCCTGCATATATTTCTCCAGGTATACTAACGCTACTTCGTCTAGGTAGGCCTCCTGTGCAGTTTTATCTACACCGAGAATAGATTTGTATAAATTTGAAAAGAACCTCAGGAAGCTACTTTGAATGTCTTTTGTAGTGGTGTAGGTGTGTGAGTCGGGGGACCTAAGCTCAGTGATGTATGTTTTGTGGTAGGGTAGACACAGTAACTGTGCAAGAGTCCTACCGGGCCTTTACCCCTCTCCATATCGTCCAGCGGTCTGGTGCTTCCCCATAAATAGGATTTCCCTGCCCGCTGATTCCCTGTAGTCCTCCAACAACACCAACCGTCTCTGCTCATAAGTGGGAGATGTGTGCCGTGTCGATGTCTCGTCTAGTATCTTGACATCTTGCTCCAATTTGGATAGTGTGTTACAAAGATCTTTGCGGACGCCAGCGTGTTTTGCTATGCACGTGCCCCTGAGGACAGCTTTGAACCCCTCCCACAGTACTGCCCATGAATCTACCGAGCTGGTGTTTAAATCAAAATAATCTACAATTGCCTCTTGTATTTCTGCTCTGAAAACTTCGTCCTGTAATGCGCGGTTCAAATCCCTCCGGGCGGGGGAACTGCAGCTGTAGTTTAACCGGGGAATGATCAAAATAGGTCCCAGGCAGTGTCTCCAACCATAAACCATAAATGTCCGGCGAGAGTAACCAAAAGTCTATTCTAGTCCATGTGTTGTGTTGCCCTAAATAGTGTGTGTATTCGGTCGTGTTTGGGTTGCGTTTCAACCAAACATCTAATAGAGAGAACCTATCACATAGCTCTTGGAGTGCCCGACGAGCATGGGGTTTGGTGTCTTGTGCCCTGGACGTGCTGTCCTTGACAGGGTCAGGCAGTAAATTAAAGTCTCCGCCCACTATCAACGTCTGTGAGTCCAGCTTGTCTAGATGAGAGGACAGGGCATGGAAGAAGTCAGGAGAGTCTACACTGGGGGCATATATACACAGAAATGTCATTTTCATACCAGACAGGGTTCCAGTAACTGTTAGATAGTGTCTCTGTCCTGGTGAACGGAACTCATGCAAAAAGGCACCCTATTATGAATTAAGATGGCTGTCCCTCTAGCGTAGTTACTATAATTCACAAAATATCTATTCGCTCCCCAGCTAGACCCAAAATGTGCCCTGTTAACCTTTGGCAAGTGTGTTTCTTGTAAGAGTGCAACATCTACCCTATGCCTCGTTAAATAATGTATGATCTGTCATCTTTTCTTGTTGTCATTCAAGCCTCGTACATTCCATGCGAGTAGAGAGAGGCTCAATGGACCCTCTACGTTACCGAACCTGGTCATCTGGGTGTTGTGACAATCTCATTGGTGTAAATTGGTGACAATTAATAGCAGTGATCAAGTTATAACGCTGTAAACAAACCTGCAGCAACTGTCTCATAAATGAAATACCCCACCCCCCTCCCACCACCCAGCCAGACCCCAACCGGGGAATGGCCAAACCCCAACTGCAAATGAACGTGGAGTACAAAATTACTTTACACACAAATAACATTCCCCAGAAACAATACCCCAATTTGAACCGAACCTTACAAAAGGATATACCATGGGGGGAAGCAACGCCCCAGCTGGCCTCCAGTCACTGTAATGTCATTACAAAATTATGCGACATGCTCCTGCAAAGTGAAACAAAAAAGGAATGTCTAAGAAATGCACCGGTCATCCCATGCAAGCACTCGAAAACAGGTCTGCGCTTGCATCTGAGCCTCTGTGTGGTGGCGAAGGCCTAGAAATGGCCCAGTTTGCGGGATTGTTCCTCTATTTGTACGTCTTGCAGAATTCCTGTGCCTCCAAAGGATTGTCTAAGACTCGGCCCTACCATCCACATCCACCTTCAGTCGAGCAGGATACAGCATACCGTAATGCAAATTCAGGTTTCTCAGGGCGTCCTTGACGCTATTGAATTTCCGCCTGGCATCCTGTACCATGGCGGTGAAGTCTGGTTAGAAGGATAACTTGGAACCCTGCCGGTCTACGTTTCCCTCATCTCTTGCCATGCGAAGGATCGTGTCCCTGTCCCTAAAGTTCATGACGTGTGCCACAATAGGCCTGGGAGGAAGACCAGGATTTGGACGAGAGCCCAGTGATCTATGTGCCCTTTCTATTACAAAGCCAGGGGTAAAAGATTCCCTGCCGAACAGTTCCAGTAGCAAAGTTTCGATAAACAGATCCATGCGGCCAGTGGGGGTGGACTCAGGGACACCGAGAATTTGTACGTTATTTCGTCGGCTTCGCGCTTCCAAATCCTCATTTTTGATGGCCACTTCTTTTAAAATGCGCTCCACCCGTTCCAAACGTTTAACTGACTGTGCCGTACCATCCTCAATGTCCGATATGCGGGCTACTGCGACATCCAACCTTCTGTTTTGCGCTTGTACCTTGGTGCCAAGGCTTGCAATGGTGTTGTCCAGTGAGTCGAAGCGACTGTCCAGCGCCTTGAAGCCAGCATGCATCTCCTGAAGTAGTGAGTGCGTCGCGTCCAGGGATCCACCTCTCAAAATCGGGCCATGCGCTGCTTCTGCCATGGTGGAGCTTTGCGCTGTGGAGGTGTCAGCGAGTTTCTCAAAAGGAAGCGTTCTCTGTTTCGGGTCCTTGCGGCCCATACCGTGCGAGGTGGAGCCACTGTACTCTGCCAGGTCCCAGATATGCTCTCAAGGTGTACTTGTCCCAAGTTTTCAGCGTATTCGTGATCAGGCGGTGATTCAAAGTCTACAGCGACAATACTTGAGGGGCCCAGTCCTGTCCGTGGGAACGCTGCGCCTATGTAACACAAGGAGGCGCACTGCCTCGCGTACTAGCCCATTGATTGCATGAGGGAACACCGCAACCCAGCCGTCCGCGACCTCTGTGCATTAGATGTCATTGCCGCTGCGGGGAACAGGCACCAAGTTTCAGCAGGAAACCAATGACCGCCCTGTGCGAATTGTACCGTAGATTCTAGAAGGGACCTTGTTATACTGCGCCCGGATATGACCTCTCCGTACTTACAGACAAGCAATGGAGATGCATTTGTCACTAGTCTATCTGCAAAGTTAAGCGTGGCTCTATTACAATTGGTCTGTGGAGGTCAACTCTGCCGGCAACAGCACAATGAGTGCACCTTCCTCTGTGCCGTGGGCTCATATCGAGCGGCGCCTCTAATGTAAAATGGCGGCGCACGCCATGTCTATCGTGCGCCCCTCCCCCTGCGCGTCCCATGTGGTTGGGAGTGTAGCTCCGCTATGCTGGTACCGATGCGACTCCCGATCGGCAGCGGAGGGAAAGACGAGCTGTGGGAGGTCGTCACTGCGGGGGGAGAGGCGGCACTCACCGGAAATCCATGCAATCCAGGGCACTCCGAGCTGTTGCGGCCCTGAGCATTTGGCCAGAGACGTGCGCCGATCTTGCGCGGGCAGGACCCTCGCTACCGGGCCTTAGCGGCCTTCATCAGGCATCAATCGACTCTGTTTCTCGACCAGATGGTCCCCGGTCGTTGTGCGCTTCTATAAACCCGGTGCTCGCATCACGATGACGGCGTGGGCTGCAGGAGCATGCCAGGATACTGGAGAGCCTTACAGAGCCTCAGAGCCGTGTGGCCATCTTGGTCGCCGGCTTGGCCACGCCCCCTCGTGGGGAGGTACCTTTGAAGTCAGAATTGATTACAAACCTCTTTGTGGAATATTTTTTTTAAAAAGGATTGAGTCCGTTTTAGGGAGGATACCTAAATGGGTAATTGCTTTACAGGAATATAGTTTTTAAATTAAATATATTCCAGGTGTGGAAAATAAACTAGCAGGCACACTTTCTTGATCGGTTTTTAGAGAAGATTGTGAGGAAGATGGCAATGGTGAATTTGATAGCGAAGAAGCAGAGTATGTTTGTGAGGTTGATTGTGTGATAATTCCTGAGGGAAGGTAACATGAGAAGTTAAAGTCAGATCCCATACTTAAGGAGATAATGCAGTTAGTAAAAAGTGGATGGATTGACAGGAAAGCAGGCTCTGATGGTCGTAAAGGATTTTGGTGTCTAAGAGATGGGTTGTCTACCCATAATGATCTATTGTTTAAAGGAACAAGACGTATTCTGCCTCCTAAACTCAGACAGAAGTTTATAGCTTTGGCGCATAAATGTCAAGGAATGTAAAAAACAAAGGAGAGACTGCAAACCTCATAATGGTGGCCAGGTATGGACCTGTAGGTAGAGAGAGTGGTACAAGATTGACTGCCATGCACACTTAGTGAAAAATCCAGGAAACCAAGGGGTACAGCCCATGATAATCAGAGAAAGCCCGCCAGGTCCATGGAAGGAGATAACCCTGAATATTTTGGGTCCAATCCATGGAGATGGGCAAGAAACATTTGCAATAGTGGTGAATGACATGTTTTCTAGGTTGCCAGAGATAGTTTTCACAAAAGGAATAGAGATTCACTTACGGGGACACCTGTCTGATCACTCTGCAGTTACGCTAGCTCTGAAACTTCCAACTACATTGACCAACAGAAGATGGACCTTAGATCGAGCCATCCTGCTAGAGGAAGATGTGATCGAGCAATTAGTTATAGAAACAAAGAACTTCTTCTTGACCAACATGGAAAGCACCTCAATAGAAATGGTATGGCATGCCTATAAAGCTTTTTTGAGAGGCTGTATATCGTCAATTCAAATTGTTAGGCAGAAGAAATAAAGAGCAGAGGTAGAGGAGATAGAGGGCAAAATTCAGAAGTTAGAGCAAGAGCTTATTGCCCAGGGTGATATGGCGGTTGGGGATACTCATGGGGATTTACAATCTCTCAAAACAGAATTGGCAGGGGTGCTAGATGCAAGGCTGAAAAAGAAGTGGCAGGCTAGTAAGCTTGCTCACTTCGAGTATGGGGAAGGCTGTGGGAAGCTTCTAGCTTGGAAGACCAAACAGGAACTAGCGAAAGGTGATATAAAAGAGGTAGATTGTGATATCTCTGGAAATTTACTCAAGAGCCTCACAGAGATCGAAGAGGCTTAAGAGGCTTTTCAAAAGCATTTTGATAAGATATATATATATATATATATATATATATATATATATATATATATATATATAGAGAGAGGATCTAACCCCGCAAGATGAGGCAAGAGGGGTAGGCTAGACCAATTTCCTCTAAACAAAATCAGTGAGATGTTTAGTAATCTCAATAGCTCGATAAGCACAAATGAAATCAAGAAGGCAATAGAGGCAGGGAAAAGTGGCAAGGCGCCGGGACCAGACGGCCTGCCGGCAGAGCTCTATAAATCTTTGATGGAGGTTTTTACCCCCGTTATGGAAAGTAATTTTCCTACATTTTCGAAAAAGGCAGGAGTATGCCTCCTCGTGGAGTGAAGCTGCTGTGGCTCTGATTCTAAAACCATCTAAGACACCTAGTCATTGTGACTCATACAGACCAATCTCTCTGTTTAATCTTGATTACAAGATCTTTGCCAAGATTTTAGCAGAGAGGTTGAATGGAGTTATAGGAGGTCTTTTGCATAAAGATCAAAAAGGCTTCATTAGGGTGAGGGGGATCTGAGATTTAACATACAATCTGATCGGAGCTATAGATCTAGCGACACTCCATAAATTACCAATTGCTATTATTACACTTGATGCCACAAAGGGGTTCGATCAAGTCAATTGGGTCTATTTAACTCATGTATTGAGAAGGTGCAATTTGGGGGAAACGTTTTGCAGGGCAGTCTCCTCGATCTATCAGACACCTACAGCTAGAATTCTAGTAAATAGGAATCTCTCCTCTCCAGTTGAAGTTCAGAGGGGAACAAGGCAAGGGTGTCCCCTATCACCGCTGCTCTTCAATTTATATATAGAGCCTATAGCTGAAAGGATCAGAAGGCATGCTGAAATACTCAATTTTAAGTATAAAAACTGGGGGAAAAAGGTATCTTTATATGCCGATGATATGATGGTGTATACATCTGACCTTGTTACGGCAATTCCAATCATATATAGCATAGCACAACAATTTGGCCATATTTCTGGTTATGAGATTAATGAGTCTAAAACTGAGTGTATGGTTTGGAATTTGAATGTCTGTCTCCCCACAATAAAAAGAGAGATCAGATATTTGGGTATCAGGATCACGCAGAATATTTAAGACATCACAGATACCAACCTACGTAGAGTTGACAAGGAAATTTCCAACTCTTTAACGAGTTAGGCCTATCTGCCTTTGACATTAATTGGCAGAGTTAACATAGTAAAAATTATGCTCTTACCAAAACTCATATTTTTATTTCAAAATATCCCCTTAGCATTTAAAGAGGAGGGTTTAAAAAACTTCAGGCAAAAATCAATACCTTTATATGGGCCTCTAAAGGTACAAGAATTTCATGGAAAACGTTACGGAGAAAGAAAATCAAGGGAGGTTTATGTACGCCCGACCTAGTCTTTTATGCATGGGTATTTCTAATGAGGGCAGGGAAAATGCTTATGAGTGAACCAGACAGATCCGATATTGGGAAAATGTTTAAAGAAATGCTGCAAGACCTAAAAGGAGGAGATCAAGTCTTCATATACAAATTTGAGGATCCAAGGTTTTTCAAGAAGGTACGACTAAAGTCTCTAAATGGCCTAGCCTCTATTTGGTTCAAAATTAGAAAGCTGTTGAAAATCAGCTACTACAGTGCTATGGCGCCTATTTGGGATGCTCCAGGCTCACCTGAGTGGACTAAGGATTCTTTGGTAACTCCGCTAAAAACAGCTGGGATACCATGCTGGGCACAACTTATTCCCGAGGGCTCATTGTTATCATGGCATGACCCGAGGAGCATTACAGGCAGTGGATTATAAATTCAAATATCTACAAATAAAAAGCTGGACTCAGGCAGTGGGTACAACTGTTGGTTTTTCCAATGATCTGGAGACGGCTCTGAGGAAGAGAAATCAGAATAAGAAAGAGGTGGCAAATTTATACTGGTTCCTGATAGACTTGGCAGACGGTGATTTCACCCTTCCATCGCAGCTGTGGGGCGAGTGCTTGCCTGGATCCAGTACGGAAGAACTATGGCAAGTATCCTATGATCTTTTATACTCTACAGTTCAAGCTGCAGATTTATGGAGAAACCATCTCTTTTCTCTTCACAGGGTATACTGAGCTCCTTTAAAACTCTTCAAGTTTGTGAAGGGACCTATTCCGCGCTGTCCGAAATGCGATCAGGAAAAAGCAGATGATGAGCATATGTTTTTAAACTGCCCAATGCTACATCAGTTTTGGAGTTTCGTTACTAGAGGTATGGAAGCCAAGTTTGGTTTTGACATCCAGGTGAGCATAAGTTTAATATTTTTCGGGATTTTCCCAACTTATGAGTTGTTATCGTCAGATAAGAATAAGTTGTGCTTTTACCTTATCCTACTTGCTCGGAGAGAAATTTGTAAATGTTGGATTACGAACACTCCTCCGACATTTTTTAGACTGGGTAAATTCTATTAAGTATACAATGAAGTTTGACAGGGCCATATGGAAAAAGAATAGCAAGAAAAGAAAAGATTTTTGGTTGCCTTGTGTGGACTGGCTCTACATATTTAATACCAGGGGTACAACAGTCCAATGATTATGCCTTTACATAGGGATACTTTACCACTCTGGTCAGTTCTGGGGGCTAACCAGAAAGAGGAACAGAACAGACTGAATAGGAGAGGGTTTGTGTGAAGTGCATCCATTTAGATCAGAGCTCTCTTGCTGGTGCCAATCAATTGGGGGGCCGCAGAGAAGGTTAATTGGCTCTGGGTATATCTAATGGCGTATGAGGACTAAACAATAAAAAATAAAAAAGGAATAGAGATTAGACATGTGACAAACATTCTAGGGGAACTAATGGGAAGGGAATTGTTTCCTGAAACATTACACACAGATAATGGGGTTCAGCTAGTTTCCAGGGAAATGGGAGAGTTTCTTGAGAAAAGAGGGATAAAACACACATGTGCTCTCTATCACCCTGAGACTAATGGATAAATTGAGAGGCTAGAGTACTTATGTTGGCCAAATCAAATTCATTGAATTGGAGGGATGAAGTGGAAAGGAGAATAGAACGCTAAAAAATCGCACCTCATAGCAAGAATGTGGAGATGTCACATGGAATGGAGTGAAGAGAAGCTGGGTGGTGTTGCTAGGAGATGGTTGGATGGGATGTTCCACTACTAATAAAGCACCAACTTTTCTTACACCTCTACCCTGATGTACATTGTGATGATTGATATTACACCCTCCTCTGGTAAGGTATGGGGTTCAGGTGAGGCCTCTTTGTTGGTCTTAAAACAGATACTTTGAAATTATCTTTCAAATAATATTACTCATATGTATCCATTCTTTAATATGCTTTCTATCTCTCTTGATCCCTTGGGCATTGAAAAATCAGACACCCTAAATCAAAGCAGTGTACCTGGCAAGAGATTCTGTTTAAAAAAAAGATACGCAGATGGAAAAGCTTTGTAAAGACCCTGCTCATGGCCTAAACATTAAATGATTGCACTTCAAATTTTGTGAGAGTGGGAGAAGCCCAGCTGTACCTAAAAACAAATTTAAATTCAGAAGGAAGAAGGTTTTGGATGAATTTTAAATTATGGTACATTCCAATGGTGAAAACATTGGCTTCCCTCTGCTAATGGTACGAAACAACTGGGTTGTTGAAGTGATGAGGTACACGTAGTTCCAAAACAAGTACTTTATTCCACAAGTGCAAGTACAGGGTAACATGTCCTTCTAGCGCAGTGTAGCAGCAACTGTTCACCGGACAACACTCCTAACATTCCCAGAATTCAGAACTTATTACAAACCTAAACATATGACGCACACAAGGCTAATGCGCGCAACAAATAAACTCGGCACAAGCCCAAACAAGCATGAGCCACAACAGTTGTTCTTACCGTATTTGAATGGTTCTTTTTTAGCCCAGGTTTTTTATTTTACCAAAATCTCTAGTTAAAACCTATTTTTAGAGGGTACGTTTCTAGTACACTTTCCATTGCCTTGTCTCTTTTGCATCGCCCTAAGTCAGCTAATTTTTATCATTTGTATGCATTTAAAAAAATCTTTTCTTGTAATGCAATTTACATGCTATTTATCTGTGAAAATGAAATAAATATTTTTATGGAAATATTTGAATCAATAATGTTGAATTTAATTGAGAACTATACTGTATTGTATTGGAAAACAGTTTTAAATTACTATAATCATTAAGCAAAATGTGATTCTGATACTCAGTTGTATCTTCAAGACACATTTTATAGTAAGCATTACAAAAGTAAGAAATTACAGGAGCGCATATGTTGCCAATCAGAATGGATCGAGTGTGTACAGCCATCATTACTTATTAAGAAGTACAACTAATAATCAATTGCCAACATCTCTGTATGATGACACTGCAGTATGACCCAGCTATGTTTAATCTGACAGTGTAGCTAAGGTAGCAAATACATACAAAAAAATGAAAACCAAATTTTATAAAACACAGGCTCTAGAGAGAAAATGGTGTAATATATGTGGATTATGTGTATATTCACGGAATTTCTAGGACAACAAAATGCCATTCAAGGAAAATGAAATCCCTGTTTTACTAACCCTTTGTTTTCCTGAGCTGAATTTAATGTTGTGCAAAATCATTTGGGGCGGCCGTGGATCAGGAGAGAGAATGGGAGGCTACTTGTAATTGTCAAATCAAATGAGGTATGGAATGTTGACTACTAGTAAGCGCCACTTAGGATATTTTACAATTATGGTGATGTGTTGGATCTATCCCCTTTAAAGTGTGTGTGATGCATGGAAATCTGATTTTAAAGCCACTAAAGAATTAGCAGGGACTCTTTAGACTGCCTTTCACAAGTCTGGTTATGACCATAACATAACTAACTTATTTTATGAGTGGGATTGAGAACATCCTTAATATTGTGGAGGTGTAACTGGTCAATTTGAGAATTTGGTGATAGTGATGGTTCAAGTTAAGTTACAAAACTAGGATGAATGCTAAAGATTTGGACAGAGAGGTATTTGATATATTTGATATTTAATAATTTATACAGCGCCTGAATAACCCCGTCAGGGGTATCTCCGCGCTAGGACTGCTAACTTCAGCCAAGTAAGCACACATCAGAACAGATAAGTCTTTAGCAGCTTTCTAAATTGTAAGAGTCTGGGCATTGATGTAAGTGAAGGGGAAGTTGGTTCCAAAAAAGGGGAGTTGGATGAGAAAAGGCTTTGCCACCCATGCAAGCTTTTTTGAACCGAGGGGTGCAAAGAAGGGATTTAGATTCTGACCGTAGGGTCCTGGAAGGTAAGTACCTTACAAATTTGTCTGATAGATAATTAGGACCCAGGTCATAAAGAACTTTGAAAACAGTGCAGCAGATCTTAAATGTAATCTGCTTCCACACTGGGAGCCACTGTAGTTGTTGCAGAAGGGGTAAAGATGCCGAGGTGAAAAGGATTTTGCTACACTGTCTGATGGGCCGTTCGTTTGTTATTATCAGGATCATGAATCTGAGTGATCAATGTACATTTTCTGCCATCAAGCATTCAGTTTTATTGTGGGACATTTTTCAATGTAAATTAAATGCTTGCATCATATGTATTGACATATTCCTAGATGTGTCAGTGGCTCTTATCTGAACTGCAGGACGGATGTGACAAGTCCGATATAAGGAGGGACATTTTCCAAGATCGAGAGTGCATGACTGGATTAGCTTTGCCTTCAAGACATTTTTTTATTTGAAATTGTTCTCTCTTTATGTTGGATTAAGATGCAGTGGTCCTAGAGGTGTTTAGTTTTACAAATGGGAGCGAGAGGGGTCGGAGGGCTAAGTGATGCAACAAGTCCAGAAGAGGATGCAGATTTGAGGGGGCAGCCATTGTACATCTACCACCACTGGATGGATGTGATCATAATTCCTTTCTCCTTTAATCAGATGCCCACGCATCTGGTGGTCGCTCTTCTATCAGGTGAACTTCCCATAAAATTACATAGATCGCACTTTACACACATTACCAGTTTCAATATTTCACTGCATTGTGTATTAACAGATATGCTGGGCTCCTTCAGCTGTGATCACTAGACATAATGTAACTTTTGTTCGCCAGATATTAATTTACATCGTCATAAATACACTAAGTGCAGTGAAATGAATCACCATCAATATCCAAACTTTATTTAGAGCCAAATAATGTCCCATTGTCTAAGATGATGACATTCTTATACTGATGAAAATAAACTACAGAGATCAGAATAAAAAAAAAGAAGATGCGCATTTTGGACAAACTTCACTTAAGAGCACTATATAACAAATGGCGAACCGAGGGTTGAGGCACAAGGAAACAACCACACCTGACAAAATCCAAATCTGGGGAAGTAGTATTGGTGCAGGAAGACCAGGGAGTCCACCCCTCTCTACTCCCTATTTGGAAGACCCAAAAACAAATACAATAATGAAGGAATTCCGCACACAAAGAAATTCTCCTGAACAATTATAAAGAGCCCATCAAATAACAGTCATTTCTGGCGATAAGAAGAAATTCACAGTCAAAGGCTATTGGATTTTATCAGGTTTGATGTATCATCATTGTCAATAAAGAGAGAAATTTGGAAGAATTTCTTCTTATCGCCAGAAATGACTGTTATTTGATGGACTCTTTATAATTGTTCAGGAGAATTTCTTTGTGTGCGGAATGCCTTCATTATTGTATTCACTTAAGAGCACCTTTACTTTGTTTCTAATTGTACCTACACTCTCCACTGTGAGCCTCATATTATGTTCACGACTGCACAAAGGATCACGGCCTGGAAGGATGGGCCATCAGAGGCTGCCTGATCTATGCTTGCCACACTGCCAAGCACACCACACTAGAAAAGCATGTCCCCATCCTCCCCCCCCCCCCCCACCACCACCACCACCACCACAGGAGATGCAGTGAAACAGTGTGATCCTCTGCAGCACCAGGCGATCAGACGTGGCCTATGTGTCCACCCCATGAAACAACACTGCTTCCCCCACTGAGAATCCGCTTGCTGTAAGCTGAGCAGTAGTTTAGTTATTTAGAAGAGGTACATTTAAATTCAGTGACCTTTACTTACCGAATCTTAACGCGGCTGCGTTACCTCTTCTCTGTTTGCAGAAGACAGTTTACCATCAGCCTAGGACAGCGCAGAGCTGATGGAAGTCAGCCAACAGGACCCTAGGAAGGCTTTAAATAAGGATCGGAAAAGCATAACACTACACATTCTCAACAACAGACAGAAGGTAGAACGATTTAGCCGTGGGTTGAGATTTGCTCTTTAGAGATTCTCCAAAACAGGACATGTCCATGCAAGTCAGGATCAGGCACAGGTTACTGCCCATGCGCAGAAAAAGGATACGAATTAAAGCGCATTCGTACAGAAGACTAAGAAGTCACCGCGTTGCAAAGCTTGCGTATGCGTGCGCTATGGCTCATCAGAGCATGCGCACAGAAGATCCAGGACCATATTTGACATGCGCAGAAATGAAATATTGCTCATTACAGCATGCGCAGAGAAGCACGATTCCTGATTTGACATGCGCAGAAGTAACGTGCCCATCCTGTGTGCGTGCGCAGAGAGATGTTACTGTGTTTCGGAAAATTGAGGCACTACATGGTAGAGCGTGCGCAGTAGTGTACAGTTGTACCATGAATCAAATCAGGTGCACTGTTTACTCGTCCTCTTGACCCTGTGCAGTGCTTTAGCGAATGAGGTTTAAATGTGCTTTCAGACGCGCATCACTCGGTTTAGGTCAGGCACGCCACGTTTAAAAATCCCCAAAATAACACCTTTTACCATTCCAGCAACTTCAAGCTCAGTGGTAAATTTATTTATTGCATAATTTAATTAAAACCATTGCATATCAATAAAACCATTAAAAGAACACAACAAAGCTCAGTGTTTAAAGAACTCTAGGCTTTACTAAATATTGTGTACGGTCATTCCTGGGTTACTTGCCTAGGTCATCACTGGATATACATCAATTTTAGCGTGAAAAGTGTTTTTATTTCAAAACAACAGTGTTTTGATACAGCCCCAAGAGTGCTGCCCTTCTCTCTAGGCGTGGCGTGAACAAGAGGTCGAACTGCATTAAAAAAACGATAAGGGTACTGGGATGCTGCATGCAATGTGGGCGGGGGTCAGTGAGGCAGAATAGTGACCTGAGTATTTTTAGTGCTGCGAGGCCACAGCCTGTGACAGAACGCACTGTGAATATGTAAGTCATTATTTTAAACTTGTGTTACACGCAGTATAAGAAACGATGCTACAAAATATGCAAAAAGGTTTAACATCAAAAGGTGCTTTCAAAATATAGATTTTAGTAATAGCTAGACTGTGGGAAGTGCAATAAAAAAAAAAAATAACTGCCCCTTAAAAGCACACACATACTTGCCAACATTTTAGGACAGGGAAGTGGGAGATTTTGAAACAGTAATCAGAATAATGTAATTTCTCCATTGACTTCTATTGAAGAAAATTTAATTTCAGGCGGGAGACAGCTAAAAGAAAGCAATGTTGGGCCTGAAAAATCGGGATTCTCCCGCCTGAACAGGGCTGGACTGGCCGAAGCGGGCACCGGGCAATCCCCTGGTGCGCCGAACGTGTGGGGGCCGGTTTTGGGCCCCTGGGGGCCGTTTCTGTTATGGGGCCGTTTTTGCAGCATAGCTGCAAAATCGGCCCTGTAACAAAATCGGCCGAAAACCAGCCCTGGCAAAGAGCTCGGCGGCACCCCAACCGCCCCACGAGGGGGGACGGGGCGGGGAGGCGGCCAAGCACTTTGCCAGGGCCGGTTTTGGTTCCCAGTACGGCTTTGCGCCTGAATCGGGTCTATTGGCATGTATGCTTGCACTACCATTTAAAAATAATACGTTTGTGTTATCAGGAAGCTTCAATTGCATCAATTAAAACTATACTGGCTTCCAATCACACTTTACATTTGCAGATTAACCAGTTGCACACATTTACATTTCTTTCAGGCAAGCAGCAGGCACCTTGGCAAGAAGGATTGTTTCTTTTTTAGCTGTCTGTCCGGTCTACCGTTTCATAACAGAGGAGACTCCCTGTCTGACACTTCAGCTGAAGCACTTAAACTATCGGAATTGACCATCCGTGGTCTGTAGTCTTTTTATAATAAGTCAGGGAACTGTTTTTCATAAATTAAAAAAAGTTTGGACCTATCGTGCCCCTCCGATCACTCTTCTTCGACATCTGAGGTGACTAGACATCCCGGATTTGGCTGGAGGATTGTGTTTTTTGAAGATTATTTCCCAGCATCCCAACAGTTCCCATTAAAATAAATTTGTGTCTTGGTTTTTAAGAGACACTCATTAGCACCTTAGGAAATAATATCATACATGCTCATGTTTCTACTGGTCTTTCGGGTCGCTGCTTGGCCGGTATCTTTCCAGCACCACCAGTAATTTCAAGTTCAAGGCTATACTGATAATTATCGAAGCACAGCAATATATTGCCCTGTATTTTTTTACCTTATACTTTTTTAGTTACTGTCACTTACAAGGAGCTGCCTGTCTGCAGTAGCCAGTCTGGCAATGATTTAACTGTTGAAGTAACAGTGTAGGATGGAGATTGTAGGCATTACTGTCAGCCCCTCTCTAGCTTTACAATATACACTTCACACTACACTCATAGCCATAGTAACCTTGAGTTTATTTCATGAACAAAATGCTAAAATTATCGCGAGACAAGACTTCATTCCTGACTTTATTCAGTTGGACTCCCAACCACTGATCTCCATTCACGAAGCGACAAGTGTCAAGCATGAAACCTGCATTCAAATGAGCACAGCTTATGAAAAGGCGAATCAAATCAAATCAAATCAAAACTTTCTTTATTCGGCCTTCCGAAGAAAGGTCATAAAAGATACAAGTAAAAATACATAGTAAAATGTCACATAAAATCTCATCAATTTAAAATTCATCACAGACAAGAATGATCACAGTGATTTCATTCACAAATTTAAAGTGGCAATGCATACAAGGTATCTGGGTAAAGAGCATCAATTTAGTTTTTAACAGTCAGTTTGACAGTAAAATCAGATGGATAAAATCAACCTAAGTTCGGTCTATGTCGCATGATATTCTGTAAGAAATTAGAAACAATATAGACCAGCCCCTCCCCCTCCAGTGACTGTAAAAAGAGTAGAGCTGGGCGACAAGTACGGAAGCCCAAACGTTTTAATAAGGGGATTAGTAATTTTCTCAGTTGATCCATATAATATTTACAAAAAAGAATAGTATGGATTGTGGACTGGGAGGAACTCCTGTCACAAGGGCAAGGTGATAGTGTTTTAGCCCAATTATTTTTCAACGGAAAAACCACTAGACGATGGAAAAGATTCAGCCTAAACCTAACTAAAAGGAACAATTCATAAGAAGTAATACTATAAGTTAGGTAAGGCTGGATCCCAAATACCGTCTGGACTGTTAGACTGTGCCTGACTGTTTGCTTCATAACCTCTGAGTTAAGTCGTAGGTCTTCAAGATGATTAAAACAAAGTTTATAGAAAACCTTCCTCGTTAACTCCTGAATGAGAGTAGGGTCGTGATAGTATTTTACTAACCCGAAGTCAGTTAAAATTTTTTTGACATAGACCAGGGGTACTCACAAACTTTCTCTCGGGGGCCAAATTTACAGTGTGGTTTGTGGCAGAGGGCCGCACCGGTGGGGGCGGGGTCAGTGGGGGAGGGGGCGGGGCTAGAGCAACAAAAAAAAACTGTGACCATGAGGTTGAACACAGGCCCCCGCAGCAGACGCCTTCGTCCACTGAGCCACCAGATTCACACATCTCTATCTATCTATCTATCTATCTAGCTCTGGCTCCCTCCCTCCCTCTATCACTCTCCCTCTATCACTCTCCCTCTCTCTGTCTCCCCCTCTCTCTCTATCTATTGCTCTCTCTCTCTCTCCCTCTGTCTCCCTTTCTCTCTCCCTCCCTCAGTCTCTGTCTCCCTCTGTCTCCCTCACTCTGTCTCCCTCCCTCTCTGTCTCAGTACCTCCCTCCCTCCCTCCCTCCCTCCCTACCTCCCTCCCTCTCCCTCCCTCTAGTCTCCCTCTCTGTCTCCCTCCCTCTCTGTCTCTCTCCCTCTCTGTCTCCCTCCCTCCCTCTTGTCTGTCTGTCTCCCTCCCTCTTGTCTCCTTCCCTCTCTCTGTCTCCCTCCCTCTCTCTCTGTCTCCCTCCCTCTCTCTCCGTCTCCCTCCCTCTCTCTCTCTCTCCCTCCCTCTCTCTCTGTCTCCCTCCCTCTCTCTCCGTCTCCCTCCCTCTCTCTCTCCCTCCCTCTCTCTCTGTCTCCCTCCCTCTCTCTCTGTCTCCCTCCCTCCCTCTCTGTCTCCCTCCCTGAAGGACCACACAGTGTTCGTGTGTGTGCAGTTCTCCCTGTAGAGTGCACGTGTGCAGACTTCCAGCCTACAGGCTATAGATATGCAATCTTCCCTCCTGCGCTCTATGCATGTAGAGCCCTTCCCTTTGCAGGCTATATGTGAGCCGTTAAATGGCGTTCAATCCTCTGTGCAGCGAACACATACATCCCTTTCCTGCAGTGTTTAGTGTTCACGTTTCCAGGTGGGAATTCCCTCAGAGTCTTCAAGTTCACCCCGGTATGGAGTCTGGGCAATACTTTTGTGGTAGATCCTTGTTTGATATAAAATCGCCTCGCCTGCAGTCAGCCCTATCCAGAAAATGCAGACGTCCATAGACACGTTTTCTTTTTTGGATCCATTTCACAGGGCAGCAAATAAGGAAAGGAGGAAAGAGAAGGCACTACCCGTTTCCTGGAGTCTTGGTTTTCACTGAGGAGCGAGACCGAAAGAGAGGGAAGACTCGGAGGCTTAGAGGCCGTCACCGGGGCATGCGCTCACAGTTTAATTTATAGGGGCTTGGGGAGGCTGTGCGCAGGAGCCAAATGTACATAACGATTAAAAAAACATACCTGTGCAGGCGCTGCTGCGAAAGTTCTCCGGGGCTGGAAGGACGTCGTGACACCAGGGGCACAGGAAGCTCACCAAAAGGTCCTTTAAAAGTCAGCTGTAACTAGCGCTAGTTACCGCTGACTTTTAAAGGGCCTGAGCTTCCTGTGATGTCAGAGGCAGGCAGGCCAATCGGAGGAAAGCAGAGACGATGGCCGCAGGAGGAAACGTTGTGATTACGTATTAAACGCGTATTCACAACGTTTGCTCCTGCGGCCATCTTCCCTGCTTACTCCAGAGAAGTGCACTGTACTCGATCTCGATCAAGGTCCGCGGGCCGCCAATGAAGGCCTGGCGGGCCGCCAGCGGCCCGCGGGCCGTACTATGAGGAACACTGACATAGACTAACCACCTAGATCTATGTACATTATCAAGGGCCTTACAGTCTTGGATAATTTTTTGGGTAAAGACTGTTCTTTCTGATGACCAGATTCGGTGCCACAATAACAAAGGCTGGATTCTCGCCAGGTCTGTCACGTACGGAAGACCCAGTTCCAGATGGCAGGAATAATTTGCGGCTGTAGTTGGTAATGCGAGAAGGTATTTCAAAAAAACATTCTCTACTGCCTGAATGGGGCCCACAGCTGCGTGGCCCCATACACCCGCTCCATATAAAGCCACTGAGATGCATTTGGCTTTATAGATTTTAACCATTTCCACAGGTGCTTTTCTCTCGAGTTTCCTAGAGAAATTTACAAGTGCGGAAGTGGTTCTTGCAAATTGGAGTTTTCTCACTTCGACTGCCGGTTTCCAGCTTAATTTTTCGTCGATCATGACGCCTAAATAGGGATATTTATCAGTGGTCGATAGTCTTTCCTTATTCAAGTAAATGGACCTGGTTTTATTTTTCTTGCCAACGCCCGCCTTCATAACGAAGGTTTTCCCAATATTGACTTTAAGGTCCAGACTGGCCATAAAAAGTGCATAGCTACTTAGGGCCCTCTGGAGTTTGTTTGGGGTATGAGCCAATATCACCGCATCGTCCGCATACAGGAGAGCCGGTATGCGGCGATTGGCTACCATAGGAAGGTCCTGAGCTCCTCTCAGCATCACCCTCTCCAGACCGTTAGTGTAAAGGGTGAATAGAAATGGAGCCAGGACACATCCTTGTCTAACGCCCTTCTCCACCCCAAACGACACAGTGAGTTCTCCACTGGTCCCATATCTAACCCTGGCAGTTGCGTCAGCATAAAGTTCCCTCATAAAGGTAACTGCAGTCCGATCCATCCCTAGATCTAATAAGATGGACCAGAGTTTAGAGTGACTAACGCAGTCAAACGCAGCTGACAGGTATACATAAACCATGTAGAGTGCTCCAGCCTTGATGTTTACGTATCTGTCGATCAAGAGTGATAAGTTCAAGGCTTGATCTATGGTCCCCAAACCTTCACGAAACCCATATTGTAGGTCGGATAAGATGTTATTTTCCTCTACCCACTCCTGCAAACGGTCAAGAATTATCCGCTCCATCATTTTCCCCGCGGAGTCCAATGGGGAGATAGGGCGGTAGCAGGAAACTGAGCTTCTGTCCCCTTTCTTGAAAATCGGAACTAATATAGATTTTTTCCAGGATTCCGGAATGCCGATGGTACAGAATGCATTGAGGACCCTGGTCAGGAGAGGGATCCAAAGCTCAGTATGGGTTTTAAAGAAGTCTATTGGGACCCCATCGGGGCCTGGGGCCTTCACTTTCTTGCTTGCAATTAGAGCCCGAGTAACCTGGTCAAGTGAAATGGACAAGTCGATAGGAAAAGGCGAAGGCTGTTGACAATAAAAATCGTTATCCTTGACATCGATTGATAATGGATTAATCATAAAAATTTTAAAGAAGTGCTCTACCCAGTCCCTTTCATCTATAGCGACCTCTACTTTTGGAAAGCCACCCTTATCAATCAAAAAAGGTGATTTTACCACTTTCCAAAAGGCGGCACCATTATTGCTGAAACAACTCTCATGTAGTTGGTCCCAGAGTTGTTTTTTTAACTCCAATTTTCTTTCCTTTATAGCGGAGTTATAAGCCCTCCTCAATTCGGATATTTCTGCGGGGACCCTGACTGTCTTACGTAAAGCAGATTTTAATTTAGAGTACGCTGCTGTGCATGTGTGATTGAACCAGCCCGGTCTATTCCTTGCGGAATGATTCTTTTTTGCCGTTAGGGCTTTTTTGACGGCCTGAATCACAGTGCCAAAATTAATAATAACGTCAGCGTCTATGGTAGTCAAGTCCAGACATTTCATAATAGACGAGTATACGTCAGTAACCACAGTGTTAATAATGTCAGTGGGATCAACTAGGGCCCAATTAAGAGAGTAGCCATTAAGTCTGGTTAGTTCTAAGTTATTTTGATCCAGAAGACTGGAGATTTTAGGGTTGGGCCTGTCGGAAAAATAAAAAGTAATACTAAGAGGATAATGATCACTCAATACGATCTGGTGGGTGTGGAAGATGGTGTCCCTTTTTATGGCTCCATTTGATATCAAAATGAAGTCAATGGTGGAATTACATCCCCTCCCATGGTAAGTAGGGGCCAGCATCGTGTTTGAATTGGCTAGATTATTGGCGATTCCCAGATCTAACTTAAACATTATTTCGTTTAGGGAACTGCCTAGAATCGAGTGAGTGAAATGGAAAATGGGGTTATCATCCTCGTCATTTAAACCACATAAAAATTGATTTAAAACACAACAGGAAGTCTGGTTAAAATCAATACCCCATATAATAGTCACCTCTCTGACTGATTTCTTGATAGTAGATAATATTAAAGAGGAAATGGAATTAACTATTTCCACTGCTTCTAGGTCAGAAAGATTATTATAATAATTGACCAAGAGGAAAGAGTTCTTCGCATTTAAACTAAAGCTAAGAAGCTGGAAACTAGGGTCAAGTTTTATGACCCTTATCTCATCCATCTTGATCAGATTTGATATATAGGTGGTTAGTCCACCCTTAGCCCTACCAGACTTAGAAGGTTGGGCAGGTGAAAAGTACGTTCTGTAACCGTCCAGATGAATCACTGTTGTCAGCCATGTCTCCTGTAAGCACAAAATGTAAAAATTTGAAATAAAATTAATCCAAACGTCATTCCCTAATTTGGAGCGTAGACCAGCTACGTTCCAAAATGCAACCGCTATTTTTGATTTGTTGATCTCTTGATCATACATAGTTATGGGATTTAATGGAGGTATCGAAGATGTCAGCGGTTCATCCGTCGATTGAGGGTCGGTTCTTAGTGCCAAAAATAGTGGCTTCTTATTATCAGGTACAGTATGAATTAAAGAGGGAAAACAAAGGTCACTATTTACTTGTACCTTCGTTGCACCATCAAAAAGGGCCCGGGTATAATCTCCAATAGAAAGTCAATCGACGTCCTCTAACCCTCTAAGAGAAGAGAAACGATTGGACATAGGTATATTAAAATTAGAGCACCCTAGTTGGGGCCGTAAATAGGTACTGGGCTGTGTTGAGTTCCTAAGTAATATCTGTCGATAAAAGTAGGTCAGGTCATAGGTTCTAATAACACTCTGGTCTTGACCTTGAAACCAATTAATTATATGCCTGGTTGCCCTGCGATCTCTGAAATTGACAATAATCACATCGCCTTGAATTTCCTTCGGCCGTGAGCCAACCCAACCAAGTCTGCGGACATTCAGGATTTCTCCATTAATGTTAGGGGGTAAGGGTCTATTCTGTCCCAACCAAGGTATGACCTTATTTTTTAGGTCATAATAGCCCTCTTTTTTCCCTGTTTCTAGTGTTGGAACTCCTGTCAAGACTACAACATAAGGGACCGCCTCTGGGGGCAAATCTATGTGATGCCAGTTCGCGCCATCGCTTTTTCCCAGGGCAATGGCAGCAAATACATTACGTGTTTTTGAGTCGGGCTATTAATTTGGGAGCTGGCAATTGTCTGACCACAATCTAGCTCAATGTTGTTCTTTCGATTAGGTGACACATTTTTTAGGCTTGATGAAGATGGTAAAATTTTATTTGCCTCTAGATTAGGTTGTCTATCATCTATCGTTTAGGGTGGTTTGGAATGAGTGGGACTATTTAAAGATACCAATCTATTGGGCGATAGCTCTTTCAATTGATCAGTGTTATTTAAAATGAGCTTCTCCATTGACCCAAGTTGATTGGACATTCCCTTCATTCTTTCAAGGAGTGGAAGAAGAAGGGATTTAACAAGTAACTCCAATCGACCTGTGAGTTCATTCATTAAAGAGTCCTAATTATAAAGGTCCGAGTGGGTTACAGAGCCTTGTGTCTGTTTAACAGCTGGGGGAACATGAATCGCATTGTTATCCAGTTGGTTACATTTGTTATTACCTAGTGGATTAATTTTATTATTATGTTTCTTCCCTCCCCTCTTTCTTTTTTTCAGAGGAGGGCCTGCGTTAATGGTTCCCCTGCCCTTCTTCTGCTGAGGACTAGTGACGACGGCCCTGGGAGACAGTAAATCCAATGTTATGCAGTCAGAGGAAAAATCAGAAGGGGACTTAGAAACAAGCAATGTTAAATGGGTGTGAGGTTTTAACGGGAGATTAGAGTCTCGAATAGGCGAAGAAGGTCTAGTAGCACTCTGAGAGTCATTTATTAAACAGGGAACAGGTGGTGCAGGCGCCGGTGAAATGGCCGTCTGAATGGATCCGAGCGAGGAGTGTTTGCTATATAGATGTTTGGCCGATAGGCGCCGCTCGACCAGTGCAATCTCCTTCTCAAGGACTGAAGCGGCCCTTGTAATGAAGTTGTCCAATGTGCCTCGCACTGAGCCTTCCAACAATGAGGGTCTACTTTTGGGAGTACGTGTTGACATGATAGTGGTTGGGTGGAGTAGCTCTAAACAGCGCAGGGAGATGTGATTGTCAATATCCGGTTCATGCAGAATGAACAATCATGAAGAAAAATAGAATGCGGGGGGGTGACAATCACAAAAGAGAATTTACAAACAGTACCTTTTCGTGGCAATGTGCAGATATCAGAGAATGGGCCCAGCCCTGCCTCCTCCTGCCCCGGACGGCCACAGACGGCCCGCCCTTTGCCCGAGCTTAGCCCGCGCGCGGTCCCGCGACGCAGGGGTTGATGCAATCCTTTATGCGCCTCCTGGCGCGGAAACGGCGTCGGCGGCTCCCCTGCCGCTGGGGCTGCTGGGAATTGTGGTCCCCGTCTCCACTCCGCGGCCGCAATAGGTGGTAAAGCGGCGGCGGGAGACGGGAACGAGGTGAGGGTGAAAGCACTGCGGGGTCCGCGAAACGAAGGCACTGACAAGGTCCGGTGAGTAACAACAGAAGCCCGCTCTGCCGGGCTTGATGCAATCCTTTATGCGCCTCCTGGCGCGGAAACGGCGTCGGCGGCTCCCCTGCCGCTGGGGCTGCTGGGAATTGTGGTCCCCGTCTCCACTCCGCGGCCGCAATAGGTGGTAAAGCGGCGGCGGGAGACGGGAACGAGTTGAGGGTGAAAGCACTGCGGGGTCCGCGAAACGAAGGCACTGACAAGGTCCGGTGAGTAACAACAGAAGCCCGCTCTGCCGGGCTTGATGCAATCCTTTATGCGCCTCCTGGCGCGGAAACGGCGTCGGCGGCTCCCCTGATGCTGGTGCTGCTGGGAATTGTGGTCCCTGTCTCCACTCCGCGGCCGCAATAGGTGGTAAAGCGGCGGCGGGAGACGGGAACGAGGTGAGGGTGAAAGCACTGCGGGGTCCGCGAAACGAAGGCACTGACAAGGTCCGGTGAGTAACAACAGAAGCCCGCTCTGCGGGCTTGATGCAATCCTTTATGCGCCTCCTGGCGCGGAAACGGCGTCGGCGGCTCCCCTGCCGCTGGGGCTGCTGGGAATTGTGATCCCCGTCTCCACTCCGCGGCCGCAATAGGTGGTAAAGCGGCGGCGGGAGACGGGAACGAGGTGAGGGTGAAAGCACTGCGGGGTCCGCGAAACGAAGGCACTGACAAGGTCCGGTGAGTAACAACAGAAGCCCGCTCTGCGGGCTTGATGCAATCCTTTATGCGCCTCCTGGCGCGGAAACGGCGTCGGCGGCTCCCCTGCCGCTGGGGCTGCTGGGAATTGTGATCCCCGTCTCCACTCCGCGGCCGCAATAGGTGGTAAAGCGGCGGCGGGAGACGGGAACGAGGTGAGGGTGAAAGCACTGCGGGGTCCGCGAAACGAAGGCACTGACAAGGTCCGGTGAGTAACAACAGAAGCCCGCTCTGCGGGCTTGATGCAATCCTTTATGCGCCTCCTGGCGCGGAAACGGCGTCGGCGGCTCCCCTGCCGCTGGGGCTGCTGGGAATTGTGATCCCCGTCTCCACTCCGCGGCCGCAATAGGTGGTAAAGCGGCGGCGGGAGACGGGAACGAGGTGAGGGTGAAAGCACTGCGGGGTCCGCGAAACGAAGGCACTGACAAGGTCCGGTGAGTAACAACAGAAGCCCGAATCAAAAACTCATATTGTCTAGTGTAGGAAGGTGGAATATCATGTGGTGATGCGGGTTAGGCTTCACCATGCAATTCTCTTACAGACCCCAAAGACGGTCCTTGGCTTCACAACAAGAAACATTTAGCTCAGTCATGGTTGAGTTGCAGAGAGCAGTCAGGCTTTACTAGAGGAACATGTGTTAAACATTACAGAGTACCAACATGGACTATAATTAATTGACACGACTCGAAATAAATCAGACACCAATTTATAGAAATAAAGCAGGTTTTTATCTTAATTTAGACACCAAAATGAACAAGGTAGCATACATATAACCGAAGTTATGAATTTTAGAAGAAATCTAAAACCAGTTAAAAAGAATACAGTGAAACTTTATCGTTGCGCTCCTGTACATGTGGATACTACAGAAGAAGGACTGTCCTGCTGCTTGAGGCTTGGCCTTCTACCTAAACTTTAATCTCTGACGTCTACTTTTGTGCAAACAATGGAAGTAGAGTTAATGACCTTATTTTCTACACCAGGAAAAGAGCTTGTTGGTGAAAAGTCTTCTACTCTATGCTCCGAATATCAGCTAACAGGAAAACACCTCATGGTGATGGAGCGGGTAATATGTTTTCTTTTTATGTACCCAATCCATTTATGTATGTTTGTATTAAATCGATTAATAATTAATTATAATAAATAATGGTTTGCTGTATGGTGACTAATCAACCTTATTAACAGAAAGAATACACGTGGGAGTGCTTTGCATGGCTAAAATAATTTGTGAACTAAGTTTGTATGCATATTAATATGATAAATGTTGCTTTTGTGATGTTATTGTGATTTATGCTTAAATAAACGAGTACTAATGGCTTTGAATGGTGCAAATGGCTAGATAAATACACACACATATGGGTATTAGCAAGGGGATAACACTGTTTAAAACATTTCAATGTATTAATTACGTTTTTGTGTTTCTTTGCTTAAGTTGACCATTTGAGCCTGCCATTTAATGGCTACCGACTGATTTCGATTACATAGAGTGACATCCGTGAATGGAACAAGGAGAAGTGCGTAGACTTCAGCAGCCGTACCCTCTCGGTGACCTGCCACAACTGTACCATGCAAGGCCACCCGGGCGAAGCGCCAGTTCCCCTGGATGTGCAACAAAGATACATTAAATCAATAAAATTTGACAATAGACATTTGCATTGAAACTTTTCCCACATGGGAACTACATCGAATGTTTCCTGATGAACCAAGACGTGTTCCAATGAACCAATGAGAGCCTTTTAAACTTGTTTTTGATACTTGTTATAAATGAAAATTAGTATAAATAATGGTAGACTAGAGAGGTAAAACACACCCCCTTAGATGTTCGACGGTACGAGAGAAGAGGACATCATTGCCAGTATCCTGATGTTATGCTGACGGAGAGGACGGTGACTCTGCATGATAGGACAGAACTTTGACGATTTGACTGAGGACCAGATTCTGACTTAGAAAACGACAATTAGCCAGAATAGGTAAATATGACTCAAGATGATTATTTGAATTATTAGGATTTAACTTGCAATTTTGAATTAGATAAAGAAAACATTAATTGAATCAATGTGTTGGGTGGTTATTTTCCTTGAAATTTATTTCGAATAATTTAGAGTATAAAGGCGTCATTGAACTAAATCCAACTAAATGATTTATCGACCTATTTCTTGATGGGAAGAGACGCTAGAGTTTGATTCAGGGTAAGTGATAAATTCCCATCAAGGAAGCAGTGTAGTTCGGAACCAATGTTCCCTTCTGAGTAGGTACGGATAGATTGATAGAATGAATGTTGGTGTTATGGGCCCCACCAGCATATGAAGTGAGTATGTGTGTGTGACTGAGGAATCATTCTGTCTGTGGTAATAGGGGGAAATTGAGGAACCCGAACTGCACCAATGGTCTCAAATTAACAACAGCGCCTTCAGCCACACTCAATGCCAATGCCAACATCTCCCTCTACAACAATGTTATCATCCTAATCCAAGCTTCTAATGTTAACCTAATGAAGATAGCCAATATCTTTCCGTTACTCAAATATGCGGTTTGGCAAAATCCAACGACACCTACACTCACCCTACCATTATTCGGGACACGACCAGTCCTTCCCCTACCACTTTTGGGAGGCCCTCACTCTATCTAAATCACTCTTTGCCTTTAGATGATCACAGAGCGGCTCCATCCCCTGTAGACGGGTGCCAACCCCCTAGACCTCTGACTCAGAAGGCAAGAGATTTTTCGGGTTCACTAGCTGCACAGTTCGCTAGTCTGACTCTATCCGTTCCTCGAGCAGAGAGATCCCCTTGCGACCTACTGCCATTGCCTTCAACAATCGATCTCTCTTCCCTTATCCCCTTCTCCACGCCACCTACCATGCTGGAGTCCAGGCCAATGCCCTCCACCGGCCATGATCGGTCAAACCCATTCAATCCGGTTGGAACCATACCTGACCCCCAGCTCAATGGTCATACATCCCTCACTAATGTACCAACTTCGATATCTAAAAACCAGGAAACTCCGCTAGTCCCAAATGATCATCTCCCTCCCCAGGTACTACACATCATCACCTTGGACCCCACGAGCCTACAGCAAGGCCCCCCTTCTCCGCCTGCTTTCCCAACAAACCCATTACCTCTCTCTCAACACTCAGACTTGGTGGCGTGCCTCGATGATATATCTCTCCAGCTGCACCTCCTCACTACCGACCTACATGACTTGAAATCCCTTTCAAACAATCTTTTCCCCTTGATCCGCTCCGTCCTCACCTCTGCGAATTTGCCCAGAGCCGCCCCCAGGGTTAGTGATCGCTTGGGGCAGCACCTCGCTTCCTCCGTTTCGAAAACCATACCCCTGCCTAACGCCCCCTCCCGTCCCAGAAGATCTAAGTCCTACCTGGCGACCAATGTTCTCTATGACCTTCACATCTCTTACTCTCCTAGGCCCAACACCAGCACGATCCCTCCGGGACAAATACAAACCATCTACTCTAACCCAAACAGAGAACTCCTGCACAATCTTAGAGTCATCAATATAGACAACCTCACAAGAGTAAACTTCATCCAGATTCCTTCCCCACTTAATCCAATATGACTTAAATGTGTGCTACTCAATTGCAGGTCTGCCATTAAACACACACCTCCGATATCTTCGACCTCATCCAACTCAATGATTTAGACATTATCATCCTCACTGAAACGTGGCTACATTCCGCCTCCACTCCTATCCTAGACCTCCTAGTACCTCCTACATATGACATTATTAGGCTAGACAGAGCTCGGAAGCTGGGTGATGGCCTAGCTGGTATTCATAGGAACACACTCTCAATCTCGATCTTGGAGTCCTCTACGCCTTCCTCCTGCGAATACCTTGGTCTCAGCATCTCAAGTAATAACTTGCCGGTGTGTAAACTCCACACTTTCTATCACCCCCGAGAGACAATCTCCCCTTCATCGAGCAACTAATGGAAATCATCTCTGGTAATGTCGACTCATCAGTGTCCCAAATCTTCCTGGGTGACTTCAACCTTCACTGGTCTAACCCCAATAACTTGCCTCAAATCATTCTTAATTGACCAAGAATTGATTCAGCACTGTGACCAACCAACTCATAATAAAGGGGAAATTCTAGACCTCATCATCTCGAAAGGACAGACCATCACATTGGACACCATTACCCCTTGCTATTGGTCCGACCATTACTGCATTCTCTTTTATATTAACAGGGAGGTGTCTGGGAGGAAGGCTCTACCAAAGAAATGAAAGATCTGGGAAAGGGACCTCAGATCAATAAATGCAGATGAACTAGCAGCCCACTGTAAATATGCCCTTTCCTCCCAAGCTGGCCTGGTTGAGGTTCAGTTACTCTTCAACTCATACACCTCGACCATCTCAAGCATCATGGATGACATTGCACCACTCCAACAAAAAAAAAACCTCGACAAAAATATCCAAACCATGGTACAACGACAATTTAAACACGGAACGCCGCAACCTTAGGGAAGCTGAATGTTCCTGGAGATCCAAACCCTCTTCGGACCAACTAAAACTCCTTAGAGATGTCGGGAGCTACTACAACAAACAAATCAAGAGCGCTAAGGCAGACTACTTCAGACACCAACTTGATCAAGCTGCAAACCGCCCCAGGAAACTTTTTCGAATTGGTTAAACAGCAATCAGTGGTAGCTCCAAACAACTTGGTTTCCGGAGGCAGCCCACCCTCAAGTGACGAACTGGCTGCTTTCTTCACTGAGAAATCAAGACTCATCAACATTGAACTCGCCTCTAACAAGGCGCTTCTGCCATCCTCCGGGCCCGCAACACCCTTTGACCTCTTAGAAAACCGCAAACCTATCAGCCTGAACACCAAGAACAATGCAATCATGCACCTTTACCCCTTTCAGTGAAATAGACATCAACAAGATTCTTCAGAATATCAACCCTTCTAACCATTTCAGTGACCCGTTGCCCCCGGCCATCTTCAAAGAAATCAAGTAAGTCCTCATCCCCACCTGGACAAGGATTGTAAAAGCTTTACTGTCACAAGGCACAATCCCAGATTGTCTAAAAGCAGCTCAGGTATCACCGATACTAAAAAAAACTAACGCAGATAGAGCTGACCTCAATAACTTCCGCCCTATCTCCAACATCCCCACACTAGCCAAACTCCTAGAAAAAAGCGTACAATCCCAACTTTGTGCTCACATTGAGAATTTGCAACTCCTGGACCAGCATCAATCTGGCTTTTGGAAGGGGCACAGTACTGAATCGGCTCTCACTCACGTTATGAATGACATTTTAAAAATGCTCGACCAAAATGAATCCTGCCTCCGAATCCTCCTTGACCTTTCTTCTGCATTCGACACGGTCAATCACAACAACCTCCTATCCATTCTGAAGAACAGGATGGGTTTCTCTGGTCGGGTATTACAATGGTTCTTGTCCTTCCTCCACCACAGATCACAAAGAGTTAAGGCAAACCACTCTCTCTCCCAGCCCTCCCCAGTTCTCATGGGTGTACCCCAAAGGTCCTCCCTATCTCCTACTATACTCTTCCACCTTTTCCTGACATGAATGAATGAATGAATGAAATGAATTTTGTAAAGCGCACGTAGCTGCCCTGGGGCGTCCAAGCGCTGGGAAATACCAACTGAGGCTAAAATTGCTTGAGGGAAGAAAACCAACCTAACTATTAATTAATAAACAAAAGCGTTTTCAGCTGTTTACGGAACGAACTAAGGTCGGGGTTGGATCTTAAATGTTGGGGAAGAGCATTCCACAATTTGGCCACGTTAAAAGAAAAAGAGCGGCCTCCCGATCTTGATTTCTTTATCTTCGGAACAATAGCCAGATTGGCAGAGGATGAGCGCAGATGTCTGACAGGCTGATAAGGTGTAATAAGGGGAAAGTTAATTGCTGGGCCTGAGGACCAAAAGGCCTGATGTGCAATACAAAGTGATTTGAAATTAACTCTTTCCCTAACGGGAAGCCAATGCAGTCTCCTTAGGCCGGACTTTACTGATGATCTGCGGGGGATTTGTAGAAGAGTCCGTGCTGCGCAATTCTGTATCAACTGCAGTTTGCGTAGAGTAAAGTCCGGAGCTCCCAGAAATAAAGCATTCCCGAAATCCAACCGTGATTGGATCATGCCCAGAACCACGGTCTTTCTTGCTTCGAAAGGGAGTAGAGGAAGGACCTTCCTGATGACTCTAAGAATGCCGAAACAGATAGCAGATAGTCTTATTGCCTGCTGATCAAATGACAGGGACCTATCCAGCCAAACACCAAGGCTCTTGATGGTATCTTTAGGCACCGGGGCCGGTCCCAAACTGGGTGGCCAAAGAGTATCAATGGAAGAAGGAGCGAGACGACCTAGGAGCATGAGCTCAGTCTTGTCTCCGTTGAGCTTGAGACAAGACTTGGTCATCCAACTCTTAACCATCTCCAGACAGACTGCAAGATCCGCACACACTAAGGATCCCCCTTCCTGTGCCAGAGAGACCACCAGCTGAGTATCGTCCGCGTAGGTAATGATCTTAATGCCATACGGCTGGACGATCTCAGCTAGTGGCCTCATGTAGACGTTAAATAACGTCGGGCTCAACGATGATCCCTGTGGGACTCCACATCCCAGAGGCTTACTGGTGGAGGTGACAGTGCCCTCATATACCTGGAAGGATCTATCACTCAGGTAGGACCTGAGCCACTCCAAGGCCTTGTCAGATATTCCGGTGTCCAGGAGACGTTGTAAGAGGATATCGTGATTGACGGTATCAAATGCCGCGCTCAGATCGAGGAGGATTACTGCCACCGATCCTCCCCGATCTAAGATCCTCCTGGACTCCTCTGTTACGGCCAATAGTGCAGTCTAGCATCATTAGCTAACTCACTAAACTCCACATACATTTTCTTCCATATGTATGCGGACGATACGCAACTCTATTTAAAAATCTCCTCCCCGGATAACATCATCTCACTCAACTTTACCCTATCGTCTACTCAAAATTGGCTAACTGAGAACCATCTCCTGCTCAACACCTCCAAAACCGAATTCCTTCTCATCTCTCCTCCGAACCACATCCCCAAGGGTTGAATCACATCCCCTATGTTTGAATCACCTCACAGCTTTCAACTGCACAGCTTTCAACTGCACCCCCCTCATTATACACTCAGCCAAATCTCTCGTAATCACCCTGGACAAGCACCCGAACATGAATAATCATATCAGCAACGTGTGTAGAGAAACAAATCACTTGATGAGAATACTTAGAAATATAAAACCATTTCTTCCACAAACTGATTTCAAGCAAGCGGTTCAAGCGCTCATCTTACCGAGATTAGACTATGGCAGCACCACGCTCTGTCGCCTTCCCAAATACGCCTTGGCTCCACTAAGGGCATCTCTGAATGCTGTGGCCAGACTGGTTACAGGTACCAAACGAAATGTGCACATATCCCCAGTACTAAAATCTCTTAAATGGTTGCCCTATGAAGCTCGAATCCAGTGAAAGATTGCCGTTCTGGCGCACAAAGCCCTCCACTTGAAAACTCCCTGGTACCTAGCGCAAAAACTATCCTGCGGGGGTAGAGCCTCAAGAAGCGATAAACACTTTCCTCCTGAAACCACAAATCTTTAGGAAAAAGAGAACTTGCCAGCGAGCCTTCTCCAGCGCCGCCCCAAAGATATGGAACTCTCTTCCACCGGAAATACGCAGAATCTCCTCAACGATTGCTTTCTGACTGCAAGTCTAAAGATTCTTAATGAACAAATTCCTACCTTAATTGGGCTAGGTTCACCTGCTTAAGATCATTGATCCTACAACCATTGGACCATCATTGGATGCGGCTCTTCTTCATCTCATATTGTGCCCCCCGTTTAGTCCGCTATGTACCAGCTTATTGTATTACTCTCCTTTGACCCATGTGTCTTGTAATTATGTGATTATTCTTGCTTTTATTCCTTCATAATGTCGATATTGTATGTGTTACCCTCCTTCCATCCTTTTTGTAAAGCGCACTGATATCCTTCAGGATCTTGTTCGCGCTATATAAAACTTTATTAATAAAATAAATACCTGAGAAGGAAGACTGGATCTGCCTTCCAGGCTGAAGGCCAGATCACTGAACTCCGGTTCTGAGCTACAGGAGCACAACAAGGCCCAGAGGCCTCCCTGCAACTGCCCAGCTGACCTGCTGATCTGGACATGCAACTGGACCTGCCTGCGCCATGCTGGTCTCTGCTGGGGTGAGATCCTGATCCACCAGAGGTGCCTCTCAGGTCCTGGACACTTGGTGTGACTTTGGTTGAGCTCCTCTTAAAAGAAATGGAGAAATAAAGTTTTGGGCTCCTTGCGAACGGGCTCATTTGCCCCAAGATCTAGCCATCCGCGTCAACTGCAAATGCGAAGCTTTGGTGAATCCAACTCTTCACGCTATAGCGTCCGCGAGTTGCAATGGGCAATGCGAGATCTGCAGTACACGTAACAGCATCAACAGCCCCTGGTGACCACCAACATGAAGCACCAACAATGACCATCTGCGACACCTGGCTTGCTCTTCACACTACTGCAACGACCATCCGCGATGCTTTCCATGTTCTTCGCAACCTCCTCCACCGTGTACCGGACTCTTCATACTGGACTTTAGAAAGTGACTTTTTCAGCTTGACTAACCTGGTCCCTGTTTCCAACCCACGTTCCATCACAGTCAGCCTGGATTTGTGACTTTCTCACAGTCTTAACAACCAGATAATACCGAGTGGCGCTTTGTGGTTTTAGGAGGTATGCTTGCCATAGATATTTAAAATTGCATATCTCCGGTTCTACTGTTTAGATTTTTGTTGTTTTGGTGTCAAATTGTTTATTACATTTTAGTAAATTTGTGTGGGATTTTTTTGTGCTGTGTTTTCACTTTATTGCTGTTTGTGTGCTGCATGAATACTTTACACATTGCTTCTAAGTTAAGCCTGAGTGCTTTTGTGCCAAGCAACCAGAGGGTTTAGCACAAGTTAATTTAGTGACTTTTTCCCTCTCACAAGGATTATTAGTGATGCCTTATAGCACACTGGGACCACAAAGCGGCACGTTCAATGAGGGTGCAACTTCAACAATTCTGTCTGGGACGGAGACGAGGACTGTGCATTCCTTTTTCTTATTAAAAAAGCAGTCGTTTTAAACAACATCATTTATTCCAGTGAAAAAACATGAAATGACACATCCCAGCAACCTCTGGGAGCCCATAACCATAACAACAGTCCTACAATCATAGCACAGGTCATAGTATATAATGCTGCAAAGTTCCTTCCTGTTCCTCTTTCTTCAATGCTCGTAAATTAAGTTGTTCTTTCCTTAACTGTCCTTTTCATATCTGCTATATATTATTGTTAGTCGCTAGATTTACTGTGACTGTGTTTAAAGATTGTTTATTTAACTTTGTCACCGTGTGGTCATCAGCTTTGCCCAATCGCGTTCCTAGTCCCTCTTAGGGACCATAGGTGGCGCTCTTTCTCACCATTGATAGATCCCTGTCAGGCGCATTGTGCCCTTGCAAGGCAGCCATGCGTGCTCCCCAAGGCACACGATGCCCAAACGGGGATCTCTTTTTTGGCTCTCCTGAGGATTTCCTTCTGGGCATTCCCTCCAACCCTCACCTGACCCCGCGCTGTGGCAAGTCCCTCTGAGAAGCCGATCAGCTTCAGACACAACCTGGTGTGCAGAAATAAAAAGTATACAATTCACTCATTCTATTATCAATAGAGCACCAGCAAGGGGGCTGCCCAAAATATTATCATTTAAGGGCATATTGTTTTGGTTGCCACACAGTTGGCTGGTGGTGCTCTCATCCTCTGAAACAGAGTCCTTCAGGGATCAGGAATATTCCCACTATTTGATGGAGAGGAGGATTGGGCCACTGAGGGGTAATGCTTATCGGCCAATAGAGTCCTTCATCAGGCACTTACAAAGATGAACACACCATGCTGGGAGAAAGGTTTCCCTGGAGAAAAAGCTATGCAGTTGCACCAAAATCTGACCCTGATTCAGGGTGTCCTGTACAGCGGGGGGAAGTGATACTGATGACAACCGCTCCTCCGAAGGGGAACCGGCTGCAGCAGGTCTTGCCTCCCAGGTTCAAATGCTCTAGACTCAAGAGGACGGGGAACAAGGTCAATCGGTTATGTTTGAGCCAGAGAGCCTTTACTGTCCCCGCTCCTCAGAGTGGACCCCTTTCCGGAAGGTGGCAGATGATGTCACCAATAAGATAAAGCAACCTTTAGAGAAAGATGTGAGGGCCCCTTTCAGGGTGAAGTGCCCCTGACCTTGACTTTGGGGGAAGGTAGAAGTCACTTCAGACATTGACCCAAAAATAAGTATTTTCTTTGAAAAGTACATGAGGAATCCTAGGAAGGTAGCGATCACTTGTGGAGGGCCTGCGAGGACAAACTCCTGGACTCTCTTACTAAGATCACCGAGCTAGTGGAACAATCCAAAACTACAGGGTCTCCTATGCCTACCGAAATAGTTGCTGGCTGGGCACAGAGAGCAGTGTACCTTTTGGGAAATGCAATGCAAACTGCGTTCTTTCAGCAAAAAGATGTTTATCTCTCCTCATTAACCGCATCGCTGCTCATGACGGAACCACTCCGTCATGAGCCACGGGCGCCGTGTGCTCATGACGGAGTGTGGTTCCGTCATGCTGCGGCCGTTAGCGGCCGCTCCGCCCACGCGGCGCTGATTCCCCGCCTGTGCGGGCGATAAGCGCGAGTGGGCGGAGTCGTGACGGAACAACTCCGTCATGAGCACAGCGCGCCCGTGGCTCATGACGGAGTGGTTCCGTCACGAGCATGGCAGCGCCGTGCTGTCCCCAAACCCCCCCAGCGCCGCGGCAAAATTCGTGCCGCAGTGAAGGGGTTAAAACAAAAACTGGGAGAACTTGCAATGTCTTAGGCAGGAGCAATAGCCCAGGGACATCTTTTTGGGGGCCCTTTCCTTAAGAAGCTGGGAACATTTGTGCCCAAGTTTTCTGCTTTAGATAAGGCTCTGACATCTTTCGCAGACACCCAACAAATCCACCAAACCAACAGCGCAGGACACTCCTTCTCGCACCTGGCTGCCAAGCCATGGAAAAACTTCTCCCTGCACCTCAGGACTGCACCATCACTCCAGCGATTCATGAAAGAACTAAAGACATGGATATTCAAATGATCAAACCACCACGCAGCAGCCAACATCTCCAGTGCTTTGAGACCCTCCCGGGTGATTTGCTGCACTTTATAAATGTTTGCTTGATTGATTGAGCAAGCGACGCAAGGCCACGCATGGAGGCCTTGCGTTGCTTGATAAATCTTACTATGTAGTCGCCCTTGCACCCTATTAAATGGCACAAGAGTGACGCAACTACTTGATGAATATGCCCCTTAATGTAAGGATGAAGCATGCAGGTCTGAACTCAATATGGAACACAAAGCTCTGGGTGGCAGCATGATTCTACAGATCTCCTTTGCTCCCATTGGTCATGATTGATTGAAGATTTTGTACAGCACGCTGCTGGCACTGGCACTTGGGCCTAGCCCTTGGCTTGACAAGTGCAGACAATTCCTAACCAAAAGTTTAATAAGTGAAGAGGTAAGTGAAGATTTATGCTTCCAGGTGTTTCCTAAATTGCAAGTTAGGAGTCATGAAGTGTAGAGATGACAGTAGGTTGTTTCAAAGCAAAGAAGTTAGAAACGGAAAGGATTGATCACCAATCCTTGTTTTTCTTATTCAGGGTATATTCGTATGGCAAAAATCGACTTCAAAGAGTGGGAATGCACTCTCTGAGACCCCATCAAAGATGGAAAATAAACTCTTAAGTTAACACAGGCCTTGATCTCTAATTGCTCGGTAGCAGCGACTTAGAGCTTTGAAAATACATCTTTTCTATACAGGAAGCCAGTAGAGTGTTTGCAGGAGATGAGAAATAAGTTAACATTTTTGAAGGCCATGAAATAGACAGCAGAGGCATTCTGTGTGCTTGAAAGTCTAAGGAATTGTTTAGAGGTAGACCAAGAGAGATTAAATTAAATTACTAAAGTCCAGTCTCGGCAGACTGGATGGTTTGACTAGAGTTTTCAGGCAAGTTGAAAGTTAAGACTAGTATAAAAAGTTATGCCCAGATCGCGAGCAAAAAAGGTCAAAGTTGGTAAGAAACCAAATGAAGTAAGCCACCAGTCGAGCTTCTAGATCGAGGGGTCTCTTAACAACTGACCCTCAGCTTTTGAGGATTTTAAGGCCAAAGAGTTATCATTCATCAGTTGACAATCTTAATAATTCATTGTTTAAATCCTACTGTGAGTGTAGGAAGATTTTTGTTAAGCCTGAGGATCAGTTGGATATCATCTGAATATTATTTTCTCCAGAGGCACAATGTGTAGACATACCTCTGCCTAATGTGTGTGATTTAGTAGAAAAACAAAAACTGACACACCACATTGGAGGAAACCAAATAATAAAAAAACATATTTAAGGAAAGAAGATTTTAAAGAAATACAAAAACAATCAAAAATGAAAGGAAACTTTTGAAAGGAAAGATCATATTAAGGAAAAATCCAAAATTACATTAAAATTGGGTGGAATTTAGGGGTAATGAGGGGTTTTAGGGTTCAACGATGGGTGATGTTTAAGGGTGATAAGAGTTTTTAGGGATCATGAAATTGCATGTTCTAACATACAAACGGGTTTTAGGGTTCAGAATGGGTGGAGTTTAAAGTTGGTGAGAGTTTTTAGGGATCAGCACTGAGTGGAATATAGGGCGTTGAGGGGTTTCTAGGGTCAATGGGTGGGCAGAGTTGAGGGCTCTGAGGATTTTTTTAAGGTTTAGTGATAGTCACAGTTATGGGGTAGCAAAGTGTTTCTTAGGGGCTCAGGAACGTGTGGAGTTTAGGGGTAGAGTGTGGTTTCAAGGATTTAGAGATGGGTTGAGTTTAGATGTAGAAAGGGTTTTTTCAGGATCGGTGGAGTGTAGGTGTGATGATGAGTTTTAAGGGGTCTGGAATGGATGATGCTTAAGGGCACAGAGTTGAGTTCAGGGATCAGGAATGGGTGGTATTTTGGGGTGGTGAGGGGGTCTTAAAGGTTCAGGGACATTGAAAGGAGATTTTACAGTTTAAGAATGAGTGGAGTTTAGGGGTAGTGTTTTTGTTTGGGTTCAAGGATGGGTGGAGTTTTGGGGTAGAAAGGGCTTTTAGGGTCAGGGATGGGTGGAGTTTAGGGGTGGGGGAGGGGTGTAGTTTAGGCATGGCCAGGAGTTTTTAGGGTTCAAGGATGGGTGGAGTTTAGGGGTAGAAAGGGCTTTTAGGGCCAGGGATGGGTGGAGTTTAGGCATGGGGAGGGTTTTTTAGAGATCAGGGATGGATGAGCCCCCTCGCAGACATCGCACACCAGCACAACCTCAACATCATCTCCTACGCCGACGACACCCAGCTGATTCTCTCCCTCACCAACGACCCCGCCACCGTCAGAGCCAATCTTCACGAAGGGATGAAAGAGGTAGCCGAATGGATGAAGAACAGCCGCCTGAAACTGAACTCGGACAAGACGGAAGTCCTCATCCTGGGATCCTCACCCTCCGCCTGGGATGACTCCTGGTGGCCCCCCGCCCTAGGCAGCGCACCCAAACCAACAGACCACGCACGCAACCTGGGCTTCATCCTGGACTCCTCCCTCTCCATGACCAGACAAGTCAACGCCGTCTCCTCGTCGTGCTTCAACATCCTGCGCATGCTACGTAAGATCTTCCGGTGGATCCCCACCGAGACCAGGAAGACGGTCACCCAGGCCCTCGTCACCAGCCGTCTGGACTACGGCAACTCCCTCTACGCCGGAACCACCGCCAAACTCCAGAAGAGACTCCAGCGGATCCAGAACGCCTCAGCACGACTCATCCTGGACATCCCCCGTCGCAGCCACATCTCCGGACACCTGAGAGACCTGCACTGGCTCCCGGTCAACAAGAGAATCACCTTCCGACTCCTCACCCACGCACACAAAGCCCTACACAACCAAGGCCCAGGATACCTCAACAGCCGCCTCAACTTCTACGCTCCCAAACGCCAGCTTCGATCGAACGGCCACGCCCTCGCCGCCGTCCCCCGCATCCGAAGAGCCAGCACTGGGGGACGGTCCTTCTCCTACCTCGCCGCCAAGACATGGAACTCCCTCCCGACCCACCTCCGCCTGACCCAGGACCACCTCGCCTTCAGGAAGCAACTCAAGACCTGGCTGTTCGAGCAGTAGCGAACCCCCCTCCCCAGCGCCTTGAGACCCTCTGGGTGAGTAGTGAGCTATATAAATGCTTTGATTGATTGATTGATTGATGGTGTTTGGGGGTTGTAGCAGCGACTTAGGGCTTTGAAAATACATCTTTTCTATACAGGAAACCAGTAGAGTGTTTGCAGGTGAGGAGAAATAATTTGTGGAGGTTGGGGGGGGTATGAATGGAAAAGTGATGGATGGTATTTACAGGTGGAGCGGGTCAATGAATGAAAAGTATTAAAAGTAATTGTTTTGATAATGTAAAGGTATAAACCCAAAGCAATGTCCCATGAAGTAAAGCACTGAAATAAGTACCTCAGGCAAAGATGTTTCTGAAACACTTTTCTGTCCCAACAGAGAGCTCCAGTCATCCCCCATGACTTTCATAGAAAAGACAAAATGAATGCTAGCCTGGAACAGTTCCTTCTTGAAAACAATTTAACATCAGGTCTGAGCACTGTTTCTGCAAGTACAGCATTGACACTAACTTTCAACTGGACAATGACTCAATCTTTAATCGATTACATTTTCTAACAACCATACCACCCCAAACACCTGGCGGAAATAGTAATACCACGGAGCTTAGAAAGTGATCTACTAAGTTTCAATTTTCTGCTTAACATAAAACATACAGCTGGTGTACCATACCCCAACGCAGAATTGGAACTCATGAAACAGAGGTGGCCAACATAGAGGAACTGTCATTCTTCATGTCTCAATATCTAAAACTGATCAAAGCACAATGGAGGAGTTTGTGTGGAGTAAAACACCTCACCAGACCCGGCACCCTTTATTATAACCTATGAGGAACCCATAGAAAACGTTGTGTCATGGCTATCACATCAAAGTACCGTCCACAACCTTACCGCCAGGTTTTACCTGGCGGTATGGAACAATAAAAAATGACTACATGTCCCCCCATCTAAATTTGGTGGGCGGACATGTACCCATTTCTCTCTGTATTTCTACTTTAACTGCATTGCACCGGCCTATTAATTGACTGTCCTTGTTGATGCAGTGCAAAGGGGCCCTTTATGCTTCTTTTACGTTTTCCTGCATATGCATTTTTTTATGTTTTCCTCCATATGCATACTTCATGTTGGATTTTAGCTGTAATGTTACCTAGAGGATTATTTTTTGTATGACATAAACTTATGAATTATGTTTTTTAATTATGATTTTTAACTATTTTAAGGCAGATACCTGAAGTAATAAACAAATAAACAAACATAGATAACACAGATTTGTAGATAAAGACAATAAATGTAACTGTTTTTTATCATTGACCAGAGTTCCTTTAAAAAGGGATTCTTAAATGGTAAACTTGTCAACCGGATTTTCCTCAGAAACGCAGTCTCATTACCTGTTTTACTACCTGTAAGGGGTTTGGGGCCCTAGGCCTCCACACAGTAATAGTGATGACACAGGGCACACTGCTATGGTATCAGGAACTGGCCCAGGGCACGTGCGCCCGGCCCCTTTTATTAGCAGGGTCACATCTCCTGTGACAACTGTGATGGATGGGTGTGGGGTGGTACTGTAAGCCAGCCCTCTGGGAGTGGCTAATACAATCAGACTGCTCAGAACACTAGAACAGTGACCAGTCAGTCATTACATCCCTCCCAAAGTTTATTAAAAATGGAACAACAAGTCCAAACTATGGGAGAGAATAAAACAACAGTGTGAGAAGTTGGCCTGGCATATGCTGGTCACTAGTTCTAGTGGCCACCTTGCACCAGTCCAATTCGACTCTTGGTAGATAGGTTTAAAGACAACCTTTTTAAAAGAAAGCTATCCTAGTGGTAGCTGTGGAGAGCAGCCTTCAGGCTAAGTCTCTGAGGAATGTAAAGCAGCTTGTTTTACCTTATAATCTCTTGAATTACCAAATGAAAGGACACCACACAGGTATATATATGAAATATATATGTATTTATTACTAAATATACTCTACTAATCTCTTTATGAGATTAGTCCCAGGTAAACATTCAAAAGATCAACATTTCTCAATAAATTAGGCACATAAATCACTGTAGCCCTAGGGGCGTACCAGACCATATACTAAGTAAATGGTATAACAAATTCGACAAGCAAAATGAAGAGGCCTAGGGCCTTGGGAATCGCTGGGGCTTCACTGCTGTAGTGTGTTCAGGTAAGTAACCAGCCCACAGGAGGCGCGTGCAGTGTCTAAACACGCACGCGAGTTTCTCATAGACTTCAATGCAAAAATGTCGCGATTTGTATTTTAAAGTTTTAGGGCACTTCTGAGTGGACAACAAGCACACAACTTACAGGGTAAGTATTTCGATAGCCAATGCACACTTGGGCACCGTAATGCCAGAGTTACCTCACCCAGGGAGTCCGGGTGCACAGGTGTCCTTTGGTGTCGGGTCGCGATGCTGATTTCAATGGGAATCGAGGTGTTCTTGCTGCTTGTGTCGTCGAGAGAGGTGTCCTTTCGGTTCCAACGATGAATTGGAGTTGCAGGCGACCTAGAAATTGAGGGGACAGAGTTCAGAGTCACTTGCCAGTGACCGGTGGCCTTCAGGATAGATGACCACAACTGTCGCGTCGCTTTCGTCGCTGATGGTGTTTTGTCTCTTCGCCCACATCGTCCAGGAGGGATCGATGACAATTAGCAGCTGGAGTTGGAGGGTCCCACAACGTCTGCAGCTGTTGGCGGTGTCGGCACTCGGATTGGAGCCAACAACCCTTGGCAACTGCAAGTCTTGGGTAGAGTGAAGATTGTGGATGGCTCAGACCAGCAAGGTCCGAGGGACTTACCCAGCGAGGGTAAGTGAGGGTAGGCCCAGAGCAACCAGGCCAGCCCTTGGAATAGTTGAGGAGGTCTTCAGGAGGGCTACTAGCCAACGGGCAAGCAACCGCGAAGACACCTTTGCAGGTAAGCTTCAGCAACAGCCCACGGTCACTTGGGATGGGGTAGGCCGCTGATCTTAGGTTCAGTACCTGCTCAGGACTTGGACATTAAGTGGTCCAAAGCACAGGTTTGTAGTTCGTCGTTCAGGGCTTGCACTCGAAATCAGTGCACGGTTCCCTGGTATTATCGTTCCTCGTCACTCGTGGGGTCCAGACGCCACAGCTTTGCTGGGGACTCAAAATGGCTGTAGAGAGGTCAGGAAATTGACTTCAGGGGACGCAGGGACTTCGGGCTCCGGCGGGAGCGGTAAAGTTTGCAACCGTTGTTCAGTCCTTAAGGTACCTGCAAAGCAGGGGAGCCACTCCTTGGCTCCAAGGGAGATCCTTCGGTCTTCTAAAGGTAGTAGAACGTTGAAGGGACCGGATTCTTCTTCGTAGAGCGTCGTCCAGGTGTAATCTGAATTGCATTGGCAATGTTTGGTATCTTATACTGTAAAGATGGGAGGGACTAGCTCTATGGCCACTCCTCTATGAGGGCCAGGGTAGGGTGTGGTTACACCCACTTCCCTTTGTCCAGTTTCGCGCCAGGACAGGGGCAGAGGCCCCTGAACTGGTTTGAGCTGGCCTATGCACAGAGGAGCCTACTGCTCCCCCAGTGCAGGACTTCAAAGGCACTCTAAGAGTGCACCCACCCAGCTCCAATACACTAAATCCTGTCTGGAAGGTTGTGACACCTCCCTGTGACAGGAAACCCTTTGTTGAGCTCCCTCCACTGCGAGTTTCGGTCAGCAGCAGGAGGGCAGCCCGGTGTCTGTGCTGGTGGCATCCATTTTGTGATGCCAGGGCTTTAGAAGATTTCTACCATTTGGTACAGTGGGTACATGTCGTCCCCTCTAGTAGGGTGGGATCATACTCCCACACCAGTTACTGGTGTGGGGGTATGATTCCAAAACGTTTGACACCAAACACGACATGTTTTGATGCAGTCATTCCAAAGTTAGCATTAACCGGGAGGTTATAATGCACTTAAGAGTATATGGTTTAACCGCATCCACAAACAGCAGCAGAGAATAGACTCTGCCAGCTGCAGAGGGGTCCTGCTCAGGAAGAAGCACCCCCTCACATAGTAAAGCACGCACCCTGCCCTTGGGATTGATAGGGCCTACCATAGGGGTGACTGATAGGTTCATATGTGTGTGTATGGTGAGATATAGAAACCTATACCTCAGTGAGGAGTGCTAACACTACCTCACACAGGCTGCAGTAGCAGGCCTGTGGTGTCAGATTGAGAATGCTTCCCAGGGGTGGCATAATACATGCTGCAGCCCCTGGTAGGCCTGTGAAGTACCAATGCCCTAGGTACCTAAGGTACCATATTCTAGGGGCTCACAAGGTACCACAGTATCCAATCACTAGTGCATCTAGTATGCACATCAAGTTGTTTAGAGAGATCAGGTAGACTGGGGCCCTGATTAGCAGGGACCCAGCCAGACTATAGCCAGAAACCAGTGTATACATCAGAAAAAAAGTGGGGGCAACACAAGTGCAGATCCTACTCTCCTACACAACCCCCCCCCCCCAAACGCAGGGACATTAAACTAACCTTGACCAGTTGAGTCTTCATGTTCTAAGTGGAAATACCTCGAGAGTCCATCTGCATTGGCATGTTGGGTCCCAGGTCTATGTTCCACTGTATAGTCCATCCCCTGTAGGGAAATGGACCACCTGAGCAGTTTAGGATTTTCACCTTTCATCTGTTTGAGCCATAGGAGGGGCTTATGGTCAGTCTGAACAATGAAGTGAGTGCCAAACAAGTATGGCCTCAAATTCTTCAGGGCCCAAACCACAGCAAAGGCCTCCCTCTCAATAGCTGACCAACGTTTCTCTCTAGGGGTCAGCCTTCTGCTTATGAAAGCTACTGGCTGGTCTTGACCTTTATCATTAAGTTGAGACAGTACAGCTCCCACACCCAGCTCTGAAGCATCTGTTTGGACAATGAACTTCTTTTTGTAATCTGGACTCTGTAAGATGGGGGCAGTGCACATTGCCTGCTTGAGGTCATCAAATGCCTTTTGACAGCTAGCTGTCCACTGAACCTTTTTTGGCATTTTCTTGGAGGTTAGGTCATTTAAGGGGGTCACTATAGATCCATATCCCTTAACAAACCTCCTATAGTACCCAGTCAGGCCCAAGAAGGCTCTCACCTGTGTCTGGGTGGTTGGAGCTACCCAATCCTTTATGGTCTGGATCTTGCTCTGCAATGGTTGAACCTGGCCTCCACCTACAAGGTGGCCCAGGTACACAACCTGACTCTGCCCTATCTGGCACTTAGTGGCCTTGATAGTGAGGCCTGCTTTCTGCAAGGCCTCCAGTACATTCTTGAGGTGGACCAGGTGATCCTGCCAGGTAGAACTAAAGACAGCAATATCATCTAGATATGCTGAGCAGTAAGTTTCCATACCAGTCAGAACTTTATTCACCAACCTCTGGAATGTGGCAGGTGCATTCTTCAAACCAAAGGGCATTACCACAAAGTGATTGTGCCCACCAGGGGTCGAAAATGCAGTTTTGGCCTTGGCTTCATCAGCTAACCTGATTTGCCAATAGCCTGCTGTAAGGTCAAATGTACTTAGATATTTGGCTGAGGCCAAAGTATCTATTAGTTCATCTGCCCTTGGTATTGGGTAGGCATCAGTCCTTGTGACTGCATTGAGGCCTCTGTAGTCAACACAAAACCTCATCTCTTTCTTACCGCCCTGGGTGTGAGGTTTTGGGACGAGGACTACTGGGCTAGCCCAAGGGCTATCTGAGGGCTCAATAACACCTAGCTCCAACATTTTCTGGACTTCAGTCCTGATACAGTCCCTGACATGGTCAGGTTGCCTGTAGATTTTACTCTTTACAGGCAGACTGTCTCCAGTGTCCACCTCATGGGTGCACCAGGAAGTCTGACTTTGGGTCAGACTGAACATATGTCTAAACTGCTGTAGCACTTGTCTACATTCAGTTTGTTGATGTTCAGTGAGGCTGCCTGCCAAAGCAACGCCATCCACTGATCCATCATCAGGGTTCTGAGAGAGGAGGTCAGGGAGAGGGTCACTCTCCTCCTCCTGGTCCTCATCAGTTGCCATGAGCAAGCTCATGTCAGCCCTGTCCACATATGCTTTAAGTCTGTTGACATGGAGCACTCTAAGAGGGCTCCTGGGAGAACCAAGGTCTACCAGGTAGGTGACCTCTCCCTTCTTTTCAACAATTGTATGGGGGCCACTCCATTTGTCCTGGAGAGCTGCTGGGGCCACTGGCTCCAACACCCACACTTTCTGGCCTGGCTGGTAAACAGTCAGTACAGCCTTTTGGTCATGCCAAGCTTTTTGTAGTTCTTGGCTTGCCTCAAGGTTTTTTGTGGCCTTCTTCATGTACTCAGCCATCCTGGAGCGGAGACCAAGTACATAGTCCACTACATCCTGTTTGGGAGGTTTGAGAGGTAACTCCCATCCCTCCTTCACTAGACATAATGGTCCTCTCACAGGGTGCCCAAACAGAAGTTCAAAGGGGCTGTAGCCAACCCCCTTCTGAGGAACCTCCCTGTATGCAAACAGAAGGCAAGGAAGTAAAAGGTCCCATTTTCACCTAAGCTTTTCTGGGAGGCCCTTAATCATTCCTTTCAGGGTTTTGTTGAACCTCTCAACTAACCCATTGCATTGTGGGTGATAGGGGGTGGTGAATTTGTAGTTTACACCACACTCCTTCCACATTGCAGTCAAATATCCTGACATAAAGTTGGACCCTCTGTCAGAGATAACCTCCTTAGGAAAGCCCACTCTGGAGAATACTCCAATGAGGGCTCTGGCTACCACAGGGGCTATAGTAGTCCTGAGGGGAATAGCTTCTGGATACCTGGTGGCATGGTCCACTATCACCAGTATGAATCTGTGCCCAGATGCTGTTGGAGGGTCAAGGAGACGGACTATATCAATCCCTACCCTTTCAAAGGGGACCCCGACCACAGGTAGTGGTATCAGGGGGGCCTTTGTAGTGCCACCTGTCTTGCCACTGGCTTGACAAGTGACACAGGAGCGACAAAACTCCTTTGTATCTTCAGACATGTGTGGCCAATGAAAATGTGGAACAAGCCTGTCCCAGGTCTTGTTTTGGCCCAAGTGACCTGCCAATGGGATATCATGTGCTAGGGTCAAGAGGAACCCCCTAAACTTCTGAGGAATCACCAGCCTCCTGGTGGCGCCAGGAGTTGGTTCCCTAGCCTCAGAATAAAGGAGCCCCTCATCCCAATAAATCTTATGGGACCCACTAGCACTCCCAGCAGCCTCAGCAGCAGCTTGCTGTCTGAGGGGTTCAAGAGTGGGGCAGCACTGTTGCTCTTTGCTCAGATCTTCCCTGGAAGGGCCCCCTGCCCCCAAGAACTCAACCTGTCCAGGCTCAAGTCCCTCTGGGGCAGTTCCTTCTTCAGGCTCTGCTTCTCCTCCCTCTGGAGGGGAATCTGTGATCTGAGACAGAGGGGAAGGCCCAGCCTTAACCCTACTGCTCTTCCTCTTGGGTAGCACCTGGTCCATAGTTTCAGGATCCAGAGCTGGTTCAGCTTTATGCATTTTGGCTTGTGACCTGGTCACAGCAAATACCTCTGCAGGTATGCCCAACATCTCAGCATGAGTCCATAATTCTACTTCAGACCAGGCTGAAGTCTCCAGATCATTGCCCAACAGACATTCGACAGGGAGGTCTGCACTGACTACAACCTTTTTAAGGCCAGTTACCCCTCCCCAGGAGAAATTAACAACTGCCAGGCTATGGTTGGTCCTGGTGTTGCTAGCATTGGTTACCTGGTACATTTCCCCCAGGATGATCTGTGTAGGATCCACTAGGTCCTCTGCCACCATGGTGACACTAGCACCTGTGTCCCTAAATGCCAAAGCCTGTTTGCCATTTATAATAGGCTGCTGTTTGTATTTGCCCAGGTTACTGGGGCTCACTAGGAATGACATATCAAGGTCTCCCTCACAAACAAGCAATGCCTGTGTTGGTACTCTGACTAGGCCAGAGTCCACATCAGAACCCAGGGTCAACCCTACTACACCCTTATTCTGTGCATTACCTCCACCACTGGCTGTACTAGGGGGAACAGGTGCCTTAGGGGCTGAAGTGGTGGGGGATTGGTCTTTGGACTTGGTACAATCAGAAGTCCAGTGCCCCTTCTGTTTACAGTAGTTGCACCAGGGCTTCTTTTGGCCTTTTTTCTTGTTAGATTGTGACTCCCAACCAGATGCAGATTTTTGGGGCCCTTGTGAAGACTTCTGGTCTTTAGACTTATCCCCACCTTTCTCTGAGCCTTTAGGATCTTGCTTCTTAGTGTCACCGCCCTGGTTCTGGTTTTTCTGCTTCACCCTGGTTCTGACCCATTTGTCTGCCTTCTTTCCCAATTCTTGGGGAGAGGTCAGATCAGAGTCCACCAGGTACTGATGCAACAACTGGTTCTGGCAATTATTAAGGATCTGTTCTCTCATTATAAGATTATACAATCCCTTAAAGTCAGTTACTCTACTACCAACCAGCCAACCTTCTAGAGCCTTGGTTGCACAATCAACAAAGTCAGTCCAATCCTGAGTCTGTGTTTTCTGGGTATCCCTGAACTTCAACCTGTACTGTTCAGTGGTTAAGCCAAACCCATCTATCAAAACACTCTTCAGGGCTTCATAGTCATTAGCATCCTCTTCTCTAACAGTGAGGAGCTTGCCTCTACCTTTATCTGAAAAGGAGAGCCACAAGATTGCTGCCCACTGTTTCTGGGGGACCTGTTGAACTTTACAGGCCCTCTCCATAGCAGTTATCCATTTGTGGATATCATCCCCACTCTGGTAGGGAGGAACAACCTTGGACAGGTTCCTATGGTCAGGAGTATAATCTCTGTTTCTAGGGACACTGTTGCTGCCACCAGGGGCATCTAACCCCTCCTTCTTTGAAGCTCTTTGGAGCTCGAAGGCTTCCCTATCTAAGGCCAGTTGCTTGGCTCTGAGAGCAAGCTTAGCTTCCTCATACTGTAGCAACTTGTACCTTCTCTCAGAAGAGGTCTCCCTGGGAAAGTTGGAGTTCTTCTGTGGGACAGATTCTCTTCCAGAGTGGTATGAATGGTCAGATTCCCTTGAGAGGGACCTAGGCCTCTCTCCCACTCTGTCAGTTCTCTTAGGGAGAATTCCTCTGTTCCTTTCAGACTCTTCTGAGTCTGGCCCTTCAATCACAGACTCCAGGTCATCTTGATTTTCATCATCAGTCCCAGAGACTATGTTTGATCCACCCCCTGATCCAGACCCACTTGCTCCTAGAGCTTGTTTCAGGTCATCTGCTACTAGCAGATCTATCAGGTGCTGTAATGAGGGACTCCTGCCCACCCTCAGTCCTCTTTCAAAGCATAAGGCCTTCAGGTCAGTGTAGGCCAGGTCTTTGTACTGAGCTGGGATGGACCCACTGGCTCCATCCTGGTGAGGCATACTAGTGTTGTGCAGTGTTGTACTACCTACACTAGTTGTGGCCTACTAAACCTAGCTTGAGCTGTAGCAAGGGTGTGCTTATCCCTTTACACACAGCTCTAAGTTCAGTAGAACTTATTGATACTAGCTTGACTTTATATGTACCTTGAGTACCTTAAGTGGTTTTCAGTTAGTAATTCAAATTGAGATTTTCTGGTAAAACAATGGCAAGCTGTAATCCCACACGCTGCCCACCAATGTGAGAAGTTGGCCTGGCATATGCTGGTCACTAGTTCTAGTGGCCACCTTGCACCAGTCCAATTCGACTCTTGGTAGATAGGTTTAAAGACAACCTTTTTAAAAGAAAGCTATCCTAGTGGTAGCTGTGGAGAGCAGCCTTCAGGCTAAGTCTCTGAGGAATGTAAAGCAGCTTGTTTTACCTTATAATCTCTTGAATTACCAAATGAAAGGACACCACACAGGTATATATATGAAATATATATGTATTTATTACTAAATATACTCTACTAATCTCTTTATGAGATTAGTCCCAGGTAAACATTCAAAAGATCAACATTTCTCAATAAATTAAGCACATAAATCACTGTAGCCCTAGGGGCGTACCAGACCATATACTAAGTAAATGGTATAACAAATTCGACAAGCAAAATGAAGAGGCCTAGGGCCTTGGGAATCGCTGGGGCTTCACTGCTGTAGTGTGTTCAGGTAAGTAACCAGCCCACAGGAGGCGCGTGCAGTGTCTAAACACGCACGCGAGTTTCTCATAGACTTCAATGCAAAAATGTCGCGATTTGTATTTTAAAGTTTTAGGGCACTTCTGAGTGGACAACAAGCACACAACTTACAGGGTAAGTATTTTGATAGCCAATGCACACTTGGGCACCGTAATGCCAGAGTTACCTCACCCAGGGAGTCCGGGTGCACAGGTGTCCTTTGGTGTCGGGTCGCGATGCTGATTTCAATGGGAATCGAGGTGTTCTTGCTGCTTGTGTCGTCGAGAGAGGTGTCCGTTCGGTTCCAACGATGAATTGGAGTTGCAGGCGACCTAGAAATTGAGGGGACAGAGTTCAGAGTCACTTGCCAGTGACCGGTGGCCTTCAGGATAGATGACCACAACTGTCGCGTCGCTTTCGTCGCTGATGGTGTTTTGTCTCTTCGCCCACATCGTCCAGGAGGGATCGATGACAATCAGCAGCTGGAGTTGGAGGGTCCCACAACGTCTGCAGCTGTTGGCGGTGTCGGCACTCGGATTGGAGCCAACAACCCTTGGCAACTGCAAGTCTCGGGTAGAGTGAAGATTGTGGATGGCTCAGACCAGCAAGGTCCGAGGGACTTACCCAGCGAGGGTAAGTGAGGGTAGGCCCAGAGCAACCAGGCCAGCCCTTGGAATAGTTGAGGAGGTCTTCAGGAGGGCTACTAGCCAACGGGCAAGCAACTGCAAAGACGCCTTTGCAGGTAAGCTTCAGCAACAGCCCACGGTCACTTGGGACGGGGTAGGCCGCTGATCTTAGGTTCAGTACCTGCTCAGGACTTGGACATTAAGTGGTCCAAAGCACAGGTTTGTAGTTCGTCGTTCAGGGCTTGCACTCGAAATCAGTGCACGGTTCCCTGGTATTGTCGTTCCTCGTCACTCGTGGGGTCCAGACGCCACAGCTTCGCTGGGGACTCAAAATGGCTGTAGAGAGGTCAGGAAATCGACTTCAGGGGACGCAGAGACTTCGGGCTCCGGCGGGAGCGGTAAAGTTTGCAACCTTTGTTCAGTCCTTAAGGTACCTGCAAAGCAGGGGAGCCACTCCTTGGCTCCAAGGGAGATCCTTCGGTCTTCTAAAGGTAGTAGAACGTTGAAGGGACCGGATTCTTCTTCGTAGAGCGTCGTCCAGGTGTAATCTGAATTGCATTGGCAATGTTTGGTATCTTATACTGTAAAGATGGGAGGGACTAGCTCTATGGCCACTCCTCTATGAGGGCCAGGGTAGGGTGTGGTTACACCCACTTCCCTTTGTCCAGTTTCGCGCCAGGACAGGGGTAGAGGCCCCTGAACCGGTTTGAGCTGGCCTATGCACAGAGGAGCCTACTGCTCCCCCAGTGCAGGACTTCAAAGGCACTCTAAGAGTGCACCCACCCAGCTCCAATACACTAAATCCTGTCTGGAAGGTTGTGACACCTCCCTGTGACAGGAAACCCTTTGTTGAGCTCCCTCCACTGCGAGTTTCGGTCAGCAGCAGGAGGGCAGCCCGGTGTCTGTGCTGGTGGCATCCATTTTGTGATGCCAGGGCTTTAGAAGATTTCTACCGTTTGGTACAGTGGGTACATGTCGTCCCCTCTAGTAGGGTGGGATCATACTCCCACACCAGTTACTGGTGTGGGGGTATGATTCCAAAACGTTTGACACCAAACACGACATGTTTTGATGCAGTCATTCCAAAGTTAGCATTAACCGGGAGGTTATAATGCACTTAAGAGTATATGGTTTAACCGCATCCACAAACAGCAGCAGAGAATAGACTCTGCCAGCTGCAGAGGGGTCCTGCTCAGGAAGAAGCACCCCCTCACATAGTAAAGCACGCACCCTGCCCTTGGGATTGATAGGGCCTACCATAGGGGTGACTGATAGGTTCATATGTGTGTGTATGGTGAGATATAGAAACCTATACCTCAGTGAGGAGTGCTAACACTACCTCACACAGGCTGCAGTAGCAGGCCTGTGGTGTCAGATTGAGAATGCTTCCCAGGGGTGGCATAATACATGCTGCAGCCCCTGGTAGGCCTGTGAAGTACCAATGCCCTAGGTACCTAAGGTACCATATACTAGGGGCTCACAAGGTACCACAGTATCCAATCACTAGTGCATCTAGTATGCACATCAAGTTGTTTAGAGAGATCAGGTAGACTGGGGCCCTGATTAGCAGGGACCCAGCCAGACTATAGCCAGAAACCAGTGTATACATCAGAAAAAAAGTGGGGGCAACACAAGTGCAGATCCTACTCTCCTACACAACCCCCCCCCCCAAACGCAGGGACATTAAACTAACCTTGACCAGTTGAGTCTTCATGTTCTAAGTGGAAATACCTCGAGAGTCCATCTGCATTGGCATGTTGGGTCCCAGGTCTATGTTCCACTGTATAGTCCATCCCCTGTAGGGAAATGGACCACCTGAGCAGTTTAGGATTTTCACCTTTCATCTGTTTGAGCCATAGGAGGGGCTTATGGTCAGTCTGAACAATGAAGTGAGTGCCAAACAAGTATGGCCTCAACTTCTTCAGGGCCCAAACCACAGCAAAGGCCTCCCTCTCAATAGCTGACCAACGTTTCTCTCTAGGGGTCAGCCTTCTGCTTATGAAAGCTACTGGCTGGTCTTGACCTTTATCATTAAGTTGAGACAGTACAGCTCCCACACCCAGCTCTGAAGCATCTGTTTGGACAATGAACTTCTTTTTGTAATCTGGACTCTGTAAGATGGGGGCAGTGCACATTGCCTGCTTGAGGTCATCAAATGCCTTTTGACAGCTAGCTGTCCACTGAACCTTTTTTGGCATTTTCTTGGAGGTTAGGTCATTTAAGTGGGTCACTATAGATCCATATCCCTTAACAAACCTCCTATAGTACCCAGTCAGGCCCAAGAAGGCTCTCACCTGTGTCTGGGTGGTTGGAGCTACCCAATCCTTTATGGTCTGGATCTTGCTCTGCAATGGTTGAACCTGGCCTCCACCTACAAGGTGGCCCAGGTACACAACCTGACTCTGCCCTATCTGGCACTTAGTGGCCTTGATAGTGAGGCCTGCTTTCTGCAAGGCCTCCAGTACATTCTTGAGGTGGACCAGGTGATCCTGCCAGGTAGAACTAAAGACAGCAATATCATCTAGATATGCTGAGCAGTAAGTTTCCATACCAGTCAGAACTTTATTCACCAACCTCTGGAATGTGGCAGGTGCATTCTTCAAACCAAAGGGCATTACCACAAAGTGATTGTGCCCACCAGGGGTCGAAAATGCAGTTTTGGCCTTGGCTTCATCAGCTAACCTGATTTGCCAATAGCCTGCTGTAAGGTCAAATGTACTTAGATATTTGGCTGAGGCCAAAGTATCTATTAGTTCATCTGCCCTTGGTATTGGGTAGGCATCAGTCCTTGTGACTGCATTGAGGCCTCTGTAGTCAACACAAAACCTCATCTCTTTCTTACCGCCCTGGGTGTGAGGTTTTGGGACGAGGACTACTGGGCTAGCCCAAGGGCTATCTGAGGGCTCAATAACACCTAGCTCCAACATTTTCTGGACTTCAGTCCTGATACAGTCCCTGACATGGTCAGGTTGCCTGTAGATTTTACTCTTTACAGGCAGACTGTCTCCAGTGTCCACCTCATGGGTGCACCAGGAAGTCTGACTTTGGGTCAGACTGAACATATGTCTAAACTGCTGTAGCACTTGTCTACATTCAGTTTGTTGATGTTCAGTGAGGCTGCCTGCCAAAGCAACGCCATCCACTGATCCATCATCAGGGTTCTGAGAGAGGAGGTCAGGGAGAGGGTCACTCTCCTCCTCCTGGTCCTCATCAGTTGCCATGAGCAAGCTCATGTCAGCCCTGTCCACATATGCTTTAAGTCTGTTGACATGGAGCACTCTAAGAGGGCTCCTGGGAGAACCAAGGTCTACCAGGTAGGTGACCTCTCCCTTCTTTTCAACAATTGTATGGGGGCCACTCCATTTGTCCTGGAGAGCTGCTGGGGCCACTGGCTCCAACACCCACACTTTCTGGCCTGGCTGGTAAACAGTCAGTACAGCCTTTTGGTCATGCCAAGCTTTTTGTAGTTCTTGGCTTGCCTCAAGGTTTTTTGTGGCCTTCTTCATGTACTCAGCCATCCTGGAGCGGAGACCAAGTACATAGTCCACTACATCCTGTTTGGGAGGTTTGAGAGGTAACTCCCATCCCTCCTTCACTAGACATAATGGTCCTCTCACAGGGTGCCCAAACAGAAGTTCAAAGGGGCTGTAGCCAACCCCCTTCTGAGGAACCTCCCTGTATGCAAACAGAAGGCAAGGAAGTAAAAGGTCCCATTTTCACCTAAGCTTTTCTGGGAGGCCCTTAATCATTCCTTTCAGGGTTTTGTTGAACCTCTCAACTAACCCATTGCATTGTGGGTGATAGGGGGTGGTGAATTTGTAGTTTACACCACACTCCTTCCACATTGCAGTCAAATATCCTGACATAAAGTTGGACCCTCTGTCAGAGATAACCTCCTTAGGAAAGCCCACTCTGGAGAATACTCCAATGAGGGCTCTGGCTACCACAGGGGCTATAGTAGTCCTGAGGGGAATAGCTTCTGGATACCTGGTGGCATGGTCCACTATCACCAGTATGAATCTGTGCCCAGATGCTGTTGGAGGGTCAAGGAGACGGACTATATCAATCCCTACCCTTTCAAAGGGGACCCCCACCACAGGTAGTGGTATCAGGGGGGCCTTTGTAGTGCCACCTGTCTTGCCACTGGCTTGACAAGTGACACAGGAGCGACAAAACTCCTTTGTATCTTCAGACATGTGTGGCCAATGAAAATGTGGAACAAGCCTGTCCCAGGTCTTGTTTTGGCCCAAGTGACCTGCCAATGGGATATCATGTGCTAGGGTCAAGAGGAACCCCCTAAACTTCTGAGGAATCACCAGCCTCCTGGTGGCGCCAGGAGTTGGTTCCCTAGCCTCAGAATAAAGGAGCCCCTCATCCCAATAAATCTTATGGGACCCACTAGCACTCCCAGCAGCCTCAGCAGCAGCTTGCTGTCTGAGGGGTTCAAGAGTGGGGCAGCACTGTTGCTCTTTGCTCAGATCTTCCCTGGAAGGGCCCCCTGCCCCCAAGAACTCAACCTGTCCAGGCTCAAGTCCCTCTGGGGCAGTTCCTTCTTCAGGCTCTGCTTCTCCTCCCTCTGGAGGGGAATCTGTGATCTGAGACAGAGGGGAAGGCCCAGCCTTAACCCTACTGCTCTTCCTCTTGGGTAGCACCTGGTCCATAGTTTCAGGATCCAGAGCTGGTTCAGCTTTATGCATTTTGGCTTGTGACCTGGTCACAGCAAATACCTCTGCAGGTATGCCCAACATCTCAGCATGAGTCCATAATTCTACTTCAGACCAGGCTGAAGTCTCCAGATCATTGCCCAACAGACATTCGACAGGGAGGTCTGCACTGACTACAACCTTTTTAAGGCCAGTTACCCCTCCCCAGGAGAAATTAACAACTGCCAGGCTATGGTTGGTCCTGGTGTTGCTAGCATTGGTTACCTGGTACATTTCCCCCAGGATGATCTGTGTAGGATCCACTAGGTCCTCTGCCACCATGGTGACACTAGCACCTGTGTCCCTAAATGCCAAAGCCTGTTTGCCATTTATAATAGGCTGCTGTTTGTATTTGCCCAGGTTACTGGGGCTCACTAGGAATGACATATCAAGGTCTCCCTCACAAACAAGCAATGCCTGTGTTGGTACTCTGACTAGGCCAGAGTCCACATCAGAACCCAGGGTCAACCCTACTACACCCTTATTCTGTGCATTACCTCCACCACTGGCTGTACTAGGGGGAACAGGTGCCTTAGGGGCTGAAGTGGTGGGGGATTGGTCTTTGGACTTGGTACAATCAGAAGTCCAGTGCCCCTTCTGTTTACAGTAGTTGCACCAGGGCTTCTTTTGGCCTTTTTTCTTGTTAGATTGTGACTCCCAACCAGATGCAGATTTTTGGGGCCCTTGTGAAGACTTCTGGTCTTTAGACTTATCCCCACCTTTCTCTGAGCCTTTAGGATCTTGCTTCTTAGTGTCACCGCCCTGGTTCTGGTTTTTCTGCTTCACCCTGGTTCTGACCCATTTGTCTGCCTTCTTTCCCAATTCTTGGGGAGAGGTCAGATCAGAGTCCACCAGGTACTGATGCAACAACTGGTTCTGGCAATTATTAAGGATCTGTTCTCTCATTATAAGATTATACAATCCCTTAAAGTCAGTTACTCTACTACCAACCAGCCAACCTTCTAGAGCCTTGGTTGCACAATCAACAAAGTCAGTCCAATCCTGAGTCTGTGTTTTCTGGGTATCCCTGAACTTCAACCTGTACTGTTCAGTGGTTAAGCCAAACCCATCTATCAAAACACTCTTCAGGGCTTCATAGTCATTAGCATCCTCTTCTCTAACAGTGAGGAGCTTGCCTCTACCTTTATCTGAAAAGGAGAGCCACAAGATTGCTGCCCACTGTTTCTGGGGGACCTGTTGAACTTTACAGGCCCTCTCCATAGCAGTTATCCATTTGTGGATATCATCCCCACTCTGGTAGGGAGGAACAACCTTGGACAGGTTCCTATGGTCAGGAGTATAATCTCTGTTTCTAGGGACACTGTTGCTGCCACCAGGGGCATCTAACCCCTCCTTCTTTGAAGCTCTTTGGAGCTCGAAGGCTTCCCTATCTAAGGCCAGTTGCTTGGCTCTGAGAGCAAGCTTAGCTTCCTCATACTGTAGCAACTTGTACCTTCTCTCAGAAGAGGTCTCCCTGGGAAAGTTGGAGTTCTTCTGTGGGACAGATTCTCTTCCAGAGTGGTATGAATGGTCAGATTCCCTTGAGAGGGACCTAGGCCTCTCTCCCACTCTGTCAGTTCTCTTAGGGAGAATTCCTCTGTTCCTTTCAGACTCTTCTGAGTCTGGCCCTTCAATCACAGACTCCAGGTCATCTTGATTTTCATCATCAGTCCCAGAGACTATGTTTGACCCACCCCCTGATCCAGACCCACTTGCTCCTAGAGCTTGTTTCAGGTCATCTGCTACTAGCAGATCTATCAGGTGCTGTAATGAGGGACTCCTGCCCACCCTCAGTCCTCTTTCAAAGCATAAGGCCTTCAGGTCAGTGTAGGCCAGGTCTTTGTACTGAGCTGGGATGGACCCACTGGCTCCATCCTGGTGAGGCATACTAGTGTTGTGCAGTGTTGTACTACCTACACTAGTTGTGGCCTACTAAACCTAGCTTGAGCTGTAGCAAGGGTGTGCTTATCCCTTTACACACAGCTCTAAGTTCAGTAGAACTTATTGATACTAGCTTGACTTTATATGTACCTTGAGTACCTTAAGTGGTTTTCAGTTAGTAATTCAAATTGAGATTTTCTGGTAAAACAATGGCAAGCTGTAATCCCACACGCTGCCCACCAATGTGAGAAGTTGGCCTGGCATATGCTGGTCACTAGTTCTAGTGGCCACCTTGCACCAGTCCAATTCGACTCTTGGTAGATAGGTTTAAAGACAACCTTTTTAAAAGAAAGCTATCCTAGTGGTAGCTGTGGAGAGCAGCCTTCAGGCTAAGTCTCTGAGGAATGTAAAGCAGCTTGTTTTACCTTATAATCTCTTGAATTACCAAATGAAAGGACACCACACAGGTATATATATGAAATATATATGTATTTATTACTAAATATACTCTACTAATCTCTTTATGAGATTAGTCCCAGGTAAACATTCAAAAGATCAACATTTCTCAATAAATTAAGCACATAAATCACTGTAGCCCTAGGGGCGTACCAGACCATATACTAAGTAAATGGTATAACAAATTCGACAAGCAAAATGAAGAGGCCTAGGGCCTTGGGAATCGCTGGGGCTTCACTGCTGTAGTGTGTTCAGGTAAGTAACCAGCCCACAGGAGGCGCGTGCAGTGTCTAAACACGCACGCGAGTTTCTCATAGACTTCAATGCAAAAATGTCGCGATTTGTATTTTAAAGTTTTAGGGCACTTCTGAGTGGACAACAAGCACACAACTTACAGGGTAAGTATTTTGATAGCCAATGCACACTTGGGCACCGTAATGCCAGAGTTACCTCACCCAGGGAGTCCGGGTGCACAGGTGTCCTTTGGTGTCGGGTCGCGATGCTGATTTCAATGGGAATCGAGGTGTTCTTGCTGCTTGTGTCGTCGAGAGAGGTGTCCGTTCGGTTCCAACGATGAATTGGAGTTGCAGGCGACCTAGAAATTGAGGGGACAGAGTTCAGAGTCACTTGCCAGTGACCGGTGGCCTTCAGGATAGATGACCACAACTGTCGCGTCGCTTTCGTCGCTGATGGTGTTTTGTCTCTTCGCCCACGTCGTCCAGGAGGGATCGATGACAATCAGCAGCTGGAGTTGGAGGGTCCCACAACGTCTGCAGCAGTTGGCGGTGTCGGCACTCGGATTGGAGCCAACAACCCTTGGCAACTGCAAGTCTCGGGTAGAGTGAAGATTGTGGATGGCTCAGACCAGCAAGGTCCGAGGGACTTACCCAGCGAGGGTAAGTGAGGGTATGCCCAGAGCAACCAGGCCAGCCCTTGGAATAGTTGAGGAGGTCTTCAGGAGGGCTACTAGCCAACGGGCAAGCAACCGCAAAGACGCCTTTGCAGGTAAGCTTCAGCAACAGCCCACGGTCACTTGGGACGGGGTAGGCCGCTGATCTTAGGTTCAGTACATGCTCAGGACTTGGACATTAAGTGGTCCAAAGCACAGGTTTGTAGTTCGTCGTTCAGGGCTTGCACTCGAAATCAGTGCACGGTTCCCTGGTATTGTCGTTCCTCGTCACTCGTGGGGTCCAGACGCCACAGCTTCGCTGGAGACTCAAAATGGCCGTAGAGAGGTCAGGAAATCGACTTCAGGGGACGCAGGGACTTCAGGCTCCGGCGGGAGCGGTAAAGTTTGCAACCATTGTTCAGTCCTTAAGGTACCTGCAAAGCAGGGGAGCCACTCCTTGGCTCCAAGGGAGATCCTTCGGTCTTCTAAAGGTAGTAGAACGTTGAAGGGACCGGATTCTTCTTCGTAGAGCGTCGTCCAGGTGTAATCTGAATTGCATTGGCAATGTTTGGTATCTTATACTGTAAAGATGGGAGGGACTAGCTCTATGGCCACTCCTCTAGGAGGGCCAGGGTAGGGGGTGCTTACACCCACTTCCCTTTGTCCAGTTTCGCGCCAGGACAGGGGCAGAGGCCCCTGAACCGGTTTGAGCTGGCCTATGCACAGAGGAGCCTACTGCTCCCCCAGTGCAGGACTTCAAAGGCACTCTAAGAGTGCACCCACCCAGCTCCAATACACTAAATCCTGTCTGGAAGGTTGTGACACCTCCCTGTGACAGGAAACCCTTTGTTGAGCTCCCTCCACTGCGAGTTTCGGTCAGCAGCAGGAGGGCAGCCCGGTGTCTGTGCTGGTGGCATCCATTTTGTGATGCCAGGGCTTTAGAAGATTTCTACCGTTTGGTACAGTGGGTACATGTCGTCCCCTCTAGTAGGGTGGGATCATACTCCCACACCAGTTACTGGTGTGGGGGTATGATTCCAAAACGTTTGACACCAAACACGACATGTTTTGATGCAGTCATTCCAAAGTTAGCATTAACCGGGAGGTTATAATGCACTTAAGAGTATATGGTTTAACCGCATCCACAAACAGCAGCAGAGAATAGACTCTGCCAGCTGCAGAGGGGTCCTGCTCAGGCAGAAGCACCCCCTCACATAGTAAACCACGCACCCTGCCCTTGGGATTGATAGGGCCTACCATAGGGGTGACTGATAGGTTCATATGTGTGTTTATGGTGAGATATAGAAACCTATACCTCAGTGAGGAGTGCTAACACTACCTCACACAGGCTGCAGTAGCAGGCCTGTGGTGTCAGATTGAGAATGCTTCCCAGGGGTGGCATAATACATGCTGCAGCCCCTGGTAGGCCTGTGAAGTACCAATGCCCTAGGTACCTAAGGTACCATATACTAGGGGCTCACAAGGTACCACAGTATCCAATCACTAGTGCATCTAGTATGCACATCAAGTTGTTTAGAGAGATCAGGTAGACTGGGGCCCTGATTAGCAGGGACCCAGCCAGACTATAGCCAGAAACCAGTGTATACATCAGAAAAAAAGTGGGGGCAACACAAGTGCAGATCCTACTCTCCTACACAACCCCCCCCCCCCCCAAACGCAGGGACATTAAACTAACCTTGACCAGTTGAGTCTTCATGTTCTAAGTGGAAATACCTCGAGAGTCCATCTGCATTGGCATGTTGGGTCCCAGGTCTATGTTCCACTGTATAGTCCATCCCCTGTAGGGAAATGGACCACCTGAGCAGTTTAGGATTTTCACCTTTCATCTGTTTGAGCCATAGGAGGGGCTTATGGTCAGTCTGAACAATGAAGTGAGTGCCAAACAAGTATGGCCTCAACTTCTTCAGGGCCCAAACCACAGCAAAGGCCTCCCTCTCAATAGCTGACCAACGTTTCTCTCTAGGGGTCAGCCTTCTGCTTCTGAAAGCTACTGGCTGGTCTTGACCTTCATCATTAAGTTGAGACAGTACAGCTCCCACACCCAGCTCTGAAGCATCTGTTTGGACAATGAACTTCTTTTTGTAATCTGGACTCTGTAAGATGGGGGCAGTGCACATTGCCTGCTTGAGGTCATCAAATGCCTTTTGACAGCTAGCTGTCCACTGAACCTTTTTTGGCATTTTCTTGGAGGTTAGGTCATTTAAGGGGGTCACTATAGATCCATATCCCTTAACAAACCTCCTATAGTACCCAGTCAGGCCCAAGAAGGCTCTCACCTGTGTCTGGGTGGTTGGAGCTACCCAATCCTTTATGGTCTGGATCTTGCTCTGCAATGGTTGAACCTGGCCTCCACCTACAAGGTGGCCCAGGTACACAACCTGACTCTGCCCGATCTGGCACTTAGTGGCCTTGATAGTGAGGCCTGCTTTCTGCAGGGCCTCCAGTACATTCTTGAGGTGGACCAAAAGACAGCAATATCATCTAGATATGCTGAGCAGTGTTTCCATACCAGTCAGAACTTTATTCACCTACCTCTGGAATGTGGCAGGTGCATTCTTCAAACCAAAGGGCATTACCACAAAGTGATAGTGCCCACCAGGGGTCGAAAATGCAGTTTTGGCCTTGGCTTCATCAGCTAACCTGATTTGCCAATAGCCTGCTGTAAGGTCAAATGTACTTAGATATTTGGCTGAGGCCAAAGTATCTATTAGTTCATCTGCCCTTGGTATTGGGTAGGCATCAGTCCTTGTGACTGCATTGAGGCCTCTGTAGTCAACACAAAACCTCATCTCTTTCTTACCGCCCTGGGTGTGAGGTTTTGGGACGAGGACTACTGGGCTCGCCCAAGGGCTATCTGAGGGCTCAATAACACCTAGCTCCAACATTTTCTGGACTTCAGTCCTGATACAGTCCCTGACATGGTCAGGTTGCCTGTAGATTTTACTCTTTACAGGCAGACTGTCTCCAGTGTCCACCTCATGGGTGCACCAGGAAGTCTGACTTGGGGTCAGACTGAACATATGTCTAAACTGCTGTAGCACTTGTCTACATTCAGTTTGTTGATGTTCAGTGAGGCTGCCTGCCAAAGCCACGCCATCCACTGATCCATCATCAGGGTTCTGAGAGAGGAGGTCAGGGAGAGGGTCACTCTCCTCCTCCTGGTCCTCATCAGTTGCCATGAGCAAGCTCATGTCAGCCCTGTCCACATATGCTTTAAGTCTGTTGACATGGAGCACTCTAAGAGGGCTCCTGGGAGTACCAAGGTCTACCAGGTAGGTGACCTCTCCCTTCTTTTCAACAATTGTATGGGGGCCACTCCATTTGTCCTGGAGAGCTGCTGGGGCCACTGGCTCCAACACCCACACTTTCTGGCCTGGCTGGTAAACAGTCAGTACAGCCTTTTGGTCATGCCAAGCTTTTTGTAGTTCTTGGCTTGCCTCAAGGTTTTTTGTGGCCTTCTTCATGTACTCAGCCATCCTGGAGCGGAGACCAAGTACATAGTCCACTACATCCTGTTTGGGAGGTTTGAGAGGTAACTCCCATCCCTCCTTCACTAGACATAATGGTCCTCTCACAGGGTGCCCAAACAGAAGTTCAAAGGGGCTGTAGCCAACCCCCTTCTGAGGAACCTCCCTGTATGCAAACAGAAGGCAAGGAAGTAAAAGGTCCCATTTTCGCCTAAGCTTTTCTGGGAGGCCCTTAATCATTCCTTTCAGGGTTTTGTTGAACCTCTCAACTAACCCATTGCATTGTGGGTGATAGGGGTGGTGAATTTGTAGTTTACACCACACTCCTTCCACATTGCAGTCAAATATCCTGACATAAAGTTGGACCCTCTGTCAGAGATAACCTCCTTAGGAAAGCCCACTCTGGAGAATACTCCAATGAGGGCTCTGGCTACCACAGGGGCTGTAGTAGTCCTGAGGGGAATAGCTTCTGGATACCTGGTGGCATGGTCCACTATCACCAGTATGAATCTGTGCCCAGATGCTGTTGGAGGGTCAAGGGGACCGACTATATCAATCCCTACCCTTTCAAAGGGGACCCCCACCACAGGTAGTGGTATCAGGGGGGCCTTTGTAGTGCCACCTGTCTTGCCACTGGCTTGACAAGTGACACAGGAGCGACAAAACTCCTGTGTATCTTCAGACATGTGTGGCCAATGAAAATGTGGAACAAGCCTGTCCCAGGTCTTGTTTTGGCCCAAGTGACCTGCCAATGGGATATCATGTGCTAGGGTCAAGAGGAACCCCCTAAACTTCTGAGGAATCACCAGCCTCCTGGTGGCGCCAGGAGTTGGTTCCCTAGCCTCAGAATAAAGGAGCCCCTCATCCCAATAAATCTTATGGGACCCACTAGCACTCCCAGCAGCCTCAGCAGCAGCTTGCTGTCTGAGGGGTTCAAGAGTGGGGCAGCACTGTTGCTCTTTGCTCAGATCTTCCCTGGAAGGGCCCCCTGCCCCCAAGAACTCAACCTGTCCAGGCTCAAGTCCCTCTGGGGCAGTTCCTTCTTCAGGCTCTGCTTCTCCTCCCTCTGGAGGGGAATCTGTGATCTGAGACAGAGGGGAAGGCCCAGCCTTAACCCTACTGCTCTTCCTCTTGGGTAGCACCTGGTCCATAGTTTCAGGATCCAGAGCTGGTTCAGCTTTATGCATTTTGGCTTGTGACCTGGTCACAGCAAATACCTCTGCAGGTGTGCCCAACATCTCAGCATGAGTCCATAATTCTACTTCAGACCAGGCTGAAGTCTCCAGATCATTGCCCAACAGACATTCGACAGGGAGGTCTGCACTGACTACAACCTTTTTAAGGCCAGTTACCCCTCCCCAGGAGAAATTAACAACTGCCAGGCTATGGTTGGTCCTGGTGTTGCTAGCATTGGTTACCCGGTACATTTCCCCCAGGATGATCTGTGTAGGATCCACTAGGTCCTCTGCCACCATGGTGACACTAGCACCTGTGTCCCTAAATGCCAAAGCCTGTTTGCCATTTATAATAGGCTGCTGTTTGTATTTGCCCAGGTTACTGGGGCTCACTAGGAATGACATATCAAGGTCTCCCTCACAAACAAGCAATGCCTGTGTTGGTACTCTGACTAGGCCAGAGTCCACATCAGAACCCAGGGTCAACCCTACTACACCCTTATTCTGTGCATTACCTCCACCACTGGCTGTACTAGGGGGAACAGGTGCCTTAGGGGCTGAAGTGGTGGGGGATTGGTCTTTGGACTTGGTACAATCAGAAGTCCAGTGCCCCTTCTGTTTACAGTAGTTGCACCAGGGCTTCTTTTGGCCTTTTTTCTTGTTAGATTGTGACTCCCCACCAGATGCAGATTTTTGGGGCCCTTGTGAAGACTTCTGGTCTTTAGACTTATCCCCACCTTTCTCTGAGCCTTTAGGATCTTGCTTCTTAGTGTCACCGCCCTGGTTCTGGTTTTTCTGCTTCACCCTGGTTCTGACCCATTTGTCTGCCTTCTTTCCCAATTCTTGGGGAGAGGTCGGATCAGAGTCCACCAGGTACTGATGCAACAACTGGTTCTGGCAATTATTAAGGATCTGTTCTCTCATTATAAGATTATACAATCCCTTAAAGTCAGTTACTCTACTACCAACCAGCCAACCTTCTAGAGCCTTGGTTGCACAATCAACAAAGTCAGTCCAATCCTGAGTCTGTGTTTTCTGGGTATCCCTGAACTTCAACCTGTACTGTTCAGTGGTTAAGCCAAACCCATCTATCAAAACACTCTTCAGGGCTTCATAGTCATTAGCATCCTCTTCTCTAACAGTGAGGAGCTTGTCTCTACCTTTATCTGAAAAGGAGAGCCACAAGATTGCTGCCCACTGTTTCTGGGGGACCTGTTGAACTTTACAGGCCCTCTCCATAGCAGTTATCCATTTGTGGATATCATCCCCACTCTGGTAGGGAGGAACAACCTTGGACAGGTTCCTATGGTCAGGAGTATAATCTCTGTTTCTAGGGACACTGTTACTGCCACCAGGGGCATCTAACCCCTCCTTCTTTGAAGCTCTTTGGAGCTCGAAGGCTTCCCTATCTAAGGCCAGTTGCTTGGCTCTGAGAGCAAGCTTAGCTTCCTCATACTGTAGCAACTTGTACCTTCTCTCAGAAGAGGTCTCCCTGGGAAAGTTGGAGTTCTTCTGTGGGACAGATTCTCTTCCAGAGTGGTATGAATGGTCAGATTCCCTTGAGAGGGACCTAGGCCTCTCTCCCACTCTGTCAGTTCTCTTAGGGAGAATTCCTCTGTTCCTTTCAGACTCTTCTGAGTCTGGCCCTTCAATCACAGACTCCAGGTCATCTTGATTTTCATCATCAGTCCCAGAGACTATGTTTGACCCACCCCCTGATCCAGACCCACTTGCTCCTAGAGCTTGTTTCAGGTCATCTGCTACTAGCAGATCTATCAGGTACTGTAATGAGGGACTCCTGCCCACCCTCAGTCCTCTTTCAAAGCATAAGGCCTTCAGGTCAGTGTAGGCCAGGTCTTTGTACTGAGCTGGGATGGACCCACTGGCTCCATCCTGGTGAGGCATACTAGTGTTGTGCAGTGTTGTACTACCTACACTAGTTGTGGCCTACTAAACCTAGCTTGAGCTGTAGCAAGGGTGTGCTTATCCCTTTACACACAGCTCTAAGTTCAGTAGAACTTATTGATACTAGCTTGACTTTATATGTACCTTGAGTACCTTAAGTGGTTTTCAGTTAGTAATTCAAATTGAGATTTTCTGGTAAAACAATGGCAAGCTGTAATCCCACACGCTGCCCACCAATGTGAGAAGTTGGCCTGGCATATGCTGGTCACTAGTTCTAGTGGCCACCTTGCACCAGTCCAATTCGACTCTTGGTAGATAGGTTTAAAGAAAACCTTTTTAAAAGAAAGCTATCCTAGTGGTAGCTGTGGAGAGCAGCCTTCAGGCTAAGTCTCTGAGGAATGTAAAGCAGCTTGTTTTACCTTATAATCTCTTGAATTACCAAATGAAAGGACACCACACAGGTATATATATGAAATATATATGTATTTATTACTAAATATACTCTACTAATCTCTTTATGAGATTAGTCCCAGGTAAACATTCAAAAGATCAACATTTCTCAATAAATTAAGCACATAAATCACTGTAGCCCTAGGGGCGTACCAGACCATATACTAAGTAAATGGTATAACAAATTCGACAAGCAAAATGAAGAGGCCTAGGGCCTTGGGAATCGCTGGGGCTTCACTGCTGTAGTGTGTTCAGGTAAGTAACCAGCCCACAGGAGGCGCGTGCAGTGTCTAAACACGCACGCGAGTTTCTCATAGACTTCAATGCAAAAATGTCGCGATTTGTATTTTAAAGTTTTAGGGCACTTCTGAGTGGACAACAAGCACACAACTTACAGGGTAAGTATTTTGATAGCCAATGCACACTTGGGCACCGTAATGCCAGAGTTACCTCACCCAGGGAGTCCGGGTGCACAGGTGTCCTTTGGTGTCGGGTCGCGATGCTGATTTCAATGGGAATCGAGGTGTTCTTGCTGCTTGTGTCGTCGAGAGAGGTGTCCGTTCGGTTCCAACGATGAATTGGAGTTGCAGGCGACCTAGAAATTGAGGGGACAGAGTTCAGAGTCACTTGCCAGTGACCGGTGGCCTTCAGGATAGATGACCACAACTGTCGCGTCGCTTTCGTCGCTGATGGTGTTTTGTCTCTTCGCCCACGTCGTCCAGGAGGGGTCGATGATGATCAGCAGCTGGAGTTGGAGGGTCCCATGACGTCTGCAGCTGTTGGCGGTGTCGGCACTCGGATTGGAGCCAACAACCCTTGGCAACTGCAAGTCTCGGGTAGAGTGAAGATTGTGGATGGCTCAGACCAGCAAGGTCCGAGGGACTTACCCAGCAAGGGTAAGTGAGGGTAGGCCCAGAGCAACCAGGCCAGCCCCTGGAATAGTTGAGGAGGTCTTCAGGAGGGCTACTAGCCAATGGGCAAGCAACCGCGAAGACGCCTTTGCAGGTAAGCTTCAGCAACAGCCCACGGTCACTCGGGACGGGGTAGGCTGCTGATCTTAGGTTCAGTACCTGCTCAGGACTTGGACATTAAGTGGTCCAAAGCACAGGTTTGTAGTTCGTCGTTCAGGGCTTGCACTCGAAATCAGTGCACGGTTCCCTGGTATTGTCGTTCCTCGTCACTCGTGGGGTCCAGACGCCACAGCTTCGCTGGGGACTCAAAATGGCCGTAGAGAGGTCAGGAAATTGACTTCAGGGGACGCAGGGACTTCGGGCTCCGGCGGGAGCGGTAAAGTTTGCAACCGTTGTTCAGTCCTTAAGGTACCTGCAAAGCAGGGGAGCCACTCCTTGGCTCCAAGGGAGATCCTTCGGTCTTCTAAAGGTAGTAGAACATTGAAGGGACCGGATTCTTCTTCGTAGAGCGTCGTCCAGGTGTAATCTGAATTGCATTGGCAATGTTTGGTATCTTATACTGTAAAGATGGGAGGGACAAGCTCTATGGCCACTCCTCTAGGAGGGCCAGGGTAGGGGGTAGTTACACCCACTTCCCTTTGTCCAATTTCGCGCCAGGACAGGGGCAGAGGCCCCTGAACCGGTTTGAGCTGGCCTATGCACAGAGGAGCCTACTGCTCCCCCAGTGCAGGACTTCAAAGGCACTCTAAGAGTGCACCCACCCAGCTCCAATACACTAAATCCTGTCTGGAAGGTTGTGACACCTCCCTGTGACAGGAAACCCTTTGTTGAGCTCCCTCCACTGCGAGTTTCGGTCAGCAGCAGGAGGGCAGCCCGGTGTCTGTGCTGGTGGCATCCATTTTGTGATGCCAGGGCTTTAGAAGATTTCTACCGTTTGGTACAGTGGGTACATGTCGTCCCCTCTAGTAGGGTGGGATCATACTCCCACACCAGTTACTGGTGTGGGGGTATGATTCCAAAACGTTTGACACCAAACACGACATGTTTTGATGCAGTCATTCCAAAGTTAGCATTAACCGGGAGGTTATAATGCACTTAAGAGTATATGGTTTAACCGCATCCACAAACAGCAGCAGAGAATAGACTCTGCCAGCTGCAGAGGGGTCCTGCTCAGGCAGAAGCACCCCCTCACATAGTAAACCACGCACCCTGCCCTTGGGATTGATAGGGCCTACCATAGGGGTGACTGATAGGTTCATATGTGTGTGTATGGTGAGATATAGAAACCTATACCTCAGTGAGGAGTGCTAACACTACCTCACACAGGCTGCAGTAGCAGGCCTGTGGTGTCAGATTGAGAATGCTTCCCAGGGGTGGCATAATACATGCTGCAGCCCCTGGTAGGCCTGTGAAGTACCAATGCCCTAGGTACCTAAGGTACCATATACTAGGGGCTCACAAGGTACCACAGTATCCAATCACTAGTGCATCTAGTATGCACATCAAGTTGTTTAGAGAGATCAGGTAGACTGGAGCCCTGATTAGCAGGGACCCAGCCAGACTATAGCCAGAAACCAGTGTATACATCAGAAAAAAAGTGGGGGCAACACAAGTGCAGATCCTACTCTCCTACAAACAGAAAATTCCACACAGTCTATTGGGCTGCTTTCCGGACAGGATGAGTGTATAATTGCTGCTGGAATCACCAATTCTAATTGGCACAACTCAGTGGTGCACTGTGGATCCTGTCCAACCTGGACTCACTGCGTGGAAGTCTATAACCAATGTCTATATACACAGTTTACTATGATGGTGCATGTGGAGCGATAGTGAAGTCTGTAGATTTTATGTTTTCAAAAGACGTCCTGGCACCATGAACATCAAGCTTCCTCCGATGGATAACATCCTGGTTATTGTTGATGACGCTTCCTCAGATGACACAGTGTTTCCAGCTGCATGATGGTGGAGCAATTTCCAACATCCTTTTCTCACCAAGATTCGCCTCTCATACCAAGACTTCCCTCTCAAGGGAGTCCCCTGAGGTCCTCTTCACTGGGCTTCCACGGGACTGTGTGGACTTTGTTGTGTTGCTCCAATGCCATAGTATAGGCCCCTGGTGGAATCATTACGAGTCCCACCTTCAATTCACTTGCTTTGCCTTGGGGGTAGATGTTTCCAGATCGGGTTACTCCTGCCATCCGGACTTGGGTGCACCGGCACTGACAGGACAGTCTTTGGCAAGCCAGGCTCCAACAGAGATCTTCATGCATCCTGATACCTGCTGGTGAGCTGCTGCAGACGCATCTCTCGTGTCGGGATCCCTCTCTCACCAGTAATCCCTGAGGCTTTTGCCCCTGGATCGCCATGGTCTGGTGTGGATTGGTCGGATCCTCTTCTAGACCACACAACTGAGGTCACTCAGGACGTCCGAGCAGGACGTGCGACCTCAAAAATGGATGGTTCGAATGGTCCAGCTTGCTCTTTTCTGCAGGCGCCAGGTTTGCTTGGTGTAACCAAAGACTTCTGGACAGCCAGCTTCTCATGGTGCCGCAGATGCTTCACTGACCTCTAGGTCTTACATAGGTGCAGTTCTTCACTCAAGATGTCCATCCGCTCCGGAGTTGTTCTTGGAGATGCACTTGATCTTAACAACACTCACAGTATGTGGTGTGCCAGTTGTCTATCTCACACTCCTCTCTTCTTCTTTCTTTGGACTCATTACGCTGTGACCTCGTGCCACACTTCTTCCTTTTCCTCTTCTTTCATTTCAGGATGTGGTCTGGTCCCATCTTGTCTTACTCTCATTCTTTTTCTGACCAGGCATCTCCTCGTGACATACACTTCACACGGGTCTCCCCGGCCATGTCCTACCCCTAGGACAATGCTTTCTCCTCGTCCAGCGACCAGACCTCTAGTTGTTATCTTCTTCATTTCACGACATCGGCTAGGTCTTCTTCCTTTGACTTCACGCACGGCAGCACCCATGCTAACTCCCTTGATTTGCTTGTATAGTTCCCCATCGAATTCAAAAACGTTTCCATTCAGGACAATGTCCGTACACTGAATGATAAAATCTCGGTTCTGTTCCAGTCCCGCTGACATGAGGTAATCTTGAGCCACCTGAAGTACCTGTTGTGTGTTGTGTTCTATGCTCTGTTATGTGGGCGAAACGGGTAGAGAAGTTAGAACACGTATCGGAGAACACAAGTCCAACATCTGCCCCTCTGGTCCAACATTGGCTAGACATGGAACATACCAAAAAAGAGCTCAGATGGACCATTTTAGAAAGGATCATTGTCACGAGAGGACATGACGACCACACATTTCGTAAGAGGAGAGAGGTATTTTGAATATTTTTCCTTAGCTCTGAACGGCAGGGACTCAATGAAATTACACCTTGGGAACAAGCTATGTAAATGTTCTTCTCCTTGCTTAGATCTTTATATTGTACACTATTTCTGAGCATAGCATGTTTGCCCCCCCCCCCCGATTAGTAGACTCCCTTGATTTTGTCTGAGCTTGCTCCTTTTGGAGCACTTATATCTTTATGCACTATGCGCCATTTCTCCATCTGACACCACTTTCTGCACATGAAGGCTCTGTTTTTTACGACCCTGTAGTTTTCTTGGGTCCGTTCATAGTCCGTACATATTGGGCGCCTCTCTTGATGTGCAGTCGGACATTGGCACCTGTTGTTCCTTCTATTCAGTGACTCTGTGCAGTTACATGAGCCCTATTTCCAACAGGCAGAGGTCTGTTCATTCACTGCTCGTCTGACCCACTTTGGCACTAGACTGTGTTTGGTTTTAGTTTTTTTTTGATTTACATCATATTGGTGTTTGCATCATTAGACTTATTTTTGTTAGCTCTGGTTATGTTTAGTTGTTTTTCTATTTCCCCTTTTCATTTTCTAGAAGTTCGGCGTATCGTGTGACGCGTTCTTCTATATTAAGACATGTACGGCTTAAAACTTTTATTATGGCCGCCGGATTTTTCCTCTTTTCCTTTCGTTTTCGGTTGCATTGCGACGTCCTAGCTTGTTGCACTGAGCGGGTCACCTGATCCGGGCCAGCATTTAACGCCCGTGTTTCTGACCCTTCTCACGTGACTTTTTTTGAATTTGCCATTTCCGCTGATCACGCCATCGAGACGCTGAGTCCAGAGACGCTACATTCTGCAAAGTCTTCAGTTCTTTTCCGTCTGACGACTCTTTTTCTAGATTCCAAGGTCCCGCTATACTCTGGGGAAATGGGCCCCCGGTCCAGACTTGTCCTGTAGGGCACGAAGCCGCATCATACTAGGTTCGCCCACCGGCACCTCGGGGCATTTATTTTGGCATGTTGGCTCGATTTTGTGATAGTCTCTTGTTTTAATACATAGAGGTCCACATTGTGAGTCTCTGCCACATTAGTTTCAATATTATTATTTGCATGAATCCCACTTCTGATTTATGCGATCTTCTTGTTTTGATCTATTTGGATATCTCTAGCCAACGGTAACTGAATTTTTGAGATACTTGATTTACCTTTTCCTTTTTGTTCCTTAAGGCCCTGATTCCAATTTCGATTATATGACCCTTACCTTTACCAGACGCCGGGTCTCTATGGAACTGATAACTTTCTGGTCTTTGATTTTTTTCACTCACCTGCCGTGTAGAGACGCTCACAGTATATGAGGTACCTATTCATAACATCTTTGTCGGCCCCATGTAATGTTTTGGGACCAAGACTATCCTATACTTAGGTGCGAGCGAGTGCACCTTTTATTGATTATGGAGCTTGTTGCTTCTGTTTCACATCAGCCTTGATCCCACTTGAACTAGTCAGCTCCTCCTTATTACCGGATTTCATCCTGACGTTCGGCTCTGTTCTGAGAGTCATGCCTTGTAAGTCTTTGGATCCAAGAGAGTCTTTTCATTGGCACGCTATTTTATTTTTATTTTTTTGTGCACCACTCTTAGGTTGTTGGGCAGAAGACTAACACATCTGGTTCTATTCTGTTCACATCTTCTTGGGCTTACTCATAGTATTTTTTTGTGGTAGTGACATCTATTACAGCCTCTGTGCAGTCACTCGTTTATTCTTCTTTTTTCACTATCCACTTTTCTGGCTTTGGTACTGGATTTATTTATCCACTTCTTGATTGTGCTCATTTGCCCTTACGTGGAGAAATATATGTCATTATACATTTTTCTGCTTTATAGAATGGATTTGTGGTGTACATATATCCTGCTCTCCCCCTGAACTTTACGGCATGTTCTATGGATTGCATCTAATGTGTGCCCTGAAGAAGGTGACGGCTAGACCTTAGCCCACATCGAAATGCGCGTCTGTGCTGCAGCGTGGAACATCAAATTCCCCCTTCGTCACAGACCAAATACCTCAACATCAGATTCACTCATATACATTCATTGGTGGGGCCCATAACACCAATACTTACACTCCGTTGATCTGCTTTCCTAGGGAAATAAGCTTCCAAACGCTGACATGAAAGGAATACCTTTACCTTACCCTAAATACATTGACTTCAACTCTAAGATATTCCTCTCATAAGGAGATGGATCATTTAGTTGTTATCTATGATTTTAGTGACTAAACTTATCTATCTACACATTACTTCTTTATCCTAATGCTGTTCTTCAAATAATCGACACAACACATTTGTCAATTAATCAAGTATTCTTTATCTAAGAAATATTGCAAGAAACGTTAGAAATCATCATCAGCATTTCAGAGCATTATATTTACCTATTCTGGCTAAAAGTCGTCCTCGAAGTCAGTCAGTCAAAGAAGAATCTTATTCAGCAAAGTTAGGCCGCAATTCAGTCTCTCAAAGATTCAGGATAACAGCTGTCTTGCATTGTCACCGTCCTCTCCGTCAGCATAACGTCAGGAAATCGAGCGAGCGATGCGATAGCACAAGCCATTTGTCCAATTCCCTACCTACTTTTATAATGAAAATAATGTCAAAAAGTATCAAGATCGGGATTCAGAAAGTTCTGACTTGGGGTTAGGAGATGCAGTTCTCAGGGTGTCAAACGATGAACTCATCGTACTTGCTGGTTCCGGTTTTTTAAATCAAGCATTGTCTTTGGTATTGGCTAAGTTCCTGGAGCGTCCTTGAAGGGTACATGTTCTCCCGGGGTCAGGTCCAGGCCACTGCTGCTGGCAGTGACGCCTGCGCACCTCACCCAGAACCTCGTGTTGTCAGGGCAGTCACGTTTAACGTCTCGTTCAACCATCTTGTTTAGGCCGAAATGGTCAACTTAAGCAAAAGAAACACAAAAACGTAATTAAAACATAGAAATGGCTAATAAAATGTTATCCCCTTGCTAATAGTCATATGTGTGTGTATTTATCTAGCAGAAGCAACACTCAGAGCAGTTTATACTCACTGAATAAAGTACAAATCACAAATACATCACCAAAGCAACATATAACACGCAATCTTCTAATTTTCTACTATTAATATGCGTACTCAAATTAGTTTACAATTAATATAGCCATGCAAGGTGCAATTCCCACGTGTAATTCTTTTGTTAATATAATTGGTGAGTTATCACTTCAAATGGATTAATAGTATTATTACAATTAATAGATTATTCGAATTAATATAAACATGCAGAATGGGGGGGGGGGGGGGGGGTATACAAAATTTTGTACTACCCGCTCCAGCAATCCCCCCTTTGGTGATTATATCACCACACTAATCAAAAATTTTGTATCCCTTTTATGGAAATTTAAATTGATTTCTTGTTTCGTTCATATTTCAGTTTCCCCGGTTTCTTCTCTTTTTGCTGTTTTATACATGCTATCCTTTAACTCTTCTAGTTCAATTTCTTCATATTCTCTTTCTTGTTTCTTATCCCTTCTCCTTAAGTTTTCTCTTTTTATTCTTTTCTGATTTTTATTCTTTCTACAAGAAATACAACACAGTCTAATTATTAATAATAAGGAAATCACACGTTAATGGAAATAATATCTTACCTATAAATGTACTACCTAATTTTACTACAAAATCTTTAATAGCTGATATTTTCTTACCAATCTTCTCCCAGACACCTTCAACCTCCAGTGGTACAATTTCGTCATGCAATTCTGTAATATTCTTAATATAAATTTTCAAATCTCTACTTTTGTCAGGAATGTAAGTACAACAATGTTGAACTTTCAGCATTCCACAGAATCCACCCTCTTTTGCCAATAATATATCAAGGGCAAGTCTATTTTGCATTACCATAGCACGTATGGCAACCATTTCAGTATTCACCAATAAAAATCCTCCAGCGGTGCTTGTTGATAAGCGATCCACTACTGTTGAAAGTTTTCTAATTTTATTTGCATTCAGAGATATTCCCACTGCGGGTATCAGTGCTCCAAAAATGTTACCCACAATTTCAGTCCAAGATTCTCTCTTGCTACGTGCTAAATAACTACCTAGACTATGTACACCATCTTCTCCTCTATCCATGTGGAAAATCTTTGGAAAAACCAGGCCAACATAACATGTGCCATACCAATGGTCTGGCAAACGATAATATGCCCTGTTCCCGCAAATGAAATACAGTCCTGGAAAGACTGGATCTCTTCCACCTTTAAATCCCCATCCTCCCATTATTCGGTATGTATCATGGCACTCACTATTCCCTAGAAAATAATTGTCATACGCCGTCTGATTCCTTCTTATACACAATTTCCCTTTCTGAGGCCAATCTAAAGCCATAGTTGGACTCGTTTCCCCTCTTAAGTGTTTCTCCGTTTCTACATCCCAAACTGTTTTCTCCACTTTCCCTTCTGAAGCCTTTCTTTGCATTTTCAATCTCCTTTCTTCAACCATATCCAAAAATGTCTTCTCTTCTTTCTTTAAACTGCAAGTCAAGTTATTTCTAAATATATATTCTAAGGTTAGTTCTTTAGTCTCTAAAAAAAATTCACCTAATACCTTTGCAGGTTTTACCTTGTTTAGTTTGTTAATTGCTGGTACTTGTGAAAATATAGTATCTACATCTGAAAAATAATACTCTAATTTACCTGTTTGATAAAATAAACTAGCTATTACACTATATGTTATTCCATATGTTACAGGAAGGTGATGAGAAGTCACTCCTTCAGATACAGATGCAGGTAATTGCATACAAACGTAGCAATCCCTTACGTCCATAGTTTTTACATATTCATACAACAACTTTGAAAACACATTGTTAGAAAAATCTGTTATTGACCTGTCTTTATGTTAATAGTTTTTATCTATTCTAGTTGGAACTACCTTTTGAATTTTCCCTATATTAGTTATGTTATCACTATGTCCTTCTAATGTATCTACAGTAACTTTAAATGAAATTAGTAGAGCAAGAATATTCCAAAGAAGCATTAATAATCCTGTACAACAACAACAAATTTTGCACCATCTTCTAAGGAAGGTACATTTACTTTTACTACTTTCTATGTTTGCCATCTTTTCTAAAATGAGCCGTGTCTTTTGACCTACGTGGTTCTACCAGTTTTTGTCTTTTTCAGTATTTTTATTATTTTTCCATCAATAACTTCCTTGTCTCATTCAGTTTGGCATCTCATCATCTTTCACTTTCCTTTCGTTTTCAGCATACAGGTTGTCCTGAACATCCGCTTCTTCTCCAATATCGGACAAGATAACTCTCAGGATTTCCGATTCTTCGTCTTCCTCAACCACTTCCGATACAACCACCTCTGGATTTCCTTGGCTATCTGCCTCTTCTTTCACTTCAGGCAGGGCCACATATGTCCATTCCGGTGATTTATACTTCTGGTTAGGTTTTCTTGTTCGTTTGTTTTCTTTGACTACTGTTTGTTCTTCTTCTTTTGATTTTTCCTGACTCGTTACTTCATTCACCTGTTCAGCTCTTGGCGAATTTACACGTGTCAGTCGATATCTCAGTCTCTTTATTTTGTTTGGCCGCACCTCGTCTTTTGCCGCTCTTTTCAATTTACTCCCTTTATCATTCTTTTCAGTTCTCCAAGCTCTCTTTCTCAGAACTCAGCCTTCTGGTATTTCATCTTCGCTTTCCTCAGACTCTGTTTCAACTTGCTTTTTACCTTCAACAAGTTATTTTTCCACCTCTTCTTTTGTTCTCCCTACTTCTGTCCCTCCTCGAATCTCCGTCACGCAATCTTCCTGCTGACTACTTGTCCCTGCTTCTAACTGGATGTTGGAGTTCCCTACGCCTCCTCAGGGGTCTTCCGCAATAATCTTTCCCTCTCTCTCTGTATCTGGCACCTGTCCATCTAAAGGTGTTGTTTCAGGTGGAATTTCTCTCAATCTTTCATCTGGCACTTCCTTTTCACTGATTTCTTTTATTGTCTCTCCACTGTCCTTTTCTTTGTTCTTCTTTTGTTCTTTCTTGGAAGAATGTGCTCTTTGTTCTGTCTCTGATTCTGAACTGGTATCAGAAATCTGTAATCTTTTCCTCAGGGAATTACTTCTGGGGACCAAAGTTAACCTTGGCTCTGTCTCCCCCCTTTCAGGGTTTTCTCTTTCTTTGTCTTTTGGCTCTCCGTCGTCTGACTCAGTACTGGATTCTGATTCATCAAAGTACTCCTTTTCTCTACAGTCAACTGGATTTGGAGTTCTCAAAGTATGACTTGCATGGATCCAGTTCTTCAATCCAGCACACTTCACAGCTGTTGTTGTAGTCAAAATGACTTGCCTTGGTTTTCCCCACCTGGGAACCAAACAGTTTCTTCTTCTGTGTACTTTTATCCTTACCCAGTCCCCTGGACTTAGATCATGAGCTGGCTTCTTTTCAAGAGTGGTGGCATCCGCTCCAACCTGATGAAACACAGAATGAACTGTGTCAGCCAGGCTTTTACAGTATTCCAATACCATGTCATCAGTTATTGTCATCAGCTTGTTGACTGGTATAAATACATGTCTCATGGCGCGTCCCATGAGGATCTCATGTGGACTCAAACCAGTAGTTCTGTCTGGTATTGATCTAATAGCCATGAGTACTAGAGGCAAGACATCGGGCCATTTCATACCTGTGGCTAAACACATTTTCCCTATTCTGTTTTTGATAGTACCATTCCTTTGTTCGACTACACCAGAAGCCTCTGGTCGATAGGCACAATGCAGTTTTTATCGTACATTCAATGCTTCACAAATCAGTTTTATAATTTCATTATGAAAATGTCCTCCTCTGTCTGATTCAATTGTGACTGGGAACCCAAACTTAGGTATAAATTCCCTCAACAATAATTTTGCCACTGTTATTCCATAATTTCTTCTTGTTGGGAAAGCCTCTACCCACCTGGAGAATAGGCATACCATCACCAAAACATACCTCAACCTGTTACAAGGAGGCATTTCAATGAAATCTACTTGCATTCTGGTGAAAGGCCCTCCCTCTCGACCTATTGTTCCTAGACTCACCACTGTCTTTCTCCCTGGATTGTATTGGTGACAAATTTAACATCTTTGACAAATACTTTCCGCCACAAGCCTGAACTTGGCATTATACCAAGTTTGTTTAAAAGACCTAATAATGGCGTCTCTCTCTATATGTCCCTGTCCATGATACATCCGTGCCATGGCAGAGATCATGCTATCAGGCATAACTGGTCTTCCATCTCGATAGAGCCACACATGATCTTTTTCTCATGGTGCATGTCCTGCTTTTACCCACTGTTTTACTTCTTCCTCTTCTGCTTCTTCCTGCAATTGTCTTACCTCATCCCATGTTCCCACAGTGTTAGTAAACATTGGGAAACAAGAAATCAACTCTTTTTCCTTTGCCCGATTGATTAAATTCTGATTTCATGCACAATATTGCGCCATGTCATTGGCAAATTTATTTCCAGTGGCAATGTAATCACCACTGCGACTATGAGCAGCACATTTTACCACAGCCAATTGCCTAGGCAGATGTATTGCCTCAAGCAACTTTCCAACCACTTCAGCATTCTTAATGGGAGTTCCACTTGAGGTTAGGAAACCTATTTGCAGCCAAATTTGGCCAAAATCATGGACCACCCTGTAGCCATACTGGCTATCAGTTATCACAGTCACTCTCACACTTTTCCCAATCTTATATGCTCTGGTCAGGGCAACAAGTTCAGCTACTTGGGCCGACCTTACTCCTTTCAAATAGCATGCTTCCATCACTGCTGCGACTGTACATTGTACATACTGCATATGCTGCACTCAGCACTCCATCATCTGTTCTCAAACAAGATCCATCACCAAACATGACATAATCACTTTCTGGCAAAGGTTCATCTTTTATGTCAGGTCTTGGTTTTGTACAAAAATCAAGTACATCCAAACAATCATGATCTGCTTCATCTCTTACCTCCACATGTTCCACATCAGGCAGCAATGTTGAAGGATTTACAATTCACGCATCTCACAAGACTCACATTTGTTGCACCCAAAATGACCTTTTCATACTTAGTCAGTCGGCTGTGCATCATATACTGAGTACGACTCCTTGTTAAAAGAATCGCCACATCATGCGGCACAAACACTTTCACAGTTCCTTCACTCTGTTCCAAACGTCGACATGTAGCAGCTACTGCTTTCAGACACCCAGGAAGGGCTACAGCTACTGGGTCCAACATGGATGAAAAATATGCAATTGGTTTCCTCAGTTTTCCATGCTTCTGTACTAGAACAGAGAGTGCACATCCATTTCTCTCACTGCAATACAACTCGAACTCCTTATCATAGTCAGGCATACCTAATGCAGGCGCTTCACACAATCCTTCTCTCAACTTCTTGAATGCTGCCAACTCCTCTTTTGTTCAAATCAATTGGATCTCTCACATCACTTCTTGTCAATAGTACCAAAGGTTTTGCAATCAATGAAAAGTTTCCTATCCACTGACGACAATATCCAACCATTCCCAGAAACATTCTCACTTCTCTTTGGGTCATTGGATGGACTCATTCTTTTATGATCCTGATTCTGTCTATGGTTTTCCTGTGTCCTTTCTCAATGCTGTGTCCTAAATATTGGACTTCTTTCTTACAAAATTGTAATTTCGATGGTGACACTTTTAATCCTCCATCTGCCAAATGATTCAGCAAAGCTACCGTGTCTACCTCACAAGCTTCACGAGTTTTCGATGCCACAAGTAGGTCATCGATATACTGGACTAGTACTGAATTTTCAGGCATTTCTAAACTCTCCAAAGACTTTTTCAATAGCTGATTAAATATTGAGGGGCTTTCTGTATACCCCTGTGGAATTCGGCACCACGCCAAAATACGCTCGCCGAAACTAAATGCAAAAATTTGCTGACTGTCATGGTGCAATGGGATGGAAAAGAAGGCATGGCACAAATCAATCACTGTGTACTATTCTGCGTCATGAGGGATCTGATATAAAATCACAGATGGATTTGGTACAATGGGACAACATGGTACAACAATTTTGATAATCTTTCTCAGATCTTGCACTATTCTGAACTTCCCACTAGGCTTTCTCAGTCCCATTATTGGTGAATTACATGGGCTACTCATTATTCCTCTCAAAATTCCTTGTTTTATAATTTTCTCAATCACAGGAGTAACTCCTTCGATTATTTCAGGGCTCAATGTATATTGTGGGACATTTGGATAACATACTCCTTCTTTTACAGTTATTTTTACTGGATCTACATTCCTCATCAATCCTACGTCTTCTCCTGTAAAGTCCCAAACTTCTGCTTTTACTGATTGTTTTAATTCTTTCGGTAATTTGTCAGGGTTAAATACAGCATAGGTTCCTGTAACCTCTTTCTCTCTGTTTGCCATTGTCATTTTATACAACACATCATCATCTGGTGTTTCAAAGGCTATTCCATCTTGAGTACAAAATATAGTGCAATTCATCTTGCACAATAAATCTCTACCTAACAAGTTCACAGGACTGGTGTCGCACACTACAAATCTGGGCATTACAGAAAATTTCCCTATACTAACTTTCACCGGTTCTGTAAGGTAAGTTTTAATCTGTCTGTTGGACACACCAACTACTTGGATCGTTTCATCCGAGAGAGGAAGATTCTTGACATCAACTGATCTAACTGTTGATCGAGTAGCACCAGTATCAACTAGGAAAGGAATATTTTCATTATTAACTTTTCCATCTACAAATGGGCCTGTCTGGTCTACTTCTAGAGTTGCGCCAAGTACGCACTCTTCTTCCTCCCTTCGGCACCATCAATAACCCTCTTCTGAATCGCTTTCATCGCGTTGCAGCCAATACTGCGAAGCAGCGTTAGCACGTTGTGGCTTATTTACCTGTTCTTCGTTGTAGAATCCATTCTCCTTACTATACTTCTGGCAATTTTTGTTCTGTGGAAAAGGTGGTTTTGGCACCTGATTCTGTTGTGTTACACCCTGCTGTTGTCGTTGCTGTTGACCACTCACCTCATTCTGCACCTGTGGATTCAATGATGGATTTTCATCATTAGTACTTGGAGGAAATTTACACTCGGATTTCCAATGCCCTATCCTACCGCAATTATGACACGGAAATTTCTTCTTAGCTTCCTCAATATTCCCTTTATTTGTCCCAGGATTAAATCTCTGTTTTGACCCAGCTTGTTCTGCTATTTGTGCTTCCTGTCTCTCTGTTACTTTTACTTGTGCCCACATAGCCTTCTCTTTTAGTTTCCGCTGTTTTGCTTCATTTTCATCACTGAAATATTTAGCATGTCTCAATACTTCGTCTATTTTCTTATTTTGCCAATCTACAGTATGCTGTTTTATCATTTCACTAATTTCTGGATGAAGACCATATACAAACCTGTATACGAAATGACTCAAATCCTTGTCACTCACATTTTCATCTCCACTGAATTGTTTAAAGGCTAAAATTAACCTCTCATAATAGGCATGTACTGATTCTTAGCTTTCCTGATGTGTTCTGTCAATTTTCACCCAATCTGTCTCTTTAGGGGGTACTTTGTTTTTCAAAAATGCCATAACCTGTTCGTATTCCTTCATTACCTCAGGGTCTGCAGCTCCTGTCTTTGGATCCCTTGGGTATTCCTGTGTCGGCCAATCTATTACTATTTTGCATTCTGTCCATAGATCTGCTGGTACTATTATGTCAAACAAGCTATTCAGATCAATCCACAATACTTTGGATAGTTTCACAAATCTGTCCACCTGTCTATACCACTCGACGGGTTTTTCACGCAGTCGAGGGAAGTAATTCGTAAATGACAAAATATCCTGTCTGGTCCATGGGACATGTACATATCCTCCTCCCGGAATCTCTCTCATAGGACATTCTGTCACAACCTTCTCTTTCTCTCTCACAGGATAAGCTGAAAACGTTTTGTCTGAAACTTCGTCTCGCTTACGATACCATCTGCTCTTCCATTTGTCCACATCTCCCCATTTTCTCAACAAAATAATTATTTCCTTAATCTGACCTATTCGTCCAGTGGTATTCATGTTTTCAATATCTTTTTCAGTGAAATCTACTCGATAGGGTTTCTGTAGGGCTTTTACCTTTTCAATATCAATACCCATTTCATTTGCCACTTCTTCTAATCTTTCATGAAGACTCTTCGCTCTCCATGTTACGCTTTTACACAAAAATAACAACTCCTCATCTTGGTACGTTTTTAACTTCTCTGTCGGGATGGTTCCTACTATTAATTCTTCCAGTACCATTCGTAATTTTGCCACATCTATTGACTGAGATTCCTTGTCTTTCTTTTGCAAGCTTCTCAACTATTCAGTCAACTCCTCTGTAGACGGTCCTACTGGCTTCTCTACATTTCCTTGTCCAAAATCTTTTTGAGTTTCTGACATTGTCTCTATCATGGTCATACGTTTTTCTGCACAGTTTTGACCTACAAACGGGTTATTTGAAAAATTCGTTTCAATCATACTCATAGTCTGTCTCCATGGATCCTCACTCTGACTCATTCTTGGTTGTTCAACCAGTTTATTACTTTTATAAGGGACTGTCAAACAATGTTCACTGTCTTTCTGCTTGTCAAAAATAGGCATTACTGGACCTATCGTTACTGGTACAGTTACCGCTTCCAAATTCTTAGTCAATTCTCTTATTTTCTCGGTTAATTCTAGGGTTGTTTTTGCTAATTCTGCTGAATTTTCTCCATCCAATTTTCATCCAGACTTCTTTTCTACCTCTCTAATGGAATTGTTTCTTCCCAAATCTTGGAACTCTGGTTCCGATTTTATGATTCGTACTGTTTCTTTCATTGGGGCGCTTGGGGTTAATTTTTCTGGTTCTGATCGGTATGGTGGTGGATTCTTGTAAAACATATCATCAAGAACATCATCCTCTGACTCATTCATTCCATACCCTCTTGATTCTACATTATGCCTCTTTTCTACACACTTTCTTCCTTCATTCTCCCCTGCAGTTCTTACGGGAAACAAACCCTCAGTCATACTCGCATTCCGCCACCTTCTCATTCGATCATCATGCGTCTCATGTCCGTATGGTCTGCCAAACAGGTACCTATATCCTCCACCATTTCTCTGTCTCTCTCGGTCATGCATTTCGTCTTCCCACTCTGTCAAAGCCTCAAATTGATTCGGTCTATGTCTCGGTTCTAAATTCATCATTTTCTCTCTCAAATTTCTCAAAACAGCCAAATTAAAGGAACCATGCTCTGGAAAAGCCAACACTCCGTCCTTTTTGGTATATTTTACCCAGTTATCTAACCAAATACAGGTGTGATATCCATATTTCGCAACCATGAAGGATGCAGGGATTTTCGGTGGAGGAAGTAACGGTCCTTCCCTGGTTATGATCGGTTTGTCCTTCTTAAACCACTTCTTAATTCTACCATACCAAGACTTTTTCTCTTTTTCTGGTGGATCGTAATACATTTTCCCTTTTTTTTTTTTGTGTCTTACTAGTCTCCTTTACAATTGTACCGCTATTCTGTCCAATCACAGCGCGACTCACACTAACGCACCAATCCGGAGCGTCTATGTCACTGTCACAACCCTCAAATCCCAGCGCGACTCACACTAACGCACCAATAGGAAGCGTTTACGTCACCTTGTATTTCTCCACTCTTAGCGCGGCGTACACTAACGCACCAATCCAGAGCGTTTTACAGTTCTGACCGTCTGTCCAATCCCAGCGCGGTCATTCTGACGTCAGCAGCCGCTGCGGCAGCTCCTGCTCCTGTCTACCCCTCCTTTACAAATCTGCTCAGTAAGTTTTTGTTTCAATTTCTACAATTCTGTTAGTAACAACATAAAAACGCCACCATTGTCCGCTTCGCTAACCAAGGAATAGCAATAGACCTTTCTCACGAGAATTCCGTCTTTCCCGAGAGCAGCGCTTACCTCTGCCCTACTACGGAATCGTTACTTCCGTTGATAAAGTAGCACATCCCTCTACTTCAACCTTCTAACAAGCATTAGCTAACCGTTTCTCCAGAATTAAGACACATAGTTGGAGACCCAATGCTCCTGAGAAATAAAACTAGAGTTTCACAATTAACCCAAATGCCTTCACATCCACGCACTTTCACACAAGAAAAAGTAGTACATTCACACAGAATCCTGTCTTTCCCGAGAACAGCGAACAGTCTGTCCTACTACAGAATTATGACATACGTTAACAAAGCAGCGCTTACCTCTCCTTTGTCCTTCTAACAAGCTCAGAGAGTACCTATTACCTTTCCAGTGATAAGCGTTACCAGAATGCCAGTTGGATCCCTGGTACCTAAGACCAGAATCTCACAGGTAACCTTCGCTATCATACATACTTCTCTCACACAGAAAATGTCACTAATGGCAACACACTGCGATGTCACCGAATCAAACCCAGACAATGCGTCGTGCAACTTCAATCGTCACACGTTTCCTCCTGTGTACCTACAGGATAACAACAATTCCGTCTTTCCCGAGAACAGCGCTTACCTCTGCTCTACTACGGAACCGTTACAAACTTCCGACTTCCTACATCCCAGAAGCCGTGCAAACAACATAAAACTCAACACGACTCACCACAGAGTGTTAGTACATAAACCAATATCAATAACCAATAATCAAAAGCTATTTACAAGCAGTAATCACCCAACCAAAGCAATAAAAATCATCATCTTGCTACCAGAAAAACTGCTGCAGCGTGGAACATCAAATTCCCCCTTCGTCACAGACCAAATACCTCAACATCAAATTCACTCATATACATTCATTGGTGGGGCCCTTAACACCAATACTTACACTCCGTTGATCTGCTTTCCTAGGGAAATAAGCTTCCAAACGCTGACATGAAAGGAATACCTTTACCTTACCCTAAATACATTGACTTCAAGTCTAAGATATTCCTCTCATAAGGAGATGGATCATTTAGTTGTTATCTGTGATTTTAGTGACTAAACTTATCTATCTACACATTACTTCTTTATCCTAATGCTCTTCTTCAAATAATCGACACAACACATTTGTCAACTATCTAAGAAATATTGCAAGAAACGTTAGAAATCATCATCAGCATTTCAGAGCATCATATTTGCCTATTCTGGCTAAAAGTCGTCCTCTAAGTCAGTCAGTCAAAGAAGAATCTTATTCAGCAAAGTTAGGCCGCAATTCAGTCTCTCAAAGATTCAGGATAACAGCTGTCCAGCAGTGTCACCGTCCTCTCCGTCAGCATAACGTCAGGAAATTGAGTTCGTCAAAGAAGAGCGAGCGATGTGATAGCATAAGCCATTTGTCCAATTCCCTACCTACTTTTATAATGAATATAATGTCAAAAAGTATCAAGATCGGGATTCAGAAAGTCCTGATTGGTCGACTTGGGGTTAGGAGATGCAGTTCTCAAGGTGTCAAACGATGAACTCATCGTACTTGCTGGTTCCGGTTTTTTAAATCAAGCATTGTCTTTGGTATTGGCTAAGTTCCCGGAGCGTCCTTGAAGGGTACATGTTCTCCCGGGGTCAGGTCCAGGCCACTGCTGCCGGCGGTGACGCCTGCACACTTCACCCAGAACCTCGTGTTGTCAGGGCAGTCACGTTTAACGTCTCGTTCAGCCATCTTGTTTAGGCCGAAATGGTCAACTTAAGCAAAAGAAACACAAAAATGTAATTAAAACATAGAAATGGCTAATAAAATGTTATCCCCTTGCTAATACCCATATGTGTGTGCATTTATCTATCTAGCAGAAGCAACACTCAGAGCGGTTTATATTCACTGAATAAAGCACAAATCCCAAATACATCACCAAAGCAACATATAACATGCAGTCTTCTAATTTTCTACTATTAATATGCGTACTCAAATTAGTTTACAATTAGTATAGCCATGCAAGGTGCAATTCCCACGTGTAATTCTTTTGTTAATATAATTGGTGAGTTATCACTTCAAACGGATTAATAATATTACAATTAATAGATTATTCGAATTAATATAAACATGCAGAATGGGGGGGGTATACAACATTTTGTACTTCCCGCTCCAGCATCGGCACCTTGTCTGACAGGAACCATATGGTGGTATAGATATAAGAACCACTGAACTCTTATTATATAAACAATATGTTTTTCAATCAATCATCTATTGCTATTGATGTACTGTTGAACAACATTGATTGTAATTTGTTTCTTGAATCTACGGTCTCATCTGAGATGTTTCTTGTTTAATTTAATCTATTGATTATCACAATACCACTGTGTTTCTGATATTTGGGTCCCTGTCTTCACATTTATGCAATTCTTTTTATTGTGTGTTTGCGTTAGTAAGACAGTAGTATGAATGGTATTCAGGTATTTATTTAGTTTATTTATTTTAATTTTAACGGTTTTGTATAGCACGAGCAAGACCCTTGCGGGTATCAGAGCGCTTTACAGGGCATATATAGGTGAAAGACATGTACAACAAAAATGATACTATAGGAATTTGGCCAAGAGAATCGATTTCACTTCTTTTTTGAAGGATGCTCCGACTGTGTTCTGTCTCGTTTCTGGGGTAAAGCATTACAGATCCTGTGAGCCATTCCTGAGAAGGTACGGTTGTATGTTTTCTTCTTGGTAAATCGTTGTGGTTTCAGTAGAAGATTAAAGGAACTCCTAGTGGTTCTGTTCCCACCCGATAGTACCAATTGCTCCGCTAGGTATCTAAGGGTGTTGTTATGTAATGCCTTTTGTGTTATACAGGCGATTTTCAGATGGATTCTGGCCTCAAAAGGTAGCCCGTTGAGGGCACGAAGGTCCGGGTAGATATGACAGTTTCTTTTGGAACCTGTGATGAGTCTAGCGGCTACGCTGATTTAAGCTCTTAGAGGGGCCCTTGTTGATCTGGGAAGGCCGCAATGAGCGACACGCCCATATTCCACTTTGGGGATTACTAGAGACTGAACTGCCTGTTTAAAGTCATTTGCTGGAATGAAGGGTTTCAATCTTCTCAAGGTGTTCATCTGAAAGGTTGCCACTTTAGTTGCAGCACTGATGTGATGCTTCATATTTAGCTTGTTATCCAGAGTTATTCCAAGCGATTTAGCAGAGTCGATGATGAGAGGTTGACTATTGAGTGCTGTTAGGTGCTTCATCGATTTGCAGATGATGGTTGTTTGGCTGAGGGGGAGATTAGGAGGAATTCTGTTTTTAGGGTGTTTAGTCTTAAGTGGTTTTTGGCCAACTAGGACTGTGTTTTTTGGAGCGTTGAGTTGAGGGACTTGATGTCTTCAAGTGAGTGGACCTTAATGTAGAGTTGTGTGTCGTCTGCGTACATTGCCCAGGGTAGGGATTTTGGATATTGGGCGATAGTTATTCAGGTCTGACGGATTCGCCGATGGTTTCTTTAAGATGGGCGATACCTGACCTGCTTTGAGGATGTATGAGATGGTTCCTTGCAGAAGAGAGGTGTTTATAATCCTAGTCTATATAGGCACTACCAATGGAATGAAGTCCTTTAAGTGGGATGGTGGGAGCGGGTCTGTAAAGTGATTGGAGGGATTCAAGGCTGTGAGCGTTTTTAGGATATTTTCTTCACTGTAGGGGAAGAAGGAGGCCAAGGAGGCGTTGTTTTTGAGGTCAGGCTTTGCGGAACAGCTAAGCAGGGACAGTGTGGAAATCATGTGTGGGTCAGTATGGGATAAAAGATCATTAAGTAGGTCTATCTTTATATTTTCTGTTTTTGTTGTGAAAAAGGAAGCAAATTCCTCGCAATTGGGGAGTGTTTCTGGATTAACTTGGAGGGAGTGGGAGACACCCTTCAATTGAGATTTGATTATTTTGAACAATCTTTTGGGCCAATTTTTGGCTTGGTCTAATTGTTTACTGATGAAGTCCGCTTTTGATCGTCTAATTTTTCAGAAATATGAGTTTCTTGAGTTTCTTAGTAATTTGAGGTGGTTAGGGGATCGTGCTGCTCTCCATTGTCTTTCGATCGCTCTTAGTGATCTTCTGTCTTCATTTAGCCTACCATCATACCAGGACTTTGAATATTTTGTGGTGACTCTTTTCAATTGTAGGGGAGCTAGCTTGTCTAATACTGTGTTCATAGAGTCGAAATAATGATTAGTCAGATCATGTACATCATTTAGACCGTCAGGTGCGGGCATGAAGATAGGACTCGCGTTTGTGAGTAAGACAGGATTGACGTTTTTTAGGTTCCTCTTCAAGATTTTCATTCTCGTGGCTTGGACATAGAGTAGTTTAACTGCTTCATTGTTATGGAATGTGATAATGTGATGGTCAGACCAGTCACAGGGGAGGATCGATTCCAGCTGGGTGGAGTCCGCTTTGAAAATTACTAGGTCGAGGGTTGAGCACTTTCATGTGTGGGATTGTTACAAATTTGGGACAAGTTAAGGTCGGATAGGACAGTTTTGAGGCTACTGACCTCCGGGTCATCTGCGTCATTGCAGTGGAGGTTGAAGTCCCCCCCCCCCAGGAATACCTGAATGTTCTGTTGTCCAATGTTTGTGGCTAGAATATCCATTACGTGTTCAATGAAGGTAAGGTTGTTTCCTGCTGGATGGTAAAATGAATGTACTGAGCATATTGGCTTGTTATTGTTGGTGATGTCTAGACATAAGTATTTACAAGAAGAGAGAACCGGGTAGTTGGAGCTGTTCACAGAGAGGTTGTTCCGATGTATGCAGGCAATACCACCACCTAGCCTATCAATTCTATCTAGTCTTGTGATGTGGTAGTTTGGGGGAACTAGTATGTTTAGGAGGGGCATGGATGATTCATTTAGCTAGGTGTCCGTTAAAATTAGGAGGTCAGGTTTGTTAGCTAGAATGAGGTCAGCTATATCGGCTGCGTGTCGTACGGCCGATCTACATTTTAGTAGGATACATTTTAACCGGGCCATGGTAGGAGTAGTGTTTGGGTCGAGTGAGATGGGTACTCTCTTGAGGTTGCTTTCAAAAATTCTTCTATCAATGTGTCTCGTAGCACTAGATGCATTGGGAGGTATGGATTGTATTGAGGACAGTATCTGTGCATTGTCCGTGTAGGCAAGATTAGGGGGAGGAGTCGGGAGCTCGTAAGAGTGGAATAGGGAAGTTAGATCTTTCAATGATAGAGGGTTTTTTCTTCTGACCGGACGGGATGAGGTGTTTGGGTGAGGAACTGTTTTCCATCTAGGGATCTTTTGTATCTGGGTGCTAGGACGGTGCTGATGAAAGAATTTTGAGTGTGGCTTGGGTTGTTGCATGATCAGGTCATGTAGAGTTTGGATGTCTTCTGACTTGTTGTAGAAATAGTAATATCTCATCGAGTCTGGGGTCAGGAGTCAGGGTTATCGTATTAATAGCCTGGACTGTAGTTAGGTGTGGAAGGGTTGTTACTTGTGTGGGGTCCTGGGGCGCGAGGTGATCTGGGCCATTGCATGGTAGTTTTTCAGTGTGGTAATTCGCTGCAAGGAGGGGGGTAGAAAGGGGGTGTGAGGGTATAATGATGTGTGCTATAGGAGGAGGGACAGTGCGATTCATAGTGAGGGGGGAGGGAAAGGTTGTGAACGCTGTCTGGTCATATGTAAGGGTGCAGAGGGCGATAGGAGTAGAATTTGTATTGGTGTATCTGGGGAGGGATAGGGGAGATGGGGTGGTGAGATTTGGGTGAGGGGGAAGGGGGAGGGTGTGAACACGGGCTGACCAGATGTGGGGGTGTAGGGGGCAATTGGAGCAGAGTTTGTGATGGCGTTGCTGGGGATGTAGGGATGGTGAGATTCGTAATGAGGCTGGAGGGAGAGGGTGGGCTTGTGGTCTGATTGGATGTAAGGGTGTGGGAGATGATTGGGGCAGAATTTGTAATGGAGTTGCTGGGGATAGAGATGGGAGTGGGGAGGGGTGAGTCATATAGAGGGTGATAAGAGGAGTATTTGTGCAGATGTGGAGTAGTGGTGGGGGGCAAGGGGGCGTGTAGGAAGGTTGTAGGGGAGGAGTTACGGGTGTGATACGTGATAGGCATTGTAGAAGTTATGGTGGTGCTGGGGAGGAGTAGGGCTGGGGGGATGTATGCCAATCAGTATAAATGACTGTGTAGATTGTGTTAGGATGCAATTGGTCTGATTATTTTTTTAATTGTCTTTGCCGTTATTTATTGTGTTGGGGGAACTTTATCTCCATTTGGTCCTGTAGGGACTCTACGAATAGCACATATCCATGATATGATGTAATTTGTGTTGTTTTGAATTTTATGTATATATACTTAAAACTATTATATAAATTTGTCATGTGCTGAATAAATTGAATATATATATATATCTATATGTACTATTCTCTCTCTAGGTTATTTTCCTATACATTTTCTCTGTCTGACACATCTTTGATCTTGCTCCCTGGGTTAGGGATTGACCTACAGTTTATCAGAGACACCAAACGCTCAGATTTATTTCTCGGCAGGTGACCCCTCTCCCCGATTTGGGAAGGGTTCTTGTATTTAGTGCTTATTTTCCCAAACCACCTGCCTGCATCTGTTTGTCGGGATTCCCTGATATTTATTTGTAGTACACTTCCAATACGCCAACCTTCCAGGCTGCCACACCTACACACAGTGGGTCCAGCCCACTCATCGCCAATGTAAAGGGTTGGGGCCCAAGGCCCCCATACAGTAAATGTGATGACACAGGACACACTGCTATGGTATCTGTAACTGGCCCAGAACACGTGCGCACGGCCCCTTTTATTAGCAGGGTCACATATCCTGTGACACCTGTGATGGATGGGTGTGTGGTGATACTGTAAGCCAGTCCTCGGGGAGTGGCTAGTACAATCATACAACTTGGAACACTAGAACAGTGACCAGCCGGTCGCTACACTACACTTTTCCGCGAGTATGCAAAACTGCAATGAGCTCACCTTCCTCCTCGCCACAGTCCTTTCAAAGTCCTTATAAGTCTGAGATGAGTCCAACTCTTGAGACCAAAGACGTTTTTCTTTCCCAATCACTCAAAGCTATTTTTAAAAATGTTTCTCTACCCATTTGGTGTGTGCATTGGAGACAGCCTTTGCCATGCACATTCCTGTTTTTCAGTCTCCCGATGGACATTTGTCAGACCCTTTATCAATGAACAAGACTGTCACCTTTCTAAGTCAAAGAATGGACGTGTATGGCAAGGACGGCTGCTTCAGTTGGACTATTCCCTTCCTCTGGTTGGTGAGGTGTGCTCCGGAGCAATGGACCCATCTGCAAGCTTCTTGAGATCTTCGTCTGGAGCCAGCTGCACATGGAGCCGGGAAGCTGTGGTGTCCCCAGCATGAGACATCTGCCTGCCGAGATGTGCAGGACTGAGGTGAAGGTGGGAGGACAAAGAGCAGATTAGCCAATCACTGCATTAGTCACCCACTTATTGTGTATAATGACAATGGTGTCTTTAGTAGATCATTTGGCGGCCAGGCTCTTGTCTTTACAGCAAGGGCAACTACGATGCTTATGTTCATACAGAAGCAAAACACAACATTCCTTCATGTCCCTCAGTAGGAAGGAGTCAGCGGAAGGGACGATAAACAACTGTGAACACCAGAAGCCGCATTATACACGCAGCGCTTTTTCCTTCATTCCACTGGGTGCACCTTTTGAAATGTGCGCCCGGTGCAGTGAAGGAGAATGCGCCGTATTTGGATGAAAGGGCTGCCCCTAGGGTAGCCGCGAGCTTGTGCTGCCCCCAGGACAGCGCATTCATGTGAAAAACAGATCGACTGCTTTGACGCTGCTCTGTATTTTCACAGTGCAGGCAGCAGCCCGCCTGCACTTTGAGGGGGGAATGCCGAATGCCTGTAAATTTCATTGTTGGCTGATATGTGTGAGATTCAATAAACTCAAAATGTTAGCACATAAAAGAGCATAGCAGCGGAACGTCCCTAATTGTAGGGGAAATTATTTACATTGGAAAGTTTAAGACAATTCTGTATTTATCTTAGAGGAGAGACCTTTATCTCTGCTCCGCAGCACTTTGCACCAGGTGGAAGAGGTATTAGTAAACTCAGCAGAGTGGATATCAAGGTTGGATAGTTTTTTCCAAAGTAATGGTCAAATACCATGGAAACATCCATAAATGCTGTGTATACACACTGTTGTCATAACCAAACATATTTATCAAGAATAGAATTGGCCTTGCAAACAAGGGTCTGCAAAGAAGGGAGACATTTCATCTGTAAATCGACTTGTTCTCAGATCTAATTGTAGGTTTCAGTAAACCCAACCATGTTTCCAAAATTGGTTCATGTTCACAAATATATATCTGCAGCACCTTGAAGCGAAATAGTCAGATTTAAGCATTCTTTGGGTACAGAGATGCTATTTATGTTATATGCTGGTTCTCATTTAAATGCAGAGTTTGGTGGTGAAACAGGGCTTTAGAAGTGATCGTTGTTTCTATAGCTCATGATCCCAGTGTTTCTCCCATCCTGCAATATAGTACCTGGACAATATCTGAATCTTGTTTGGTGTGATCACCATCTCATGCATCCTTCCTGTATTGCAGATTCTGCATCTTTCTAATATTCTGTTTTTCTCTATACATTTAGTACATCTAAATCATCTGGTAGATAATAGAATGTCAACAACCCGCTCATGCATTCTTTTAAAAAAAACATTTCTATTAACATTATGGCAATATACAGTCAAGTGATTGGGGTTACATTACAGTACACAGGGCTCCTTCAAAGGTAACAGCAGATAATGGTAACCTCTGAGGGTTCACCCATCCAAGGACAGGCAGTTGAACATGTTATGTAGAAGCTGATATATCAGAAGAGCTGGACCAGTACCCAGGGTGAAATGTATTCGCCCTCAGAGGTAAAGAGAAATAAACAACTTAATTCAAGTGTGATGCCCTGGTGAAGGGATAATAGTCTCAAAACATTAGGTGAGGGTAAAGCAAGGTTGTGGGGAGTTCAATGCATGAATATGGGGGACCCCTCTGTGTCGGGTTTCTTAGGCCATTCTATTGATCTGTTTGGAGTGCAGTTGTTGAGTCTTCCCCAGTATAGTCATCATCCAACAGTAGGAGTAACCACCCTGTATCGTCAGAGAATCACATTCCATTCTTCTGTGTGGTCAGGGCTTCGCAGGCCTTTCTGCCTCTCAGTTCTTAGCACTTTTACAAATAGCCCATTTGGATAATTTTTATCTCCACCCTTGGCGCATGGGTCCTCTAGGGGACTTCCAAAACAAGGTTATCAGGGTACCAGCGTTAGGTCTGTGACTCTCGAGGTGATCATATTAGCTTTAGTTTTAGGGAAGAGGTCCAGTAGGCAGGTCGCTGGGGATCAGGTTATGTTGCAGCACGTGGCGGTTATTAAACATTATCACCATTTCCCAGTATAAGGTAAGGGTCGTACATCCCCATACCATAGCGTAAAAGTCCAGCCCAATCTCCTGACAGCAGAGACATGCTGCCTGTGTCTCTGGAAACATAAGATCAATGTGTTTTGGTGTTAAAGACACCCTGTGGGTATAAAAGATTTGGATAAGTCTAAACCAAGCGATGCACAATACTTGAGGTGTGTAACTTAAGATATTGTGCCAGTTCCTATCTGTGTGCACTTGGTCCATGTCCCGTGACCAATGGTCTCGTAGCGACCCGCACTGCTATGTTATTGGATTCTTGGTATAGCGCACGGTTCAACCCCAAAGGGACATCTCGGCACTGAAGGGCAGGTAGCTGAGGAAAAGAGGCGGTTAGAACAGCCAGGTAATCAGGCGTTTCTTGAGTTCGGCTAAGCTTGGGCATGTTCGAATTGAAAGAGGAAGTTTATTCCAGTGGAGCCGAGCAAGATAGGAGAAGGCACGGCCTCCATATTTGGCGGGGCTAATACATCGGGAGCCCCGTGTTTCTCTGCCCGTTTTGTCTTCTGTTTCCTTCGTTGCCCCGTAATTTTGTGCCTGCTTTTGCCTTCTGTTCCCTTCGTTGCCCCGTAATTTTGTGCCCGCTTTTGCCTTCTGCTCCCTTTGTCGCCCCGACCGCTCCCGCTCCAGCCCCGCCCCCCTGACCGCCCATTCGCTGCCCCTGCCCTGCCTCCCGCCTCCCAGCTGCTCCTCTCTCCCACCTCCCTGTATATGGCGGCCGCTGCGTGGCCGCGCCGCTGGTGCACCTAAGGAAAACCGGCTGCGCCTGTCCGCGCCTGGACCGCGCCCAGTACCAGAACCCCTGGTCCCTGCGCCCGCCACGATGACCGCCGCCGCTACGATGCCAGCACATTCCACGCTCTCAACTCCGGATGGACCCACACCTTGCTTCAAAGCCGCCCCGAAACGCACACAGGGTACCTTCACCTGGCGGAACTGCAGCTACACCAGCCTCAGAGCCGCCGAACCACCCACCAAGAAAGGCCACAATCGCCTCCGATGCATTCTACTGAACACCCGCTCTGCACGCAAACATGCCGTCAAGCTCTGGGACCTGCTCAACACTTCATCCCCGGACGTTGCCTTCCTGACAGAGACCTGGATGAACAACTCCTCCGCACCCGACATCGCCATTGCCATCCCAGATGGCTACAAGATCACCCGCAGAGACCGCCCCAACGGAGTCGGAGGAGGAATCGCCATCGTCCACAAGAACAGCATCAGGGTCTCGACCAGCACCGAAGACACTCTCAGCACCGCCGAACACATGCATTTCCAGATCCACACAGACCCCAACTCCACCCTCAGAGGCACCCTCGTCTACAGACCCCCCGGACCCCGACTCCAGATCAGCGACTCCATCGCCGACTTCATCAGCACGCACGCCCTGACCTCCACCGACTACATCCTCCTTGGAGACCTGAACTTTCACCTTGAGAACAACAACAACAGCATCTCCACCAACCTGATCGATAAACTCGCCAACCTCGGACTGAAGCAACTCGTCACAATGCCTACCCACTCCGCCGGCCACACGCTCAACCCCGTCTTCTCCTCAAGCTCCCACGTCTCCTTCAGCCACACCACCGAACTCCCCTGGACCGACCACCGCTGCATCCACTTCACCTCCCAGAAAGCCACCACACACCACCGCACCCAACAGATCCCCTGCTGCTGCTGGAGTAAAATCACCGAAGACCAACTACATGCAAACCTCGCTCTCAGCCCACCCACTGTACCCTACAACACCGACGACGCTGCCCTCAGACGCTGGATCGACGAATGCGCAAACACCCTCGCCCTGCTGAAGAAACCATCCTACAGAGACACCAGCAAGAGGGCCATCTGATTCACCCCAGAACACCTAGCCTCCAAGCGAGCCTGCCGGAAACTAAAGAAGAAATGGCATAGTGAGCAGACTTCGGACAGCCACGCAGCCCACACGGTCACCACCCGCAACCACCATCACCTCATCAGGATTTCCAAGAGGACCTCCTTCAAAGACCGCCTCGACAACAACACACACAATAGCAAGGAGCTCTTCAACATCGTGAAGGAACTTTCCAAAGCCAGCTCCAACACCAACAACATCCTGCCGTCGCAAGCCCTGTGCGACTCCCTCGCCGCTTTTTTTCACCACAAGATAGCAGACATCCACAACAGCTTCAACACCCAGACAGCCCCAACAGACATCAACACAACAGACTCTTCGCACACCATCGACCACGACCCCCTGCTAGCCTGGGCCAACGTGAGCCTCGATGACACCATAAAGAACATGAGCACAATCCACTCTGGCTCCCCGTCAGACCCTTCACCACACCACATCTTCAACAAAGCCAACAGCTCCATCGCACCCCATCTGCGCAACATCATCAATCTCTCCCTCAAGACCGTGACCTTCCCAGAGAGCTGGAAACACACCGAGATCAACGCCCTACTCAAAAAACCCAAGGCGGACCCAAGAGACCTCAAGAACTTCCGGCCCATCTCTCTGCTTCCGTTCCCGGCCAAGGTCATCAAGAAGATCGTCAACAGACAGCTAACCCGATACCTTGAAGAAAACAGAATCCTGGACCCTTCCCAGTCAGGGTTCCGCAGCAACCACAGACGACCTCAGGAACCTGCTGGACAATGGTGAGACCACGGCCCTCATCCTCCTGGACCTCTCCGCCACCTTCGACACCGTCTGCCACCGCACACTATGCACACACCTCCACGCCATAGGGATCCGAGACAAGGCTCTGGAATGGATCACCTCCTTCCTCTCCGGCAGAACCCAGAGCGTCCGCCTCCCCCCATTCCGATCCAAAGCCTCCAAGATCATCTGCAGCGTACCCCAGGGCTCTTCCCTCAGCCCGACACTGTTCAACATCTACATGGCCCCACTCGTACATGTCGCCCAACAGCACAACCTCAATATAATCTCCTACGCCGACGACACTCAACTGATCCTCTCTCTCACAAAGGACCCCATCACCGCCAAATCCAACCTTCACGAAGGAATGAAGGCCGTCGCCGACTGGATGAAGATCAGCCGACTGAAGCTGAACTCGGACAAGATGGAGGTCCTCATCCTCGGCTCCAACTCTTCAGCCTGGGATGACTCCTGGTGGCCGACGGCACTGGGGAAGCCCCGACACCCACTGACCATGCACGCAACCTGGGAATCATCCTCGACTCAATGCTCTCCATGACCAAGCAAATCAACGCCGTCTCCTCCTCCTGCTTCAACGCCCTCTGCATGCTCCGCAAGATCTACAGGTGGATCCCGACAGACACAAGAAGAACAGTCACCCAGGCCCTCGTCAGCAGCAGACTCGACTACGGAAACGCCCTCTACGCGGGAGCCCCGACCAAGCTCATCAAATGACTGCAACGCATCCAAAACGCCTCTGCACCACTGATGCTCGACGTACCATGCCACAGCCACATCACTCCCCACCTGAGAAATCTGCACTGGCTCCCCATCAACAAGAGGATATACTTCAAGCGCCTCATCAATTAGAGTTTCCGGAAGAGTTATCCCGATATCCTCCTCTGTGGTGCTGCTGACCACGCCTTGGGAATGACCTCGGCCGAACGACCGCCCTCGATTTCGTCCGGCCCCGACTAAAACCGGTCGGAAGGCCCGTCGTAGCGATTCCTGTGCCTTATCCAGGCCGCTGAAAGTAGCCACGAATTTGGTGAGTTCTTTCAGGATAGACCTCCTCCGTTCGCTAGACATGGCGCAGTTGGCGTTGCCCAATAGGCACACAGCACGCTGCGCCCAACCAATGAGGTCGTCGGGATCCACTGGAGACCCGGACTCCTTTGCCTGGAGACCCATCTCGAGGATTTTGGCCAAAGGCCCTGAAAGATCCAGAAGTTTATCTTGGCATGACCGCCAGGCGCGGTCAATGCCCTTCTTCGGGTCCTTAGAGTATATTTTAAGATGGGTCAGCATAGTCGGATCCACTTCTGGTGTCTCCGCCACGCGAGATGCCAGGTCAGGTCTCGGGCACCCGGACCAAAGGCGCGCCCTGACGTCCTTGTCGAAAGGGCGTCGGAGATTCGACTGGAGATAGCCCGCCACTTCTTGCAAGGGCATCCATGCTGTAGAATTGGGATGAATGATAGCCATGGGGTCGAAGGTCAGATGTTTAGGTGATGGATTAGGCTCCACATGATGCTCCTTCCTGGTGTGCACGCGCTGGGTGCGCGACTCCTAACGCGTCGAACACGTATATGATATCACGTGCAAATGCGCGAGCGTCGCACAAAGTAATACGTATGTGTCGCGTATGTGCTTGGAGTCACGTACCGTTCGCATAGCAATCGCGCAGGAAAATACGCACCCATCGCACACCCTACGCAGATCCTACACAACAATCGTAAAATGGCAGCTAAGTTCCACAAGACCGGCCCAGCCTACCTCAACAGACGACTGTCCTTCTACATCCCCAACCGCCAGCTCCGCTCCGCCGACCTCGCACTCACCACCATCCCTCGCATCCGGAGAACAACCACCGGCGGAAGATCCTTCTCCCACCTCGCCGCCAAGACCTGGAACACCCTCCCACTGAGCCTACAACAGACCAAAGACCTGCTGACCTTCAGGAGGCTACTCAAGATCTGGCTGTTTGACCAGTAGCGCCACCCCAGCGCCTTGAGACCATCGCGGGTATGAAGTGCGCTCTACAAATGATTGATTGATTGATTGTTAAAAGAGATTGGTGGCTAGGTCGGAGGTTTCTACTTGGAATAAAGGGGGTGAGCTTATTGCGTAGGCATTTTGGTCCTGACCCTGATAGAGACCTGTATGTCAGGCAGAGCAATTTAAATAGTGATCTCTTATGGATGGGGAGCCAGTGTAGATCTCTAAGTATGGGGGCTAAGGAGGTTCTTGGGGTAGGTTGTTAACCATACATGCTGCTGTGTTTTGGACCACTTGTAGTCAGGACCAAAGGAATTCACTGGAGGCAAAAAACAAAGCATTTGCATAGTCCAGGCGGGTGATAATTAACTCCTGGATGTGAGCTTTTGTGAGTTCAGCGGTAGCCATCTAACGATTTATTTTTTGCAAAAGCATGGTTCCAAAGCATGTGCCACATATGGAGGCAATCTGGTCTTGCATTGATATTTGATTGTTTAAGATTATGCCAAGATTTTTTGCGGTTCTAGTGGGCCGTGAGCAGAGCCCAATTCTGACGGCCACCAATGGTCCTTCCAGATACCCTGAGCTTTGCCAAACAGTATCATTCCTGTTTTTCCTGAGGCAATTGAGGGACATCCAGATACCAATAACTCGCGCGCCCGCAATGCACTGCTGATGACGTCACATATTACATCACTCATGACATGGTCAGTGACATCACTCATGACATCACTGATGACATCTCAAATGACATAACTGATGACATCACTGATGACATCATCCACTGAATGTGTGTTTTATGAAATTTAAATATGTTTTATATATATCTCAAGGTCGATGGAAGAATAAATGGGTATATAAGTGTCTAAATGGATGATTTTGTTTTTGAAAAATTGATTGTATAACTGACTGATTAAGCGTATCTTAGTGAATACATGGGTTAGTGAGTAATGTTTAAATATATAAATATCTGTATCTGGCTACATGGGTTAGTGAGTAGCTACATAAGTGTCTATACAGGTTATTAGGTGTTTTTTTGAGTATCAGTATGAGTGTCTGAGTGTCTGTATGGTTTGGTGGGGGGTATTACGTAGTGCATAGATGCATGAATAAGTGACTCACTGTTTGTATGTGTTGAAGACAGCATGTGTGCAGGACTGTATGGGTGGATGGATGAGTGTGTGTATGGGTGTGTTAGTGAGTGAATGACTGTGTCAATAGTGTATTTATGAGTAACTATATATATTTTAAACTAGTATATGTGAGTATTGGTGTATATAAGTGAGTATATGTGAGAGTGAGAGTTTGGAAGAGTTCCTGTACAAATAAGTAGGTGTTTCTATAAGTGATTGCTTAAGAGAGTAAGTATGTGTAAGTTTCTGTAGAAGTAAGTGTGGTGGTGTGTGTCTAACTGTATATGCGAGTAAATGGATGTTTGATACTTTGTTTGCATGTGTGACTATGTGTGTGACTAACTCTATGGATGAGGGTCGGTGTGTAACAGGATGTATAGGTGTATGAGTACATATGATGAGTGAGTACATGTATGAGGGACTGTATAGGACTGTTAGTGAATGAGAGGATGTGTGTGTAGATCTTGGAATTACTGAATAGGTGTGTTGTAAGTGGTATTGGTATGTCCCTTGTTTTGAAAATGTTAATTTCTATTTTTGAGTGTGTGTATGATGTCATTTGAGATATCATCAGTGATGTCATGAGTGATGTCACTGACCATGTCATGAGTGATGGAATATGTGACGTCATCAGCAGCGCATTTCGGGCGCGCGAGTTATAGTTAGCTGAACTAACTATAACGGGGTAATTTCACTGGTTTTGTACAAGTGAAATGACCAGCTAACTATCACACCCCTAAAACCTATGGTTTTTTCTGTGAATTTCTAAGGTTTTTTAAATGCTGATTCCTAACTATAACATACCTGAAACATATGGTTTTTTCAGTGAATTTCAAAGGTTTTTTAAATGCTAATTCCTAACTATAATGCCCCTGAAACCTGTGGTTTTTTCAGTGAATTTCAAAGGTTTTTTAAATGCTAATTCCTAACTATAACATATCTGAAACCTATGGTTTTTTCAGTGAATTTCAAATTTTTTAAACTATTTATTTTGACATATTTTATTTTTTAAATTACATTACATATTTTTAATATAAATTGGAAAAAAATGTTTGTAAAAATATTGACACTCTAATATTGTTTTATTTTATTTTATATTTTTAAAATATATTTACAATATTTTTTTATTGTTTTTTTTTTCAAAATGTTTTTGGAATCGCGCACCCGAAGCGTTACTTTCTCGATCACTGTGCGGAACTTAGCTGCCATTTTACGATTGTTGTGTAGGATCTGCGTAGGGTGTGCGATGGGTGCGTATTTTCCTGCGCGATTGCTATGCGAACGGTACGCGACTCCAAGCACATACGCGACACATACGTATTACTTTGTGCGACGCTCGCGCACTTGCACGTGATATCATATACGTGTTCGACGCGTTAGGAGTCGCGCACCCAGCGCGTGCACACCAGGAAGGAGCATCATGTGGAGCCCAATCCATCGCCTAAACATCTGACCTTTGACCCCATGGCTATCATTAATCCCAATTCTACAGCATGGATGCCCTTGCAAGAAGTGGCGGGCTATCTCCAGTCGAATCTCCAACGCCCTTTCGACAAGGACGTCAGGGCGCGCCTTTGGTCCGGGTGCCCGAGACCTGACCTGGCATCTCGCGTGGCGGAGACACCAGAAGTGGATCCGACTATGCTGACCTATCTTAAAATATACTCTAAGGACCCGAAGAAGGGCATTGACCGCGCCTGGCGGTCATGCCAAGATAAACTTCTGGATCTTTCAGGGCCTTTGGCCAAAATCCTCGAGATGGGTCTCCAGGCAAAGGAGTCCGGGTCTCCAGTGGATCCCGACGACCTCATTGGTTGGGCGCAGCGTGCTGTGTGCCTATTGGGCAACGCCAACTGCGCCATGTCTAGCGAACGGAGGAGGTCTATCCTCCTGAAGCTAGACCCTAAACTGGCGGAGTTATCTTCCTCGGAAGCAGGTCCAGTAGCCCAGGGTCTCCTTTCCGGGCAACCCTTTCTGAAAGAACTCACCAAATTCGTGGCTACTTTCAGCGGCCTGGATAAGGCACAGGAATCGCTACGACGGGCCTTCCGACCGGTTTTCGCCGGGGCCGGACGAAATCGAGGGCGGTCGTTCGGCCGAGGTCATTCCCAAGGCGTGGTCAGCAGCACCACAGAGGAGGATATCAGGATAACTCTTCCGGAAACTCTAATTTCTACACCTCCAGACGAGCGCGGAACTGCTTCCGCAGAGGCAGATTCGGTGGCAACCAGGGAAACCACCAAGATTCCGGATCAGCAGGTGAGATTTATCCTTTGTTCAGAGGTGAAGTTGGGGGGTCGCATTCAGTATTTCCTGCACGCTTGGCAAACGCTCTCGCAGAATCCCTGGATCCTGGAAACGGTACAGGGTTACAAATTGGAAATGTACAACACCCCCATTCAGCGTGCCCCTTCCCCTCCCATCCATTTTTCTCATCTCGATCAGAGTTTTATCTATGACGAAATACAGTCCCTCTTACAGAAAGGGGCAATTGTTGAGTCTCAATATCATCCTCGAGGTTTTCTCAGCAATGTGTTCCTTGTCGAGAAGAAAGGGGGCGGGTCCAGGTTGGTTCTGAACCTCAAGGAATTCAATGGCTGGATCGTTTACCGCCATTTCAAAATGGAAGGCGTCCACCTACTGCGCGACCTGTTGCAGGAAGGCGATTGGTTGGTCCGGCTGGACCTGAAGGACGCCTATTTGTCCGTGCCCATTTACGCCCCTCATCGCCGTTTTCTTCAGTTTCTCTGGCAGGGCATCTGTTACGAGTACACGGTTCTTCCCTTCGGACTTTCGTCAGAACCTTGGTGCTTCACAAAGCTCCTTCGGCCAGTGATGGAGTCATTGCACTCACGCGGGGTGAGGCTGATCGTTTATCTGGACGACGTCATTATCATGGCGCAATGTCCGCGTTTAGTGACGACACATCTGGAATGGTCCATTCACCTGCTTCAATCCCTGGGTTTCATTGTGAACCCTCAGAAGTCCGTTCTGGTGCCCACGCAAGCTATAGATTTTCTGGGCTTTCAAGTGGACTCTCGCAGCTGCCAGCTCCTGCTGCCCGCGATCAAGATCAGAACGATCAAGAAAGAATTGAGATCGATAGTGAGCAAGCAGACTGTGTCCTTGAGATCCATAGCCCGGATAGTGGGCCTGTTGCCCTCCTTGATTCAGGCCATCTTTCCAGGCCCTCCTCACTACCGTGCTCTCCAACGCTTAAAGATTCAACATCTCCGCAAAGGCCTCAGCTATGCCGAACAGGTTCCTCTTTCAGAGGAGGCGAGGTTGGAAATGTTGTGGTGGCTCAACCACATGGAGTCGTGGAATGGCAGAGCCATTTTCGGGTCCAAACCGGAGGTAGTGATCGAATCGGACACCAGTCGCTGGGGCTGGGGAGCCCGCTGCAGTCCAATCTCGACGGGGGGACGTTGGTCTCCGGAGGAGCTTTCCCTGCATATCAATTGCCTAGAGTTGTTGGCGGGATCATTCGCAATTCGCAGCCTCTCCCCGAAGAAGACGAATTGTTGCATTCTTCTAAGAATGGACAATATATCGGCGGTCCGGTACCTTAACAAACTTGGAGGTACATGATCTCGCATCCTGGCGGAAATTGCCAAGGATTTTTGGCATTATTGCCTTCAGTACAATCTGTCAGTAGTGGCGGAGTACCTCCCGGGCAGGAAGAACGAAGTGGCCGATTGGCATTCCCGTCACCTACGGGACTACAGCGATTGGCGATTACACCCTCGAGTCTGCCGAATGCTGAACCTCTTATGGGGACCTTGCCAGTTGGACTTATTCGCGTCACGGCTGAACAAGCAACTTCCGGATTTTTACAGCTGGCGCCCGGATCCTCGGATGCGTTTCTTCAGACCTGGCCACAAGTCCTTTGTTATGCCTTTCCACCATTTGTCATGATATCCAGGGTCCTGGCTCAAGCCAGATGCCAACAGACGGAAATGGTGTTGGTTACACCGTTGTGGAGAGCCCAAGAGCCTCAGATATGCAGGGGAGTTGGAGTATAAGGCTTTGTGCGTGATGCATGCTACTTTGAGCTGTGTTCTTGCCTCCAAGGGGAGCCAGTTGAGAGCTATCAAGTGCGGGGAAATATGGTTGAATTTCCTTGTGCCGTGAGTAGTCTGGCGGCCACATTGAGGCAGGCTTTTAGAGGTGCCAGGGAGACCTTGGGTAGACCGGAGAGGGTAGAACAGCCATACTCCAGTCTAGATATGACAAGTGCTTGGACTGCCATTTTTAGGTCTGGAGCGTCGAGGAAGGGTTTCAATTTCCTAAGGTAGCTCAGGTGGAATCTGGCTGATTTGGCCATTGAGTTGATGTGGTCACGCATGTTCAGGTTGCTGTTGAGAGTGATTCCCAGGGATTTGGCCGAGTCCACGATGGTCAGTGGGCAATTCAAGGCTGTGATAGCCTTAATCCATGATTTAATCTCAGGGTTGGTATTGGGTAGAGCGATCAGGAGAAATTCAGTTTTCTTTGCGTTAAGTTTGAGTTGATTGCATGCGAGCCATTGGACGGTGTGTTCCAAAGCATCGTTCAGGGAGAGGATCTCTTCGAGAGATGAGGTTTTGATTTAGATCTGAGTGTCATCAGCATACATATGATAGGAGATATTAGCAGTGCGTAGAACTTCGGTAAGTGGTTCCAGGTAAAGGTTGAAGAGGGTGGGGGACAATGTTGAACCTTGCGGAACTCCGTGACCGGGGATGGTGACGATAGGATGCCATTGACGAGGAATCTCTGGGACCGGTTTTGGAGGAAGGATCTGAACCATTCTAGAACAGTGCCATCCAAGCCCATCCTGAGTTTGAGGCGCTCGAGTAGTTTTACATGGTTGACCATGCCGAAGGCCGAGGATAGTTCCAAGAGGATGAGGAGACAAGTTTTGCCTTTGTGCGAGAGCTTGGAGAGCGTCATCCACGATGTGGAGCATAATGGTTTCAGTACTGTGCCTTGGTCTGAATCCGGGTTGGAAGTCGTCGAGTAGGTGGAAGTTGTTGATGTGTTGACTTAGCTGCTGCTGCACACATTTCTCCATCACTTTGGCTAAGAGGGGGGTGTTGGAGATGGGTCTGAAGTTGTCTGGGGAGGCTGGATCCAGCGACGTTTTTTTCAGAATGGGAAGGACTTGACCGGCTTTTAAAGGGTCTGGCAACGTTCCCTGCCATAGAGAGGTGTTAATTATTGTAGTCCAGCTACGAATAATGGATTGGCCGACGACAGCTAGGCAGTTGGAAGGGAGCGCGTCATTAAAGTGGTTATTGGGTTTTAGGGAGGATAGGATTTTGGACACTGAGTCATCGTTGTAGAGTTTGAAGTCAGACCAGTGAGCACGGTTTTTGGGTGAAGCCTGTAGGGGCGACATGGCTGGAGGAGGCGGGTCAAGAGGTGTTTGAGGGAATGTGATGACTTTGAGTTCGTTTCCAAGGGCTGAGATTTTATCCGCGAAGAAGGAGGAGAATTCCTCTGAGGATATAAGAGACTTAGGGGTTTCTTTTGAAGTTTTGGCCAATTTATTAGATTGGTGTTTGACCGGTTCGAAGAGCTTGTGGGGTCTGATCTTGGCCTTCTCTAGTGCAGATCTGAAAAACTCTTTTTTTGACTTGAGTATGTTCCTGTTGTAGGTATTTCTGGCCTGGCGGAGGAGTTTTAGATGTGCAGTGGAGGGGTGTTGCCTCCAGGATCTTTCAGCTTGTCGGAGGGTTCTCCTCTTGTTGTTAAGGGATCCGGTGAACCAGGGGTTTCTGTCTTTGATTTGAGTTCTTTAAAGCTTTAGAGGGGCAAGGTCGTCCAGGATGTTCGAGATGGTTGCAGAGAAGTGCTCGTTGAGGCCGCCAACAGATGTGATATGCGTGGGGGGGAGGTCTGATTTGCAGCGTGCCTCGAGTTCCCTGTGGTCCAGATTCAGAGTGTCTCTGACCCAGCGTTTCGGAATCATCGGTTGCGGTGCCCAGGACTTGGGGGTGTCAGGTAGGAGGAAGGTGATGGCGTGGTGGTCAGACCAGTCGCATGGGTCTATAGAGATAATCTTAACTGTGCCTCATGGGAACAGTCCAGCCCAAACTGCCGAGCCAGGTCTTCCCTGGACCGGAAACAAGCATCCTGGGACCGGTTTCGGGGTAGCACACCTCATCAGCCAGGCTATCTTGAATCCACTGGCAAAGTGAGCAAGGGACCCACGTCTGGGCATACCCTGCCAACTTAGGGCAAACAAAGCAAACACAAGGAGATGATGGACGGAGCGCTGAAACTTTTCAGACACTCACCCCCAGTCACAGATCTTGGTTGAATCCATTATCGTTCTTTAACTCACTTTACCACCCCAGTTCAGACCCATCTATATGCAAATCAGTCTCGACCCTGCACCCAATGGGAACAGTCCAGCCCAAACTGCCAAGCCAGGTCTTCCCTGGCCTGAAAACAAGCATCCTAGGACTGGTTTCGGGGCAACACTCCTCATCAGCCAGGCTAGCTTGAATCCAGTGGCACAGTGAGCCCGGGACCCACGTATGGGCATACCCGGTGCACTTAGGGCGAGAAAGCAAAAGACACACAGATGGTGGACGGAATGCAGAGCAAATCAAACATTCTCCCCAGTCAATAGATCTGGGTTAAATCAGTCTTGACCCTGCGCTCAATGGGAACAGTCCAGCCCGAACTGCCAGGCCAGGTCCTCCCTGGACTGGAAACAAGCATCCTAGGACCGGTTTCGGGCTTTCAGCCCTCATCAGCCAGGCTAGCTTGACTCAAGGGACATGGAGAGCACGGGACCCACGTCTGGGCATACCCGTCCCACTCAGGGTGACAAATGCAAAAAGAACAATTGATGGACAGATGCTGAACAATGTCAAATATTCACCTACAGTACAGAGATCTTGGCCTAAATCCATAGTTTTTCGCTCACCATGCCATTCCAGTTTGGACCCAGTTATATGCAAATCAGTCTTGACCCTGCTCCACAAGCATCCTGGGACCGGTTTCAGGGTATCACCCCTCATGAGGCAGATTAGCCACTCAGAAAACCAGGATGCTTGTTTCCGACCCAGGGAGGACCTGGCCTGGCAGTTCCGGATGCACTGTTCCCATGGGAGTAGGGTCAAGTCTGATTTACATATGGTTGCGTCCAAACCGGAATGGCGAGTAAAAAAACTATGGATTTAGACCCAGATCTCTGTAGTGGGGTGAATATTTGACATTGTTCAGCATTTTGTCCATCAATTGTTCTTTTTGCGTACGGTAATGTGAAGCATTACAAGTAGATAATATGGGATTGGATATGTAATAATGTAGCAGCAAATAATTGTAGAATAATATTCATGTAGGTTAAAAGGTCAGTTGGACTGTCAAGCCAGACCTAAAAATCCATGTAGTTTAATGACTGCTCTCCTCCCATCTGTGCTGCTGTTAGAGCAAAACACCATAAAGAATCTAGTTATCTAAGACAATTTAACAGCATGTGTGTGTTCTTGAAAGTTCAACCTCAGGCAGCTGGATAAATAAACACAATGATCACAGCTGTGTGGAGAGCAAGCTCTTTTGTGGAAGTGCACACATTTTGCCTAATCAAAACATGTACTCCTGGTTCCCAACATGTGGGCGGGGCCAAAGCCCCTCTCCTGGAGTTCTCACATAATTTTCTGGTGACATCTGCATTGTCAAATCAGACCATAAAAAATATTCTGAATTTGAGACACTGCTGTTTAAAGCAACACTCACTTTGGCATTCTTTCTGGCGTTCCCAGTTAGTAAGCCAGTGTTGCTATTACACAAGCTGATAGGAAGGACTGTTTGCAGGCCGCAGATGTGTGGAAATAGCTTATTTAGAAGACCCACTGTATTCTTCGAGACACTTATTCACAGCTTTAGTTGACATGAGACCAGTTGGGAGTCAAGCATTTCTGAGACATGCAGGTGTATTACCTTTAATTAGGTTCCAGTTTCAGGTTGTTCTTTGCTAGAGTCTATACAGGGCGGGCTTGAGGCAACTCGTTAAGGAACATATTTAAGTTTGTGAAGCACCAACCGTGTCCAAGAAGGGTACATTAGTGGTCTTCCTTGCTCACTCTTAAATTGTCCACTCATGCAGGCGCTTGCGAAATGGTTTTCTCTGTTGCATTTTCTGCATCTGTGGCCCAATGTCAGGCATGCACCAGTATGTGGAAATTCAAGTCCGCATCGATAGCGCGTTCTTTCTTGCTTCTTTCTTGTTGGTGGTGTGTTGTTTCTCTTCTTGACATTTTCAGTTACACGGTTTGCTTGTTCCACTCTTCTTGCCTTTCCCAGTTCCATCTGTCTTGCTTGTGTTGTTGCTCTGGCCTCCGCTTGGGCCATGGTCAGTATTTTCTCGAGCGAGGATGGTTCCTTCAGAATTTGTGCGTGGAATTCCACTGACTGACAGCTTTTATTGATGCGAAGTCGTATCGCTTGTTCATTGGCAAACTTGTCGAATTCACTATAGCTTACTCGTTTTCACAGTCTGGTTGCGAAATCGTCAAGGGACTCCTCTGCTAGGTGACACGTGGTGTTGAACGTGTACCTCTCAAAATCTACATTTCTTTGCGGGTCAAATTTGTCTGTGAGACACTTTATTATTCCCTTGTATGTTGCTGTTTGATCTTGGGGAAATGTAATTAGCAGGTCCTCAACCTCATCACCTACAAAGTTTCGGAACAAGTCTATGTTCTGGTCATCTGTGTATACCTTGCTGTTGGCACGCATGTATCGTTCGAATTGCCTTATCCCATCTTTCCCACCGAATGCCTGTTTCTGGTTCTGACAAGTTGAACGGTAGTGGTCTGCGGAAAATTGCGTTCGCGCTATTCTTGTCACTTACGTCTTCTGTCATTTTGTTGTTGTGCAGACCTTCTTCTCCTTACTCTGTGTGCAGTTTCTTCTTCTGCTGTACTTGTTTTCCTTTCTGTCTTGTAATTTCTCTTTATTTCTCCTTTATTCTTCCTTTTTGGGCCTTTTTTGTGTTGCATGACTTAAAAATGGCCGCCTGGCCTTCTCCAGCTCCTTATTGGCTCTCCTGCCTAACCCCAAAATGGCCGCCAAGATCTCTGTGCAGTGAGATTTGCTATATTTTCAATGGCCTGACCTTAAGATGGCTGCTGGGTCTTCCTGAGCTTCCTATTGGCTTTCCCGCCTGACTTCAAGATGACCGAGCTCTTGCGGGATTTCAGCTTGAAATCTACACTCTGGAGGCTCGGGCCTGTCTTTTTAGTCGGTGGTCGGCTGTGGTCACGGCGATGCGCACTGTTCTTTCTTTGCTCACCTTCTTTCTTGGTGGGCTCCCGATATCGCTGTAGTACCCCGCACGCAGACCAGGGTGGCTCCTGGCTTCGCTCTCTTCGCGATCGGGGTGGGCTCCCGATTTCGCAGTTTTCTTTGGGGGCACGATGGACCAGGGTAGGCTCCTGTTTCCGTTTTCTCGCGACCGGGGTGGGCTCCCGCGTTACGTTTCCGCTCCTTGTAGTCGGCGGACCAGGGTAGGCTCCTGGCTTTGTTTCGATGTTGCAGGGGGGCACGTGCTTCTGGTGCCAACTTTGAATCCAACCTTCGTCGCCAGTTGTCATGGCGTCGCTAGTTAGCACGCAGAGACAGGTATGTGGAAATTCAATGCTTTATTCTTCTTCTTCCTGGGTGTGTCCACATGTACGTCTGTCCCTGAGTCCTCGTGTCTGTACAATGCCCTCTCCACTCCCTGACCGGAAGTGGTGTTCGGTTCCTGTCCCCTCCCAATCATTCGGGTGCAGGGTCCTAGTGCCCTCTGACCAAGGTCACTGCACTTGAGTAAAATGGGAGTGGAATAATAACAGAACTTGTGCTAGTCGTAATTTCAGGTCCATGCAGTGAGCATTCTGACAATGAAGACTGTCTTTTAATTTAGTAGGGCTTAGGGAACACCAGGGGCCGTATCATACATATGGTGCATTTTCCTTGTTTGTGCCGGGCGCAACCTTGAAAAGGTGCACCCGGCGCAAACAAGGTAATTGCGCCGGATTATGATGTTTGTGTTGCCCCCAGGGCAGCAGCGAACTTGCGCTGCCATGGGGACAGTGTATTCATGTGAAAAACGGATCGGCTACTTTGAAGCTGCTCTGTCTTTCACAGTGCAGGCGGCAATCGGCCTGCACTTTTAAGTGGGATTAGAGATCCCCTTGCAGGTGGGTGCAGTAAGTGACTGCACCCACCTGCAAGAGGGTATCTGGGGGGTTCATGGAACCCCCTTTCCACCCTGAAGAGGGCTGCCATCAGGGGGCGCACTGACAGTGCACCACCTTTTAGGTGCCGCCAGGGTGGGTGCTGTTTGTATGTGGATGTTGTTCCAGGACTTGGCGGCAAGTGAATAAAGGGAACATCTTGTACAGAGCTTTTCCTGAATACATGCTGCTTTTCTGTGTGGCACGGCACAGTGCTGTTGTTGGGAACTTCCCATAATCAGGGCTTTTTGGGAGAGAATGGAAAGCTGTTTGTGTCCTGTTCACCTTCATGCTGTGAATTCCTCGAAACACCTAGCAGTTTGTTTGCACTCAGAGTAGGCAGTCAGATGAAAGACATGCTTTGCTCTCTGAATGAAAAGAAAGCTGGAGGTGAGCTCTGAAGGTTAATGCACATGGCATAAAGACGTGTGTGTGACCTACAGGCCATGAGGTCAACTCCCTCTAACATAGCCTTATTGTTTTTATCTTGATTGTGACATCTTGTGTATGAACATATCTCAACTTATCCTCATTTGGAAGCAGATACCTTCCATTTCGGCTTATCTCCACCTTCCAAACAAGTGAAATGCCTTCCAAAGACTTCAGTGGGATCACCCACCCTGAAAACGTGACCACACTCCCAAAAACAAATAATAGGAGCACAAGGGTTAGCAGCTGCTGCTACCCCTAGCTTTGTCACCTGCTCGAGCCTAATAGTATTTTCATACCAACACAGCTATAAACATATCATTAAAATCCTGTACTTTTTCAATATAAATTTAATGCAACAAATATAAACTTGTCTAAAGAATTCCAATGCAAGTCAGTCCTAAAATACTTTTAAAGGAATCATGGGCAAAACTGCTGAGTGCAAAGGGCTTTCAGGGGTTTTACACAAACTGTTATTCAAGCTAAACTTCCAGGCTCTTCCGGAACCGCACAACAGACCCAATGGCCCAAACACAGCCCGCCCCTTGCTGGACCTGTCAGCACCGATGAAAATTAGCACTTGTTCAGTATCTTTCTACTGTACATGACTAAGGCAGTAGTATCCTCTTTCTGAGCATGCGCGGAATAGTGGGGGTTTTTGATGTGAGCATGCGCAGTCATCCATCCGTAGTCCGCGCCTGCGCACTAGCCCCGTCTCCATCCCATCTATGCTGTTGGTGCCGTTCCTCCTCCTTCCTCGCCGCTCGCGGGTCACCGTTTACGCGATAAAAACGACAAAGAACGAACTGGAGGAATGAGGGTCAGGAAACCAGAACACGTGAGTGATAGTGTGTGCAGTGACTCTCAGTGTTGGGTTCAAGGGCGACCCTGTGCTGGGCCTGATTCAAGGCCGACCCTGAGCTGGGGCTGATTCAAGGCCGACCCTGCGCTGGGGCTGATTCAAGGCCGACCCTGAGCTGGGGCTGATTCAAGGCCGACCCTGAGCTGGGCCTGATTCAAGGCTGACCCTGAGCTGGGGCCGAGTCTGGAAAGGACAAGAGCTGAATTCTGCCTCTATTCGCTCCAATGTTTGTAAAAAGAGCAGTTTGGGATAACTTTTTGAAGTAATGTAATTTTTTACTCACCGTTTTACAAATCTGATAGGGGGAAACTACTGATTTTACACATTTCGAAGTTTTTTACTTGCTTTAAAATGATAAAACTGGTCATCCTGGTTAATTCCCTAGTCTGGTGGCAGTCCTGTACACAGTACTGAATACAGTAACATGATTCGCCCGGAATTATGAAAATGGTCCCATAGTAGTTTCTTTAGTATGTTATATAATTAGTATATTAAAACCAACCCAGTAAACAAAGGAGACATTTTATTTTTCATTGGTTCTCCTCATGAGGGAAACCTATCTATTCAGGTGGCAGCCAGGTCCGGAATAGAGAAACTCCGCTTTTTAAGTCTGGGTACCAAACGCCTTGGTGTAACGGGAATCCTTTAAGTCCTTGGCTGTTAACCCTGTACTAGAGCCCCATTAATAGCTACTACAGAGTGTAGAACAACTTTGTATCTGGATGTCCTCCTAAACATATCTTTGTTGAAGCTCAGAATGAGGATCAAGAGAAAGTGAGCTAAAGGTCGGAGAACATGAACTTGAGATGGGGAGGTACGAGTTATGATGCTCACTGCATACCTGGCATCGCAAGTGTTCTTGATCACAAGGCACTAGGTAACTCATTCCAGACAGGAATGGCAGGCTTACGAAAATACTGCAAATACAAATACACGAAAATGAACTAAATTGGGCTCTTTGGTGTCCCAGGACATGTCTCTTGATGCATTGACCATTTCTGATCTAACCGCTTTGAACCCAATGACTCCATATCTCTTGAATTTTTCAAATCGTGACATAAAAGAATAATCTTCAAAATATTATCCCCTGTTCAACTGATCATAAGGTTCTCTGGAGTCATACATGTGATCTAAAACAAGCCTCTGAAAAATGGTCTACGCTTGCAGTGGCAAATATTGATCGCTGGGTCACTGGCATAATATATACTGCTGTATATATTATGCTCTCTCCAATGGCAACCACCAACAATAAAACATTCTATTAGAGTGTGCATTACTGGCTGAGTATCATCACCAGTTGCTTCTTGGCTGGTGATTATCTACTCACTCGCTTGTAGGTGAATATTATTCCTCAATATTCGATTGAAAGCGGCTATAAGTTTATTGGCTATCACCATAGGGCTTGCTTTGTATGAGACAAAGGCAAGCCCAAGTTTGCGAGAAATATTTGGACCATATGTGGAACCATCAGATGTCTACGGTCATCCTGGGTAGGAGTTATTTCAAATAGCTTAATCGTTTAAGTACTATTTCAGAAGCCAGTGTATTGCTGCCCAAACTGAAACAGACTGCTTCGGAATAGGTTGGGAGATTACGTTTGAGAACCTTTTAATGTTAGATCCAACGGTTCTCTGTAGCTTATTGGACTTTTTTTAAATCATTGTTTTAAGTATCTAAATATTCTATGTTCAAGGGTGGAAGATTGTTTGTACAGCACATTTATTATAATGAAATGTGCAAGGGCACTTTTGTTCTCAAACAGGGGCCATTCACAACTTGAGGCTACCCTTGAAGTTTCCTTTTTTCAATTTAATTTTGTCATAGTTTTTCATTTTGCAGGTTTGAAAGGGTGTGAGCTCAGGACTGGGACAGCAAACCTGCATCCATGGTAAATGTGTCACAATATCAATGGGGACTTTTAAAGGCTGAAAACAAGAATTAATATGTACACCACCTTCAACAGTAACCACATTATTCTCAGTTAAGTTTATCCACAATACTTGGTGCCAAGTTATCAGTGTGGGCATGTTCTTCTTTCTCATAAAGAACGCCAAATCCATAAGTACAAAACTTAAAATTTCAGGCAAAGTACAGAGTGTTTTAATTAGAGATCAAGAGTTGCTCCCCTCTGGTAACTATAACCACTGGCAGAATTAACAATAATATAGAACTTTGTAGATGGGCTAATTCCATTCATTAACAGTATTTATTCACAGTAACATTCTCATTCAATACCTTAATTTTTTATTTTATTATGACATCAAGATTAGAAGATTAATGAGACACCAAAGGCACCTGCTCAACCATTTGAAGGTCTTGTCAGTTAATTCTAATGTGGACAGTAAAATAATGAGCTTGAAGTCTCATTTAGATGTTGCCGGACAAGGTACTCTGCCACAAATGTCCGCCAAGCTGACAGTCTGTTCACTCTGTTTAGAGTTGGGGGAGGGGGCAATCATGATTTCACAGGTTTAAAAAAAACATTTTATTAAATTTAAAGCATTAACTGTCGGATACATCATGCAACTTGCGTCAATATGCTGAGACATTGTGATTAGACTATACCAACTAGTTTCTCTCCCCCTAACCCCCACAGGTGGAACGCTGGTGTGATAATATATTAGCAACATTTTGATGTAGATATAGGTATGTAACAAGGCGAGATCACAGTATTCAATGAACAGTTTGCAAAACAACACTTTTTGAGCCTTGAGTGGTTCTCAGGGCTTCCCAGGATTACAGTGCACAACAGTGCATATGCCATGTATCTTTGCTATTGGCTATTCGACTATGTCATCCCGAACCGGTGTACCCTTCCCCAAGTGCAGATCCAAGAGCATCTGTGTTCACGCCCTTAGATCATCTTCTAGGTTCTCGTCCCGCCTAACATGCCTCATTCTGACCTCTTCCGCAGTCGCCCACTCCAGCATGTCCCACAACCATTCCCCATGAATCGGTGGACATGCATGCAGCCATTTAATATCAATTTGTCGTTTGACAAACACTAGTCCCAGGCTCAGAAATTTACGGCTATGTTTTCTTTTGGCAGGAGTCAGGAGAAGGCCTAACAACATTTCACGGGGAGTACCTTCAAACTCCCATCCACTAGCTCTCCCAATTATCCCACTCATCAAACCAGTGTATCGCATGCTGGAGGTTTGCTGCCATATAATAAAACTCTAGATTGGAGTGTTCAATACCCTCTCTTTCCCAGGGTTGTTGCGACATATGTAGTCCAATTCTTTTACGCTTCGTGGACCATAATAGATCCACGAGGAGGCTGTCCAGCTCTCGAAAGTACCGTCAGGGGCGCTTATACAACAAGCCCTGCATGACATATAGGCAGCAAGGCAATGTCACCATCTTGAATAGGGCCAATCTCCCCATCAGGGGGGCAAAAGTTTTATTTACGGCACAGCGAAGGCTTGGAACGAATTGCCTCGCCATCTGAGAACCATCACTGAGCTCCTACCTTTTCGTAAAGAACTAAAAACCTGGCTCTTTTCTAAAGAGTAGACCGCCTCCTCTCTACCGTGCCAGTCTGAAAGAGAATCAAGAAGCGCGAGGACACCTCCGGGTATTTGTTGCGCTCTATAAATTGCATTAACATTAGTGTTAGAGGAAGGTCTTTCCAAAGTTGGACCGACGCACATACTCCTGTCAAGACCCTACCTATGTTCAAATCCAGGAATCTCTGCCTCTCCGTGGCAATACTTCTGTCAAGACCTTACCTATGTTCAAATCCAGGATTCTCTGCCCCTCTGTGGCTATCCTAATACCCGAGTAGTGGACTCCTTCCAGGCGCCACGCCAGTGGAAGTTGCGGGAGCAATACGGGGTCCATATCTGTTAGTGTCCCTAGCGGCATGAGTTGTGACTTCTGGGCGTTCACCGAGAGGCCGGAGACCGACGCGAACTCAGGCAGTGCTGTCTGCCGTGTCGGCAGTGCCTCGACCGGGTCCCGCAGATACACCAGGGCGTCATCAGAGTAGAGCAATATTATATGCACAGTTCTCCCCACCTTGATTCCCCATTGCATAAGCCTGTGTCGTAGCAACATTGCGAGCGGTTCCATTGCCACCGCAAATAATAGCAGCGATAGAGGGCAGCCTTGCATCGTTCCGGGCATAGAGGGAAGGACTCCGACACATAGCCACCAGTTCGGCCTCTGGCAGTCGGTGCAGTGTACAGTAGTATTATCTACGCAATACATTTGGGCCCAACACCCATTTTCCTCATGACCTGCCATATGTATGCCCACACTACCAAACCAAAGGCTCATTCTATATCGATGAATGCAAGCGCATACAGGCCAACTTGTATTTCAGGGGCCTGGAGGACGTGAAAGAGTCTTTGAAGATTTAACATGGTGCTCCTCGTAGGGATGAACGCACATTGATCATCATGTAGAAGTGTAGGTAGGGAAGCATTCGGGATGCCAACAGACGACTCAGTATTTTGGTATCCGCAAGTGCTTCTCGCATATTATCCGGGAGGCGCCACACTTGGTAAGCCTCGCTGTATACCTTCAACAGCCTATCTACAATTAAGTCAGCAGATTTTTGATAAAATTTAGCAGGAAAGCCGTCACCTGCCGGCGTTTTTGCCAGCGTTTGATTTTTCAACGAGGCATGAATCTCATCCTTAGTCAGGTCTGCCTCGGTTATAGGCCTATCTTCCAGCCTCAGACTAGTCCCACTAAAAAGTACACCCCACTGGGATCTGGCCTTGTCATTTCTGGCGCATACAAGTCAGTTAGCTGAGGTCATATCAGCTTATTTATAGCCCCCTGTGATGTAAGTAATGTGCCCCCTGTGTCACTCAATGGCAAGATGGGATCTCGGGAGTCCTGCTGCCTCACCAATCTTGCTAAGAGAGCCCCCATCTTGTTCCCCCTCAGCATGTAGTCTCTGTCTGTGTGCCATATAAGTGTATTTTTCCAGTTTGCGCCACTCATCGAGTTCGGCGCTGCGCCACTCTTCTAACCTGGAAGGTTGAGTCGGGAGCATCTTTTCCATCTGCAATATTTGGGTTCATCTTGTTCCAGGTCATCTATCAATTGTTTCCGCACCCCATATGATGTATTCATACACACTCCCCAGAGTTCCACTTTCATTGCTTCCCAGTCATGAGCCCTACTCATAGAACTTCCCAAGTTTTTGTGGAAATAATGCCCTAGCGCCTTCTGGACCGTCGCCAAAACTGGCAGGTCTGCCAGTGCCTCCGCACGTAAGCGCCATTGCGGCATCACTGGGCGCGATTGTGCCCAAGCCAGGGAGAGCAAGAGGGGGGAGTGGTCAGAAAGATACCTCGCCAGATATGTCACCTTGCAAGTCAGAATTGCGAGGCCTGGAGTCGATAGATAATAGTCTAGTCTGCAATATGTACCCACTGCCAGTGTGTAGCAAGAGAATATTCTAACAGTGAGGTGCCTTTCCCTCCATACATCTTTTAACCCTAAGTCTGAAGGATGTGGGGGCCCAGATCCAGATAGCACCTCCCTCCCCGGTTCCACAACAGCAAAGACATACAAACGGATTCTGCAAGTCCAGGATGTAGTAAAGGAAGTTTAATTAGTAAGGGCCTTGCAGGACTTCCTGTCTGTGCCACCACCCATCACAGCCTCTGGTCTGTAGAAATGACCATATTTTGTTAGGAGAAAATTATGGATGGCCGTCGTCTGTGCTGTCAGTGTAGTACTCAGGGTCATTCCGTCTATCTAAATGAAGTTTTGGAGTTGCCAGCAGGGCATTTATTTCACGTAGTGTTCCATCAGAGCAAACGTCTATGTGTCCCTGTCCAGTTTGCGAGCCAGGCCGTACAGTTTTTGCGGCTCGCCGTCGGTCGTGATGATCTGCATTTAGTCGTTAAGGTATGTGGCCTTGATCTCCCCGAAGACAGAAAAGGGGGCCCCAGGAGCGTGTCCACCCAGTCTGAAGCTTCAGCCGCTGATCAGAAGAAATGCAGCTTTCCCTGATGTAGCACCCGGAGCTTTGCCGGGAACAACAAACTTATTGTATAGCTTATGGTCGCGGAGCCTCCCTTTGACTGCTGTAAAAGTTTGCCGCTACTCTTGTACCTTCAAGGTGTAGTCCAGGAACACAGAGACCAGGGGGGCCCTTCACTCGCATGCCCTGCAGTATTGCGTCCCTATCCCTGTGTTTGTTCCACTGTGAAGAATTTTGATAATGTCTGTGGGTGCTTGATCTTTTTATTCCACTCCCCGAGGAACAGCTCCGCCGACTGCTCTTCTGCCTTTTCAGGAACTCCCACAAAGCGGAGGCTGTTCCTCTGAGACCAGCCCTCTGCATCTTTGACTCGGACTTCCAGGCGGATGGTAAACTTTCATAGGGAGGACACCATTTCGCGAAGAGTCACCACTTCTGACTGCTGGTCCGCCGCGTCTCCCTCTGCAGTGGTCACTCGGTCCGCCACCCCTGCAGGTCCGCCCGCAGCAAGGTGACATCGATGGCCACATAGTCTATTTTAGTAACTAGCTCCGTGCGTGTGCTCTGGATTGTCGCCATGAGGTCAGATAATGTTTCTCCTTTGGTTGGACTGTCACAGGTGAGTGCTCGACAGAGTCAGTATGCACCTCACCAGCGCTGCCCGCCGGTGCAACGACCTGGGTATATTTGTCAATTTGGTTGAATTGTGTAGTCTTGGTGGTCTTATCTTTCCCCATGGTGGCCCTGTCGTCGGCCAAGTTCAGGGCCCATCTGGGTACTGTCAAATTCACCCATCAGGCACAATCACAATTACTGACTCAACGTACCCTGCCAGAAGGATGTTGTCTTCAGGTTCACAGATGGCGTCCAGTAAGAGTAGAGTCTTTTCCACTCGTACTTTCTTTCCATCCACTGAGGCCCAATGCAGCTCGGTTCAGCGGCAGTCAGTATTAGTACACCCCCAGGCCAGGCTATGTACAGAGTCATAAGTGTCATCACCTCATCGCTTGCCTGCAAGCATCTCCACAGGCCTCAGGTGCTCTGGCAATGGAAAGCCACATGGTTCGGCCAAGTGTGTTAGGTGGTGGCAGGCAACCACAGTCAGGCCGGGCCTCTACAGCGCAACCACCACGATGCCAGAGCCCCGTTAGCTCACGCAGCGGACTGTAGACTGAAGGCCCTGCTCACCGGTTCCCAAACAGCGAGGGGCACTGTACTCAGACCCAGGGAGCATCTAACGACCCTCAAATGAGCTGTCGCCTCACTATATCAGCAGCCGTCCCTCACCAGGCTCGTATTTTCAAGGGCTCCCCGGGATCGGCACCGGAACTCCCAGCCCTCACCGCCTACCTTCCGCCTCGCAGTCCATTCTCCGGGACCTCCGACCAGACGGCAGGTCGCGTTTCCAGCATGCACCCTTCAGAGTTTGCCCAAGGATCAGGTAGTCCTCCACAGCTTCCCATTGGTGGGCTATCGTCTCACGCCTGTCCGGCGCTGCCGCAGCATCAGCCCCTTAGCTCTGAGCAGGGGTCCTCCGCCTGATCGACTGTCGGGCCAGTGGCCCACTCAAGATGCTCAGGAATCACCGGGGCCGGCTCCCAACAGTCTTTGTAGCAGTGTCGCCGGGCAATGCACCCCCTCCTGTCTCCGGCGGCCCTGCCGTGGGCCCGCAGACCTCACACCTGTAGACCTCACCACCATAGTCTTGTCTACCCAGGCGCCTCGACATGTCTCTCGGCTGCTCTTCACCGCAGCCTCCGGGGAACTCACTTCGGAGCCTTGCCCTACGGGTAGGGGCATGCCACACCACAGAGATAGGCCCAGTCCAGAGTTACTCGTTATGGCGCCTACAGGATGGGAGCCAAGTCGGGTTTTGAGCTCAACACATACGCCTCAACCATGCGCTGGACTCGGGTGGCGGGGGGTTTGCCCAGGCAGTCTGGTAGTGCGGCGCACAGCAGGATTGTGATGGATTAACGGGGCCTGGATCGGAGCGCTTTCAAGGCGCGTCCGCCATCTTGGCCGTTCAGGCCACACCCCTCCTGATTTCACTGTTGGTGCCCCTGCTGGTGGTTAATTACGCCAATGGACTTGGGGGCAGTTGGTGTATGTACATCAAAGAGCCTGCTCTATTTAGAGCTGACAGTCTGGTGTACAGCTTTCCCTCTTTGGGATCGCCCGGAAAAGCCTGGCAGACCCAAAGAGAAGAAAAGAAAAATGACTCGCACTTCGAGGGAGAAAGCTCCCAGAGTGTCAGGGCATTATTTTTTTGTTTTACAAAACATGGTGGCCCTTCAGCAAACATTCAGTGCCTGCAGAGGAGGCGGTGTGCTAGCGCCTCCATTCATTGACAACGTAGCGTTCTCAGCAAGACTGGATAAGATTTTTAAATATGGTGGGCAGTAGTCTGCCAGGACAGTAGATGGTGCTACCTCTTCCACCTGAAGAACCGGGCTCATTAAGCCTGGCGGCGCAGGGTACGCCTGAAATCTTCTGAGTTCGCCTTCCAAATTACAGAGACACGGAACACTCTATTTGGCATAGGAACTTCAATTTATTAGCTGCAGCTAGGTACAGTTGTCCTGGAAGTACATCAGTGGTAGGTTCTCAGGAGACTGCCACTTCAATCCGTGGCTCACAGTCTTTTGTAGCGCTTGAATCCCCTAAAGCAACAACCCCCTCAATGTGCAATAAAAATACAAATCATCCACAAGAAAACATTCTTTGTACAAGATACAGGATAATGGGTAATAGAAATTCCTTCCCTAAGGTCGTGTTCTCTACCCGACCCTATAGGTCAGGCGGCATAGCCATTCCTTAGTTAAATTAATTTATAACAGGACGTGTTTGCGTGTTGAAGATGGTGATTCGTAAAACAACTGGAGAGGCCGAGAACGGTCACCAAGGGTCAACAGATGGTTATCTCGGGGATTAGTTGCTTCGAGCCGGATCTCAGAATGGACTTAGCTCAGGGAAACAGGAAAGGTCGTGTAATATGTGCAATAGTGTAGAATGTGAAAGAAACGCTACGAAGGTTGAAGGTGCCTGAGTGAGGGCAACAGTGTAATGGTGTTACCAGGAAAGATGGGGCCGTATTTGAATTTCCTCACACCCTTGCAGACATCGGGCCTCCTACCAAACTTTAAATGAGGGTTCTGGCCTCTAAAGGGCCTAGTTCATGTTCTATGTTCCTCCCACGGAGAACTTGCCTCTGTCTACAGACCCCTGCCCATCTGAGCATTATTTATTAATTAATTTAAAATTGTTAATAAACTTTTTTATAGCTTTACTTAGGGAACACTGTTATTTTGAGGGAAGCTTTACCCATTCTTTGCAGGTGAAACACCCCTCCAAACTTCCTTTAGCTAGATTAGCATAAATTAGCTTACAAATATGTTAGGGTCGCTAGGCAGACTCCAGGACTTGTTGGATAACAGCAGCCAGCAACCGATTGTCACCAAGAGAGAAACTAAAAGGGTCTCTGACTATGGTTGGTTTGTCGCAGTGAATGGAGAGTTAGCACACTGGCTGTAGTTGTGGTATGCAGCTCCAAGGATGGAGAACTAACTGGCCCACATGCAGGAACCCTGGTGTCTGCCTGCTAGTCTTAGTAGGAACGCCTCTAGGCTTAATTGCATGGCCCAGAGCTCCAATACATGGATTTCTGCATCCCAACAAAGACCTCTGGTTGCTAGTTATTGGAGCTGCTTTCTCAAGCCATCCATGGACGCATCGGTTTTCAGTACAAATGTTTCTGTGAAAATTTATAAAGAGACCTGGTTTTCGATTTGTTGGGCTGCTCCACGACCAGACTGCTTGCTTTGGTTGTTTTGTGACTTGGACTATATGATCCCATGAGCTGTCAACGTGTTTCCATTCAGTGCCCAGTTTGTTTTGGACAAATCTCATCTGAAGCCTGCAAACAGAGATGAGGCCTATCCAGGATGACATCAGACCTAACAGGGACTTGTATTGTCTTAGTGGGCAGCTCCCACAGACGGACGAAGGGTAGTGACCTGCCTTGTGAAAGCATTTTATTTTCTTGTACAGCATGTTGTGCAGCGCGCTCTGGGAGGTGCCTGGCTCCTACCAAGTGGGCGCCTCATTGGAAAGGGTTCCTTTCCAGTATTTGTATTCCTTTCATGTGTTCCTTGTTGCACCCTTTTAAGTTTGTTTGGACTTACTTTACCAGCACGACTCTGGGAGCAGGGAAGCCTCTCCGCAGAGTCTGGGGTTTCTGGACCCTGGTTATAAAGCCCATTTCTTTTCCCAAACGTATTTGAATTTCATGCTATCAGCGTTGATCAGGACATGTCCACCTGGCCCACCTAAGCTCGCATGGGGGCTTAGCGGGCGCACTGCTGGCGTGCATGACTAACCCACGTGCGTGCGGACTGTGCCCAGCACCAGCCCCCTTGCATCTCTAACCATCGAGACAATGTAAATAAGAATGTACACTGGGGCGAAGTTACATGCCTTAATCACCAGAGGTAAGAACTTTGCCTGCATATGCCTAAACTTTTATACATCACCGAATCCGTCTCAAATAACCTGCCACACGTGTAAGGCCAGCCTACCCAAGATCATGTTCATAGGAGTGAACCCTAATACACTCGCCAATCCTCATTATAGCTCCAAACAAAGCAACAAATTATTGCGCTGAACCCTTTTAAAAACTGGATCTCTAGTGAAACAGAGTATAGAGCGTGTCATACTCATCGAAAGTCATCATATAAAGATTGCATTTGTTACAGAATCTTGGATGGATGCGACAGGGTTCATTTGTCACACCCTGAATAGGCCCTGTAGGAGGGGTGGGGGCCTAGCAGTTATTTACCATAACTTATTCTCAGCTTCTTTCTCTACGGTCACTGCTACTACCTGCGAAGCCCTGTACTTCTACTTCCAATATTCTAACCATCACTCTTTCAAGGAAATATTACTCGATGGACCTCCGCTCCAAAAAGTGTTTTTGTGGCAAACCAAGGGACCCTATCAGAAGATGGTCTTTGCACAAATAATTCCACCATACCTGGTGATTTTAACTTCCATCTAGAATGCACTTTGTATTCAGACACCGCTGTCCTTCAGGACATCATGAGTAGCACTGGGTTAGTACAATTAGTGCAATACCCTACCCACAATGCAGGCCACACCTGAAACTACATCTTTTCCAATCATCTGCATTTAGGTAATACAGGTTTATTACCTCTCACATGGTCTGATCACTCAGCGAGTCCATTTGAATTAGCATCCCCTTCTCGGTATCACGATCACTTTACCCCCAATAGCCCACTTACCATTCAGGCATGGAACACAATCAACTGGTCCCTATTAGAAGAACAGCTCTCTACTTCCATGTCAAACTGCCCAAGGATATAGAGGCAGCTACGGCGTAGTATACTGATTGGATCCAATCAGCCTGCAGGATTTTAGCACCTGAAAAAACATCCACACCTAGGCATTCCTATCCGACCGCACCTTGGTATTCATAGGAACTAAGGGAGCAAAAATGAATTTGCTAGCACCAAGAACACAATTGGATAAAGAGCTATAATGGCTCAGAAAGAGGAAAATATAAAACAAAGCCTATCTTTATATAAGGCACTGTTAATAAAAACGAAAACAGACTTCTTTGCCAATCAGCTAACTGCTGCAAAACACTCTACCAAATAACTTTTTAGAACAGTATCCAGACTAACCTCTCCCTGCACTCAAAAATGTCTAGTAGCCATACTCCTTGCGATGAAATCGCATTGTTCTTTTTAAATAAAGTCGAACACATTTTTCACACCTTCAGTTGCTCTTCGGTGGTGAGGAGAGATCTCATCGATCTCTGACAGCCAGAACACGCATATTAGCTTTGGTCCTTCGGTGCCCATGACTCTCTTTACAGAATTCGCCCACTCTCACAATCTGTTAATTCGGGATCTCCCCTCAATCCCTGTCCGGTAGTAGTGATTAGATTGACTCCTGAACCAATAGTTGAAATACTTAACTCACTGTTCAATGCTATGTTCAAATCAGGGCTCCTTCCTAAAGCATGGAAGGAGTCATCTACTCTCCCCCTTCTGAAAAAACAAAACTTTGACCCAAAGGATCTCAATCTATTTTCGACCCATCTCATAGTTTCCTTTCCCGGCAATACTGGTAGAAAAGGCCATAAATTCCCAGCTAACCAGATTCATAAAGGATAACAACTCACTAGATCCAACGCAATATGGCTTCAGAGGAGGCCATAGTACAGAATCAGCCCTTATCAAGTCTGTTGAAGAAATCAGAGAGGCTTTGGATGTCGGGGACAACGCTGCTTTAATAATGCTAGATCTCCCAGCAACCTTCGACAGGGTCCTCCATGACTTGCTAATGGACCAATTGTATGCTTGTGGTATTCAGGGCACGGCCTGGAAACTTCTACACTCCTTTCCCATGGAAAGGAAGCAAAAGGTGGCCTTAGACACTTTTGTCTCCAAACCCTTCTCTCTTCCTTGCGGGGTACCTCAGGGGTCATCGCTTAGCCCTACTCTATTTAATGTGTATGGGTCATCTCTGGCGCAATTGATTAGAAAATTTGGATTTCAATTAACATCTTATACAGATGATGCAGAAATAGTGGTGTCACTGCTGCCAAACCAGGAAACAGATACAGGAGGCAAATTCCATGAATGTATGCAGTCAGTAAAAACTTCGATGATTGAAAACTGCCTAAAGTTGAATTCTGGTAAAACCAAAGTGGTTATTTTTGGAAATAACACCAACTTTTGGTCACCTAGATGGTGGCCAGATGAGTTAGGTACTCTACCAACTCTAGTTAAGAAAGCAAAAAATCTAGGAGTAGTAATCCATAGCAGTCTCACATTTGGGGATCAGGTGAATGCTGTGACTTCTTCCATCTTTCTTTCTTTCTTTCTTCAAGGATGATTAAAAAGATATTACATCTACTGCCTCATGACTGTCAAAAATAGTAATAACCTCCCTCATCCTGTCAAAGCATGATAACTGCAATGGTTCATATATGAACATGTGGCAGCAACATTTGAATAAATTGCAATTATTGCTAAATGCGGCAGCTAGGCTACTAACAGGCATACCTAAGTTTAAGAATTAAACCAGAAAGCTCCACTGGCTGCCAATCAGGCACAGTGTTAGATTTACAGCTCGTTGTACTGCCTTCAAGGCTCTTCATGATTGCGGACCATGCTATCTCAGGCATTGCTTTAGATGGTATACCCTACTGGAACTCTCCGCTCCCTATTAACAAAGATGATGGTAGTGACCAAATTCAAAAGAGCTAACTGGGGTGGAAGAAGTTTTGTTACCCGCTCGAACAGGGCATGGAATGGACTTCCTTTCCCTATACGTTCCTCTCCAGACCGGCTGTCATTTAGGAATGCTCTGAAAACTTGGCTCTTTAACAACTAGACTAAATTCTGCCACTTGATTTTTCATCCTGTGTTTAACGGATTTCCTTAAGCTAAGCAACAGGACACCTTAGGGTAACTGCTGCGTTCTATACATTTATATAACATAACATTACTTTGCAGATAGCCTCTGCCATGGCCTGGAGATTTATTGCTCAATTCACAGATGCAAATGCTTTTCCCAACTGAGTGTTGAGTATTGCACCTAGAAACTGGATCTCCATGTGGGGTTCTAAAGATGATGCCTCCTTGTTCAGAGTGAGACCCAAGTCCTGAAAAGGATTTTTGCAGCCCGTAATAGAGGCCTTTGCCTCTTGCTTTGATGAGCGAGTCATCCAAGTAGGAGTAAACTGTTGCAGGCCACTCACCTGAACTTCAGGTGGTTTAGATGGGGCGACATTCATCCCCAAATCCCTATGGGGCGTAATGCAGTAGCAGTAACTAACACTCTACGTCCACGCAAGTCCCAAAGGGAAGGGGGGTTTGGAAGGAGAGAGAGAGAGAAGAGAAATACTAGTGCTGCTAGTAGCACTGATTCTCTAGGCTGGGAACTGCTGAGCTTAGGATAGACAGGGCCTTGATGCAGTATTGCGAGGACTGGGGCCTGGTATAGGGGTGGAGGCTTTAGTTCTGTAATGCAAAACTCATTTAGATGATTTTATAACAGTACTCAGCATTTAAGTACAGACACTCTCAAATACGTACACAGGAATCAGGATTTGTCCATGTAACAGCTTTTCTAGAAGACTGTCTTATTCTGTGTTACTCATATACAGCTTTTGCTTGTCCTTTAGCTTAACTCTTGATTTATTGCCAAAGAATGCACATTAAATCCTGTATTTTGATCAAGGTTTGTGGATCATTAATGTTTTTCAGTCTTTGCTTTTACAGTTCACTTCTGGAGTTCAGAGGTTGAAATCCCTCTTTAAATGTCTTTCAATTAGAAGGCACAATTACTACAGAAAATATGTCTTTCCTGTATTGCTAATCCTTGCTCACTGCCTTTCAGTTCAATCAGTGACCGAATTCTGTGCCCAAAAGCTTGCAGGGCTAAACACTGCCGGAATACCTGTAATATATTCAGAGGTTAAATCTGTTACCTTAATCATGTGAGGAAAGAAGTCTGCAGTCTGCGTGCAGAGCGTGGGATAACCACTAGTCACCTTCTGTGTTGTGCCTCTCTCACAGGAACCACAGCTTCTTACAGATGCAGGAACGGAAGCACCGGAGGAAGAGGAGCCGGTTGAGCCATGCGTTGGGGAAATAAGCAATTATCAAAACAAATGAAGAGGCACATGTATTCAAGGGTTTTTAGGTTCTTTCTGTGGAGGCTTGTTGAAGTAATTAGGATAAAGAAGTGCAGCACATTACTCACAAAGACAGTTGAAATGTGACAGTTGAAATGCTGCACGTTTCTCATATTGCTAGTACGCACGAGGTTCACATGTTGTTTAACCAGTCCACGTATAACCAAACCCTGCGCTGCTTCCACATTTGTCCCACAATACTGTATAACAGAATCATGCACAATAAGCACAGGCTAATACAACTAATGATCCACATGCATATATACCACTGCAATTTTGTTACAAATAAACACTGTGCCTTCAGTATAAACGTTAATCAGGTTTACATCAGGGTTCGTGTGGTTGAGCAGTGGCAAGCGTGATGCTACCCATGATATAAACTTGGAGACCCCATCGTCCGAGGAAGGCAGCAACTGGTGAAAGGCTCTTAGTGAAAATATGAGGTGCTGATCTAAGACCGAAAGGGAATGGCTTTAATTAATAATGTTGCCCAGCCACTGAAAAATTGAGATATTTCCTGTCCTTGTCGTTGGTGTCTGTGTGCAAATATGCATCCTGAATTTCCAAGGATGCCATGTAGTCTGCTTCGTGGACTTGGATTGTCTTAGTGGGACTGACTACTTTGCAGATAGACTCTGCCATGACTTTGAGTTTTATTGCTATTTCCATAAATAGAAACACTTGTCCCAACTGAGTATCAGAGGATCAGTTTTAATACATGAGTACAGTAGTCACCCTGGACCAGTAAAGGGCCTGGGACCTTAATCATGGTGCTGTGCTGCAAGGTTCATGTGGAAATATGGACATATGGTCCTCCTTCCCCATCTCTATGGGAAGATGGATGGCTTTATACTCGTTTTCAGTACATCCTGCAGAATTATCCCTGCATCTTCCAGTCAGTCATTTTTTTGCTACTTGCAGGCCATAGTCACCAGGTAAATTTGGGGTAGTAAACTACAAGTGCACTGTGACTATATTTGAAGGTTAAGCCTTTAAACTGGTCAGTGCCGAGGATCACAATAGGAGACTGGTATAGCAAAGGCCCGGCTTTGCAGCTTGAACTGAACACCTCAGAACAGCATGGCACATTACACTTACTTTAGTGCTACCCTCCCCCATTCTCTTCCTCAAATAACTCAAGCTCCCTTGCTATGCTGGCTTGAGGCACTGAAGCACAATAAATGGCTGGCCAAAGTGATAAATTTGACATTTCTGTGGTATGGGACTCAGTTTTGTCAGGTCACAAGACTGGTAGGCTTTACATCCTGGGATCTCTCACTAGTGAGGTGGGATAAAATGACCATATAAATTCTGTTGAGCTACTTGCACAGACATTCAACCTACACTGACCTTAGTTTTTCAGATACCTCCTGCTCCACCAGGCACTCTCTGCACATAATGAGGCTCTGAAGAATGTCCCAAGTTTATCTGTCTGCAGGCCAAATTAGTGCTTAAACCCCTGGGATGCAAAGACATTTCTAGACTGTATAGGTCCACACTCCTTAACTTTACACGTGGGTAAGACAAGGGCAGTTTGGGAGCGAAATCTAGCTGAGCTGGATGACAAGGATTATCAGGAGGCAAAGATGGCAAGACGATCCCAGGCCATCACCTCGAATCACAGAGTAATACAGTGCAGTTACCTGCACAAGATGTCCTACAGCCCCTATCCTGTGTGGAGGATGGGCAGCAGCAGTAGCCCGGCTTTCACCTAATACAAGAATCTCCCCCCGCCCCAGCTACATTTTATCATGAGATCTGAGATTGTCCATCTATACCTTGGCCTGAATCGTTCACAAGCCAAGTAACCTTGAACCTAAAGTTGCCGTCCTGGGCATAAGGGAAGCCTGGTCCTCTTCCAGGGTGCAAAGATCACATGCGGGACTGGGATTCCTGATAGCCAAGCATGATATTGCATGCCACTGATGTCAGGCTGAACCTCCCTCTGCGGGTGAATGGCAGAGCAGCATGGACTGTTGTGGGCCCACAGAGCAGGTAGTGTATAGTGGAGACTCTGAAAAAAGAAATACAAGAAGATCTGGGGTCCATGGACTTCTCATTATAGTTTGACGTAATTTTCTGGTTTGCAGATAGTTTATTGGTGTTCAATTTTGTAACAATATGATGCTGATCAGATGGTGGAGAAAGTAAATGGGACCGAGTCACCTGAAAATGAGAATGGACAGGGACAGCGCTTCCCAATGAATGTAGTTCCTCAGAGGAGTAAGTAAGAAAAGCCAACTCACCTCATAGGAAAGAGGCAGCATTTCAGGAGGTGACCAGAAGCATACAAGTGCAGGCAAGCTTGCATTTGGCACACCGGAGGTACTCCCTAGCAGCTGATGGCCTTATATGTGTTGAGGCCCTTATGCACATGCTCAGTATATGGTTCAGCTTCCTTTAATAATGTTTCTGGGATATTAGAGGAATTGAAGAGGAGTTGTTACTGGTTGTATCATGAGCAGCATGGCATTTTAGAGTGTAAAGAGTGACTCCTTCAAAAATACAAAGCATATTTCACCAAACCCAAGTAAGGAATATGATTTTAGAACCAGCAGAGGGCTGCAGTAAATGATAAAAGCTTCTGTAAAGGCAACTACTAAAGATATGCCTATTTTTTTTTAACAATTTGTGCTTTGTTACTGATTGTGTTTACGATGGACTTGAATTTGCGCTAGTCTGTTTATGGCGTGTATGTTATAGCATTCAATCAAATACTTTTTTATTTTGAAAACATAAAAGCATAGTTATAGCATTCATATAAACATTAATAAATCTTATTTAAATTCAGTTTCTGTGCCACTTAGTCATGAAATTCTCAGGTTAAGAGTAATTTCCATTGACACAGTGATTCCATTGCAGATATCTTGGGTTCTCTGTAATTCAGTTCTGTGCACATCACGGGTATCTTATGGCCCGATTTAGAGTTTGGTGGAGAAGAGGGTATTTACTCACAAAAGTGGTGGCGAACGCACAAACCAACGTACCTCCCACCCTATTTAGAATCAGAAGAAGTGACATCTTTCTGTGAACAAAGCCCCCTTTGGCTCTGTTGACGGAAGGCAGCACAAAAGAGTAGGGGCTGTCTGATGAAAGGCATAGCACCGCCCACCTTATTTCGGGTAAACAGCATGATGCCTTTTTTTTCTCTTTGTTACCTGGCAGTACGAACTGGCAGTAGGATGATGAAAAAAACAAATAGGGACACTCCCTGGATGTCGCTGTGTATAGTTCTTTGTTACCAAAATCAAACTCACACTTTTTGAAAAACAAAAACTGTTGTTAATTTTGGTGAACGACTATCAAAACCAACAGCGGCTGTCCACCAAACCTTTAGTATCTTGACAGTAACTGCATGGCCTGCAGTGAGCTCTAAATTTGGCGGATGGTAGTCCGTCTGTCAAACACTAAATCTGGCCCTTAGTTTCTGTGTTAATTAAAGCTCTGATCAATAAATTAGAAGGTATCTGCGGCGTGCTGCTGTGGCGCTGCCGAATCTCTGCATCGCCTGTGCTGATCCGCGGGGACTGGATCGCCCCATTGGAGGCCAGCCTGCCGTCCGGGCTTCCCACAGCGGGGTAGGGGGCGCGCCCACCGTACCATGGGGCCTGGGCCTTACCTTTCTCCATTTGGCGCCTACTGACGCCACTCAGGCCCATTTTACCTCCAGTTGCCTCTTTTGTGCCCTGCAACGTGGGCAGCGCGCCCCCGCGTCTCCCCGCTGCCTTTGCCCCCGCGGGTGCAGACTCCTTGCAGCTCTCCTGATTTCTCACTGCAGGGGCCGGGGTCCGCGCGGCTGCCACCTGCCCGCCCGGCGCAGTGGACTCGCAACCCTGGCACTTCTCCTCTAATGCCTGTGGACCTGCTGTGCGGCCTTCATTGCCCATCAATGCGTGTGGCGGCGCTCATGGACCCTCGTCGGCTCCTCCCTCAGCGAGTGGCTCGTCTGCTATTTCAGGGCCCTGTGCTGGGTTGGCCTTGCGGGTGCTCCGGCCACTGCGGCCGGCTACTTGTTGACTGCCTCTCCTTGTACTGCCACCATCTGCTTCCTGTCCCATATGGCCTCCCATGCCAGGCACCGCTGCCTGCCGATGTTCTTTGCACTGCATGCCTCACCTGGAGTAGCCCCACGCATATCCTTCATCTCTCCGGATGTTTCCTTCCGCCGGGGGGCCCTGACTCACCGCAGCTCTCCCGTGCGGGCCCTGATCCTCTGGCCCAGAACTGTTGGCCGGCTCTCCACCCTCATCAGTCTCCTTCCCGGGGCTTTTACTTGCCGCACTGCCCAATCCGCTCTCCACGACCTCTTCTACCACCGTCTGCCTCGCCCTGTGCTGCGCCTTTCTTGACTCTCGGCGGCTCCTTCTATACGACTGTGCCTGATCATGGGGAAAGCTGACCCCAAACAACCCAAACTTGCGTTCGATTAGCGCCGGCAAACATGTCAAGATGGGGCGGTCACTGACGTGGGCGAGTCGGCAGCCCAGATTGATGTTGGCCCGACCAGAGAGGATGACTTGAAGGCCATCATGCTGGATGTGAAAACCACAGTCACTGGCATTGCCACCCAACTCGATCAGCTGTCAGCCCGACTGGACACTGTTAAGGCCCAGGTTGACTCGCATGACACACGATTGACTCAGGTTGAGGCGAGAGTCTCGGATGCCGAGGACGCTGTGACACAAGACCATCACATGCTTCTACAAATGAACAAGCTTCTCGAGTTGATCAAGAACAAGAATGAGGATATGGAGGCACGCACCCGTAGGAGCAACCTTCGCATCACGGGCATGCCCGAATCCTCCAACATCTCTAAAATGGAAAACTTTGTGGAGCAGCTCATCCGTGATCTAGTTGACGATGTTCTCTCCCCCATTTTCATTGTCGAGCGAGCTCACCGCTCTCTTGGCCCTCAACCTGCTCCTGGTCTGCCGGCTCGCCCCATCATCGCCAAGCTGCTGAACTTTAGGGACTGAGACGCTGTTCTTTGTGCGGCCAGGGAGAAGGGGGAAATCTTTCATCAGGGGAACTCCCTTACCTTTTTTCCTGACTACACGATGGCGGTGCACGCTGTCTGCCGCAAATTCCTCCCGGCCAAGCGAATACTCCAAAAACATGACATCTCCTATTCCTTGGCGTACCCTGCTATGCTGCGTGTCAGGCAGGGCTCCAAAGTGCATATCTTCACCGAGCCGAAGGCTGCATTGGCCTATGCGAAGAAACTTGACCAGGCACAACGCTCTTCTCAATCCGGCTCCCAGGCTGTTGTCGACGGCAACCTGAGTGATAATGACTGACTCCTGCCTCTGCTATTGTGTATTTGCAATCTGTGCTTTCTGGTGTAATGCTGTCTTCCATGGCTGACTTCCACTCTGCCCCAGTTACTGCATGTGTCCCTTCTCTCCACTGTTGCGCTCTTGCTCGTTGTCCTTTGGGCCCTGGGGCTCGCTATGGTCGTGGGGCTACTCACCGCACTGCAGTACTGGCCTCCTCCTTACCTCCTCTCTCCCATGACCTCCGCTAGCTTCACTTTCTGGTTTCCCGCTACACCATTTGCTTTTGTACATCGGGCCCCTGCCTCTCAGGCGCCCTCGCTGTCCTCTTCAGATCAAAATTGCTGTCCGCAATAACCCAGGGCTTGGCTACCCTGTCTGTATGGCAGGGGTGTACGCCGGGTGAAACCATGCCTCCACGGGATAATTCCATTCCTGGTCACTGAGTTTCCCCTTCCCAGTTGTGGTTCCCTCGGGTGGGTGGGGTTGAATCCTCAGCCTAATTGGGGGGTTGGTGTGGGTGGTGGGTTCTCTGGGTTTGTTGCCAAGGCCTTGTTGTTTGTTTTGCTTTGTTTTTTCCTGTAACACGACATCTGCTACATCGTGTTTTACACTGCACTTCCCATTTCCACTGCTCATAGTCCCCATTGCACAGCTGTCCCTATCCGTCATTCACTCCCCTGGCATAGCGAAATGATGGACACCACTCTCTGGACTTGGAACGTGCCCGCTCTCAATGACCACCGCAAGGCCAGCCTGGTACATGCCCACCTTATGCGGCATAAGGTTGACATTTGTTTTCTTCAAGAGACCCATCTGCTGCCCGCCACCTCCTCCAGTCTCCTCTCTAGACATTGGGGTGAAATCCACTCCTCCTTCTATTCCAACTATTCTCGTGGGGTGTCCATCCTAATGCTCAGAGGGCTCCCCTGGCACTCTTCTCAGGTGATCGCAGACCCGGGGGGGGGGGCGCTTTGTCATCCTGCACGGCACTCTCCTGGCCCAACCACTGATCCTCGCGGCGCTATACGCTCCCAATTCCGATGACTTTGAATTCTTCACGCAGGTTTGGCAGCACATTTCTTCTCTGGGTCCAGCCGCGCTCCTTTTGGATGGCGATTTTAACATTACCCTATCAGCCACTCTTGACAGCTCTGAGCAACATGCTCTCCACCCGTGCGCAAGCTCTCTTCTGCACTCCATACTCACCGATAACTCACTGTTCGATGTGTGGCAGCACACCTGTCCCGTGGTGTGCGAGAGCACATGCGTGACAGGGTCCCGGGGCTGCTGGTCCCGCTCTGGATCACTACGACAGACGCCTTTGCTTGGCTTACCTCGGTAGAACACATGGCGCGCACACTTTCTGACCACGCTCCTGTTTGCCTCTGTATGCAACTCCCTCACTTCCCACGGTGCATGTTCTCTTGGCGGCTGCCCCCCATTGCGCTCCGGGATTCGGTATTTTGTGACGAGAGTCAAATCGCAATCACAAACTACTTTGACCTCAATGTAGGCTCTGTCGACTCCCCTTCCACGCTCTGGGAGGGTTTTAAGGTAATGATCCGAGGTGAATGCATCTCCAAGCAATCTGGTGTGCTACGCTCTATTCGGGGCACTCTTGACAGGTTGGAGTGAGAGATTAAGGCTTTGGACTCCTCGCATTCTTTTGACCCTAACCCTGACACTCTTGCGAAGCTCCGGGGTAAACTCACTGATTTCAATGCCGAGGCCAATAGGGAGCTCTCCTTCTTGGGCGGAGAGGCGAAGGCGGGCCGCTTCGGTGAGGGGGATCGTCCTGGCAAGACTCTGGCCAATCTCTTACGCCAGCCCCACGCGGCCTCTTATATTACTTTGCTCCAGGACGGAGGTCCGGACAGAACTACCTCTCCCGAGAAAGTAGTGGCTCGATTCACCACATTTTATTCCAAAATCTACACAGCTGGGGCCGTGCCCCCGTGTGACATTCTTGATCAATATTTTGATACCCGTCAGCTCCTCTGGCTGGGCAACCTCCACCGGGAATACCTCAACGAACCTTTCTCCATGGAGGAGATCCTGGCTGCCATCAACAGCCTGCCGGGGGGGACAAGGTCTCATGTTCTGACGGCTTGCCAGCGTCCTTTTATAAGGCTTTCATGCCCCTTCTGGTCCCGCAACTCGCTGTTATGTACAAGAAATCGTTTGAGTGCGACCAAATCCCTCCCTCCCTCGCTCCGTGAGGCCTTGCTAACGCTTCTCCTGAAACCGGACAAGCCCCCTCCCGAGCTCCGTGACGCTTATCGTCCTCAGTCTCTCCTTAATCTGATAACAAGATCTATGCCAAATTGCTGGCTTCCCGCCTTCTCCCTCTCATGCCGCTAATCGCTCGCCCGGACCAGTCCGGCTTCATCCCCGGCCGCACTACGTCACATAATCTCCAAACCATTTTTTCCGTCCTTCGTGAAATCAATCCTGCACTTCAGGCTGTGGTAGCCCTTTTGGACGCCACCAAAGCTTTTGATACTCTAGAGTGGCCCTTTCTTTTTTACCTACTCCCCCACTTAGGCTTTAGCCCATTTTTTCTGCGCAAAGTTCCGCTTCTCTATACCCACCCCTCAGCCTGCCTTCGAATCAATGGTCAGATCACGGAACCTATTCCCATCGCAAGGGGCACAAGGCAGGGGTGCCCGCTTTCACCCATGTTATTCGCTATCGCCATGGAACCCCTTGCTGCCAGGCTCAGACAATACCACACCCAGAGGGGTCTCGGCTTCGCAGCTCGAGCTCTGGTCGTCTCTCCATGTATGCAAACGACATCACACTCTGTGTCCGCAATCCCCTGGAGAATCTCGGCCCTATGGTCCATGAGGTGGTACGTTTCGCGGGCCTATCCGGCATCCAGGTTAACTGGAGCAAGTCCATTCTTTTTCCCCTCACGGACGCCACTGTCCCCTTCACTCCTGATTACCTGTTTGTATGGGAGTCGGGACCTACTAGATACCTAGGCATTTGGCTCAGCAGGGATGTGGACAAACTCTGGAAGGCCAATTTCGGCCGCGCTGTGGACTGGCTGGAGTCTAAGATCCAACTCTGGCTACGACTGCCCCTGTCTCTGGTGGGCTGCATAGCTATCGCCAAGATGGTAGTGCTCCTAAAGTTTTTGAATTTATTCGTGAATGTCCCCATCCCCCTCACAGCTCACTTTTTTTGCAGACTGCGCTCACTTATAATCACCCTTGTCTGGGCGGCAACCTAGAATCGCATATAATATACTCACTCTTCCTTTGTCGCGTGGCAGACTGGGAGCCCTGCATTTCAAACTATATGCCCTCAGCACCCAAGCCAGCTCCCTTCACTTCTGGCTACACACGACACCTTTCCAACCGCTCTTGGTGGTGGAGGCTGATCTCGCTGCCCCCTAGCTGCTCCTGACCACTCTTTTTGCCCCAGTGTAACCCCCGCGCAGTGAGATCAACGCAGTAGAGACTTTGCGATGGGCCTGGGATGGGCTCCAGAGATAGTCAGTCTGGCTTTAGCATGCTCTCCGCAAATGCCATGGCAAATAACCCGACATTCCACCCCTCAACAGACGGCCGGAATGGACAAGCGCGCGACCCGCTTGGGACTCTCCACTGTGTCGAATCTCTACCCTAGCAACACTTTCTTTTCTCTTACGGCCGAGTCCGGCCCCATGGACACTCTGCTTTATTATCAACTCCGAGCTCTCTGCAGGGAGCTGCATCCCATGTTTCCTCAGCCCACCCCCCCCTCGATGGCTGTCCTCAACTTTATCTACACATCCCCCTCTCCCACAAGCTGGTCACCAAGATTTAAGCCCTCGCGGACACCTCCATCTCCAGTGACCGCGCCCGTGTGGCGTGGAGTGAAGGCCTGGGCGCCGATCTCTCTCAGGAGGGCTGGCTGTACTGCTGCAATCAGAACAAACGCTTATCCCTAAACTACCACCTGCGCCTCATACATTTCAAATATTTGCATAGACTATACCACTCCCCTGCTCAGATGCACAAAATGGGCCTCACCTCCAACGGCAGATGTTTGCGATGCTCCGCTCCTGCGGCAGACTTCTCCCACCTCGCCTGGCTGTGCCCCAAGGTCTCCGCATACTGGCACGATGTATGCATCGCTATCACTGAGATTACCACTACGCCTGTCACGCAGGACCAACTGCTTTGTCTCCTAGGCTTTGTGAAATTCTGCCCAGACGCTACTCGTCGACTGACTGCGATGCTTATCGTTCTCGCACGGCACAGGGTCTCCATGTACTGGGATCAAAGGTCTGTGCCCAAGGTTAGCTCTTGGCTCGAGTACGCTTCGCGCTGTCAGACACTTCTGTCCAAATTCTGGGACTTGGTGCCGGACACTTGCTGCCCGATCAATATTTGTGGTCCCCTTGTCTCTTCTCTCCAGCACCAAGGCGCCCTGCCCTCTGCGACCTCTCCCACGCTCCCCGCCGGCACTACGCCTGCAGTGCCCGCCGGAGTTGGTTCGTGAGGTGCTGCCTCCCCACCCACACACTCTTCAGGTCCCTTGCGCCTTCTTCCATCTGCATTGGGCCTTCCCCGGGTGCTCTCTCCTGCTCCACCTCAGCATTTCTCTTTCTGTGTAATGCAATGGGCTTCTTATATATGATGGTTCATATAATGTATGTATTTGATTGCGGACCTTCCGCCTGCATATACTGTAACTTGAAGTGCAATTCTTTCTCAATAATGGTTCGGCGAAACTCCGCCTACCACTGGCGTGGCAGAGATTACCAGCACGCGCTCACAAGAATGAAGGATAATGTGTCCCTTTCGGGGAGACAAAAGGGTTGGCTGGCGTGTGGTCACCATTGAGATGCTCTGGCTATGCCTTCGGACTGCAGTTGGCTTCCACTTTGCCCTGTACCCTGCTCACTTCCTGCTCCTCCTTGTGGGCGCTGCCTGGATGAAGCACCGCCAGAGTAGAGGAGTCACTCCGAAGCCAGCACCATGTGAACTGCGAAGGAGGAACACAGTACTGGCCGACACACGTCCCCTACCCTGCTTCACCCTGCTCTGGGTGCAGGGTAGCTTGCTGGGAATCACTGTACTCTGGGGTCACACAGTAAGAAAGAAAGCCCAGCGGCTCATACATACTGCTACACTCACCGGACAAAAACAACTGGGACTGAGATGGAGCTGAATTGCTGCCATTCCCTTAGAGTGCTATGCGAGCACTGGGGTGCCAGACATGCTTGGTGCCTCCAAGTAGTAGATGCTGCACATGCACCGGTGTCAGGCGTGTGTTTGGTGCCGTCGAAGTAACCGATGCTGCACGTGCACCAGGCATTTGTTCAGTCCAGTACAAGCAAGTACTTGATAGTACACGTGCTCCTGGTGCCATTCATGTACACTACTTTCATTCACATAGTGCAATCCGAGTACTTGATGGTGCATGTGCAACACATTGCTGCACACGTACTTATTGCAGTACAACAGTACGCGATCCTGCAGGTGCACCCTGTGCTGGAGCTGGACATATCCTTCTTTGGTCCAGTGTGTACCATATACAAACTCGGCGAATTCCACTGAGTTTTATATAACTCCGCAGATTAGAGCTCCGCAAGTTCCACCCACAACTACTGATAACCTTGTTTGTACAAAGCTTTTGAAAATGTGGCTCTTTGTTCAATAAAACCTTAACCTCTGTCCGCAGCTTCCTCTCCTTTAGCACCAGAAAACTGTAATTGGTATTGCCGTGCTCCTCAAATAACTGAACTAAGTAAATACATTTCTTAGAAGCTTTCTTATTTAGCCCAATACATGATGTGGATATTTCCATTAAATGATAAATGTCTTTGTCAGCGTCCATTCATGCTGTAATCATTGGATTACACTTCCAGGTTTGTTTTAATCCATGTTGTGAGCAGAGTCATGTGTGCCACTTTTTCCTATGTTTGTTGTCATGTGTTTGGTCTTTGGATTGCAGATTTCTCAGTGTCCATTATAATTTGTGTTGTGAACATTGTTAATGGATGACTAACAACGTGCTCTGGATCTCGTTACAAGGTTGCAAGTGTTTTGGTTCATACAGTAATAAAATATCATGCTCATTAGATTATGTTTATACCACTTCTATGCTAATGTACAGTTGCGTACCTGGCTTTTGTTAATTCATTTCCATATAAGAAAACAAATAGATTCTTTTTAATTCTGATATTTGTGTTTTTTTGGCTCATGAAATGCTAATGCTTAGATATTTTTTTTGTCCTTTTAGTGAAAGAAATCCAGAATAAAAGCAATAGTCAGAGGAATATCATGGACACCAGGAATTGAAATTCAACTTTTGAGACACTAACTCCCTGAAAAGTACGAAACAGTTTTCGGAGATTTTTTTTCCACTAAAGAAGCTCTACATTTGTTACCGAAGTGTGATTCATACAAACAGCCTTTTTCTGTGCAGAATTGGTAGCAGACCCCAATGGAATAATGAATGGGACATAGTACCTCACAACAATGGAGTAAGGAGTATCTCTTGAGTATGTCTATATATTAACATTACAAGAAACTCTAATCAATCAAGTGATCTACAAAGGAGAAAGGCCGCACAAATGTATAGAATGTAATAAATCTTTCCAGGCTAAAGTAGCTTGGATAACAACAGAAAATGTATACATTTACACGGGACACCAGCCATGGACACATCTACTTATTACTGTCTTCTGCGTAAAAGGCAACTCTAGCAACACATCAGAATATCCCCTCGTTAGAGGCTAGCGCAGAGCATTGCCATGTAAATAAACACTGAATATGAGAAGAGAAATGGCTATCTTCTAACAAATCAAATGTGCTAGTTAATGCCATAATATTGACTTTATACCAACTAGAAAGGAAATAAGAGAGAGTTAGAATGCAGAAATGATGCCTCCACGCTGTTAACTTAGCTGAACACCTGTACACAGTGGGACTATCAGTAGAAATTATTTTCTTAATTTGTCATGGCAAAGACAAAGGTGCACTTCATTTAAGTTCACAGCTTTGCAGTTGTAATATTACTACCAAGAATTTATAATGTAGAGAGGTTATTTTTCATATATATATCTGGACAGACACAGGAGAAGCTACATGCGTTTACTCAGTGTCTCTGGGATTTTATTACAACTATGTAATTATTTAAACGTAATGTGTTCAAATGGAGGATGCGCACAAATGCACTAAATGTGACAGAGATTTCTATATAAATACCCATCTGGAAAAACATCAAGGAGATTTCAGCGTATTAAGACAAAATAAATCTGCAGTGTTTACCAAGACTTTTATTAGAAAAAGCCATACTGAAAAAAACATTTCAATGTCTCAAAGGTAAAGGCTATATCACAAATTGCTCTCATTGGACAAAAGTCAGGCTACACTGAACGAAGACCTTATAAATGCACTGAATGTGACCAGATGTTCATTACAAAGGCACAGCTGCTGATAGATCAACAAACTCCTACTGGTTGGAAACCATGTGAATGCTCTGAATGCAACAAGATTTTCAGTCAAAAAGCTGGACTAGTACTAGATCACACAAATCACACTGGAAAGAAACCATATAAATGTTCTGAATGTGCCAAGACTTTCAAGCAAAAGAGTAAATCATCATCACATGAGAGAATTCACATGGGGGAAAAACGATATAGATGTTCTGAGTGTAATAAGGCTTTCACACAAAAGAGTGATTTAACATTTCATGAGAGAATTCACACTGGGAAAAAACCATATATATGTTCTGAATGTAAAAAGGGGTTCCATCAAAAATCCAGTCTGATAAGACATCAAAGAACACACACTGGTGAGAAACCATATACATGTTTTGAGTGTGACAAGTGTTTCATCACAAAGGGCCAGCTAATAACACATCAAAGAAATCACACTGGCGAGAAACCATATAAATGTTCTGAATGTCAAAAAGCTTTTACCGTAATAGGTGGTCTAATCCGTCACCAGAAAATACACACTGGCGAGAAACCATATAAATGTTCTGAGTGTGACAAGTGTTTCATCACAAAGAGCCTGCTATTAATACATCAAAGAAATCACACTGGCGAGAAACCATATAAATGTTCTGAATGTCAAAAAGCTTTTACTGTAATAGGTGGTCTAATCCGTCACCAGAGAACACACACTGGTGAAAAACCATATAAATGTTCTGAGTGTGACAAGTGTTTCATCACAAAGGGCCTGCTAATAATACATCAAAGAAATCACACTGGCGAGAAACCATATAAATGTTCCGAATGTCCAAAATCTTTTACTGGAATAGGTGCACTAATCAGTCACCAGAGAACTCACACTGGTGAGAAACCATATAAATGTTCTGACTGTGAGAAGGCTTTCAGTTTAAAGTCCTCATTGGTAATACATCAGCGAGTTCATACTGGGACAAAACCTTATGGCTGTTCTGAATGTGAGAAGGCTTTCATTACAAAAGGACAGTTAAGAAGACATCACTTGTCTCACAGTGGTGAGACTCCATACAAATGTTCTGAGTGTGACAAGGGTTTCAAAGCCAAGCCTCATCTGATGCGACATCAGATTAATCACACTGGAGAGAAACCGTATAAGTGTACTGACTGTGACAAGGCTTTCAAACAAAAATATATATTGTCATTACACCAAAGAAATCACCAGGGAGAGAAACCATATAAATGCTCTGAATGTGGCAAGGCTTTCATTCTGAAGGCTGAACTATTAGTACACCAGAGATATCACACTGGAGAGAGACCCTACAAATGTTCTGAATGTGACAAGTCATACGTTGTTAAGAAAAGGCTGACCATACATCAGAGAACTCACACTGGAGAGAAACCTTATAAATGTTCTGAATGTGATATGGCTTTCAAGCAAAATGCTAATTTTTACGTACATCGGAGAATCCACACTGGGGAGACACCATATAGATGTACCGAATGTGACAAGGCTTTCAAGCGAAAGAGTCATCTTTCAGTTCATCAGAAAATCCACACAGGGGAGAAGCCATATAAATGTTCTGAATGTGACAAGGCTTTCATTACAAAGATAAGCCTGATGATACATCAGAGGATTCACAGTGGAGAGAAACCATATAAATGCTCTGTATGTTATAAAGCTTTCAATCAAAAAGGTAATCTGTTGCGTCATCTGAGAAGCCACACACCTTCACTAAATGTGTAGATCCAGTGACAAATAAGATCATTTACAACAGAAAAACCAAGTACATTTACTTAATGTGACAATGCGTTCCTGGAAAAAAATGATCTATCATTCTATCTGGGAAGAGATAATGGAAACAAATCATATTAATGTACTAAGAGCCTGATTACAAGTAGTTATCGCCCCCAATAAATAATGATACCACAGGGTATGGTATTTATCTGGTGCAATAAATAACTCCTATTATGAGTTTATGGGGAGCAACATGCGGATTTAAATGTTTAACGCCCCAAAATCTGCATGATACGGTAAATACTGCGTGTTTTTTGTGGTTACATATTGTCAGGTTTAGCCTGCTGAAATTTAACAAAGGTTGAGTTATTCAACACGTCCGATAAATATTGGATGCGATAAATACCTTTAAACTCGTAATTTCGACCTATGAGTAAACAGGGATTAGCACATGGGTCAGAAAGTTAGAAGCAATTCATAATTGGGCCCAAACTGTAAAAAGTCTTTCACTACATAGTGTGATCATATGACAGTCACTGTAGACTGAAATCAATTAAATATTCTGAACGTAAATTACAGAAATATCACTTAGAGTACAAAAGAGAACTCACACTAGTGTGATACCGTATGCATGTTCTGAATGTGGCAAGACTTTCAAGTAAAAAAGTCCTCTCTCATGACATCAGATAGTCCACACCAGGGAAATCAGGAAACCCTCTATATATTTTGCATTTTAACAATGAAAACTTATACCTGATACAGAGCAGACAGAGGATCGGGCATAAAGGAATCGTGCATGGCTACAGGAAACCATCCTTCGTCTACAGAGGTACGGGCAATAAGAGTGACCTAAATGTTTAGAATACTGAACGGCTTGGGGAGCTGAGAGTAAGTGCGGATTTCATTATTAGATGTGGCCTGCCAATGTACATTTCAAAAAAGAAGACGCCCACTACAAGAAGAAAAATCACGAATACACACAGAATAACTGAACAACCATTTAAACAACAGAGCAAGCAGAAGGAAACTAGACAATTAAGCATCACTTAACATATAGTAAAAAGTACAACATACTACAGAAACCTCATTCGGATTAAAATAGAGGCATAACGGTTATATGTGGTTATGAAAGACTAAATGAAGCCCAGAAACAATCGATAACTCCTATCATACAAGGTTAGTTGACATCCTACTACATCATTTACCAAATGTGTAGAGAAAAACTGAACAATCTGAATGATGCAGAATCTGCAATACATGAAAGATACAGGAGACAGTGGTCACTCTATCAGATTCCAGTATCATCCCATAATCTAGATTACAGTATGGCAGAAACACTGGGAATGCGAGCTAGATGAAATTATGAAATTACAATTATTTCTAAACTGCTGTTTCACCACCGCATTCTGCAGTTGAGCGAAATCAAATATATCACATAAAATGCATCTCTGGACCTTAGGAATGCTTGAAACTGAGCTTTTCACTTCAAGGTGCTACATATATATATTTGTGAACATGAATCAATTTTGGAGACATTCTTGGATTACCATAAACCTTTAATTGGATCTGAAAACCAGTTAATGCATTGATGAAATGACTCCCTTCTTTGCATTCCTTCGTTTGCTTGGCCACTTAAGGGTCTGAGGCACACAGCGAGGAAAGATATCTGGGTCAAAGACATCAAACAATGGGACAGATCTGTTCCTGGAAATGTTTTTAGAGTAATTCCCTCCGTTCACCCGTCCTGAGTGTACTGGTTGCTATTTATTGCATCACTGCATTTTGACAATTGTTTCTCTCAAGATCTGCCATTTACACAATTGCACAAAGACCAGCTCTCCCCTGAATATTTATTAGTTATTGCCTTTAGATGTAGTTAGTGTAATAAAATCGAAGAGCCCATCTCAAGGAGCGTGATGAGGTGGTAGTAATACTTAAAGCAGCCTCAGATGCCTGATATATTTTGTACTTTGTACATGCCTCCGCCTTGGAAGCAGAGTGTAGGTCCTAGTTTACAGAGAAGGAGCTAAAGAGATACTGAAAACTACAGAACAGTTGCATGGTTATTTACTGGGTAGGAGGAGGTTTGTAATGGTATAGGATTGTGAAACATACACATGCCGATTGTCCTCACCAGCTCCACCAGGATCCATATTTGACCTGGACTCGCTGTTGGACTGCATGCCTTACTAACGACCAGCCCCTGGACTCTTTAATCTTGACTCCGGCTCATCGCGTTTTTCCCATCTTGGACTGCCGCATTACCCTCAGCCCCCGGACGCACAATTCGCTGAACCGCAGCTGAACCCCTACACACCCACAGGACTTCTGTTGGTCATCATCCTTCCTCCCATTCCTTGGGATGGTTTTTCGCTTCAAATAGGCGTTCTTACTCCCGTGTACACTGGCTGGCAGTACACCAAGCTCACTCAGCCCCACACCCATCACCAGAGACCGATGTCTCCTGGTTTACTCCCCCATCAGCACCTACTGTACGGTAACCTGGTCCTGAGGATGACCCTGACTCACTAAGGATTGAAAAGTCATTGGCTCCCAGCACAACTTTCGGCACTTGCCTCTGGTTCACATAGTGCTAATTTCTGTGCAATCTCATGTAAATAATTTATTGTGAACCTAAAGCTCTTTGTAAATATTTCACCACTGCGCACTCTGCGCTGTTTATCGCTGTGTCACTTGCGCTGTTCACCTTATGTGTCACGAGCACGTATGTGCACAAAGTGTTTTCTGGTTATACTTACATTCAGTGTAAACAGTGCTGATACTATTATTTTCCTACACTTTTTCCAAAATACATAGTGCCATTTGCACATTCTTCTACTTTGGAGTCTCTCTTGTCTTTTCCTTTTGCAATTATATGTGCATACTTATATAATAGCCTAAATTGAATGTTAACTGTTGAGACATTGTTCATGTTACGTTCATCGTCCAGTTCTCAACTGGGTATATGGGTGTACTCCTGTTGTTTGTTCTCTAAATTCTACATAGTAGCACAAATGGAATTCTGGATTGAGACCAGTATTCATACATGTACATGGCAATTACATGATCAGGTGTCCCTTATCCAGATGCTTTTTTATGGGTTGAGTGTTACTATGTACCATTATGGTGGCTCGATATACTAAACTGCCTTTTAATGTCCTTTGTAATTGGTGGCTTTTGATTAGACAATAGGCTTAGTAGTTCCTCCTTAGTACCTCCTTTTCTCCTGTTGTAACCTCCTCTGGGGACACCCCCTGTTACATGTGTTGTTACTCAGAATGTTTTACTTACAGCCAGTGAGCACTATTTTCTTAAATCTGCTCTGCTCCAACACTTTCCCAGTTCACTTAATCTTCGTGTCCTTCCCAGAACAACACCTCCCACCCCTGTTCTTTGTGTAAAGAGCATGAGTGCTCAATGTTTTCACTTGCCCTGAGCTCCAGTGTCAGGTAGCTGCTTATTTCACATTTTTGTTTCTAGTTCATGGGGGTGAGGGGTCAATATAGAACTTCTATAAATTAAAACATTTTATGGTAGATGGCTTTACCACGTTTTTGCATTTGTGCAAGGGTTATGTACTAAATTACATTCAGTTGTGCACAGGCTGGCTGCCTCGCTGTATCGAAGACACAGAGAAGGAACAAGTGCGTGCAATGGAGGCCATAGAGCTGAAAACGTGGCGGCCATCTTGGAAATGAACTAACACCACGTTTCATTAGGTCTTTCTTGATTTCTTTCCCCTCTAATTTAGAAACACACACAGCATTTGATTGCCTTTGGTCATGTTTTCAAATTTTTATTTTTATTGTCTTTCTGAAAAAGTTCTAATCAGATGACAGTCCTTTCAGTTTCCAAACAAACAAGGCATTCAATGATAGAGGTTGGCAATTTTAGTTTAGAAACACACACAACTATGATTGCTTCAGCTCATGTTTTCAGATTGTTCTTTTGTTTGTCTTTCTGGAAAAAATGCAATCAGATGACACTGTGTTTCATTTCTAAACACACACGCCATTTGCGCACAGATTTTTTTGGGGTGGAAACACACATGGCATTTGCTTGCCTTGACTCGTCTTTTCAGAATGCCTCGCAAAACGCGACCAGGTAACTTGCTTTTGATATTATCTTCATACAGCAAATGATAAATTATTTGGCACATTCTGCAAATCCATAATTATGTAGAAAATACTGTGGCCACAAAATAGTATAATTCTAGTGTTTGTGCCTACGGATGAGCTCTTTTGTTAAACTTCGGAATGGCAACAAAGGCTGGCTCTCACTGAAAAGTGAATATATGAAACCGTCTCTGGCACCATCTACTGATAACACTATTATTTGGGAGTTGATAGAAAATTAAAGCTGATGTGTAATTTATGGTCCCTACACAATTCAGTGTTGACAGAATACAAGAGAGCACCCTGACGTGCCGATGGTGGCGTAAACCACTATATAAAGCAAAAGCAGTAATACACAAACATTTACATAACCCTCAAGTTCCGTTAACATGGTGAAGCAGGCGCACCACTTCAGGAAACAAGCCTCTGAATGCCTTTCTGAATAATTTTGGGTCTCAAACGCAGGCGTGACGTGTTTCTAGACAAGATCTTTTAGTGAAACTGGTATATTTCGGACATATTGTTAACTATTAACGCGAATGCTGCACGCCTGGTTATTTTATCCAGTTTGTAAATATAGCCAGATGGTAAACTAAGCAGTGGTGCTGATAAAATATATGTACGACATAAACCTACAATATTACAGAACATCGCTAAATTGTAATTGTGAGTTGTTCCAGGTGTAGGGTGCTCCAGTAGAGAATTAAATCTTGCGATCCTCGCTCTCTCCCTGTCTGTTTATGCATCCACTCTGTTTTGTTGGGAGCGATTTATCAATATTAGTTTAGTGTCGTGTGTTCTCAGTCTCTTTCTCCTGACTGCTACTTCTGGTTACTGCTTATCATTATAGGGGTGACTGTTCTTGCGACTTACCACGAACTGTGCAATTGAGTGGGATAAGGGATGCGTGGTTTCATTGCTGGAGTGAAGTCTGTGCAGGTTCTGATTATCAAAAAGGAGAACAGATATGTGTGTCTCAGATGCCAGGATGGTACTGATCCAGCAGTTCAGCATCAACAGACACTCCACTCCCATATACTCACCTTGGCCCATACATTCACACAATATGTAAACCGCTGGGGATCAAGTTTATACATTTTCACTAACCATTTAGGATTGGTTTCATTCAATTGTCTCTGTTCATTTCTTAAACTAAGCCCTCACAGATCAAAAAGCTCTTTCCTCTGGTCGATGGACCATTAGTTGAGCTAGTTGATGGTGATTAGGGCTCCCGGTTTTACGGATTTATACATATAAATACAGACGGAAATCGATATTTCCTTTGTCTGTATTTATATTTATAAACGGTAAAATACGAGTAAATGTTGCCGCGCTAGTCTCCCGCCTCCCGATTCCTGCAAGCAAAAACCAGATGCCTCTGGGTTTCAGCTGACAGGGCAGTATTGTGTAACGTGCTAATTCTTCCAGCAATAGTCGGAGTGGCGATGCAGGGGCTCTAGAAGGGGTGAACAACCAACAACCAACAAAGCCCCATTAACAAGCGAATGGTCTTTTAAAGACCTGTGAAGTGCTCGGGGCGGCTGTGTGTAAGCTGTTTCAGCCCGGGCTGCCACAAACGTGGGGGGGGGAGGTACGCACTGCCAGCAACCTGCCAGGCCAGTGCACAACTCTTGCATCACCCTCTCTCTGCCATTGCGCGCCATGCTTCTGAAAGGTAAGAAAACAAAGTGCATTTGCGTTTCAAATGTCCAGTCCTGCCCCTCCCGCCCCCTTTGCATAGGCTCTTCTCCTTTCCTTCTGGGCATGGGCGTAGGAAGTGTGGGGGACGAGACCCAGAAAAAGAGCAAGGAAGAACAGGAGCTGTAACCGAGCCTGTAGAAGAGCACACAGTGAGACCGTGCAAGAGAGCGCAGGGATTGAGCAGAGTCCAGACAGAGCCTGTAACAGTCCCAGTGAAAGAGCGTGAGAGAGCATGTGAAGAACACAGACAGGCAATGCCTTTAAACACCTGTAAGAGCCTGTAAAGTCTCTGTGAAAGAGTGTGAGAGGGCATGTAAACACAACCAGGCAATGCTTTTAAAAACATGTAAGAGCATGTAACAGGCCCTGTGAACGAGGGTTAGAGAGCATGTGAAGAACACAGATAGGCAATGCCTTTAAAAACCTGTAAGAGCCTGTAAGAGACTATGTGAAAGAGCATGAGAGAGCATGTGAAGAACACAGACAGGCAATGCCTTTAAAAACTTGGAAGAGCCTCTAAATTGTCGGTGAACGAGCGTGAGAGGGCATGTGAACACAGCCAGGCAATGCTTTTAAAAACCTGTAAGAGTCTTTATCAGGCCCTGTGAAAGAGCGTGAGAGGGCATGCAACCACAGCCAGGCAATGCCTTTAAAAACCTGTCAGAGCCATGGGCGTAGGAAGTGTGGGGGACGCGGGGGATATATCCCCCCCAGATTTTGGAGTGGGGGGGACACGGGGGACAAGGGTGGGGGGGACGAGGGGACAAAGGAATTTCCCCTCTCCCTTCTGTTATCGCAGGGCCATTAGCACGCGAAAGCGCTACCTAATGGCCCTGCACTTGACCTGCCTGGAGTCAGAGGCCACCCGCCCTCTGCCTTTTGTTATGCTGCAGGAAGGCTCAGCCGTTCTGGGAAGGGCAGAGAACGGATTAAAAATAAACGCTGTCTCTTTTCCTTCATGGCAAGGACCGTGTCCACTCCTCCTGATCTGCCTCTGGCGGCTGCCCTCCTCTCTTTATTCCTCCATCTCTTTCTGTCTCTGTCTCGCTCCTGCTTACGTGCTGATTTCAAGAGGCAGCTCTTAAGGTACTCTCTTGCCTCTCCTTTTCTTTATTTGTTCCCCTGTGAAATTGATCCAAACAAGGCTGAACACTTTGGCTGTAAATGTCCTCATTTTCTGACCGTTTTCTATTGAAAAGAAAAACCTCGGAATGGAGAGAAAAAATAGTTAAATACCTAAATAAAGCAATACAGAGTGGACAGCAGACTGGCCAGACTGTTATTTACACCCACACACATTAGCGCCACTTTACAGAGTTTGCCAGTGAAAGCGCTACTTTCTTTTTATCTTCTTTCTTTGAACAACAATGTTTTCCCAGGGTGGGTAAGTGCGCCATTCCTAAAGGGACTGCAATACCTGGTTGATGGGTAGAGTGGAAACGTTTAATATGATAGTTTTCAACTTTTTAATTATTTTAGCTTATAAAATGCGGCTCTGTGTTTGGGGATGTGGTCTTTTTTAAACCAAACTGCATACATTTTGAAAGGATATAAGCAATGGACATTGAAAGGGGTCCCTTCCTGGTCCTGTAGCCAGGTCTTGAACTTTTCAGGCAAAATCACTTACTGATTTCTGAATAATGAGTTTAAAACCGTTAAGGTAACCATGTTTTTTTCTGATTACAGTTCACATGCTTTGCTTATTCTTGCATTCCCTATGAGTGTTTGCTTTTTCCAGGGTGTTATTAATTTTTTTTCAGACAGCATTTTACTGTTGTCTAGTGCATAATTTGAATTTAGTCGCAGCACAATTGAGTTGTGCTGAAGGCAGTGCGAGTTTCTCTCAGTGGGGCAGTATGGTGTAAATAAATGTGGAAAAATACTAGCTGTAGCGTCGCCTTTTGCTTGTGGCAAAAATAAATATGGATAAATACAGAAAAAAAGCCCAAAAAATAAATATGGATAAATACAGACGGAAATGGCAAAAAAATAAATACCATAAAACCGGGAGCCCTAATGGTGATACTAACTTAAATACTTACTAACTTTGATATAACCTTATAATCAAATAACCACAGACTCTGAATAGTTTTAAAGTTTTATCTAAAGTAAAAAGTGCATGTGAACAATCTCAATACAGCGTAGACACCAAATCCTTAGGAGAGAAAAATTCAATTTGCAGATACAATACATCATTCTCGAACCCTTGCAATAATAAGAATACCTTAATTAGAGAGGATAGAAGAAAGAGACAAAAGAACATTTATCAATTAACGGAAAAATATAATTACCAAGTATAGTCTGGGAGACCAACCCTCTGGCCAAAGTGCTGGTGGGGGTCCATTAGGATCGGTTCAGGAGACAAATACTTCAGGACAGGACAGATGGACCTCTCTAAAATACCGACGGTTGCGCTGCATCCCTCTCTGGCACTCTCTCCCTCCTCGAGTTGCTTCCAGAATCTTTAGAACTAACCCAATTGGATCAGGATAAGATGATCTTCTTCAGGTTCTGCTTCAGCTCCCTCCACCCACTTTGGGATTTGCTCCAGCAGCGATTCACTCCAACGTTCTCTTCCCTTCCATGCAAAGGTTCTGTTCTTGTTCTTCCAACTAAACTACCTCAATTATACCTTTCATTTCACCAAGTTCCACCAACTAATGTTTCAATATCAGGAAAATTCTGAGTTTGATTGGACAAGGCAAGGGGTGGTCTTTTTCACACCATGCTTATATGACAGATATTCAATTAATTAATTGTTAAATAATCCGTCCCCTTACATTTTATTCACAACTCTCATTCCCATACATCAAATGCATCTTTATTGGTAACAGGTCAACTTTATTAAATGCTACAATTCATATTCCAGCGCTGGACAGTTCCTTTCCCATGAAACGTTCTCTTTGTCCAGGCACACCGGTTCAGGGTTGCGCTTTAATGGACATGCGCAGAGTCTACGTCACTCAGTTCAGTCCAGCCATACGAGACGGCCCAAATGTTCACTAGTAATAAAAGTCAGAAGACAAGTATTAATTTCTCAAATAAATGATTACACTGTATACCACCCACATCTACTCTATCCCATTATTATTATTATTCCTTTTCCCCGCATTAGCATTAGTAAATAACATGCTTATTTTCTTAAGCAAGCAGGTGACATGCACAAGAGTTTTCAAGATGCCATTTTTAAAGCTTCTACTCACGCGCAGGATTTTCCCACCAAGCGTTATGTCGTCATACTACACAGACGTAGTTGACGCATGCGCGAAACAGATTCCCAGATTTAAAGTGGTATTAGTCCTATTTCAGAGTTACTTGCATTAGGCATGCATACGCAAGCTTCACTACCCCACATGTTGGTGTAATGCGTATTAATTTTCACAAATCTTTATTAATAACTTGTTAGTGAATTAAACGAGCGGATTGCTTCCGAGCAAGTCTATATTTTTCTTGGGACCTTGCTCCATCAGTACTTTACATTATATTGTGTGTCTTTGAGTGAATTCTGTGAGGCTGTACAATACTGACCCTTCGTAGAACTAGGTGCAATGTTGTTTTATGATGAATATTTTCATTGAATTTTCAACTCACAGTAATTTCAACATGTAATCTTCATTCAAAAAATCTCCTGAGACGTCTTGCTATCATTTCAATCATAACGAAATATCAGTTTTAATCTCTGTAAACAGTATGGACGTTGAATGCCAGTACACAGTTCATTCCAAGGGAGCAGTTTATTCAGTGCCAAGCCTGTCCCCTGAAACACATTTATTGAGGAAAAACACAATTCAGAATGTATAATTTTGCAAATTCACTGAGGCAGGGCAGCTGTGGCCCTTCTTTCACCCATTATTCCTCTTCTTTATAGTTGATGTACTCGAATTTCGACCTAATTGCCATTTCAATTTCAATAGTGTTTCAATTGAGTTCTAGTGTGCAGTCAAATTCTGTTTAGTAACGTTTCTGTAGTGGTGGCTCAGTTGTCTCATGAGCCTACCTTTGAGTCTCATGGCATGACCTCTTACTGTTGGGTTTTGCAAAAGCTGTCTCATATTGGTAACTCAAACTCCCAAGCCCCTTCCTCAGTCTAATATCATCAATATAGTGCTGGATACTCAGCTACCTTAAGACCAGTTTCTAGGGCCTCAAGGCAGTGCACATTTGAATGTAAATAAAACATGAGAGACCACTAAAGAGGAAGACAGCCAGAGACTTCTACACATCTACCTACTATATAAAAGAAATCCAAAACTTTGCACATTAAGGGCAGAAAGTCAATTCTAAACAATCTTTAGGAAGGGGCCCCTCAAACCATCCACGCTTTAACCAGCGGCCTGTGAAGAGGCTTTAGGAACAAAGGAATACTTTGCTCCCTCCAGACCAACAGTCTAGGGCCTCAAGAAAACTAAAAATTGAAGGTAAATGCAACACAAGAGGGTCTTAACCACCAGAAAACACTTTTATACACTACTAAACAAGAGGCCTTCTTACACATCAAGGAACAAGGCCTCTCTTTCCCTTTTCTTTAGTAAAAAGCCGTTAATTGTGGTGTAAGTAGCCCCACCCATCCTTGAGTCGTTGAAGCACTACACCTGATGCTTTACTAACATCTGCAACCAGTCACAGAATAAGGTATATTTAGTATCTTTTGTTAGTCTACCGCCAGACTAGTGTTGCTTTGCTCCCAGATACTGCAAACAAAAGATCGCCAATAGGGACAATAACAGGACCACCAGGTAGAGTAAACGGCCGCTTTATTTAGACTGGCAAGCAGTTGAACCTCTTTTAAACATCACATAACATGAAATCACACCTTATTAATACATAGAAGAACCTATCCCCACCACCTCTAACCTCCCCCCAACTTGCAAAGAACTCCCCAACCTAAACAATTCAAACTTTCAGCCCAACCCCTTCCTCACACTCAGATCCTTCCAACTTGACCCCCAACTTGCTCTCATGCCCCTCCTCTACCAAATTTCTCCACAGCAGTGCCCTCATCCTTCTGGATCAGTGCCTGAGCCCTGTGACTATTGGCCACCTATCCTAATTGTTTGCAAAGAAGCTCATGCTACTGCCCGAGCAACCTAACCTACAACCCAACAAAGCGACCAATACAACTCTCTCTCGATTAAGTATAACAGCAGGACCAAGAAGGAATCTAAAGAATCCAGGGAAGAAAATGTCTTGCACTACTAAAAGTTTGAGCTATTGGCATTGCAAACGATAAGGTTTGTTAGGTTTTTTGTTTTTGTTAAATAATATCCCACCAGTAGCGTAAGTAATAAAATCAAATCCACGAAGCAAGTAAAGGGTGCAGTACCACAGGATGTTACTAATTGTCTCTGTGGAGTTGTAAAGGGACCTCTATTAGCCACATAAGGTACTGCAACCTTACGTATGCTACTGCTTGAATATTTAGAAAATAATCTAACAAGCATTATTATTTGCAATGCTAATAGCTCACACTTTCAGTAATGCGAGACCTATTGCATTACAAATGCTTGTTTAAGCATGGCAGTGGAAGACTCATACTTTCCAATTTGCTCTGAAATAGCTGCCTGTTAACTAGACAAAAAGTCTTTAAAAAAAAGTCCCAAAAAGCACCATACAAGGGTATTTATCTCTAGGTGGAAAATCATAGACAGAATATTGAAGGTTGAAGATCTGGTTTATTGTCAATAGACCACCTCTGAAGCCGCCTTGCATTAGCTTTAAAAAAACATTTCTTCTTTCAGTTCATTCATATGATCAAAAAAATGTGTGCTTTATTTTTCATCTATATCAATTAAAATGATTGGTCTGTATGAGCTTGGTTCTGAGATCTCGCCTTTCCTCTTTAGAGGTATGACAAAGCTTGTTTGCCACAACTCCAGAAAGCATACAATACTTTATCCCGTGTAAATTAGCCTGCCAGGATGATTGAATGTGTGTCCTCAGGTCTTTGATGTTCAGTGTCGGCACTATGGCCATGGCTATCATTGTAGAAATTTTTTGAAAATATGCTACCTATTTTTAAGCTGGTATAATTGAGTTAATATTACTTTGCAAGTACCCTGTCTATTTGCCACCAGTAACCAGAATGACTTAGCATTGCTGGCAATTGCTTTGTCAATAAAGAGATACCATTGCTGCTTTTCAAATTGTTTTTTTTAGTTTGAGTTATCTTTTTGTACGCTGTTATAATGATATTGAGGGTTTCAATGCAATTTTGCTTTTCCAGTATTATATGCTATTTTTAATCAAAGACAATTCACTTTATAGAAAAGTATGAATATAAATGTAATGATGATCTTAAATCCAGTGGTTTTAAACTAATTTTAAATATCTGACTTAAATTTTAAAAATTTGTGAGGATATTTTAATATTTTAATTAATATAACAATAAACTGTTTGCTTACTTACTTCATGTCATTTTGCCTTACGGCATAATGGAGCTCTGTTAGACCTGGCACCATTGGCGTGGGTCTCCCTTCCATTTTGCGCTATTGTCTCCTCTGTTTTTGCTGGTAATAGATGCTCTGGGCGCTGTGCCACTGCCATTCAGTGCCACAGCGCGAATGCGCCCTGTGAAGATGACATGAGAATTGGTATATCCATGATTGGCTTATTTGGTTTGCCTGTTAGTCCCTAGTAGCGTGGCCTGTGTGTGCCCAGGGCTGGTAAACCAAATGCTGCTGGTGGGCCTGCAGCGCTGGTTTGCGCCACCCACAGAAGCAGCTTGTAAAGTGTATCTCAGACCTGCCACTGCAGTGTCTGTGTGCAGTCTAGAACTGCCATCTTGGCTGTGAAGTGCACCCACTTCCCAGCCCCTGGACCTTCCCTTGGCATCAAGTAAGCCACCCTATGGGAGGGTGCATTGTATTTGTAAGGTAGGACATGCTCTGATGTGTGTAGCATGTCCTGGTAGTGAATTACACCCAATTTCGTTTTTCACTACTGTAAGGCTACCTGTTCTCCATAGGCCAGAATGGGAGGTTTGGCTAATACATTCTATAGTTCTAACTGACCCACAGAACATGGTAGACAAACAAATTTTGTATGCCTGAGCTTAGAATATTAAAATACATCTTTTAGTGAAGTTTATTTTTATATTCTGTGTTTGAAAATACCACTTTTATGTGCATTGGCTGTCTGGTTTTGGAGGGATAGGGCAGGCTGAGTCAGACCTGGGTTGAATAGAGAGATCTGCATTGGAGTATGGGGAGGGGTAGCTCCTGGACCTGAATAGGGCTGTGCCTGGCAAGGTGAATGCTGGCTCCACCTCCCACTGTGCGTCTAATGGCAGAACCCCTCTTTCTGAAAGGAAGGATGCAGCCTGGTAAACAAAGTGCTCCAGGGCTGGGCAGAACTGGTTCTGGCTGGGTTCAGTGACTTGTGACTCTTTAGAACAAAGACTTTTGGGGTATAAATATCTGTGCTGAAACCCCTACAATTTGTATTGCTCCTGGACAACAAGAAGAACCTCTGTCCGTGTAACTGAAGGAATCTGCAGGAGCGGACTGTCCTTGTGCTTGTGTGCTGTTTCTTGGACTGGCCTGCAGCAGTTACTACTGGACTTGGAAGAATAGGAAGAGGACTTTGAAGGAACTTTTATTTTTGCTACAGCAATCACCCAATGGCTAGAAGAGAGCTAGCCTCCTGCAGGAGTCTCAGGCACATCAGACTCCACCACCAGCCTCCTGTTTCCTCCCAGCGAGGATTTCTATCTGCAGGTGAGGCTCCTGTGAGTTCCAGGGCCTCTAGTTCTACTGTGGAAAAGAGAGTGCTGAAAATCGTCGCTAACGCCCGTTAGCGAGCCGCCGCAGCTGAAGAGCGTAAGGAAAATCATCGCGCTGCTGCTGCTGAGTGCTCGCTACCGGAGATCATCGTATCACCTGTCTGCGGGCTGCCAAAGGCTCGCTGACTTCAAGATTATCACATCACCTCTTTGCGGGCTGCCAAATGCTCGCTAACCCGAAGATTATCGCATCACATGTTTGCGGGCCTCAAAGCGCTCGCTAACCCAAGATCATCGCATCGAGTTCATCGCTTCACGACATCGCAGCGCAGACGCCGAGCGTTCGCCATTTTCATCGCATCGCATCAGGATCGTCGCTCCCTTGCGGTGCGCAATTTTGTTTTCATCACAACAAGATCACACACGCAACAGGCTCGGTGCATCATCCTCCCTTCGCGGCAATGATTTCATTGCATCGCCGGCTTAGTGTGTAGAAGTTTGTCGCTTTGTCCTGCACACAAATCAGCGCATCATCCTCCCTTGCGGCAAGGATTCAACGCATCGCTGGTTAGCGTAAGGAAAATCATTGCTACAACTCCTTAGCGACATTTTGGTTGCTTTGCTACAGAATCCAGGTATCTTGTGAGTAAAAGGGTCGCAGAGACCAATGCCTTGACCTGAACACCTCTTTGCACACTTTGAACTATTTTTGCAGCATTTTAAGAGTAACCCTATTTTCCTAGTATTGTGGATTTGTACTGTTATTGGTCTTGTGTTAAGTCTATATATAAAGATCCTTATTTTTTATAACTACCTATGTGGTGTCCCTTTGTAGTGTTCTTCCCTGTGTTACTGTGTATGGTCATAAATGCTTCACACACTGCCTCTGAGATAAGCCTAGCTGCTCGTGCTACGTTACCACAGGGTTGAGCAGGAGTTATCAAAGGGTGTAGCGCGCTTACTCTGACTAAGGAAGAAGGGTCCCTACTTGGACAGTGGCCAGCCACTGCCAACTAGAGACTCCCATTTCTAACAAGCTCTGATTTGACTTTTTTTGGCCTCATCATCAACAATCAGTATTGATTTTCTGTTTTTTATTTTTAAGGCAGAATTTTCGTGTGATAGCCATGGCACAACTTTTCTATGGGTTCTTCATAGATTCTAATAAAATGTGCCAGATCGGATGAGCTGTTTTACTCAGCACAAACTCCTCCACTGTCGCTTGATCGAGTGAAGATATTGAGACATGAAGAATGACAGTTGCTCTATGTTGACCATTCCCTAACATATCCATCTGTCGATTCACGAGATCCAATTCTGCATTGGGATATAGTACGCCAACTGTGTGTTTTATATTGAGCAGAAAATTCCTTCTTAGTGGGGTATGAGAACTCTCCAGGCTCTGTGGTATAGCTATTACCACCAGTTGCTTGCGTTGGTATAGCTGTGCATAAATCTAATTGATTACAGATTGAGATATTGTTAAATTGAATGTTGGTGTCAATGATGCATTTGCTGGAACAGAGCTCAGGACTGATTTAACTTGTTTGAGATGGAAGAACTGTTACTGGATAGCATTCCTTTTGTTTTTTCTAGCAAAGTCTTAGGGGATGACTGGAGCACCCTGTCGGGATGGGAATGCCCCCTGCAGAGTGTATATATGTGTTCCCCTGCCTTACGTCCACAAATGATTTCATCTGGTATCCGTTTTTTGACTTTGGTTGTGGTTTCACTCTGATCTGTTGTGTGCAGAGGACTAGGCCTCCCCCTTGACATTAAAAAGGTCCTGGACCTGTCCTGTGACCTAGATAGATGCTCCCTCCAAGCATGCCATCATGTGACTGACAGTGGACTACTGTCGTTAGTTTTGAACTGTGGTACTCCTAGTACGGCCCGCGGGCCGCCAGCGGCCTGGCATGCCTTCTTTGGCGCACGCGGACCTTGCAGGTAATGTATCCATGGCCGCCCAGAGAGAGTGAGAGAGTGGAGAGAGAGAGAGACAGTGGAGAGATAGTGGAGAGAGTGAGAGAGTGGAGAAAGTGAGAGAGTGGAGAGAGAGAGAGCAGAAAGAGAGAGAGTGGAGAGAAAGGGTAGAGAGAGTGGAGAGAATAGAGAGACTGACTGATAGACTGAGATACTGACTGACTGAGAGACTGACTGATAGAGAGAGACTGACAAAAAGAGAGCGACTGACTGACAGACTGATATACTGACAGACTGAGAGACTGACTGACAGAGAGAGACTGACAAAAAGAGAAACTGACTGACTGAGAGACTGACAGAGAGAGAGAGAGAGAGAGAGAGAGAGAGAGAGAGAGAGAGAGAGAGACTGACAGAGAGACTGACTAACAGAAAGAGTGAGACTGACTATGAGATTGACTGAGAGACATTTGGCTATTTTTATTAACCTGGCTCTTTCCTGTGATATAACTAACCAACAACATGCAAATAGTAACTTTCAAGTGCTCGTACTGAAGAGAGGCAAATATGCTTTGACTTTAGTTAACTTTTATAATGCCACATCCAGTCAAGGGGAGTGCAACATATTGTTATTGAATGAAATGTTGAAAGAAGGAGCAGGCATATTGCCTTGTAATGTACTGATTGTAGGAGATTTTAATGTACATCCTTGCGGTAACCCTCGAGATACCCCTATGGGATCCCTGGGGTGTAATAGCATGGATGGTTTTCACTTTGATCACACTAGACGTGGATCTCTCCTCAATGATTTGCTAAATGAAAATAACTTGTTTGTAGCTATGTCTTTGGTTCCAGAGTCTAAAGTTTATGATGTTCCAACATTTAAAGGTTCAGGTCGTGGGTCTTTTATAGACCACATATTATTATCCGCTGACCTTGCCAACCAGACCTCTAGTTTTACTATCCAAATGAACATCTACAGTGATCACAACCCCCTTTCCATTAATTTGAACGGGGGTGTATTTGAACAGCGAAAACACTGTGAAGATGGGGGAATTTTAAAATGTACAAACAGTAAACGTCGTCTGAAATGGCACTTGGTAAACCAAGAAAATCTCTATAATGAAATCAACAAGTTATGTGGTGAGGAATTAGTGGCCTGTGCTTCAACTTTTATGTCCCCAGAGAAAACCTTAGCCATTTTTGAAGGTGTAGTGTTAACAGTAGGCTCTATGTTATTAGTCCCAGTGAAGGGGCAAGTTAGTAATAACCCTAAATGGTTTGATCATGCATGCTCCATGGCAAGCAGAGACTTAAGAAAGGCGTTAAAAATCGAACCTAGAGATCCAGGTCAAATTAAGAATCTCCGTTCGATTTATAAAAAAACACTTGACAAACGGAAAAAGGAAATTAAGGCCAGTACCTGGGAGTCCCTGCTTGATCCATCAGTCCTGGGAAATAGCAGTAAATTTTGGGAGATCGTCAACAAACCTTTGTTTGACAACCCAAGCGATACTGCAATAGGTACAAACATCCCAGAGGCAGAGTGGGTCATCCATTTTAGCGCAATTTTTAAAAGCCACGAACAACAGTCAGATTATGACTTCTTAACCCCAATGGAGAATTCTCCATGTTTTTTAGTCAATGAAGTAGAAAAGGCTATCCAAGGGTTAACCGGCAATAAGGCACCAGGTCCGGATGGCTTGCCTCCGGATCTTTTTAAATCTTGTATCCCATTATGGGCCCCTGTTCTCATGAAAGTAATAAATGCAGCTGCAACCTTTGGGTGCCCAAAGTCTTGGGGGCAATCGACTATTGTCCCTGTGTTCAAAAAGGGCGACCGTGGTAGCCCGTTATGCTACAGGCCAATATCTTTAATTAACTCTGTAGCAAAAGTGGTAGGGGGTGTAATTTTGAACAGGCTAACAACATGGGCAAATGAGAATAATGTTTTATCCTCAATACAATACGGCTTTAGACCTGGCCACTCAACAGTAACCCAGTGCCTGAACCTATATTTGATTGTAGGTAAATACACCCTGGCCCGGCAGGGAACCATACATATGGCTTTTATGGACCTATCGTCCGCTTTTGATTGTGTGGATAGAGGTAAATTATGGGACATTATGCTAAAGATGGGTGTCGAGCAGAATTTAATTCATGTATTGGCCGATTTGCACTCAGATACAAGAGCCAACGTCCGTTACTCCCAAGATCTGAAAGTGACAGGGGACATCAGAATAAATCGGGGTGTCCGTCAAGGATGTATCCTAGCGCCATTTCTCTTCAATCTGTATATTAATGAGCTGGAGGATTGCTTGCTGAAAACAGGCGCAGATTACCCCTATGTAGGCCGAAAAGGTGTCCCAGTCCTACTCTATGCGGACGATGCTGTCCTTATCTCAAGGACAGCAATTGGTTTCCAAATACTTCTAAACTTTTTTTATGATTTTATGGAGTCTAGAGGCCTAAGCATTAATAATTCAAAGTCCTACACCATGAAAATAGGCCAGGGGTCGCGCAAACCTAATTCTTTTTTCATAAACGGGGAAAAAATTCCAAATTCCAAAACCTTCTCATACCTCGGGGTCCTTCTTGACGACCAACTAGTTTGGGGCCCAGCCGTTGTCAAAAAGAAGGGTGAAGTAACACGCGTCAATGCAGCCATACTTGGCTTCGCTAGAAAAATGGGCAATAGCCCGGTGGCTGCTCTGCTTAAAATATATCAAGCCAAGAGTGTTGCCACTGCTTGCTATGGTAGCGAGCTATGGGGCTACAGTCAGACGCGAGACCTGGAGGTTGCAGAAAATAATTTTTAAAGAAGGTATTGAGGCTGCCAAGGGGAACCGGAAACTTCTCGGTACATGAGGAGTTAGGTGTACCATTTCTAAGTGACAGAATAGCAGCAAACCCCCTATTATGTTGGTTGAACTCTTGGCTAAACGACGATATACCTCTCACTCATGCTATACTAAAAGAAGCTCTAACTTGGGATGGTAGGTTCAAGGTTCCGTGGCTGAGGTACATTAACGACTGTCTCACTGAAATGGGACGGCCGGACCTGTTCTCAACCCCAAACTCCATAACCAAAGCAGATGTTACTTTTGTGAAAAAAACATTTATGTCAACTAGGTATTTTGCCCAGGAGGAGGGTGAGCTATTGAAAGATAGTGTTAGGAACCATGCCCTACTCAAAACATGTTCCCAAATGGAACCGTATCTATCATGGTCCATGTCTGGATATGAACGTTATCTATTGACAAGGTTCCGTTTTGACTTATTTCATCTCCTGTTGGCAATACCAAGAGGGGCCCACCGAGGCCAAGTGCTACCTGCTTGCAGCTGCGACGGGAAGTCTCCGCAAGATTTGGCGCACTTTTTATTTGTCTGTCCTTATTATACAGTACCTCGGAAGTTGTATTTAAAGCCTTGCCTAAAAGATCTACAATTCACACAGATCAAACCAGCACTTTATTACCTCCAACTCCTGAATTGTGACTGCACTCTATTCGTATGCAGTTTCTTGAAACTAGCCATTATTTTCAGGAAAAGTATGGAGGGTTAATTATGCTGCTACTATCATTGCACTTTTTAACTTTGTATAACTATTTATATTCTTAACCTGTTTTATTCTGCCTGTTGTTCTGGTTCTACAATATCTCTGTAAATCATTTTTTGTCTCATAAATGAAATGGATGGTCTCTTTTTATTATATATCCATGTAATGTGTTTATGTTTGTATGTCTATGAAATGTACTTTTATGATTGTAAAGATTACATTCGAATAAAGTTATTTGAACTTGAACTTGGACTGAGAGACAGAGAGAGGCTGACAGAGAGAGACAGAGAGAGAGACTGACAGAAAGAGAGGGAGAGATAGACTGACAGAGAGATACTGACTGACTGTGAGAGACTGACTGACTGAGAGATAGACTGACTGAGAGATAGACTGACTGACAGAGAGAGACTGACAGACAGAGAGAGACTGACTGACACGGAGAGAGAGAGACTATCTAACTGACAGAGAGAGAGAGAGAGAGACTGACTGACTGAGAGAGAGAGACTTACTGACAGTGAGAGACTGGCTGACTGAGAGAGAGAGAGAGAGAGAGAGAGAGAGACTGAGTGAGAGAGACTGACAGAGAGAGAGAGCAAGAGACTGACAGAGAGAGAGAGAGACTGACTGGCTGAGAGAGAGAGACTGACTGACATAAAGAGGGAGACTGATTAAGAGATTGAGAGACAGAGAGACTGACAAAGAGAGAGAGAGAGACTGACAGAAAGAGAGGGAGAGACTGACTGACCGAGAGAGAGACTGACTGACTGTGAGAGACTGACTGACTGTGAGAGACTGACTGACTGAGAGAGACTGACAGAGAGAGACTGACTGACAGAGAGAGAGAGAGACTGACTGACTGAGAGAGAGACTGACTGACTGAGAGAGAGACTGAGAGAGAGAGAGAGAGAGAGAGAGAGAGAGAGAAAAAGAGAGAGAGAGACTGTGAAGGAGTGGGGGGTCAAAGTGTGTATGATGCTATACAATGCCTCTTAAGATTGCTATTGTCTGCTAATAAAAATGTTTTATCAAAATGTGCTCTTTGTAGTTACATCTGCTTTTGAAATATAGCATTATTGATTGTCTAATGTTTTGAAACGGGTTTGATTTTTTTTTTTACTCTAGCCCCGCCCACTCCCCGCTGCCCCTGCCCCTACCGGTGCAGCCTCCGACCACAAACCACACTGTAATTTTGGCCCGACAGAAAGTTTGTAAGTACCCTTGGTCTAGAATATAGAACTAGGGGGGCAGCATACCATGTAGTGCTAGTCATTGGTTGTGACCCAACTTCTTCATGTGCGTCACTTGAGTAGAGGTCTACTGGCGCACTTGTGTAAAGGACAGATTTAAGCATTAACACCCCAAGCGTATGTTGTGCATGTTTGTAAATGTGGCCTCTGTGGTACATGTATTGTGTGTCTGAGTGAAACAGAGTAATGGAGGTGTGTAGGATCATGGGATCCATCTTGGATGCCCCTGGCATGGCCCTTTGCACGCGATGGAGGTGAGTTTGCTTTTCCAGACATTGAAGTGTATTGCTGACATTCCTGAAGCTTAGGAGAGAGGACCTAGACACTGCAGTAGCAAGAGAGGAGACATTGTTTTTTAAATTTCTATTTCGCTGGGAGGAGCTACTAATAATTCTTCTTATAGCACTGTCATTTGGTAGATGGTGGAGGTGAAGAATCGGACTGCAGACTCTGTTGTTTAAGGTAAGGCCAGCCTTTTTTCTTTCCTTGGATCTTTTTTCACTGTTGCTGGAAGAAGTTGCCCATGTGACCTGAAGTGTCTAGAAGCCAACCTACCTGCTGAGTGAAAGAGCTTGCCATTTCTGTAGGAGGAGAGTCTGTCCAGGAAGAGCCAGAGCAGTGAGGCCCATCTGCTGGTGGGGTCTACAAGAGGAAGGAAGATGGAGAAGCAACTTCATGCCCTAGGTTTTTGTGGGCTTTAGACTCTCCTAAGTGGCATTTCCAGGTTATTCTGCTGTGACAGAAGTGTGCTCACTGCTTTTCACGCCACTGTGACCGTAGACATGGGCCCATGGCAGGGCCGGACTGGCCCTAGCGGGCACCGGGCAATCCCCCGGTAGGCTGGATGGGGTGGGGGCCGGTTTTTGGGGTGGGGGCCGGTTTTTTGACAGGGGCTGGTTTTGTCTGTCTTCTGCTCTATCTACTGTATGGCCTCCGCTGCTATTACTCCACTTGACCGCTCTGCTCCGTGCGGGGAAAACTATCTGCATAATAATGCTTTCAGGGAGACTGGTGCTGTACTGTCCGTGTTTGTGACCCGGTGGCTTTAATCATTTAATAATCAGAAGTCGAGGTGGCGCGCGCAGCGTGCAAACGTCACTGCCGCCGCGTCTACGCGGTCTACTCTGCACCCTTAGGGTGGGCTGGTGTCTGGCAGTGAACATGCGCATTGGGGCTTTATTGCGCGTGACTGGTGATAGAGACGAGGTCGAGGACGCATCCCAGAGAGACGAGAGAGGCATGGTAGGCACAGTCACCCTGTTTAAAGTTAGTACATTATATAATGCATGAATACCAGTCATGCCACGAACGAGATACATCGAGAATATACCGTTTTGAGACAAACCGGCCATCTGATACCATCGGTAAGCGGTAATATACACCGAAAGCGCTTTAATTTCACGCGTTTTTAAACTGCAGCCACTTGCGTAAAACATTAAAGTCTGCAGCATCATAGAGCCCCACTAGACCACATCATTAGCGGTAAAACACAGTGAATGCACTCTCATTTCACGTGGTTTTAAACTCACGTCACTTGCGAATCGGTAAACTCTGTAACAGTGGAGCCCTACTATGCAACGATCTTTATACCTACGGAACACCGGCGATCGAACGTGCATTTCACAGCGTGTGTTTCTAAACTGACAGCACCTTGCTCACATTGCATGCAACCACCTGTTTACTCACGGAGTATCGGTGAACTTGATGTTAAATCTCTCGATCAGGAATACACTCTAAACAGAGAGTTTGTTTAGGTTTATTCACAGCACTTAGATTATCACGGACATTTCTCTTTAGTTTTGTTCTTATTAGTTTGATATATATATATGCTTATCTAGAATCAGTGGTATTTCTTCTTTATTAATTGAATCCATCTAAATTTAAATCTATAGATTATCCCCAGATGAAGGCCAGCCGGCCGAAATGCATTTGGACTAACGATGATGTACAAAAATCAGTAGTTATGCATTCTGGGAATTGTAGTCCAAGCATTTGGATTAAGTAAACTTCGTGTTGTGATGAAACAATACAAATGAATATTGAAGCCAACAACTGAAGTATTGTGTTTTATTTAACGTATGATAAACTATTGAAACCTCATTAAAGGACTATTTAACCTGTGTCTGGGACATACCCCACATGATTGGGGATGCAGCTAGGCACCCTATAGGGCCCATAATTTACCTTATTTTTAGCCCCCATTTCTGCAGTGTCTGTCCAGTCAGTCACTTTGCAATCAATCATCAACATGGCACTGGGCTGGCGTTGCGAGACTCGTGACTGCCGGGCTGGGAACAGGTACTGGTAGGCTCTGCACAGTGGACTTGTGAGCAGGGGCCGGGCGGAGCAAGGTGGGGGCTTGAGTTGCACTGCGCACCATCGCGGGCCGTGGTGGACGGTGGCTGGCTGCTGCCTGCAGGCAATAAATCAAAATTTGTAATCATGATGATTGTCACCGTCAGGGACCGTGAAAATCGTCATAATTAAAAAAAATTATTTGGTGCACGCAGGCGCAGCGCAACTGGCATGGGGCAGGCAGCCGCCGCCGTGGAACGGGTGCCATGAAGGAAGGGGTGCCGGCTAGGTTGGCCCAGTTAATGTAGTCTGCCACAGTTTCTGAGGCTCTTGTGAGTACCAAATAACCCTCCTCACGTTGAATGACGTACCTTTTGTCAACCAAACAGTCAGTCAAGGTGTGATGGCCGCTCGAAAAAGCCGGGGGGGGGGTTGGGGGTGGTGGGCCTGCATGGTAGTCCAGCAGTGTTTACTCTACTATATTTGTGATCACAACATTAGCTGAGTAGAGTGTTAACAGCACGCAAATTAAGGTGGCAGTGTGTTGATCTGCCGACAGCACAGTGCTGTTTGTGTACTTCTTGGCGCCTGATCAGGAATGCTGCTTATGAGGCCAGAGGAACAGACCCTGAAGATGCTCTATTACAGGCAGAATGATGGGGCCCGTGTGTCATTGTCCTGTAGTGGAATACCAAACTGAAGTTTCGGGCCTAGAGAGTTAGCCCCACTTCTCACAGTGGGAATACGTTTGCTAATCAGGAGTGGCACAGAACAAGTCCACATCCAAGCAGTGCCTGGTTTGTATGTCTACTAAGGAATGCGCTGAGTTGGCTGTGTACCACATACTGAACTGGAAATAAAAAAATGCCATGCACAGAGCTCACTCCCCTCTCCCATTAGCGTCAGACCAGGGCAAAAGAATCTACAGGATCCTCCACGGTCGGAGTGGCCTGTGTGGCCATCTGAAGCAGCAGAAGGCAGGCCGCCTGACAAGTCATTGTGTGAGCCATTTTTTGGCTCTTTGTGGTTATGTTTTAGGGTCTGGTTGCTCGTTTTCTCCTTTCAATTTTCCTCATATTACCTCCACAAACATTACCAACAGCAAGCACAAATGCATGCATTCTCCCGTAACTTGCAGAGCACCTGATCAGCATGTCTTTACAAGTTCAAAACTGCTTCAAATAGCAAATGTGGGCCACAGTTTTAGGTCTTTGATTCACTAATGAGGGACACTTTTATTTTGGTACCCAGGATTATTTTCTGTCCCAGTCAGACTCTGCGACCTTTTAAAGACCCGGCCATGGAAATTCCTTCTGGAATGGGGGCAGAATCCTCCACCTGGAAAGTCTTGTATATGTCGTGATGTGCCTGACCCATTCTCATGCATGTAGGATATTTGACTTTCCAGCTAATGTATTTGGAGGTTTGCTGTTTTATGGCTGTAAGAACATCGCTAAAGGGATTAACTGCAGCACTGATTGGGACACATTTGTACGATGTAAAAAGGTATCTTTCACTCTCCACTCACTCCTAGTCACAAAGGGTACAGAGCTGCTTTCCTGATAAGTGTGTTTGTTTGTTTTTTTAAAGAATTTTTTTATAGCGCAAACTAGACCCAGTACATCGGATATCAGAGCGCTTTACATGAGCACCTGTTTCGTTACATGAGGACATATTCATTTTTGTTAGGCACGGGGAGATTAAGTGATTTGCAGAGAATCACAGGATGTTGAGCATCGTTACTGGAGACTCGAACCTATTGCATTCTGAGACTTGTAATCCTCTTTTAGTTTGGATATTCAGTTGAATTAACAACCCTAACTTGTAAAAGAACAGCCCAGAACTATAGCATTTCATCAATGGTGACATGGCGCCATCTAGTATGGTAATATGATGTCAAACTAACCAGTGTCAATTTGCACGGTGTTTTGAGGGTGCACTTCACCTAGTAGTGGCTTTTTCAGCCAACAGTGCCATGCTTGCTGGGATCTGTGGCTTCATTGCTCATTTTTTAGTATTCTCTGTAGGAATGTCTGTGATTTAGGACTGGCTATCCTGGTGCTCCATAAGGCAATCATTTACTATGCTTTAAAACGTAATACAATCTAATATGTAATGACAAATGTGTTGAAAAATGCTTTGTTTTGGCCCTTCTGTCTCCAAACTTTTCTTGAGTGGTGAACCCCCCAAACTCCCCCTAGTAGTGTTTGCTCACTGCGCTTGCTCGCTACACACCATGTGGGGGCTGGTCTTAGTTTTACTTTGTTATCTCTGATTCACTACTCGTGTCTATTTTTGGTGCTCTCTGAAAGAATGTCTATGGGTACATAGGACTGGGTGGGTAACCTGGTGCTCTTTAAGGTCATCTACTATTTCCTGTGCTTTGAAAGTTGATACAAGTGAATATGTAATGAAAAACGTGCTGTAAAATTCACCATTTTGGTCTGTCTTTTTCCAAAACTTTCTGGAGGGGAACCCCCCTAGTAGTGATTGGGCTCGCTCGCTCACTCCGCGCCGGATGGGGGCTGGTCTGGCAAAACTTGCGAGGGCTGCTTTCAGTTCCCAGTCCGGCCCTGGCCCATGGCTGCCCTCACCACTGTGACCAGGGAAGTTTACCCACGGCTGTCTGTGCTGCTAGGGTGAAGAAAAAGGCGACTACTTTTTGTTGTATGTTGCTACTTTTAGGTAAGTAGATTTTTAAGTTCTTGGACTGAATAATGCTTTCAAATGTAGGCATGGATAAACAAATTTCAGTTGTTGCCTTTGGGGCTGGGTGTTGGTCGAAGGCAGTTTTTTGGTTTATGGTAAATCATGTAATATTGTTGGTTGTTTGATACCTCAGATTCCTTTGTTGATCTGCAGCCTATGTACCGTCTTGGTCCATCTTCTACAATGAATCTTTCTCTTGTTCTTCTACATTTGAATGCTGTTCTTTTGGTGGCTGTTTGGATTTTTGTCCTTTACTTATAGGTCAGTTTTTGTGATTTCTTGAAATTTTGACCTCTCATCAAGTTGGCAATCTAGTTCAGTTGTATTGCTGTGCTTGATCTACCTGGCTTTGCAATTCCTCATCCATTGCTAGTCTATTAGTTGCAATTCTGTTTCCTTCTTTTTAGGCTGTTGTGAACATGCCATTGTTGCTTATTACTATTTCCAGGAGTTGTTCTGTGCTAGATGTAGGCTGCTGGATAAATGTCTTATTGCAGTTCTCGACCTGGTTTCGAGTTTTTATCTAATATTCTCTCAAGATTCAATTTCTTATCTGTGGCTTTGCCAATGAGGAGATGGTTCACTGTTTTGTGTACCTTTCCCTTTACCACAATGCTTTTGCTCTTTTCTTCCTTCTTAGTATAGGACTGTTTCTAAGCAGCATGAATCTTACTCCCCTCTGCCTTAATCTCATGGTCCCTCTCCCTGCCGTATTTCTTTATCCATGCTTCCAGAAGAAGAGTGTTTTTCTCTGTCAGGTATCTACCTGGAAAATAGCCGGTTAGCATCCTGATATGTTTTCTAGATTGTTCTAGAACCACAGTGTTAGGTTTTCTAGACACCCTGGCAGTAAAGATTCAGTCAATGTGCCAAACATAATCAGAAAAGAAGATAGTCCACCTTGTAGGAAATTGGGTTATTCTTTGTAAAGGATGAACAGGTACATGCATCAACCATTTTTGTGGGCGCAAATGGTGCAATTTGCAAAAATTGGCCGTTTGCACCCACAAAAAGGGCATTTGCGATGCATCAAGGTTCAAGGCACTCGCAATTTGAGAATTCGCAATTAATTGCGATTTCTCAAATTGCGATAGCATTTAAGGAATCGCAGTTTGCAATTCCTTAAATGCAATGCAAGAACCACTTTAAAATAGCGATTTTGCTACTAGGGGGCGCAAATTACCATGAAGTTGAACTTGATGGTCATTTGCAAAAACTTTAAAAAATGCACTAAAGTGCATTTTTTAAAGTTGTGGGTCACACACACATGTCCTTGAGGCATGTGTGTGCGCAACATGTGGACACCCTTGAAATTGCATGCTCAATTTGCGAGTACCTATTGGTACTCGCAAATTCCGCATGCAATCTCCAATTAATTCCTATGGGCCGTAGGCCCATAGGAATGAATGGGAAGGCATTCCTTAATTGCGACTCGCAATGTTCGAGTCGCAATTAAGGAATGTTTGGGAATCACTAATTTCATAGCGATTCCTACATGCATAGGCTTTTGCTATTCCTTAATTGCGATTCCTTAATAATCGCAATTAAGGAATCGCAAAAGCCTACATTGATGCATGTACCTGATTATTCCTTGGGCCGGCGCTAGAGAACCCGGCTGCAAGATGGCCGCACCCGCCTGAGGCTCTGCCAGCTGGAGATGAAGATCTGTTAATTATCCTGCCAAATTGGGAGCAGGCCAAGCTGCAACAGATAATTGCCACAGGTGTGGAATTGGTCTACTATGAGGGCAGTGAGGATCGCTGCACAGCACGACCTGGATCCGTCCCCCCTCCGAGGACCCTGAGTTGAGGTGACCAAGGGCGTTTGACCTGTGATGGACAGGAGGATCGCAGGCCTGTTGTGATCCCCACCCAGGGGCGCCATTCTTAGGTGAGGCCTGCTGGCACTTGGGCAGTGCATGCCTGGCAGGGGACGCCTCGCCTGCCGAGCCTTGCCTCAGCTCTGCACAGGGGGTGGGTCTGGCTCCTGCAGTGTCTCGCCTCGGGCTTCCCCTCTGGGGCCCACAATGGAGCCAGCCCACTCTGAGGTGACTGTGTAGGACCGCTGTGGGGGTGAGGAGTCTGTGCAGCTCAGATGCTATTGCACCTGACATCGGTGAGCAGAGCTGTAATATTCTAATCTGCCTCATCCTGAAATTGGGCCTGAAACAACTAGAGTGGCCCACCAACAATTAAATGCTCTCAGGGAACGGTGGTTAGTCACTCACATCGGCTCGAGTGAGCTCCGGTGCCTGTCCCTGTCAACCTACTTCCTTGGAGTTAGGATTGCGCTCATCAACCTAATGCCCATTTATTTATTTATTTATTTTGAAGGTTTTATATAGTGCTGGCTAGACCCAGAGTTATCAGAGCGCTTCACAAGATAAGGATAATATAAGGCACATAGGGTATAAAAGCATGTGAAAGGTCGCGAACAAAAATTTGAAATGTACAAAGTACAAACAACATGAGCATTATACAAATCAAGATAAATAAACAGGGGCAGGAGTTATACATTTAAGTAATTAGGTAAATGTTGAACAGGAGAACAGGGTATATATTACTGAACAAATATAGTATGATTGATAAGAGATCAGGAGTAGGACACAGGTTAGGAACCCCAATAATAATTGAAGAGGTGGGTTTTGAGGTCTTTTCTGAAGCTAGAATAGGAGGGATTACAACGCAGGTTTTTTGGGAGGGCATTTCAGATAATAGGTAAAGAAAAAGGTAAAAGATACCCCCTAATGAAATTTAAGGTCCTAGAGGAGGGGGAAAAAAGGGCAAAACATATACAAAACCTGTATCTGACCTATATTTCTTTACTATCTCATACAAAATATGCTGGACCCCTTCTACAAATTAGAACAATTATTCTGAAGAAATCTTAGATGAAATACATCCATTTTTGTAAAAAAACATATTTTTTACTCATTTTCTAAGTTCATTCACGAAATACAATTTTTTAATATCTATAAATGTTCATAATAAGGTTTAAAGAGTCAATAAATCAACATAATGTGACTAATAGAAAAATTCAAAATTGTACATTTTTCTTATGATAATAGGGACATTGCCAGAGAAGGAGCGAGATTGTGTGGCTTTCTTTTTATGCAGAGGTGGGATTAGGAGTAGGGTGTTGGTGCTTCTCAGAGGTCGAGTGGAGCCCGCAATGTGGAGTTTCTTTGAGAGGTACTGCGGAGTGTTTTGGTGGAGGACTTTATGAGTAATGCAGCCGGTTTTGAACGGCAGATCTTCCTTCGATAGGGAGCCATTTAAGAGATTTGAGAGCCGGGGATATATGATCGAAGTGTTTGCAGTCCGTGATGAGCCTGGCAGCAAGGTTGAGCACAGCTTTGATTGGAGCAAGGTGTACCTTCGGGATTCCATTAATGATGGCATTGCCATAATCAATATGTGATGGAACAAGAGACTGAACTACGAGTTTGAAATCATCAGTGGGTATGAATGGTTTGATTTTCTTGAGGTGATGGAGAGTGAAGAGGGCTCCTTGGGCAGAGTTTTTGATGTGAACATTAAGGGTTAGGGTGTTGTCGATAGTGATGCCAAGAGATTTGATGGAGTTGGACAGGGTAACGGGGCAATTGAGTGCATTGAGGTCAGAGATCCAAGATTGAACGGGTAGAGGGTTATTTTTGGGGGAGAAGAGAATGATTTCGGTTTTGTTAGGGTTGAGTTTGAGATGATTGGAATGGAATCAGGTTTGGATCTTGGTATGGGTGTTGTTCAGGTGTAAGATGTCAGCATGAGTTTTAATCTTGTAATAGATTTGGGTGTCATCGGCGTAGAGGTGGTAATTTATGCCTGCTTGGTTAAGAATGAGGGTGAGGGGTTCCATAAAGAGGTTAAAGAGGGAGGGAGAGAGAATAGATCCTTGTTGGACTCCAAGGGAGACAGGAGTGGGGGTAGAGAGACAGTTTTGAATTTTGATTTGTAGATAAGGGATAAACCATTTGTAGGCGGTGCCATTAAGGCCGAAACGGGTCCTAAGCACATTAAGTAGGGCTGAATGGTTGACTGTATTGAATGCTGCGGAGAGATCAAGAAGGATAAGAAGGCAGGTCTCGCCATTGTCAAGTGATGGATGGATGTCATCTATGACATTGAGCATTACCGTTTCGGTGCTGCAGCCTTTTCCGAAGGTTGAAATTTTCTATGAGTTTGTCTAGTTGTAGTAGGACACATTTTTCAAATGCCTTTGAGAGAAGGGGGAGGTTAGTGATGGGGCGTATATTATTTAGGTCATTAGAGTCAGCATTGGGGTTTTTGATTATGGGCGAGATTTGTCCAAACTGAAGGGAGGTGGGGATACAGCCCGTGGAGAGAGAGGTGTTGATGATTTTGGTCCAGAATGGGGTGATGATGTGCTTAAGGGCAGGGACAAGGTTGGAGGGTATTGGGTCTTTTGTGTGGGAGGACGGTTTAAGAATGCCAATTATATTGAGGACTTCAAGCTCAGTGATGGGGAGAAAGTTGAGCAAGGAGGCATTGTTCTTAAGTTGAGATTTAGGGGAGTTGGTTACTGGAGATGTGGAAGGTGAGAGGCCTGTGGAGTGGTGGGGGTATGGAAATGGGTGGGTGAGGAGGCTCGCTGGGGAGCGGTAGGATAGAGGGCAAAGGAGAGAAAGTGTCGTCTGGAAGGGGGGATGTGGAGTAGGCATTAGAGGGGAGGACAGGATTGGATTGGGAGTTAGAGGATAGTTGTGTGGGAAGGAAGGATTGATCAATTTTGGCAATTTTTTCCAAGAAGAAGTGGGCAATTTCTTCACATCTGTCTGATGAGGCTGTAATATTTGGAGGTGCGGGGGAAGTTTGGTTTCGGATGATTTTGAAGAGTTACCTGGGTCTGTTTTTGGCACGATCAAGTTGAGTGCGGAAGAAGGATGCCTTTTCCTTGACGATGTGTTTTTTGTATATGGATCTAGCACGTCTGAGAAGTGCAAGATGGGCGGTTGAGGGATGGTGTCTCCAGGTTCTTTCCGGCAGTCTGAGTGCCCGTCTTTCATTATTTATCTCTGTATTAAACCAAGAATTTGAGGGGGTGTTTCTTTGGTTTTTGAGTTTAGGCGGGGCCAGTTGGTCAAGAATATCTGTAACAGTATTGTTAAATAGTTCAGTGAGCTCATTCACATTTTGTGAGAGGGGAATAAGAAGAAGTTGAGCTTGGAGTTTCGATTGTAGAACACTTGGGGGATACCTTTTAGGTTTCTGGTCAATTTCTTAGGTCTGGTAATTTTAGGGGCAGGGAGGTTTGCTGAGGTAGCAATGGTGAACAGTATAAGGTGATGGTCGGACCAGTCAATGGGGAGGATATTGGTAACGGAGGTCAGATCTTCGTTGGACAGAATGATGTCAAGTATGGATCCTTTAGTGTGAGTTGGAGATTGGCATAGTTGTTTGAGTTCGTTGATTTCAAGAAGTGTAGTGAGGAGGGAGATGGTGGGGTCATTGGTATCATTCCAATGGAGGTTAACATCCCCAAGAAAGAGATTTTTTGAGTTGGATAATGCTGATTGCGCCTGTAGATTCGATAAGTCCTCAATGAAGGGCTGTGGTGGTCCCGGGAGGCGATAGATGTTGTGTAGACGGATTGGGAGGAAGTTTTGAGTTAACAGTTCTGCTTCCAGGTATTCGCAGGAGGAGTAGCCTGGGTTAGTGACAAGGGAAATCTAAAGTTCCTTTTTGAAGATAATGGCTAGCCCTCCCCCAACTCTGTTAGGTCTGTCTTTTCTAAGAATAGAGTATCCCAGGGGGGAGAGTAGGTCAAGTATGCTCGTTGAGTGGTCATTTAGCCAGGTTTCAGTGAGGAATACAATATCAATGGATTCACTCAGGATGGTTTCCGAGATTTCTGTGGTGTGTAGGACCGCGGAGCGACAGTTAACGAGCATGCACTTCAGTGGTGTGGGGTTAGGTATGGAAGGTGGGCAAGAGTGGATCAGCGTAAGTTGGGGTGGTGGTCTGGGGTAAGTGGGGGAGGAGGGGGTTCTATTTGTCCCTATGATAACAGAGATGTAGGCATAGGGGAGTGGAGGGTTGGTGGTTGGCAGATTAGGAAGGTAGGAGTTACAAAGGTCGGCGAGGTCGGACGGGGAGAGATGGTTCGAGGTGCGGAGAGGTCTATGCTTACGGAATCGGAGATGGAGCTATCTCCAAAGGTTGTGTTTGTTATTGGGGATGTTTGAGGGAGGGAGGATGGTGGTTTTATGGTGAGGGAGGGTTCTGGTGCTGTGAAAGAAGAAATCTTTTCTGAGTCTGGCAAATTCCATAGTTAAATTAGATAGGTAACATTCAATGTTGTGTAGGATCTGGGCAATTGAGGAGAGGGGAGGTATCGGGAGTGCGTGGTCTGTGATATTTGCAGAGGGTGGACTAATGTGTGAGGGGGGAGATGTGGTAGATAGTGTGGGGTGAGGGGTGATGGGGCTGGGAGGAGTGAGGGGTTTGGTAGTCAAAGTAGGTAGGTCGAATACAATGTTGTGTAGGCTCGGGGTATTCCGGGTACAGGGAAGGAATGAAGGGGCATAGGAGGTGGGAGGAGAATGGTCTGGGGATAGGGAGTGGTCGTGATTAGTTGCGGATGGAGGCCTGCTGTGTGAGGGGGTAGATGGGGTAGTAGGTATGGAGTGATTGGTGGCAGAGCTGTTAAGTGTGAGTGGAGGGGTTAGGTTATACAGGGGGCGTAAATCTTCAGGTGATGTGGCCGGAGAGGATAAAAGGGCATGAAGCGAGTGAGAAACGAATATATTGGTGTGATGTACATTTACTATTAGATCTTCCGAAACACCATCCCACATCATCGGGCATACGGCTTCTTCACTGGCTCCCTGTGCGGCGGAGGATACAGTTTAAGGCTTTATGCCTAGTGTATAAGGCTGTAAATGGTGAAGGTGCAGACGATATGAAATCTCTTTTCCCTCGCTATATACCGTCACGGACATTAAGATCTGGTAGTTAAGGTTTAGTTTGTCTATCTAAGTTCAAGAGGGCCCGATGGGGTGGAAAGGCCTTTTCATCTCAAGCGGTAAAGTTATGGAATTCCTTACCTACTGAGCTACGACTAGGAACAAATAAGACTCAGTTCAGAAAGGCCTTAAAAACCTGGCTATTCACCAAATCTTAGATAAGTTCTGTCAACACCCTTTTCTCATACAGTGCCAAGACGCCCCGGCATTAGTGCGCTTAATAAATAATTCAGTCAGTCAGTCATGGGGATGTGTGATTATTGGGGGTTGGGGTGAGGGGGTGTGAGGGGGATGGGTGTTTATTGGGGGTTGGGGTGAGGGGTTGGGGCTTTGGTTAGGTAGAGCCTGAGGGGGGAGGGTAGTGAGGATGGGGAGGAGCAGAGGGTGTACGGGATTGGTAGGAGTCGGGGGTGAGTTGTGATAGGTGATTGAGGGGAAGACGGTGGAGTACCAGAGTGGTTGGGTCAGGGGGAGGGTGGTTCGGGGGTCAGGGGGAGGGCGGGTCATGGGAGGGGAATGATAAGTAGGTGACAGGAGTTTGGGGCTACCGTTATTCAAGGAGGGGTCCGAGGAGTAAGGGTTAAGGGGGTTAGGGGGAGAGAGGTAGATGAGTGGGGGATGAGAAGTAGGTAATTGGGGATGGGGGAAGTCGTTATCAATAGGGGGTCCAGGGAGGGAGATGGTGAGGTCACGTTTTGGAGGTTGAGAGTGGAGTTAGAGTAGGGGGAGGGGGGAGGTAGAGGTTTGAGGGGTTCTATTAGTTTGGGGAGGAGGAGTGTTAGGCGCTGAGTGGTTAAGGAGGAGAGACATAGTGCTAAAGTGGTGTTCAAAGATAGAAAGGTGGGATGGCGAGGCTTGTATGAGGATGGTACCTGTTTTGAAGATGGAGATATCAATATCACCCTGAAAGGCTGGGGAGGGAGCAGTGGATATTTTAAATCCATATGGTATTTTGGTTGATTTAGAGATAGGGAGGTGTTGGAGGAAGATGCTCTTTCATTTGGAAGGGCGTTTGGAGTAGAAGATGTAGTTGGTTATAATGGGGGAGTTGAGGCTGAGGTAGTTATCAACAATGAGTGTTTCAGGGTTGCGGATGAGGAGTTTGTGTTTTAAATTTTTCCTTGTGTGTTTGGAGAGATTTGGGGGGTAGAGAATGGTCCAGGAGTTGGGGCTGTGTTTAGAGAGGGTATGGTCCTGAGGGTGATGGTCAGTGCTGTGAAGGGGCATGTTGGGTGGACGTGTGAGGGAGACAGAGTGAAAAGAGGGAAGTTAAAGGAGATGGGGTAGAGGAGGAGAGGAGGATTGGGAGCCAAGGCGGGGGCGCTGGCAGAGTGTGGGGTCAAAAAATAGGGGGCAAGATAAGGAGGTAGGGTTAAGCAAGAGAGGAATAAAATCAGGAGCAGATTCAATAGCAAAACAAATGACATCACTGATGTTCAGTAGGTTAGAAAAAGGTCAAACGAGCACAGTAGAAATGATGAGTCAAGCGAGGAAATACAGTCAGGCGCAGATAAGATAGTAAAAGCAGATTCCGTTGCTAATATGGATCATATTAAATAGGTAAACAAACATGATAAAATAAGGGAGTAGGATAAACAAGGGAGGAATTAAAATCAAGAGCAGATTAGATAGCAAAAAAGATTACATCATAAAATTGGAGCAAATTAAATAGGTAAACAAACACAAATAAATAAAATGATTACTCAGAGATGATGAGACAAGTCAGGGGTTGATCCTATAACTCATTCCATGTATTTTACTCTTTAGTTGTCAAATGTCCCTAGCCATAGGCAGAGTGGGGTGAGAGCGTAGTCCTCTGTCTCTTTCTATGTATCTGTGGGTGAGCAGTCTATATATCGACTTTTTAATATCGAGGGACATAAATATCGAGTCAAAAATATCGAATGTCCAAAATATCGAAATAGCTAATATCGATGTGAAAAATATCGTCTTTTTTTTTTACTTATATGTCGATGTAAGTAATATCGTTAGTAATAATATCGACATGTGAAAATATCGTCATTGTGTGTTTAGTAAATATTTTGAAGTTGTTTGTATAAATAGTTAAAATGTATATAATATGAGAAATATTTATATTGTTTTAGGGGCGGGATGTTGGGTTATAGGGGATAAGGGTGGGGAGTGTTTTAAAAAAGTTAATTTATTTTTTTAATATATTGTAAAATTTAATTAGTAAATTTTATTTAAAATGTGAAATGTATATTTAATTTTAGGAGCGGGATGTTGGTTTATAGGGGATAAGGGTGGGAAGTGTATTAAAAATGTTTATATATTGTTTGAATTTTTTTAAAAATTATTTAGAAATTGTAAATTAAATTTAGAATTTTAAAAATAATTTTAGGAGCGGGATGTTGGTTTATAGGGGATAAGGGTGGGAAGTGTTTTAAAAATGTTTATATATTGTTTAAAATTTTTTAAAATTTATTTAGAAATTGTAAATTAAATTTAGAATTTTAGAAAAATTGTTAGGAGCGGGATGTTGGTTTATAGGGGATAAGGGTGGGAAGTTTTTTAAAAATGTTTATATATTTGTTAATTTAAAAAAAAAAAAATTTAGAAATTGTAAAATAAATTAAGAATTTTACTAATAATTTTAGGAGTGGGATGTTGGTTAATAGGGGATAAGGGTGGGAAGTGTTTTAAAAATGTTTATATATTTGTTAATTTAAAAAAAAAATAATTTAGAAATTGTAACTTTAATTTAAAATGTTACAAATAATTTTAGGAGCGGAATGTTGGGTTATAGGGGATAAGGGTGGGAAGTTAATTTAAAATGTTTATATATTTTTTAATTAAAAAATAAAAATATTTAGAAAATTTAAATATATTTTAGAATTTAACAATTCCCATAATTAAATATAGATTTCAGTCAGAATATTAAATTAATTAAGTTCACTGTCCAGCACTTATCTTAATGAAATATAGACTGGAGTAGGAATAGTAAATTAATTAGGTTCATTGTCCAGCACTTACTGTAATTTAATATAGTTTGGAGTGAGAATAGTAAATTAATTTTGTTCAGTGTCCAGCACTTATCTTAATTAAATATAGATTGGAGTGGGAATAGTAAATAAATTAAGTTCACTGTCCAGCATCTACTCTAATGTAATATAGGTTGGAGTGAGAATAGTAAATTAATTAAGTTCAGTGTCCAGCATTTATCTTAATTAAATATAGACTGGAGTGGGAATAGTAAATTAATTCAGTTCAGTGTCCAGCACATACTCTAATTAAATATAGGTTGGAGTGAGAATACTAAATTTATTAAGTTTAGTGTCCAGCACTTATCTTAATTTAATATAGACTGGAGTGGGAATAGTAAATTATTTTAGTTCAGTGTCCAGCACCTACCCTAATTTAATATAGGTTGGATTGAGAATAGTAAATTAATTAAGTTCAGTGTCCAGCACTTATCTTAGTTAAATATAGACTGGAGTGGGAATAGTAAATTAATTAAGTTCATTGTCCAGCACCTACTGTAATTTAATATAGTTTGGAGCGAGAATAGTGAATTAATTAAGTTCAGTGTCCAGCACTTATCTTAATTAAATATAGATTGGAGTGGGAATAGTAAATTAATTCAGTTCAGTGTCCAGCACATACTATAATTAAATATAGGTTGGAGTGAGAATAGGAAATTAATTAAGTTCAGTGTCCAGCACTTATTTTAATTTTATATAGACTGGAGTGGGAATAGTACATTAATTTAGTTCAGTGTCCAGCACCTACCCTAATTTAATATAGGTTGGAGTGAGAATAGTAAATTAATTAAGTTCAGTGTCCAGCACTTATCTTAATTAAATATAGAGTGGAGTGGGAATAGTAAATTAATTAAGTTCATTGTCCAGCACCTACTGTAATTTAATATAGTTTGGAGTGAGAATAGTAAATTAATTAAGTTCAGTGTCCAGCACTTATCTTAATTAAATATAGATTGGAGTGTGAATAGTAAATTAATTCAGTTCAGTGTCCAGCACATACTATAATTAAATATAGGTTGGAGTGAGAATAGGAAATTAATTAAGTTCAGTGTCCAGCACTTATTTTAATTTAATATAGACTGGAGTGGGAATAGTAAATTAATTTAGTTCAGTGTCCAGCACCTACCCTAATTTAATATAGGTTGGAGTGAGAATAGTAACTTAATTAAGTTCAGTGTCCAGCACTTATCTTAATTAAATATAGAGTGGAGTGGGAATAGTAAATTAATTAAGTTCATTGTCCAGCACCTACTGTAATTTAATATAGTTTGGAGTGAGAATAGTAAATTAATTAAGTTCAGTGTCCAGCACTTATCTTAATTAAATATAGATTGGAGTGGGAATAGTAAATTAATTCAGTTCAGTGTCCAGCACATACTCTAATTAAATATAGGTTGGAGTGAGAATAGTAAATTAATTAAGTTCAGTGTCCAGCACTTATTTTAATTTAATATAGACTGGAGTGGGAATAGTAAATTAATTTAGTTCAGTGTCCAGCACCTACCCTAATTTAATATAGGTTGGAGTGAGAATAGTAAATTAATTAAGTTCAGTGTCCAGCACTTATCTTAATTAAATATAGAGTGGAGTGGGAATAGTAAATTAATTAAGTTCATTGTCCAGCACCTACTGTAATTTAATATAGTTTGGAGTGAGAATAGTAAATTAATTAAGTTCAGTGTCCAGCACTTATCTTAATAAAATATAGATTGGAGTGGGAATAGTAAATTAATTCAGTTCAGTGTCCAGCACATACTCTAATTAAATATAGGTTGGAGTGAGAATAGTAAATTAATTAAGTTCAGTGTCCAGCACTTATCTTAATTAAATATAGATTGTAGTGGGAATAGTAAATTAATTCAGTTCAGTGTCCAGCACATACTCTAATTAAATATAGGTTGGAGTGAGAATAGTAAATTAATTAAGTTCAGTCTCCAGCACATACTCTAATTAAATATAGGTTGGAGTGAGAATAGTAAATTACTTAAGTTCAGTGTCCAGCACTTATTTTAATTTAATATAGACTGGAGTGGGAATAGTAAATTAATTTAGTTCAGTGTCCAGCACCTACCCTAATTTAATATAGGTTGGAGTGAGAATAGTAAATTAATTAAGTTCAGTGTCCAGCACTTATCTTAATTAAATATAGAGTGGAGTGGGAATAGTAAATTAATTAAGTTCATTGTCCAGCACCTACTGTAATTTAATATAGTTTGGAGTGAGAATAGTAAATTAATTAAGTTCAGTGTCCAGCACTTATCTTAATTAAATATAGATTGGAGTGGGAATAGTAAATTAATTCCGTTCAGTGTCCAGCACATACTATAATTAAATATAGGTTGGAGTGAGAATAGTAAATTAATTAAGTTCAGTGTCCAGCACTTATTTTAATTTAATATAGAATGGAGTGGGAATAGTAAATTAATTTAGTTCAGTGTCCAGCACCTACTCTAATTTAATATAGGTTGGAGTGAGAATAGTAAATTAATTAAGTTCAGTGTTCAGCACTTATCTTAATTAAATATAGAGTGGAGTGGGAATAGTAAATTAATTAAGTTCATTGTCCAGCACCTACTGTAATTTAATATAGTTTGGAGTGAGAATAGTAAATTAATTAAGTTCAGTGTCCAGCACTTATCTTAATTAAATATAGATTGGAGTGGGAATAGTAAATTAATTCAGTTCAGTGTCCAGCACATACTCTAATTAAATATATGTTGGAGTGAGAATAGTAAATTAATTAAGTTCAGTGTCCAGCACATACTCTAATTAAATATAGGTTGGAGTGAGAATAGTAAATTAATTAAGTTCAGTGTCCAGCACTTATTTTAATTTAATATAGACTGGAGTGGGAATAGTAAATTAATGTAGTTCAGTGTCCAGCACCTACCTTAATTTAATATAGGTTGGAGTGAGAATAGTAAATTAATTAAGTTCAGTGTCCAGCAGTTTTTTTTATTAAATATAGAGTGGAGTGGGAATAGTAAATTAATTAAGTTCAGTATCCAGCACCTACTCTAATTTAATATAGGTTGGAGTGAGAATAGTAAATTAATTATGTTCAGTGTCCAGCACTTATCTTAATTAAATATAGACTAGAGTGGGAATAGTAAATTATTTAAGTTCAGTGTCCAGCATCTACCCTAATTAAATATAGATTGGACTGAGAATAGTAAATTAATTAAGTTCAGTATGTAGTGGGAGTAGTATGTTAATTAAGTTTGGTAAATAGCAAATATTAGAATTAATTATAGAGTTGAATATGAATAGTTAAATTAATTGGATTTAATTTACAAAAAATCTGTAGATTTTAGTTTTGGTTGGATAAAAGATAGAAGTTATATCAGAATGCAAATTCCAAATTTTTTTTATTAAATAGTAGAAAGGAAAATAATATTTATTTTATAGTTGTTGGAATGTATATTCATTAGAGAGAAAATGTTGTTTATTATTACGCATATTCTAATAATTAAATCATTGAAATAAACATGTAATAAAATAATTAATATTTAACATTTGTATTATAGTTATAATTTTTTTATAATGGATATATATTTGTTTAATGTATATTTTGGACATGAATATATGAACACACAAAATAAATACAAATTAAAAAATCAGATTTTTATAGCTGTATAATATTTATAAATTTATATTGTGTACTCTGAAATTTTTTAGAATTTATTTGAATTTATAAGAAATTGTATGTTTTGAAATATATGACTAATATATTTTAATTATTAATATTTATATTATATATTTAATATTGAAATTGTTAACATTTTAGAATATGTATTTTTTTAAATATTTTTTGGTATGTTGTAGATACAATATATTAATTATATCATGTTCATCTATTTATTTTGTTAATATATACTGTTTTATTGATATATTAATAAAAATATTTTATTTATTATATTTATTTTTATACGTTAAAGAATTTTCACGTAGAGACAAAAATTAGGTATTCTTTTTGAGTATTGTATTCTAATGTTTTACTAATTTTTAAAGTAATGTGTAATGTTAAATAAATAGTTAGGCCATTTATTGGTATTTTTTTAGTTGTTATGTTTGTTTGGGTCTTTTATTTTGTAACCGCTCGCTGTTGTTTTGGGTTATTTTGGTCGAATCCAGGTCGCGGTCCGGAGCTGTTTCGCGTTTGAGAAGGTAAGAGTTATTTTCTTTATTATTAAATAGTTTTAAGTGTTTTGTGGAAGTAGTAATGTTGTAATAAGTGTGTATTGATTGATGTTTTAGAAGTTAGGGTGTTAGTGATAGTTTGTATACGGTTTTATAATTTACGTTGTGTTCCGTGTTTGTGGCTTTGTTAGTGTTTTGTTATTTCGGTGTGTTAAAGTTTTATAGTGTTTGAATAACGTTTGTAGTGATGTTTTTAGGTGCGTTTTGTGTGTTTGTGGGTGGGTGGGAATGTTTGTTTCTCTTTTGTAGGTTTTACGGAGAAGATATTTTCGTCGGTTTCAAACACCTTATTTTTTTTAAAGGAAGTGTGTATTAGTTGTGTTTACTAATGTTTATTTTACACTTCCTTTATTGTTCGGGCTTCCAGGAGCGGTTATTTACCTTTTTAATATTTTTCGGGATTTTTATGGTTAATGGATAGTCGTTTTTTTGCGTAGACGTTGTTTTCGATAAACAGTTGTATTTTTACATTTTATTGGGATTTTTTTTGGATACCTATGGATTTTGAACTCCCTGGATTTATTTGGAAGGAATGTTATTATCCCATTGGAGCAACTACACAGGTAAGTTCATTTAAATATTTTTATTGTTGGTGGCCAAACCTTATATATTTAATATTGTTGTTGTGTACTTGGTTTGTTTAATTATGTTGTCTAAATATATGTCCATATAATTGATGTATATATTTTAGACCACATAATTAAATATGTGATATAATAAAGTGGTTTATTTATGTTGTGATAGTTGTTTTAGTAGAATTGTGGGTTAATATTTAGGAAAGGGTTTAGAAGAGAGTTTGTTATGTTATGTTATGTTACCTGTTTTGTAGAGCGCAAACAGCTGCCCCAGCGACGGGGCGTCCCGGCGCTAGAACCGTAACACAATCAGCTGGCAACGAAAGAGGGACCTACGGGGAGGGAAAGAGATGGGTTTTGATCGATCTGCGGAAAGCTAGCAGATTATCCATGCAAAGGATGTGGAGAGGGAGGGAGTTCCACAACTTGGCCCCCAGTAGTTTGAAAGAGCGCCCTCCGATGTGACAGAACTTCGTATGGGGTATCAAGGCTAGATGTTGCCCCATCGACCGGAGATTCCGTTTGGGATTATAGGGGGTCAGCAATGAACGGAGGAGCTCTGGACCTTCGTTCTTCAAGATTTTAAAGGCAAATATGAGGGCCTTGAACTGGATGCAGGCTTTCATGGGCAGCCAATGTAATCTGTAAATGGTCGCTCTCACTGAGCACCTTCTTGGAAGACCTACTATAGCTCTTGCCGCCGAATTCTGGATTCGTTGGAATCTTTTTATCTCAGCTTTGTTTGCTCCTAGCAGCAGGACACTCGCGTAGTCCAGTCTGGCCAAGATGGTAGACTGTACGATGAGTTGTCGTGTCTTGGAGTCGAAGTAGCCTAAGATGGGGTAGAGACTTCTCAGTAGGCCAATGCAAGTTGCGGCAACTTTTTTGGTGTGCGACTGGAAGCTAAGGGTCGAGTCCAGCCATACTCCTAGATTTTTTACTAAATTTTGTGGAGGGGGTGCTGGGCCCAGCGATTGGGGCCACCAGAGATCGTTCCAGTTGTTGCTGTTTTTCCCCATTATCAGCACCTCGGTTTTGCCACCGTTAAGTTGGAGGCAGTTTGCTGTCATCCATTTGGCGACAGCAGTCAGTCCATCCCTGAAGTTGGTGGCATCAGGAGAGGGGGCCTCACTAAGGCTGATGACCAACTGAGTGTCGTCAGCATACGACACCATTGTGAGGCCCCATGTCTTAGCAACCTCCGCCAAGGGTTGCATATATAGGTTAAACAGGGAGGGACTGAGAGCAGAGCCCTGTGGGACTCCTTGTCCTATATCTTGGGGTTCTGAGATAAACGGAGGGGCAGATACCCTGAATGATCTGTTGGTTAAAAATGAACGAAACCATTGAAGGGCCGAGTCTACGATTCCTATATTTTCCAAGCGTTTTAGTAGAATGGCATGGGAGACCGTATCAAAGGCCGCGCTGAGATCGAGCAGTATCAGCGCGGCACTTTTGCCGGTGTCCATAATTTCCCGTAAGCTTTCCGTGGAGGTGAGGAGCGCGGATTCCGTACTATGGCCCGGCCTGAACCCGTGCTGAGAGGGGTCCAGGATGTTATTTTTCGCCATATACTTACTGAGTATTTTATTCGCGTGCGCTTCCGCTAGTTTAGCGACCCATGGTAACAGTGAGACCGGCCGGTAATTCTCTGGTTTAGAGGGGTCTAGGGAGGGTTTTTTTATAATCGGAGTTACCCAGGCCTGGGTAGCTATTATATTTAAGTACTCAAGTCCTCTTGTGGATGGGTATAGCTGTACCTGTTGTTGTAGGTAATTATACATTTGAGTAGTTTGTCTAGACTGTTTTGGTTTTAATTGTAGGACAGATTGTTGCATTCTTAATTCTTGGAAACTTTGTTCCTTTTGTATGGCAATTAGTAGTTTTTGTAGTGTTGGAGTTGTTCTCCCAGTAGAAGTTAGGAATGCATTATGCCAGCCCTCGACGGCGTTGTTAGTTTTGGCTTGTTAGTTGAGTGTACTTACATATACATTCCACCAAGGTATTTGGAACTTGGGCTGACGTCTATGGCCTGATCTGTGTAGTCTCCCCACCCAGGTATCCTCAAAATAATCTAAGAGGGGAGATAACTTTACTTCATTTTGTTTGTAGAATGGACTTTCTAATAAAAGATTGTAATGTTCTGCAACATCTGTGGTTGGTACATAAGCTAGGGCTGTTAGAAGTTTTATTTGATGTGCAAAACTTATGTTAGTGGCATATTCTACACTTAGTGAAGATTTTTGTAAATGTCTCCATATACATTGGTTTAGATGGAAGTAACATCCTTGGATAGCTGTATGGGGGTACAGTTTTAGAATGGAATTTATCATGGCTTGCTCAAAGTCTATGATAATTCTTTGAGGGTAAAAATCATTTGATTCTTGTTTTAGTTTTCCTAGCATTTCATTATATGTTGTGTTTTGTTTGTTAGGTAATAGTGCATAAATTAAAGGTATGGAAGTGTTGTGATATTGACCGTGTATTGTGTAAAGCTGGTAGAATGGTTTTGGGCATATTGTAAAGGTGCCATCCATCATCCATGTTTGGCATTGTTGCAGTTTAGTTATATTGTTTGCAGTAGCAAACATTATGATTCTTTTTTCTGGGCTTTTGTTATCAAAAAAAATAAAAGGTTCATTATTGTGGGTGATACTTAATTCTGGAGGAATGATGATCTCTTGAAAAGTTTTAGGGGATGGTATAGTTGTCGTGGTTGCTTTTTTGGTCCTAGCAATAGTTCTTTTTATAGAAGCAATTGATGGTAATTGGCCTCTTGCTTCTTTGGGCACTCTAGGTAATAGTTCTTTTAGGATTACACTTGTAGCAGTTTGTGAACCTGTGCTTAATTCTTTGATATTTTGAAGAGTTGATCTGACTTCTATTTCAGAGAGATTGGGTGGATGGTTATGCTCTCTTGTATATAGTACAGTTGTTTCTCTTGTTGTTGCTCGTCCGTAGCATTTGTTAGAATAATATTTAGTACACTTCCAGTTCACTTTTCGGTCCGTCTGCTTTTCTTGGGTGTATGTGTAACCCATGTAACACAATAGGAATTTTCCTTTCTGCGAAGTTATAAATTGGGCTTCTTCTGTCATCGTGATGTGTTACAAATCTGGAAAAAATGTATATTAAAATATATGCAATAGTACTTTATATATTTAAATGAAAATAGCAAAAAAGCATTTTTTTTATATATACTTACCAAGTGTTTTTGGTTGTATTTGAATGAAGATGTTGTTTGTAGACAAAATGTTGTTTAGTTGATGTAGTCTCTGAAAGTTAAAGAACATTTAGGTGCCGATCACGATCCGGTAAAAAATTACCCCGTGCGACTCGTAACCGGTCTTTTTACCGTACGAATCGTACAAGTGCCGTACGAACTGGCAATCACGATTCGCATGGTAAAAAGTCCATACGAACCGCATTCGGAATATTTCCCCACACGTCCTCGGGTCGGAAAATGTGTCCGACACGTCCTCGGACGATTTACCGTACAAACGTGAAAAGTCAAGTCCGACCGAGGAATCACGATCCCACCCGTGCGTCCGAACTCACAACCGTATGGTAAAAACACCGTCCGCACCGAACTCCCATTGCAACCATGGAGACATGTGCCCACATACGCGCCCAAAACTCCCCCCAGCACCCATACGTTCGAGTCGTACTCCCCGTGAATGTACACCCCCCCTATGTACACCCGTGTACGTGTCGAACCCCCACCCGTGTATGTACACCCCAGTACGTTCAAGTCCTACCCCCACCCCTGTACGTGTCATACCCCCGTGTACCTACACCCCAGTACGTTCCAGTTGTACCCCCACCCAGTACGTGTCGTACCACCGTCTATGTACACCCCAGTACGTTCGAGTCCTACCCCCACCCCTGTACGTGTCATACCCCCGTGTACCTACACCCCAGTACGTTCCAGTCGTACCCCCACCCCAGTACGTGTCGTACCACCGTCTATGTACACCCCAGTACGTTCGAGTCCTACCCCCACCCCTGTACGTGTCATACCCCCGTGTACCTACACCCCAGTACGTTCCAGTCGTACCCCCACCCCAGTACGTGTCGTACCACCGTCTATGTACACCCCAGTACGTTCGAGTCACACCCCCACCCCTGTACGTGTCATACCCCCGGGTACCTACACCCCAGTACGTTCCAGTTGTATCCCCACCCCAGAACGTGTCGTACCACCGTCTATGTACACCCCAGTAAGTTCGAGTCCTACCCCCACCCCTGTACGTGTCATACCCCCGTGTACCTACACCCCAGTATGTTCCAGTCGTACCCCCACCCCAGTACGTGTCGTACCACCGTCTATGTACACCCCAGTACATTCGAGTCCTACCCCCACCCCTGTACGTGTCATACCCCCGTGTACCTACACCCCAGTACGTTCCAGTCGTACCCCCACCCCAGTACGTGTCGTACCACCGTCTATGTACACCCCAGTACGTTCGAGTCACACCCCCACCCCTGTACGTGTCATACCCCCGTGTACCTACACCCCAGTACGTTCCAGTCGTACCCCCACCCCAGTACGTGTCGTACCACCGTCTATGTACACCCCAGTACGTTCGAGTCACACCCCCACCCCTGTACGTGTCATACCCCCGTGTACCTACACCCCAGTACGTTCCAGTCGTACCCCCACCCCAGTACGTGTCGTACCACCGTCTATGTACACCCCAGTACGTTCGAGTCACACCCCCACCCCTGTACGTGTCATACCCCCGTGTACCTACACCCCAGTACGTTCCAGTCGTACCCCCACCCCAGTACGTGTCGCACCACCGTCTATGTACACCCCAGTACGTTCGAGTCACACCCCCACCCCTGTATGTGTCATACCCCCGTGTACCTACACCCCAGTACGTTCCAGTCGTACCCCCACCCCAGTACGTGTCGTACCACCGTCTATGTACACCCCAGTACGTTCGAGTCCTACCCCCACCCCTGTACGTGTCATACCCCCGTGTACCTACACCCCAGTACGTTCCAGTCGTACCCCCACCCCAGTACGTGTCGTACCACCGTCTATGTACACCCCAGTACGTTCGAGTCACACCCCCACCCCTGTACGTGTCATACCCCCGTGTACCTACACCCCAGTACGTTCCAGTCGTACCCCCACCCCAGTACGTGTCGTACCACCGTCTATGTACACCCCAGTACGTTCGAGTCACACCCCCACCCCTGTACGTGTCATACCCCCGTGTACCTACACCCCAGTACGTTCCAGTCGTACCCCCACGCCAGTACGTGTCGCACCACCGTCTATGTACACCCCAGTACGTTCCGGTCCTACCCCCAACACAACCTCCTAAGTATAGAGCGCACCCCAGGCCCCAACATCACAACCGCATGTACGAGTCGTACCAACCCACACACAAGGACAGCACCGTACAACCAAATGGCCCATGTACACACCGTACACACGCTCAAAACGCACGTACACAACCAGGACAAAACAAAACAACACAAGAATACACCATTCGAATGGCACAAAGCCACTAAACATGGCCAACAAACACTACAAATACACCTTCACTGACCTGCAACTGCCAAAGACAAACAGAGGCCCAAAACACCACCACTCCTTATAACACACCCACCCAAACTTCAAACACTGCCACACCCACCCATGGACCAATAAAAAGGGCCCACACACAAACCATGAGCCTTTGCAACAGACTCACTGCTGCCAGACACCACAGAACCATACTACAAGCTACACCACACCTTACACTTGCACACCTTCACACGACCACCCTCACAAACACCCTCTCATCACATTCACACACACACACCCACAACCATCCACACCCCCCCAACATCCACACACCCCCCCCACCATCCCCACCCACACCCCTCACCATGCCCACTACCAAGAATCCAAATTTCAGTAACCGAGAGTTGGAGGTCCTTGTTGATCAAATCCTCAGAGTCGAGCCACAGATCTTTGGAACATTGGTCAGAAGCACCAGCCTGGCAGCAAAAACAGCCATGTGGCAGACCATCGTCGATGCTGTGAATGCTGTTGCGGACACCAGAAGGACCAAGCAGGAATGCCAGAACAGGTGGTACGATCTGCTGAGGAGGGTCAGAGCCAAGAAGCAGGAGGAACACGACCAGGCAAACGCCACCGGAGGAGGGCCCTCCCGCAGAACCGTACAGTACTATCCCTGGGAGGAGAGGGTGATGGCCATACTGCCGGTGGAGGCAGTCGAAGGATTAGAAGGACTCCGAGACCCGGGTGAGTACACAAACAACGCACCTCACATGGGGGGAACTGCATCCACAACCAAAATCACTAACAGGCACGCAACCACCACAAGCCATCGCATGACTCAACCACACTCCATGAGCAGGCACATGCCACTGCTGCCACCATGCCCCATGCACCCAGCTGGACAATGTCAAGTCACAGGCCACAGAAGACAACAACACATGACACGGTAACCCGGATGGCGGGAGGCTGTGCCCCAAAAATCACATAGTGCGACTCCGAAGCAGACAACAATGCACTCTGCCCATATGGCCTAGGTCACAGCCAGACAAACAGTGTGTCCCAACACAGGAATGACTTGCCAGCAAATGGCGGACGCCTTGCATCAACACATGGGGGTGAAGGCACTGTTTTGCACATGACAGCAGCTAATGAACAGCCAACATTGTGAAAGAGTGGCAGCACACACCACCACAGCAGCAGCGCACAGACACACATCACACCCAATGGGTGCCTGGAGATCAGAAACAAACTCACATCAACAAGCCAAGGGCCACTCAAAGATCTGCTAACAGTGTGTGCCCAGGAAGCTGGGCTGAGGTGACAGAGGGTGACACACAGAGGGAGGGAGAGGGGGACAGAGAGGGAGGGAGAGGGGGACAGAGAGGGAGGGAGACACAGGGACACGGACAGAGGGAGGAGGCTGACACACGGAGGGAGGGAGAGGGGGACAGAGAGGGAGGGAGACACAGGGAGAGCAAATCAGCCGTGTGGTGTGTGCGAATGTCTGCTCGTCAGCAGGTAGACTGCGTGCATGTAGCCAAGGGTGGCCAGTGCCAGAACCCCCCCTCTTCCCCATGGCAAAACACAGGGCCATGTCACAACCTGTACACGAGCACAAGGACAGCTACCTGGATCATATAAGTGTGTGGATCCACTCCATGTGCACATGTACAGTGCTACACGGAAGGCGCAAATGCATGGCTCGCCACACCTGCACACTCCACTGCTGACTGCAGTCACACTTGACGCAGCAAGTAAGACTGTACCACACATAGTTAAAGGGGCCAAAGTTTTGCCCAAGGGACACACCCATGCACAAGTGCACTGTGAGTGGAATGCAAGACAGATCCTAATTCCAAGAGGAAATGTGCCAACTTTGAAAATGATGAAACATGGATGTTGCATGGACCAAAATTAACATTGTCTCTCTCACACACAGGTCAACGTCGTGGTGCACCCCCCAACACTGGGGGGGAACACTCACAGGACCTGGATCTGCAGGAACCCGATCCCACCGGCAGCGACCACTCTCACCACTCTGCGGACGACCCCGACCGACCTGGCCCCTCTGGTGTCCAACCACCTGCAGCACCTGCGTCAGGTACAACTGTGCCAACCACCACCCCCACTCCTGCCACATCCCAGGAGACACCCACGATCCCTGCCCCACCACCACAATGCAGCCAGGCTCGCCAGGAGGGACACGGTGTCCCGGGCACCCAGGAGGAGGCAGGCGACAACGCCAATGCCACCCCTCAGGGGTCCCGGAGACCCCATGTGCCCACAAGGGCAGGCCAGGCGCAAGTGGGCAGGGGTGGTGGGAGTGGAGGACGGCGGAGGCGCGAGCCTGACCAGTTGGCTGGGGATCCGGCATTGTCCCATGTCCGTAACATCCTGGACACATACCGGGAGGACACCACGGGCATGGCCCAGGTTGTGTCCGTCCTCGAGGGGATCAAGGCACAGCAGGCCCAGCAACATGCCTGTCTACTGGAACACCAACGGAGGATGGAGGACAGACAGGCTGAGCAAGTGACGGCATTCCAGGGGATTCACGCTACACTCCGTCGGATGGCCGACATCATGGCCGACCCTCCCTGTGCCAGAAGGCGGAGAACATCACCACCCACAGGGAGGGTCCAGGAGGAGGAGGAGGAAACATCCGACGGAGCATCCCAGACGTCGTCACGGCCTGCTGCTGAGGTTCCCCGCAGGAGGCCGGGTCGTCCACGGAAAGGACCGTGAGGGTCGGCGCTACATCACCATCTCCCAGGACACCTGGCCTGGCACCTGGCCCACTGGAGCAACAGCATCACAGCATCAAGAGACATTCTCTGCCACATGGCCCTGCTGGTCACTGGCTGACCAATGTTGACAAAGACTGTGGCATGGACTCTGAGGATTTCCAATGGCAAGGACACCAACTCCCCTACTGAACTTTGGATTCCAAATTCACGGAAAGACACTCACTTTGTTGTCCCCCCCCCCCCCCCAATAATAAATCACATTATGAACAGTAGATGCCTGCTGGTTGCATAATTACCTAACATGTGTCTTGTAAAGTCTAAACATGCCTGAGTCATCTATTGTCTTCAACCATCCACACCCTGGGGCCTGAGTCTGGCACAGGACACATGGGTCACAGTGTATTAGGCAAGACAGACATGGAGCACCATACACACCCGTGATGGGCCCAACCAGCTGAGGGGGTTACCGAACAACCTTGCTGACACACACATTGAGTACAGCAACAGTCATGCGCAGAGGTCAGGGATCCAGTCCAGTGTCCTGGGGGGCACCCAGGTATGTGTAGACAGGTGGCAGAAACATGTCCTGCAAGCTTGAGTCCGGTGGATGCAGGGAATGGGGGCCTGGCCAACGTTTGATGCATGGGGATGGCACATGTCACAATACCCACACAGTCATGGACATCATGCCCAATACACAGTCTCAGCCCACACACACAGCTTGCATCTTGCCACTCGACACATTGACACATAGCCACAATCAGGGAATACCATGCCAGACAAGCAGGATGCACCGTGGCAACACACCAGCATTGACTGAGAAGAGGCACCTTGGAGGCATAGGGACACCTTTATCAGTCATGTATTCGGGATTGCAGAGGCAACTCGAAGTACACATGAACACATCATGTGTAGTAACATGTGGGTCCAACACTGGCACCCCCCTCCTGCAGCACAAATGCGTGTTAGCCATGGAACTGGCACACAAGCGTCGGCTAACAGCTAAACACCCACAGCTGCTCACGGAGAGCCTGCCATACACCATAGATCCGCTGATGTGGAAGTCCCACACCATGTCAAGCCAATGCTAACCGTATGTGTGCGAGGGCAGTGTCACACACATTGATGCCATCATCACAATCCCCTATCCCATCACTGATGTCTGTCAACCAGGCAGACCATCTATTCAGGTGTACACAGCTGCATGTCGTGTCCCATGGGGATGCGACATGGCTGCAGAGGAACCAAACCCCGACAGGGGCAGTGTGCACACATCGTGAACAACTGCCACACCCAATACACCCCAGATGCATCCCTTACCCCATGGAGACTTCCAAACGTGTCCGTGCCTGTAACGCTGAGTCAGCCCACGATGTCATGTCCATGAGGAATAGCAGTGCCACAACAATGCAACCAGCAGACGGCATGCGCAGGTACCTGGGGAAGAGAGACACACAAGAAGTCAGCCACAAAAAGCACAGCCACTTGCATGTGCATTTACTCGACACATGTATGGCTGACAACATGCTAGGTCACAATTATGACTGGGGAAATACTACCATCACTGCCACCATCACTCCAGTGACACACCCATACACACCTCTGACTCACGTGCCATACATGCAGGTGGAGACACACATCACAACGCATGCCACACGGGGACCAATGCGTGCACACTCAGACACTGGTACTCACCACTAAGCAAAGAAGTCGCGTATGAGCCGAGTCCGGATGTCCTCTTGCGGCTCCACATCCTCCACATCACTAGCCCCATTGCCAAGCCCTACGTCCTCCACGGGTGGATGGTCCTCGTCATGTTGATCCAGGATGAGTGGCACAGCTCTTTCAACTGCCATGTTGTGCAGCATGCAGCAGACCATGAAGATCTTGCAGACCTTCGCCGGGGCATAAGGGAGTGCACCGCCGGTCTTGTGGAGGCACCGGAATCGGCTCTTCAGCATGCCAAACGTCCTCTCTATCACTCGCCTTGTCCGGCCATGGGCGGTGTTGTAGCGGAGCTGGGCAGGCGTGATGGGGTTGCGGAGAGGTGTCAGCAGCCAAGGCATGTTGGGATAGCCAGCGTCCCCTACATGGGAAGCACATGGTCATCGTTAGAAGTGGTGAAGCGGTCGTGCTGGTAGGCTATACAGAATACAGGACAGACAGACTGTACCCACCAACAACACATGCACGTTCGTTGCGCAGCTGCATCATCATATCAGGCATCCCGCTACGCCTCATGATGTAGGCATCGTGTGCTGATCCTGGAAAACGAGCACAGACATGTGAAATCACCATGTTGGACAGACACACCACAAGGGCATTGATGGAGTGGTAGTGCTTCCGATTGCGGTACGCCACCTCCCGTGCGTGTGGTGGTACCAAAGCTACATGTGTCCCATCTATGGACCCAATGACATGGGGCATCCCTCCCAGGGCATAGAAACCACGCTTGACCTCTGTCATCTGTTCAGGGGTTGGGAACTTGATGAAGTCATCCAGGTGAATCAACATGGCCTCTAAGAAATCATGCAGCACACCGCTGAACATGCTCTGGGACATGCCACCAACATGAGCTATGGTATATTGAAAGGTACCCGTGGCAAGAAAATGTAGGGCAGCCATTACCTTCAGCTGGGGTGTCAGTGCCGTGGGATACCTGTGCTGCGGTTGCAGGTGTGGTGCCAGTCTCGCCGTCAACTCCAGAATCAACGGTTGGGTGAAGCGGTAGAGCCGGATGCTGTCATTCTCCTGCATGGCAGCCAAGTCTGGAATTCTTCGGGCAAGAGGCGGCGCTCTGCAGTAATTAGGAAGTGACAAGGAAGAGTGAGTGCACTACGACAACAACTCATGTGTACTGAGCACATGTTAATCTGGCAATACACACATGCTACATAGGGAATCAGGTATGTGCAACATGGCCAGGACACGTATGGATGCAAGGTGGCACTCCTTCCAAGACCCAGCTACACACGGAGATTGAGAACCTCCCCATGCCACGCCATGGGAATAGCTGTGTCCCAGTGCTAGTGAACAGCCAGACGCAAGACAGGAGTGACATACGCCCACACATCAGCAGCAGTAGGATGCCGATTGCAGAAACTGGTAGCGGAACACTGGAGCCACAGGTCACATGACGTTACACTAGGACAGCCCACACACCTTGCCATGAAGGTGCACATGTAATGACTCACCACACATTCCTTGTGAGGATGCTGACATGTCCTTGTCACGCTACTCCGTGTCACATGCATACATGTGCACCTCACATCCGATACCACATGTGGCATGGTGTGCGGTTCAGTGTGCAATGACAATCTACACACAGACACATGTTGGCTGCTGCAACAGCTGCAGCTTTTGAGGGTGCTCCAACATCCACCTGATGGGAAGCCCCCACACATACATGACATAGTCACATTGTGCACCGTGGGTAGTGACAAGTCAGGTGTCATAACCCCTGTACCGGGCATCAGGGGACACTTCCGTGTGTTGGTGTCCATGCCATGCCAGTGACGCTAACCCCAAGTGTGCAGTACGACATGCACACATGTCAAAGGAGTCAAGGCCATGCCTGGCACACATTGCACCATCACACGGTACATCTGTACACATCTCATCATGCATCTGGTGCCTTCTCCACTCTGGAGTCATGTGCCACATCACAGGCCGTCACACCTGTGCCCCACACATGTAGGAATGCACAGATGATGCCTTGATGTCCATCCATGGACAAGTATGTCCGCCCTATCCCTACCTGTGTGCCGCCTGTCACCACTGTGATGTGTGAAAACCGCTGTACTGCTGCGAAGAGGGCCTGTGTATGTTCCCATATCACTATGGGAGTGCTGCCGTATGTGTACCCATCGTGATGCCGAGCGTACAGACGTGTGTACGGCCCGTACCACTACGACTACGCATACGCGAGGCCACCCATAGTGATAGGGCCGTACACACGCCTGTACGCTCACTATCACTATGGATGGCCTCGCGTATGCGTACTCGTAGTGATAGTGAGCGTACAGGCGTGTGTACGGCCCGTACCACGACGAGTACGCATACGCGAGGACACCCATAGTGATGGGGCCGTACTCACGTCTGTACGCTCACTATCACTATGGATGGCCTCGCGTATGCGTACTCGTCGTGGTACGGGCCGTACACACGCCTGTACGCTCACTATCACTATGGATGGCCTCGCGTATGCGTACTCGTAGTGATAGTGAGCGTACAGGCGTGTGTACGGCCCGTACCACGACGAGTACGCATACGCGAGGACACCCATAGTGATGGGGCCGTACTCACGTCTGTACGCTCACTATCACTATGGATGGCCTCGCGTATGCGTACTCGTCGTGGTACGGGCCGTACACACGCCTGTACGCTCACTATCACTATGGATGGCCTCGCGTATGCGTACTCGTCGTGGTACGGGCCGTACACACGCCTGTACGCTCACTATCACTATGGATGGCCTTGCGTATGCGTACTCGTAGTGATAGTGAGCGTACAGGCGTGTGTACGGCCCGTACCACGACGAGTACGCATACGCGAGGCCATCCATAGTGATAGTGAGCGTACAGACGTGAGTACGGCCCCATCACTATGGGTGTCCTCGCGTATGCGTACTCGTCGTGGTACGGGCCGTACACATGCCTGTACGCTCACTATCACTACGAGTACGCATACGCGAGGCCATCCATAGTGATAGTGAGCGTACAGGCGTGTGTACGGCCCGTACCACGACGAGTACGAATACGCGAGGAGACCCATAATGATAGTGAACGTAGGCACGCGTGTAGGGGCCGTTGCAATGCATTTGTGGTGCCCTTGGGCCCCGAAACGCACCGTACCTGTGTGTGACGCTGAAAATTACATAGGGGACAAGTATTAAGGCCTACATGCATGCTGGTTGTCATGGAGACTGTTGGACAGGCCACACGAAGGGCTTGCTCCCTCCCCGCACGACAGGGCCCGAGCTCCGGCCCACCAGGTATAACCCACGAAAAGCACCCGTACCCCGTCTCCCGACGGATCTTCTGCCCTCGGACCTCTACTCATCACGAGGCCCAGCCCCACCGGCTTCCCCGGCCGGTTCAAGCCGCCATCTTGGGCCCTGCACCACGAGGCCGCGTGGCCTCACCCCGACCCTGACCGGCCCCGACATCCCGGCACCACCATCCACCCAGGAGGTGAGCGGACCACTTGGCAGGTCAATGGGAGGACGCAGTGTCAAGAGCTCTTCCCCCGCCAGGTGTCGATCGCCCCCAGCTCCCCCAGGCGCTGGCTCCACCCCCTGCTGGGTGTCTGGACACCTTCATCCCGGGCCCTCCGACCTCCAAGTGCGAGGGTCCGGACATCAAAGAGCGCCTGCCCTATAACTGGGGCAACTCCGGAGCAGGAAGGCAGTTGTATCCTGGAGTCGAGAGACACCGAGAGAACTCAGCCTTGACGGACTACTGGCGCTGCCGTAGCCCACTCTTGTGAACCATCGTCCTGCCTGCTGGCGCTGCCGCGGCCTTCTACAACATCCATCCTCGTCGGGACCTGCTGGCGCTGCCGTGGCCCGTTGTAACGACCATCCTCGTCGGGACCTGCTGGCGCTGCCGCGGCCCGTTGTAACGACCACCCTCACCGGGACCTGCTGGCGCCGCCGCGGACCGTACATCGACCATCGTTCCGGGACCTGCTGGCGCTGCCGCGGCCCGCACCAACTAAGCTCGAGGATTGTGAGCTAATCATCATCTCATCCAAACTACCTGACTGGTAGACAGACTGTCCCGCTACCCCTTACCCTGCTTTGAGAGACTTGAATCGAGGGGACCCCGGAGTCCAGACCTCCTTGTACCATTCGACCGTATCATAAGAAGTGCTTATAAAGAACACTGAACCTTATCCTTGTGTGGTATCTGTCTGTGGGGGGGGGAAGTTACTTATCTGTACGATCGCTGGAGACGGCTCTCCCCGGAGACCTCTCCTCCTGACCCCGGCCGACCCTCCAGGTCCGTCTATCCTTTCTAACATTGGTGGCCAGCGGCGCGATCCGAATCAACGCGTAATCGTACAGAGAGTAGCTCACCCCACGACAACAACACGATGTCAGCCAAAGATAGCAACTCCACCGAGAAATTCCAAATGGAGAAATTAGAAGAATACAACCACCGCGAACTGAGACAATTCTGCATAGAACTTGGCATTGCTACCACCGGCCTGAGTACCAAAGAGGATCTAAAGCACGCACTAGAGTCGTGGGCAGAAACTGGGGTCGCCGGACCCTCCGACCAAAGCAGCATCACACCAGAGGGGAACGCCACGGCTCCCGAGGAGCGGGGAACGGGCCTCTCGCAGGAGGAGATCCGAGAAAGAGAAAGAACCAGATTGCACGAGTTGGAAATGGCACGACTCAAGATGGATGGGGAACTCAAGTTAGCTGAACAGAAACTCAACCTCGAGCACATGCGGCTCCGAGATGAACGAGAAGAGAAGCAGAGACAGAGAGAGCTGGAGGAGAAAAAAATAACGCTCGAGCACGAGCGCAAACTGGCGGAAATAGAACTTCGGAAACAGAATAAAGAACTGGGGGTGCCTGAGCGACCACACACCCCGGGGCCAATCGAGAAAAAAGTCCACATCCCCAAGGATGTTGTCCGCGAGTATGTCCGAGAAGACGACATACAACAGTGGTTTAAAGCCTACGAGATCGCCATGACCTCCCACCGGATCGACCGGAGTGATTGGGGAGCCGGACTCTGGGGGAGGTTTATCAACGAGGGGCGCGATGCCCTACTGCAGCTCCCAGATCACCAAATGTCGTCCTACGACCACATGAAGGCTGCCCTCCTCACCCGCTACGGCCTCACACCCGAGATGTACCGCCAGAGGTTCAGAGATTGCACCCGGATCCCAGGTACAACTTGGGTAGAATACGTGAACTATTTCAGCCGTGCCTTCGAGGGTTGGATAAAGGGGAGCCAGGTCACCACCTACGAACAACTCTTTAACCTGATGGTATGGGAGCACCTGTCAAACAACTGCTTCGTCGAGCTCAGGCAACACCTCCTCGACAGTAAGCTGACTGACCCCCGGCAGCTCGCCGCCGAAGCTGACCGATGGGAAAGCACCCGAGTGGGCCGGAGGGGGCCACACGAACAGAACAGAAACAACCAAGGCCAGCACCGTCCTCGGGGAGGAGGAGGGGGCCAGGGGCGAGGGAGAGACGCCTTGCCCGCAACACCCGTGGCCAGCACCCCGGCTCCGGCCGGTCGGGGCAACCCCCCGTGGCGTCCTGGGGTCCGAGCCAACGTCACGTGCCACCGATGCCAGCGAGTCGGCCACTACGCCAATGACCCGAGCTGCCCGCAGAACCAAACACCCAAGCCCCGCCAGGTAGCTGCCGCCGCCCTGGGGGAAGAGCGATCATTGGAGGAACCAGAGGAGTATGAGCCGGCCCAGCAAGAGTGGGAACCGGCCGCCATGGTCCTGGCGTGCTTAGGGGGAAGAGACATGGTCCCGCGGGCTCCCCTACCCGCTAACACCAGGAAATATGGGCAGTGGGTGACCATTAATGGACAGCGAGCCGAGGCCTTGCGTGACACAGGCGCCAGTGTGACGGCCGTCCGCTGTCACCTGGTGAAGCCCGAGCAGATCCTGCCGAACATTCTCTGCCCCGTCCGCTCGGCAGACAACTCTGAAAGTCTGTGCCAAATGGCCTGCGTTCCATTCGAATGGGGAGGGGTCTCCGGCCTGTTGAAGGTGACGGTCCGGGACGATGCCCCCGTGGACTGCCTCCTGGGAAATGACCTCGAGAGTTCCCCGTGGGCCACCGTTGAGAGAAGAGAGCACCTGGGGATGCTGGGCCTCCCGGACTGGGCCTGCATAACCACCCGGTCCATGGCCGCCCGTGCCGTCCCTCGATCAGAAGAACCAGAATGGCCAGCACCTCCGCCCCCAGTCGCCCCAGTAGAAGACACCGACGAGGCCAGCCTCCCAGACCCGACGGCCGAAGGGGACGCGCAACCCCAGGACCTTCCTGACCTGGCTCAGTGGCGTCAAGAGGGGGGGCCCACCCAAGCACAGTTCCGCCAGGAACAAAAGACCTGTCCCTCCCTCGAGGGACTCCGCCAACAAGCCAGCGCCCAGAACGCAGGGGACTCCACCGGAACTCACTGGGTCTACTGGGATAACGACCTGCTATACAGCGAGCAAAGAATCGCCGAGCTGGGGGCCGGTCGAGTACTGGTGGTACCTCTCCGCTTCAGAGACTTTCTGCTCAACCTGGCCCACGATGTCCCCCTGGCTGGACACCTGGGCCAAGATAAAACGTACAACCGCCTAGTGACCCACTTTTTCTGGCCGAAGATGAGGAATGACGTCCTGAACCACTGCCGATCTTGCCCCACATGCCAAGCCAGCGGGAAGAGTGGTCGGAAGCTGAAAGCCCCTCTGCAACCCTTCCCTGTGGTCACCACCCCGTTCGAGAGGGTGGGGATAGACATCGTGGGGCCTCTGGACCCCCGCACGGCACAAGGACACAGGTTCATCTTAGTACTGGTGGACCATGCCACCCGCTACCCCGAGGCGGTGCCCCTACGGACCGTGACAGCTCCGGTGGTTGGCCGGGCCCTAATGGGGATCTTCTCCCGGGTAGGCTTCCCCCGAGAAGTCGTCAGCGACCGAGGCACGAACTTTATATCCAAATACATGAAGTCCCTCTGGCAACAATGCGGGGTCACCTACAGATTCACGACCCCCTATTACCCCCAAGGGAACGGACTAGTGGAGCGTTTTAACCGCACCCTCAAGGGGATGATTGGGGGACTGGAAGAGCCCCTCCGTCGCCAGTGGGATGTACTACTCCCGTGCCTCCTCTTCGCCTACCGCGAAGTTCCCCAGAAGTCCCTCGGTTTTAGCCCTTTCGAACTCCTGTACGGGCACCCTGTGCGAGGGCCCCTCAGCCTAGTAAAAGAAGGTTGGGAGATGGCCCCCCTAAAGACCCCTCCAGACGTCTTCAAATACCTCCTGGCCCTACGCAATCAGACCCGGCGCTTCAGAGAGATGGCCAAGGCGAACCTCGAGGCCAGCCAGGAGGACATGAAGAGGTGGTATGATCACAATGCCTCCTCCGTTGAGTTCAAGCCTGGACAACAAGTATGGGTGATGTCCCCCACCGAACCATGTGCCTTGCAGGATAAGTGGACGGGGCCCTTCAAAGTGGTCGAGCGCAAAAGCCCCGTCACTTACCTCATCGACCTGGGGACCTCCCGGAACCCCCTTCGGGTCCTCCACACCAACCGACTCAAACCACACTTTGTGCGCTCAGAACTCAGCCTCCTGATGGCTACGGACAGTGGGGCAGAGGAAGACTCCGAACCCCTCCCGGATCTTCTGAAGACTCAGGAGAATGACGGCTCCGTGGACGGGGTCCGGCTCTCTGACACCCTCACTTCGGAGCAACGCCAGGGCTGCCGGAACCTCCTACTGCAGTTCGCTACCCTGTTCTCCCTCACCCCCGGGGTCACCCCTTGGTGTTCGCACGACGTGGACACCGGGGACAGTCCCCCTGTCCGACACCGGGCCTACCGCGTACCAGATCGGGTACGGGCCTGCATACAGGAGGAGGTGGCCAAGATGCTCACAATCGGGGTCATCGAGCCCTCGGACAGTCCCTGGGCCAGTCCGGTTGTATTGGTCCCCAAAGCCGCTGCCCCCGGCACCGCACCTGAACTGAGATTCTGCGTCGACTACCGGGGCTTGAACGCTGTCACCCGGACCGACGCTCATCCGATCCCCCGAGCAGACGAGCTGATCGACCGGCTGGGGGCCGCCCGCTACCTCAGTATCTTCGACCTAACAGCGGGCTACTGGCAGATCGGCCTCACACCCAGGGCTCAGGAACGGTCAGCCTTCTCTACCCCCGATGGCCACTACCAATTCAAGGTCATGCCCTTCGGCATGAAGAATGCCCCCGCCACGTTTCAACGCCTCGTGAACCAGGTCTTGGCGGGGCTCGAAGAGTTCAGCACTGCCTACCTGGACGATATCGCTGTGTACAGCCACCACTGGCCCGACCACCTCCGTCACCTCCAAGAGGTCCTACGGGCCCTCCAGCGGGCCGGCCTCACAATTAAGGCCGGCAAGTGCCAAATTGGCCAAGGGTCTGTGACCTACCTTGGGCACCAAGTGGGAAGCGGGCTGGTGGCCCCGCTACAACTTAAGATTGCTGCCATCCAGTCCTGGCAGCCCCCCGTCACCCAGACCGAGGTCCGAGCCTTCTTGGGGATCACCGGCTACTACCGGCGGTTCGTGAAAGACTACGGCAGCATCGTGGGGCCCCTCACGGGTCTCACGTCCAAGAACCAGCCGAAGCGGATTAACTGGACCCCCGATTGTCAAGCGGCCTTCGAGAAGCTGAAGGCCGCTCTATGCACCGCCCCTGTGCTCCAGGCCCCCGATTACAGTCGGGAATTCATGGTACAGACCGACGCCTCCGACCACGGCATCGGAGCCGTCCTTTCTCAGTTAAACCCCGAAGGTCATGACCAGCCGGTGGCCTTCATCAGTCGACGTCTCCTGGCCCGAGAACAGCGCTGGAGCACCATCGAGAGGGAGGCCTTTGCAGTGGTGTGGGCCCTCAAAAAGCTCCGGCCCTATCTCTTCGGTACCCACTTCCGGGTACAAACCGACCATCGACCCCTGCAGTGGCTGATGCAGATGCGGGGGGAGAACCCAAAGCTCTTGCGCTGGTCCATTTCCCTGCAGGGAATGGACTTCACTGTGGAGCACCGACCAGGCCAAGACCACGCCAACGCGGATGGCCTGTCCCGCTTTTTCCGCCTCGACGAAGAGAGTCCCCAAGGAGATGGGTGACTCTCCCCGTCTTCAGCTGGGGGGGACGCATGTTGGACAGGCCACACGAAGGGCTTGCTCCCTCCCCGCACGACAGGGCCCGAGCTCCGGCCCACCAGGTATAACCCACGAAAAGCACCCGTACCCCGTCTCCCGACGGATCTTCTGCCCTCGGACCTCTACTCATCACGAGGCCCAGCCCCACCGGCTTCCCCGGCCGGTTCAAGCCGCCATCTTGGGCCCTGCACCACGAGGCCGCGTGGCCTCACCCCGACCCTAACCCCGGGCCTGACCGGCCCCGACATCCCGGCACCACCATCCACCCAGGAGGTGAGCGGACCACTTGGCAGGTCAATGGGAGGACGCAGTGTCAAGAGCTCTTCCCCCGCCAGGTGTTGATCGCCCCCAGCTCCCCCAGGCGCTGGCTCCACCCCCTGCTGGGTGTCTGGACACCTTCATCCCGGGCCCTCCGACCTCCAAGTGCGAGGGTCCGGACATCAAAGAGCGCCTGCCCTATAACTGGGGCAACTCCGGAGCAGGAAGGCAGTTGTATCCTGGAGTCGAGAGACACCGAGAGAACTCAGCCTTGACGGACTACTGGCGCTGCCGTAGCCCACTCTTGTGAACCATCGTCCTGCCTGCTGGCGCTGCCGCGGCCTTCTACAACATCCATCCTCGTCGGGACCTGCTGGCGCTGCCGCGGCCCGTTGTAACGACCATCCTCGTCGGGACCTGCTGGCGCTGCCGCGGCCCGTTGTAACGACCACCCTCACCGGGACCTGCTGGCGCCGCCGCGGACCGTACATCGACCATCGTTCCGGGACCTGCTGGCGCTGCCGCGGCCCGCACCAACTAAGCTCGAGGATTGTGAGCTAATCATCATCTCATCCAAACTACCTGACTGGTAGACAGACTGTCCCGCTACCCCTTACCCTGCTTTGAGAGACTTGAATCGAGGGGACCCCGGAGTCCAGACCTCCTTGTACCATTCGACCGTACCATAAGAAGTGCTTATAAAGAACACTGAACCTTATCCTTGTGTGGTATCTGTCTGTGGGGGGGGGAAGTTACTTATCTGTACGATCGCTGGAGACGGCTCTCCCCGGAGACCTCTCCTCCTGACCCCGGCCGACCCTCCAGGTCCGTCTATCCTTTCTAACAGAGACCAAGTTCAAATAGCGAAATTGTTCTGGAAGGTGCACAGCAGAAGTCAGTTGGAATTATTCTACTTTGTTGCAATGTGTTTGTGGGGCTGACATCATGCAGGAGAATGAAACCGATAGAGAACCCACAGACTGCTAGGTTTGAAGGGATTGGAGGAAACATAGGATGCAAATGTGAGTGACCAATCACTCTGTACCCCTGTGCATGAGATGGGCCAGCAAGGCAGATATAAGGCAGCCAGGTCCCATGAGGGAGCACTTGCCTGCACATCTCTGTATTCCACGACCCAGCTGCTGCTACTGATTCCCTGGAACCATGTCAAGGGCTGTGGAGAGGTCACAGCCATTCACCCTGGAGGAGAACATGGCTTTGGTGGATGTGATCCTCCCACAGTACCCCATGCTGTATGGGCGACCAGGTTATCAGGTGAGTGCAGTGTCCACTGCCACAGACTGTGCCCCTTTTTCGTGACTGTGACTTCTGGCATTGTGTCCAGGTGTGACCCACATGCTATGTACTGTAGGGGGGTCCCAGGGGTGGGAATGCCTGATGTCTCCCAGCAGTGCCCAGACACAGGAGGGGTGGGTGCAGAGTCCTCCCAGCAGTGCCCAGAGACAGGAGGGGTGGGGGCCTATCACTCCCAGCAGTGCCCTGAGACAGGAGGGGTGGGGGCCTATCACTCCCAGCAGTGCCCAGACACAGGAGGGGTGGGTGCAGAGTCCTCCCAGCAGTGCCCAGAGACAGGAGGGGTGTGTGCAGAGTCCTCCCAGCAGTGCCCAGAGACAGGAGGGGTGGGGGCCTATCACTCCCAGCAGTGCCCTGAGACAGGAGGGGTGGGGGCCTAACACTCCCAGCAGTGCCCTGAGACAGGAGGGGTGGGGGCCTATCACTCTCAGCAGTGCCCTGAGACAGGAGGGGTGGGTGTGATGCACAGTGTGAGCCTGGATCGTTGATTGTGTAGTTGCCCTCATTCCACCTGTGTCCTTTCAATGGCACGTACTGCTTTTGGCCTTCCCCCAGAGGATCATGTCCCTATGACAAAGGTGCAATGCGTTGGATGCATACTAGGCCTTGTTGTAAACAGTGAATGTGTTCTAATCTGTGTCCCTGTGACATGTGCCAGGTGTATTGATGTAGTGTCACTTGTCCATCCTCACAGGTAGACGCCTCTGCCAAGGAGAAGATATGGCTGGACGCCGTCAGCGCCGTGAGGAGTGCGGATGGTCGGAAGCGGCGCCTGCCCCAGGTGAGGAAACGCTGGCAGGATATCCGGTGCTGGACGCGGAGGATCGCACGGCTCCTGCTGGAGGACTCACCTGAGAGCCACAAGAACCGCGGGCGCCGCCGTCTCTCCCACATCCAGAAACGTGTGCTGGCGGTGGTCTTTCCTGATTTGGACAGGCGTCTACGGGAGATGCAGCAGCCGGAAAGGGGTAGGTACATGTGTGTGTTTGTTGTGTTTCACCAGCATTTGTCTGTGCACTGTTCCATGGATACACTTCAAGGGTTTATGGTGCTGTGCAGATCATGTTCCCCTCAGTATTGCAGTGTTCTCCTGCCTCCCTTCCCCTCCTTGCAATGTGTTCCCTGGTCTGTGTGTAGTCACTCCATCACAAGGTTATGTTGCCTGACACCTTCTCCAAGTGTACAATGCCTGCAGTATCATGTGTGGGGGTGGTGTGTAACAGGTTTAGTGACCTTGCATGTGCCCTGTCCAGTTCTGGACTTGTGGGTTCCATGTCAGTTGGCACTAATGCTGAGTCCAGACATGGGAGTTAATCTCTCGAGTGGCAGGCCTTCCAGCAGGCATGTCCCATGTGGTGGCCTGTGACATGATGTGCATGAGTGTGCGTTACGCATTGTGCAGGGATGTTAGCGTGTGTTGCAGTCATTCCCATTCAGGAGCATGGAGTTGTCTGCCCACTACTGTCCCCAGGGGCATATTTTCCTAGGTATCATGTGTGTAATCCGAATATGTCGACAATCTCTGTGTCTACAGCATAGGTTGTGCTCTGTGCCATTGTCCCCTGGCACCATGTTTATTGACGTGAGATGTATTACAAGTGTCCACTGTACAGCCTGACCTGATTTTCCTATTACATACTCACGGTGGCCATTGCCTTTGTGTCTTGTTGCAATCATCTGATGCTGCCCATTTGTACATGATGATTTGCACTGCCGCACCTTGGGTAGTTTGTGTGCAATATAGAAGTTTAGCATCCCATGTGTATTTCACCCAGACTAAGAGATGTACGTGCTTCCTGTGTCTCCATTGATTTGTCTCATGTAGGAGGTGGGTGGTGCGGGCATGTCCGACATGTCAAGACCTGATAACTCCTTGCTAGGACTGCCCAGTGTGTGATGTTTGCATGGACATACACTCAAGGTGCAGTGTGCCAGTCAGGGTGGCCATGTTCTCAGTATTACCTATGCTGCATGTGCCTCTAGTTCCTGGATTTTGTCCTTGCTCATCCCAATTTCCTGCCACGCTGTGTGGTGCAGATGCAGTGCTGGATTGTCCCCAGGGCCATGCTCCTCAGTCACAATTCCATATCATCTCATTTGCTATTGTGTGATGCTCTCCATGGATTTTCAATGGCATGGTGGGTCAGAAAACTGTGTCTTGCATGCCCTACATATGTACCTTGTGATGTAGATTTAACTCTTCCTTTGTTTCAGGCTCTGCACTGTTACCTACGTAGATTTGACTAATGTGACTTATGTATACAGGTGTATGATAACTTCCTGTTTCTTCACCCTGTCCACAGCATCGTCGGGGGACACGGAGGGAGACATGGACACAGACGGCGCGGAGGGACCGAGCACCAGTGCCAGCGGTGACATCAGTGCTGGCATTTCGAGTGGGACAGAGGCGGTGGAGAGTGACCCCGGGGACCTGTCGACTGGCACAACAGACTATGAAGCTGACGGGTCCGAGGGTGAACACTCCGAGTGGGCGGTGGCTGCACCACCATCTGACAGCAGCCCTACATCTGGCACCGCCCCCTCCATTGGCATCAGCCGCCTCCCACGTGCTCGTGTCCCTTCTCAGCGTGCCCGGTCCCCACATGTCTCCTTCCTGCCAGGCACCGCACCCCCTGCCCCTGTCTCCACTGCTGCCGCCAATGCTGAGTCTGTGGACATCCAGCGGCAACTGCAGGTTGGTCAGGCTGTGATCCTTAATGTCCTCCATGCCCACGGCAAAACCCTCACCAACATCGAGGCATACTTGGAGGGCATTCATTCATCGCAGGCTGACCAACGCAACTTGCTGAGGTCCATAGACTCCACACTGACTGCAGCAGTGGGTCTCCTGCAGCGCGACCTCCCCCCACCTACCCCTGCCCCATCCACACTTCCCACTCCCATGCCTGTCCCACGTACACCCAGACGTCGGCATGCACACACATCAACAGACACAGGCACCACACCAGCAGGGAAGGTCCATCGCACTCCTCCTGACACGCACACACAGGGTGAGGTAGGCACACCCACTGGGTTGGGGGGCAAACGTGTGACACGCAGCCATAGTGGGAGTCCGCATTCCACCCAGTCCACTGCCTCCAAATCCCCTCCCCTCAGCTCTCCTGGCCACATCTCCCCCAAGGACTCGTTCATGGCCGCTCTGTCCCTGAGCCCCACAGTTACACCACCACGCAAGCGGTCAAGGAAGTCCTCGGTCAGGGTGGTTGATTCTCCCCCCCTGTCTCCACCCTCCCCCGGTGGCGCTGTGACCCATCCCTCTGACCCCCCCCCCTCCTTGGGGCCTGAGGTTCCTTCGGGTGCAGGGGACTCCCTGGAGGACCTTGCTAAGGTGTGTAGTGCCATCCTGGCCTCCGCCTTTGGCCCTGACCCACCCCCTGTGGTGGAGTCCTCCATCCCTGCACCCACAACGCCGCCCCTTTGCCCTGATGTCCCTGCGGTGCCTGTTGCTTCCCCCCCCATGATGCCCTCACCAGTGTGGAAGACGATGCCATGTGACTGTGCAGGCAAGGTAGGGGACACGCATCCCACTGTGTCCCCCATCCAGCTGAGAATCATTGACTGCCCTATGGGCTTTGTGAATATTGAACTGCCTGCGATCCACGGACATTGTGCTCATGCTGAATAAAGCTTGATTTTGTTTTCATTCTCACACTACTGCTATGCTGGTATTGGTGTTGGTGGGGCTGCTACATGGTTTTGGGTGGTGTTTAAGGGTTTGGGTGTGTGGGATATGTAGTAGTGTGCTGCTCATTGGGGGGCCCTGGGATCTGTGTGCCATCACAAGGTGTTGGCTAACTTTCTTTGTTCATGTAAGCAGTTACTGCATGGTGCAATTGTCCCAGGGTGTATTCCTTCCTCTGTGTACCCTGATTTCTTCCCTGCAGGGTGTTCCCAATGTTTAGCGCAGAGCTGTGTCTACATGAGCTGTGTGTGTGACAGAGCCCTTCTACTTTGGCCATGCATGCAGGGCCATGTTTCCACCTACAACAATCGTGGCATCCTTGGTGATCACTGTACTTGTGTGTGGAGTTTGTTGACATGAGTTCATGGGGACATGTTCCCTTGTAGGCAGTATACATGTGGGTAATTCCAGCCTCACACACATGTGTTACACCCCTCCTGTCTCAGGGCACTGCTGGGAGTGATAGGCACACACCCCTCCTGTCTCTGGGCACTGCTGGGAGGACTCTGCACACACCCCTCCTGTCTCAGGGCACTGCTGGGAGGACTCCACACCCACCCCTCCTGTCTCTGGGCACTGCTGTTAGTGATAGGCACACACCCCTCCTGTCTCAGGGCACTGCTGGGTGGACTCTGCACATACACCTCCTATTTCTGGATATGTACGCTTGGAACGTACACGGTGGGGGTACGCTCCATGCATTCGAGGTGAGGGTACGAGTCTAGTTACACTGGTGTGGTGGGGGTACGGTCCGTACGTCCGCGGGTGAGGGTACTAGTCGTACTTACACTGGTGTGGTGGGGGTACGGTCCGTGAGTCCGCGGGTGGGGGTAGGAGTTGTACTTACACTGGTGGGGTGGGGGTACGCTCCATGCATACGGGGTGAGGGTAGGAGTCGTACTTAGACAGGTGGGGTGGGGGTAGGCTCCATGCATACGGGGGTGGGGGTAGGAGTTGTACTTACACTGGTGGAGGTGGGGGTACGGTCCGTACGTCCGCGGGTGAGGGTACGGGTCGTACTTACACTGTTGGCATGTGGGGTACGCTCCATGCATACGCGGGTGGGGGTACGGGTCGTACTTACACTGTTGGGGTGGGGGGTACGCTCCATGCATACGGGGTGAGGGTAGGAGTCGTACTTACACTGGTGGGGGTGGGGGTACGGTCCGTACGTCCGCGGGTGAGGGTACGGGTCGTACTTACACTGTTGGCATGTGGGGTACGCTCCATGCATACGCGGGTGGGGGTACGGGTCGTACTTACACTGTTGGGGTGGGGGGTACGCTCCATGCATACGGGGTGAGGGTAGGAGTCGTACTTACACTGGTGGGGGTGGGGGTACGGTCCGTACGTCCACAGGTGAGGGTACGGGTCGTACTTACACTGTTGGCATGTGGGGTATGCTCCATGCATACGCGGGTGGGGGTACGGGTCGTACTTACACTGTTGGCATGGGGGGTACGCTCCATGCATACGCGGGTGGGGGTACGGGTCGTACTTACACTGTTGGCATGTGGGGTACGCTCCATGCATACGCGGGTGGGGGTACGGGTCGTACTTACACTGTTGGGGTGGGGGGTACGCTCCATGCATACGGGGTGAGGGTAGGAATCGTACTTAGACAGGTGGGGTGGGGGTATGCTCCATGCATACGGGGGTGGGGTAGGAGTCGTACTTACACTGGTGGGGGTGGGGGTACGGTCCATACGTCCGCGGGTGAGGGTACGGGTCGTACTTACACTGTTGGCATGTGGGGTACGCTCCATGCATACGCGGGTGGGGTAGGGGTCGTACTTACACTGTTGGCATGGGGGGTACGCTCCTTGCATACGCGGGTGGGGGTACGGGTCGTACTTACACAGTTGGGGTGGGGGGTACGCTCCTTGCATACGCGGGTGAGGGTACGGGTCGTACTTACACTGTTGGGGTGGGGGGTACGCTCCTTGCATACGGGGTGGGGGTAGGGTCCGTACATATCCGTCCCCACGCTATGTGATGCTTGTGCGGGCCGTACCCAGGCCTTTGCCACGTGGGTACGATCCGTCCCGCCATTGTTGGGGTGACGTGTGTGTGGGCGTGGTACGTCTCGTACCCACGCTCTTCAGGCGTGGGTACGGGACGTACCTGTCTGGTTGTGTTGCCGGTTCGCGTGGTGACGGACTTCCGTTGTGGCGGTCGCTGGCTTAGCTGGACACGCCCCCACCCCCTCGTAGTGACCAGGCCATGGGAGTCAGGTATGTCCAGGCCATGTGTGCTGTGTGACTTTGGTGGTGGTTTTGTGGCCTGCCCTGGTCCTGCCACCCACACCCCACCCCACTTTCCCCCCTCCCTTAGTTATTCTGACCTTCTGCGGCGTCTGCGTCGGAACCTGTAGAGGAGGTGGACTGCTATGAGGGCAGGGATGACTCGTAGGTTCGGGTCCATGTCTGTCCGTCGCGTACTGGTACTCCTTGATCACGTCGTCCTGTCGCGTACGGGTCCTCCTTGGTCGCGTCGTCCTGTGTGTCCGTCGCGTACTGGTCCTCCTTGGTCGCGTCGTCCTGTGTGTCCGTCGCGTACTGGTCCTCCTTGTTTGCGTCGTCCTGTCTGTCTGTCGCGTACTGGTAGTCCTTGTTCGCGTCGTCCTGATTTCCCGGCAGTTTTTGGCAGCCGGAAAATATTCACCGTGCGGGATGACGTCGGTGCGAATCGTGATTCCTGGGTCGTGAATGGCTGGCTGCGAGCGTCCCGACGTCAGGTCGGCGCTTTCCCGGATCGCATTGGTATGTTTTTTTTGGTCGGTCGGGCTTTTTTACGATTCGTACGGGAATGGTGTACCCGTGCGAATCGTAATTCCTTGTTTGTAAAAATTGACGACCGGGTACGCGTCGGACGGAGAATTTGCTCCGTCCGACGGTTTGTACCCGGTTTTTACAGGATCGTGATCGGCACCTTTTTGTTGTGGTTGGTTTAGTTTTTTAAGTGGGGTGGTATTGCTGTTTGGTATAGACTATATTTTTATTGTAGAAACGTATTTTATTGTTTTACAAATTAACAACTCAAAAAACATTCCCCCGCCTTCACCTGTCCCGGAAGTACCACACATTTATCATCAAGACCAATTATTCAGGAGAATGAACAACCTTTCCACCCAGTTCTCTACCCCCCCCCCTCCCCCACCACATGTCAATGTACCCCCGTCCCCTACCCCTCTTACTATGTGCCCCTCCTGCCTAATAAATAAGATGCAGTAGCCTAACCTCTCCCTAAGCAAACAGAGCCTACCCTCATGCCCAGTGGTATAGACTATAGGTGTTAATTTATACAGGTTTTTAAAAATTTAAAAAAGAGAACATGGATTTGTTTAGGGGTTTAGGATGTTTTGGGGTTTGAGTAGGATTTAATTAATATTTTATAAAGTATTTTGATAGTATACTTACTTTTTAGTGAGTCTTTTCTGGCAATCTTCAATATTTTCTTTAGCTGTTTGGAGTAATATCTGTAGTGGAAACATAAAGAGATGGAATATATAAGTTAGTTATTTATTTGAGTAAAGATAAATTAGTGTTTTAGTTTAATTTGGCAGTTTAGTTAGAAAAGAATATTTACTTACGTTTTTAGAATAGTAGTAGGATGTAGGTTTCTTCTGTTTAGTAGAGTTTCTTCTTCGTTCAATGCTTTGGTTTAGGGCACAGTAGAAGACTTGTTTTAATTGGTTTATATAGTGGTTTCAAATTGTTTCTTGAATGTTATTGGTTGTTTTCTGTATGTGGCCTTTCTATTGGATGGTTTGAATTTTTTTTAGTTAATTGGTTTCCTTTTATGGAAAATGCTAAGTAAGAGTATATTTAGTTTTAAAGGAGGAGAGTTTTAAATCATTATATATAAAAAGATTGTTTATAATGTGTAGTAATTTTATTTAAATATGTTCGAAATGCCAATGTGATAATTATTTCAGTGTTTTTTTATCATGTTGTTAAATATTGAGATCGCTATAAATGTTATGTTTATGTTTAAGTAGAATCTCATTTGAAAATGTATGTTTTGGGAAAATATTGTCTTTATGTTGTTGAAAGTATTGGTTTTATTAGTATTAGAATTGTCGATATATTTTAAAAAAACGATATTATTGATGTCTATATTTTGGTTATCGATATTTGTGACATGTGTCATATTTATTAACTCATGTCGATATTTAGTATTGCGATATTAATGTGTGCGATATTTGTGTGATCGATATAATTGTATTACGATATTGTAGTGTCGATATTAGTGTAGTTTTTTAAATAAGTATACAATGTCGATATTTTTGATGTCGATATATTTGATGCGATATTTGTGTAGTTCGATAATGTGTCTGTCGATAATATGTCAGAGATCCGTATCTGTGTCAGGAGTATTGGTCTTTCTTCTGATTCCGTGTAAGTGGGTTAGACCTGCCATTTTGAAAAAGGGGGACAGAGGAAGGGGCTCAAAGTGGGGTTTCAGTGCTGAATTTAACCTCAAAAAGCAAATGATAAAATCCAATAACAATAGTCTGTGGGGGAGCAATTATATTATATTAATATTATAATATTATATCATATTTTAGCAATATGAAGCAAGTAGCTTGGTTTGATAGGCTCGATTTTCAGGGTTTACTCGGGATTTATGTCAATGGCGATCCCAAACCTCCGGGGCCCACAGAAAGAGCTCCGTCTACATCGCCCATGTTTTAGACGGCCTTGCAATGCTCCCAGCGCTCACAGCAGGCTGCAGCCCCCAGACAGCGCCTCGTCTGGGGTGACTTGTTCCAGCCACTTTCCTTTAATGTCCGCTGTGCCAGTAGGCGCTCCTCCGCAATCAGCCCTCAGGCCCCGCTCCCCCTAGTATAGCGCGCCGGGGCCCATGCCGTCCTTTGCCGGCACTTGGCGATTGTGTTTGCAGCGGACCCACTGGGCAGCGGTCTCGAGGTAGTGTCTCATCGCGGGGCCGCCTCACGCAGTACTCACGGTTGGGCCGACGGGCTAGGGCTCGTCCGGGTGCATCCTTGGGTACACACTCCGTGTCCCCCTTGCTGAGTGTGCAGGCCTCATACACCGTCGGACCGCCCGCTACTTCTTCCGCATGTCGTGTCAGGAGCAAGCCCCACTCGGCCAGGTACACCAACTCTCTCACCGCCACACCGGGAGACAGCAATCCGTGGGAGCAGGCGAGGGGCACCGAGCGCTCATCAGAGGACAGCTACACCAAGGCCGTCACAGGCCGTGCAACACCCGGCCCGAGGTACGAGCATGTCCGGCCCCCACAGCGCCGCCACTCCCGGCCCAGGCAGGCGACGGCAGCGATTAGGGGGTCGACCACTATCCAGTTCACAAGCCACAGGTAGGTGATCTCATAGGGGCGGTCGGTGAGCACACCGCGCACGTAAGGGTCGCTCCTCGTCAGTTAGGCCCCAGCACCAGGCAAGGCCCCGCCTCTGGGATATACCTCAGTGATATCCGTTTTTAGCAGAAATGTCGGGTAGATCTGCCATCCGGGCGTGTAGCAGCAGTAGCGCAGTACAGAGAGTGCTTAGTCCTGCTTGCTGCTTTGGTGCTTGGCGGGCGCCATCTTAAGGTCAGGCAAGCCTCTTCTGGGGCTCACAAATGAATCAGGCACCTCTCCCAGTAATCCTACATATAGAATCCCCTATATAGAATCCAGAAGGGGCAGTTATGCTTAGACCTGCTTGCTGCTTTGGTGCATGTCGGGCGCCATCTTAAGGTCAGGCAAGTCTCTTATGGGCGCCACAGTTAAATCAGGCAAGCCCCAATCACTAACCAAAGCCACGCCACAAATAACGGGGGGGAGGGTCGATAAGACCCAAGAATATGCACTGCACTGGACATTTACACACACCAGGAGGGCCTCCGCAGACCACAGCTCAATCGAGCCACAAAGACGGGAGATCTCCTCGGCACCCTCCGTTCCTATCGGGATGGGGAAATTTTCAAGATGGTGGTCAGAGAGCGGCCCGAGCCCCAGAAGTCAAATGCAAAGCACCAAGGGGGGGAAGCGGGAGCCCGAATCTGGCCCGTGGCACTCACCTCCCCAAGGGTGTATTATCGGGTGGATTCTCGACCTCCCAGTCCGGTGAGCACAATATTCGTTGCGCCTCCCACCAGCAGTCGCCGGCACCGGAGCTTCGCGTCTGCCCGCTACAATGGGCCATGGGGGGTCCCTCAATCGATGTTGCCTCCAGACGCTGCAAAACACCGCCAACTCAGCCCCAGGTATTCCACCTGGCCGCAGTCTGCAGCCCGCTGCGGAGCGCCGTGCAACGTCACGGCCGATGCTGAACCTCCGCAGCAGCCCTGGACGTTGGGAGCAAGTGCTAGGGGCTCCGGTCCAACGGCTAGTGCGGCAGGCCGTCAAGGTGGACACAGTTGCTAACACCTGGGCAATTAACGCGCTGTGCTGAAGGGTTCGTGCGCGGGCGGGGCCGTAACGGAGCGGTTCCATCATCCGCACAGCGCAACCGATGCACATGACGGAACCGCTCCGTCATGCGCATCGAAAGGGTTAAAATGGCTATGACTATGGGTGTCTCTGGCTCTCTAGGTCAGGGGCTCTGGCTCCTTCACAAGTGCTCCTCATCACCAGGGTCTCTCGCCAGCCGGAGTTTGGTTCAGACTGCACGGCGGGCGTCCCCTCTTCTATCCCGGTCAGACCTGCCATCGCATCCGGTCCAATGGAGGGAAGGCAGATCGGAGACGCAGACGGAGACCTGCAATAGAACCACCACTGTGGGTGTCTCCGGTTCTCTAGTTCGGCGTCTCTGGCTATCTAGGTCGGTGTTGCCACAAGAAGCTTTCTGGTTCCCATCTTCACCTACAGTCCTGCTGGAGCAGAGGTGAGAGATAGGTATTTAAGTTGATGAAAGTCAATGCAATTCAGTGGAAATGTTTTCCTCTCGTTATTCGGTGCAATTGTTGCTGGGGCTGAACTGGGATATCCTGATATACGATCCCAAGCCCGCGCAGCTCTCCTAGTGAGCTCCTCATCAGTCGGCCATTTTGTGCCCATACCTCCCTCGCCTTGGATGTGTCTTTCCTATATTGAATGAGCACTGCATCTACTGCCCTGGATCCTGCCCTATGGACAGCCAGTGGCAGCAGACCTGCTCGTGCCCCCGGAAGCCTGGTGTGGCGGTGTCTAGATCGACCAAGAGTGTCATGCTATGGACGTCCATGCATACGTCGTGACCCACCTGATTCTGCATAGCTTGGCACCCACCCAGCTGCTGGGATCCATAATCCCTCACTTGGACTATCCTCCGACCTGTTCTAGCTCCCTATGATGGCTCCCGGTGTGGCGGGATCCTAACACTGCTGGGAGTCTCCTTGCTTCGCTTCTGTGATTGAACTGTGAGTCAGTGATCGGCCCATACCTCCCCGACACAGGCGTGTGACTGTCTCTTTGTCCCACATCACCAGCACCTGTTCTGCTGCACTTGCTGGAGCCCCGCTGAGGAGGTTTCACCGTTGGACTGGTGCCAGAGTGACTGACCGCAGTTCTCTGCACCTCGTGTGTCCTGCCTGAGAGGATGGAGAAGGGCGATACCAAACAGCCCCAATCTCCTTTGACAATCGCCGCCACACAGGTGCCAAGGAACTGACTACTTTAAAAGCACTCGGGATACCGCTGGGGCAGAGGGCCTATCACCAGACCTGGACATTCAAACCATGTTCTTAGACTTGAAGCAGAGTTTGACTGCAATTGACAACAAGATAGATTTCCTGACTGACAGGTTTGATAGACTGAAGGAGTGTCATGGTGCTCGAGTAGGCCCCGTTAGTGTTAGTGCAATTTCTGCATGCAGACGGTCCTTTCCTAAAGTTTCCTTCTCTTTGCTGTGTAGACTTTTGACACACATTTGCATTCGTGACTCTTGGATTCGTTTCTTGGCAACTCTGACCTTGCTGACACGGAACACTTCATGAACACACTATCACACTGCCTTGACATTAGGGGCACGGCCCTCACTTGCTTGACACAAATGTGTTTATTATTACGTCCATGTGGTGACGCAGCTATCTGTCCAAACAATGACAGCCTGATCACAATTTCGGCCCGAGACAAGGATATCATTTTTGGTATAGATCTTTTTGTTACCTATCATAATGAGAGGAAACACTTCTGCTGACTTCGAGAAGTCCCTGCATGCCATAGATTTCACCTAGCAGCTGCCCAGCATCTCCCTGATGGATGTCCAGTTCGCGACCAAGACGGGGTCTTACACTCTTACCCACCAGGTATTGGGGTTAGATCATCCAGAAGAGGGTATCTTGGCAAAACCTACATCAGCACCCTAGACACTGAGGTTAGGGTTCGTATTGTAGGAATGCCTTACATAGCTATACTATTGTATATGTATGCATATATACGTTGTGTCAAACAAATGGTGGAACTATTTATTTTGTTCAGTGTTCTGACATTCAGGATACTTTTGGTCTGTTTCTGCCGATTAATCATCGCAACCCACATTTTCTATGCAAGAATCACTACGGTTCAATAAATATTGAAAACACCCCTACGTGTAAAGGAGGCACGAGTGACTGAGCGAAAGGTTTGAAGTCTGTCACCACGGTCCCTGTGGGAACAGAGTTGTCATGTTCAGTGGTTGCCAGAACTGTTCACTCCCTGTTTAGGTTTGCGGGCACTGCGAGCTAGCTGGTCCAAGGAGCAACATATCCTGCGAAGGTGCATGGACTCAGTCTGGCGCAATCCTAAGTTTATGTTGCCCCTAAACATGCAGTTCCTACTGATTGGTGGAAACTACACGACATGGCGCTGCCAGCTTTGATTGGTTTCTTATTCTATATAGATCAACTGAGTAGTTCTGTTGTGCTTCCTCAGAGATCCCTATACACCTTTTAACCCGGAAACATCCGTGGTGTAGGGAAACAACCTCCTCAGCTGAGTATGTATATTCTATGTATTGGCCGCTGGTAAATTCAAGATTGAAAGGATATTGTTCCCAGTGTGTTAGCCGAATTCTGTTAATCAAGTCAAGTCAAGAAAAACTTTATTTCGGAGAGTCTCCATAAAAGTACATAAAATGAATATAAAAACATTTAAAAGCCATACATTAGATAATTAAAAAAATTGGTGCAGCCACACGGCTTGATACCTGCTGGTTACATAGAATCATGTGCCATTTAACACAGTGCAAGATGAATCATATTGACAATTTTAAATACCGTTTCCGCTTGTGCCATAAAGCCCCCAGAAATTTGGCCACAGCAAACACAATGTGGCCAGCCATTTCACTCTTGAAGATTCTAAAGGCTTCGTGGCACCTGGTAAAACCCAGATTCCTACAAGCGGGAATGATCCATTTTCTGCGCGCCTCAGTATAGCCCGGACAGAAGAATATAAGATGCAGCTCAGTTTCATCGCTTGCTCTGCATGCCGGGCAAATACTGGGTGTCGGCACAGACCAAAGACTAGTAAGAGCACGAATTGGCAAGGACCCGTACCTCCATTGCAAATAAAGCTTCCTAATTATTACAGGGTAAACATTGTCAAGGGTTGATTCAAGGCTGTAGGTATTCTTAATGTAAAGGAATTGGTACGTTAAAGACCCTAGAGATTTTAAAGATCGAAGTGTGGGAGCCTTGGAATTATAATACAGTTTGGTTAAAACTTTTTTAGGAAGCCTGGGGCAGGCATCCCGAGGGTCGTTCCAAAGTGCATCCAGACCTAGGCTCGCCAGACTATTCCTTACAAATTTAAGCCAGGCAATGTTCCCCGAATTTGGAAAGCTAAGGACTTCCTGCAGGCCCTGTCTGTAATGAATCAGATCGGGCACCGCCCACAATCTACGCCAGTAGATCACGGGGCGAAGTGCCAGCTCTTCTTCCAGGGGTCTAATGCCTAGATCGAGTCTTAGAGGCACTAGGGGTGTACTCGGAGGAAGAGCTACTAAACACCTAAGAAATCTATTCTCCTCTTTTGTCAGACTATCCGAGACTTTATGACCCCATAATTCACTACCATATGTGACAGCTCCTCTGGCTTGCACCCTATAAATATGGAGGGGTGGGCCTATGGGTTTAAGGGTCGACCTATTCTTCCCTACCATCCTTAGTATTCCGCCAACATGTTGCACTAGTTTCATCCTTACTTTCTCCTGGTGCGGACCCCACCCCAATTCCTCGTTAAGGGTAACACCAAGGTATTCAAAGGTGTTAACTCGTTCAAGTATGTTATTCCCTATACGTGGGATGCGGTGAAACCTGGGTGGCGGATTGAAGGCCATGAATTTTGTCTTTAGAGTATTTATCTCCAATCCATGCTCTCTGCAAAAGTCCCCAAATCCATCCAACACACGCTGGATTCCCATCGGCGACTTGGAGAGAAGGAGGGTGTCATCCGCAAACATGATTGCCGGAACCCTCCTTCCCGCCAACTTTGGGACATCCGAATTGGGGACCCCGTTGAGGTGATCAATAACACCGTTGACAAAGAGGCAGAACAGGGTTGGTGCGAGTACGCACCCCTGTCTTACCCCTCTGTCAACGGGAAACTTATTTGATAGAGCACCCTGTCTACCACACCTCACACGAGCATAGGTGTTAGTGTGGAGGCGGATGATCATTGTCAAAAGATCAGCTGGCACCCCAACATTCGCCAGCACTTCCCAGAGCTTACCGCGTGGAACCAGGTCAAAGGCTGCCCTTAAGTCCACAAATACAGTATAGAGACTGCCACCCTCCAGCTGTATTGTTTTCCAGTGTATGAGGGACAGCCTAAAGACCTGGTCTATGGTGGAGGTCTTCTGACGAAACCCTGCCTGGAGGGGGCTCAGGATGTCCCTCTCTTCGATCCAGTCCAAGAGACGATCCAACAGAAGCCTCGCGAAAAGCTTCTGTGGGACGTCTATCAGACTGATCGGTCTGTAATTAGCAGGGAGCAGAGGTGAGCCCCTTTTAAAGATGGGCACAATCTCCGCCCCGAGCCAAGTTGGAGGGACCGCCATCCCATGGATGATGGCATTGAACAATACCAAGAGGTAGGGTGCCCAAATTCCAACCTCGTGCTTTAAGAGATCACCTGGGAGCTTGTCAAGACCTGGCGCTTTTCCTGTGGAAAGGCGAGTGATTGCCATTTCCAGTTCCTCCAAGTTGAAATCTTCCATCTCAGAGGGATTATCAATGATTAAGGCGACTGGGGTCCCGGCCTGGATTCCTATTTGGTCTAGCCCAGCCCTACTATAAAGCGATGAGAAATGTTCCTCCCATACTTCGGGCGCAATATTTCCCTCTATAGCCATAACAGGCTCGGCTGAGCCATGTTTGACTATTTGCCAGAATTTCCTTGAGTCTCTGGTATTAAGTGCAGTTGTCATTTCTGCCCAATTCTCCCAGTCCCAGTCGATTTTAGCGTTTTCAAGGAGGAGCTTGTAAGCGACCCTCTTTTCCCTAATTACCGAGGGGGCCTCCTTGTTTTTAAACGCCCGAAGGAGATCTTTCTTAGCTCCCCTGCAACTGGCATTGAACCATGAGGCTCTTTCTCTCCTCACTTTCCTGTCCCGGACCACAGGGTTCAATACCTCAGCAAGGTTATCGCAAAGGGTCTGGTGAATGTCCCCGAGGGAGAAGCACCCATCTGGCAAGGGCAATTGAGGGAGGAGTCTTTCCACTTTTTCAAGGGCTGATGCCACTAGCTCGTATATGGTCCTTATGCAAGTCGGTTTCTCTAGCAGTTTGTCCCACCTTATTCTTCGCCTATTGCTAGATAAGGTAAGACTTGGGGCAGATAATCTATTTCCTGGAACAGCACCATTAAAAAATCCGTCAGCGGCTAATGAAAGGATTAGGGCATTGTGGTCGCTGTCTAGCCTGGGGGCTATTTTAAAATCTAGAACCAGTTTCCAGTCCTGGAGTTTGATCATTATATAATCTATCCGGGACTCCTGGCCTAGTCTATTAAAAGTTGGTTGCGGCGGTATGTCCCCTTGGAACCTGCCGTTGCAAGCTCTGAGTGAGTTTGCCAGAGTCATTGTTATAACTTGAAGTAGGAGAGGTGATGATGACCTGACTGGCAGACCCGCAATGCTTGGCATTTCCCAGAGATCATCCTCCTCGCTACTAAGCCCATCTAGGTGAATCGGGAATGGTTCAAACCGAATGTTTAAGTCACCTCCAACCAAGAGTGTTTCTGAACCAGAGAGAGAATCAAGGAATATCACTAAGTCCTCCATTGACCTTGAGGTGTTAATCTTCATTCTCATAACATGGCACAAAATATATCTGAGAACTGCAGATATGTGGTTACTCAAAAACTACTACAACACGGTCTCACCCTAGATGGTGGGGAGGTTACCTTTGTGGTAGAAGCACACAAAGCATTTAAGACTGAGGTATTTTACTCCTGGGTTAAGTTCCCTGCTGCAGATGATGCTGCACAGGTATTTCAACAACAAAGAAGAAGTGGGACATTAAGAAAAATAAGGATAAAGCAAATCACGGGTGGGTCTCCTGCACAGGAATCTACGTTAGAACGTTAAAATCTGCACAACCGTGAGAATGTTAAACTGCCTGATAGGTATTAGGATACTGATACATGTTCCTCTTGTTCCTTACAGGATAATTCCAGTAGATGTTTGGAGAGAGGAGGACGGTCAGAGCAGGGATCAGAGGAGCATGTGAAACCAAAAAAGGACTTGCAACGCTCTTCTGAGTACAAAATTAAAAAGGAAGACAAACCTAAAATATAAAAACCTCAATTTAAAAATAAGAAGGTAGCTGGACTAAAAATCAAGCGTGCCTTGGATTTTGTGGACTCTGCTTCTGTACGGGGAGTGGGCATTGACAATGCTGGCCAGCTTTGCAGAAGTCACGATAGTTCACCAGAACCTGATGGGCTGTCTGGTGGGAGTAGCACTGAGTGAGTATATCACAGTGGAAACACCTGATACCAGGGTAAGTGTCCCACACTGGTCCTATCAGGTCCAACCACGGTTGGAGGAACACTGTGACAGAGCAACAGTGGGGGTGGACCTGAAGGAACCCGGGGGTACCTCTGAGGACACACTCCCGCCGTCCGGAAGGCCAAACGCTGACCCGGAAGAAGGACGTAAAGAGGGGGAGGCGGAGCAAGTGGCAGTGTTCGAGGAGTTCGACGGAGGTGCAGGATCGGCCCCTGTGGACGTGAGCAGCGAAGCAACCGGAGCGGACGAGGAGACAGACACAAACACCACAGCGAAAGCAGGAACTCCACCGGACGGGAACCGAAGAGCCGACAACGAGAGGTGCGGGGAGGCAGGAGATGGAACCAGCTCAGAGGAAGCAAACCGCAAGGATGAAGGACATCAGGAGGGCACCCCTCGGGAAGGCGCTAAGGACGAGGTAGCCGTGACCCTGTTGCCGGGTCATGGTATCAGGCAAGTGACGGCCAGGGAAAGGGGGGTGTGGCACAGCTGGGCGGTTTGTCGGGTGGCATTTTGGGGGTATTAGGGTGCAGGGCGCTACAGGGCTAAACAGGGCGTAACGCTGGCCAGTAAGGAACAAGGAAGCACATAGCGAGTAGGCGCGCCAGCATAATTGGGGCACACAGGAACCTCGAGTGAAGATAGAACTCCTGGTTCCCCTCCCTTCCCTCATGGGTGGGTTCCCCCTCACTTATAACCCCTCCCCTTCAGCATTCCTTTGAGCAGCCGGGTAAAGCAACACGGCGCTCAAAAATATACTTCCCTTTTTACAAAGAGGGCGGGAGCAATAGAACAGAAACGCAGACCAGGTCTCTAACTGCCTGTTCAAATCTCCATTTTCCCGAGGCGGAGAACCCAGAAAGCAGACCACCTGAAGAGCCCCCAAAAAAGGAAGACCCCGTGGAGAGACTCCAGGACCCCAGGGGTGAAACAAAACAGACCCGCAAGACAAGTAAAGAACGCACCTGTTGGACAGAGTACCAATAAATACGTTGTTATACCAAAGCCCTGACCTTGCGTCATTTCTGGTGTGTGACAGGCACATTCCCAGGTTTATCAATGTCCTCTTTTTGGAGGAACTCATGGTTATGACATCCTGCTGGCCGAAAAAGATTGGCCAGCCAACTCCATAATGGATTGCCCAAAAGGGGAAACTGTAGTTTTACTGTTTTCCTCTGACCTCGTTCCAGAATCAATTAAACATTTATACACCAGGGAATGGGCGTTAGTGCTAGCTCCAGCGTTATACCGCAACCATGTGGGGTGGGATCACGGTTCACCTTATCATGACATACCACTAAGGACAGCCTCAGAGACAATATCCATTAAAAACTGAAGCTAAGCAACAAGTTAGAGAAATATTAGAACAACTTGAATATCAAGGTATAATTAAAACGTGCACCTCTTCCGTGAATACTTCTCTGTTTCCTGCAATGAAAGCAGATCAATCATACTGCCTAGTATTAGATTACAGACATCTGAAGACAGCTACTCGCACATTTGCAGTACAAAATGCATAAGGTGCCGCACTAATGAATAACATTGTGCGGAAAAAAAACAACACTAGATATCTCAAATAAATTCTACTTCATGGTAGCAGATATTTGGCCACCTTCATGGCGCTAGTTTCACAGAAACAGTTCTGCTGTTTTCCTCTGGGGTATATGAACAGTCTGGGGCTTTTTTTAGCCAGAGTCACAGAATTAGTGGAAACATTTGATGATCAGGCATTGTCAGATGTCGATAACCTATACTTAATGAACGATGTCGTGATGGAGCACTTGACTGCATAATTTTAGGGTTTTCTCACCTCGGTTACACCTGTCAATTTCAAAAAATCAAAAATTGCCCACCTAAGTTCCTTACTTTTGGGGTATAAATTGTCGAGTGAAGGCAAAAGTCTGGTGACTCAATTTTTAGAAAACGTGCTTTGCTCCAACCCCCAACGACTTTGAAACAATTGCAATCCATTTTAGGCTTTCAAAATTTTGGCAGAACATGCATTCCTGATTATGCAGAATGGGTAAAACCATTCTATGATCTAATACGTCCAGATTTTTCAGGGACACACGGCACAGGAACACACAGAAATCTTATGTTCCAGCCAAACTGACGTGATAGCTTCCAAACATTTACACACACGTGTGAACACAACGATCCTAGGGAACGTGGGGGCATTTGTCTACACATATGTCATGTTCAATGAAGGTAACACAGTAATGATTGCATATAAATCGCATCTCTATACAAATGCTGAAATGCGTTTTCCACCGACTGAAAAAATATTGACTGCAGTACAGACTGCTGTAGTGAGAGAATGTGCCCTAGCACAAGGGAAACAAATTATTTTTTTGACCCCGGTACCGACCTTAGGAGCAGTTACAAGAGCTAGTGTACCAAACATATTCCTTAATCCTTATTGCTCCAGGTCTTGCTATTTACATGGGTCTATCGAAACGAAAAGTATAAAAGAATAGTAATTCCTTCGCAAATCAACTGACTGTAACTGAATGACTAAACATCCATCAAGGTACCAATCATCATTGTCTAAATTAGAATTAACAAGATGGCTACTGCTATATACGGAAAAATATAACCATGTGTTCTACATTAATAGGTGTCTATTTATCTGAAAAGAACCTACTTAATTTCCTGGAACCCCTACCTTTGCATCTTGGAGTACAGGTAGACACATGATGAAACACCTACTATTTTAGATAGATCTAGAACACACCTATCTGTTCCATGTTTTCTCTCTATCCTTTTCTCTTGCAAATATTCTAACAACCAGAAAAATGATGATAAGTTAGAAAAAAATATACTTCTCCAAATGTTTTATTGTATCTTCATGATAGTGACGTTATAGACATTGTTCTCTTCTTTTTTTGATTAAATTTATCATCTGTTCTAAGAAAGAAGTCACTATTATATCTTTGTGATTGAAGGCATACCTCATGTATATTGAATCAAATATCCTAGTCAGACTCAAGATATGTTAAACTCAATAATAACGAAAATTGCATCATATGTATATAAATAAGCAGTGACGAAATATGATTTAGAATTTTTTTGTTTTTACATTACAGGAATTGTGGCTTTTTTTCCTGACGAAGGCGTTAACTACGCCGAAACGCGCGTCGAATAGTATACAGTTGTGCCACCGCATTTGTTTACTTTTCATCCTTATGTAGCCTACAACCTATTTTATTGTTTGTCATGATTTTTTACTATGTATATAATAAATTTGTTTTTATCTTTGAATGTACTAAACAATTATAATTAAAAAAGAACTACAATTTTCACTTTTTCGTCTCACTGCTTAAATTGTTCTGACTACTGGATAGAAAATACTTTCAGTTGTTATCTATAAGAATTGCCTAGGTTGTTACTTTTCAAACACCCAAACATAAAAGCTCTACATCCAAGATGGACATAATAGGCAAACCCCCTCACTGCAACAGATGTCGATTACAGATTTGATTTGATGTTCCAAACACAAGCATTTCTCAAATATGAGCAAGAACATCCTCGCTAACTTTGACTAGCAACCTATCTCCAGCTCCCACACTCCCCACATATTTTATGTGCCTCGCAATCTCCCTCTATCCCTGTTCTTACCTCGCCCTCTAACCATCCTTCCTCCCTGCTACCCCACATAGACCTAGGGTATCCCAATCCCTTAAACCGCATTTCCCCCACCCATTCGCCCCCATACCACAGACCAATCATTCTGCACACACCCCTCACTAGACACCAGACTGAACAAGCTCACACTCTCTCTACAACAACTCAAAGCAGACCTACAAAGCCTGCTTGGCCTTATCCTACAGTCACCCAAGTCTAGATGGCCTAATAGTGATTTGGGTATGAGCTGTTCAATTCACAGTGACCATTCTCCCAACCTCCCACCATGCAATCCACACACCTCCTACCCAACTGGATCTCACCTTCTCCGAAGCTCATGCACCTGAGATGGAGAAATTTACCTTACCCCAATGCACTCCCTCGGCCATTCAGATTGATTGACCCTCTATTGGACAATGATATTTATTCTCTCCTCCGCTCCTATGATCTTCCGCAACACAAAAACAAGTCATCTCTCCTTGATAACACACACACAAACATGCCCTATTCCAATCCACCCCTCCTAATCCACATAGGGATCCAAGACCCAACCATAGAGGAATAAACACAACCATATGCGAGTTACCCTAACACAGGACTCCCTGGCTACTACCAAACCTCAAATGTATACTACTTAACTGTAGATCGGCTTCAAGACATGCGGCGGACATAGCTGATCTCATCCTCGCACATCATCCTGGCCTTCTAATCTTGTCTGAAACCTGGTGAAAGGAATTGTCTACACTCATCCTTGGCATACTGGTCCCTCCAAACCACGGTATCCATAGATTAGACAGATCTGATAGACCTGGTGGTGGCCTTGCTTGCATCCACTATAATAGCCTTACTGTTAAACAATCTCATTCACCTTTGTTATCCTCTTGCCAACACTTATCACATGTAACAACTGACCAGTTTGCAGGCTGCACACATTCTATCACCCTCATGGGGACAACCTCTCTTTCATTGAAAAGTTCATGGAGATCATTACTACAAACACAGGTCAACAAGGCACCCAAATCTTTCTCGAATAAAAACCTAAAATCTGGAAAAGAAACTTAAGAAATACTAACATCGATCAACTGACATCTCATAGCGACAACATCATGCCTTCCCCCGAAGACATATCAGATGTACAGGGTTGTGCAGGGTTTTACAAACCAATACCTCAGCTCCAAGACAACTATCCTAGATTCCATTGCACCACTACAACTAAAAAGACTATCCACCAAAGACTTCAAACCATGGTACGATGGCAGTCTCAATATAGAAAGACGTACCTTAAGACTAGTTGAACGTCAGTGGAGAGCCTCTCTGTCCCTTTATCACCTTAAGCTTCTGAGAGCTACAAGGAATTCCTACTACAAAAACATCAGAAGGTCGGAAGCTAACTTATTTTGAAACCAACTAGACCAAGCTAAAAAATGCCCCAAAAAACTATTTGAACTTGTTAAACTACGATCAGTTGGTCTATCCAACCCCCCTCCAAGTGGGACGCAGCACGTTACCTACGTGCAAGGAATGTGCCTCCTTCTTCCTTGAAAAGACAGAAAACATGAAGGATCGACCTGCATACCCTCTCTCCCATTGCCACCCTTTCCCCCCTCCCTGACGGCCTTGCCTATTTGCCCATCAGGACTCATCCTCAAAAACAATGCCACATGGTCTTCCTTCAAAACCTTTAATGAAGGCAAAATCCTTAAAATTCTTGCAGCATTGAAACCCTCTAACCACTTTGTCGATCCTCTGGCCTCTAACTTCTTCAATGAGATCAAATATTCGATCCTGCCTCTATGGACCAAGATAGTTAATGCCTCTCTACTTCAAGGTGTTATCCCAGAACACTTAACCCCTTCAGTGCCCATGACGAGCTGGACTCGTCATGGGCCGCGGTGGCGCTGTGCCCATGACGAGTCCAGCTCGTCATAGACCCCGCCCGCTAATGCAACGGCCGGCACTGGGCGGGGAAAGGGGCGGGCACTGAAGGGGTTAAAGTCAGGGCAGCTGTCCCCCATCCCAAAAAAAACCATCTGTAGACCACATGGACCTAAACAATTTCCTCCTGACCTCTGACATTTCAACGCTGGCGAAGCTCCTGGAATAGTATGTGCACATCCAACTTTGCAACCGCATCGAACAATTCTGCCTTCTGGACCATTTCCATTCTGGCTTCCACCAGGGGCCCAGCACTAAATCTGCTCTGACTCACATAGTGGATGACTCGCTAAAAATTACGGACCAGAATAAATCTTGCCTCCTAATCCTTCTTGACCATTGTTTGGCATTCGATACAGTTAAACACAACAACTATTAGATCTCCTAAGAGAAAGAATGAGTTTATCAGGTTCCGTCATAAACTGGTTCACCTAATTTCTCTAAAATAGATCTCAAAGATTCAAGTAGCTATCTAAGTCCATTCTTGTCACTCTATGAGTCCAGCAGGGTCCATCCCTCTCACCCGCTCTCTTTAACCTTTTCATGGAACCTCTTACTGAAATTCGTGCTCATTCAACATTCATCATCGATACACAACTGTACCTAAAAGTCTCCTCCCCTGATGACATCAGATCTCATAATGCAACTCTACAAAAAACTCCCAACCAGTCACCCAATTATTGAAGAATGGCTGATACAACAGCTCTTCAGTGCCAGCACCAAGTTATCGACTCAGCGCCTCGGCGAGATCTCTGGGAATAACACTCGGCAGGAACCTTGACATGCAGAAGGGGCGAACCTAAAAATGAGCATCCTGAGGAAATTAAAACCCTTCCTCCTCCCTAATGACTTCAAATTAGCAGTACAAGCCCTAGTAATCCCTAGGCTAGATTATGGGAGTGCAACACTTTGCAGCCTTCCCATGTCTATGACTGCTCCTCTAAGAGCCTCCCTTAATTCAGCTGTTAGGCTCATCATAGGCTCTAAAATAAACTACCACATCTCCCCGGCCTTAAAACTCTCAATTGGTTCAACTATGAAGCAAGAGCTCAATAAAAAATAACTTGCTTGACTAACAAAGCCCTTCACTACAATACCCGAGGTATCTGGCTCAGAGGTTGGTGCTCTCTGGCAGTGATGGATTCTCCAGGCGCTCCAGCACTCTTCTGCTGAAATCACAAAGATTTTCCAAAAAGAAAACATACAACTGAGCCTTCTCTGGGATCATCCCGAGGATCTGGAAATCACTGCCCCCAGAGGCCAGACTGAACCCCTCAACTGCTTCCTTCAAGAAAGAAGTGAAGTCTTTACTCATGAGCAAACTCACCTGATCGCGTCTGTTATTCACATGATGGCTGTTGGCCATCTCTATTTTTGATGTTTGTTGTGTTTACTGTTCTTATGCATGTTCTTTTTATATCCATTTGTATCTGGGCGCAATATCTGTTTTACTTCATCTCACTCTATATAAAACATTCTAAATAAAAAATGAAATTAAAAAATAAGGGGTCGCATATGTGGTAACCGTCTTTTCAATTGTAATATGTTGCACACAAGTCCTGTTTCCGCCTGCTCATATAGTTAGGGAGGATACGTTGTGGCCTTCAATTAATCTTTCCACTGTGCGCTTTGATGTCCTGAGCATACTGAAAGCCTTATTGTTTAAATAAGATGTGGGCTTAATTTCGGCCAAGGAGATGTTTGATCTTCAGGTGACTTTCCTCTTCGGAGATACAGGCGACCCTCCTTAATGACGTCCCATGACATTTTGGGGAGCTGGCCCATCGTTTTTTTAATATATCTAATACAACTGGAATTGTAGGTTTTTTTTAGGAGCATAGACACTGGTTTGATCAGTACCTCCCAGACGGTGTTTGGAATTATTCCATCTTTCATCCACTGTGCCCTCTGAAGCATTTTCAGAGGTCTTCCGCTGGTCCTGCTTCTAATTGCAGGGATATTGCTTTTAGTATTTTTTCTCTGCAATAGATTTCCCAGTTCAAGTTCAAATGGAGCTGGCACTGTCTCATGTCTAACTGTGCCGTGAATAAGCCTGGGCAAAATACTACGCTACGCTCACGTAGTTTGCGCTATTTCGCACTACGCAAATTGAACGTAGCACAGTGCAAACACGCGTAGCGTAGCGGACATTTTTTGCTTGCTCGCGGTCCTCAACGTCAAGTTGGCGACTGCGAGCAAGCAAAATGACATCCCGGCGAGACTTTTTCCTCGCTCGCGATCAGCAACATCAAGTTGCCGATCGCGAGCGTGGAAAATAAACCTCCTGGCGAGCTTCTCAACGTGGGGAGGTCAGGTTTCTAATTGCGAGTGGTCGCGTATGCTCGTGACCGCTCGCGATGAGAAACTACCAGTCCGCGTTAAGAAATCTGCCGCTCGAGTAGAAATCTACTCGAGAGGCAGAAAACGACCGCTTGTACTGTGCAAGATGCAGTTTGCACTGATTGCACAGTGCGGACAAGCATCCAGCACTGTGCAATCAGTGCGAACAGCATCTTGCACAGTGCACTACGCAGTTTGCGAAGCTACGCGTAGCTCGCGTAGTGCGAAGTGCACTTCGCGTAGCTACGCGTAGCACTACTTCGCAAACTACGCCCAGGGTTAGCCGTGAACACATGGTGCATTTCTTTGGAATACCTCTGCTTTAAGAACTAGGTGAGCATTGGTTCCTGTATTTACGGCCTGTGTGGCTTCATTGCGTACAGCCTGTGTTCCGCTGCCTCTTGTGCACTTATGAGTGTGCCTTAGACTTGTGCTTGGGGTCGCAGGCGGTTAATCCTTCAGACTTACATGTGGTGATGGACCCGTTGAAGACCCATCTATACTTCTGTCCCCTGTGGATACCTCTGCTCCTGGTTGCCTCCACACCTAGTGGTTTAAATCTTGGCTCTGCTTGAACGGAACAACATGTGACTGTATACATTCCCTCATCGGCTGCTGTTGGGGTAGGATGGGAACATACTTGCTCTACTGACTTGCTCTGAGGTGTACCTCTGGGAACATTATCTTTGGACACTGGGAACAGCGATGCTTTGTCTGCCACCCGCAACATGTAAACATCTGGATCTCCGTGTGGTGGGAACTTTTTATTTGGCCTGTTTTTAATTTCCAAATTTGTTTTACATTCCCTCTAGTGTTTATGCTTTTTATACTTTTAACACATTTGGCTTCTTTATGCTTTGGGCCTTTGAATAGCATGAGTGCCTAATTTTAAATACAATTTATTTGATCACTTTTTAACATATACGTTTTTAGGATTTTATAGATATGTGCATGTATTTTTTAGATAGTTTTATTGGTTTGCTTTAAGATAGTTTCTTAGCCGACACTTGTATGAGGAGTCTTGTGCTGGGGTTATGCCTGGTAGGAATTAGTGCCATTTCTGCATACACACAGACCTTTCGTAAAGTTGCCTTCTCTTTGCCACGCCGACTTTTCATACACATTTGCATTTGTGATTCTTGGATTAGTTTATTCGGAACCCTGACCTTGCTGACATGGAAAACTGCATGTGCACCACTATCACACTGCCTTGACATTAGGGACATGTCCCTCATGTGCGTGACACAAATGTGTTTAATATTACGTCCATGTGGCGACACAGCTATCTGTGGAATACAAACAATGACAGCCTGATCACAATCCTGGCTCGAGGCAGGGATACCATTTTCTATATATTCTTTTGTTTCCTAACACAATCAGAAGAGACACTTCTGCTGACTTTAAAGGGTCCCTGCATGCCAAAGCTTTCGCCTAGCAGCTGACTGACATCTCCGTGAGGGGTGTCCAGTTTGTGACCAAGGCAGTGTCTTACACTCTTACTCACCAGGTAATGGGGTTGGATCATCCAGAAGGGAGTTTCTTGGCAAAACATACATCTGCACCCTAGACACATAGGTTAGGGTTTCGTATTGTAGGAGTGTGCTACATAGCTATACTTTTGTATATGTATCCATATATAAGTTGTGTCAACAAAGTGGTGGAACTATTCATTTTGTTCACTGTTCTGACATTCAGTATCCTTTTGGTCTACTTCTGTTTATTAATCATCGCAGCCCACATTTTCTATGCAAGAATCACTACGGTTTAATAAATATTAAAAACGCCTGTATGTGTAATCTTTGTATATTTCTCTGATCAAAAGAAGGCATGAGTGACTGAGCGAAAGATTTGAAGTCTGCCACCAAGGTTCCTGAGGGAACAGACTTGTCATGTTCAGTGGTTGCCAGAACTGTTCGCTCGCTGTTTAGGTTTGGGGGCACTGCGAACTAGCTGGTCAAAGGGACAACATATCCTGCAGGGGTGCATGTAATCAATCTGGAATCAGCCTGGCAACATCCTAAGTTTATGTTGCCCCCAAATGTGCAGTTGCTACTGATTGGTTGAAACTACACGACGAACGAAGGTCGATAAACGCAAAGATAAACTGGAACAACGCACATCCAATGCTGAAGATGAACGCTGTACAGATAGGAAAAAGCTCCTATGTATGGAAAATGTCCTCAAGGTGATACACAATAAGAAGGAAGATCTAGAAACTTGCTATAGACGGAACAATGTGTGGATTATTGGTGTGCTGGAAACAACAGCGATGGGCAGAAAGGAAGATTTTGTGGAGGACATGCTGCGTACACTCTTTGGTGCTGACCTTCCACTTGCTTATAGTCGAAAGGGCCCAAAAGTCTCTCAGCCCTAGACTACCTCCCGGCTCCTCGCCTCAGCCTATTATTGCCGGAGTGTTAAATTATCATGAGAACAGAGATTTCTATATTTCGGGATTTCACAGCATCAGTGCAGGTGGTGCAAAAGGACTTCCTACCGCTTAAATGGGCTTTCCAGCGCACTGAGTTTCGATACTCGCTTTTTTACCCTGCTAAGCTCTGAATATCTCATGCCGGCAAAACTCTCACCTTCACGACCCCAAGAAGGCTGCTAAGTTCGCCAAAATGATCCCACCAAGGGTAGACGCTCCCTTATGAGAGACTATGAGCAGGATGGACTAAGTCTTGATTGTATTGCCGGCTGGGGAGATGCGGTGTGCCATGCCCCAGAGCTGCTCACATGATGGACCCCCATACCTAGGGTTGACTGTGGGAGCCTCTTGGGTGCCTTATTCTTGGGTCAAGACTGATTTGCATATGACTGGGTTCAAACTGGAATGGCATGGGGAGCAAAAAAACGATGGATTTAGGCCCAGATCTCTGTACTGGGTGAATGTATGAATGTTTCTGCATTCTGTCCATCAATTGTTCTTTTTGCATTTGTCACCCTGAGTGGGACTGGTATGCCCAGAGGTAGGTCCTGTGCTCTCCATGCCACTGGAGTCAAGCTATCCTGGCTGATGAGGGGGTGAAACCGGTCCTAAAATGGATGCCACAAAGGCGTTCGATTCTCTCGAATGGCCATATCTATTCGCCTTGCTGACACGCTTAGGATTGAGCCCCACCTTCATCAAATTGATTGGTCTGCTCTACTTCAACCTGCGACCAGCATATAAATCTGAATCCTCTCATCAGAGAATTCACCAGATTTGGTGGGCTGTCAGGTATTGAAATAAACTATACGAAATCGATTGTCTTCCACCTGACAGACGAGATGCCCCCAGCAGCTTCAGAATTCCCTCTTTTGTGGGCAGATGGCTCAGTCATGTATTTTGGGGTGTGGCTCAGCAGAAATATTGATGAATTGTGGTGATACAAATTAAACAAAAGGAAGTGCACCGAAGAAAGTGAATCTAGTCCATTATGATTTCTTCAAATTGTTTCTTTATTAAAAAAATCATATTCACTCACAAAAACAGCTAACGCGTTTCGTTCCCAAAATAAAAATTGTGGAACTTTATCAGGGCTTTTTAAAGTTGTAATCTATAGCGCCATGAGGATATATTTTGAAATGCAGTTTCTCCTTATGGTAGAGGCAAGCTCCAAAAGCCAAAGCTTAACACCTTATTACGTGTCAACACTTTCCTTCCATGGCACCTGCGAGTAGGGTGCCATGGAAGGAAAGTGTTGACACGTAATAAGGTGTTAAGGTTTGGGTTTTGGAGCTTGCCTCTACCATAAGGAGAAACTGCATTTCGAAATGTGAATTTTGGAATAAAGAAACAATTTGAAGAAATCATAATGGACTAGATTCACTTTCTTCAGTGCACCTCCTTTTGTTTAATTTGTATTATAATCTGTACTCAGTGGCACCAAAGGGTGACAGGTGCTGGAGCATTGTTCACGATTCTCAAAAATTCATTTGCAGTATCATAGTGAGGTGCTATCCAACGGGTACATCACCCTGCATCTTTTTGGTTTTAAATTGTGGAGATATAATTATGGCAGTCTGCCTACATGGCTGAATGACTGAGTTGAGTGCTAGAAGTGACTTCTATTGTCCTTGACTGGCCACTTAAATGATAATCCTCCCTAAGGGCCATGGGCCATATGTAGGAAGCCAAATTGCGATCGCAAATGCTGAAATTCGTCGAATTTCAGCGTTTGTGATCGCAATTTGGGCAGTGTGCTATGTAGCACACAAAAACCCACACGCAAAATAAGGAATCGCAAAATTTGCGATTCCTTATTTTGCTAATGCATTTAAGGAATTCCAAATTGCGATTCCTTAAATGCAATGTAGGAAGCACCCAAGTTGTGTGATTTTGGCTTAAGGAATCGCATATTACCACCAACTTCAGGTTGGTGGTAATTAGCGATTTCTTTGAAAAATTCACTTTTTTGCATTTTTCAAAGTGCCATGTGGCGCATGTATGTGCGCCACATGTGCACACATGTTTATTTCAGGGATGCAAAAGGGTGTCCTATTGACACCCTTGCAACCTTGAAATTGCATTCTCAATTTGCGATTCTCTAATTGAGAATCGCAAATTGAGAATGTCTTCCTATTCATTCCTATGGGCCTTCTAGCCCATAGGAATGAATGGCAAGGTATTCCTTATTTGCGAATCTCAATTTGGGATTCGCAAATAAGGAATAGGTGGGAATCGCAAAATATTTTGCTAATCCTACCTACATTGCATTTTGCAATTCTCTAATTGCGATTCCCTAAAAATTGCAATTAGAGAATCGCAAAACACGTTTTACCTACATATGGCCCTAAATTCCTCTACCTCTTTATTAATTAACCGCTTCCCTTGCCCCTCCACTTTCATTGGCAGATCGGAGAATGTCTTTTCTCATTGGCCCGGGTGGGTGGCCAGCCATGCATTGCTTGGGCGATCATGACACTCCCTTTTGAACAGGGCAGCCTAGGTGCCCCGACATGGACCTATATTACTTTAGTGCTCAAGCCCAGTTCACCCATTATTCTCCACCCAATTCCTTGCACACACAGCCCCTTAATCTGATGCCGTGGTGCTTTGCCCTCTCCAGATGGTGATATTCCTGCCCCCTAAGCGCCCGTGTGATTGTATTGACACTGTGACATGTATGGTATAGGCAAGCTCCTGTGTCGGGCCCCCATAGAGAACGTTTTTTCTCCTTCTGTGCCGCTCATTGGTCATCCCTCGTTCCCTACTACGGGTGATCCTGGTACATGCACTAGACTGCACAGGCTATATCTTACATCCATGGGTGCAATTTACCATGATGGCACCTTTCTCCCACTGCAGGCGGCCTTACAAAGTGACGACACTAACTTATTGGACACATTTGCATACTACCAATTACGCACTGTGACCCGCGATTCATGCCTCATTCCCAGACGCACTGCCTACATTCCAGGTGCTTGAGGTGTTTTGGATCACTCCATTTCCTCGCAAGCTTATAACGGAACTATACGCTGAAATGCAGAACTCAGCACCATACGCACACCTACGAGCAAAAGCGCTTGGGATATTGACATTGCACCTCCTCCCATTGATGCACAGTGGCACTACTGCTGTGCCCAGATGCACGCACTCAACTATCCCCTTCGTCTAATTCATTTTAAATTCCTCCACCGACTATATCACACCCCTTAGAGACTGTTGAAAATGGGCCTGGGTACAGATCCAAGATGTACACATTGCTCCTTCCCAACTGCTGGTTTCTTACACCTTGCCTGGGACTGCCCAGGAGTCTCTAACAATTAGGATGAAATCTTTTCTATGCTTGGTGATATTACGGGGCACCCCCTTGAGCACTTTCCCCATATTGCACTGTTGGGATATGTCGAGGAGATGCCGCTCGAGATACGTAAACTGACGGCGCTCCTCCTTCTGCTCGCTAAACGCAGGGTAGCGATGAGATGGAGGCAGCACGCACTGCTGCTTGCTTCTGACTGGCTTAAGGATGCTGGCTATTACCAAGAACAGCTCACTGCCTCTTGGGAACTCATGCCCATATGCTATTGACCTAAAGACATCTGCATTCCCCCGAACGACCTCAAACAAGCCACTCAATCCCTGGTGCTGTCCAGACTGGACAATGGGAATGCAACCCTCACAAGATCAGCAAAATCGCACCTAGCTCCGCTCAGAACAACTTTGAATGCAGCAGCCAGAATGATCACCGGAGTTAAAAAATATGAACACATCTCACCGGCACTCAGATAACTCAAATGGCTCCCAATTGAAATGCGTGCCAACTTCAGAACTGCCTGCCTCACCCACAAAGTGCTGCACACAGGAAAACCCGCATACCTGGCATCCAAACTCCAGAAGGCTTGTCAGACAAGAAGCCCACGGAGTACCAACACCATACTCCTTATCCCTCTGAAAACCCACAAACAAAACACCGCATCCCGTTCCTTTTCAGGAAATGCGCCCAAAATCTGGAACTCCATACCAGTCCATACCACTCCTACTCAAATTTCAAAACGCAGCTCAAAGACCTCCTCCTCAAGCGATCTCGCCCGAATTAATAGGTACAGCCTAATCGCAGGAGCCCCCCCGCAACAGCACACAGAGACTTTGACATTATAACCTCTACCTCACTCTCCTCAGGACTACCTCTTCCAACCCCCCCCACCAGATCCAATCCCGTCATAAGTCACTGTAATTTTGTGGCGACAACACGTGAACTGACTTGAGACAATATACAGACTATTATGATTATTTATCTCACGAATGTCACTGTGATCTTTATGACGAGACTATGCAATGGGTCTGAGGCACTGTACGTTTTACTGTATTAATGTATCACTTTTATTATACAGTTAATTAAAACCGTAACATACAAACATCATATTGATACTTAATAAAATTTAAGAATTGAAAATTGTATACACATTATAAAATCTAGCAATACGAAATAAATGTCAATTCCAAAAGCAGCATTTCAGGTTGATGGCAATATATCACAATTAGCCGTTTAGTCCAAAAGAAAAGTGTATGGTGTGGAAGGCAATAACAAAAGTGTCCCAATGCTTGTTACTGATAGTTAACTTTCATCTAAGTTCATTTGTACAATAAGCAATAATGTAGGAACTCAATAAAGAAAATAAAACACGCTTTGTGTAACAAGCAAGTAAAAGGGCCAGTAGCCAGGGGAGGATACAAATGACGACATGGCCGTACTAAGGAGGGACTAACAAGCCTATTAAGGAATCAGACGCCAGCAGTTACGAAGGACAACGACACAAGCCAGTGACAAATGTGGGCGGGGCTTCTCCGTACAGTACCTACAACAGATCGCCAGAGCAGCGCTTGCGCGCTGGCTCAGACTTGACCTAGAAAGGATATAATTCCTTCAAAACTAGTCCATCCGCAATTGTCTTATTACTGGAAACAAAGTACACCACCGTAGCACTTGAGTCTCCCAGGGAATCGCAGCAGAGTAGCCCAAGGCCTACTCAGTGGAAGTGGTGTGGGTAAGCAATCCTAATTCACTGGCACGCAACAACAACACTCAATAAATCATTGTCCAATCCGTGCTTTATCTTTTGAAAAGGGAAAGTACTTTTATTACAGACCTCTACTAATATATGCTACACATTAAATTACAAATATATACATTTAGATAGATGAAATACCTTTGGTGATACCCTCATATCACATTACACCCCTAGAAGGTCCATAATACCCCCTATGTATACCAGATGAAACATCACCATATAAGTAGGTGTCATGTTAAATAAGACAAGCCTACTGGCTTTGTCTAGGGTTGCCACAATAATAATAACCATGCTGTTAGACCTGTCCGCCCTATGGTGATCTTCCCTGTTTTTTTTTCGCCCTTGCCTCATTTTTTTCCACCCTCTTTTTGGTTGGCTCTAGGTCTTCGGGCACCTTACCATTGCTGGTCAATGCTAAGGTGCAGGTGCTCTCTACCACTAAGATGGCTGCCACAGACCCCTGCTACTGCGGAGCGGTCTTTCAAGTAGCGCCCTAGTTGCCAGGAGCTGTCTAGAACCCTTAGGTATTGTGACATCACTAGCCTGGTTCCCCTGACTATCCCTAGAATGTAGAAGCCCCTGGAACCTTCCAGAATAGAGAGAGGTCACCTGACCTGGGAGTATAAATAGAAAGGGCGGGAAACTTTCTAGTCAGTTGATGAGGTACCACTGACCTGGGGGGACCCTGTGCTGGAGTTTTAGGCAGAAGGGGGAGGGGGCACCTATACCACTAGGGGTGACTAGGTCTAGGCCTTGCCCTTTAAGTTGTGTGAGGAATCCTGACCAAACCCACTGACCTGGCCCAGTGTGAGGGAATCCCCAGGGGACCATCCAGTAAGGCCTAACTGGCAGAAACCTCCTGAAGCGCTATGCCAGAAACCTCCTGAAGCGCGATATAAGAAACCTCCTGAAGCGCTATGCCAGAAGCCTCCTGAAGCGCTATACCTGTGGAGCGCCGTTATCCCCCTGAGGCGCTGACACTTGAAGCGCTAACTCTGAAGAGCGCCGTCACCTCCCTGAGGCGCTGAGCCCTGACGAACTAACTCTTTGGAGCACCGACATCCCCTTAAAGCATTGTGGCTGTGAAGCGCTAAGTGCCCCGATACACCGCTGCTGCCCGAGTCCTGCAGCACGAGAGCCAAGACGTAATACTGTGCCCCAGACTCACCGCTGCTGCCCTAGGTGACTGCCACTGTCAGGAGGGCCGGCCGCCCTGCTCGAGGGCCCCGCGTCAGCTGAGGAGAATCATCGGTGTTATCCCCTGACGATCGCAGCCGTTCCCAGGAGACTCCCCCTCTATCATGTGACGAGAGCGCCGGCCGCGTCTCAGGCCTCGCCCCCGCCCACGTCCAGCCTCCACAGGGCGCCGTAAGCACTCCCCGCGAGCGGCACTGCTCCGGCGGGGGTGAAGCGGCTCTGGGACTTCCCTGTCATCGTAGAGACCTGCGCAAGGGCCCCGGAGGGCCGAAGAGAACAGGTAACATCCCCGGGGAGGGGGGCGGAGATCCCAACAGCGAGGAAGGGCTGCCGTGAAGTCTCGAGTCTCACCGGAGGCAGCCCCTCATCCGCCCCTCCCCGGGAAAGACTAAGACTGGGCCGAGGGTGCCGAGGAGACGCCGGGAGAAGTGGGACGTCCCTGGCCTTATCACATCGAGCGTATGAGGTGGGGAAAGAACCATTAAGACAGCGCCAATGTGCCATAAGGAACCCCCCTTTCCCCTGTGGTGACTGAAAGCCATACCAGATCGCTCCTGTTACAAGGGGATAAGAACCCCAGTTATCGTGTCACTAGTAGAACGGGTTGAAGTGCTAGTGGATTAATGAATTCCTGTTGATTTACTGCATAAGTTGTTCACAGATATTAATGATTTCATGCTGATTTCCTCTATATGAGTGACCTAGTGGATTGATGAATTCATGTTGATTTATTGCATATGTTATTCACGGATAGTAATGAGTTTATGCTAATTTATTGCATATGTTATTCGCAGATAGTAATGACTCCATGTTAATTTTCTGAATATGAGTTATTTATAGACACAAATGAATGTATGCTAAATTACTTCCTGCTACAACAGACTACATAAAAGGTTTTGTTTTTAAACCCAAGTGGTGTGGTGTGTTATCATTGCGTGCGTGACTCTGCTTGGTTGGATGTGCGTGCTGTACAACTACGTTACACCAAAGGCCTTCGGGAGCCTTCCTGCCACGAGCCAGGCTACCTTTGTGAATTGGCAACCCCAGTTCCAACATAATTTGGTGCTCAGCGGTGGGATGAGATCCTGTAGTTGTGCAGCACCCTTCAGTGAAGCAGAGTACGCCGCAATTGGACACCTAGTCTTTAAGCAAGCATAGCCAGGTGGCCCCTACTGTCTAACGGTGTGCCCAGAGGATTGCCCTAGTTGTTACCTACGTCCTGATATTCACTCATATTGTCTGGGTCCCCACCTGTCAGAATGGAGTTCCAGCTAGCCAACATAGAGGAATACTCGGTGGTTCAGCTGAGGAGTTTCTGTCAGGGGATGGGGGTGGCAGTTGGGAAGAGAGCCAAAGGAGAAGAGCTCCGTAAAGCCTTACAAGCATGGGTATTAGCCCACCCAGAGAGGAAAGGGGACGAGGAGCCAGAGGAGCCAGAGGAGCAAGGGGCACTAGGGGAGGCGGGCACGTCAGGAGAACTAGACCTGCTGCACATTGATGTCAGTGAACACCTGTCGTCAGGGAGACGTTCTGGGGCAGGCAGTAGTGTATCTAGAAGGAGTGCCTCGCCGGAGGAGTATGAGGACAGGAGAGAGGAGAGGTTACTAAGGTGGGAGCTTGCAAAGTTGGAAAAAGAAAAGGAAGATAAGAGGCTAGCAATGGAAGAAAGGAAGCTTGCGCATGAGCTCCAGCTCAAAGAATTGGAGTTGAGAGCATTACAGATCAGTGCGCAAGGGAATGTAAATGGTGGCAGCGTACCAGAGGTTCCACGGGAGCCTAAATTCTACCTCCCAAAAGATGTGATTGCTAGTTGCGGGGTGGGGGATGACATCAACCGGTGGTTGGAGGCATACGAAGTATCCCTGAAGGTCCATGGGGTGCCCACAAGCTACTGGGGGGGTGGCCTGTACAGATATATACCTCCTGTAGTGAGGGACACCCTCCTGTATTTAGAGAAGGTAGACCAAACCAACTATCCGGTGATGAAGGAGGCCCTACTTAAAAAGTTTGGCCTCACCCCTGAGAGATACCGTCAGAGATTCCGTAGCAGTCACAAGCTAACCACGCAGAACTGGGTGGATTTCTATGATTATGCCCGGAAGGCCTTAGATGGATGGGTGCGTGGCAGCGAGGTGCAGGATTTTGAGGGTCTGTACAACTTATTTCTGAGAGAGCACCTCTTGGATAAGTGTTTTCCGGAGCTGCGCCAACACTTGGTGGACCGCAAGTTGACCGACCCCCGGACACTTGCGGAAGAGGCGGACACTTGGGTTAGTACCCGAGTGACCTTTAAGGGTTCCGGGGCAGATGGCCCGAAGGGTGGACAGAGCACCCCCCAGAGGAAAGAGGGGGGAGATAAAAAGAAGGAGCTCTCCCGAGGCCCACCAAACAGGCAGTTTGGGAAAGGTGTAGGGAGCCCTTCTCAGTCCAGTTTCCCAAAGTCCACTCACCCTGACAAGGGTCAACCACCCAGAATAGTCAAGTGCTATGAATGTGGGGAGGTGGGACACTATAAGGGGGATGTCCAGTGTCGCAAAAGAACTCCCGCCCCCACAGGAGGAAAGCCCCCTGGGGTGGCTGGTATAGCGCTTGGGGTGGAGTTGCCCCTAGATAGGGAGGGGGAGTGGACAGGCCTGACCCTTGTCTCACTGGGGGATAGGGAAGAGGTTCCAGTGATTTCCTTACCATCGAATACTGCCAAATACCGGCAGAGGGTGCAGGTGAACGGACAGGAGGTGGAGGCTTTGAGGGACACAGGTGCCAGCATGACCACCGTAGTAAGGCGGCTGGTGTCCCCGGAGCAGTTGATCCCTGACATGTTCCATCCGGCCGTATTGGCCGATGGCAGCCTGAGTCATTACCCGGTGGCTCAGGTTTCATTTGAGTGGGAAGGAGTCAAAGGCCCCTTAAAAGTTGCCGTGAGCCCTGCCCTGCCAGTGGACTGTCTGCTCGGGAACGACTTGGAGACCAATATCTGGAAGGAAGTGGAGCTACGAGCCCACACAGAAATGCTGGGGTTACCAGGATGGGCCTGTGTGGTCACAAGGTCCATAGCTGCCCGGCAGAGAGCTCACACCGAGTTGGAGCCGGAAAGAACAGCCCAACCCAAAGTTGGACCAGTAGAGGAGATGGCTACCCCCCGTGGGATGGAAGGGGAGCCGGTGGTTGTGGCTCCAGAGTCCGCGGAGGTGGATGTTATTCCTGTGGGGGACCTGCCTATCCCGGCCGGTTGGTGCGTGGAAGGAGGGCCTACCCGGGAGGAATTTCGCCGGGGCCAGAGAGAGTGCCCCACGCTTGAAGGCATGCGGCGACAGGCCACAGCTCAAGCGACTAATAAGGAATCCGGTAATTACCACGTTTACTGGGAGGATGGCCTCCTGTATAGCGAGCCGAAGGTTCCGGTGCATGGATCTTCAAGGGCCTTAGTCGTGCCCCAATGCTACCGGACCTTTTTGCTGGAGTTAGCCCATGAGATACCTCTAGCTGGACACCTGGGCCAGGACAAGACTTTCGCGCGGTTAGTCCCGCATTTTTATTGGCCCAGGATGAGAGTTGCCTCTGACACCTATTGCAAGACCTGCAAGACATGCCAGGCAAGTGGCAAGACAGGAACCAAGGTGAAGGTCCCCTTGGAACCGCTTCCGGTGGTCGGGACCCCTTTTGAGCGGGTCGGGATCGACATTGTGGGACCATTGGACCCTCCGACCTCTTCGGGACACCGGTTCATCCTGGTGTTAGTGGACCACGCCACCCGGTACCCGGAGGCCATTCCTCTGAGGACCATCACTGCACCCGTGGTGGCGCGGGCCCTAATGGGGATTTTTACCCGAGTGGGATTCCCCAAGGTCGTGGTGTCGGATAGGGGCACAAATTTCATGTCAGCCTATATGAAGGCCATGTGGAAGGAGTGCGGGGTGACCTATCGGTTCTCCACTCCTTATCACCCCCAGACTAACGGACTAGTAGAGTGTTTTAACAAGACCTTAAAGGGGATGATCCGGAGCCTGCCAGAGGACTTGAGGCGGAAATGGGACATCCTCCTCCCTTGCTTGCTATTTTCGTACCGCGAGGTGCCGCAGAAAGGAGTCGGGTTCAGCCCCTTTGAGCTGCTCTACGGCCATCCCGTTAGGGGGCCCCTCAGCCTTGTCAAAGAGGGATGGGAGAAGACTTCGATGAAGCTTCCCCGGGATGTTGTCAGCTATATGCTGGCATTCCGCAGCCAGATGGCCAAGCTGTGGAAGGAGGCCTCAACCAATCTAGAGGCCAGTCAAGCCGTCATGAAGGAGTGGTATGACCGCAACGCTCGGACGGTGGAGTTGGATGCTGGACAGAAGGTGTGGGTCATGGAGCCTGGGGAGCTTAGCGCCCTCCAGGACCGATGGACTGGTCCGTTCGAGATTGTGGAGCGACGAGGCCAGACCACCTATGTAGTAGACTTGAAGACCCCCCGGCAACCCCATCGGGTGTTCCACGCCAACCGCCTGAAGCCGCACCATGAGAGATCGGAGATGACCCTCCTCATGGTGACGGATGGAAGCGAGGAGGAAGAGAGCGAACCTCTTCCTGACCTTCTGGCGGCCCACGAAAAGGATGGTACGGTAGAGGGAGTGGTCCTCTCCCCATCCTTGACCCCGGAGCAACGGAGGGACTGCCGCCAGGTACTGGAGCAGTACGCCTCGTTGTTCTCCCTCACGCCTGGAATCACACATCTGTGTACCCATGATGTGGACACAGGGGACAGCCCACCGGTTAAAGCCAAGTCTTATCGGCTGTCCGACAAAGTGAAGAATAGTATCCAGGGTGAGGTGACCAAGATGCTGGAGCTAGGAGTTATTGAGCCCTCCAGCAGCCCTTGGGCAAGTCCGGTAGTGTTGGTGCCGAAAGCGGCCCCACCGGGCACCACACCAGAACTTCGGTTCTGTGTGGATTATCGGGGTTTGAATTCCGTCACCAAGACAGACGCTCATCCGATCCCTCGGGCGGATGAGCTGATTGACCGGCTGGGAGCAGCCCGGTACCTTAGTACCATTGACTTGACGTCAGGGTACTGGCAGATTGCCATGGCGGACGGAGCACGGGAGAAAACGGCGTTCTCCACCCCCGAGGGCCACTTTCAATTTAAAGTGATGCCCTTTGGGCTCAAGAATGCTCCGGCCACGGTCCAGCGGTTGGTGAACCAGGTGCTATCTGGCATGGAGTCCTTCTCAGCGGCCTACCTGGACGACATAGCTGTCTTCAGTAGCGGCTGGGAGGACCATCTGCAGCATCTCCAGGAGGTGTTGCGGGCTCTGCAGCGAGCTGGTCTAACCATCAAGGCCAGCAAGTGCCAGATTGGACAGGGATCTGTCGTTTACCTGGGACACCTGGTGGGCGGGGGTAAGGTGCAGCCCCTCCAGGCCAAGATTGAGGCCATATTGGCCTGGGAGCCCCCCAAGACCCAGACTGAGGTCCGAGCCTTTCTCGGACTCACTGGATATTACCGCCGGTTTGTCAGGGGGTATGGAACCATCGTTGCCCCCCTGACTGAATTGACATCTAAAAAGCAACCACGGAAAGTCAACTGGACAGCTGCTTGCCAGGAGGCATTTGACACCTTGAAGCATGCGATGTGCACCGCTCCGGTGCTTAGGACTCCTGACTATACCAAGGAATTCATCGTGCAGACAGACGCCTCTGAGCATGGTATAGGCGCTGTGCTCTCGCAACTGAACCAGGATGGCCAAAACCAACCGGTGGCTTTTATATCCAGAAGGCTCCTTCCCAGGGAACAACGGTGGAGCACCATTGAACGTGAAGCCTTTGCGGTGGTCTGGGCGTTGAAGAAGTTGAGACCATACCTTTTTGGTTCTCACTTCCTCATACAGACCGACCACCGCCCCCTTCGCTGGCTCATGCAAATGAGAGGCGAGAACCCAAAGTTGCTAAGGTGGTCCATTTCCCTACAGGGGATGGACTTTCGGGTGGAACATCGGCCCGGAGTTGACCACGCCAATGCGGACGGTCTCTCCCGGTTTTTCCGCCTTAGCGAGGAGAGCTCCCTAGAGGTTGGGTAGGTCTCCCCACTTTCGGCTGGGGGGGACGCCTGTTAGACCTGTCCGCCCTATGGTGATCTTCCCTGTTTTTTTTTCGCCCTTGCCTCATTTTTTTTCACCCTCTTTTTGGTTGGCTCTAGGTCTTCGGGCACCTTACCATTGCTGGTCAATGCTAAGGTGCAGGTGCTCTCTACCACTAAGATGGCTGCCACAGACCCCTGCTACTGCGGAGCGGTCTTTCAAGTAGCGCCCTAGTTGCCAGGAGCTGTCTAGAACCCTTAGGTATTGTGACATCACTAGCCTGGTTCCCCTGACTATCCCTAGAATGTAGAAGCCCCTGGAACCTTCCAGAATAGAGAGAGGTCACCTGACCTGGGAGTATAAATAGAAAGGGCGGGAAACTTTCTAGTCAGTTGATGAGGTACCACTGACCTGGGGGGACCCTGTGCTGGAGTTTTAGGCAGAAGGGGGAGGGGGCACCTATACCACTAGGGGTGACTAGGTCTAGGCCTTGCCCTTTAAGTTGTGTGAGGAATCCTGACCAAACCCACTGACCTGGCCCAGTGTGAGGGAATCCCCAGGGGACCATCCAGTAAGGCCTAACTGGCAGAAACCTCCTGAAGCGCTATGCCAGAAACCTCCTGAAGCGCGATATAAGAAACCTCCTGAAGCGCTATGCCAGAAACCTCCTGAAGCGCTATGCCAGAAACCTCCTGAAGCGCGATATAAGAAACCTCCTGAAGCGCTATGCCAGAAGCCTCCTGAAGCGCTATACCTGTGGAGCGCCGTTATCCCCCTGAGGCGCTGACACTTGAAGCGCTAACTCTGAAGAGCGCCGTCACCTCCCTGAGGCGCTGAGCCCTGACGAACTAACTCTTTGGAGCACCGACATCCCCTTAAAGCATTGTGGCTGTGAAGCGCTAAGTGCCCCGATACACCGCTGCTGCCCGAGTCCTGCAGCACGAGAGCCAAGACGTAATACTGTGCCCCAGACTCACCGCTGCTGCCCTAGGTGACTGCCACTGTCAGGAGGGCCGGCCGCCCTGCTCGAGGGCCCCGCGTCAGCTGAGGAGAATCATCGGTGTTATCCCCTGACGATCGCAGCCGTTCCCAGGAGACTCCCCCTCTATCACGTGACGAGAGCGCCGGCCGCGTCTCAGGCCTCGCCCCCGCTCCCGCCCACGTCCAGCCTCCACAGGGCGCCGTAAGCACTCCCCGCGAGCGGCACTGCTCCGGCGGGGGTGAAGCGGCTCTGGGACTTCCCTGTCATCGTAGAGACCTGCGCAAGGGCCCCGGAGGGCCGAAGAGAACAGGTAACATCCTCGGGGAGGGGGGCGGAGATCCCAACAGCGAGGAAGGGCTGCCGTGAAGTCTCGAGTCTCACCGGAGGCAGCCCCTCATCCGCCCCTCCCCGGGAAAGACTAAGACTGGGCCGAGGGTGCCGAGGAGACGCCGGGAGAAGTGGGACGTCCCTGGCCTTATCACATCGAGCGTATGAGGTGGGGAAAGAACCATTAAGACAGCGCCAATGTGCCATAAGGAACCCCCCTTTCCCCTGTGGTGACTGAAAGCCATACCAGATCGCTCCTGTTACAAGGGGATAAGAACCCCAGTTATCGTGTCACTAGTAGAACGGGTTGAAGTGCTAGTGGATTAATGAATTCCTGTTGATTTACTGCATAAGTTGTTCACAGATATTAATGATTTCATGCTGATTTCCTCTATATGAGTGACCTAGTGGATTGATGAATTCATGTTGATTTATTGCATATGTTATTCACGGATAGTAATGAGTTTATGCTAATTTATTGCATATGTTATTCGCAGATAGTAATGACTCCATGTTAATTTTCTGAATATGAGTTATTTATAGACACAAATGAATGTATGCTAAATTACTTCCTGCTACAACAGACTACATAAAAGGTTTTGTTTTTAAACCCAAGTGGTGTGGTGTGTTATCATTGCGTGCGTGACTCTGCTTGGTTGGATGTGCGTGCTGTACAACTACGTTACACCAAAGGCCTTCGGGAGCCTTCCTGCCACGAGCCAGGCTACCTTTGTGAATTGGCAACCCCAGTTCCAACACATGCTATATATTTTTCTTTTTTGTTTTATATATCACGAACTAGACCCGAGACATCGGGTATCCGAGCGCTTTACATGAGCGCCAGTTTAGTTACATGAGGACACATTCATTTTTGTTAGGCACGGGGAGATTATGTGATTTGCCCAGAATATGACTGTCGTTGCTGAGACTCGAACCCGGTTCCCCAGCTTCGAGGTCGACCGATCTAGCCGTAAGGCTACATCCTCTCCTTGTCAATGTAACTTATTATAAGGGGTGTCCATAAAAGTGAGGCAGGCCTATTGGCTTTGTCGTCATGTCATCAGATAAAAGAATCCGCCACATATCTCCATCACAGGACACCATTACTTAAATCAATGGAAACAGTACTGCCAGTAATAGGCATTCATTATAATAGTAAATGACTATATTGTCAATAAAGCAATTTAATTGAAAACAACATATGTGTCTGAGTCATTCCTCACAATCTCCAGGTCCACAAAATGCCACGTAGGGCCAACCTCAAGGGGTCTCCGCACTCCCAAGCTTGAGCATACAGCTCTATCTCAGGGCGCTTAAATCCAAATTTAACCTCTCCTAGGGCCACGCTTTGAGCTCGCTAGGAGACTTATGACAAGTTTTGTAAACATCTTCTGGGGCTTGCTGCATTCCTTGCGGCCCCAGACCCATTAGGCACACATTGGTTGCACCTGTCTTTCCAGGGGTGCCACAAGAAAAGAAAAATATGCACAGTAGTACTGCATGGGGGCTTTATATGGTGCCCCAGGCCCCAATCCATAAATATTATTGTGAGCAGCTTTGTTTTTTTTCCCTATGCGGCCTCGTGTCGCATGTCCGTCTTCTTTTTTGTATTTTACGCTGGGTATCCTTGTCCCACCCGGGACACCCACAACCATTCTGGGTTTTATGGGGGCTGTGGGAGGAGTCTCAAGGGGCTGCTGCCTCCCTGTCCCTCCACAAGCCCCACCTCTCACATAAGGAAGCTCTTAAAACGGCTTTTTGCCCCTATCGGGCTGGACCCTTCTCTTTTCAGCTCCAGCCCACGGAAGGATCCTTGCAACGTCCCCTGCCCACGAAGAGCATGAGCAGAGTAGTGTGAGGCTGGCGCACTTGCCCTCCTCAAACATGGGCATGAGGGGCGTCAACGCAGCTGGCCTTCGGATCTCTTCTTGCAGGTCCCGAGGGATTGGGTTCCCAAGATACTGTGCTGGGTCCTGGGGTCCATGGGGATAAATGTTGACCGGGGGGCCCTTGTCAGAGAGTTTAATAGAAAGCTGCGTGAACCCCTGGCCCACCACAGCGGTCATTTCTTGAGTGGCTGCAAAGCCCCACACACTCCATTCTTTACTCAGTCCCTGAAGGGCAGAGCTGTTTCTCAGGCCTGTTGGACCAATATTTAGTCAATGAGCTTGTTTTGCTCCTGGCGGCGAGCTCTAACCATCAAGAGCATCCATTTCGGTCGTCCTGGCCTCTAAAGGTGTGCTATTTGTGGGGAGCTGAGATTCCTGGCACCCTGCACCTGACTTCTCTTTTGCTTGGTTCCTGGTGCTCCTCACCTGCCTGCTGGAGGGGGCATCTTGTGCAGCACTTCCACAACCAGCCAGCAGAACACCATGCCTGAATGCCACAGCCTCCAGAGCCTTGTAGAGCACCTGTGTGGGGTACTGGATTCTAGGCCTTTTTCAAAACTGGTCCTCATGGGGTATAAAGGGGCCAGTGTCACTGTCTCTGGACAGACCCATCCTGGTCCTGCAAGTCAGCTGGAGCCAAAATCCCTAGTGCATCTTTGCATGACATTAAAAAGGTGTCTTCTCCGTCCAGCGGGGCATCCTTTCTGCCGTTGTCACCTCCCAGGTCCAGGGTCTTTGCAACTGTCTCTCTATTTTGAAAGAGTTTTTAAGTGGCAGTGGAAAGTTTTAGAGGCCAGTCAACGCTGACTAATCCTATGTAGCCAAATAATTCCTCCATCCCTGTCCCAACCCTCTTGCACAGCATTCTAGGACAACCCAAAATGGCGACTTTATGATTTCTCTGATGAGAACTCCTGTGAGGGCTGCAGCTCTGCGCATAGTTGACATGACTGCCTGATTCCTTCCCACCAAAACATCAAAGGTGAGCCCCTCCTGTGTTGGCTCCAATCTGGCCCTCTTGCTCTGTTCTAGTGGACCTGTGCTATCCCAGCCCAGGTGCAGTCTGACAAGTTTTTTTTCAGCTGCAGATTTGTTTGCTCTCCACCCCTTCTTTTCCCAGGAGCTGTGTCAGTCTCTCATGATTGCTCTTTTTCTGTGGAGTGGAGAGGGCTTTGTTCCCTCTGCTGTTAGTGACTTGCCCCAGTACAGGGGGTGGGGGGTAAAGAAAAGTCCTGGAAACTGGTCATCGACTGGTACTGAGAAATATGATAAATCCAGAAGTACTATAAAATGTGGATGTATGTTTCTGTGTACTGAAACGTCAAACTCAGTGTGCATGTTTTACCCCAATGTGATACCTCATAGACTTTATAGGCCTACGTGGAGAGAAATTGTACTTTAGGGTAGATTTGACCTATATGTATATTACAGTGAAAGCAATACAGATTTTCCATTAATTTTATTTATTTATTTTGAAGGTTTTACATAGCGCGAACAAGACCCTTGCGAGTATCAGAGCGCTTTAGCACCACATACCTACACTATGGATGCTTACTCATATTAAAAGACCTACTCCAGGTCAGTACCAGAGTCCCTTCTCCGCCAGGCCACCCGCGCACAAATATACCAGGCTGCGCATGATGGTAATCTCACATATCCATCCTGCACACGTGTGCACATGTTCACATGTAACCAGTCAAGTGCCTCTTACTCTAGCTACGCAGAAGCAACTTATCTTAAAAGGCGAACATTGGAGGTATGCACGGTCAGTCCAATTACCATGAATTTTCTGTGAGTGAGACACAGGTACTGAGACTCACTCGCAGTAAAAAGTAAAACAAAATGGGTAGTCAAAAGCAAAAAAATCCATGTGGAGTCAATGCTACATATTCCACAACCTACTGAGAAATATTTGCGTGAGATGTTTTTCAGGTAACGATCAGTTGCATGAGACATTAGATGGGCAATTAGTAGAACATCAAACCCTCTTTCAATAATAAATAACACACGAACACTAGAAAATGAGAAATACATTTTAAATTATTTTAAAATAAAACGCCTACACTGGTGCAGTCGATATGAATTTTAACCACAGTAAAGGCAAAAAGGCAGCGACATTTACCAAAAGTGTAAACAACAGATAGTACTCCAACATAATTGCTGTATATTGTATTGCAATCCTACCTTCATTCTGCTAATTGAATTTAGCATTTGAAAGCCAGTTTCTAGTTTCAGAGATGGTTCACAAACACATACCTGTTAGATCAATAAGGCTTATGTTAATTTTAATAGCAAGCCTCCTATCCTTGTCCCATCAAGGGCAACTGTGCATGATAAGCACAGCCGATGAAGTCTTCAGTTAGAGTGGGTGAGGAGCTTGTTCACGGGTTCTTCATCTGTCACCTGGGGTGATGGTGCCCTCTCTGTTATCAAGCTGTGTCTAGCTTTTATATTATTCAGTAGTTGTTGAAACTTTCAGAACAAACAATTTACAGATAGTGGCATGATGTAATTCCTATTTCTTAAAAATGATTTAAAAACAAGTCATCTTTTAGATTAAATACTATGGATGTAATCAAGCGATCTTGATAATTTATTGTATAACTTTATTTCGGCGAATGCCAAAGACGTTCAGAATAAATACATAAAAATATAAACTGTTAATTTTTTTTAAAAAGGCATCTTATTTAAAGAGAATTAAGAATAAAAAAAACAGATAATAAATCACTAGGAGCTAGTTTCATAAAGTGCAACAGCAAGCAGCAGCAAATGAACAAACATGGATCCATTGTCGCAACCCCAATACCAGAAATTCCTAGAAACATAGGGAAAGGGACCTTGATGGCATTTTACCAAGAACCAATCCCAGAAAACAAAATCTAGATGTAAAGTATAAATCTTAAACTTGAGTAATAAAGTCATAAAAACCGCATATGTGTACTCCACATTATAATCAAATATCTAGAAACAGCAAAGACAATAGGTTGTTGGGTGTCATACTTCAAGATCCTAATTCCTAAATGCTTCTTGGCAATGTAGGGCCCCCAAATGTCTGCACAATTGTATCAGCCATTTCGATCTACATTTTTTGGAGGCTGCACAAAAGAAAACCACCTGCAGTTCAGATTACTCAGCTGTACCACAAGCTGGGCATTTCAAGGAAAAAGGACCCACCCATTTGTTTGTAAATGAGCGTAGAGGAAGTGACCCATGTCTAAATTGGATGTAAAGTTTCCTAGCTAAGGCGGGCTGGATGTCGTCTAAAAAAGGCTCAAAGCTATAAGAATCTTTTACCTTACTAAAAGTTGCTGTCAAAGAACAGTGTTGTGCTCCCCTGAAGAAGAGCAAGTTTGTGCCCCTTGTCTTCACAGGGGGCTAGTTCCCTGCTTAAATGGACTACACCAAGCCCCCTTGGTTTTTGTCTGCCTCTGTTGTGACATACAAGGCCTGGTAATGCTCATTCCACACTTCGGCCACGATGTTGGATTCAAAACTAGTTCTACCCTCTCTATAACCCAGATGTTACTATATTCCAAAAGGCTTTAAGATCTTTGGACATTAAGGCCCTGCGGAGACAATCCCACTTTGCCTGCTGCCAGGACTTTTTCACTGAGGCGGTGGTATCTCTGTAAATAGCTCACTTGAGTTTGATGCATGTTCTATCCTTGGATTTTAAGACTTCTATCAGGGCTAATTGGGCTTCACAACACCACCGATTGAACCAAGAGTGGGCAATCTTTCTTTGTCCTCTGATCTCTACTTCTGCACAAATTCAGTCCAATCATTTGTCAGTGAGTGCAGCATGAGTCTCGGCCACCCCATGAGTGAACAAATTGTGCCTTCCTCTGTAATGGCTTTGTTCAAATCTAATAGAGTCCTTCCGGCACCTCATACAAGGCAGCTCCTAGGTCAGGAGATTGCTGCATCGCTGGCAGCACATCCTTCGCCTGCCACTTGTCAATCTTGGCCTATCATCCAACTGAGCACTACCGACCCAGCACTCTCTTCAGGTAGAGCAGGGTCAGAGCATTATGGTCACTGTCATGCCTGGGCAGAACAGCTAAATCCATAACCAATGCCGCATCCTAGTCTCTACAGGATACAATCAATTAGAGATGGAGATCCTACGCGGTTGAGCGTGGGCATCCCCTGCGTATCAGATGTGTCTGTCCATTGCAAGCCCATACTGAGTGATTCAAAGTAAGGGCATGAACCTAAAGGGCCAATGGGGACCAGGGGGCTCAGCTCTGGAATCGCTCGCAGCCTGTCCTCCTCACAGATGGTGTCACCATAATTAGCATCTAAGCGCTCAAATTGACAGTTAAAATCTCCCCCTATAACCAGATAAACGCTAGCCGAAATAGAGGGCAGAAAAGTGGCCAATTGCTCCACAACTGGAGATTCGTGGCAAATTCTTGTAGGTCTAGAATAAATATTAACCAGCGCCACAGCAACCTTAGGAGCAAAAGTAAGTATAACACACAATATATCATTTGAAGCAAGCTCACCCCTCTTCGCCATGTAGCTCAAGTGGGTAGCCACCCATATGGTAAGACCAGCAGATGGTCTACCCTCCCCCTGGTAGTAGTAGTCATTGTGAAGGCCACAAAGCCCAGCCGCCGTGCTTCCTCCATACACCATGTTTCCTGGAACAGACAAAAATCATACTAGTCTATAAAATACCCTCAGTCACTAGAATCCAATTTATTCTTTAGGCCAGCAACATTCCAGAACACCACCTTAAGAGATGTTTGAGCTTTCTGGGTTCCTGGAATTACTATATTGGGCTCGACCCTTTGGGATGGCACCACCCTTTGAGGGGATGGATCTATGTTCCCCAGACCCAACATCGACTCCAGGGGTTGAGCTCTCTTTATTATCGGTCCTATTTTCCAGAGAGGGCTCCAGAGAGGTGGGTACATGTTGCAAGAGGCAGGGCCCTGGATGGGTCTGGAGACTATTAACTAACCCTTTGCCACCAGGGTCCGGGCTGATGTGAGCCTCATATATTCCACCCTGGAACCCAACTCCTCCTTTCCAGGGCCTGAAAAAAGATGGTGTGTTATAATTTCATTGATCGTGTCCAGCCCCATCAATGGCTCCACCTCAGAGGCTTTTGCTGACTCAGAATCAGAGTGAAAAAAAAGTTAATCCACCCCCTCCCCCCCAAAAAAAACAGGACCCCAAATGCAGAACCCCTAATCTGTTCATTACTGGAATTGAAAAGAGCAGGGCGCATCTGGTGTACGTCTGCCCTTCATATAAGTTAACTTTTTGAATGACCTTGTTCCCTATAAGGCGGTTTCTAGAAGTAGCCAAGTGGTAGAAGTTTAATCGCCTGGGACCTGTACCGGAAATTCACCTGCCGGAAGTTTGTAAGCCACCTTTGGGTTTCTGAAGTTAATAACCACACATTCGCCTTGCCTGACTTTGAGTCCCTTTCCTCTCCAACTGACTTTGCGGGTCATAATGATACGGCCCTATCATAAGAAAAGCCCTAAATCTCGCTAGCCTATACAAGCATTTAGTTAGCTCCTCCTGGGTTTTGCTCTGGCTTCTTTTTAGGTCGGGGACCCCAGAGAGAACCCTAATATATGGGCATGAAGTGGGGGACAAGTTAATGATAGGAACTTGTGTGATGTCGGCACAACCAAACACAGTCCCCTCTCTTGCAGCCCTGTTCATAGGCTGGTCCGATGCAAAGTTTTTAGGCGGGCAGTGACTCAAGCGAGCCCCACTGGAATCAGTCAGGCCGCCAACCAAGCCCCCACAGTCGTTAGCACTGATGCAACTCACCTGGACATTCAAATTAGTAACCTGCTGCGATCTGACCAGAGAAGAGAAGGCAGTTTGAACGATAGCATCCACTCTGCTCTCATTGCCCCCAGTGGTCTTGTTCTGGGTCCTCTTGCAAAGTTGGGCCACCCTATGCAAACGAATCAACAAAGGGGAAAGTTCTTCCTTTAAGGTAAGTTTAACCTTCTTGCAAATATCTGGTAATAGGTTAGCAACCCATGTGGGATAGACAGTGCAACCACCTACTCTATTGGCACAGCTAGAGTCCATGTCATCTAATGTACACTGGGAATTATCAATCGCTTCTCCAGCCAGTTTCCTGTACTTGGGCATGCGCCGTGTAACAGTTTTAGGGGCACATGCATCAAGCTAAGGAATAGCGATTCCTGAATAGCGATTCTTAAGGAATCCCTATTCAGGAATCGCAATTCCTTATTTATGTAGGTTTCGCTAAAATATTAGCAATTCCTGCACATTCCTTAATTGCGAATCGCAATTTGCGATTCACAATTAAGGAATGCCTTCCCATTCATTCCTATGGGCCCAGGGGTCCATAGGAATGAATGGGACATCATTCGCAATTTGCGATTACCAAATAGGTAATTGCAAATTGCGCATGCAATTTCAAGGGTGCAAGGGGGCCAAAAGGCCACCCTGATGCACCACCGAAAAAGGTAAGTATGCATATGTGGTGCACACACATGACCTAAGGGATGGCACTGAATAGAAATGCTCCCATTCACCAGGACATTAATGCCATGAAAGTCCGAACTTTATTCATCCTACTGCCGTAAATCCATAACAGTGGATGAGCACAACGACAGGAGCACCAGCTCAGCCGCAGAAAGATTGATTAATAAACCCTGGACAGCGGTCCTGGCGGAGCAGGCCTGAAGCAACGCCAACAGTAAAATGGGACGTGCCGACCATCAGAATTCGGTATGCTATAGCAGGTCGGCAGGGCCAAAGAGCACAGGGACTTAAACTGATCCTGAAAACCAAACAGCTGAGCCCCTGGGGCTGGGAAGGTGAGAGTGGAAGCCTGCATGATCGGGAAACATAGCCCATGCAGGAGCAGAAACACAAACTGGGCCACTAGAGCAGCAACCGAGATACTGGACCCTGGCGCAACAGCCGGGCGCGCAACTCCCCTTCCCCCCTTCGCCCCAGGGCAGCAGCAGTGAATCGGGGAGCCAGATAGACAAAGTAAATATCTGTCACCCACACCAAAACAGAGACACCAGTGAGACCCAGAATTTGACTGGCAGGCAGCAAGAAAAACAAAGACGACCCAGCCACAGCGGGGTGGGAGAAGCAACACCTCCAGGGATGAACCAACAGAGCCCACCTTCAAGTGGCAGTAAAAAAATCCGTAATGGAGGATTGAGAAACGCGAGAGGCCACAAAGTGGAGGGAAGCCAGGGTGGCATAGAAGGAGGTGCTCCTCCTTAGGCAGGCGGCAGCGAGTACTAGTAGGCCCCAGTTGTACACTCAGGAGGTATTGCCAGCGAAATGACATGGTGGAAGCACCATGGTGCGTGGTGGTGGGGGCAAAGGAAATTAACAGAATAAGATGGACAAATAAGCAATACCACAGCCATCGAACTGAGCCGGAGGGCAAGATACCAAATCCATGAGGAAAGGGAACCTTGAGGAGGATCTAGATTACGGGGGAACCCTACCTAAAATACATTATGACACAAATCCATGACATCAGATACACTTTGGAACCCAAAATAGACTCAGTAACTGTAGAAACAAACGTAATAAGAGCAGATCCCAAAGAACTGCACGAAAGGGTCACAACTATGGAAAGACGGTAAAGGTCCTATGTGACGATACTAGTCCTGGGTGGTGGACTCTGCTCTGTTTGCAGAGTTTTTTGCACTCCGCAAAGCTTGCAGAGTTCCGAAACTGAGTTTTCTCCTCGTTCGTGCTCGCCAACGTTAAGTTGGCGAATGTGAGTGAGGAAAATCGAAAGACCACTTGCAAGCAAATTTCTCAACACGGGCGGTCGTGAATGGTCACTACCCCTCGCATTGAGAGACCTTCGTTCACATTGCGGAAGCTGCCATTTGAATAGAACTTCTAATCGAGTGGCAGAAGGATGCAGCACCCTCTTGCGATGTGCATGATGCTGTTCGCTCTGATTTTACAGCACGGGACAAACACCAAAAATCAGCACGAACGGTTCGATGTAACGCACTTCACCATTTGCGGAACTCAGCATAGCGTGGTGGAGTGAACTCTGCCCAGGCCTAGACGATACCAAAGCCCTCAAAGCAGAGGTCAATCAACTACAAAAAGATAATGAACAAATGCAAACTAAACTTGAAGATTAAAAAGGCTGCTCAAGACACAATAACATTAGGATTGTAGAGGTCCCGGAAAGAGTTGAAGGACTCGGCACAGAATGTTTTTGGAGGATTTAATACTGAATATACTGCACCCTAAGGGCCTTTCCAAATTCTTCTCAATTGAATGGGAAAATAGGGCACCTATCCCACTGCCATGCCCAATGCTCCACCTAGAACACTGGTACTGAAAATGTTCAACCACCGATACAGGAATGCAATCCTCCAAACTGCCAGACAACGGAATCATCTGCAATATGAAAAAGCAAGTATATATTTCTTTCCTGACTTTATCCTGAGAGCCCAATGATTGAGACACACTTTTGGTGAGAGAGCTCTTGGGGCAAAGGAAATAAAATATATGATGTTGTTTACCGCAAAGTTACGGATCGTGGCTGAAGGAAAAACGTGGCTCTTCAACACACTGGATGAGGCATCGAAGTGGCTGGAAGGCTGGATACCCACGAACACTCATCACATTCCACAAGAGATGAGACCAAGGGCATCAGGACTAGCAAGACACAAAGGGCACAGCCCACAATGGAAACAATCACCCATGGCAAAAGGGGAACCCCACAACCACGACAGACAAAGAAAGGACAACAACCATCAAAGACCACACGTGCATAATTCCTGCCCCCACCAAGAACTCTGTAGGGAGGAACTTATGAAACTCATCCTACATGGCTTTGCAGATAACCAGACCAAGGGACAAACATGTGACATTGGCAGAGCCAAGCTGGTGTACAGACAACACATCATGGAAGGGGATTGCACAAACGGAGCGCCCTGAACCTGTTAACTGTTCACTGTTGGTGATGTATACAACTAAGTTGGAGTGACAGGCACGTCACAGGCATGTTTAGGAGGTAGGTAGTTCGAAGTGTGCCTTTCAAAGCAACAGGGAGTGGGAAGTTGGGGCAAGGGGGATAGGGAGTTTGGTCCAATGGTTAACACAACTGTCACACACACACAAAAGGGACATTTGACCACGAAAGGAGTGCAGACTAGATCATGCATGGAATCCAAAGGAGAAGACCATGGGGCAGATCCAAGGAGAGATGCTGCACTGTCCCGACAATGTCAACCTCTGATATGTCACTAAAAGGGTTGAGAAGAAATGTCAATGGTGTTGGCAATTAACTCGAGAGGGGTAGTCATTAAATATCTAAAAAGATATGTATAAAAAGATATGGCAGGAAAACCACTTAAGGGGCAACACATGTCATTTATTAGAACAATATGGATACAAGGGGCTGGCACATGCTGGCTTCACCACTGATTCAAGGGGTTAGACCTACTGATTAAGAAAACAGTCGCGAACTGTGGGTCGCGATTAAGGGCGAGAGGAGAGAAGAGAGAAGGTTGGGACATATACACGAGATATCTAAAAAATAAGGCAATTGTGACCAAACCCAGAAAGACTTGAAACACTATTTCATGGAAAACAAGGCTAAGGCATAGGTGGATTCAGAGTTTACCCTGTGGGAAGCATACAGCGGGACTTCGAGGCCAAGCCATCTCTCTGATTGCAGGCGAAAAGAAAGATGGTAGCAAATGACCACACTAGAAAATTAAATTCTAAAGTTAGTCGGCGATCTAGTCACCAAAAGATGAGGCAAAAAGATACCTGCTTCACATGAAGCAGTAGGAATACGTAATATTAGCTGATAATGGGGCAAGAGCCATGCAGCGCAGGCTATAATAAGTGGGGAACATATCTGGCAAGCTGCTTGCATGGCTGGGTCAGAGAGACCATGGCTGGTCCTCTGAATCAGAGTTTCAGATGGCAGCTGGAGGTAGGGTACGGGGAAACGGTGACCTGCTAAATGCCTTAGCAAAACAGTACTAGGCAGTCTACCCCTTCACAAATCCAAGGGAGGATATTCGTGATTTCCTTGAGAATTGGCTTAACAATTGTGATCCCTTTCTGAAATTTACCTGTGAGTACTCCAAGACTCAGCTACCCTTTCTTGACATTTTGATAACCCCGTTTGATGGTGGCCTGAGTACTGAGCTATACAGGAAACCCATGGCGGTGAATGCTCTTTTGAAATATGACAGCTTTCACCCGCGGGCATTGCGGGACAATCTACCTTTCGGCCAGTTTCTGTGCCTCAAAAGGAATTGCTCCTCAACTGCTAAATACAAGGAACATGCGAGCAATTTATCCAAACAACTACTGGCAAGACATTATCCTAAACATTTGATCCGCAGAGCGTCTAAACGCGCCGCGAATAACAATCGGGAGACTCTTTTAGCACCTAAGGTCCCCAATACATCTGACAGCAGGTTAACCTGTGTACACACCTATTGTCAATTCTCAAATCAAATCAAAAAAATCATCTTGTCAAATTGGAAAATTCTGAACATAGGTAATGTAGGGTTGCCTGGACCTCTTTTTGCGTTTAAACGCAGTAGTAACATCAGAGATCAATTGGTCCACACTCGCCCACGCACTAATCAAACAGGCACTCAACATACTCTGTGGGGTCTACCACCGGTTGTGGGCCACTACCCATGTGGTTCTTGTGCGGCATGTAGCCACACTTCTGTAACTAAAGAGATCGACATTGGCACTGGTAGACCGTGGACTCTCAGAAGCCACAGTAACTGCAACAGTTCAAATTTGATCTACCTTATTACTTGCCCGTGCGGGTTAAAATACGTTGGAATGACCACCCGTCGGATAACAACCCGTATTTTGGAACATAAAAGTACTATAAGGTGTGGTCGTTCCTCTACCAAACTTACCAACCACTTTCAAGCGGTCAATCATGTTCCCAATGACCTACATTGGACCGTTCTTGACAAACCTTTCATACCACCCCATCTGACAGATTGCTCTTCTTTTCTATTTAAACGTGAGCAAAGGTGGGTGTACAAGCTCAAGACGCATGTTCAAGGACTAAATGATGATATCCCATGGCTGTCCCTTTGAATTTTGCGTCACCAGTTTACCCTTTGGCCCCTTCTTTCACACTCCTCATATGGGCATAACCGATAGGGTTTACTTCATGAATTATTGCTGCTCTTCCTATTTCTGCGGCAGCCTTGTTGGGCCACCTTATATTTGCCACATGTCTTACACATTTAGGCTCCCTTGACAGTCTACCTTTGCCTTTTCCAGACATCCATGGTTTTTGGCATCAGAGCACCTTTTGTTCTCTCTTCCACAAATTGTTTAGTTATTATTTTGCTATGATCTTCCGGCTGAGCTAGTGCATTTTTAACTAGGTTCCGCCGTGTTGATTTGTTGCTACAGCATCAGTTCACATTCATTCCCCGAGGTGAGCTTTTATTCACGGAGCGACTTTCCTAATGGAGCTAGTGTCGTATTAACTAGCTCGTCTCCGTGTTGGATTCAATATTGAATCTGTAGCAGTAGCATACTTTGATTCTATCATTCGGGAACATTATGCTTTATAGAGTCAGCGACACGCATTTTGTTTCCCTAACTTCCCTGTTTAACTCCCACACATCGGCAATGAGCGCTGTCATTATTTCTCTTAATTGCTCGTGGCGCGCATTCCTACATTTTTTTGACAGCTTGATTCCAACCGTCAGCTGCATACCCGTTTCCGTGGTTACTGGCATACGGGCGGTAGAGCACCACTGATTGGCTCTCCACATTCGGTGTTTGTGAATCAGGTCCTCCGATTGGCCCAATTCTGATGACACATTTTCTTCTTAACCTTTCTCCGTCTAGCCCCGCGGGACCTCCGGCTGCAGGCTCATTCCGGCCCGGTTCCCCGACGGAGAGGTAGGCTTTTTTGACAACCTCTGATGCTATGTGCACACCGCCCTTCCTTTTCAGTTTACTTTATGATTTTACGAAGGCGGTAATTTAAAAATCTTCTATTGGTATGTCTGGTCACTCGTTACGGTTTCTTTGTATACGAGGCACAGGTACTTTGAGCTTTTCCGCTCTCTGTTTAGACATACAGACCCACCATACCCAGTCTAATAGGACATGTGGTGGTTTTGTTAAGGTTCTATCACTATAAGATCATTCTGATGAACCCATTTTTTGTATTTATAAGCACATCGTGCATTCATTGACTCTGTCAGTCTCCCTCGCTATTAGATGTTCAGTTCACATGTTTTTCACACTCGCTCATGATATGTAAGTACCCCATTCTTCAGTAGTCTTACATCTTCTTTCAGAGCGGTGTTCCTTCCTGAGCGGTTGCCAGGTGGAGGTCAATTTTCCACCCAGTTTTCACGGGTGAGTGGCCAATGCTTTAAGTTATCACATTCTTATATTCTAATGACTCAGCATTTGTGACCAACTCTTTCTTACACTGATTCTCTTTTGTCTAGGTGATGTTTGAATTATAAAGGAGACGTACACCCGACAAGCAACTCTGGGGTGTTCACGGTATCCTTTGTTGAGTAGTTCTTACACTATTCTTTCCTTTTTGCAGTAGCTAACTAGGTCCTGATGAAAGCCGAGCCTATTTAGGCGCCTTGGATGAAACATGTCGACCATTTTCTTATGCTTTACACCATTGGTTATATTGAACTAATGGGGCTCACATTTTTAATCTAGCATCGGTACGGTGGTGTTAAAGAGATTCCTCCTTGCCGTCCCGTGACTAGTTTTAACACACTCTTACTGCACTATTATTTCATTAGCACTGCACCCCCCACTCACACCTAGCTCTTCATATGTGGATTTAGTCCACCCTTTAGTGCAAAATCAAAACATCCCTGAGCTCCTCCCTCTCATAGAGGGGGTTGTAGCCCCCAGAGAAACTAGGATTTTTCTCTGGGAGGAGAATCCCATGTGATGAAGCATGTCACCCAGGGTGAGTGAGGGATTACGTTCCTAAGGGATTGCCCTTTCACTAGGTGCATTGGGCTTTTGTTTCTCATTTCACACACCACCTTTTCATCTTTCTTTTTTGCAATTTCAGACCTCAGGGTTCTTAGTGTCTTTAATACTTTGTTTGGGGATATAATCCTGTGCGGTCTCTGAAAATGTTCCCTCTGACCCTCCGGTATCTAACCGTTTTGTTACAGATTTAATGTACAGCTTGTGGCTGTGGGTCTTATGTACGGCACATGGTTAGTGCCAGAACTGGTTTGCGGAATAAGTTTTTTCTGCAGGTTGATTTCTTCTCCCGGTGTGCGTCGTTCGCACACACACACATATATATTTTTTTGTGGGCTCTTTTCTTCTGATTCCTAGGTTGAGACTGACCTTACCTTGTTTGTATCAAATAGCTATTTCTATCATCATGGCAGAACGTCTTGGTTTAACTTTTGACAATACCATAGCTCAGGCCATTTTAGATACACCAAGTATCATGGATACTTTTCAAGGCCCCGCTATCAGCGCTGAGGTTGATTGGACCAAGGTTTTAACTTTAAAAAAATCACACTCACAAGTTTATATCCATGGAGCAATTATGACTGAGTATTTGAGAGCCAAGTGTGCCCCTACAGGACTCATTGTGACTAATGCTCCCAGATTGTTTCTGGATGACAAAACTTTTCTCAATGATTGGTCCCTAATAGCTTGGAAGTGCACCAGAGACTGGTTAATCCTCATCATAAGCACTGCCAAACGAGTTGCCGATGCTGTCTTGGTTGAGATTCAGGCATTGGAATCACAAATCAAAGTGACACTTACAGGCGCTCTTTTCAAGAAACAACAAGAGGAATCTAATAAACACAACAAAGAATTTAAGGACTCGGTACTGATGACTAAGATCACCAAATTTAAAAAAGATTTGGCCCTTTTTTCCCTAGAGAAGGTGTACCCATACACTAGTGCTGACTACGTGCCCCCTCAACTCAATCGCCAGGGCCGCAGGTATGGGTCCGACTACTCTACATCAGGGAGTGACGATTGGTCAAGTGGGTCAGACACTGCCTTAGGTGAAGATTCCTCGCTGAGAGGTAACAAAAAGAGAGGTAGGGGCAACAGGAGAAACCTGAGAGGCGCACCAAATCCTATGTATCCTCCTCAGTGGTGGCCTCCCGGCCCATACAACTATCCCCCCTTTCCTCCCTTTGGACAACCTTGTCCTTATCCCCCACCTCCACAAATGTATTCCAACCAGCCTTTTTTAGGGTTTGGCCGAGGCAGGTCAAGGGGAAGAAGACGGAACCAAGTCCACTGGGCAGATCAACAACAAGCAACCCCGTCATCGAGCTCGAGAGAGACTCCAGTGGTCACGAGCACAACTTAGTCATTAATTTATCCAGCAGAGTTCTCACACAGGATGAAATGTCCCTCCTGAATAAAGGATTAGGATTTGTTCCTTCCTTCAAAGGTGACTTGTTCTCCATAAATTAAGAACTTGCTCTGTTCTTCAGAAAGATCCGCTTGAATTTGTTTTTTCGTGCAGAACTCAGTACCTGTTCCGATGACCAAGACTTGAACACGGGCTTGCGCAAAAAATCTACATTCAATCCCTTGCCCAGTCAAGTCCCTCCACAGGTACTCACGTTTGAAAAAGCGGTGACCTCACAGGTGTCTTCCACCTGGGCTTCAGAAAGCCGCCAATATCAAAACCTTACCAAGTCAGAGCAACTAGCCTTACGTTCTCTCACCTCTGACGACACCATCATGATCAAGCCGGCAGATAAGGGTGGTGCCACAGTCATTATGGATACCACTGCTTATCGCACCGAATGTTTGAGACAGCTGGGTAATACCAACTTCTATCAACCTCTCGCTCAAGATCCCACTAATCGTTTACTTAAGACCATCCAGGTCCTAGTGAATGAAGCCAGCACCAATGGTTGGATCACCTCCAATGAAGCTCAATATTTGGTTAACACCTCGCCCATTGTACCTTATTTTTATATTCTGCCCAAGGTACATAAAAATGTGAGTCCCCCTCCTGGTCGCCCCATCATTTCAGGACTAGGGTCCTTGTTGGAACCATTGTCGGCCTTTGCAGACCATTTCTTACGTCCATTTGTGGCCAAAATGCCCACGTACCTCAAGGACACCAAGGACATCCTGATCCTACTCAAAGACTTGTCCTTTGATTGCGAAACGGAATTCTTAGTATCATTCGATGTAGAGTCACTTTATACATGCATTCCGCAGGATGAGACTTTGGAAGTCATCGAATCTCTCCTGTTGGCCAATCCACCAGACTCCATCACTCCTGTTTCATTCATAATGTCATGTGCCAAGCTAGCCATGAAAGAGAACTTTTTTCAATTTGAGGAACAGCTGTTCCTGCAGGTGTCAGGCACTTCAATGGGGAGCATTTTTGCTCCCAGCCTGGCGAATCTGTATGTTCATGTCTTTGAAGAACAACATGTGTTTAGTACCAACAATCCATACAAAGATCAAATAAGGACATGGAAGAGGTACATAGACGACGTGTTCGTACTATGGCATGGACCACCATCCTCATTATTGGCTTTTAAGAATTGGCTTAACAATTGTGATCCCTTTCTGAAATTTACCTGTGAGTACTCCAAGACTCAGCTACCCTTTCTTGACATTTTGATAACCCCGTTTGATGGTGGCCTGAGTACTGAGCTATACAGGAAACCCATGGCGGTGAATGCTCTTTTGAAATATGACAGCTTTCACCCGCGGGCATTGCGGGACAATCTACCTTTCGGCCAGTTTCTGCGCCTCAAAAGGAATTGCTCCTCAACTGCTAAATACAAGGAACATGCGAGCAATTTATCCAAACAACTACTGGCAAGACATTATCCTAAACATTTGATCCGCAGAGCGTCTAAACGCGCCGCGAATAACAATCGGGAGACTCTTTTAGCACCTAAGGTCCCCAATACATCTGACAGCAGGTTAACCTGTGTACACACCTATTGTCAATTCTCCAATCAAATAAAAAAAATCATCTTGTCAAATTGGAAAATTCTGAACATAGGTAATGTAGGGTTGCCTAGACCTCTTTTTGCGTTTAAACGCAGTAGTAACATCAGAGATCAATTGGTCCACACTCGCCCACGCACTAATCAAACAGGCACTCAACATACTCTGTGGGGTCTACCACCGGTTGTGGGCCACTACCCATGTGGTTCTTGTGCGGCATGTAGCCACACTTCTGTAACTAAAGAGATCGACATTGGCACTGGTAGACCGTGGACTCTCAGAAGCCACAGTAACTGCAACAGTTCAAATTTGATCTACCTTATTACTTGCCCGTGCGGGTTAAAATACGTTGGAATGACCACCCGTCGGATAAAAACCCGTATTTTGGAACATAAAAGTACTATAAGGTGTGGTCGTTCCTCTACCAAACTTACCAACCACTTTCTAGCTGTCAATCATGTTCCCAATGACCTACATTGGACCGTTCTTGACAAACCTTTCATACCACCCCATCTGACAGATTGCTCTTCTTTTCTATTTAAACGTGAGCAAAGGTGGGTGTACAAGCTCAAGACGCATGTTCAAGGACTAAATGATGATATTCCATGGCTGTCCCTTTGAATTTTGCGTCACCAGTTTACCCTTTGGCCCCTTCTTTCACACTCCTCATATGGGCATAACCGATAGGGTTTACTTCATGAATTATTGCTGCTCTTCCTATTTCTGCGGCAGCCTTGTTGGGCCACCTTCTATTTGCCACATGTCTTACACATTTAGGCTCCCTTGACAGTCTACCTTTGCCTTTTCCAGACATCCATGGTTTTTGGCATCAGAGCACCTTTTGTTCTCTCTTCCACAAATTGTTTAGTTATTATTTTGCTATGATCTTCCGGCTGAGCTAGTGCATTTTTAACTAGGTTCCGCCGTGTTGATTTGTTGCTACAGCATCAGTTCACATTCATTCCCCGAGGTGAGCTTTTATTCAGGGAGCGACTTTCCTAATGGAGCTAGTGTCGTATTAACTAGCTCGTCTCCGTGTTGGATTCAATATTGAATCTGTAGCAGTAGCATACTTTGATTCTATCATTCGGGAACATTATGCTTTATAGAGTCAGCGACACGCATTTTGTTTCCCTAACTTCCCTGTTTAACTCACACACATCGGCAATGAGCGCTGTCATTATTTCTCTTAATTGCTCATGGCGCGCATTCCTACATTTTTTTGACAGCTTGATTCCAACCGTCAGCTGCATACCCGTTTCCGTGGTTACTGGCATACGGGCGGTAGAGCACCACTGATTGGCTCTCCACATTCGGTGTTTGTGAATCAGGTCCTCCGATTGGCCCAATTCTGATGACACATTTTCTTCTTAACCTTTCTCCGTCTAGCCCCGCGGGACCTCCGGCTGCAGGCTCATTCCGGCCCGGTTCCCCGACGGAGAGGTAAGCTTTTTTGACAACCTCTGATGCTATGTGCACACCGCTCTTCCTTTTCAGTTTACTTTATGATTTTACGAAGGCGGTAATTTAAAAATCTTCTATTGGTATGTCTGGTCACTCGTTACGGTTTCTTTGTATACGAGGCACAGGTACTTTGAGCTTTTCCGCTCTCTGTTTAGACATACAGACCCACCATACCCAGTCTAATAGGACATGTGGTGGTTTTGTTAAGGTTCTATCACTATAAGATCATTCTGATGAACCCATTTTTTGTATTTATAAGCACATCGTGCATTCATTGACTCTGTCAGTCTCCCTCGCTATTAGATGTTCAGTTCACATGTTTTTCACACTCGCTCATGATATGTAAGTACCCCATTATTCAGTAGTCTTACATCTTCTTTCAGAGCGGTGTTCCTTCCTGAGCGGTTGCCAGGTGGAGGTCAATTTTCCACCCAGTTTTCACGGGTGAGTGGCCAATGCTTTAAGTTATCACATTCTTATATTCTAATGACTCAGCATTTGTGACCAACTCTTTCTTACACTGATTCTCTTTTGTCTAGGTGATGTTTGAATTATAAAGGAGACGTACACCCGACAAGCAACTCTGGGGTGTTCACGGTATCCTTTGTTGAGTAGTTCTTACACTATTCTTTCCTTTTTGCAGTAGCTAACTAGGTCCTGATGAAAGCCGAGCCTATTTAGGCGCCTTGGCTGAAACATGTCGACCATTTTCTTATGCTTTACACCATTGGTTATATTGAACTAATGGGGCTCACATTTTTAATCTAGCATCGGTACGGTGGTGTTAAAGAGATTCCTCCTTGCCGTCCCGTGACTAGTTTTAACACACTCTTACTGCACTATTATTTCATTAGCACTGCACCCCCCACTCACACCTAGCTCTTCATATGTGGATTTAGTCCACCCTTTAGTGCAAAATCAAAACATCCCTGAGCTCCTCCCTCTCATAGAGGGGGTTGTAGCCCCCAGAGAAACTAGGATTTTTCTCTGGGAGGAGAATCCCATATGATGAAGCATGTCACCCAGGGTGAGTGAGGGATTACGTTCCTAAGGGATTGCCCTTTCACTAGGTGCATTGGGCTTTTGTTTCTCATTTCACACACCACCTTTTCATCTTTCTTTTTTGCAATTTCAGACCTCAGGGTTCTTAGTGTCTTTAATACTTTGTTTGGGGATATAATCCTGTGCGGTCTCTAAAAATGTTCCCTCTGACCCTCCGGTATCTAACCGTTTTGTTACAGATTTAATGTACAGCTTGTGGCTGTGGGTCTTATGTACGGCACATGGTTAGTGCCAGAACTGGTTTGCGGAATAAGTTTTTTCTGCAGGTTGATTTCTTCTCCCGGTGTGCGTCGTTCGCACACACACACATATATATTTTTTTGTGGGCTCTTTTCTTCTGATTCCTAGGTTGAGACTGACCTTACCTTGTTTGTATCTAATAGCTATTTCTATCATCATGGCAGAACGTCTTGGTTTAACGTTTGACGATACCATAGCTCAGGCCATTTTAGATACACCAAGTATCATGGATACTTTTCAAGGCCCCGCTATCAGCGCTGGGGTTGATTGGACCAAGGTTTTAACTTTAAAAAAATCACACTCACGAGTTTATATCCATGGAGCAATTATGACTGAGTATTTGAGAGCCAATTGTGCCCCTACAGGACTCATTGTGACTAATGCTCCCAGATTGTTTCTGGATGACAAAACTTTTCTCAATGATTGGTCCCTAATAGCTTGGAAGTGCACCAGAGACTGGTTAATCATCATCATAAGCACTGCCAAACGAGTTGCCGATGCTGTCTTGGTTGAGATTCAGGCATTGGAATCACAAATCAAAGTGACACTCACAGGCGCTCTTTTCAAGAAACAACAAGAGGAATCTAATAAACACAACAAAGAATTTAAGGACTCGGTACTGATGACTAAGATCACCAAATTTAAAAAAGATTTGGCCCGTATTTCCCTAGAGAAGGTGTACCCATACAATATTGCTGACTACGTGCCCCCTCAACTCAATCGCCAGGGCCGCAGGTATGGGTCCGACTACTCTACATCAGGGAGTGACGATTGGTCAAGTGGGTCAGACACTGCCTCAGGTGATGATTCCTCGCTGAGAGGTAACAAAAAGAGAGGTAGGGGCAACAGGAGAAACCTGAGAGGCGCACCAAATCCTATGTATCCTCCTCAGTGGTGGCCTCCCGGCCCATACAACTATCCCCCCTTTCCTCCCTTTGGACAACCTTGTCCTTATCCCCCACCTCCACAAATGTATTCCAACCAGCCTTTTTTAGGGTTTGGCCGAGGCAGGTCAAGGGGAAGAAGACGGAACCAAGTCCACTGGGCAGATCAACAACAAGCAACCCCGTCATCGAGCTCGAGAGAGACTCCAGTGGTCCCGAGCACGAGCACAACTTAGTCATTAATTTATCCAGCAGAGTTCTCACACAGGATGAAATGTCCCTCCTGAATAAAGGATTAGGATTTGTTCCTTCCTTCAAAGGTGACTTGTTTTCCATAAATCAAGAACTTGCTCTGTTCTTCAGAAAGATCCGCTTGAATTTCTTTTTTCGTGCAGAACTCAGTACCTGTTCCGATGACCAAGACTTGAACACGGGCTTGCGCAAAAAATCTACATTCAATCCCTTGCCCAGTCAAGTCCCTCCACAGGTACTCACGTTTGAAAAAGCGGTGACCTCACAGGTGTCTTCCACCTGTGCTTCAGAAAGCCGCCAATATCAAAACCTTACCAAGTCAGAGCAACTAGCCTTACGTTCTCTCACCTCTGACGACACCATCATGATCAAGCCGGCAGATAAGGGTGGTGCCACAGTCATTATGGATACCACTGCTTATCGCACCGAATGCTTGAGACAGCTGGGTAATACCAACTTCTATCAACCTCTCGCTCAAGCTCCCACTAATCGTTTACTTAAGACCATCCAGGTCCTAGTGAATGAAGCCAGCACCAATGGTTGGATCACCTCCAATGAAGCTCAATATTTGGTTAACACCTCGCCCATTGTACCTTATTTTTATATTCTGCCCAAGGTACATAAAAATGTGAGTCCCCCTCCTGGTCGCCCCATCATTTCAGGACTAGGGTCCTTGTTGGAACCATTGTCGGCCTTTGCAGACCATTTCTTACGTCCATTTGTGGCCAAAATGCCCACGTACCTCAAGGACACCAAGGACATCCTGATCCTACTCAAAGACTTGTCCTTTGATTGCGAAACGGAATTCTTAGTATCATTCGATGTAGAGTCACTTTATGCATGCATTCCGCAGGATGAGACTTTGGAAGTCATCGAATCTCTCCTGTTGGCCAATCCACCAGACTCCATCACTCCTGTTTCATTCATAATGTCATGTGCCAAGCTAGCCATGAAAGAGAACTTTTTTCAATTTGAGGAACAGCTGTTCCTGCAGGTGTCAGGCACTTCAATGGGAAGCATTTTTGCTCCCAGCCTGGCGAATCTGTATGTTCATGTCTTTGAAGAACAACATGTGTTTAGTACCAACAATCCATACAAAGATCAAATAAGGACATGGAAGAGGTACATAGACGACGTGTTCGTACTATGGCATGGACCACCATCCTCATTATTGGCTTTTAAGAATTGGCTTAACAATTGTGATCCCTTTCTGAAATTTACCTGTGAGTACTCCAAGACTCAGCTACCCTTTCTTGACATTTTGATAACCCCGTTTGATGGTGGCCTGAGTACTGAGCTATACAGGAAACCCATGGCGGTGAATGCTCTTTTGAAATATGACAGCTTTCACCCGCGGGCATTGCGGGACAATCTACCTTTCGGCCAGTTTCTGCGCCTCAAAAGGAATTGCTCCTCAACTGCTAAATACAAGGAACATGCGAGCAATTTATCCAAACAACTACTGGCAAGACATTATCCTAAACATTTGATCCGCAGAGCATCTAAACGCGCCGCGAATAACAATCGGGAGACTCTTTTAGCACCTAAGGTCCCCAATACATCTGACAGCAGGTTAACCTGTGTACACACCTATTGTCAATTCTCCAATCAAATCAAAAAAATCATCTTGTCAAATTGGAAAATTCTGAACATAGGTAATGTAGGGTTGCCTGGACCTCTTTTTGCGTTTAAACGCAGTAGTAACATCAGAGATCAATTGGTCCACACTCGCCCACGCACTAATCAAACAGGCACTCAACATACTCTGTGGGGTCTACCACCGGTTGTGGGCCACTACCCATGTGGTTCTTGTGCGGCATGTAGCCACACTTCTGTAACTAAAGAGATCGACATTGGCACTGGTAGACCGTGGACTCTCAGAAGCCACAGTAACTGCAACAGTTCAAATTTGATCTACCTTATTACTTGCCCGTGCGGGTTAAAATACGTTGGAATGACCACCCGTCGGATAAAAACCCATATTTTGGAACATAAAAGTACTATAAGGTGTGGTCGTTCCTCTACCAAACTTACCAACCACTTTCTAGCGGTCAATCATGTTCCCAATGACCTACATTGGACCGTTCTTGACAAACCTTTCATACCACCCCATCTGACAGATTGCTCTTCTTTTCTATTTAAACGTGAGCAAAGGTGGGTGTACAAGCTCAAGACGCATGTTCAAGGACTAAATGATGATATCCCATGGCTGTCCCTTTGAATTTTGCGTAACCAGTTTACCCTTTGGCCCCTTCTTTCACACTCCTCATATGGGCATAACCGATAGGTTTTACTTCATGAATTATTGCTGCTCTTCCTATTTCTGCGGCAGCCTTGTTGGGCCACCTTCTATTTGCCACATGTCTTACACATTTAGGCTCCCTTGACAGTCTACCTTTGCCTTTTCCAGACATCCATGGTTTTTGGCATCAGAGCACCTTTTGTTCTCTCTTCCACAAATTGTTTAGTTATTATTTTGCTATGATCTTCCGGCTGAGCTAGTGCATTTGTAACTAGGTTCCGCCGTGTTGATTTGTTGCTACAGCATCAGTTCACATTCATTCCCCGAGGTGAGCTTTTATTCACGGAGCGACTTTCCTAATGGAGCTAGTGTCGTATTAACTAGCTCGTCTCCGTGTTGGATTCAATATTGAATCTGTAGCAGTAGCATACTTTGATTCTATCATTCGGGAACATTATGCTTTATAGAGTCAGCGACACGCATTTTGTTTCCCTAACTTCCCTGTTTAACTCACACACATCGGCTATGAGGGCTGTCATTATTTCTCTTAATTGCTTGTGGCGCGCATTCCTACATTTTTTTGACAGCTTGATTCCAACCGTCAGCTGCATACCCGTTTCCGTGGTTACTGGCATACGGGCGGTAGAGCACCACTGATTGGCTCTCCACATTCGGTGTTTGTGAATCAGGTCCTCCGATTGGCCCAATTCTGATGACACATTTTCTTCTTAACCTTTCTCCGTCTAGCCCCGCGGGACCTCCGGCTGCAGGCTCATTCCGGCCCGGTTCCCCGACGGAGAGGTATGCTTTTTTGACAACCTCTGATGCTATGTGCACACCGCCCTTCCTTTTCAGTTTACTTTATGATTTTACGAAGGCGGTAATTTAAAAATCTTCTAGTGGTATGTCTGGTCACTCGTTACGGTTTCTTTGTATACGAGGCACAGGTACTTTGAGCTTTTCCGCTCTCTGTTTAGACATACAGACCCACCATACCCAGTCTAATAGGACATGTGGTGGTTTTGTTAAGGTTCTATCACTATAAGATCATTCTGATGAACCCATTTTTTGTATTTATAAGCACATCGTGCATTCATTGACTCTGTCAGTCTCCCTCGCTATTAGATGTTCAGTTCACATGTTTTTCACACTCGCTCATGATATGTAAGTACCCCATTCTTCAGTAGTCTTACATCTTCTTTCAGAGCGGTGTTCCTTCCTGAGCGGTTGCCAGGTGGAGGTCAATTTTCCACCCAGTTTTCACGGGTGAGTGGCCAATGCTTTAAGTTATCACATTCTTATATTCTAATGACTCAGCATTTGTGACCAACTCTTTCTTACACTGATTCTCTTTTGTCTAGGTGATGTTTGAATTATAAAGGAGACGTACACCCGACAAGCAACTCTGGGGTGTTCACGGTATCCTTTGTTGAGTAGTTCTTACACTATTCTTTCCTTTTTGCAGTAGCTAACTAGGTCCTGATGAAAGCCGAGCCTATTTAGGCGCCTTGGCTGAAACATGTCGACCATTTTCTTATGCTTTACACCATTGGTTATATTGAACTAATGGGGCTCACATTTTTAATCTAGCATCAGTACGGTGGTGTTAAAGAGATTCCTCCTTGCCGTCCCGTGACTAGTTTTAACACACTCTTACTGCACTATTATTTCATTAGCACTGCACCCCCCACTCACACCTAGCTCTTCATATGTGGATTTAGTCCACCCTTTAGTGCAAAATCAAAACATCCCTGAGCTCCTCCCTCTCATAGAGGGGGTTGTAGCCCCCAGAGAAACTAGGATTTTTCTCTGGGAGGAGAATCCCATATGATGAAGCATGTCACCCAGGGTGATTGAGGGATTACGTTCCTAAGGGATTGCCCTTTCACTAGGTGCATTGGGCTTTTGTTTCTCATGTCACACACCACCTTTTCATCTTTCTTTTTTGCAATTTCAGACCTCAGGGTTCTTAGTGTCTTTAATACTTTGTTTGGGGATATAATCCTGTGCGGTCTCTAAAAATGTTCCCTCTGACCCTCCGGTATCTAACCGTTTTGTTACAGATTTAATGTACAGCTTGTGGCTGTGGGTCTTATGTACGGCACATGGTTAGTGCCAGAACTGGTTTGCGGAATAAGTTTTTTCTGCAGGTTGATTTCTTCTCCCGGTGTGCGTCGTTCGCACACACACACATATATATTTTTTTGTGGGCTCTTTTCTTCTGATTCCTAGGTTGAGACTGACCTTACCTTGTTTGTATCAAATAGCTATTTCTATCATCATGGCAGAACGTCTTGGTTTAACTTTTGACGATACCATAGCTCAGGCCATTTTAGATACACCAAGTATCATGGATACTTTTCAAGGCCCCGCTATCAGCGCTGAGGTTGATTGGACCAAGGTTTTAACTTTAAAAAAATCACACTCACGAGTTTATATCCATGGAGCAATTATGACTGAGTATTTGAGAGCCAATTGTGCCCCTACAGGACTCATTGTGACTAATGCTCCCAGATTGTTTCTGGATGACAAAACTTTTCTCAATGATTGGTCCCTAATAGCTTGGAAGTGCACCAGAGACTGGTTAATCCTCATCATAAGCACTGCCAAACGAGTTGCCGATGCTGTCTTGGTTGAGATTCAGGCATTGGAATCACAAATCAAAGTGACACTTACAGGCGCTCTTTTCAAGAAACAACAAGAGGAATCTAATAAACACAACAAAGAATTTAAGGACTCGGTACTGATGACTAAGATCACCAAATTTAAAAAAGATTTGGCCCGTTTTTCCCTAGAGAAGGTGTACCCATACACTAGTGCTGACTACGTGCCCCCTCAACTCAATCGCCAGGGCCGCAGGTATGGGTCCGACTACTCTACATCAGGGAGTGACGATTGGTCAAGTGGGTCAGACACTGCCTCAGGTGAAGATTCCTTGCTGAGAGGTAACAAAAAGAGAGGTAGGGGCAACAGGAGAAACCTGAGAGGCGCACCAAATCCTATGTATCCTCCTCAGTGGTGGCCTCCCGGCCCATACAACTATCCCCCCTTTCCTCCCTTTGGACAACCTTGTACTTATCCCCCACCTCCACAAATGTATTCCAACCAGCCTTTTTTAGGGTTTGGCCGAGGCAGGTCAAGGGGAAGAAGACGGAACCAAGTCCACTGGGCAGATCAACAACAAGCAACCCCGTCATCGAGCTCGAGAGAGATTCCAGTGGTCCCGAGCACAAGCACAACTTAGTCATTAATTTATCCAGCAGAGTTCTCACACAGGATGAAATGTCCCTCCTGAATAAAGGATTAGGATTTGTTCCTTCCTTCAAAGGTGACTTGTTCTCCATAAATCAAGAACTTGCTCTGTTCTTCAGAAAGATCCGCTTGAATTTCCTTTTTCGTGCAGAACTCAGTACCTGTTCCGATGACCAAGACTTGAACACGGGCTTGCGCAAAAAATCTACATTCAATCCCTTGCCCAGTCAAGTCCCTCCACAGGTACTCACGTTTGAAAAAGCGGTGACCTCACAGGTGTCTTCCACCTGTGCTTCAGAAAGCCGCCAATATCAAAACCTTACCAAGTCAGAGCAACTAGCCTTACGTTCTCTCACCTCTGACGACACCATCATGATCAAGCCGGCAGATAAGGGTGGTGCCACAGTCATTATGGATACCACTGCTTATCGCACCGAATGCTTGAGACAGCTGGGTAATACCAACTTCTATCAACCTCTCGCTCAAGATCCCACTAATCGTTTACTTAAGACCATCCAGGTCCTAGTGAATGAAGCCAGCACCAATGGTTGGATCACCTCCAATGAAGCTCAATATTTGGTTAACACCTCGCCCATTGTACCTTATTTTTATATTCTGCCCAAGGTACATAAAAATGTGAGTCCCCCTCCTGGTCGCCCCATCATTTCAGGACTAGGGTCCTTGTTGGAACCATTGTCGGCCTTTGCAGACCATTTCTTACGTCCATTTGTGGCCAAAATGCCCACGTACCTCAAGGACACCAAGGACATCCTGATCCTACTCAAAGACTTGTCCTTTGATTGCGAAACGGAATTCTTAGTATCATTCGATGTAGAGTCACTTTATACATGCATTCCGCAGGATGAGACTTTGGAAGTCATCGAATCTCTCCTGTTGGCCAATCCACCAGACTCCATCACTCCTGTTTCATTCATAATGTCATGTGCCAAGCTAGCCATGAAAGAGAACTTTTTTCAATTTGAGGAACAGCTGTTCCTGCAGGTGTCAGGCATTTCAATGGGGAGCATTTTTGCTCCCAGCCTGGCGAATCTGTATGTTCAAGTCTTTGAAGAACAACATGTGTTTAGTACCAACAATCCATACAAAGATCAAATAAGGACATGGAAGAGGTACATAGACGACGTGTTCGTACTATAGCATGGACCACCATCCTCATTATTGGCTTTTAAGAATTGGCTTAACAATTGTGATCCCTTTCTGAAATTTACCTGTGAGTACTCCAAGACTCAGCTACCCTTTCTTGACATTTTGATAACCCCGTTTGATGGTGGCCTGAGTACTGAGCTATACAGGAAACCCATGGCGGTGAATGCTCTTTTGAAATATGACAGCTTTCACCCGCGGGCATTGCGGGACAATCTACCTTTCGGCCAGTTTCTGCGCCTCAAAAGGAATTGCTCCTCAACTGCTAAATACAAGGAACATGCGAGCAATTTATCCAAACAACTACTGGCAAGACATTATCCTAAACATTTGATCCGCAGAGCGTCTAAACGCGCCGCGAATAACAATCGGGAGACTCTTTTAGCACCTAAGGTCCCCAATACATCTGACAGCAGGTTAACCTGTGTACACACCTATTGTCAATTCTCCAATCAAATCAAAAAAATCATCTTGTCAAATTGGAAAATTCTGAACATAGGTAATGTAGGGTTGCCTAGACCTCTTTTTGCGTTTAAACGCAGTAGTAACATCAGAGATCAATTGGTCCACACTCGCCCACGCACTAATCAAACAGGCACTCAACATACTCTGTGGGGTCTACCACCGGTTGTGGGCCACTACCCATGTGGTTCTTGTGCGGCATGTAGCCACACTTCTGTAACTAAAGAGATCGACATTGGCACTGGTAGACCGTGGACTCTCAGAAGCCACAGTAACTGCAACAGTTCAAATTTGATCTACCTTATTACTTGCCCGTGCGGGTTAAAATACGTTGGAATGACCACCCGTCGGATAAAAACCCGTATTTTGGAACATAAAAGTACTATAAGGTGTGGTCGTTCCTCTACCAAACTTACCAACCACTTTCTAGCGGTCAATCATGTTCCCAATGACCTACATTGGACCGTTCTTGACAAACCTTTCATACCACCCCATCTGACAGATTGCTCTTCTTTTCTATTTAAACGTGAGCAAAGGTGGGTGTACAAGCTCAAGACGCATGTTCAAGGACTAAATGATGATATCCCATGGCTGTCCCTTTGAATTTTGCGTCACCAGTTTACCCTTTGGCCCCTTCTTTCACACTCCTCATATGGGCATAACCGATAGGGTTTACTTCATGAATTATTGCTGCTCTTCCTATTTCTGCGGCAGCCTTGTTGGGCCACCTTCTATTTGCCACATGTCTTACACATTTAGGCTCCCTTGACAGTCTACCTTTGCCTTTTCCAGACATCCATGGTTTTTGGCATCAGAGCACCTTTTGTTCTCTCTTCCACAAATTGTTTAGTTATTATTTTGCTATGATCTTCCGGCTGAGCTAGTGCATTTGTAACTAGGTTCCGCCGTGTTGATTTGTTGCTACAGCATCAGTTCACATTCATTCCCCGAGGTGAGCTTTTATTCACGGAGCGACTTTCCTAATGGAGCTAGTGTCGTATTAACTAGCTCGTCTCCGTGTTGGATTCAATATTGAATCTGTAGCAGTAGCATACTTTGATTCTATCATTCGGGAACATTATGCTTTATAGAGTCAGCGACACGCATTTTGTTTCCCTAACTTCCCTGTTTAACTCACACACATCGGCTATGAGGGCTGTCATTATTTCTCTTAATTGCTTGTGGCGCGCATTCCTACATTTTTTTGACAGCTTGATTCCAACCGTCAGCTGCATACCCGTTTCCGTGGTTACTGGCATACGGGCGGTAGAGCACCACTGATTGGCTCTCCACATTCGGTGTTTGTGAATCAGGTCCTCCGATTGGCCCAATTCTGATGACACATTTTCTTCTTAACCTTTCTCCGTCTAGCCCCGCGGGACCTCCGGCTGCAGGCTCATTCCGGCCCGGTTCCCCGACGGAGAGGTATGCTTTTTTGACAACCTCTGATGCTATGTGCACACCGCCCTTCCTTTTCAGTTTACTTTATGATTTTACGAAGGCGGTAATTTAAAAATCTTCTAGTGGTATGTCTGGTCACTCGTTACGGTTTCTTTGTATATGAGGCACAGGTACTTTGAGCTTTTCCGCTCTCTGTTTAGACATACAGACCCACCATACCCAGTCTAATAGGACATGTGGTGGTTTTGTTAAGGTTCTATCACTATAAGATCATTCTGATGAACCCATTTTTTGTATTTATAAGCACATCGTGCATTCATTGACTCTGTCAGTCTCCCTCGCTATTAGATGTTCAGTTCACATGTTTTTCACACTCGCTCATGATATGTAAGTACCCCATTCTTCAGTAGTCTTACATCTTCTTTCAGAGCGGTGTTCCTTCCTGAGCGGTTGCCAGGTGGAGGTCAATTTTCCACCCAGTTTTCACGGGTGAGTGGCCAATGCTTTAAGTTATCACATTCTTATATTCTAATGACTCAGCATTTGTGACCAACTCTTTCTTACACTGATTCTCTTTTGTCTAGGTGATGTTTGAATTATAAAGGAGACGTACACCCGACAAGCAACTCTGGGGTGTTCACGGTATCCTTTGTTGAGTAGTTCTTACACTATTCTTTCCTTTTTGCAGTAGCTAACTAGGTCCTGATGAAAGCCGAGCCTATTTAGGCGCCTTGGCTGAAACATGTCGACCATTTTCTTATGCTTTACACCATTGGTTATATTGAACTAATGGGGCTCACATTTTTAATCTAGCATCAGTACGGTGGTGTTAAAGAGATTCCTCCTTGCCGTCCCGTGACTAGTTTTAACACACTCTTACTGCACTATTATTTCATTAGCACTGCACCCCCCACTCACACCTAGCTCTTCATATGTGGATTTAGTCCACCCTTTAGTGCAAAATCAAAACATCCCTGAGCTCCTCCCTCTCATAGAGGGGGTTGTAGCCCCCAGAGAAACTAGGATTTTTCTCTGGGAGGAGAATCCCATATGATGAAGCATGTCACCCAGGGTGATTGAGGGATTACGTTCCTAAGGGATTGCCCTTTCACTAGGTGCATTGGGCTTTTGTTTCTCATGTCACACACCACCTTTTCATCTTTCTTTTTTGCAATTTCAGACCTCAGGGTTCTTAGTGTCTTTAATACTTTGTTTGGGGATATAATCCTGTGCGGTCTCTAAAAATGTTCCCTCTGACCCTCCGGTATCTAACCGTTTTGTTACAGATTTAATGTACAGCTTGTGGCTGTGGGTCTTATGTACGGCACATGGTTAGTGCCAGAACTGGTTTGCGGAATAAGTTTTTTCTGCAGGTTGATTTCTTCTCCCGGTGTGCGTCGTTCGCACACACACACATATATATTTTTTTGTGGGCTCTTTTCTTCTGATTCCTAGGTTGAGACTGACCTTACCTTGTTTGTATCAAATAGCTATTTCTATCATCATGGCAGAACGTCTTGGTTTAACTTTTGACGATACCATAGCTCAGGCCATTTTAGATACACCAAGTATCATGGATACTTTTCAAGGCCCCGCTATCAGCGCTGAGGTTGATTGGACCAAGGTTTTAACTTTAAAAAAATCACACTCACGAGTTTATATCCATGGAGCAATTATGACTGAGTATTTGAGAGCCAATTGTGCCCCTACAGGACTCATTGTGACTAATGCTCCCAGATTGTTTCTGGATGACAAAACTTTTCTCAATGATTGGTCCCTAATAGCTTGGAAGTGCACCAGAGACTGGTTAATCCTCATCATAAGCACTGCCAAACGAGTTGCCGATGCTGTCTTGGTTGAGATTCAGGCATTGGAATCACAAATCAAAGTGACACTTACAGGCGCTCTTTTCAAGAAACAACAAGAGGAATCTAATAAACACAACAAAGAATTTAAGGACTCGGTACTGATGACTAAGATCACCAAATTTAAAAAAGATTTGGCCCGTTTTTCCCTAGAGAAGGTGTACCCATACACTAGTGCTGACTACGTGCCCCCTCAACTCAATCGCCAGGGCCGCAGGTATGGGTCCGACTACTCTACATCAGGGAGTGACGATTGGTCAAGTGGGTCAGACACTGCCTCAGGTGAAGATTCCTTGCTGAGAGGTAACAAAAAGAGAGGTAGGGGCAACAGGAGAAACCTGAGAGGCGCACCAAATCCTATGTATCCTCCTCAGTGGTGGCCTCCCGGCCCATACAACTATCCCCCCTTTCCTCCCTTTGGACAACCTTGTACTTATCCCCCACCTCCACAAATGTATTCCAACCAGCCTTTTTTAGGGTTTGGCCGAGGCAGGTCAAGGGGAAGAAGACGGAACCAAGTCCACTGGGCAGATCAACAACAAGCAACCCCGTCATCGAGCTCGAGAGAGATTCCAGTGGTCCCGAGCACAAGCACAACTTAGTCATTAATTTATCCAGCAGAGTTCTCACACAGGATGAAATGTCCCTCCTGAATAAAGGATTAGGATTTGTTCCTTCCTTCAAAGGTGACTTGTTCTCCATAAATCAAGAACTTGCTCTGTTCTTCAGAAAGATCCGCTTGAATTTCCTTTTTCGTGCAGAACTCAGTACCTGTTCCGATGACCAAGACTTGAACACGGGCTTGCGCAAAAAATCTACATTCAATCCCTTGCCCAGTCAAGTCCCTCCACAGGTACTCACGTTTGAAAAAGCGGTGACCTCACAGGTGTCTTCCACCTGTGCTTCAGAAAGCCGCCAATATCAAAACCTTACCAAGTCAGAGCAACTAGCCTTACGTTCTCTCACCTCTGACGACACCATCATGATCAAGCCGGCAGATAAGGGTGGTGCCACAGTCATTATGGATACCACTGCTTATCGCACCGAATGCTTGAGACAGCTGGGTAATACCAACTTCTATCAACCTCTCGCTCAAGATCCCACTAATCGTTTACTTAAGACCATCCAGGTCCTAGTGAATGAAGCCAGCACCAATGGTTGGATCACCTCCAATGAAGCTCAATATTTGGTTAACACCTCGCCCATTGTACCTTATTTTTATATTCTGCCCAAGGTACATAAAAATGTGAGTCCCCCTCCTGGTCGCCCCATCATTTCAGGACTAGGGTCCTTGTTGGAACCATTGTCGGCCTTTGCAGACCATTTCTTACGTCCATTTGTGGCCAAAATGCCCACGTACCTCAAGGACACCAAGGACATCCTGATCCTACTCAAAGACTTGTCCTTTGATTGCGAAACGGAATTCTTAGTATCATTCGATGTAGAGTCACTTTATACATGCATTCCGCAGGATGAGACTTTGGAAGTCATCGAATCTCTCCTGTTGGCCAATCCACCAGACTCCATCACTCCTGTTTCATTCATAATGTCATGTGCCAAGCTAGCCATGAAAGAGAACTTTTTTCAATTTGAGGAACAGCTGTTCCTGCAGGTGTCAGGCATTTCAATGGGGAGCATTTTTGCTCCCAGCCTGGCGAATCTGTATGTTCAAGTCTTTGAAGAACAACATGTGTTTAGTACCAACAATCCATACAAAGATCAAATAAGGACATGGAAGAGGTACATAGACGACGTGTTCGTACTATAGCATGGACCACCATCCTCATTATTGGCTTTTAAGAATTGGCTTAACAATTGTGATCCCTTTCTGAAATTTACCTGTGAGTACTCCAAGACTCAGCTACCCTTTCTTGACATTTTGATAACCCCGTTTGATGGTGGCCTGAGTACTGAGCTATACAGGAAACCCATGGCGGTGAATGCTCTTTTGAAATATGACAGCTTTCACCCGCGGGCATTGCGGGACAATCTACCTTTCGGCCAGTTTCTGCGCCTCAAAAGGAATTGCTCCTCAACTGCTAAATACAAGGAACATGCGAGCAATTTATCCAAACAACTACTGGCAAGACATTATCCTAAACATTTGATCCGCAGAGCGTCTAAACGCGCCGCGAATAACAATCGGGAGACTCTTTTAGCACCTAAGGTCCCCAATACATCTGACAGCAGGTTAACCTGTGTACACACCTATTGTCAATTCTCCAATCAAATCAAAAAAATCATCTTGTCAAATTGGAAAATTCTGAACATAGGTAATGTAGGGTTGCCTAGACCTCTTTTTGCGTTTAAACGCAGTAGTAACATCAGAGATCAATTGGTCCACACTCGCCCACGCACTAATCAAACAGGCACTCAACATACTCTGTGGGGTCTACCACCGGTTGTGGGCCACTACCCATGTGGTTCTTGTGCGGCATGTAGCCACACTTCTGTAACTAAAGAGATCGACATTGGCACTGGTAGACCGTGGACTCTCAGAAGCCACAGTAACTGCAACAGTTCAAATTTGATCTACCTTATTACTTGCCCGTGCGGGTTAAAATACGTTGGAATGACCACCCGTCGGATAAAAACCCGTATTTTGGAACATAAAAGTACTATAAGGTGTGGTCGTTCCTCTACCAAACTTACCAACCACTTTCTAGCGGTCAATCATGTTCCCAATGACCTACATTGGACCGTTCTTGACAAACCTTTCATACCACCCCATCTGACAGATTGCTCTTCTTTTCTATTTAAACGTGAGCAAAGGTGGGTGTACAAGCTCAAGACGCATGTTCAAGGACTAAATGATGATATCCCATGGCTGTCCCTTTGAATTTTGCGTCACCAGTTTACCCTTTGGCCCCTTCTTTCACACTCCTCATATGGGCATAACCGATAGGGTTTACTTCATGAATTATTGCTGCTCTTCCTATTTCTGCGGCAGCCTTGTTGGGCCACCTTATATTTGCCACATGTCTTACACATTTAGGCTCCCTTGACAGTCTACCTTTGCCTTTTCCAGACATCCATGGTTTTTGGCATCAGAGCACCTTTTGTTCTCTCTTCCACAAATTGTTTAGTTATTATTTTGCTATGATCTTCCGGCTGAGCTAGTGCATTTTTAACTAGGTTCCGCTGTGTTGATTTGTTGCTACAGCATCAGTTCACATTCATTCCCCGAGGTGAGCTTTTATTCACGGAGCGACTTTCCTAATGGAGCTAGTGTCGTATTAACTAGCTCGTCTCCGTGTTGGATTCAATATTGAATCTGTAGCAGTAGCATACTTTGATTCTATCATTCGGGAACATTATGCTTTATAGAGTCAGCGACACGCATTTTGTTTCCCTAACTTCCCTGTTTAACTCACACACATCGGCAATGAGCGCTGTCATTATTTCTCTTAATTGCTCGTGGCGCGCATTCCTACATTTTTTTGACAGCTTGATTCCAACCGTCAGCTGCATACCCGTTTCCGTGATTACTGGCATACAGGCGGTAGAGCACCACTGATTGGCTCTCCACATTCTGTGTTTGTGAATCAGGTCCTCCGATTGGCCCAATTCTGATGACACATTTTCTTCTTAACCTTTCTCCGTCTAGCCCCGCGGGACCTCCGGCTGCAGGCTCATTCCGGCCCGGTTCCCCGACGGAGAGGTAGGCTTTTTTGACAACCTCTGATGCTATGTGCACACCGCCCTTCCTTTTCAGTTTACTTTATGATTTTACGAAGGCGGTAATTTAAAAATCTTCTATTGGTATGTCTGGTCACTCGTTACGGTTTCTTTGTATACGAGGCACAGGTACTTTGAGCTTTTCCGCTCTCTGTTTAGACATACAGACCCACCATACCCAGTCTAATAGGACATGTGGTGGTTTTGTTAAGGTTCTATCACTATAAGATCATTCTGATGAACCCATTTTTTGTATTTATAAGCACATCGTGCATTCATTGACTCTGTCAGTCTCCCTCGCTATTAGATGTTCAGTTCACATGTTTTTCACACTCGCTCATGATATGTAAGTACCCCATTCTTCAGTAGTCTTACATCTTCTTTCAGAGCGGTGTTCCTTCCTGAGCGGTTGCCAGGTGGAGGTCAATTTTCCACCCAGTTTTCACGGGTGAGTGGCCAATGCTTTAAGTTATTACATTCTTATATTCTAATGACTCAGCATTTGTGACCAACTCTTTCTTACACTGATTCTCTTTTGTCTAGGTGATGTTTGAATTATAAAGGAGACGTACACCCGACAAGCAACTCTGGGGTGTTCACGGTATCCTTTGTTGAGTAGTTCTTACACTATTCTTTCCTTTTTGCAGTAGCTAACTAGGTCCTGATGAAAGCCGAGCCTATTTAGGCGCCTTGGCTGAAACATGTCGACCATTTTCTTATGCTTTACACCATTGGTTATATTGAACTAATGGGGCTCACATTTTTAATCTAGCATCGGTACGGTGGTGTTAAAGAGATTCCTCCTTGCCGTCCCGTGACTAGTTTTAACACACTCTTACTGCACTATTATTTCATTAGCACTGCACCCCCCACTCACACCTAGCTCTTCATATGTGGATTTAGTCCACCCTTTAGTGCACAATCAAAACATCCCTGAGCTCCTCCCTCTCATAGAGGGGGTTGTAGCCCCCAGAGAAACTAGGATTTTTCTCTGGGAGGAGAATCCCATATGATGAAGCATGTCACCCAGGGTGAGTGAGGGATTACGTTCCTAAGGGATTGCCCTTTCACTAGGTGCATTGGGCTTTTGTTTCTCATTTCACACACCACCTTTTCATCTTTCTTTTTTGCAATTTCAGACCTCAGGGTTCTTAGTGTCTTTAATACTTTGTTTGGGGATATAATCCTGTGCGGTCTCTAAAAATGTTCCCTCTGACCCTCCGGTATCTAACCGTTTTGTTACACATTCAAATTAGTAACCTGCTGCGATCTGACCAGAGAAGAGAAGGCAGTTTGAACGATAGCATCCACTCTGCTCTCATTGCCCCCAGTGGTCTTGTTCTGGGTCCTCTTGCAAAGTTGGGCCACCCTATGCAAACGAATCAACAAAGGGGAAAGTTCTTCCTTTAAGGTAAGTTTAACCTTCTTGCAAATATCTGGTAAAAGGTTAGCAACCCATGTGGGATAGACAGTGCAACCACCTACTCTATTGGCACAGCTAGAGTCCATGTCATCTAATGTACACTGGGAATTATCAATCGCTTCTCCAGCCAGTTTCCTGTACTTGGGCATGCGCCGTGTAACAGTTTTAGGGGCACATGCATCAAGCTAAGGAATAGCGATTCCTGAATAGCGATTCTTAAGGAATCCCTATTCAGGAATCGCAATTCCTTATTTATGTAGGTTTCGCTAAAATATTAGCAATTCCTGCACATTCCTTAATTGTGAATCGCAAATTGCGATTCACAATTAAGGAATGCCTTCCCATTCATTCCTATGGGCCCAGGGGTCCATAGGAATGAATGGGACATAATTCGCAATTTGCGATTACCAAATAGGTAATTGCAAATTGCGCATGCAATTTCAAGGGTGCAAGGGGGCCAAAAGGCCACCCTGATGCACCACCGAAAAAGGTAAGTATGCATATGTGGTGCACACACATGACCTAAGGGATGGCACTGAATAGAAATGCTCCCATTCACCAGGACATTAATGCCATGAAAGTCCGAACTTTATTCATCCTACTGCCGTAAATCCATAACAGTGGATGAGCACAACGACAGGAGCACCAGCTCAGCCGCAGAAAGATTGATTAATAAACCCTGGACAGCGGTCCTGGCGGAGCAGGCCTGAAGCAACGCCAACAGTAAAATGGGACGTGCCGACCATCAGAATTCGGTATGCTATAGCAGGTCGGCAGGGCCAAAGAGCACAGGGACTTAAACTGATCCTGAAAACCAAACAGCTGAGCCCCTGGGGCTGGGAAGGTGAGAGTGGAAGCCTGCATGATCGGGAAACATAGCCCATGCAGGAGCAGAAACACAAACTGGGCCACTAGAGCAGCAACCGAGATACTGGACCCTGGCGCAACAGCCGGGCGCGCAACTCCCCTTCCCCCCTTCGCCCCAGGGCAGCAGCAGTGAATCGGGGAGCCAGATAGACAAAGTAAATATCTGTCACCCACACCAAAACAGAGACACCAGTGAGACCCAGAATTTGACTGGCAGGCAGCAAGAAAAACAAAGACGACCCAGCCACAGCGGGGTGGGAGAAGCAACACCTCCAGGGATGAACCAACAGAGCCCACCTTCAAGTGGCAGTAAAAAAATCCGTAATGGAGGATTGAGAAACGCGAGAGGCCACAAAGTGGAGGGAAGCCAGGGTGGCATAGAAGGAGGTGCTCCTCCTTAGGCAGGCGGCAGCGAGTACTAGTAGGCCCCAGTTGTACACTCAGGAGGTATTGCCAGCGAAATGCCATGGTGGAAGCACCATGGTGCGTGGTGGTGGGGGCAAAGGAAATTAACAGAATAAGATGGACAAATAAGCAATACCACAGCCATCGAACTGAGCCGGAGGGCAAGATACCAAATCCATGAGGAAAGGGAACCTTGAAGAGGATCTAGATTACGGGGGAACCCTACCTAAAATACATTATGACACAAATCCATGACATCAGATACACTTTGGAACCCAAAATAGACTCAGTAACTGTAGAAATAAACCTAATAAGAGCAGATCCCAAAGAACTGCACGAAAGGGTCACAATTATGGAAAGACGGTAAAGGTCCTATGTGACGATACTAGTCCTGGGTGGTGGACTCTGCTCTGTTTGCAGAGTTTTTTGCACTCCGCAAAGCTTGCAGAGTTCCGAAACTGAGTTTTCTCCTCGTTCGTGCTCGCCAACGTTAAGTTGGCGAATGTGAGTGAGGAAAATCGAAAGACCACTTGCAAGCAAATTTCTCAACACGGGCGGTCGTGAATGGTCACTACCCCTCGCATTGAGAGACCTTCGTTCACATTGCGGAAGCTGCCATTTGAATAGAACTTCTAATCGAGTGGCAGAAGGAAGCAGCACCCTCTTGCGATGTGCATGATGCTGTTCGCTCTGATTTTACAGCACGGGACAAACACCAAAAATCAGCACGAACGGTTCGATGTAACGCACTTCACCATTTGCGGAACTCAGCATAGCGTGGTGGAGTGAACTCTGCCCAGGCCTAGACGATACCAAAGCCCTCAAAGCAGAGGTCAATCAACTACAAAAAGATAATGAACAAATGCAAACTAAACTTGAAGATTAAAAAGGCTGCTCAAGACACAATAACATTAGGATTGTAGAGGTCCCGGAAAGAGTTGAAGGACTCGGCACAGAATGTTTTTGGAGGATTTAATACTGAATATACTGCACCCTAAGGGCCTTTCCAAATTCTTCTCAATTGAATGGGAAAATAGGGCACCTATCCCACTGCCATGCCCAATGCTCCACCTAGAACACTGGTACTGAAAATGTTCAACCACCGATACAGGAATGCAATCCTCCAAACTGCCAGACAACGGAATCATCTGCAATATGAAAAAGCAAGAATATATTTCTTTCCTGACTTTATCCTGAGAGCCCAATGATTGAGACACACTTTTGGTGAGAGAGCTCTTGGGGCAAAGGAAATAAAATATATGATGTTGTTTACCGCAAAGTTACGGATCGTGGCTGAAGGAAAAACGTGGCTCTTCAACACACTGGATGAGGCATCGAAGTGGCTGGAAGGCTGGATACCCACGAACACTCATCACATTCCACAAGAGATGAGACCAAGGGCATCAGGACTAGCAAGACACAAAGGGCACAGCCCACAATGGAAACAATCACCCATGGCAAAAGGGGAACCCCACAACCACGACAGACAAAGAAAGGACAACAACCATCAAAGACCACACGTGCATAATTCCTGCCCCCACCAAGAACTCTGTAGGGAGGAACTTATGAAACTCATCCTACATGGCTTTGCAGATAACCAGACCGAGGGACAAACATGTGACATTGGCAGAGCCAAGCTGGTGTACAGACAACACATCATGGAAGGGGATTGCACAAACGGAGCGCCCGAACCTGTTAACTGTTCACTGTTGGTGATGTATACAACTAAGTTGGAGTGACAGGCACGTCACAGGCATGTTTAGGAGGTAGGTAGTTCGAAGTGTGCCTTTCAAAGCAACAGGGAGTGGGAAGTTGGGGCAAGGGGGATAGGGAGTTTGGTCCAATGGTTAACACAACTGTCACACACACACAAAAGGGACATTTGACCACGAAAGGAGTGCAGACTAGATCATGCATGGAATCCAAAGGAGAAGAACATGGGGCAGATCCAAGGAGAGATGCTGCACTGTCCCGACAATGTCAACCTCTGATATGTCACTAAAAGGGTTGAGAAGAAATGTCAATGGTGTTGGCAATTAACTCGAGAGGGGTAGTCATTAAATATCTAAAAAGATATGTATAAAAAGATATGGCAGGAAAACCACTTAAGGGGCAACACATGTCATTTATTAGAACAATATGGATACAAGGGGCTGGCACATGCTGGCTTCACCACTGATTCAAGGGGTTAGACCTACTGATTAAGAAAATAGTCCCATACATCCCACACAAAATGTAGCAAGAGCCACTTGGCCGTTATGTAGCACAGACGGGACACTAGAATGGGACGACACTCAACTTATGCTCCATATACGTCCCCCTGAAATTCTAATCAGCAAGAATTGGGAGCACTGCTAATACAATTGCCACCCAGAATATTTGGGATTGGAGGCGCTCTCAATGTGGTGGTTGAAGAAGAGATAGACAGGCAGAGGGGGCAACGAGGTAAGGACAGAACAACCCCACCGCCAGTTTCCCCAAGGCTATGGGCCTAGCAGGCCGGTGGAGGGCCCAGAACCCACTAGATCGGAAATACACTTTCTATATTTGGGAGCGCACAATATCTCCTCCTGAATAGACTACTTCTTAACAAATTAGATCCATATAGGCCGCATTAAGGGGGCCAAACTGATGTTCAAGGGAATTTCTGATCACTCCCAACTGTGGGTCGCGATTAAGGGCGAGAGGAGAGAAGAGAGAAGGTTGGGACATATACACGAGATATCTAAAAAATAAGGCAATTGTGACCAAACCCAGAAAGACTTGAAACACTATTTCATGGAAAACAAGGCTAAGGCATCGGTGGATTCAGAGTTTACACTGTGGGAAGCATACAGCGGGACTTCGAGGCCAAGCCATCTCTCTGATTGCAGGCGAAAAGAAAGATGGTAGCAAATGACCACACTAGAAAATTAAATTCTAAAGTTAGTCGGCGATCTAGTCACCAAAAGATGAGGCAAAAAGATACCTGCTTCACATGAAGCAGTAGGAATACGTAATATTAGCTGATAATGGGGCAAGAGCCATGCAGCGCAGGCTATAATAAGTGGGGAACATATCTGGCAAGCTGCTTGCATGGCTGGGTCAGAGAGACCATGGCTGGTCCTCTGAATCAGAGTTTCAGATGGCAGCTGGAGGTAGGGTACGGGGAAACGGTGACCTGCTAAATGCCTTAGCAAAACAGTACTAGGCAGTCTACCCCTTCACAAATCCAAGGGAGGATATTCGTGATTTCCTTGAAAATATTATGGTCCACAGACTCACCTGAGGATTAGTCAATGTTGGAGGCCAACACTGAACCTGAAGAGATAATGGCAGCAATAAGTGAAATGTAATTGGGCAAATCAGCGGGCCAAGATGGCCTGCCACTGAAGATCTACAAGACTATGGCAAGCAGACAAGCTAAACCTATACTACAGATGTTCAAAGAAGCGTGAGAAAAAGGCAACCTTCCATACAATCTGAGGTTGGCCATGATCGTGGTCATACACAAGGAAGTCAAACCGCCTGACGAATACACCTCATATTGACCCATCTTCCTTATACCCTCAGAAGCTAGAGGTCTGGCCAAGGTGCTAGCGAAGGGACTAAACTGGATAATCACCACCTAAATCCATGCCAACCAATCAGGGTTTATGCCCATGAGGGGAACACGACTCAACTTACAAAGACTATTTGGGTGTATGGAATACACTCGGAGAGTCTAGGAACCATGGTAATGTCTCTGAATGCAAAAGGGGCATTCAATAGGTTAGAACGGACTTACTTATTTGGAGTCTTGGAGAGAATGGGGTTTGGACCAGAGTTTAGAAAGTGGGTAGAGCTGCTCTATAAAACACTGATGGCCCGGGTGAGGGTGAATTGCGCCCTGCCGAATTACTTTCAGTTGGGAATGGGGACCCGACGGGGGTGCCCGCTTTCATCCTTGCTGTTCACACTGGCTCTGGAACCCCTGGCGGTGTGGGTCAGAAGAGACCCCTTGATTCAAGGTCTCCAATGGGAAAGCATATGGAAAGAAAAAATCTCATTATGTGGCGCAGCCCAAACACACTATTCCCAGAATTGTACATAGTGAATGCTGATTGGGTGCGCTCTTTAGATTGTAATGCAGGGCTACTGAAAATAATGGGGGGGAGGGCTTGAAAGCGTGCAGAGGATTATAATTAACTGTATAGCGCGGGTCAAAGAAGGCGGGGGAGGAGGGCCTTAGGGACGTTTGAAAATCACAGGGATAGTTGGATTCTCAATGTGCACTCGACTGCGTGTGTGGTTAATTATCATACGCCTAAGTGTTGTGATGCATCCTGCAACTTCTTTGTTTTAAACCAATAAAAATATTGTTTCAAAAACACCTTATCAGTCCCACCATCTTCCTGACAATGTGCCCAGGCCCCACTGACCGCTAACTCTTCCTGGAATCATTTGATGTGCACAGAGGGCGCTCTGGTCCCCTTCCCTCACTGTGTTTCCACTGCAGCCCTCAGGAATGTTGCAAATCCACACCTTCTGTCTGGGGGTTGCAGTCCTCACCTCCACCAGCCACTCCAGGCCCTAAATTCCAAAAAGGAACCCATAACACTCCACGTTATACATCCCAGCACACACATGCAAGAATCACACACAATTCACTTCAGTGGCACTGTGAAAAAGGCCTGTTCACATTACTGATCACTAGGAAACACAAAGCTAGTATGATGCCACCAGCGCGCTTGTGTCATTTAACTCCAGATAAGGGCAGTAGCCCTCTACCACTATGAGGGTAAGGCTTGGTGCTCCCGTCCTGGTCTAACAAGTCCGCATTACTATGACAGAGCCCTACGTCATGACATACATGCATGCTCCATGTTCACCCATGACCAAACATCATTACTGGGGGTCCGGATAGCCATTCAGTTTGGGTACACGTCCATCACCATGTAGGGGACTTTTCTGTCCCAACACCTAACTTTTGGGGAAACCAAAACTTTGCCAAAAATATTCCAGGAGGCCTATTTATTATTAAAAAAATCAGTCTTGAAAAATTTTGGGAAAAATAACAACATTTCCCAAATATTATGAAATAGAGCTGAAATGTAACTAAACAATGTGACAGCCGCACTACGTGAGGGTGCTGTTGAAGGCAAAAAACTAGGAACATCTCCTAGATTCTGGAAAATAGTCATCACTAGTGCGTTTGGGATGCACTCTACACGATGAAGCGTATCTCTATGCTTTGCGTAGCTGTCAGGTAACCTAGCTTTGGCAGGAGGTACACACCCTGGAGACTCTCCCACTGCATGGGCACAGTGGCCAATCGCCCAGGGCCTCCACCTTCCAAAGGGCCTCCATGTAAAGTGATTGGGACAATCAGAAGTCCAGTCAGATTTCCTGCCATATCAATAGGCATAAAAAAGAACCTTTTTAGGTCTCGCCTGAGCCAGCGCATGTGTTGGTCTGGCGAGACATTTAGTGAGTGGGCTTTAGAATTCTGACCACAAGCTTTTGCTTGTGGCCTAAAGCTTGCAGTTACGCGCGCGGGCACGGGCACAGCCGCCATCTGGTTTTCCTCGCGGCACCCTTACAGCACGCAATCACTTCCTGCCTAATTGCTTTCCTGTTCGCTCCCCTGCGCCGAGGAACACAAGCCCCATTCATGGTGATGGATAACTGAAGCGCTTTGAAATCAAAACCATGTTGAAACTTTGTGCCGCAGCAGTGCAATCTTGCCCCCTAGTGTCGAAATTAGTAAACTACAATCCGTCTGACCAGTCTATATTTGTTCACCGGTACACAACTATGTGTCTTTAGCTAGAAATGAAGGTGAAAGGCCGACCAACCTAATTTGTCAATGTTATTATGTCTGCTATAGATCCAAGTCCGGTATACTTGTTTATCAGTTCAGTGGAATTCATCCCTGTCCCAGACCTTTCTGAATGCCATCATTATCTTCAACACCTCTATCTCTGATTTGGTGCATGTGGTCACCAATTTCTCAGTAATAGTAAATACCTCATATATAGTGCACACCACAAACATAATTACTTTTAAGCGCTTAAATAAGAGATATTCTAATTTCCAACTTGTGTAGACATTTATAAGAGTGACAGAGTGAGAAGATCCTGTCGAATTCATGTGATCAGTTGGTCTGGGCTGGCGGTCTGCTCTCTGAGGCTCGGTTGAAATGTTTTTATCTAAGCTTCTCCGAACCCCCGTCCTACCTGTGTTATGCTTTGGGAAAGGCAGAGCTGAGAACTGCGTGTTGTTTTCTTCATAAGTCTGAAGAATTGCGTGACAGCATTCCCGAGTGAGGCTACCACACTGGCCTTGGCCGAACGCGTGCCTGGGTTAATTGCATCAAGCCGCTGGCCTCGTATGGAAAATTGGACTAACTTGGAATTTGAAGTTATGTTTATTTATAAAATGTGCTCGTGGTGTCAGTTAAGTGAGGACGAGAGTTTATTTTTACACAGTCTGCTTTGTATTTCTCTCAAGGAAGTGATATTTCTTGGCGTAAGGTGTAACCACGCTGCTTCCAGGCAGCCATTCCCCATTTAGCTTCAGTAAAACTGCCAATCAAAGAATGTAGCTTTACATTTTTTTATTGTTGTTGTTCATTTAATTGCGGGATAATTGAACTCAAGTAAAATATTCATTCCAGAATACATGGCATTTGACTTTTGAGTATCCGTATCAGCCAGAATACTCACCCGGGGACACAGGAACGTGCACTTGACTGTTCTTGTGCTTACTGTAATGTTTACATGTGCTTCCTGTTTTTGGTTGAATAATGGAGAGAGGAGTGTGGCGTTATAGCCAGAGATGCCAACTAGGGAACTAGGTTATAGTCACAGCATTAGCTCAACATCCTGTGATTCTGGGCAAATTTCCTTATCTACCTTGCCTAAACAATTAACCTGAACTTGTGTAGTGTAAATGGTGCAAATGTAAAGCGCTACAATACAATTGGGTTGCCTTTGCGCAGTATAAAACTGGAAAAAAGCGCTGTATCTCGGGACGCTTTCTTCCACTTGCGCAAAATAGCGCATTTGCCTGTGAAAGTAATATTCACCTCAAGCTCGTTTATTCTATTGTTCCTTCCAAATAACATCAGATATGTCATTTGTGAAGTTCTTCGTATGAGCAGTATTTTGGAACTTTGCTTGCCAAAGCAAGACCATGGGTCAGTTTACCCACTTTGTCTGCAATGGGGACATGAGGGCACAGTACTGCGGAGTTGGGGTGCATTTATGATAGCGATTCTGTGATTGCCTGCACGTGGAGACACACCGGTGTGCATTTATTAAAGGGACGCTATGATTGCTGGCATGCGGAGACGCTCTAAAGAGGTTTGACTTATTGCTGAGCGCTTCAGTGTCAGCGTTTCACAGCACTTGCGGATTGTCGCAGACTGTGTAACTTATGGCACAGGCGCATCAAGGACTCATTATCCTCCCACAAAGGAAGAAAGCTTCCAAATAATTAATGGAAAGTGATGCGCACCGGAGGCCAAATCATTGCAAACTGAAGGCCTGGGTGATGATAACAATCATATTTGTCTTCTATAGACAGAAGAATGTGTCCCATGGGCAGCCATGCATCACTACCACCAGTGATGTCCCCTCTCCAATTCCACAGACTATCTGAAACAGGTGTCCAACAAAGGTCCAGGGAGGCTGGATCCATGACACCTTTTGAGAATAATGGCGATTTATGTTGAAACAGTTCGATTTATCGTATATGAATGGATCTTATGGGAATATTTTCAATCGCTGGCCCTCTTGGGCTTACGTTGGACTCTCCTCGTCTAATGCTAACTACTACCCCACTCAGTGAAAACAAGCATTAGCCAAGCCTACAGGCCTTGTCTAAGCAAGAGATGTTGGTTTTTGTCACTGTTTTGCTTATCCATATTGTACAGCAGCAGAGCTACTGTGCAGCATTGCTGAAAGTAAAAAAAAACAAGCATTGGCATAGCCAATCGGTCTCGCCTTTGGGACCTTATAGGTATTTAGCTATGCAGCACAATATCCTTGGTGCAACAACACCAACTGTTGCATGGCTAAACACTTATAAGGTCCCAAAGGCGAGACCTATTGGCTATGCCAATGCTTGTTTAATTTCACAGCTGATCATGCAAGCTATTAACCCCTGCACTTTCAGGCAGATAATGGCCATTAAATTAAACATTGGCAAATCTAGTAGGTTTTTCCTTTGTAACCTAGTGGCTTTGCAGCATCGGCAAAGAGCTAAGTGCTGTTTTTGTCAATGCTGTGGCAAAAAAACAAGGAAAAAATGCAACTGAGTGTGTATGTATTGTGGCATCATGTGGCCACCTCATTTAGTAGGCACGCACAGTGATGACGTACAACTGCTAAATGCCACAGTGTCCGTTTTATTTATTTTTTAGTTATCGATACCCCGATGGTGCACACACCTGGGAGCAGTAAATAACATTTTCGTGTTTCTTGAAGCGGCCGTATATATGAACTTCTGTATTGATATCATTCTGTTCCTGAAGAGAAATACAATCACAATTCTGGGTTGTGTGTATTGTACTGAGGGGTGAAAAGAACTGTAGTCGAATATCTTGTGTCAACGTTCACCAGTTGTGTAGAAACGGACGTACTGTCAGACCCTCCCACAACCACACCTGATAAAGGAATGATTGTTACCTGTAAAGCCGCTTCCGCTTCCGCTCCCGCCCTGTGTTTAACATCATCTAAAGCCGCCTTCACCCGGAAGAACAGGTAATGATGACAAGGCGGAACCTGAACCCACAGACCTCACTCCCCAACAAACAAACATTTGCACAGGTAAAGGGAAATAAATACCAGCGACCTACAGCAACAGGGCTGCTGCACGCCTGGCACTTGCACAAGCTGTGTGAGAGGGCAGGGCCCCAGCTGCTGCAGAGTGTGCACCTGAGGAGCACAAAGAGCTCTGTGGCATTGGCCTTGACTGGCTGCGGCAATAGGAATCCAGACCAGTTACCACAACTTTTAAAACTCCAACGAAGCATCGGTATAAAAGGAAAAACTGCGAATGTGAAACTTATCACCAACATAACATCACTTCATTCACAGAATATTCATCAGAGAGCCATTGCCCACACTTTGTAGTACCTACATCACACATTGTTTCTGTTGGTGGAAACTTTCTAGAGTCTTCTCTCTGTCTGGTTGTAAGTAGTGCAACGTCTGCCTTTTGCTGACTTGCAAACCCAGCAGCCACACAACACACAGGTACTGTTGGGGCAATCACGGAGTGGACCAGAGCAGCTGCTCTACCTTCATGAATCCCCTTGGCCGCGCCCTGCTCTCGGGGTAGGGGGTTCCTAACAGTGTGTAGTAGAGGCCAGGTGGCACTCTGCATCCCTTCCAGCCGTTATTAGAACAGAACATGTCAGAACTCTTTTCTGGGCATATAACAGACATAGGGCCTGACTTCGATCTTGGTGGACGGGTTACTCTATCACAACGCTCATCGATCTCCTGTCCAATGGGATTTATATTTCGGCGAACAGGCTATCTGTCACCACTGTGACGGAGTAACGCAACCGCCAAGGTCTACATTAGGACCACAGTCTCTCAGTGTCTGACGAGGTGCAGGGTTAGGCCAGAGGTCGTACTACGGGCTCCTGCTGCCCGGATCCCCGTCCCATGGAGAATCATTGGCTGTGATGGTTACTTGGGTGCCAGTGTCCAGACACAAAGGCATAACTGCTTTCCTGGGAGGACTTGTCGCTCTTGTTGCCTCCACACTCCCTTGCTCACCTTGTGTCTATTCTTGCCAGGGGCTGGACATTGCAACGTCTCCACCTTGCACCTCGTCCATTCGATCTTGGCTGTCATTTTGTTCCCCCCGCTAGGGATTCGACTCCTTTGAACCATGAGATGTTCTTGGCATCGGTGGATTGCCCACGCTGAACCGTGACCATTGTACCATGGATGTTCACAACTTCCCACACTTCCTTCTAGAATGGAGTGCGGAACGGGACTGGGCGACTTCTGGGGGGAGGTGACCAGGATCCTAGCAGAGGTGACGGAAAAGGAAGTGGCAGCAACTCCAGGGCACTGTCTACTACAATGGCTCCCCCATATGGCTAAAAATAAGATAACAATTAAGTTTGAAAGACTTGCGCCTGGTACCAGCGAATAGAGATATCACTAGTCACCGGGAATCACAGGGGGGCCCCAATACACTTAAATGGAAAAAGGAGTTTATAAAGTGGGCAGAGTGCGAGGGAGCAGTAAGGTTACGAGCAGCTAAGAAAACTGACAGCGAAAAAGCTCTTGTGGCAGCTAGAGCATGGGTTGCGATGGTGGAATTATTGAGTAACCCAGAGAATGAGGCAGAAGTTTATCCAATAGGAGAAGCCCAACCAAGAGAAGATGAGACCCACAGCTTATGAACCAAAAGACAACAAGCCGGTGGGAAGGTGCATAATGATGGAAACCCTCCTGACTGGATAGGTATAAGGCCCTGAGTCCATAGAGATAGATAGGGAGAAAATCGGACACACATCTCCCTATTGGGAGAATAAGATGGTACCCATACAAGACATGCTTGGGGGGAGGGGAGAGAGGGTAGCAAATTGTTTTGTTGATTTGGGATTCTTTGTTCTTTGGCCTAATCATAACAGAATTAGCTTCATAGTATTGAATTTATTGCTGCATAAAGAGTTTACTAAGGGACAGGGATGTCAATGAAGATAAGTTAGGCAAGAAATGAGAATCCATTTTTAGACTCTGTAACCATAGCTCCTACTGTACAGGAGAATGTCTAAATGTTTAATGTAACAGTAACAGTAACTGTAAATGAATATATGACTGAATGTCTAAATGTTCAATAACATTTGTTTAAAAAAAGAAAATATAGAATGGAGTGCTGAATTTCCACCCTGGGTGTTGGTCCCACATGATCACCTCCTCCCCTACTGTCAGATCGAAAACACTGCATTGCGGCCTCGGCTCACTCTATCGTTCTTGGACTTCCTCTTCTCCTGTGTGGCCTGTACATGAAGGACAGCTGGGCTCCAGCTGGGACCGGCCCAAATGATGTCTCAGGTGGGTCTTCGCATCAGCAGATCACTCTGGGCACAGCTTGTGGTACTGTGCGGTGTTTGAGGGTGTGCTCTCCAGAACCGGTGCAGGCAACAATCTGCGTCTTCCCCTTGGTCAACTCCAATCTTCAGAGCCCTGCTCAGCATGCACAAAAAGCACTTCACTTCCCCGTTGGCTTGCACCATTGGGGGTTCATTTTACAGTGTCTAATGTTGAGACTCTGAAGATATGACTGGAAATCTTGCTCTTGGAATGGAGGCCCATTGTCAGTTTTGATCTCATGCGGGATCCCCAGGAACGGGAAAATCTTCTCCAGTACCGGTTTCACTTTTGAGAATGCTGTGGAAGATACCAACTCCACAACTGGATGTCAATCATCACAGCCATGAGACTGCCATCCGGGAACCTGCCAAAGTCCATACTGATACAGGACCATGGTGTCAGACACTGCTCCTTTGTGATTACCGGAATAGACAGGGTGTCTCACTCATTATCATGCATGAGTGACAGCCTCTGACTTTATCATCCACCTACATGTCCATTCCAGGGAACCATTCTTTGTCCCTTAGCCTGACGTTTGTCTTCACAAAGTCATGGTGACCTTGATGGACCAGATCCACAACTCATGTCCAAAGACTCTTGGGAATAATGATCTGCTTTCCTATGAGAAGCAGTCCTTCAGCACTTGCACTTAGCTGTCTAGAGTTGTCCCATTGTTGCCTGTTGACCAGATGTCAGCGCCTTGGCGCCATCTAGGAAGTTGCGCCACTGTTTTTGGGAAGTGCTTCTTTTGCCCTTGATATGCTTGTGTCCAACTCAAATGGCTTCTGGATTTCCTCGAGAGTTAGCGCCCAGGGACATAACTCATCATAAATTCTTTGGCCCCTTCGTCTTCCCCCGTCTCCTCTGGTCCAGCTTGTGTTTGTTGATGTCTCGACAAGAAGTCTGCTGGGTTATTCACTCCGGGATGGTACACAACATCAAACATGCATGGCAGAAGCTGTACAGACCACCTTTCGATGTGGGGGGAGAATTCCGGGACGTTCCAGAAAATAGTGAGACCAATGGTTTATGGTTGATTATGACCCAGAAATGCTGCCCTCAGAGGTACAAATGGAAATGGCGGCAGGCACACTGGATTGTCTGTGCCTTGCGCTCAATCTGTGCGCACCTTGTCTCAGTGTCTGTCAATGCTCCACTTGCATATGCAATCAGGATCCATGCCCCCTGATATTTTTCCATCAGGAGAACTGCTCCAAGCCCCATGGGGCTCGCATCTACCACCATCTCCATCCGGTGCCTTCGGTTAAAGTATGCCATGGAGGCGTCTGCCAATAGCACTTCTGTCACTCTTCGGAACGCCACGTCAGTGTGGGAGTACCACTCCCAAGGGACATCATTCCTCATCAGATTTCGCAGTGGTTCCGATAGAGTGGCTAATTTTCGGATGAAACGCTCACAGTAAGTGCCCATTCCAAGGAAACATGTCACCTCTGATGCGTTCTCCAGGATAGCTGCGTTCCTGATGGCCTCAACCTTCCTCTGGTCTACATCCCGTCATTTCCATGAAAATATGAGCATTTCTGTGTGTAGGGTTAGCCCACAGCCTGCCAACCACTTCAGAGCTGCCCTCAGCTGTACATGGTGTTCTTCAAGCATGTTTGAGAATATTAGAATGTTGTTGCTGATGTTGCACCCCGACTACGCCAGAGAGGGTCTCACAGATGGTGTTCTGAAACACCTCTGCTGCCGAAGATATTCCATAGTTCAACCTTTTGTATCTGTGTTGCCCAATATGTGTAAAGAACGTGGTTACGTAGTGGCTAGACAGGTCAGGCTCCAGTTGGTTGTAGCCCGCATTGAGGTCTAGCATCAAAAACCATTGGGCGCCATTTAGGGCCGCCACAATGTCGTTGACTGTTGAGGTTATGTGACTCTCCATACGGATGGACTTATTTGGAAGCCAAGTATCTACACATAGTCTGATGGCACCAGGCTTTTTCTGCATAGGTACTATCAACAGTAGGGAGACCTATGGGGTGGGCCCCTTCACTTTCTCAATCACTCCCAGTTGCTCCAGGTGCCACAGTTCTTTCTCCACCAGCAGCCAAAAGTGGAACAGAACTCTCCGGTGGCGGAGTGCCATGGGCCTCACCATATCATTAATGTTCAGCTTTGCTTTGAAATCTTTTAGTTGCCCCAGCCCCTGGAACAGCTGTGGAAATTCTTGCAGAATGTCTTTGGAAGTTGTGCAAAGAAATCGAGCCCCAGCTCTTCTGCAGTGTGGCATCCAAGAAGAGTGCTGGTACTGCCTTCGGTCACGTGGAACTAGGTGTGTGTTGATTTTCCTTCAGTCACTACCATGACCTCCATGACTCCTCTCTGTGGCAGTGGTACAGTGCCTTCATAAGTATAAATTATTGCGTTTGTTGGTGCCAGTTTGCGGAATGGTGTGATCTTGCAGAACTGGGTCAAGTCCATGACTTTAACAAAGGCACTGGTGTCGACTGAGGCCTTGACTTTGGTGCCCTTAGTGTCGATGGTACACATCAGTGGTGGCCGCTTACAGTTGCCTTCCCTGCCAGCGTAAGAGATACTTCCTCATCATCATTGGGTGCTAAATTGGGCTGGCTGCTTTCGCTGGGTGCTTGGCTTCCTCCTCCTTTTGCTATAGTTGTCGTAGGGCCGCTATCCCGTTTCATCTGTATTCAGCACCTGCATGGTGCCCACTGCTCTTAAACACCTTGGCCAAGTGATTAATGCGCCTGCATCTGGAACATGCTTTACCTTGGGTCAGGCACACATTCGACGTTTGATGTGTCAGACCACAGTTGCTGCAACACTTCTAAGGCGGTTTGGGCATGTTTGCAACCCAGAACCACCAGGCTGTCTCTGGATGGCATCCACCTGCTCTTCCTTCACCACCTTGGCTGCGCCTGCCGGGGCTGCACCCCTCTCCAACATCACCTCCATGTCGTCAGTTCGACTATCTGCCAGCTCATGTTACTGTGCCAATATCAATCTATTGTCCAGAGAAATACCTGGCTGATGCAGTATGGCCTTCTGCAGAATCGTCAACCCGCAGCTTTGAATCAGCTGGGCCCTGATCTCATTGGGCTGGTTGATGTCAGTGCAGATGCTTGTCAGAGTCACGCATGGAAGACATCCACTGACTTGCCAGGCCTCTCTCAGTTTAAACCTCTCATAGTCAGGGTTGAGCTGGGGGTCAAAAGGGTGGTTCAGTGCTGCCACAGCAGCATCATAGTCATCATCCCCACCTGTGTTGCGGAGGTGTTCAAACAGGTCCTATAGTCCGCCCCTCCGACATGTGCCACTGGATTCAAGCTAGCCTGGCTGATGAGGAGTAATACCCCGAAACCAGTGTCAGGATGTTTGTTTCCGGTCCAGGGAGGACCTAGCTTGGCAGTTCGGTCTGGACTGTTCCCATTAGGCACAGGGTCAAGACTGATTTGCATATGGCTGGGTTTAAAATGGGGTGGTGTGGTGAGCAAAAGAACGATGAATTTAACCTAGATCTCTTGACTGGGGGTGAATGCATGATTCATTCAGCATTCCGTCCATCAATTGTTTGCGTAGCATCCTCCGACATGGAGCATCATTGACAACTTCTCTGCCCCATTCCGTCTTGCTTGAGGTGTGGAAATATTGCTTCAGGCGCCTGATCCATTGGCATCAGCGCGTGGCAGCCGTGGCAGTGTCTACCAGAGGCTGAACGGCAGCATCGCCGTGACTAAGTAGTAGGTGCAGTGCACACGAGCAATTGGGGCAGGATTCTGCTGCTGTTGGTACTTTTTACGAGACCCCCACAGTCTCTTTTGTGGGTAACGTCTGGAGTGAATGCCAAATGGCGAAATGGCCCTTTTCTTTCTTTTTTTTTTTTTTACATTTTCTTTTTATTAAACGAAAATAGAGCAGCATTTTTATGCAAAACTTGTTTATAGGCAAGCATGTGCAACTGATGCAACAATACAACTGGACATCTCAGTTCCCTCCCTCGTGATCACACATCTCCACCCAGGTCGGTCCCTCCTGGAATCTTAAATGTGGAGGATGGAGGAGTACATATATCTCCCCTGTATGCGTTCCACTTCCCCCATATTTGCTCCCATTTTTTAGGACACACTCTTCCTTTATTTTTTACTAAAATGTTACTGGACAGGTATGACCGATGAAATATTTTGAGTTGCACTAGCTTGAGTTTTGACGATATGGCAGAGTTTTTGGGAGAGTCCATGGCTTACTGCCAATCTTCGTCCTCTAATACCCCCATGTCTGTGTGCCAGCTCTCCTGAAGAGGGTCGGGAGAATTGTTAATTTATTTTTGATATGTCAGGGAGATTGCTTTACGGTTCAGGTGATCTGTTAACAATCTGTCTTCTAGAGGGTTCTCTTCAGGGAGGTCACTTCCCCCACGGTATGGCAGTATGTAGTGTGTGTCTGATTTGCAAGTATCGGAAAGTTTCCGAGTTTGCTTGGTCGTACCCGTACGTTAAGTCTCCAAATGGGATGAAGTCTCCTCTAGTCCACAAATCCCACATTATAAAATCCCTATCTAATCTGTCAAAACCTGAACATTTTCATAGTATCCCAAGTTGTTCAGTGTCCCAGAGTGGCGTGGACTGGGTTATTCTACTGAGGAAAATAAAAATCTATGAGGCCTATGTGTCCCCATGTGCCCCCCCGAACGCTTATGTGCACATACATGTAACCTATGTATTTCCCCTCCATGGCCTTTCTATCATGATGCTTATGCTATAACGTGGCCTGCCATCATCCAGTCTCCCATGAGAGAAACGACAAATCTGTATTGAGGCCTACACGTTTTTCATCATGTTTTCCTGCATTTTCATGAAGCTCATGTTTATGGCTCAGCCAGAGCCAAAAAGAGGTTTTCATGCCTCAGAACGCTCTGAAAGCTACAGCTACGTATCCTTGGCCTTGCACACTTGGGCCTCAGCCAAAGGGGCCCTGTCACAAGGTACCGAGACAGTATTGAGCACGGTTATCTGCTTACTCTTACTGAAACCACATTCTTGCCTGGTGAAGGAGGAATGAACGCGCCCATCTGCAAGGAGGGAGCCCAGCCCTACTGTCTCTCTTTGTGAGATTGCAAAGCTCACGTCAGTAAAAAGCCCATAGCCCCCATGTAAGGCTTCTGCAGTAAATGAAGTAAATGAAGAAATAGATGCCACATCGGCTCTTGGTGATGAGCAACCTATGTCACAAATCAGTCCCTGCTCCAGACATCGGATAACAGATAATACAAGATGTGCTGGTCGTCTTGACACTGAAGGCCTCACTAACTGAAGGCCTCACTTCCAGACTTGTTCGGTTGCATAGCAACCCTCCCCGCGTCAGTTACACGTCATGCTCGAGTTGAGCACAAGTAAGGCAAAGTTCCAGTACAATTCCAGCAGATCACGCAACCCCCTCCAGGTATCCACCCACACATGACAAATTACCCATTATCATCAAGTGGACGCCCACATGGACGCCCACCTTCACGCCTACTTACACGCCCACATGCTCTTATCTCATTCTCTCTTGCTCTTTTGCTTACGTACAATTGAGAAATGTATATATACTGTACTCTGTGAATAATGTTTTGAGAATATTGAGAATACTTTTGAGTCCCTTTCCAGATCCTTTTTTGGTGATGGTAATATTCTCCCTTTGACTCGAGTTATTGGAATAAAGCCCTTTTTGAACCTGATACCACAGACTCAGCCTCTTGCTTTATGCATGATCCTATTGATATTCTGAAAAATTCTGAGAGCGTAATATTTTATTTACCACATAATGGCGCCCGAACAGTTTAATCTCTTTCCCCACACGCCGGAGATGAAGGTCCAGTTTTGCCCCCTTCCATAGCCGTGACGGACTTCAAGCGCGCACGTCGCGGGTCTTCCCGCCAACTCCCTCAGGCCAACGAAGGGGACAGACTGCGACCAGGCATCCATACGAGGCGGTGAGGAACGCAGATTGTCCTACCCAGAGCCCACCTGCGAGAGAGCTGTGTCCGAGGTATACAGAGGCCCACCAGATTCCGAAGTTCCGAAGTATCCAAGTCACGAGTCGAGTCCAGTCCAGTCCAGTTTGGTCTAGTCCAGTTCAGTTCCGAGGCCTTCCGTTCCGAGCTACCCGGTGAGTACCATTGCCGGGGAGGCGTTCTGACGTGCACATAGGTTGTGCCGGTCAAGACGGGTTTGGGTACACAAATCCGGTCTGCACTGTTTCAGCAGTGTATCTGTACTGTTTAGCAGTATATCTAGTATGTCTAGTATATAATTCAGAATCACCTAGTTAGTGTCGAGTATTATGCTAAGTGATTAGTTCCCTAATGGCCATTGTTGTTCGTTAAATGTTAAATGTTAAATGTTTTAAATACGTTCTACATATTGTGGTGTGAATGACTGTTCATTATTGTGTTTATTGTATTAAGTGTGTTCAAGTAATAAGGTCTAAAAATGCCGCTCTTTTCAAAATTAAGACAGATCAAAACTAGAAAAGGGGTACTCGAAGAAGCTGTTCCCATTCCACCTAGGGACACTCCAGGGTACTTTATGTATCATAAGCATGGCCTAGATGCCGTATTATTTCTTGATTTATGGGTGGACTACACCAAGGATTTACCAGAAAGTCAGAGGTGGCCCGCAGTTGGGACATGGGATGCAGATTGCATCATGAGAGTAGAAGAAGAATTATGGAAAAAGATAGCCAGACAGTAACAGAAAGATGCCATTGAATTATGGCGTAAAGAATAGCATAGACGCACAGAGTAAGCGCTCAGAAAAGGAGAGAAAAGTAGGGAGGATTCAGACAAAGCCCGAGAAAACGTGTTAGTTGAGGAAGGTATCCGAGTAAAAGCAGAACAAGTAGATAGACAACGAAACACTCTTATGAAAGAGAAAATGTAGACCAGCTTGGAAGGATGCCATTGAGTTTTGGCGCAAGGAGTCACATAGGAGGTCAGAGTAAGTGTTTCACGAAGCAGAGAGAAGTAGACTGGAGTCTGGAAAAGCCAAGGAAAAGATGTTACAGGAGGAAGTGGAGCAGGTAAAATGAGCGCAGGCTGACAGAGAAAGAAATACTGACGTTGCTGGTATTTATCCCGTCCTTTCAGAGGACCTAGCAAGAGTGGCCCCAGTAGAAGGTCCAGTTAGAGTGCCACCGCAAGTACCACGATACATATAATAATGATATAGTAGCCCAAAGGTTCTTGAGCCACCCACCAAATGAACAGCGCATAGCCGGTGTTTACATGGTCCAACATTTGACTACGTTGTCAATAGGAAATTGAGAGGGGTGTAGCTAGAGAAGGAGCAACACCTGTGATTTGATGACACCCCTAATGTACAAAGTGTTAATGAAAAATAATTAGTGAAAAGTTTAGCTTGAGAAAAATTGTGGGTATTTCGAATTTGCAAAATTGTTCCAGAATCCAGGTTTGTGTTCTTGGTGGTCCAGTGAGCCAATGTGCTGGGTCAAGTCGGTAAGATTATGACCCCCTGAGAGCAAATTGTATATAAAAATAATTTTTCAATTGGGCGAATTATTGCAGTTTTTATGGAATTGACTAGTCTTTTTGTCTTTGACAGCTTCAGAGTGAGGAGAAGGTGGGGGCTGTGTAGAGCAGTATGTGATACAGAAATCGGAGACAGATTCTGACCTTGTAGCCAGTGTAGGTGGGGGCCGGTGAGAGGAGCAGAACAGAGGCACTGCTTAGAAAGCTTCTCTGACATCGCATCTGTGTAATGCCTGCAGCCGGAACAACAAAAAAGTTGGCTGGCAGCCCAGGCTCAGGCCGCGCTGAGGGGCTATTTTTAGCTTCTCTGATAAGACAGGGCAGCTGAGAAATGTAAGTCGAGAAAGATTCCCTTGGTCTATTCTGTGCTAAACCAGTGCCCCGGGGAAATGTCTATGGAGAAGATTTGTTTTATTTTTTAGCAAATGTTATATTGCTTCTGGCCAGAAAGTAAAATGTTGCTCTTGCTTGGAATTTTAAGGGCTATGTGCCTATATAAAAACGATTTACAAATTCAGACATTTTTGAATTGTGGCCACAAGCTGCCACCAGTTGCATTGGATAAATGATCCAGTGGTTAAAAGTCTGTGAGGAGAGATGAGAGGTGCGTCTTCGTCTGGGACATTAGGGTACATTGTGTTGACGAAGATGCATAGCTCATTTTTATAAAAGAAAACAAACAGGTTTGTGTGTTCTTCGTTTTTGATTATTATTGCTGATTCTGTTTTTATAAAAGAAAACAAACAGGTTCGTGTGTTCTTCGTTTTTGATTATTATTGCTGATTCTGTGTGTCAGACTTGACACGGTGATTTCAGATGGGGGTGTATAGGGCAGGTAAATAAGTTATTGATTATAAGCCTGACAAATTAAGCAGGCCAGAGTGTTCGCCTCTGAGCTGTAGGTACTATAATTGCGCATCGCTGCTCATTTATATATGTTAGTGTAATTGTCTATGCTTTCTGTGCTTGGTATACTGATGGCTTGGCATATGTATTTTATATATGTTTTGTTTTTGTGTTGTATTGACCAGTCTGTTTAGCGTTTAATACAAAGTTCTCCTGTGCAGTACCGAGATAGTCGTGACGACGGCGATCTTTGCACAGCGCTTGGCTGGAACTTGTTCACAATTACTAAATTTCACAGACATGATATTACCTTTATCATGCTGTCAAAATAGCAGACAACACGTTATCAGTGTATGTCTAATTGGTGTTGGAGATGAATGAAATAAAAGTAAAACGTTATGCAAGACTAAAATATTTTTCACATGACTGCCTTTCTCTTATAGACAGGCAGCCTCGGTCATATGTTTCCAGATTGGACATTGAGGAACCATTATGATCTGTGCACTCGCATCTTACCTCTTGAAAGGCCTGTTTTAAATAAGGACTGCCACCCCAGAGTGACAAATGAGGCTCGGTATTTAGGGTAATGAGAAAATATCTGACAGGATTTCCTTTTTAAAGTTTGCTTTAGTAAGCTCATTCTTGTAAGTGGTGGCCCCAAAAGTTGACTTGTTTTTAAATTAGGCTGTTTATTGTATAGGTGGAAATTATTGCAGAATTACTGATTTTTTTTTAGCAGATGAATTATTAATTATCAACATTAACAACTGTTCTTAAACTTGGTTTTCCGAATATTTAGGTAATTTAGCATTCCTATTAGGGCCTCCTAGCATTAATATTGACTTCAGGTTGGTGTAGGTTCATGTAATAGGGACATTTGCATATGAGATGTCATTTGGCCAGCTTATGAGCTAACACAATGAGGTTTGTACATTAATTTGAAGGATTTCTCGCCGTTTCAAATACGCTGTGTATCTCCTATAATTTTGCTTACGCCCAGTAGCTACACACAGGGATTAATAGTGTTGACAAGACACAGGGTTTGATAGTGTTTGACAGCAGTGAAATCTGTTTCAGATTTCCTCCTGTCAAAAAGGGGGGGAAGGAGGAGAATATTGGCTTTCTGCTGGCCCCTGAGGAGGTTCGCTTCCCGCTAGCCCCTTAAGAAATTAAGCCCCTTAGAAATTAGCCCCCTTAGAAATTAAGTCGAGGAAATAGGTATGGTGCTTTCCCCTTTTTCTCATGTTTTATTGTGATCTTTCAGGGGAATTAGTTGTGGACACCGGAACGTATTCAATTGATTTCTGGTTTTTCACAGCCCAAGACACAAAAAGACTAAAGTCCTCAAGAACACACTGTGGCATTTGAAGAATTAAAGAGAGCTTTATGTCAAGCACCAGTTTTAGCAAACCCTGATTACAACAAATCGTTTATGCTTTTTGTGACAGAGCGGGATGGAACAGCACTATCTGTCCTAACACAAGATCATGCAGGAAAACACGAGCCCTGTGCTTATTTTTCTAGTACATTAGACCCAGTAGCACAGGCTTTGCCTGCGTGCCTAAAATCAGTTGCAGCAACGGCCTTAGCCATAAGACAAAGTGACTCGATAGTGCTGGGCCACCCTCTGACAGTACAAGTACCACACGCAGTAGAGGTTCTCTTGAACCGGACACAAACACAACACCTGACTGTAGCTAGACTGACAGGCTATGAGCCAACGTTATTTCAACCACACATAGAGATCAGACGATGCAACATACTGAATCCTGCTACCCTTTTGCCCTCCAGTACAGAAAGCGTTTCACCACACGACTGTGTTGAAGTAATACATACCGTGACTAAACCAAGACAAGACTTGACAGACGTTGCACTCCCAGACCCCGACCTAACACTATATGTTGACGGCTCATGCATGAGGACAGGGGCGGGAGAATTAGTGGCAGCATATGCAGTGACTACTGATACTGTAATAATAGAGACTAAAAGAATAGACATATTGTCAGCACAAGCAGCAGAGCTCATCACCCTGACACAAGCGTGCATAAGAGCTAAGCACCTGAGAGTAAACATTTACACCGATTCTCTGGCGAGAAAGAGGTTTCTTGACCTCTCATGGGGCCAAGATACAGCATGGCCCCCATATTCAAGCCCTACTGGAAGCAATACATTTACCAACAGCCATAGCTATCCTAAAATGTAAAGCACATACTAGAGCCACAGATACCATTTCCCAAGGCAATGATCTGGCAGACCGAACAGCTAAACAGACAGCTCAGACCCCACTAGACATGACAAAGTTACAGGTTCAATAAGTGTCCAAAGCCATGACAGTTAGGGATCCTTCCAAGGATGTACAAGACATACAGACACATGCTACGATGGACGAATTAAAGAAATGGTCGGAACAAGGAGGGGTACTGACTGATCAGGGTTGGATGAATAAGGGCAAATCCACATGGTTTCTTCCTGATTCGATGGTACAAGTGATTATAAATACCGCACATAGTCCTGCACACTTAGGAGAGAAAGCAATGATAGATAGCTTACAGAATATATGGTTCAACAAGCACCTGCGTGCAGCAGCGAAACAAAAGGTCAGAACATGTATGATCTGTTGCCAATTCAATCCAGGTAAAGGCATTCCGATGGAACAAGGTGGATTCCATCCACCTGACCACCCTTTTGAAGTGCTCCAAATGGATTATATCCAAATAAACAGATGTAGAGGTTACAAATATGTCCTGGTACTAATGAAGCAGGTGTCCCTTCTGTTAGGGTATACCTGGAAATTCCATTGTGTGCGACATCCTGAAGCAGCAGGCCTTGTAGAAAGACATAATCAGACATTAAATATTTGCGCAGACAAAGGTGTAGATTGGATGGTAGCCCTGCCGGTTGCCCTCTTTTACATGCGAATGGTAGCTCATTCTAGAACAGGCTTATCTCCCTATGAAGTGGTCTTTGGTAGACCACCAAATATGTGGGGCACTCCAATGCCTAAAAGATTACTGATGCTGACAGATTACCTGGCTTCCTTGATGTCTGCACTACTCTCTTGTTGTTCGCAGGTTGCTGCCGCCTTCCCTGACAACACCCAGGTCAAAGAATACTCCATCGCTCCTGGATGGAAGGCGCCAAAGTCAGTGCTCTGGACCACGGGGACGGCCGTTAAAGTCAAAGGGCAGAAAGGATGGTTGCACCTTCACCACTCTTTTACAAAGGAAAAAGACTTTGAACTTGGATTTTGGATTTTGAACACCATTTTCTAGAGGAGACTCCCCAGCAGTTTCCACAAAGCTAAACTTAGATCTAAAAAGTCAGAACCCGTTTGATCAATTAAGTCCACTAGGTGGTGAAGCGGTTGAACATGTATTCTGGCTTGCATAAGATCTTGGACAATAATATTGATAAAAAAGAGCAAGATGTGCATCACGATAATATGTATCAGCTTAATACTACATGCTATTTTTCCTCCTATTGCCTCACTCTTATACTCCTCCACTAATGATACCATAAAGCACACATTTAGTGATCTGCCATCCCATGAGCTATCATATCGACTTGCCTTACGCAACAATACCTTTATTCAGATGCTGCACCATTCACATCAGACTAGCAATGCTACAGACTGCTGGGTCTGTGGCCGATTTCCCCCGTATCAGAAGGTAAAGGGAGTGTTGCCTCTTTCTCCTTTTCCGTTCTCCCATAATGGTTCTTGCGGAGCATGGTTTGCCTTAATGACATCCATCAACGGTGATGCCAAAGAATACAAAGCAATAACAAGGCTCCACAAGATTGCCCAAAACATACATCAAGACCCAGGCACGTGGACATGGTCCGGTTGGCTCTGGGGATTAATATCGGCTTGGGGATGGAAAGTGTTGACCGTCTGTGGGTTGATACTATTAATGATATTCAGTTGTTGCCTATGTCTGCAGTGTGGCCCGGCCATTTGTGGCCTGTGTGCTACTGCATGTGTTCCACATCCCTATTTACAAAGCATTGAAAATGGAAAAATAATGCTGCAAGAACAGATCGACTGTCTCATGAACATAGACGTTACATAGGGGGTTCACTAAGGTACAAGGAGGGAATGAGGAAAATAAAAATCTATGAGGCCTATGTGTCCCCATGTGCCCCCCGAACGCTTATGTGCACATACATGTAACCTATGTATTTCCCCTCCATGGCCTTTCTATCATGATGCTTATGCTATAACGTGGCCTGCCATCATCCAGTCTCCCATGAGAGAAACGACAAATCTGTATTGAGGCCTACACGTTTTTCATCATGTTTTCCTGCATTTTCATGAAGCTCATGTTTATGGCTCAGCCAGAGCCAAAAAGAGGTTTTCATGCCTCAGAACGCTCTGAAAGCTACAGCTACGTATCCTTGGCCTTGCACACTTGGGCCTCAGCCAAAGGGGCCCTGTCACAAGGTACCGAGACAGTATTGAGCACGGTTATCTGCTTACTCTTACTGAAACCACATTCTTGCCTGGTGAAGGAGGAATGAACGCGCCCATCTGCAAGGAGGGAGCCCAGCCCTACTGTCTCTCTTTGTGAGATTGCAAAGCTCACGTCAGTAAAAAGCCCATAGCCCCCATGTAAGGCTTCTGCAGTAAATGAAGTAAATGAAGAAATAGATGCCACATCGGCTCTTGGTGATGAGCAACCTATGTCACAAATCAGTCCCTGCTCCAGACATCGGATATCAGATAATACAAGATGTGCTGGTGGTCTTGACACTGAAGGCCTCACTAACTGAAGGCCTCACTTCCAGACTTGTTCGGTTGCATAGCAACCCTCCCCACGTCAGTTACACGTCATGCTCGAGTTGAGCACAAGTAAGGCAAAGTTCCAGTACAATTCCAGCAGATCACGCAACCCCCTCCAGGTATCCACCCACACATGACAAATTACCCATTATCATCAAGTGGACGCCCACATGGACGCCCACCTTCACGCCTACTTACACGCCCACATGCTCTTATCTCATTCTCTCTTGCTCTTTTGCTTACGTACAATTGAGAAATGTATATATACTGCACTCTGTGAATAATGTTTTGAGAATATTGAGAATACTTTTGAGTCCCTTTCCAGATCCTTTTTTGGTGATGGTAATATTCTCCCTTTGACTCGAGTTATTGGAATAAAGCCCTTTTTGAACCTGATACCACAGACTCAGCCTCTTGCTTTATGCATGATCCTATTGATATTCTGAAAAATTCTGAGAGCGTAATATTTTATTTACCACACTACCTGGAGTGGACTGGGATATTCTACCATGCCATCCCAAGTTTCTGTGTACCTGATGCCAAAGTGCAATTGTATGAGCTATGGGGCCAGTTGTATAGTAGTGTTTGGGGTTATATATAGTGCTCGAGGATACCCTACCCCCAGTCCCGGGACATATCTATCCATGCGATATGCGGGTTCATCCTGCGGGCGATGCATCCATTCATTGATAACTGCCAGTTGCGCTGCCCAGTAGTAGGCCTGAACATTGGGCAGCACAATCCCGTCATCATACCACCCTCTCACCAGTTTTCGCATGGCTATTCTTGGAGACTTCTCATCCCAGAGCAGGGTTCTGACCTCCCTGTCTATTGCTTTGAAATAGCATTCATGTACTGGGTATACGGTGTTTTGTAGTGCATAAAGGAATCGCAGGAGCACCATCATTTTAAAAAGAGCTGGTCGCCCGAGTAAGGAGAGCGGTAGTGATTTCCAATGTTTCACGTGCCTTTGGAGACGTTGCAGGGTACTTAACAGGTTGTGGGTGTGAAAGAGGTCTGGATCTATGGTTACGTAGATACTGAGGTATCGAAAGCCCTCTGTCACAGTTCACAGCTCGTTGGTAGAATTGGGATTGGGCCACGTAATATGTAGATAGTGGGCTTGGCCCAGTTGATGTTATATGCAGAGTATTTGCTGAAATTGCTGAAAATGTTGATAATCCTACTGATGGAGGCACGAGGTGTTGCGACATATATAGTACGTCATCAACATACAGGGATATTTTGTCCTCCCAGTCTGCTGAGCATCAGAGACCATATTATGAGTGGTTCAAGGACTAACGCAGAGATTAGCATAGCAGGGATAGTGGGCAGCCTTGTCCCATACCTCGCTGAAGAGAGAATGGATGCAACGTGCACCACCACTTGTGCCAGCGGGTCTCAGTATAGCAGGCAGACCCATGCCAAGAATTTTGGTCCAAATCCCAAGTCTTTCCAGAACAGCAAATAAATATGGCCACTCAACTGTATCAAATGCTTTACGAGCATCTAGAGACAGTATCACTGCATCTATCTGTAAGGTGTCTACTCTGCCTAATACTCCATATAGCCGGCGCAGATTAAGTGCGGTATTTCGCCCTGGCATAAAGCCGGATTGAGTGGACTAGTGCAGATATTACTTGGATTAGTTGGGAGGCTAGGAGTTTTGCCAGTATCTTGGCCTCAACATTGAGCAGAGAGATAGGGTGATAGGAGTCGCATTGCTCCGGTGGTTTCCCTTCCTTATGGATCACCACAACCACAATAGATGCGAGTCGCTGATCGTGGAGTACTGCACCCTTTTGTCTACTCTCTATGAACATTTTGAGGAGATATGGGGCTATACAAGTAGCATCTAATTTATAGAAATCTATTGGAAGGCCATTGGGCCCCATTGCTTTCCCCGATTTGATGCTCTGGATCGCACCCACCACTATCTCCTCTCTGAGGTCACCCTCCAAAAGTTCCTGGTCCCCAGGAGGAAGCTTGGGGAGAGGGAGACCGGCCAACAAATCTTCGATCTCCCCCATGCGAGCCCCACCCCGGGAGAGTACAGGCGGTGGTAACACTCAGCCAAGGTTTCGGCAATCTCTTGAGGGTCTGTGACCATCTCTCCGGCTTCATCATGAAGGGAGGTCACCCATCGGATCACTAGATCTCGCCTGTCAAGCCAGGCTAGTAGTTTCCCGGCTTTGTCCCCAAGTTCATAAATTTTATTTGTGTCACCAAGTTCCAGGACTTTGCAACTTCTGAGACCAGATCTTTGTGTTTTGCTTCAGCAGGACCTCACTCCATTGACCTCTCAAGTGGGACAATCTAAAGACAGATACAGAGAAGAACACTGTGATGAGTTGCAGTGAGTCTCTGTGCAATGCTCAATGTGATGGTTCCCAAAGTGAAGAGAGTTCACTGGGGAGGCAGGAGCTTTATTTACTGTACAGCTAAAACATTTCATTTTCTTTCCCATTCTTTGAAGAAATGTACTGATCTTTGCGCATTCAGCTAAGCCTTGAAAACGTGGCTTTTTAAGCAATAACATATTTTTCTTCTTCGTTTTTCAGGATTTTCTGCATTACCTTCTTGTCCCCTTTCTTGTGAAGCTGGAAGCCCCTAGACGCTTTCGGGCAGTAATTTCATTTCATTTTGAAATTGTAAAAGATGTCCGGTTGCTGCGGAGAGAGCGGTGAAGTTCCGTGTTCAGTTAAGGAGGATCCTTGTTCTCTGGTAGGCTTGGGCTCCAGCGTTGAGTTCAGCTCAGGCTGGTGTCCTTGAGGCAAAGCGCGTCCTCCTGTGCGGGCATGGTTTTGATAGACTGCAAACACCTGTGACTGCTCCCAGCCACACTCAACATAGCCAATGAGAAGGCGAGATCTTGCAAGATCTTGGCATGCTCGTTACATAGAGCTGCATGTAAACAAAGCGAGCATCCAGTGCTCGGCAATAACAGAAAAAACAGGACCAAGTTACAAAATCATAACAAAGGCTCTATAAATATATAAAACAATGGAGTGCCCTCACACCGCGTTCAAAGGTATACTTCTATTATTAGCAAAAAGCACCTTCACACTGCGCTCAGGAGTATTTGGTAGTGCATTGAGCGGATATTATCCAGCACTTTGTGAAGTAAGTGTTTAGGGACAGACGCAACATTGTACAGGGGTGTGATGTGAGTCCGTGTTCAGAGGCACAGGATCAGGGGCATCATGCATACAGTGTTCAGGGTCATAATCGGGAGCATAATGCACACTGTGTTCAGGGGCATGATGCAGGACTTGACAGCTCCCCTCCTAACAAGGAGACCCAAAACAGGAGACACTGGCCTGGGATTCAACGTGAATGGAAAGCACAAACCAAGCGGGGAGCATTTTCAACATTAGAGAGTGATTCTCTGCAGGGTTCTTTGGGACTGTACCCCTTCTAATCCACTAGATAAAACAGTTTGCCCCTGACACGTTTAAAATACAGAATGGATATATTCAACATTTTATTTTCCCCTGCAATGGGCAATGTAGGTGTCAACGATAGGAGTTCAGGTTGGAAACGTTTAAGGATAGAAACATGGAAAACCTGGTGGATTTTCATAGATGCAAAAAGTGCCAACTGTACTGCAACAGAATTCATAACCCTGGAGATTACAGGAACCAGGGTAAGAATTTCTTTTGACACTGAAGGTTTAAGTGTCTTGTGGAAATCCATATCTTGTTACCAATGGCGAAAGTAGGATCTGCAATGCAGTGTCGGGCAGGAGACTCTTTAAAAGTGTGGTTGGCCTTGGCAACCTCAAAGCGGGTTTTATCCCAGAGGGTTTTCAAGCTGTCATGAAATACGTGTACTGGAGGAAGTGGGGTGGAACATGACTCTTCCTATGGTACCAGCTTAGGATGATATCCCTGAACACAGTAAAAAGGAGGAGACATTCCCAGAGATGTATGGTCTGAGTTATTATATGCAAATTCAATGGCCCATAGAAGGTCTGCCCAATCTTTCTCCACCACAGGGAGTGTACATTGCAGATATTGTTCTAGGGTACGATTAGTCCTTTCGGCCTGCCCATCAGTTTAGGGTTGATATGATAAAGACAATCGCACATCCATCTCCAATGACTCACACAAGGTCTTCCAAAAACGAGAGACAAACTGTGCTCCTCGGTCGGTAATGAGAATGGATGAAAGTCCATGCAGTCTTACAATGTGGTTCATGAAGATGGGGGCTAATTCAAGAGCTGTAGGGATCCTTTTTAGGTGATTTTGGGTAGCTCAACTAAGAAGTCCAGCAATACTGTCTGTCAAGGTTTCGGAGGCACTGGGATAGGACGATATAGTTCAAGAGGAGAAGTATGAGCCCCTTTGTTCTGAGAACAAATGGAACAAGTAAGGATGTACTCATGTATGTCCTTGGACATGAATGGCCACCAGATGTGGCGTTGTAATAAATTCAGTGATTTATAGTGATTCATCAATAAGCAATCATCACAAAGGAACAAGGTTTGTGTTTGGTGACTTGTGTTTGGCATATACCAACAATTGTCCTTGTATAAAAGTCCATCACATAGCTCAAGGTCAGGACATTCAGATAAACATTGGTTCTTGGATTTGCCCTTTATGATTTCTCATAAGTCCGGTAAGAATTCGGCCATTATCACCACTCCAACAAAACACTAAGGGGATAAGGTCGGCTTTGGTTCTTCCCCTTTCTCTAGGTTATCTGATTTGCCTATTCTAAACAGAGCATCAGCTTTAGCATCCTCCTTTCCAGGCCTATACGTAATAATAAAATTGTAATCCATGTCCATCGAAACTGACATGCAGTAAGAATACGGACAGATTATACAAACTGTAAATTACAGTGTTCTGTATAAATCGTTACAGGAAGTTTAGCTCCTAACAGGTGGTGGTGCCATACTTCGAACACTTCCTTGATGGTCAATAGGACTCGGTCAGCTATGGCATAATTTTTCTCCGCGGGGAGCAATTTTCTAGAGTAAAAGGCTATGGGGTGTAATCGTTATGTTATATTATGTTAATTTTATTTCTTAACTGCAGCGGTTACCCGAGGGTGTCCTGGCGCTAGCTAATGCCTTTCGATCAGAGAGGTATGTGATGACCTATATACTGAAAAGCCAGGTTTTCAGTCCTTTCCTAAATGTCTTCAGCTCAGTGGCATTCCTAATATGGAAAGGAAGTTCATTCCAAGCTCTTGCGGCATATGTGATGAAACTTCTTCCACCCCGGTTGTCTTTTTTAACGGGGGTATAACCACCCCTTTGGCTCCAGAGGAGCAAAGAGCTCTTCTGGGGATGTGCCATTGAAAACGCCGTTTCAGGTAGTCCAGGCCAATTCCTTGAAGGGCTTTGAACACCATGCACAGGGATTTAAATTGAATCCGTTGTGTGACTGGGAGCCAGTGTAGCCTTTTTATTTCTTTTGTGACAGAAACAAACTTTGGTATCCTGGTCAGCAGTATAGCTGCCGTGTTTTGCACCAGTTGGAGTTTGTTTAAGTGTATCTTTTGGATATTTAAATAAAGGCTGTTACAGTAGTCCACACGCGACAGGATTAGAGATGTTATCACTATCCGTTGACTGTCTACTGGTAAAAATGACATTATTTTCTTAATCATTCTGAGGAGATGGAAGCTAGCAGAGGCAACCGCATTTACCTGGTCCCCAAAGGTAAGTTTGTTGTCGACTACGCCCCCCAGGTTTTTAGCTTTCCTAGTTGGTTCAGGGAGAGTCCCTAGTTCTTCCGGCCACCGGTCTGGGGTCCAAAAGTTCGCAATATTTCCAATAATGAGGACCTCTGTTTTGCTGGAGTTTAACTTCAAGCAGTTCATGGTCATCCACATTTTGACTGCTTTCATGCAGTCGTGGAACATTTCCCTTTCTCAGACTCCTGTCCTGCTCGCAAAGACACCACAATTTGCGTGTTATCTGCATAAGTTGTCAGCTGAAAGGATCTGATCAAAGCCGCCAAGGGTGCCACGTAAACATTAAAAGGGGGACTAAGGGAGGAGCCTTGTGGAACTCCACACGGAAGGGAGAAAGGTTTCAAGCGGGCTTTGTCTAAGTCCACAGTTTGAATTCTTTCTGTAAGGAAAGATTTCAGGAGGTTCGAGGCATTGCCTTGCACTCCGCAGGCCGACAAACGGTCCATCAAAACATCATGGTAGACTGTGTCGAAGGCTGCGGAGAGATCCCACATGATTAGTGCTGCATTACCTTCTTAGTCCAGGGCTTCTCTTAATTCTTCTGTGGATTTTATAAGGGCTGACTCCGTATTGAGTGGGGTCTAGTATGTTATTTGCTTGGAGAAACATACTGAGTTGAGTATTCATGATTTTTTCGACCAGTTTCGCCGGCAAGGAGAAGCAAGAGATTGGCCGGTAATTATTAGGATCCTTGGGGTCAAGATTTTGTTTTCTTAACAGAGGAAGAATGGATGCAGGTTTCCAGCTCTTTGGAAACTGCCCAGACTCAAACATTTTTTTTTCTAAAACCTTTATTGAAAAGGATAAACAACACGTCACATTACAAGTTGTCATTGCAGCATAGATGCAGTCACATTTACATTAACCCTTTACATTTTATAACGGAAATGAGTAGGATGTTGTACCTGAAAGGCACAGTGCCTGACGTAAGACGCACAGGTGGAATTTAGGATGGACTGTTAGGTGTATGTGAGGGCAGGTGTGGCGATGGGGATTTGTCGGCAGCGCTCCCTCTAGCATCCAGCACGTCCTCAGTGGGGGAACCAGATGGTGGGCTGTCTGGGGCGGCTAGGCGCTGTAGATGGGAAATGAGAGGGGCCCAAATTTCAGGGGGTCTGCTGGCAGCAGGCATCAAGTTCCAAAATTCGTTCAACAATGTCTGACAGTGGGCAGAGTCATCCAGCCAACTTTTGACCTTGGGCGCCGGTGTATGCCCCCAGTGGATTGACATCCTCCTCTTAGCAAGAACCAGAAGCAATGAGGTTAGTTTGCGGCTCGCGTCCGATAAATGTTTTACATAGCCTAAGAGGCATACGAGGGGATCAGGGGTGACACGTTCAAATGTGATGCCGCTGATGGCTGCGCATACGTTCTGCCAAAAGGCGGAGACCTTGGGGCACAACCAGGCTAGGTGAGTAAAGTCTGCAGCAGGGGCAGAGCACCGCACACACCTATCGCTAGTGAGTAGCCCCATTCTATGTAGTGGTGCAAGGGAGCGGTAAAGTCTGCGCAGGTATTTGAAATGTATAAGCCGCAAGCGATAATTAGGTGATAAGCATTTAGTCTGATTGCAACAGTATAGCAAGACCTCCTGGGGAAGGACTCTGCCCAAAACTACACTCCAAGCAGTGTGGGCGCATTCAGTGCCAACAGAAGAGGCGGCTAGCGTGAGAGCATAAAGTCTGGTGACCAATTTACGTGAGGAACTCGAGGAGTGGACCACCTCAAAGGCAGCATGCGCTGGGGGGGGGGGGCCTAAGGGAACATAGGGTTTGCCTCCTTACAGGTCGCTCTAATCTGGTAATACATTAACCTATCCATTGGGCCGGCCTCGTCAGATAGGACGAAGAATGTATTGTCGGGGTAGATGTCTGCTAGTGTTGAGACCTAGAAGAGCAGCGCGGCAGGCCATGCCTGCAGTCTGTAATGGGGGCACGCCGGGTTGCTGGCTAGGGTCATGGAGGGGGCATAGAGTGTGCTGGCACTGGTGTATTTTCGAAGCCCATCCCAGGCCCAGCGTACGCACTCAACTGTGTCTATCTCGCTGCGTGGGGGTTTAGGTGGAATGAAGAGTGAAGTCTGGAGAAGCCATGGGGCAGCAAGGTCGGCCTCGGCCGCAACGTTTGGTTGAAAAGGCGTGGGGTGCAACCAAAAGTGGAGAAAGCTGGCTTGGGCGCATAGCGCGTACAACTTGAAATCCGGGGTGCCCATCCCTTTGCGGGACAAGGGGAGTGTGAGAATGTTATATGCTATTCTAGGTTGTCGCCCTGCCCAGACAAGAGTTATAATGTGAGAGCGTAGTTTGCTAAAAAAGTGTGATGTAAGTGGGACAGGGACATTTAAGAAGAGATATAGGAACTTCGGGAGCACCACCATTTTTGCAATGGCGATGCGCCCTGCCAGCGACAGGGAGAGTTTTTGCCACACGTGGATCTTAGTCTCCAGCCAGTCCATCGCACAGCCGAAGTTAGACCTCCAAAGTTCATCCACGTCCCTGCTCAGCCAAATGTCGAGGTACTTGGTATGGCCAGATGGCCAAACGAAGGGGTAGTCTGGGGTGAAGGGTCTAGTGGCGTCTGTGAGGGGGAAGAGGATCAACTTGCTCAACTTTACTTGGACTCCGGACAAATATCCGAATCGCACCATCTCCCTCGTCATGGAGGCAAGGTTGTCCTGGGGTTTGCGGATATAGATTGTGACATCATCCACATACATGGAGAAAGCAAGAGCCTGGGCTGCAAAGCCAATGCCCCTCTGGGTGTGGTGTTGCCGAAATCGGGCAGCGAGGGGTTCCATGACAATGGCAAAAAGCATAGGGGAGAGGGGACACCCCTGCCTGGTACCTCTCGTGATGGAAATTGGCTCAGTTATCTGTCAATTAATTCTAATGCGGGCTGTGGGGAGGGTGTATAAGAGCTGTATTTTGCACACAAAGTCTGGGTTAAAGCCCTGGCGTGGGAGGAGGTAAAAAAGGAAAGGCCACTCGAGAGTGTCAAAGGCCTTAGTGGCGTCTGAGAGTGCCGCTGTGGCCGGGAGAGAGGGTTTAATTTGGTGGAGGATGGCAAAAATGGTCCGAAGGTTATGAGATGTGGCACGCTCGGTAATGAAACCGGATTGGTCCGGGTGTGCAATAAGTGGGAGAAGACGTGTGGCCAGCAATTTAGTGTAGATTTTATTATCAATATTGATGAGAGACAGGGGGCGATAAGAATCACAATGTTCGGGGGGTTTGTTTGGCTTTAAAAGAAGGGTGAGCAGGGCTTCACTGAGAGATGGGGAAAGCACCCTTGTTCGAGAGTCGTTGTACATGGTGGCTAGGTGTGGGACAAGGAGAGGCGCAAATGTTTTATAGAAGGCCGGGGAGAGGCCATCGGAACCGGGAGCTTTATCCCCTGGAAGCCCCGCAATAACAGCAGAAATCTCCTCCTGAGTAAATGGTTCATCCAGGTATTCCCGGTGAGCATTGCTCAACCAGAGGAGTTCGATAGTCTTGAAGTATTGATCGATGACCTCGCGGGAGGGCGCCTCGCTGGTGGAGTATAACTGTGAGTAAAAGGTGGAAAATTGGACGACGAGCTCTGTGGGGAAGGTTGTTCTATCGGAAGTCCCTTCCTGCAAGGCGGTGATATAAGAGGAGGTGTGTGGTTGCCGGAGAAGGTTAGCAAGGGTTTTACCGGGGCGGTCGCCCTCGCCATAGCGACGAGCTCTCGCCTCCTTGCCTAAAAAGGCAATCTCCCAATCTGCCTCCTCATGGAAGTCGGTGATTTTCCCTCTAATCTGTGCCAGAGTGTCGGGGCTGGGGTCCTAGGACCGTTGAAGGTCCAGGGTTTTTATCTCTTTCTCCAGATGCTCCAGGGTGCCCCGGAGAGATCGCAACACCCCAGACTGTTTAGAGATGCACCCCCCCAGATCTCACCCATAAAGCCCTCCCAGAGGGTTGAAGGAGATTCCGCCGAGCCGACATTATGTTCAAAATAGTCAACAATGGCAGCACAGATCTCCTCACGGAAAACTGTCTCTTGAAGTGCATTAGGGGGCAGCCGCCATGCAAACATGCGACGCATAATGAGTGGGAGTTGCAACGCAGCCATACAGGAGCGTGGTTGGAGGTGGTGCGGGCCATGTGATCAACGGATGTGGCCCAGGAGGAGACATCACGGGTAGTGATCCAGAGATCCAGCCAAGACCAGCATCCCCGTGTGCCAGTTACACATGTGCCCTCGCGCCTGTTTGGGTAGGAATGTCTCCATGCATCTAGCAAGCAATTGTTGGACATAATAGAGTGTAGGAGTGAGACGGCTTGAGGGAGGGTGCTGGGCGCGCTGTCCGGGGCGGTCAAGCGTTTGTGAGGGTGCTATGTTGAAATCGCCTTCCCAAAGGAGAGGGCGTGGTCCCAGAGAGGAGATGAGCTGCCAGACTTGTATGAGAAAATAAGGAGTTTCGGAATTTGGGATATAGATTGCCGCTAGAATTAAGGGCTGATTAAAAAGGATGCCAGAAAGGATCACGTATCTGCCCTCTGGACCAATGAAGGACTGGATGGTGCACCAGGGAAGCCCTCTACGGAGGGGAATGAAAACGCCACATGAATAATTGGAATAGAAGGACGAGTGGGTCTCGCCCCAGTGCCTTGATTGTAACCTAGATGAGCTGGTAGGAAGAAGATGAGTTTCCTGGAGGAAACAAATGTCCACCTGGTGTCTTATGAGGTGAACGTGCATAAGGCATTCCTTGCGGTTGTCATTTAGACCCCTAACGTTTCAGGTCCAAAGCGTGGTGTCCGTCATTGAAGGTGTAGTGGTGTTGCATGACAGATAGCGCCGGGTGTGTTGGAAGAGTGACAGGGTGGCCAAGCCACAGTAGTGGTCGGACATCTTACTAACAAAACAAAGAAAGGCATAAAGGCACCCCCACGTCTAGGGAGACGCCGCTGCAGAACTATAAGTGGGCCGAGTATCAAGTCCCAGGGACCACAGCAACAGCAATAGAGAGGAGCGATGCATGTCGGAGTCCAAATGTTCTGTTGGCCCAATATGGTGCATTGACATAGCCAAGAAACAGGGCTGCAGTAGCTGCTCGGTATTTTAGAAAAAGACAAACGGGGGGAGCAACAGGTTGGACAGCGTAAGGACAGTGCAATCAGCTAACAAACAGGGAAGGCGGCCAAATCTTGCACAGTGAATAGCAAAACCAAAGCAGCAAAAGTCTGCATTAGTCATTGTCACTTGCGCCACCTCCGTTAGCCTGCTGAGAGCTGGATGGTGTTAGGTGCTGTTGCTTGTCCAGTTTTTTCGCAAAGGCTAGGGCAGCTTTTGGGTCATTGAAGATTTATGTTTGGGACCTAGCCTTAATTCGCAATTTGGCCGGGTAGACCAGAGAGAAGGAGACATCATGTTTCTGGAGCAACCTCTTAGCCGGGAGAAATTCTGACCAGGCGGCCTGTACCGCCAGCGTGAAGTCGGGATAGAAAGAAGGAGAGTTCCCTTGGTGCCGCACCTCACCTTTCTCTCGGGCGGCGCGCAGGACTGCGTCGCGGTCGCGATAGTTCAGTCACTTGACGATAATCGGGCGGGCAGGCGCTCCCGGCGAATTTTTATTTCTGTGATTTAAATGCTCATTCGGGTTCGGTATCCCAATGGAATTTAACACCCTTCCTCAGTAGGTGACTGATAGGGGCAATGATGTTAGAAACTTGTGGATAAAACGCTGGTAAAAACAGGCGAACCCCAAGAAGCTCTGTATTTGTTTGACTGAGCTGGGAGATGGCCAAGTGAGTACAGGGTCCACCTTCTTAGTTTTTAGTTTTTATGATACATCCTTAGTCCAGAGGTTTGAACCCTCTGGACTAAGGATGTAGCCAAAAAACTTAACTTTTGAGGTCTGAAACTCGCTATTCTCTAATTTCAAGTAGAGATTTTTTTTGTGCAGCTGCTGAAGAAGATGGGAGAGGAGACAGGAGACTTGGAGTGGCGGATGAAGCCATTCTTGAGATATTAATCAATGTATTCCCTCACATGGAGATTTTCTTTCTCGATAACATAGTGAACACAGCTACAAGGAAGTTTTCACCCAGAATTAAATCTATCTAGCAGTCAAAGGCACGATAAGGTGGCAGACTGTACGATAGACCTCTGGGAGACCCTCCAACTGTGTGTCTGTAGTTGAAATGTCTGTAACCGGGACTGGTGTGGGTACTGCTGGTGGTTGCATTTGGATAACATTGAGATTGACAAAAGTCAGATTTTAAGGTCACTAAGCGAGTTTCCAGTCAACCTCGGGGTTGTGTTTGGTCATGATTAAGGATTGAGTGTGGTATTGTATGGGACCAGACATTAACTCTTTCCCATCAAATGCCCTCACTATCTCTGGTTTGTCCTTCTTCTGTTTGAATCCCCAGAGTGGTCAATACATGAATGTCCATTACATTTCCGGTAGCACCAGACATGAGTCAAGACTCCGAGCTCCCATGTCTGTCCGGTAGCTGATTTACCAGTTACAGGTATGCTCACATGATAGTAGGACAAACTGGAAGATTGTCGTGGGATCGAATTAAATGGTAAACCCGGCAGCCCGACCTCCGCAACTACAAAGTATTCTCATTTTCCGGTGTCTCAGAACTAGTGGCAGGAATTGAAGGCGAATCTGTTTTAACAACCGTGCCTTTTGTGGGGATGTTGGGGCATTCCTTGACAAAATGGCCTGTCTTTCCACAGTATAGACATTGGTTCAGTTGTCTTTGTTTGTCTTTATCTTCATTAGTCAAGGGGCCCCTGATTCCGCCTATTTCCATAGGCCCGGAGGGGTCATTAGACTTATGCACTTCTCCACTAGGTTTCCCCCTAACTACGATGAGCTTGTGGTCTGTAGTTTGTCCTTTCTTGGACTTTCTCTCTAGAAGGCAGTGATTGAGTTTAACTACCAGGTCAATAAACTCCTCTATGGGGTCAGGTGGCTCCACTATTTGTGAGATTAGATCTTTAAGGTCATCACGAAGACCTCTATAAAATACTGAGATTCTCTTCTCTTCTGGGCATTCGACTTCTTTGACTAAATGATTAAACATTGAAATGTAAAGTAAGAGGTTGGAGTTCCCTTTTCTCAGAGTATTTAATTTGTTGTCTGCCACCTGTACGAAAGTATGGCAGGCAGACATGAGTCTCATGGTCTCTTTGAAATGGGTCTAGTTGTGCAGAATAGGAGCATCCTGCTGCACTAAGGGAATCAACTTCTGGGCCGCTTCCCCACCTTGGTAGGATAAAATGAATGCGACTCTGGAAGCGCCGTCCGGAAATGCTGCGGGTCGTGCCATTAAATGAAGGTGGCGTTGATTTAAAAATATGGCACACTTGTTGCTGGCTCCATGAAAACGCTTTGGGAGAGCAAAAGAAATATGCTGGGGGGTAACTGCTTGTGTCTGGGTCAGACTCGACGTGCCAGCATCCGTGGCCGCTGTCGCCCCTACAGAGGGATGAAAACTAGGAGATTTTAGTAGGGTTTTAGGCTTGGTTCCACCGGTAAGAGAGAACCCCCACTGATTCTCTGACTGAGAAACTAACTGAGTTTGCAAGGCAGTAAGGTCTTGATGTAAGGCTTGATTTTCAACCTGCATGACGGTGAGCATAGAAGCAATATCTCGTAACAAAGCACCCTGGTCGACCCTATCAGCTGGGCAGAGCAAACACATTGGGCTTTGCCTGCTCTCAGATGACGTGAACTTACTTTAATATCCCACGTTGTGGCCACGCAGAGATAATATGGACCTAGCTGAGAAGCCCTCGACATGCCCGTGTCGATGATGTGGTTCAACTCCGGAAGCCCCACCTCTTACTTGCGAGGGGAACAGCAAGGCAGGCAGATGCGACTGAGGGAGGAGGTGCTGTTGTGGGGATAAGGTGTGGTGTGATTCTTACGTATTTGCTGCCGTTGTACCTTTAGCAGACACAATAGGACAGTCATGAATACCTGATCTCCTCCATGCTGGACGTCTTCCCCCCACCCTGTTTGTGGCAATCAATATGTCAACTGTAGATACCTGTGATCAACTGGTCGTGTCTTCTGAAGTGGTGCGTCGTGCACGTAAATGGAAACGGTGATACTTCTCACCCGGGGACTCTAGGATCTTTGTTTCCTCATGTTATTGTACACAATGTCTGCACAAAAGGAAACAGAGGTATCTCATATGCATAACATTCCACTAACGTAATGTCTGGCTATTCAAAATATAGAACAACCATTAGCAGATCAATCACCTAATATCTCCTGAAGTTCCGCTTCTTGCTTTAGGAACAAGTGTGATGTTTGTGCACAAATAGACTGTTCGGCACACTGGTGCACACCGAGGTTCGTGGTATTATCTGGTCGCAGCTGGCAGCTGTGAAAGCCTCTATTAGGAGCGTTAGCCTATGTAGCAGGATTAGTCTTTGGTGACAAACAAACTTGAAAATACAAAGAAACACTGTCCTTGATCCAACACCGATGGGAGTCTTGAGCATTTGCTTGCTTTAACAGTTTTTGCATAGTGTGCATGTATGCATGGTGCACAGTACCTGAGTTTAATTGATTGTCTCTTTTTCTTTCAAATTCTTGCACAACATATTGTCCGGGTGCTGCAGGGTGAACATGGGTGTTCCGTGTTCAGGTAAGAAGGATCCTTGTTCTCTGGTAGGTTTGGGCTCCAGCGCTGAGTTCAGCTCACGCTGGTGTCCTGGAGGCAAAGCGCGTCCTCCTGTGCGGGGACAGTTTATATAGACCGCAAACATGCTAGCCCTCCCCCAGCCACACCCAACATGGCCACTGAGATCCTGTTACATAGAGCAGCGTGTAAACAAAGGGAGCATCCAGTGCTCAGCACTAACGGAAAAAACAGAAACAAGTTACCAAATCATACAGAAGGTACAAAAAATATAAAACACTGGAGCACCCTCACACTTCACCCAAAGGCATACTTACATTCTTAGCGAAGAGTGCATTCACGCCGTGCTCGAGGGTATTCAGTAGTGCTTTGAGGGGATATTACCCAGCACTTAGTGAAGAAAGTGTTTAGGGGCAGATGCCCGTATATAGGTTTACCTGAATCATGTCCTTATATAGGCACAATTCGCACTGCCCTTATTTAGGCATTAGCCATGCTATCAAAATACAGGCATGATCACCTACATCCGTCCATCCCACGCCACAACAAGTTCTTAGAAATCAGACCCATAAGCCATTGGGAATTTCCCTAGCTAGGATAATTGATTTCTCCAAGAACTCATCTATAATGCATGAACTACAATTCCTTAGGGGTTCATCCATGATGTCTTCCTCTGCCCAACTTTACGTCAATGCTAGCATTCCTAAGTACCTTCCAGGTATAAATATACCTTCCCTTACCATGGCAAACCACGGCACAGCTCGGCACAACTTGACTGCACGGTTCGCCACGGCAAGTTTAGAAGAGACCATATCCCGGCCTGACGCACTGACCAGATGCTGTCATCACTGCTCGCAGAGAATCCAGCTTCCAGTGTTCTGACTCCCTTCGCGGGGTGTTAGAGTTTGAGACAGCACAAAAGAAGCCCCGGATCCGTATTTGTAAGGAGGTCTAGCGTGTGACCCATGATCCTCGAACACAAGAGCACAATTAGATGTGCCAAACAGATAACAAAATTTACCAAACATTTCTTTGAATTCCAACATGGAGCAGATGCGCTGAGCTGGACTGTTCTTGACAAACCTGACCTGCACGCAACCACACCTGGGTTGTCAACCAAACTCTTGAGGTTAGAGCAGAGGTGGGTGTACAGATTGAGAACCACGAGCGCTGGACTCAATGATGATATCCCCTGGCTGGCACTCACTTAACTCCGCCCCAACAAAACAGATTTAGCCCTTGACCCCTTACCTGCATTTCTGGTGCTTTTCCGGCAAACACTTTCCCGCTAGGTGTCTTCTACTATTCTATTTACGATCGCTTTATCCCCTTGTATGCCCATGACGAGCTGGACTCGTCATGGAGCACAGTCGCGCTGTGCCCATGACGAGTCCAGCTCGTCATGAGGCATACCCTAGGGAATCCCTCTGGTGCGGGCACCAGAGGGATTCCCTTTCTGCCAAAATAGCCTCGGGAGCTGGGGAAGAGCTTCCCCAGCTCCCGAGGCCCCCCCCCCCCCTTTCACTGTAATGACGATCGGCGCACACGTCGCGCCGACGTCATTACAGTGAAAGTGAAACTGAAATGAGCCAAGAGGCTCATTTCAGTTTCACTTTCTACGTGCTCAGGGGGCTATCTCAGCCCCCTGAGCACGTAAAAGACGGGAGAGGTATCGTTGGAAAGGGGAGAATCTCCCCTTTCCAATGGTACCCCTCTCCAGTGGATCACTGCTTGGGGATCGCCACAGGAGAGCGATCCCCAAGCAGGGATCCGCCCACTAGACACCAGGGAGGGGGAGCGGCCCCTTGGGCAAGGGCCTTTGCTCCCCCATGTAAATTTGGCGCAATTTAGTCTTTTTGCCCCCCCTGGGGGGCAGATGGGGGCATTAGCCCCCAATCTGCCCCCCCGGGAGGGCAAAAAGCCCACTAGACCCAAGGGAATTTTTTTAACCATAAAAATAGGGGTGGGGCTGCCCAAAACGGGCAGGCCCATGCCCCCACCCCACCCCCCATTTATCACAGTCTTTCTGGCAGAAAGCCCACTAAACACCATGTTTTTTTGTGGCGCAATTGTTTTTAGGGTTTTGACTGCCCGAAACGGGCATGCCACTGCCCCCACTCCCCCCCCCACAAAAATGACAGTCTGTAGCCCCCAATCTGGCCCCCCTTGGGGGCGCAGAATGCCCACTAGAAACCATGGATTTTTTTTTTTATTAGTGTAAGGGTAGGGGCTCCCCAAAATGGGCATGACAATACCCCACCCCACCCCCAGAGAAATTCCAGTCTTTCTGCCCCCCCCGGGAGGGCAGATGGTGGCAGTGGCCCCTGATATGCCCCCTGGGGGGGCAGAAAGCCCAGTAGGCGCCAGCGAGTTTGCAGGCTTTTTTTATGCGTGGGGGCTGCCCAAAATGGTCAAACCAATGCCCCCACCCCCATAAAAAATAGCCACAGTCTTTCTGCCCCTTTAGGGGCATATCAGATGAAACCCCCTTCCCCAATTCCCCCCCCAGGGCGGCAGAAAGCCCACTGGGCTCCGATTTTTTTTTTACCAAGTGCATACCTGTGGATTCTGGGCCCTAGCGCAGTTGGCAAGTAGGCAAACCTAGCAAACCTGTACATTCTTTAAAACTAGACACCGAGGGGAATCCTGGATGGGGTGACTTCACTGGCTCTCACCAGGTTCTGTTACCCAGAATCCATTGCAAACCTAAAAATGTGTTCAAATTAACACATTTTCCTCACATTTCTTTGTCGGAAAGTTCTGGAATCTGCGTCGGTCCACAAAATTCCACCCACCCTGCGTTCCCCAAAGTCTTCAGAGAAAAATGGTACCTCACTTGCGTGGCGTCAGGCAAGGGCCCAAAACCTATTGAGGAGACATCAAAATTACCTATCACAAAACAACCTGGTTTTGCAAACGGGGTCCTATGAGTTTTTGGCCCCGGGCTTGGCGGCCACCTAGGGAAACCTACCAAACCCACACATTTCTGAAAACTAGACACCCGGGGGATTTCAGGGAGGTATAGCTTGCGTGGATCCCCCAACGTTTCCTTACCCAGAATGCCCTGCAAACCTCAAATTTAGCTGAAAAAATCACCTTTTTCACACATTTTTGTGTGGGAAAGTTGTGGCATCACCGGGCTGACACAAATTTCCTACCACCCAGTGTTCCCCCGGGTCACCCGATAAAAACGGTGCTTCACTCGTGTGGGAGGCCCAAGTACCCGCGACAGGCAAGGGCCCACAACGTATTGAGGCGACATGAAAATTGCCTACCTCAAAACGACCTGGTTTTGCAGGGGGGGTCACCTGGGTTTTTGGCCCGGTGCTCGGTGGCCACCTAGGGGAACCTACCAAACCCACACATTTCTGAAAACTAGACACCCGGGGGATTCCAGGGAGGTATGTTTTGCGTGGATCCCCCAACGTTTCCTTACCCAGAATGCCCTGCAAACCTCAAATTTAGCTGAAAAAATCACCTTTTTCACACATTTTTGTGTGGGAAAGTTGTGGCATCACCGGGCTGACACAAATTTCCTACCACCCAGCGTTCCCCCGTGTCTCCCGATAAAAACGGTGCCTCACTCGTGTGGGAGGCCCAAGTACCCGCGACAGGCAAGGCCCCAAAACGTATTGAGGCGACATGAAAATTGCCTACCTCAAAACGACCTGGTTTTGCAAGGGGGGTCACCTGGGTTTTCGACCCGGTGCTCGGCGGCTACCTAGGGGAACCTACCAAACCCGCACATTTCTGAAAACTAAACTCCCGGGGAATTTTAGGGAGGTATGGCTTGCGTGGATCCCCCAACGTTTCCTTACCCAGAATGCCCTGCAAACCTCAAATTTAGCTGAAAAAATCACCTTTTTCACACATTTTTGTGTGGGAAAGTTGAGGCATCACCAGGCTGACACAAATTTCCTACCACCCAGCGTTCCACCGGGTCTCCCAATAAAAACGGTGCTTCACTCGTGTGGGAGGCCCAAGTACCCGCGACAGGCAAGGCCCCAAAACGTATTGAGGCGACATTAAAATTGCCTACCTCAAAACGACCTGGTTTTGCAAGGGGGGTCACCTGGGTTTTTGGCCCCGTGCTCGGCGGCCACCTAGGGGAACCTACCAAACCCACACATTTCTGAAAACTAGATACCCGGGGGATTCCAGGGAGGTATAGCTTGCGTGGATCCCCCAACGTTTCCTTACCCAGAATGCCCTGCAAACCTCAGATTTAGCTGAAAAAATCACCTTTTTCACACATTTTTGTCTGGGAAAGTTGAGGCATCACAGGCCTGACACAAATTTCCTACCACCCAGCGTTCCCCCGGGTCTCCCGATAAAAACGGTGCCTCACTCGTGTGGGAGGCCCAAGTACCCGCGACAGGCAAGGGCCCAAAACGTATTGAGGTGACATGGAAATTGCCTACCTCAAAACGACCTGGTTTTGCAAGGGGGGTCACCTGGGTTTTTGGCCGGTGCTCGGCAGCCACCTGGGGGAACCTACCAAACCCACACATTTCTAAAAACTAGACACCCGGGGGATTCCAGGGAGGTATGGCTTGCGTGGATCCCCCAACGTTTCCTTACCCAGAATGCCCTGCAAACCTCAAATTTAGCTGAAAAAATCACCTTTTTCACACATTTTTGTGTGGGAAAGTTGTGGCATCACCGGGCTGACACAAATTTCCTACCACCCAGCGTTCCCCCGGGTCTCCCGATAAAAACGGTGCTTCACTCGTGTGGGAGGCCAAAGTACCCGCGACAGGCAAGGGCCCACAACGTATTGAGGCGACATGAAAATTGCCTACCTCAAAACAACCTGGTTTTGCAGGGGGGGTCACCTGGGTTTTTGGCCCGGTGCTCGGTGGCCACCTAGGGGAACCTACCAAACCCACACATTTCTGAAAACTAGACACCCGGGGGATTCCAGGGAGGTATGTTTTGCGTGGATCCCCCAACGTTTCCTTACCCAGAATGCCCTGCAAACCTCAAATTTAGCTGAAAAAATCACCTTTTTCACACATTTTTGTGTGGGAAAGTTGTGGCATCACCGGGCTGACACAAATTTCCTACCACCCAGCGTTCCCCCGTGTCTCCCGATAAAAACGGTGCCTCACTCGTGTGGGAGGCCCAAGTACCCGCGACAGGCAAGGCCCCAAAACGTATTGAGGCGACATGAAAATTGCCTACCTCAAAACCACCTGGTTTTGCAAGGGGGGTCACCTGGGTTTTCGACCCGGTGCTCAGCGGCTACCTAGGGGAACCTACCAAACCCGCACATTTCTGAAAACTAGACTCCCAGGGAATTTTAGGGAGGTATGGCTTGCGTGGATCCCCAACGTTTCCTTACCCAGAATGCCCTGCAAACCTCAAATTTAGCTGAAAAAATCACCTTTTTCACACATTTTTGTGTGGGAAAGTTGAGGCATCACCAGGCTGACACAAATTTCCTACCACCCAGCGTTCCACCGGGTCTCCCGATAAAAACAGTGCCTCACTCGTGTGGGAGGCCCAAGTACCCGCGACAGGCAAGGCCCCAAAACGTATTGAGGCGACATTAAAATTGCCTACCTCAAAACGACCTGGTTTTGCAAGGGGGGTCACCTGGGTTTTTGGCCCCGTGCTCGGCGGCCACCTAGGGGAACCTACCAAACCCACACATTTCTGAAAACTAGATACCCGGGGGATTCCAGGGAGGTATGGCTTGCGTGGATCCCCCAACGTTTCCTTACCCAGAATGCCCTGCAAACCTCAAATTTAGCTGAAAAAATCACCCTTTTCACACATTTTTTGTGTGGGAAAGTTGTGGCATCACCGGGCTGACACAAATTTCCTACCACCCAGCGTTCCCCCGGGTCTCCCGATAAAAACGGTGCCTCACTCGTGTGGGAGACCCAAGTACCCGCGACAGGCAAGGCCCCAAAACGTATTGAGGCGACATGAAAATTGCCTAACTCAAAACGACCTGGTTTTGCAAGGGGGGTCACCTGGGTTTTTGGCCCTGTGCTCGACGGCCACCTAGGGGAACCTACCAAACCCACACATTTCTGAAAACTAGACTAGTACTTGGGCCTCCCACACGAGTGAGGCACCGTTTTTATCGGGAGACCCGGGGGAACGCTGGGTGGTAGGAAATTTGTGTCAGCCCGGTGATGCCTCAACTTTCCCACACAAAAATGTGTGAAAAATGTGATTTTTTTCAGCTAAAATTGAGGTTTGCAGGGGATTCTGGGTAAGGAAACGTTTGGGGATCCACGCAAGCCATGCCTCCCTGGAAGCACACGGGTGTCTAGTTTTCAAAATTGTATAGGTTTGCTAGGTTTCTCAAGGTGCCCGCAGAGCTAGGGTTCAAAAACTACAGCTAGACATTTTGCCAAAAAAGGGTCATTTTTCACTGCGAAATTGAGGTGTGACCACGTTGTGTTTTGCGCCGTTTCCTGTTGCGGGCACTAGGCCGACCCACACAAGTGAGGTACCGTTTTTCTCGTAAGACTTTGGGGAACGCGGGGTGGGTGGAAATTTGTGGATCCACGCAGATTCCGGAACTTTCCACCACAGAAATGTGGGGAAAATGTGGTTTTTTTGTCAATTTTTTAGGTTTGCAAGGGATTCTGGGTAACAGACCCTGGTGGGAGGCAGTCAAGTCACCCCATCCTGGATTCCCCTGGGTGTCTAGTTTTCAAAAATGTATAGGTTTGCTAGGTTTCCCTAGGTGCCCGCATAGCTAGGGTTCAAAAACTACAGCTTGACATTGCCAAAAAAGGGTCATTTTTCACTGCGAAATTGAGGTGTGACCACGTTGCGTTTTGCGCCGTTTCCTGTCGCGGGCACTAGGCCGACCCACACAAGTGAGGTACCGTTTTTCTTGTAAGACTTTGGGGAACGTGGGGTGGGTGGAAATTCGTGGATCCACGCAGATTCCGGAACTTTCCACCACGGAAATGTGGGGAAAATGTGTTTTTTTTGTCAATTTTTTAGGCTTGCAAGGGATTCTGGGTAACAGACCCTGGTGGGAGGCAGTCAAGTCACCCCATCCTGGATTCCCCTGGGTGTCTAGTTTTCAAAAATGTATAGGTTTGCTAGGTTTCCCAAGGTGCCCACAGAGCTAAGGTTCAAAAACTACAGGTAGACATTTTGCCAAAAAAGGGTCATTTTTCACTGCGAAATTGAGGTGTGACCACGTTGCGTTTTGCGCCGTTTCCTGTCGCGGGCACTAGGCTGACCCACACAAGTGAGGTACCGTTTTTCTCGTAAGACTTTGGGAAAGGCAGGGTGGGTGGAAATTTGTGGATCCACGCAGATTCCGGAACTTTCCACCACAGAAATGTGGGGAAAATGGTGTTTTTTTTGTCAATTTTTTAGGTTTGCAAGGGATTCTGGGTAACAGACCCTGGTGGGAGGCAGTCAAGTCACCCCATCCTGGATTCCCCTGGGTGTCTAGTTTTCAAAAATGTATAGGTTTGCTAGTTTTCCCAAGGTGCCCGCAGAGCTAGGGTTCAAAAACTAGAGCTAGGCACTTTGCCAAAAAAGGGTAAATTTTCACTTCGATATTGAGTTGTGACCATGTTGCGTTTTGCGCCGTTTCCTGTCGCGGGCACTATGCCTACCCACACAAGTGAGGTACCATTTTTATCGGGAGACTTAGGGTAATTCAGATTTGTAAAGGAACTGTTATTATCTATTGACTTTCGATGCATTTCTGCCTTCCAAATGAAAGATATTGTGTAAAAAAGAAGTCATTCAAAAAAATGACTGATAATTCTCATGCTAGTATGAGTATTCCCAATTTCAGAAATGTGCAAATATCTACTGTTTCTAAACTCTATATTTTGTTCCCATTTCAGAAATACATAGGTGTCTTTCATACCGATTTTTCCATGTACACATTTTTACAGAATAATTACTATATACCCGGTACATAATAAAAAACCATTGCGAGTTGCTGCTCAGTTTTTGGCTCTGGGTTCGTCGGGTTCTTGGTGAACCTACAAGTCCTATATATCCCCACAACCAGTAATGTCCAGCGGATGTAATGGTATATTGCTTTCAAAGAGCTGTCATAATTAGAAGAAGTTACAGGTGAAAACGTTGACACAAAAGGCTGTTTTTTTCAACTAATTTTCAATTTATCCTATATTTAACTGTTAGTTTCTATAAAAAAACCTTGATGGATCTACACAAATGACCCCTTGCTGAATTCAGAATTTTGTCTTCTTCTTGAAAATGTATAGCTGTCCAGGATCCATTATTGCTTTTGTACCCATTTCTGCCATTAACTGGAAGGAGGTCAAAAGCACAAAACATAGCAAAATTAGGCTATGTCCCAGAAAAATGCCAAAACTGTGTAAAAAATGTTGGGTTTCTGACAAAAGTCTGGTATCCCCGAAAAGCTGGGAAAATGGTGATTTCAACCCCACAAACCCTTTTTTGATAACATTTGCAGGGAAAAACCCAGATGCTTTCATTTGCAGCCCGTTTTTCCAATTGTTCCAAAAAAAAACAAAATGTTGCTATATTTTGGCTCATTTCTGTGACCCCTCTAGGAGAATCCACAATTCCTGAGTACCTTTAGAATCCCCATGATGTTGGAAGAAAAGGACGCAAATTTGGCGTGGATACCTTATGTGGTCAAAAAGTTACAGGGGCCTCAGCGCGCACTACCCCAAATAGCCAAAAAAAGGCGTGGCACAGGAGGGGAAAAGGCCTGGCAGCGAAGGGGTTAAAATGCCCCAGCAATCGACTAACGCTCTCCTACCTGCCACTGGACGAACGCTGCCGACCTGGGCAACCGCACTTCTGGCGGTAAGTGATATTAAGACCTTTTAGCGGTTGCACGTTCACTCTTTTTTCTCCGGCTGCCTTTTAACTCCATGTCCGGCTCCATGAGGCGCCTTTGCCCACTGGACTAACTACCCAAGCCGACTGCTAGCAGTATGTCGTCTCTCATAGTCCACACCCCTTCTAAATCATGCCTTCACCACAGCCAGGCAAACTGTAGCCTTTTGACACGTCGATAGGAGCCTTGCTTTCTTCTCCCATGGGCATGTCCACCCGTGCTGTGCCAGTCTAAATAATTAATAAGCAAGCAACCGCCACCTTTCTCCCGTTTGTACAGCACACTCGGTTTCACATTTGCAACCGTTTTTTCCTTTGTTTTTTCCTTATCTTTCAGGAAGGCACCCTACCTTTTGTGAGCATCTTCCACGGGTCCAGGCTCCCTGGCTAATACCTAGGCAACCTCCTGTTCGCCACCTTGGCTGCTACCATGTTCACATTCTGCCAGTCCAGTGGAGACAGTCAATGAGTGTTGTGCTTTGCGTTTCTATCTAGCGCATCCGGCTCACTTCACCCTGACTTTGTTTTTTGTTTTTCAGTGTGGAGCCTTAAGTCATAAGTCATGAGTGTCCTGACTAGCTTTGTTGCGTATCTATTCTGTTGTGTGCGACTCTTTCATATGTCTAACTTTTACTTTGCCCATCTGGGCCTCTCTGATTTTAAAACGCTGCAAACCTTTCTCTACAGGTTGCAGCACCCGTACCAATAGGCCAAGTGGCCGTGACAGATGTGGTGAACTCCGTACACCTCATAGGGTGAGTCACGCATCCAAGTGTGCGCCACATTCTTCTAATATAGAAATGTGTAGATATTGTTCTAATGCATGGAGGATCTAACTGTGTACTCATGATATGAATTTGTGTTTACCGTGACAATATGTCTCCATTTGTTTCTATTTCTAAGGTATACGACAACATACTGAACAGTGAAAACTATCCTGGTTCAGTATTGTTTCACTTATTACTTTTTCATTCATGTTATTATACGCACTTTTCACTTTTTCATGCAGTAGTTACATCACCGACCCTGAAGAAAGCCGTGACACTATCCAAGGTCTATCAGGCTGAAACATGTTGGTCTTGTAAGAGTACAGGGGCCTTGAATTTTGGCATCTGCACTATAAGCGATATTGTGGTTTTAATCCTGACACAGGGCAACTGAATTATAATTAATGTTATAGCTGACCCCGTAGCCAGTTTTAATTATTCACTCACAACATAGCACTGCACTTGTTTCAGTACACACCAAGCCACCATGGGGTTTTAGTATAGCCACCTTCCAACTGAAAAACATCCCTGAGCTCCTCCCTCGCAGCGAGGGGGTTGTAGCCCACGTGAGGACTAGGTTCTCACGTGAGGAGGTACCCCCATGATGAAGCATGACACCATTGGTGTGTGAGGGGAACTGTCCTTAAAAAGGGAATCCCCAGCTTACACACTTAGATATCCTGAGTCACACGCTAGACCTCCTTACAAATACGGACCCGGGGCTTCTTTTGTGCTGTGTTAATACAAATGGGGAGTTGGCTCCTGCTGGTCCTTAAACCTCCTCTAGCCCCCCTTGTGTGATTACTGTTAGAGTTTGAGACCCGGAAAGAGATTCCAACTCTCTCATTCTAAAGGTATGGAGCTGACTAGAACCTAGAGGGACCCTTGGCATGCAAAACTTAGTATATACCATACTATAGAAAACAGCACCTACTTTTACCTCGCACTACACTTAGGTTAGGTACACCAGGGTAGAACTATTTAGAAGCATCAGACGAGTATTCACTTTTTAGCCTGTGTTATTAATGTATGTATATATGAATATATGTCATAGCTAAAAGATAATGCTATTGCAGTATTATTTCTTCTTACTGCTTATATTGTGCGTATTATAGCTTGCTTACTGTCTAATGATTGTGACCGCTCATATCTCTTACACGAGAAACAAGACTGTTCAATAAATCCTTTTATTGAAACTCCCATCTATCTATTTCTGTGTAACTCTGGAGAAACTAAGCATGCATGATTGACTGAGTGAAACTGTTATCTATTTTTTCCACGATTCTGAGACGCGTTCCACTTCTAAGGGAAACAAAGTTGTCATGTTTATGCGGTTGTCAGAAACAAATCCCTTCTTGTTTATTTGAGAAGTTTCTAGTGACCTCTGAGTTAGCTGGCACACACAAGTAATTAAGTTTAATGTACTCGATAGGAGCACACTGACCTTAGTCCTATTCAAAAAGTATAGTGTATATTATTCCAATGCGCAGAGCCTATAAGGGAAATAGGAACTACACTACATGGCGCCCAACGTTTGGTAAGGCACTAATTTAATGCTAGATACTGAAGTAACTCAGTCATGCTTTTCTCAGAGACCCCTACTCATAACACTCCATAAGACGCCTGGAGTGGGTAGGAATAATATCTGCCATAGCTGAGTAGGACGAGAATCCTATGTATTAACTGTTTGGTTTGTTCAACGTTGAAGGATACAGTGTTCCAAAATATTGAGCACCTTATCTTTGTTTCCTTGAAACTTTTTCTACATTTTTCATTAAACAAATGTCTGATACAGAGGCTGCTGCTGACCAAGTCGCAACAGGTTTTAATACTACCGGTTTAAATGAAACCAATGTGGGTGTTATACACATCCCACCAAATTTAAGGAGAGCCATCACTCTAAAACTTATAAAACATGGCCTAACACCAAGAGGTGGTAGAGCAGTTTTTGTGATAGAGGTATTCTATTTGTGGATTACATTCCCAGAATCAAATACAATAACACATGTGTTTCACTTCTTCAAAGAAGATGAACCACCTGAGGAATACATTCCCTAAGAGGATGGGAACATCAGCTCTGGTTTAAAGGCGCCCTAGAACATTACAATCGCATAACCAGGCTCGGTCCACTAGGCAGACCAGGAGCAACATGGCTGATTTTAGCCGGCTACATACCTCATCCTGACATTGAAGCAATGTCAGATAAGGATTTACTTAATCAAATACAAGAATTGATAGAATTACAGTTAAACCACAACTGTCTGAAGGTCCTGAAAAGAACTTAATTAAACACAATCCTACATCTTCTAAAAAGAAGTGGGAAAACAACAAACAACATTAAAAAGAGAAACGTTCTCAATCCTGAGGTAGGTCTCCTCAAAAGGAGTACTCTGAAAGGAGGTATAACCTCAGGAATAGGGATAATTTGAAAAAACCTGACAGGTATCAAGATACTGATATGTATGTATGTATGGCGTATTTGTATAGCGCGTACTGTCACCCGAAGGGTATCCTGGCGCTTTAGACAATTATACCAACACCACACAGAGCAGTCAGGTGAAATTAAACAGACCTGGGAAAGAGAAACGTTTTTAGTTCCTTCCTAAAAGAGGGAAACTCCCCAGAACTTCTCAGCAGCAAAGGGAGAGAGTTCCAATGTTTAGCCGCCACAAAACCAAAAGCTCGGCCGCCCATCCGAGCCCTCAGTACCTTTGGAACTACCACAAGATGTGCTGACAGTGACCTAAGGGGGCGAGTGGGCACATACCACTGGAACAATTCTTGCAACGGAGCGGGTCCTTGCCCATGAAGTCCTTTAAACACCAAACAAAGTGCTTTAAAGATAACTCGCTGTGCGACCGGCAGCCAGTGAAGATCAGCTAACGCCGTAGATGAAGAATCAGAACGGCGACGGGACCGGGCTAGCTTGGCTGCCATATTCTGCACGCGTTGTAGCTTGGCCAACAATCTGTTTGGAGCCCCCAGGAGAAGTGCGTTGCAGTAGTCTAACCTACTCAAAATAGTACCGCGAACCACTTCTGGACGAGCATGGGCCGGCAGCAGCGGAAGTATCTTCCACAGCATGCGAAGCAACATCATGCAGGTGGTCACAGTTTTATTTACGAAAAGATCCAGTTGGAGATTAGGCCCAAACACAACGCCTAGATTCCTGGCAGATGCTGCTGCCAAAGGAGCTTCCTGAAAAGAGGTAGGCCAAAAAACAGGAGGCAGTGGCCGAGGGATGTGGTCCAGCGAGCAGTGTAAAACCTCTGTTTTAGAGCTGTTAAACTGCAGAGAATTCTGCCTCAACCAGTCCGCAGTTGACGCCATACATTGATGGAAAGTCTCCAGCGACACCGCATCTTTGCCCTCGATGGAAAAGATGAGCTGCGTATCATCGGCATAGTTAATAACCGAGATGCCGAATGATTTAATCAAGCTCACCAGAGGGCGAAGATAAAGATTAAACAGTATAGGGCTGATGGCAGACCCTTGCGGTACGCCCTGCTCAACTGTTTTAATCTCCGACTGGAATGGTGGCAAAGCCACTACCTGGCGTCTGTCTCCCAAATAGGAAAACAGCCAATCACGGGCCAAGCCCTTCACCCCTATATCCTCAAGTCTTCTGACCAGGATGTCATGGTTGACCGTGTCGAAAGCGGCCGACATGTCGAGCAGCACTAAAAAGGCCGCTCGCCCAGTGTCGGCTCGCGAACGAAGATCGTCCAACACGGTCACCAGGGCAGATTCCGTACCGTGTGCTGGTCTGAAGCCAAATTGAGACGCGTCCAAGCAGCAGTTGGTCTCCAGGAAACTGGACAGATGTTTAGTAACCAGTTTCTCTAGAATCTTAATAGGAAAAGGAAGCAGCGATATAGGTCTGTAGTTCGCTGAACAGGTAGGATCCAAAGTTTCCTTCTTCAACAGAGGTGAGACCACTGCTAATTTCCAACACTTTGGAACACGTGCCAAAGAAAGAGACTGGCAACAGATAGCATACAGCGGAGGGAAAAGCTCCGCTTGGAATACTTTCCAGTATTTGTGTGGCAGTGGGTCCAAAGGAGAACCAGAGGATACACTGTTAGCCAGCAAACAGAACTCCTCAAAGGACGGAAGGGGAAAACTATCCTGCTGTGCCTGACTACCAACTACCCTTACCGCCTCCATATCGGCCACTAGAGTGGAACCAAATACGGGCTGAGTGACAGTTGTAGTAGTAGGAGCAAGCTTACTTAAGATCAAAGCGATCTTATCTTCAAAGGCCTGCGCCAAGGAGGAACACAAAGCTTGGGAGGCAGGAATGTTGTTAGCCGCAGAAGCAGGTCGAGAGAGATCCCCAACAATCTTAAACAAGGCCTGCGTTTTGTTCGGTGCATTTAAGAGCGATTCCTCCAGGAATCGTGCTTTGGCGCCGTTAATCTGCATTTTATAGGTCAACAAGGCCTGCTTAAAAAGGGCTTTCTCGGGTTCCAGATAGCGTTTTCTCCAAGCTCGCTCCGCACGTTTACAACAGAGCTTCAAATGCAATAACTCCGCAGTAAACCACGGCATAGCAGTCTTGGATCTATTCCTGATTTTGCGCAGAGGAGCCAGCACCTCTAGGGAATTAACAATTTTCTGACTAAGGCTCTCATAGCTTGCATCCACAGAATCCCCTAATGGGGTTTCCCCGGTCAACAGGGACGGCAGGCAGGATTGTCTAAGTAACCTTGACCATTGCCTGCCCATCTTGGTCTTAATGCCAGTACTTCCATTCCCAGTTGAAGCCGTAGGACATGCCACGGAGAAAAGGACCAGGGCATGGTCTGTCCAACACTGCGGAAGAATATCTCGAACCAAAACCTGTCTAGTATCGGCAAAGACCAGATCAAGAATGTGGCCCTTAGTATGGGTCTGTGAGTGCACCAGCTGCTGCAGATGAATATCGCTGCAAGCCTGAGTCAAATCCGAGAGAGCCGACCTTGTAGAGCCATCAGAACACAGGTTGAAATCTCCCAGAATCAAAGTCCTAGCATGGGTATTAGAAAGCTCATAGATGTCTCGTACCTTTCAGACATCTTCACAGACATCCGAAAGAAGAGGACGGTCAGATGACAAAGAAGAACGCGTGAAGTCCAGAGACGATCAACACGTTCAGAAAAACAAACCAAAACCTCAATTCAATAAGAAAAAGGTAGCAGGTCTGACGGAATGTACGTCGTTACAACGCACACTTTTACAACGCATGCACTTACAACGCATTTTTTACAACGCAACATCCACTACAACGCATGCCATTACATCGCAGGACACTACAACGCATTTTTAAAAACTACCTTTACAACGCATTCCATTACATCGCATACTACCTTTACAACGCATACCATTACAACGCATAATATTACATTGTATTAAAGGTAAGTATTGGATAGTATAGGGGTAAAAATTACTAATCTTACTCCAGGGGGTGCAACAGTAGGGTAAGTGTTGGATAGTATAGGGGTAAAAATTACTATTCTTACTCCAGGGGGTGCAACAGTAGGGTAAGTGTTGGATAGTATAGGGGTAAAAATTACTATTCTTACTCCAGGGGGTGCAACAGTAGGGTAAGTGTTGGATAGTATAGGGGTAAAAATACTATTCTAATTCCAGGGGGTGCAACAGTAGGGCAAGTGTTGGATAGTATAGGGGTAAAAATTACTATTCTAACTCCAGGGGGTGCAACAGTAGGGCAAGTGTTGGATAGTATAGGGATAAAAATTACTATTCTAACTCCAGGGGGTGCAACAGTAGGGTAAGTGTTGGATAGTATAGGGGTAAAAATTACTATTCTTACTCCAGGGGGTGCAACAGTAGGGTAAGTGTTGGATAGTATAGGGGTAAAAATTACTATTCTAACTCCAGGGGGTGCAACAGTAGGGTAAGTGTTGGATAGTATAGGGGTAAAAATTACTATTCTAACTCCAGGGGTGCAACAGTAGGGTAAGTGTTGGATAGTATAGGGGTAAAAATTACTATTCTAACTCCAGGGGGTGCAACAGTAGGGTAAGTGTTGGATAGTGTAGGGGTTTTAATATAATATTATGCGTTGTAATGGTATGCGTTGTAAAGGTAGTATGCGATGTAATGGAATGCGTTGTAAAGGTAGTTTTTAAAAATGCGTTGTAGTGTCCTGCGATGTAATGGCATGCGTTGTAGTGGATGTTGCGTTGTAAAAAATGCGTTGTAAGTGTAGTGCGTTGTAAAAGTTGCGTTGTAAAGGTTGTTCCCCGGTCTGAAGATCAGACATGCCGAGAATTCTGAGGACACAACTCAAGAATGGAGAATGGGCTCAGACAATGCTGGACAGTGCAGCAGAAGTAACAATAGCTCGCCAGAACCTGAAGGAACTTCTGGAGATAGTGGACTTGAATGAGTACATCACAGTTGAGACTGTAGACACCAGGGTTAGTACTCCACAAAAGTTATATGAAATAACACTCCAGATGGAGGGAGACATACCAAGAAAAGTGAAAGCACTCTTTTGGGAAAAACTTTCAAGGGGTTATGACATACTTCTAGCAGAACAAGACTGGCCACCAAAATTTGTCCGGGAGTGCCCACATGTCAAAGACATCATTATGCCAGCCTTCTCCACCCATGTTCCTATCCATTTAAAATATACTTATGCCAGGAAATGGGCAGTAGCCCAGGCCCCAGCATTATACAAAAATCATGTAGGATGGGATGAGGACTCACCTCACCATAAAATCCAATTAAAATGTCAACCTACTGCACAAAGGCAGTACCCAATTAAGCAAGAAGCTAAAAAACAGGTCAGGGAGATCTTAGATCAGCTTGAATACCAAGGGGTGATTGAGACATGCACCTCATCAATGAACAATCCTTTGTTTCCTGTTTCCAAACCAGACAATACATATCGTCTAGTTTTGGATTACAGACTCATGAACACTTGTTCTAAGACATTTGCTGTGCAAAATACACACAGTGCAGCATTAATGAATAACATTGTGTGTAAGAAATAGAAAACCACATTGGATATTTCAAATGGTTTCTTTTGTCAAAACATAGCACCTGAAAGTAGGTACTTGACAGCTTTCTCAATAATGGGGTCACAGCGTCACTTCTGTCGACTCCCACAAGGGTTCAAGAACAGCCCGGGGTTATTCTCATCAAGAGTAACAGAGTTACAACAAATTTATGATGACGAGGCATTGTCATATGTCAATGACATCTATCTGACAGACGATGACCTGGATAGGCACTTGAACAGGGTGAACAACATTATAATGGGCTTCGCCTCTGAGGGCTATAAATTCAACTTTAAAAAATCTAGAATTGGCCATCTCAATGTCCTTTTCCTAGGATATGAGCTTTCAAGTGAAGGCAAAAGCCTGGCAGCTAACTTTTTTTGAAAAGTGTGCACTGCTCTAACCTCCAAAAACACTGAAAAATGTACAGTCGATTCTAGGTTTCCTGAATTTTGGAAGTACTTAAATTCTAAATTACGCAGAAAGGGTCAAACCTCTCTACGAGCTAATCAAACCTGATTTCAAAAATAAAGATTGGACAAACGGACACACAGAAATCCTTAAAAACTTACAAACAAGCGTAAATACACGCAATTTAGTGATTCAAATAATTTCGGGTCAATGCGGATTCACCTACCTAACTTTTATTGAAGGTGAAAAAGTACCAATTACCTACAAATCACATTTGTATACACAAGCGGAAATGCGCTGCACTTCGACAGAAAAAATTCTGACAGCAGTTCAAACCGCTGTAGCAAAAGAAAGAGCTCTAGCTCAGGGGAAACACATTATTGTCGTGACTCCGGTACCAGCCTTAGAGGCGGTAACAAAAGCGAGCATTCCGAATGCAAAAGCTTTACATCCAAGATGAATACAATGGGTTAATTCTCTTGCTGCAACAGATGTTGAATACGTTTTTGATCCTATTTTAAAAAAACAAGCATTCCTGCAATACGAACACAAATGTCCTCTGCCTATTGAGATTCTCCCTCTTGACCAGTATGAATTTATAATTTATACTGACGGATCAGCACAACCCGCTACGGGGAGTAAGCAAGCTTACAGGGCAGCATGCGCGATCGTTAACGGTCGTATGCGCAATGGTAAATTCCGACCGATGGTCACTAAAACACAATCTCTAGGAGATTGTACAGCTCAGCGATCTGAACTACAAGCATTCAAATTGGTATTTGAAAATACGGATCGCGAATTCCCCACACTTATAGTGTGCGATTCTTTTTACTGTGTTCAATCATATAATTAATATTTACAGAATTGGCTTCAAAATGGTTTCAAAGATGCAAAAGGTGGCACAATCAAGCATAAAACGCTTTGGGAACAAGTAGTTCAGTTGCGAGATGGACTACAAAACACTCACGTGATACACACGCTGAGTCATCAACGTGATGGCGTTCACGTTGCAGGGAATTCATTGGCTGACGAAGCCGTGAAAGGGGCTGTGCAAATGGTTTCCGTAGCTGCAACCACTCGTTCAAAAGCGAAAACAGACAGTGAGATATTGTTGGCTGTCAATGCTTCAAGCAATGGCAGTGGTGCAGCGTTACCTAAAAAAATTCCACTTAAATACTCGTACATAATTGATGCGAACAACGTTCCATTTGCTCGAATCCCTGGAGCGGGGGATAGGGTAATTTCAAACATTGAACGTAAATTAGGACTAATCCTAGCAGCACATGAAGGGATAGCCTCTGCCCATGCAGGTGTTTCTGCCACAGTATCGTTATTAAAACAGAGATATTGGAGGCCTGGCATTAGGAAACAGACCAAGAACTATGCTTTGGAATGTGAAATATGCCAAAAGATGAAAGTCTCTACAGTGAAACGTCCTGCGCAGACGCCCCTGTTAATTTCAGATAAACCATTAGCTTGTGTTTACCTGGATCACTGTGGTCCCTTGCAAAGGGATGGTAACTATACATATATCATGGTCGCAGTAGATTCGTGCTCAAGGTTCCTATGGCTGTGGCCTCAGCGCTCGGCTGATGCTCGAACTGTTATAAAAGATTTGCAAGTCTTTATCGGCACATACGCAATAGGCACGCTACATTCTGACCAGGGCCCTGCGTTTAGCTCTCGGGCTTACAAAGAAGCCATGGCCAGTTTGGCGTTGCATTGCGGTACTCCTCTCCATTCGATCCTGAGGGAAATTCTGATGTGGAAAGGAAAAACCGGGACATAAAGTGGTCTATGACAGCTAGGGTATTAGGTTCGGGTGATGGGTGGATTAAACATCTTTATGGGGTCCAACGCTCATTAAACAATTTGCCAAGAAGTTCTCTAGGAGGGGTCACTCCGTATGAGGTGCTAATTGGGACAAGAATGTGGGTTCCTGATCTAGAATGTAAAGGCACAGTGGTGGAAAATCGTGTTCCTGAAGCCAACCACCACTGGGTAAAATCCAGCCGTCCCAGCAAGACCTGTCTGGATCCCAAAGCTTGGGGATCTAGTCAGAGAGAAGATCACGGACAATAAGGGATATGGGCCTTCTTACAGACAACCGGTACCTGTCCTAGCAATCCACGTATCAAGAACAGTACTTCTGCCGCCCCTTGCAGGAAAAAAGGAGAAAAGATTTGTGTCCATCGACCTCATCAAACCACACTATGTGGCCGATACTAAGCAGTAGGCCATGTGGACTCCGACCAAGTAGCAGACGCACTCCTCTAGCTACTATCCAAGAGGTTCAAACTGAAAGACTCATCACCATTGAGAATCCAACAGTAAGAAATGAAGGACTAAGCAATACTGCTATGGAACTTATTCCTCTTGAAACCCAAATAACAGTTCTGCCTGATACACCGGTCTACAACAACGTAGCAAGTGATCCACTGGTTCCAGCGATTTCAACAAATCCTGATGCAATTTTAACTATAGACAGAACTGCCTCTGGCTATTTCATTAACTTTGATACGTTTTCTGAGGATCCCAGCAAACCTGAAACGACGCCAGCCAAAGGAACTTTCAAAGAACAAGCACAAGACTTCTTTCATCATGTGAAAAAGACTTATCTGGTTTCACCATTGGATTGAACTATGGATTATTTCTGGAATATTTTTCTTTCTGCTTTGGCTAGCTTTAGTAATGACTCTGAGCATGCTGATAAATGGAAGATATATTCATTTGGACACAGGAAGTAAAAATGTGAACTTAATTTTGAATCCACACAAATCATCCCATCGTGAAGCAAGAGACTTGTCAGCAGTGAACATCACAGCCATTCTTGTACAAGATGGTATAGTTTGGGACAAAACGGTTTATGAAATATTCGGTCCGTCTGAACTTTTGAAGATTCCACACTTATTTAAAATGTCATTAAGTGACTTTATTACCTCCAGTACCTATTCTGATGATTGGGACTTTGAGACTGTTAATAACATGATGTCTGATCTAGAAAGGTCTGCTGCATTCTCTAACCATGAATACTTAGAGGGTTCAACAGACTATGAACAGCTTTTTTGTTACAACCACTATCGTCAGCATTTATTACATAAATCTGCAACACCTAGAAATGTATTTATGTATAACCAATGGGAACATTGTCCTACACCACAAAGGGGTAGCTCAAAAACATTTGCAATGAAGTTTCCATATGTTTCAGGGTATAATACATCCAATCCAGAAACGTTTTACTTTAAAAATGTGAACAAAACAGGAATGAAAAATATGTTAACCAATACGAAACAGATTTATTCTGCAGCCTTTATTGCCCAACTGTCTAGACAGGGTTTCGACTTTTGGAAAGACACAATTGACACAAAATCTGTCTGGGGTACAAAAGATTGGCATGTACAGGGGATAGAAGCTTTGTTTAGAGCCTGCATCATCCCACAGCAGATAATGTTTTTGAATGACACTGTCCAACAAACGTCTTGCCTTGGGTAGGCAAGATCAAAGACATAAACACACCGTCCATACCTACACCTGCAAGTAATAGCACTACACAGGGGGTGGTCAACGTACAGACTATTTTACAAAACAACAGATCAGATTCCGAATGAAAAAAATGGTTGCTCTGGCCCACAGACACAAACATCTGTCAAGAAAGATTCCTCAACAAGATACGAAGTCTAGCAATCAATAGGCCAGACCCATGCTATGTTCAAAGACAGCATCCAGGGGTAGTAACAACATACAGTGTAGGAAAATTATGTCTTGATTGGCTACAGTGTGCCAACAAGGGATTTTGTTCAGGAAATATAATTTCTTATGTGTTATGTTTAAAACAATTATTAAATAGTTCAATGTTAGCAAATCTTGAACCAACAGTAAAATAAATTAAATAACTTGTGCAATAAATGCGCAGAAGATCAAAACAACAAAATAGACACAGGAATATCTTATAGTCAATATATAAATGTATTTGGCAGGGTACAATCAAAACTGAAATTAGTTCAATGCATACACATGAAAAAGGTACAGAACACTTTGACCTGTAATTCATGAGTGAAAAACATCCATTCCTAGTTTCATCAAAAAAGTGACATATCTCCTAATGAATAAAACAGTCACTTAAAATACAGAAATTATTGGGGTAATGGACAGTACAGTCGACGTTTCGGTCTTCAATGATGTGAATCCCTCAGACCATCTTCAGGACAAAATAAACTGCATATAGCAATGACCCTTTTGACAAAAAGGCCAATCTGTAGAAACTTTAGCAGAATTGGTTCATTTGCGAAGGCACTCACTGGTGCTCCTCACCTCACTCTGATGTATCAGTTGACAGAGCAGTGATGTCGATATCTTTGGATGTATGAGTTAATCTTGAGATTCAATCTTTACGACAGCCAATATTTCTTTCGGCAGACGGACAAACGGGCAGCAGTCCCCCAGCCACTGACTGTAGCGGTTCCACTGCAAATTTATCCTGCCACCTGCAAGGTTCACCAGCCGCTGTGATTAATCCAACGTTTGGACAACTTTCAAATGGGAGTTACCTCATGTTGAATACCCGTATCTAGTAACGGTTACTTCCAGGGTCACTTGCTGTATGCAAGTCTTGTTCCCCCAAATAGACACAGTCAGGGAGTCGCCTTTATGCCCTTCACTGAACATCTTTTCTATACGAATTGATACTTTAAGCAGAATAAAAGCCATTCTTTTACAACAAATCGTGCCTTTGACCTCGGCCAAAGAAACCTATGATCTACGAGTCGCAAGGACGTCAGCTGAGATACAGGCTCTGTTAAGGACAAGTTGCCCTACACATTTCACAGAAATGTTGGGACGTATCTTAAACATGTCTGATATGAGCGGTATTGTGCATGTATCTAAGACCGTATGTTCAGGACTGTTAACACCTTTTCAAGCAGTCCTCGGAATCATTCCAAACTTCATGCACTTGGTGTTTGGTGGTCTGCCGCTAATTCTAGCGATCGTCTCAGGAATCCTATTTTTATTCCTACTGTTGCGCTATGGCAAGCCAATCCACCAGCGTCACTCCCTACGGCTTGGAGAATGCTCTCCTGAAAAGGAAGTGTCATGAGCGCATAGTGCAACTATTGGGTTTACCTCGTCTACGAGAACTAAATACCACATGGTTTCTGTCGTTCAGACCAATCTGGCAAGATTGCATCTTACCTGTTCTACGCTGCCTGCTTTGCGGTGAAGAATGCGTGCTAGACATCTGTCTAACACTACCATCAGTCATGCCAATGGATATTGATAACTCTGCTGGACCCGATAGATGCCCATGCTCTGTGTTGTCCCCAGAGGCTACCGATCCTGATGACGGCATTCATTGAGATCTCACAGACACAACATGCTATTGCTGAGGTACGAGATGGATCAACAGGCACACAGGTAATATCGGCAACGAACACTGCTACTGACGATGCATCACATCTATGTGCAGTTAGTCTTCTAAACGAGGTAATCGACCTATCACCGACAATGGTAGACGACTTTTTGTCTACAGGATTAGAGGATTTCATGTTTTCGCCAGCATCTTCAAATAACTTTTGATTTGGCTCACAGTGTACCATATCATCTATGAATTTGGCCATTTTTTTTTTTTAAACAAAAGACAAAATTTGGAACTTTCCTACAAACACTTTTGTGTATATCTACTTTTTTCTTTTATGGCTACAAGCTCTGCTTACAGTAGAATTATTCATAGAGAACTGACTTCTTTGATACACTTCCAGGGACACATTGTAACCTTCGCATTTATGTACCATGACATTAAATGGCTTTGAAATTTTTCTTCTGTCATTACGAAACCATTTCATCATATGCATATATGTATGTTCATTCATTTAGCATCCACTGTAAACATATGCTTAGAATGAAACATTGCTTTGATATGTACAGCACTTTTGCATTTCATGTTTAGCTGAAAGTTTTAATATGCACTCATTTTAAATATGTGTTTACAAATGTTTTTAGTGGACATGTGATACTCAATTTTATGTGTTTAGCATGTTTAGAATTTAGCAATATCGATCATTCGTCAATGGAGTGGGTGTTGTGTTTCGATTTAGATGCCCGTACATACGTTTTCCTGAATCATGTCCTTATATAGGCACAATTCACACTGCCCTTATTTAGGCATGAGCCATGCAATCCAAATACAGGCATGGTCACCTACATCCCTCCATCCCACGTCACAACGAGTTCTTAGAAACCAGACCCTTAAGCCGAACGGGACTTTCCCTAGCTAGGATTATTGATTTCTCCAAGAACTCATCTATTATGCATGAACTACTATTTCTTAGGGGTTCATCCATGACGTCTTCCTCTGCCCGACTTTACGTCAATGCTAGCATTCCTAAGCACATTCTAGGTATAAATATACCTTCCCTTACCATGGCAAACCACAGCAATGATCGGCACAACTTGACTGCACGGTTCGCCACGGCAAGTTTGGGAGAGATGATATCCTGGCCTGACGTACTGAACAAACGCAGTCATCCCTGCTCACAGAGCATCCAGCCTCCAGTGTTCTGACCCCCTTTGCGGGGTGTTAGAGTTTGAGACCCGGAAAGAGATTTTCACCTCACTCATTCTAAAGGTATGGAGCCGACTAGAACCTAGAGGGACTCTTGGCATACTAAACTTAGTATATACCATACTATAGAAAACAGCACCTACTTTAACTCGCACTACACTTAGGTTAGGTACAGTAGGGTAGAACTATTTAAAAGCATCAGACGAGTATTCACTTTTTAGCCTGTGTTATTTATGTATGTATATATGAATATATGTCATAGCTAAAAGATAATGCTATTGCAGTATTATTTCTTCTTACTGCTTACGCTGTGCATATTATATTTTGCTTACTGTCTAATGATTGTGACCGCTCATATCTTTTACATGAGAAACAAGACTGTTCAATAAATCCTTTAATTGAAATGCCTGTCTATCTATTTCTGTGTAACTCTGGAGAAACTAAGCATGCACGATTGACTGAGTGAAACTGTTATCTATTTTTTCCACGATTCTGAGACGCGTTCCACTTCTAAGGGGAACAAAATTGTCATGTTTATGCGGTTGTCAGAAACGAATCCCTTCTTGTTTATTTGAGAAGTTTCTAGTGACCTCTGAGTTAGCTGGCACACACAAGTAATTAAGTTTAATGTACTTGATAGGAGCATACTGACCTTAATCCTATGCAAAAAGTATAGTGTATGTTATTCCAATGCGCATAGCCTATAAGGGAAATAGGAACTACACTACAGAGTCTCTGTGTTCAGAGGCACATGATCAGGGGCTTGATGCACACTGTGTTCAGGGGCATGATCGGGGGCATGATGCACACTGTGTTCACGGGCATGATGCACACTGTGTTCAGGGGCATGATGCACACTGTGTTCAGGGGCGTGATGCACACTGTGTTCAGGGGCGTGATGCATACTGTGTTCAGGGGCGTTATGCACACTGTGTTCAGGGGCATGATGCACACTGTGTTCAGGGGCGTGATGCACACTGTGTTCAGGGGCGTGATGCACACTGTGTTCAGGGGCGTGATGCACACTGTGTTCAGGGGCGTGATGCAGACTGTGTTCAGGGGCATGATGCACACTGTGTTCAGGGGCGTGATGCACACTGTGTTCAGGGGCGTGATGCACACTGTGTTCAGGGGCGTGATGCACACTGTGTTCAGGGGCGTGATGCACACTGTGTTCAGGGGCGTGATGCACACTGTGTTCAGGGGCATGATGCACACTGTGTTCAGGGGCATGATGCACACTGTATTCAGGGGCATGATGCACACTGTGTTCAGGGGCATGATGCACACTGTGTTCAGGGGCATGATGCAGGACAGGACAGCATGAGCCAGACTTTAAAGAACTGTTCAAGAGGGGTCGGAATGTACAGCTGTTTTAGAAGACCTAGAAAGACCGTATGATGTTCTTTCGGATATCTCCTTCCATGTGGTTAGAGCAGCTGCTCTATCTGATGGAGCTATGGCAGTGCCAGTAGAAACATATTTCTGAGAGACTGACACACTGTTTAAGCACAAAATAATACAGCCCTGCATCTACCTTTCGAAGAAAACAAGATAAAATATTATTTTTCCTTTTTCCTTCCGTCAGTCTCATTCCTCTTCTTTTTAGTCAAAGTTGGTCTAAATCTTCATTTAGACAACCCCCAAGGAGACAATCTAATTACAACCCAAAGAAACAAAGAGGAAGAAGATTTAAGAATCGATCCGTACAGAAGGCCTACTTCAATAATGAATTCTCAGCACTCCAGACTATGCTGAAATGTGTCCAAAGCGGCCGGGTGGAGGAAGGATAAAGCTTTTCAACAATGGGAGGAATCTACGTGAGATTCTTGGATTCTGGAAGTGGTAAAGGAAGGCTTCAAAGGTTGTAATCTCTTTTCTTCTTCCATTTAAGAGGATCATTCTTATGCCAAATCCTCAAGATCCCTTTTAAGCTACAGCCATGAAGTCAGCAATTCATGCCCTTGTTTTGAAAGAAGGCACATCCCATGTTTGTAAGAGTCAGCAGAACCGAAGAATATACTTAAGACTCTTTCTGGTCCCAAAAGCTGCAGGAGGATTCAAAATGATGATAGACTTAAGACATCTCAACGAGTGGATAAAAAGAATTCACTTCAAGATGGAGACTCTTCAGATTATTAGGGGGAGATTTTAATGGGGTACCAGACGTGGACCTAGATCGCTCACACCCTTCCCTGCCCGGGACCCAGACCCACTGAGTGGCAGCTGGCTTGAGAGACTGGGTGTCCCACTGGGGGTTGCAGGATGTTTGGAGGACACAACATGGGAACGTACATGAATATTCCTTTTACTCCCCGCTACATCAACTTCATACAGGATTAGACGTTTTCTGGTGTTCCACGACCCTTGGCGACTCTATTGACCATACGGATTATCTGGGATGGACCCTGTCTGACCATAGCCCGCTGTTGTTGACTTATCGGCCACAGGGCGTGAGACCCCCAATACCTACGTGGTGCCTTGACCCATGGTCTCTGGAAGACGAACCGTTTATAGAGGTCCTGCACTCCCTTATTAGTGATTACTTTGCTGCCAACGATCGTTCGGCATCCACTACTCTGATAGAGTGGGATGCGTTTAAGGTGGTGGTGCGTGTACACCGTATTGGGCGTAGTGTAGGGGTACGTAAGGAACTTCACCATGAGTTGCTGACCACAGAGGGGGAAATACAATTGCTGGACAACCTTCTGGGATGAGATGAGCAGGCTCACCTACGCCTTCTTGAAAAACGCACACAACATACTGAGATCCTAGAACACCTTAGATCCTTTGATTATAGGACATATATGGCTAGAGTTCAGGGGGAGGAGGGGCAAGCTGGTCGCCTCCTGGCCTGGTTAATTCGCCCGGAAATGCATGGCGCTCTGATCATGCGCGTGCAGACGACGACCGGATTAACTCTGCATGAGCCAGAGGAAATCAATGCCTTGTTCAGGGGTTATTATATGATTCTATACGCGGATCCCTCTGGGCCCTCTGGTATTGCTGGTGATGCCTTCTTGAACCCGTTGGAACTCAGCATATTGGACGCAGAGGCATGTGAAGAGTTAGGTGAGCCGGTGACGTTGGAGGAAATATGGGGAGTTATTGCCCCACTGGCTAATGGGAAAACACCGGGCCCCGACGGCATTCCTGGTGGGTTTTATAAGAAATATGGGGCTGACCTGGCTCCAAGGCTGGTGACCCTCTACGGGGAGTCACTGCAATTGGGCCACTTACCAGATACCACTCAGGTTGTGCTGGTGACCCAAATTCCCAAGACCACATTCCCGGATGCTGAGGTGACGGATTATAGACCCCTCTCCATGCTAAATAATGATTTTAAAATACTTAGCAAGGTACTGGCGCTACGGTTACTCCCGTATATGCAGGATCTAATCCACTCGGACCAGAATGGGTTTATCCCGTCCTGTAACACCTCATATAACCTTCGTCGGTTGTACTCGGTGTTGTACCACCCAGAGGCCAGGGCCCTTCGACAGGCTGCGATTCTCTCTATTGACCTAGAGAAGGCCTTTGACACCATGAGGTGGGATAACCTGCCGGTCATTATGAGGAGCTTGGGAATGGGTGACGGTTGGATAGCATGGGTTCGACTGCTGTATACTTACCCCACTGCCAGGGTCAAGACCGGCAGAACCATCTCTCTGCAATATCCAGTTGCACGGGGTACAGGGTTGCCCCCTGCCGCCATTACTCTTTGCGCTGGCAATAGAACCGCTGGCTGAGCTGTTTTGCCAGGGAGGGGACAGCTTGGGGCTGACCATAGCAGGACGTACACATATTATCTCTCTTTATGTGGATGACCTGCTAGTTGATTTGTGTGACACTGCTCGTGGAGAGGAAACGGCCTTGCAACGTTTGGATGCATTTGGGGTACTGTGGCTGGACCACTGGCACGCCTCCTGGATGTGCCCGCAGTTGTTCGCTGGGCATCAGACACTTTTAAATACTTGGGTGTTCAGGTCTTCCACTTGTTGGAAGACATGAGGGAGGGAAACCTAGCCAGGGCGTTACGGTCGCTCCTATCTAACGTACAATTCTGGTGTACGCTACGCCTCCCCATAATGGTCAGAATATCGTTGGCGAAAATGGTTATGCTCCCCGAGTAGTATATTATTTCGCTAACATGCCTGTGATGATGCCAGCGGCCTGGTTCTGCAATCTGTACTCTCTGGTACGAGACTTAATATGGGGAGAGGGCAGGCGCAGAGTATCGCTCCAGATATTGAGACGCCCGATGGATGCGGGAGGCTTGGGGGTCTCTGATTTTGAACTGTATCAACTTGCGGGCCAAATGCAATGGCTGGCCCAATGGCTAGAAGGGGCGCGTGCTGACAGGACTTTCTTGGTGGAACCGTACCAGAGCCCCAATCTGCTGATGGCACGGATCCAGATACCCACAACCAAGGTTCCATACAGCTCCGTAATGCAGACCACAGCGTTACAGTGCTGGCGGCGTAGTCTCCGGAGAATACTGGATACTCCCAAGTACTCACCAAAGTTACCACTGGTGGGACTGCCTCATGGTGACCCACAACGGATCATCACTGTGAAACAATTGGCGCCTTGGACGGCGGTGGGCCTTGAAAACATGGGGGACTGCTATCACAAGAAATACTTGCTCCCCTTTTTGGACTTGGCAGACGGCTGCGACTTGCCACCGGGCCTGTTGCTAATTTATGAGATACTGCGGCACACGTTTGAGCAGCTCTGGGGTCAGACTAGAGAGGAGCCGGAGATGCATGGTGTGTTGCACTCACTAATTACCCAGGGCACAAAACAACATCAGATTAAATGGTTCTATTCGTCCCTCCGCGAGGCCTCCCTGACTCCCCTGTTACGATTGCGTGAGAAATGGGACAGATACTTGGGACGGGCTCTTACAGATGTTGGGTGGGGCAGAATCTTGGAATCCCCTAAGAAAGTAGCATGGAACACACGATTTAAATACATTCAATTCAATTATGTGCACATGGCTTACTTGACGCCCCATAGGATCTTTGTCATCTTTGGAGGGGAGCCGAGGCGTTGTCCAAGGTGTAACCTAGAAGATGTAGATTTCTTGCATATGACGTGGGAGTGTAGGGTCACACAAGTATTTTGGCAAGAAGTCCTCTCCAAACTTAATATTACACTGGGGCGCACACTTAACCACGTCGCGTACGTATGTTTACTTGGACTTTTCCCCAGACCACAGTGGCGGACGGTGACATTTGAAAGTGGTGAGGCGTAAAATGTTTGGCAGAGTGGAAAAATGGTGCATTTTCAAGCAAATTTGAGAAAGCAGAAAGGTTAATAAAGCAATGAAGAAAGTGCAGTTATTACAGTAATACAGAATCAATTTGTCTTTAGAGACCAAAAATGTGTGTCCCCACACGCCATCAAAATCTGATTTCTTCCACCTGCATAGCTCCAACATCAATGCAGCCCCACACCCCCCTACCATAGGTAGCAATTGGGAGACATTTCCTTTATAAATTTCCAGAATCGGTGCATTCAGTCCAGAGAGAGAGACCTTGTAAGCGATGTTCTAGCTAAACACAACTGTAGTTTTTGTCACACTTTGCAACTCGACACTACTTTGGCTCTTATAGAACCAACAGAAGCTAGTAAGCAGCGTGCGAGAATATAATAATTAACGCTGCGTACTTACTAGAAAAGCAATACTCGTTCCCAGGAGACAGAGGACCAGAACTGCGTGCCTCATGTTTGAAATTGCTACCTGCATCGATTAACAACCAGGTGTCATCGATCGCAGGCCGGGCTTCCGGTTTGTCTGACAAGAGGAATTTCAGCTTTCACTAAGACTCTGGTTCTGGTGATATCATATCTGGAAGGGGCGCAGGTAACAAAACTCATGCAAATGTAGACAGATGCTCTGGAGAAACCTATTGAGCTTACTGATGTTATCTTAGCTATAGCACACTTAAAACCACTTAATCCCCGGGACAAGACGGCTTCATGCTTCTATTAAATAAGACTTTCATCCACACTCCCTATACATCGGGGACATGGCAGGGCTGTCCTATGTCCCTGCTCCTATTTGCTTAATACATGGAATCCCTAACACAGTGCATTCAAGCGTACCCCCTCATTACTGGGTTGCAATTCAGGGGGAACACCCACCCCATTAGTCTATAGGCGGACAACGTGTTGGTGGCCTTGACAGACCCTATGACTTCACTCTCTGCCTTAATACAGAATTGTAGCATTTTGGGGACATCTCGGGGTTTAAGGTCAACCTTTCCAAATCCCAAATAATTCAACTTACAGTATCTAAGACACATCAAGATCAGCTGAGAGGGATCAATATCCGATCACTTGGGGCCCAGCCTCCCTCCCATACTTCGAGTACAGCTTACTTCCATTACGGTCACACAACAGCTTAGGTTAACTAAAACTGTCTCATTAGGCAAGTGAAAGCGGAACTATTGATGTGGCAGCACCTCCAGATTTCGTTAATGGAGTCAATTGCTGCGATTAAATTTACTATTTTACCTAAAATATATACATTCCAAGCCTTACGCATAACATGACCGAGAAACTAGCTGACAAGCATGCAGCGGGAGACTGCACTATAGAGTAACCGCCTTTCTGGCGGGATACCGCGGCAGTCGCGGCTCGCGAGGGGAGAAGAGGGGGTGTCGTCGTGTCGCGCGGGGGAGGGAGTTTTAAAATAATTAAAACCGTGTCGCGCGGGGGAGGGAGTTTTAAAATAATAAAAATCAATCCTACCTGACCAGGTCTGCGCCGCCGGCCTCGGGTCCGTTCTGGCGCCAACAGTGGAACAGCCGCATCACTGCTGGGAACTAAGTAGCAAACCCTTCTAAGCCAATCAGAGCAGGCGTAGGGCAATGTTACGCTTTGCCCGCCTGCCCATTAGGAGACCGAGGTTCGCTCTCCTAATGGGCATGCGCCAGCCTGAGCAGGCACCAGTGCGCATGACTGGGCACGGTGCAAAAATTCGCCACCATCCCCACTCATGCGCACTGGTGCTTGTGCTTGCCTGCTGCCTGCCCCTGACAATCATGACTGTCAGTCAACATGACGCCAGAACGGAGACCGCCCACCCCCTTCAGACTCTGAAGGAGGTGGGCGGTCCGACGTCTGACTCATGCTGACTGACAGTCATGATTGTCAATGTCAGTTCTCCCTCGGAGCCGCTGCGGGCTGCGGCTGAACTTCAATAAAACTAAGAGTTACGGTGCGGGTGCGGGCGCGGGCGGGGGGGCAACGCCCCAACGCCCACAATGGACGCACCGCCACTGCCAGACCACCCAAACGTAAAGTAGGTATTAGGTTCATAGACCTGGCGCTGGCTAGGAGGCGAGTGGCAATCACAAGTAAGGCATCCATGGTTCCGCAAGCACACATTTGGCAGAGGGAGGAGGCTACCTGGGCAGGCACGGAAGAGAGAGCGCTGCGCAGGGAAGAGTTGAGAGGATTACGCCAACGCCCTATGGCGGAACATTGGAGGGACATTCTACACGCCTGGAGAAAGCGAACCCCCCTTACCCTAGCAAAGAGTACTGCAGAGCCCATGCCCCAGACAACTAGACCACATTACGATGACTTCTAGGAAATCTCCTCCTCCTCTATAAGTAATAAGACAGGAACCTAAGGATTAGTTGATAGAAGGATCTGTGGCTGAGATGAAGTTGGGCGGTCACGGAGCCCTGCCCTTTTCTGATATGACGAGTTGCCCTCTTCTTTTCTTCCTGATGCCCATTGCCCTGCTTGCCCCCTTTGGCCCTCTCACGGGCACTTGAAGACATACACAGCACTTTATTTGTAGCTAGAGCTTCACCTAACCTAGACAGGCAGTTTGCTACCCTGTTTTATTACCCTGTTAGTAACATGGCTGTAAATAAGATCCGGATGTGGCATAGACTCCGTGCACCCAGAAATCAGTAACCTAAGTGGTAGATAAACTACGATTTTCTTTGAGACTACAGGGAACCAGGAACTGTTACCATGGACATATATAATGTTGTACTGGTTGAATTGTGTAATGCTTCATAATGTGATGTATGCCTATATGACCTCATCTAGATGATACGCTTAGAACATTGAACGTTTGACAGCAACGCTAAACTCTGTAAAACACCAATGTAAAGGAGTGTAAATGACTTATACCGCATAATTAATGTATACCGCTTAATGTATAACGAAATGCCAATAAAAATATGTTTAAAACAAAAAAAAAGATGGAGGCTCTTCAGAAGATCATATCTCTAATCCATCCAGGGACATTACTGATAACCATAGACCTCATGGATTCATACTTCCATGCTCCTATAAAGTTGGCCTGTCCCATCAGAAGATTCTGAGCCGTGTCATCTTTGAAAAACGTTATCACTTCCAGGTCTTACCATTCTGGATCAAATCTGACCTGAGAGTGTTCACAAAAATGTTATGTTATGTTGATTTGTATAGCACGCTAATCACTAACCTGAGAGGGTATCCAGGTCCTTGGGTAGGTGAGTAGATGTGTGGTCCCCAATGTGCTTACACGAAGAACCAGGTCTTCAGCTTCTTGCGAAACTCAAGACCTGTGGAGGCGCCTCTGATATCTTCCCTGATCTCTGTCACATCTTCAAGGTCTCGTGATTTTTCCTTATGTGGACGACTCGCTCCTGGCAACTCTCTCAGAGGTATTAACCCTACAAGGGTTAAAGGTTATGAGGAGCTCTCTTTCCAAGCATGGACTTCTGGTGAACTCCCAAAATGTCATCAAATTCCATCTCAGGATCTAAGTTTTATAGGTGCTCGCGTCAGAATGAATCTGGAGTTGGTTTATCTACCTTAAGAGTAAGCGGAGAAGCAGAGGAAGGCTGCTGTCTCTATTCTTTCTCTGAGTTAAGCTCGAGTACGAACTTGGTTAAAGGTTCAAGGACACATCACACAATGTATGTCCTTAGTGCTGTGGGACAGACTACAACTGAAATCTCACTTGATCCATCTGCTCAAGTACTGGAAACCGTCAAGAGAGTTGCAGCTTCAGTGGCGGCTGTAATTGTTTTTAAACCTACTCCCCAATTCCTTCCAAAGGTTACTTCTCTATCCCATAGAGATCACTATATTTTTCCAACAGATTTTTGATTTATTTGTAACAAAAAAGGACCTTTAGAAAATCTGATCACTTGTTTGTCACATTTGGGACCTCAAATCATGGGCATAAATCCTTTAACATCTCTAGCAGGAGATGTATCAGGGAGGCTATTTCCTCTGCTTATGTTACAGCTAACTTTTCTCCTCCGAAAAGATTACTGGTAGATCGACCAGGGTTGCTGCAGCCTCTTGGGCGCATCCTTGTTGGAAATTTGCAAGGGAGGACTATGGGCATCTCCTCTGACTTTTCAGAATTATTATAAAATGCAGGGTTCGGGTTAGATGATGGAAATTTCAGTCAAAATATACTGAAGTCAGTAAATTATGGGAAATTATGTTATAATTTATCTTCTACAAATTGGCATCTTTATTTGCTATTAAAGTTTGTTTGTATTTCATGTTGAAGAGTGATGAATTATTGTCCTGTGCACCAGCAGGAGCTTTGCTATAACTCAATAGAAATTAATGGGACAAGGAGATGCTATAATGATCCAATTACTTACCAGTAATCTTCACTATCCTTAGTTCCTGACATCCTCTTCACAGTCATTATGTGCCACCTATCCTTCTTGGGCAGCAGACCTCTTTTGGCTTGGTAGGATTGAGAGGAATTGTGGGTAGTCGATCCATATATAGACACACAGGAATAGGCGGGAGTCTGCGGATGAAAGGGGTGTGAAGGGGAGTGGTTGAGACACTACGAAGGCCACTACCCTTTTTCTCAGACTTCGTAATAAGAAACTCACAGTCTAATCGCAGAATTGAAACATTATTACTCATGGATCTGATCCTGCCAGGAAGCACTGGCAGCACCAATAGGTCTGGCTTGTTTTAGGCATATGGTCATTGTTGTGTGATATGTCTGGATGCAGTTACAGAAAATTCAGAGAGGCACTCAAACACTGTCTCTTGGTTCGATTTACCTCCCAGAAAGTGTTACTCGAAGATCACACATTTGACAGTTGAATGTCACTTATACGCCAGCAGAAACCATAGAAAGACACTGAAACGCACAGCCCAAGAAAGGTTGTATGTTTTACTTTATTGTATACATTTTTAAATTCATTTTAATACAAACATCAACAAAGCTTAAATAAAATTCGAAAAATCAAAGGTTTTGCTTTCTGTAGTTTAAAAATATTATAAAACTGTTTAACAATAAATTTGTGCTAAAGTGCAATCAGTGTTGTAGAGGTGCATGCCAATAATGTACAGTATGCGCCACACAATCTTGTGGTTAACAAAAGTGTGCGTACGTTGGAAGTGCAGTCTGTGACACTTAAAAGATGGGCCTTTTTTGGAACTGGTTCTATACTTTGTATTGTAGTGTCTCCATCTGTCATACATGCACGTTTTTAATGCTTAACCTATCATCTGTTAGTACAGAATATTGACTGAAAAGCTTTTTTTATGTCATTGTTTTTCTTTAATTTTAACTAGGTTTTTTGGACCAGTTTAAAATTGTTTGGGGAAAGAACTTTTTGGTAAAAGCATTGTTGGTGGCTCCTAGAGCGTTTCTGTCTATGCAATTGTTTAAGTATATTACCAGATAATCTATCTGTAAATTTGTATTTTTTATGATTTTCATTTTATCAAATAACTTGAAGCGGGGTTGAGAGGAGGATGTTTAATGGTATGTTTTAAATGGTTCGTCAAATTTGTAATTTTAAGCTGATGTATTCTGTTTGCGATTTCAGTGTCTCTGTGGATTCACTGAGTATGTAAATAATAAATAAATATGTGCATTAGAAATACTGCCGTTCTGCCAACCTGATTCACAGGTTCTGAACAGCTTCTTTAAGTCTACCGTACGTGAGGTCCATGAACTTCATCAATTTTCCAATTAAGCTGTTTGTAACTTAAAGCACATCTCAGTTGCTTCTCTTACTATGCAAAAGGATTAAAGGTCTGAATATTATTATTAGCGGAAGATACTTGCTTCGTAAATCTCTTAAGCTTGGGCAAATGCATAGAGCGTGTTCTAAGGTCTCTTGCCTGTATTTGCCGAGTCTATGGGTTTTTTGGTCCACTTGATGTTTGCTCCAAAATGATTTAAACTGGTTCACTACTAAACCCTTTAACCAAACTACAGTGGACATCGTTCTGTAAGAAGTTACACACATACCTCATGCACGTATTTGGTGTATCTGCAGAAATGTATAATTTAAAGAGCACAACCTTTAACTTTTATAGAAGAAAATTTACTGAAATAGGAATGTTTTTCCTGAAATAAAATCCAACAATTATACACACAAAGTAAAATTCAGCAGCAAAATCACAATTTTGCCTACTCCTAATAAGAGGAAAAATAACAATGCTGTAGCAAAAGAAGTGCATAACTTATTAAGAACAATGTTTAACATTTACACAAGTAACTAATTTAAACTAAAAGAAATTACCTATAACAAAACCAAACACTTTTACACAATAAGATCAGGTTCAGCAGAAAGTAACAGTTGGTGTATATTTTCACAAAGAGATCATAGGGGATGCAGAAGGCGATAGAGCCCAAAGAGACCTCGGTATGGCTTCACCAGCCAAATCCCTCCAAGGCCAAAGATGGCAGAATCTTGCACTGAGAATACAAGTTTTGCAGCTGTTCGTGCATGTTTCAGTATATTTGTCTACAGAAACGCATTCACAGTACCTACTAATCACCAGGCCTTTATCAAAATATGAAAGAAAGCATCAAGCATTGGAATCTGCATTTACAAATGTAGTGTGTATATTTTGTCAATAAGACTTTGCTGTCACTGGCTAGTAATTAGTCATTTTTATTGAGCCACGGGATCAGAGACCTTTGTCCACATTCAAGATGGCGCCTTGACAAGTACGCATTCTAGTAGTCCGCGTTTGCGCCCTATTACATCGCAGGTGGCTCCAATTACTTCCGGTATTTATACACCCTGTTCTGAGAGGCCTTCACCGGACCGCCGTAGGACCAAGGGAACCGCATGCGGGATTCTGCGGATTTTCGTCAGGTGAGTGTACATGGCGCGTCACCTTAGAACAGGCTTTAGATTGTCCATACTTGTACAGACTCGATCTTCACTGTACTATTTTTTTATTGTCTTCTAGCCCCCTTCATCTGGCTCTCTACATGTGTGAGCATGTCTTGATTTTAAGAAGCTGTGGATTCCATGCGGCTCTTTCTAATTATAAATACCCATCAAGTATGCCAGCTTCTTTACCCACTTGTAGGCTCCCCTGTTTTTGCCATTTCGCTTATCACAGTTTGAGCCCACTTTATGAGTACGTAGAACGTCTTAACTCTTACGTACATCTGTTTCTGTTATACATTAGGATACGTCCAGATCCGAAGTTGAGGAATATTTATACATCATTGTGCCCGTGACTATGACTACCTGCTCCTGAGTACCGGATATATAGTAAGACAGTTTTCTTATGGTTGTATTATCATGACCAGTGCAGGCATTGAATAGTATAGTTATTTGTTCTTCTATCCCCACATAGTGGCGTTCTATATTGGATTCTACATCTGAGGTTACGCGCCCTCAATTAGTACTCTTCTGACGTGGTTGGCAATTAATGGCCGGGCTCTCTGATAGTAGGTATTCTGTCCCCATTGGTATCTTTCCCATATTTCGTGTGACTGATTTGAACGCAGGTAGTCGCTTCTATTCCTTACATCTTCTGTATTTTCCATGTGAGCTTCGTGGCATTCCCATTCACTGTGCATAACCAACTTCCACACTCCTTTCGGGAGTGTGAATCACTATCCTAATTCCATTTGACACAACTTTGGTGCTTGGTGGTCGGATTCTCTAATAGTAGGTATTCTGTCTCTAGTATGATCGTTTTCATACTCCGTATGACTGATCTGAATGTAGTAAGTCGCCTCTATTCTTTACATCTGCTGTATTATTCTAATGGTCTTTGTGGCATTCCTACTCACTGTACATAATTCACTTCCACACTCCTCTTAGGAGTTTGAATCACTTTCCCCATTCCATGTTCACGATTCTGGTGTGCTGTTGGTTGTGGTTAGCTCCAATAGATATATTCTTAACTAGTTTTTAATATTTATATATACCTTTTTGTGCCTCATTATTGTCCACAGATTACAGCCAGTTTTACACTGTGTTGCCAAGGAGCTCTTACACCTCACAGTTTGCATTGATATGCCACTTAAAGAAATTTGTGGATTGGATCTATGACCAATTAATCACTGTGATCTCCTGCGCCCTGACGAAGGACTTGTTGGACCTCGGTCCTTTTCCGAAACGCACGTCGGCGCTCAGTTTGTCAATCTACGGAAATGAAGCATTCCCTTTGTTATGTGTAATCTTACACGTGTTATTTAAATGTTAATGTGTATTTTTTGTAATTTTGTGATGTATTTGGTCTGTTTTCTCTTTCTCTTTTTTATTTTGTCTTATTATATATTGTTGAGTATCTTTGTTGTCTAAAATTGTGCTGTGAGGTGTTATTATGTGTATTGCCTACTAGGGCTATTTGAAGGATTGGTTTGTTCAGTATCTTGAGTGCCTTCAATTATTGTTTAAATTGAACATATCCTTGCATATTTCTATTTTTCTATATCTATGACATTTAATAAACTAAAAATGAAAATATTTTCTGTGGCCAAATGAGGTTTGTCTATAATCTTTTGGATACATTACCAATGAAAAATTAAAAGGGGGAGTTTTTGTTGTTCTATTTTTCATAATTAGTCAAAACCATCAATTGCTGAAGACCATCTATGCAGTATCCAGACCCTGTCCATTACCTTTTGCTTTCAGAAGGTACAACAATGGGCAGAGAGGCCTCAGTGTGCACTTGAAATCCGAAGAAATGTTCGGTGGGTCACAGAAGCTGTGGAGATCTCCTGCTTCCATGTTGGATAGTTGGGCATTGATGATACACGAATAAGAGCGCTGAAGGTGAGAGGCCCATTCACGAAGGCAATGGGGCATGAGTGAGACACAAAGAAAGAGTGGGGTTTGCGTCAGACCCCTCTAGGACTTCAAAGGGAGGTCTGTGAGTAGTGGCAGCTGAACTGCAGCGAATGGGACAGCATTAGCGTTGTGTTGTCTGCAGTGGCGGCCGCTCCATTTGGGTGTTGGAGCGCCGCCCCACTGCTTTCTCGCAGTGCGAGAAGCAGAAAATAAAATGGTACTTAAAATACCATTTTATTTTATGCTTCTCGCGTTGCGAGAAAGCAGACGGCATTGGTAGCAGCCCAGTTGGGGGCGGGCGGGAGTTATGCCTGGTTGTGGGCGGGCAGGTGGGCGGGTCAGGGAGGAGTGGCTTCCACCAGTCTGTGTGCCCGGACTGCTTGGTCGGCCCTGGGGCCGACCAAAGCAGTCATGCTCACTGTACATTTTCTCTATGTAGGCTGCATGCAGCCTACATAGAGAAAATGGCGTCCCTACTGGTGCCCGGCTGGGCACCGCCCGGGACTCCTCACCAATCACAACGCTGCCATTGCAGCATTGTGATTGGCTTACAGGAGGGTGGGAGCTGCATCATGCCTGTTGAGAATGCGGGAGGGACCCTGCCCCAAGAGCAGAGGCGACGGCGCGGTACGACCCGGTCAGGTAAGAAGTTTTGTTTTTATTTTACTTTTCATTTTAAACCCAACCCCCCCCCGCCGCAAACACCCCCCCCCCCGCCCGTGAGTATTGGTGCCAACGCACAGCCCCCCGTGAGTATTGCCGCCAATGTAAAGCGTTTTGTGTCTTGTTCCCCCCTTAGCCCCCCCCCCCGCAGCAGCCGAACATATCCCCTTTTTCTCTTTTAGAAATGATGAACCGGGCTCACCTCACTCCTGTCAATAAGTGCATGTGAGAGAGTCTGGGGCGGCATGTTAAAAGATCTGCCTTAATAATGTATACATTGCATCTATAATTACATCTTAACGTTTGTTCCTGAATTGTGTTTTTTCATAAAGGGAAGCTTTTTTTGTAGGCTCAGCCCGCTCTCTGCCCCTTATCACTCAGTTTTCCAATATATGACCATCCGGTTGGTGGGGGTGAGTGGAGGGTGTTCTGGGGCTGCCCCCGGCTGACACCACCGCCGGATAAGGTACTTCTGACATTACGGGTAATGGCGGTGGGGGGAGGGGAAAGCAGCCACATAAACACTGGATGCCAGACTCAGGCGAGTTATTTTCATCCCTGCTGCGTAGAGTGAGCGCGCTGTGTGATCTGCTGCAGGTGAGTTTTCGGGGAGGTAGGTCTGGAGCCTGGGAAGTTACTGAGGGAGGGGGTTTTGTTCCCTCCTTCTGTTTGTGATGTAATTTTGGTGTAAGGCGCTGAGCTGCCGACTTTAGAGCTTGTAAACAAGGTTGAGGTTTCAGCGTCTGTTCCACATCCTGTGATTCTGGGCAAATCACTTACCCTCTCCTGCCTCATATACACTTTGAATTTATCCCTGTGTAATGTAACTACATACCTGCCAACATGTATATTCAGTTATTTTAGTGACAATTGCGCACATCATGAGTGGAAATCACTTTTCACTCAGCTACAGTAACAGCTGGACACTTCTACTCAGCAACCAAGTCTTACCTCAACATTTGAAACCGCTGCTTTAAACTGCCTGGATCTCACCCATTCAGAGGTCCGATATTCTGGCTACCTAGTCCCACTGAACTATCAAGATAGCACACTGTTTCCGAATGAACTATGCTTCACACTAGCCAACCAATCAGCAACCACAGCGAATATCTCACAGTAATGCAATACATAAATGGAATTCAAGAAAACTTTTTCAAATACACTGTTCTCAGGGGTCTGATCTTATTGATTTAAGGCTTTGTGAATTACTAAGTGAAAAGTCTATCGATATGTCCCTGTATAGTAAATACAGGTGTATCAATTGTATGTGGCCCCGCCATTTTGAAAGCTGCATTGTCTCCTCACAGACCTCTTCATTATGCCTGCACCCCTACAACTGAAACTGCTGTATTCTGAAGCTAGCCACGTGCCATCTTCTATTGCTGCTCAGTTGCGTGAGTCCTGGGGCTCATTTGACAGAAATATTTTGTATCACTCATCCGAGTTTTGATTTATAGGTGGAAACACACCTGCTAGGAACAGAAGGCATTAATCCTTCATTGTGCACCCTCAGGTCAATATTCATGCCCTCATTAATGGTAGTTAGTGTATGATAGATTGCCACCCTGACACTCGGAGGCCAAGTTTTAAGTCACTTCTCGCTGAACTATGTCGGGGCCAGTGTTCTTAACGGAATGTAGAAATTCATAGACCGGTAAACGCACGTGTTCTGGTATTCAGCCCTCTTTGCAATCTATGTCTGCGTATTTATTCTTCCACAAAGTTTAGTCACTCAAGTAAATAATACCTTGCTTAATGATCGAATTGCTTGTTCAGCACCAAAAAGGGGGTCATTTATCTAAGTTGGCAATCCTGCCGATGTGTACAAGCCGCAGTTTGTGTCACTCTTCAGATTCCAGAGGTGCTTCGCTGTCCAGGAGGCGGGCACTGGACTGGTGGACATACTCTTACAGTACAGAGCAGGCAGGTACTTGACCAGGGGTAGACATGATCTGACAGTACAGAGGATACACCACACAAGATGCTGCATCTGTGAAAGTAAGGCTGCCCAGTCTAGGTATCGCATTCACGTGGCAGTGAAATGACATGAAACATCACTTGATGGCACGCACACGTGAGATATAATGAATATGTCGGTAGAATAATGTAGATTATTGAACAGGGTCAGTCTGGTGTTTTGAAATTGTGATACCACCACCCCCTCTCCTAGGCCAAATGTTGTCTACTGGAGTAATAATAATATTAAAATGGACCTGTCTGTATTTTTTAATATTGGGTGTGATGGGTTTACAATACTGGACATAGATAGGGTTTTCAGGAGTAAGTCTGCTGGTATAGCTCATGTATGTCTTGCCTTACTGGCAGCCGTGAGTGGTCTTTCGGTAGTGGGTAGTGAGTATTAATTACCTGAGGCTGTTGACCAGTGTGCTATATATCTGAAGCCTTCCAGGTAACCAGTGGGAAGGGGGCAAATGTGACTTTCTTTGACAAATGGTGTCTCCCTCATTGAGCAAGGGGTGAGTGGAGCGCAGCAAAAGTCAAAATCCCGGTTCTGGGCTGTTCTCGCATCCTCTATTCTGTCTGATTCGTGTCTGGCGCGCATTTTTTATAACACTTTGCTGGTAAAATATGCAAAGATTATCCTCTATAACTCATAAAAATTGGCAATTTCTTAAATGATAAATATTTCAATCATATTGCTTTATTAACCTTCCTGCTTTCTCAAGTTTGGTTGAAAATGCACCATTTGTCCACTATTTATTTCAAAATGTTCTCGGGGGTGGGGAGAATCCCCCAAACCCCCCTTAAGTTCAGGCTCGCTCGCCATAATGCACTACGGCAATAATTTTAAGCCCTCCACTTTCCAATGTCACCTGCCGCCACTGGTTGCCTGGGATCAGCGGGGAGAGCAGTAAAATTAAAGGCAGCTGGATTGGGCACTGGTAGCCCCCAGAGATTGGATCCCCATCCCCGGAGGCAACCTACACGATCCTCCAGGAAAAGGCGCTTTAAGAAGAGAGAGCAAACCTGTGGTGTTGACATTCTCACTCGCAACAATGGAAGGTAGCTGTCTGAGTGACCATGGACAGGATTGGATTTATACCTGGAGCAGACTCCTGCAGATCCTACCAACTCCTACAATGGGGCAGTCGTAGCAAGGAAAGCACTCGGTGTAAATGAGCCGCCAAAAGTAGGCAGATCAGTGCTCTGTGACCCAGTTACAGAAGGGGTACAGAAGTGAAGAGATACAGCCGGTGCCTACTGCCTCAGGAGCCCTTACAAGTAAGGGGTGATTCTGCTAAGACCTCTGAGGATGGGATACAAACTATACATTTATGCAGATCAGTGCTCTGTGACCCAGTTACAGAAGGAGGACAGAAGTGAAGAGATACAGCCGGTGCCTACTGCCTCAGGAGCCCTTACAAGTAAGGGGTGATTCTGCTAAGACCTCTGAGGATGGGCTACAAACTATACATTTATGCAGATCAGTGCTCTGTGACCCAGTTACAGAAGGAGGACAGAAGTGAAGAGATACAGCCGGTGCCTACTGCCTCAGGAGCCCTTACAAGTAAGGGGTGATTCTGCTAAGACCTCTGAGGATGGGATACAATCTATACATTTATGCAGATCAGTGCTCTGTGACCCAGTTACAGAAGGAGGACAGAAGTGAAGAGATACAGCCGGTGCCTACTGCCTCAGGAGCCCTTACAAGTAAGGGGTGATTCTGCTAAGACCTCTGAGGATGGGATACAATCTATACATTTATGCAAAGCACTTTCCTCATTAGCCACTAATTAAGAATCACTTCATGAACACTTCAGCACTTGGACTTCATTCCTGTCTTGATTATCATTTATTTTGCTTTGTTTAGGTTCGTATTATATACCAGCACGCACTCATATATATTACTCCAGTGTTTTTCAATCAATATTCTTAAACTATAAAGTAGTTCATACAGTATATTTTAGAGCAAATACATCAGTATGTGTAACCAACAAACGAATACAAGCATTGCCAGTACCAATAGACCTGGCTTTAAAGAATGTTGTATGGTAATATGAAGCATTATAAGTAGATAACTTTGGATTAGATATGTATTTGTGTAGGAGCAAATAATTGTAGAATAATATTGGTGTATGCTAAAAGGTCAGGTTACGGTTGGACTGTCAAGCCAGATCTAAAATTCCATGTAGTTTAATGACTGCTCTCCTCCCATCTGTGCTGCTGACAGAGAAAAACACCATAAATGATCTAGTTATCTATGACAATTTAGTAGCATGTGTGTGCCCTTGAAAGTTAAACTTCAGGCAGCTGGATAAATAAACAAAACGATCACAGCTGGGGGGGAAAGCAGGCATTTTTTTGTGGAAGTGCACACATTGTGCTTGATCAAAATACGTACGCCTGGCTCCCAAAGTGTGGGCGGAGCCGAAGCCCCTCCCCTGGAGTTTTCATATAGTTGTCTGGCGACAGCTGCTTTGTCAAACCAGACCATTAACAAACCTCTCTATTTGGCTCCATGCCATTATTCATTAATGTCAACTGTACACACAGAGTTAAATAAATGACACTACATTTTAAATCACTCAATGACATCCCTGTGAGGGCAAGTAGCCTGTTCTTTAGATAAAGGATTTACTTATATAAGTTAATAAGTGGCCTCATTCATGTCCAGTTGCCATCATTCCTTGGTGATGTTCCTCATAACAGCTGCCAATTCGTTTGGAGCTCGTGAAGTGGGACTGTGCTTGTTGAGGTCTTCCTCTGAGCCAGCTGTGCACCTCTGTCAGGGCAACACCTTTGGGATTAATGAATCATAGTTTAACGTATTTCAATAATTCCTCAGGCTTGCTATGCATTTATGATACAACGAAAGGCCCTATACAGAATAGAGTGTCGTTTTTGAAAAAAGAAAGCGAAAATGGAGGAAAAGTCTTAGTTTCTGTCACATCCTATGAATTGCATTAATTCCAACACCCATTGTGAGTCACTTAGCTGTCCTCAGCTTGCTTTAGCCAGAATTTGAAACACTGCTGTTTAAAGCAACTCTCATGTTGGCATTCTTTGTGGCATCGCGAGTTAGTAAGCCAGTGTTGCCATTTACGCAAGCTGATAGGAAGGCCTGTTTGCAGGCCGCAGATGTGTGGAAATAGCAGTCGCCAGCTGATTTAGAAGATTCCTCGAGTCATCTAGTCATAGCTTTACATGACATGAGACCAGTTGAGAGTCAAGCATTCCTGAGGCATGCAGATGGATTACGATAATTAGCTTCCAGTTTGTTTGTTCTGTGCAAGAGTCTAGACAGGGCGGGCTTGAGGCCACTCGCTAAGTCACATATTAGAGATTGGGAAGCACTAACCGTTGCCCAAGAAGGGTTGCATTAGTGGGACACAATGAGGAAGATGGGAGTAAAATAATAATGGAACTTCTGCTACTCGTAAATTTCAGGTCTATGCAGTGAGCATTCTGACAATGAAGACTGTCTTTTAACTTAGTGGGGCTTGGGAACACCAGGTGGCATTGGTGTCAGTGACTCCTAAGTGTCCAGGACATGGCAGAGGGTGAACCTACCTGCCTCTTTCATATGAGCATGTAAGTAAGTACGTAATAATTTGTAAAGCGCAACGAAAGCCGAGGCGTCTTGTCGCTGAAAATAGCATATGCTTCACCTGAAAAGACCGGGAGGGTAGCTACTGTTACTTGGACGGGTAATAGTCAAGTCTTAAGCATCTTCCTAAACAAGAATCTATTGGATTGTAATCTTATTCCAACCGGATATTAGGGACCTGCACCAGCCCTTTGTTTGCTGATCTTCAGTCCCACCGTGGGACATGCCAGGAAAACACATTCTGTAGGTCCCGCGGACCTCCCCCGTACAGTGCTTTGTGCATCAGACAGAGAGCATTGAATTCAATTCTTTGCTGGACCGGTAGCCAGTGGAGGCCCCTAATGCTATTGGAAATGGCATGAAATTTGGGAATGTTTAATAGCACCCGAGCTGCTACATTCTGCAAGGACTGGAGTTGCGATAGTGATCGTTTATCAATTACAAGAAGAAGGGTATTGCAGTAATCTATTCTAGAAAGAATTAAAGCGACTATCACAGTTTTTCTCAGATCTTGCAGAATGAAAGGGAGAATCTTTTGCAAGATTTTTTTGAGGAGTTGAGAAGATTGATCTGGTCATCGAACAGGACTCCTAAATTTCTAGCTTTACCGATCGGATCATGACGCCGGCCAGCCTCTGCTGGCTACCAAAGATGATTCCAAAGTGACGGTCTCTTTCCAAACTCAACCACCTCTGTTTTATCCGTATTTAACTTGAGGCAGTTTTGATGCATCCACCCAATAATGTGCATCAGACAGTGGTGGAAGTGACCAGCCACTGTATCGGCACCTGAAGATATAGTTAGAACTATCTGACTATCGTCAGTGTACGACACTAAGGAAAATCCATGAGCTTGAATCAGCTTAGCCAGAAGGGACACGTAGATGTTAAACAGGGTCAATAACAATGCAGAGCCTTGAGGGACTCCACAAGGGAGTGAGAAAACCTCAGATGTGAAATTTACCTAGCACAATCTCTGTTCCCTCGACATGAGGAAGGAGGTAAGAGCCGTCCCTTTTATTCCTCCTGACTCCAGCCTCTGTGTTAGAACCAGATGGTTGACGGTATCAAACACTGCTGAGAGATCAAGCAGGATGAGGACGGCCCTACCCCCACTGTCATGCTGTTTCCGTATTTCCTCCAAGGCCATGCCTAGGGCTGATTCAGTAGAATGATTTAGTCTGATGCCATGTTAGGTGGAGTCAAGGAGATCATTAGACTTGAGGTAAGATATAGGCCTGAAATGTTTAACCTCAGAGGGCTCTAAAGAGTTTTTTTTTTTACAAAAAAATAGGTCGCATACAGGCTTTCTTTCAGGAGGTGGGGAAAACTCCTGAGCCGAGAATATTATTTAAGAGTGGGGCCAGGTGTGTGCTAACCGTGTCTGAAACCATGTGAAGTATAGAGGGAGGACATGGATCAGACGGGGAACCAGACTTGGTGGATAGTAGTAGTTCATTTTCTCTCTTGGAGGATAGAGAGGAAAAGCATGACAACTGACAGGTAGTTGTAGAACCAGAAACACTGTTAACAATTAACGCCTTTTTGGCCGTATTTGGTACTTGTCCTGCGAGCTCCTTGTACACTGTGTGCACTTTGGACTGAAAGAAATTGGCAACTTTATTGCAAAAAGTTTGATCAGGAGAAAATTGATTCTCCCGTTGGAGCTTGGACAGGATGATGACAGTTTTAAAAAGCTCTTTAGTCAAATTTTTTGCTGCCTCAGTTTCTTGTAGAGAAGTAATTGGTTTTGGCAGCTTTAATTGCTGCTTTGCATTCTTTCAGTGCTGATCTACAACTGTCTTTTCCCTGTTCACTGTATTCTAGCCTCCACGTGCGTTCTAGACGTCTACACTTGGACTTTAAACTTCTAAGTTCGGCGGACTACCATGGGGCTGACGCTTGATTCATCTGGGGCCAGAGGACTGAATGCCAACCTGAACCTGCGGTCAAATCTTTCTGTAGCCTTATTATTATCTTGGTCAAACCGGCCAAGCTATCCACCAAAAGGGTGGTGTCGATGTTATTCTTACATTCGAGATGAAAATTAAAATCTAGCGTAGAGTGAAAGTGGTGATGCCGTGTAGTTCCTATATTACCCATACAGGACCTGTGCGTTTAGATTACATAAACTGTGGGTCTGGTGGCAAACTGGCTCTGAGCACCCCCACCGAGAATGTTAGCCTGTTTGCATTAGCTAGCTCACAGTGCCACTAGAATATCCTCTGATCGGGAGAGAATAGTTTCTGGCAACCTTAGAACATGACAGCCCTGATCCCTCAGGATCGTGGAAACAATGTACTACTTTCGCTCAGTTGCTCGTGCTCACTTATTCTGTCTCTTAGAGTTACACAGAAGAAACTGTCGGATGTGTTACAATAAGAATTTATTACACAGTTATTCGTCTAGTGTAAAATAGATGTGCTGCGATAATCGTTAGACACTAGCAGAGATATATGATTAGCAGTACAGTGAAAATAAAAGGATAGTACAGTTCTACCATCTTGCAATAAGCATGAATGAATACATGAATATAAAATGCATGATAAAAGTGTGCATACTCCTACGATGCCTTTCTAGATGTACCTAAGTGTACCTAGCATGTGAGTAGGTGTAAAGCCAAGAATCCCTCTAGGATTTAGTTGAACCCCATTACCTGAAATGAGAGAGTGTGGGACCCCGTCCTGGTCTCGAGTTGGACACCCCGCAAGGGGTGTGTTAGACCACTGTCAGCTGGAGCGGCTGTATGCAGAAGCCTCAGCGTCTCTGGTCAGTGTGTTGGCCTGGAAGTCTCGGTTCCCTCTACCAACCCTAGCAAAATGTTCTGTATTTATACAAAAAGTATCTAGGGTTTCTTTGTTCGATTTGAGGATGACGTATGGGATGAAACTTGTATGTAGATATGGTGGGGTAGGTGGTGTAGCCCATGCCTGGTTTCCAAGAACCCTCATGAATACTCATTCATACTGTAAGAGTCCATTGATGAAGTTATAGGACGCTATTGTTCAGGAAAAACCCTTCTTCTGCTCCCAGGACTAGAACTAGGTAAAGGTTCAATCCTATAGGCTTGTTACTGTGTAGTATAAGGGAGATAATGTAGGTGAAGGTGTATGATATTTCCCGGCCTATATTAGGGTACCTAAATGAAACATAACAGGGAGGTCTACAAATGATTGGAGGAAAGTTTGCAGAGATTGTGTGAAAGATGCCTGGTCCCCAGAGTCGGTAGAGAAGTATTTCTGGCAAGGTGCTAGAGTTACTGAATTTGAAATTAAACATTAACGCTTCTACTCCTAAGTGCTGGGTAGAGTCAAAGGTGACCTTAAAATTTGGTATGATAAATAATCGCTATGCTTCCACTCAATTTCCCTTCCCTATCTACGCTTTCTAGCTCATATCCCGCTGGTATAGCAGCAATGCAGTCAGGCTCTGAAGTTTTATTGGCCCAGGTTTCTGTTAAAAAGACCAAATCTGGGTCAGATGTTTGCATCAGACTCTCAAATTCATACTTGTGTTTAATCACGGATCTGGTGTTCAATAAGATGCAGGACAACAAACTATTTAAGTCCTTGGTCGAGATTGTTAACCCTCAATTAATTTTTTAATGAGGGAGCTGCTACGGGTTTAACTATGGGGGGAAATTGACATAGGTTGCAGCTGGGAAGAGCAGTATCCTTCACCCTATCCCAGGGGGAAATTAACGCACTTATCTTTATTGAGTGCTAACAGCTGTTCCATCAAGTAGCAATGGGGGGCGGAAAGACCAGGGGTTCTGGCCCATGGTGCATTCCGAGCCCTTACAGCTTAATCAGATAGGCTAACGATTCATCTTAGGGGCAGCAACTTCACTAGATTGACTGGGGACAGCCGTTCATGGATATGGCGAAGGCATCCATGACTATGGCCACATTACTGATTCCAGCAGGAATACAATACCTGGACGTGTTGCACTGCAAGGATCGGTGGTGTTAGAGAAGAGTTGTTACATTGGGGATGTGAATAAAAAGCACGTCTTGTACAGAGCTTTGTCTCCATGCATGCAGCATTTCTGAGTGGAGCAGCATAGTGTTCTCGTGGGGCACTTCCCAAGATCAGGGCTTTTACAGCGAGAATGGGGAAGCTGTCTGTGTCCTGTTCACCTTCATGCTGTGAATTCAAAATTTGCGAACATACGTGACAAGAATTTTCAATTCTATTAAGGACACGGAGGAGAGGATTATGCTTCTCATTTCTTTACCAATGAAATCTCAGCAGCCAATCAAGTAACAGTAAAATAAATAAACACTACAATACCCATGAACACACACTGGATATCACATGACAACCGTAGAGAAACCCCTATAAAAGGTCCATAAGAGAATACCATATCCTCTTTCTTTGTTAAGCATAACAGTTAAAGTGATGAAAGACAGTCCCACATTGGCTAAGAACAGGGAAAGAAAACAAGTCCGTGAACGTAAAACAGCAGTCCGACAGGCTGGAAACAGAAGACTTGATGCTGGCATCTCAAGACAACGGGAACCTGCTTTTATCCAGAAGACACTTCCTGGAGGAAGACCAACGAGCTTTATTTTGGATCAGATCCTGAAAGGAAAGATAGAGTCGTAATGCACCATTCCCTCATAGAACATGTTACAGTAAAAAGGGAGGAAAACAAAAGGAGCATATACATGGTATAAGATATTGTGGTACTTCCTCTTGTGTTTCCTTCCAAACAAGAACGGAACGGACTCCAGTTGTTAAGTACATTCAATTTTTTTATTTTGCTTGTGCCGCCATTACGCGTTTCGGGCCACCCAGAGCCCTTGATCACATGACATGCTCAGCTTTACCCAGGTTTTTAAAGTGACACAGTGCCTAATGATGTTCATAGAGATAAAAAACAGACTTCTTGTTTTCTGTTTACAGTACTATTTGCATTTGTCATTTAAATATTTAAAATACTTTAAAATATTACAAAAATATTTAAAAGAACTTCATCACAATATTTATGTAAAATACACAAATAAATGGAAATATATACATCCTTATTTCCACAACCTTTTATGCGTATTCCAGAGTGATACTGAATGTTTGTATGTGACACCAATTAGGATTTCGACTTTAAAACATATACTTGTTCATTAAAAGCCCACCCCTGATTGCATAGGACCACCATTTTGTTTATGATCCTACATTTCCTACATACCCACATAAATGCGTGTATTGTTTCACAGCTGTTAATTACATGAAAATTATACTAAGTGTAAATACTTATTTTCTTTATGTAAATATATACAACATGCTATATGGCGCAGTTTAATATTGCAATCAGGTCATCCCTTTAGCTTTTGGTGTCATTATACTGTTGTTATTGGCTAATCCATATCTACCATCACTCATCAATGTTGGGACCCATTAATATAGTTGTTTGGAAGTTCTTAGTATAGTGCCTGACATGTGCAAAGTACGCTACAAAAAGTGCTGAAAGTGCTTATTTAACTAAAGTGACACCGTATTATAGTGCAAAAGAGTTATTATCTAAAATCTTATTATATACCATGAGCCCATGGTACTATAAGTAAAAACATCAGATACTATGACAGGATGGAGGGGCAGAATAAAAAAAAAAAGGGTCTAATTTTAATTTTTACATTTTACAGCCAAGTGTACAAGTCTTCAGTGGTATTTAATCTGTGCGGATTTTTGCTGTCTAGTTCTAAAATGTATTTCGTTTCTAGACGTCTGAGAATTGCTTCCCTATTACCACCTCGTCTCAATGGGGGAACATTGTCTATTACATAATACTTCAACTGACTCAAATCTTTATTGTGTGATTCGTTGAAGTGACTGGCTACCGGATATGAACTATCATTGTTAGTGATAGCCCGTAAATGTTGAAGTATCCTCTTGTGGACCTGGAGATGTGTACTACCAATATATCTCAGTCCACAAGAGCACTCCAATATGTAAACTGCAAATTCAGACTTGCACGTTAGGAATTTACTGATAGGGATAGGTTTGTTGTTAAAAGGTGTGAGGTATACAGTTTTACTTTGCCCATATTTACATGCCTTGCATGTTACACACCTTACAAAGCCCTTACGTTTAGTCAACCAGTTGGAATTGGTGGGAACTTCGGGACTGCTGCTGACTAAATGATCACTCGTACTATATGCCTTTCTGAAGGTGATAGTCGGAGAGGCAGGCATTTTGTCACCAATAATTGGATCGCTCCGGACCAGATGCAAATTATTTTTAATTATATTCCTGATGCTGTTTTTTTGGTTGTTATATGTTAATATTAGTCTGGGGCTATTTACAACATTCTCATTCTCATTCAATCGTTTCTTTATTGTATTACATGAGGGTTTAAACAGAAGATCTTTTCTAGTTGTTGTTTTAGTGCGAGCAATAGCTTGGTCCAATACCTTATGTCCATAGCCTCTAGCCAGAAATCTGGATTTACACTCCTGTTGTGCTATGTCTAGGTCTTTGTCATTACTGCAGATCCTGCGTATACGCAGCATCTCCCCATATGGAATACTTTCAATCGTATGTCTTGGGTGGAAGCTGCTACTATGCAAGATCGTGTTCCCTGATGTGGGTTTTTGATGTAGTCGTGTTTGTATACTATGGTTTTGTATGTATACCTCTACATCTAGGAAACAAATGCTGCTTGTGCTAATTTCTGATGTGAATTGCAAATTCATATCATTAACATTTAAGTCCATAATAAACTGTTCCGCACTCTTTCTGTTACCTCTCCATATTATAAACAGGCCATCTATGAATCGAATCCACTTTACCACATTGTTAGTCCAACACTCAGAATGTTTGATCTTCAAAGCCTTCTCTTCCCACCAGCCCATATGGAGACAGGCGTAGCTGGGCGAAAAACTTGCGCCCATAGCTACGCCTCTCTCCTGATGGTATATCTGCTGTTGAAAGATAAAATAATTGTTGTTTAGACAAAAAGTGGTAAGATCCAACAATAATCTATTGTGTGCATGATATTCTATGGGTCTCATGCCCAAAAAATACTCTAAAGCTCTCAAACCATCCCTATGTTGGATTGAGGTATACAAATTAGAGACGTCCATTGATATGAGCACATAGTCATCATCCCATTTGAATTCATGCAGTTGTTTTAAAAAATCCGTAGTGTCCTGGATATATGATGGCAAGGCCCTCACATGTTCTTGTAAGAATGAATCAATGTAGATTGACACATTTTCCAATAGACTGTCTTTTGCGGAGATAATAGGTCTGCCGGGAGGTCTTAGTTTGTCCTTGTGAATCTTTGGAATAAAGTAAATAGCTGGAGTTCTTGCATGATCATTTTTTAAGAATTTGAGTTCTTCCTGGTTGATTAAACCTTTAGTTTTCCATGCTACTAGTTTTCCAAATAGTTCATCTTTTTTTGCGTTTATGACAAATTTAGAACTCAGTTTGTAAAAATTGCGGTCGCCTAGTTGTTTTAAAGCTTCCTCCATATATTGCTCCTTGGGCCAGATGACTATATTACCCCCCTTGTCGGAGTTACGTATAATTATGGACTCATCTTCACGTAATTTTTTCATTAGTTGATGGTATTTGTGCAACTTGTTATTGTATTTTCTTTTCTGTTTTTGAGTTTTTAAATGTAATTTCCGGACTTCAGATGTTATTATTTCACTGAAAGTGTCACTGGAGTCCCTGGTCATTATTGGCACAAACTTTGATTTTGTTCTAAAATTAGTTGTTGGTGCTGAGTTGATGTTGATATCCATTTTTTCCATAATGGTCTGAGTTGCTTCTTCTTTAATCACCACATTTCTTTCCATCATAGTTAGATCGCGGAGTAGGTTGACATGCGCGGCTGTGAGATTAGTATCTTCCTTGTGATGTTGATGTGCACCATTTGGGTCTATATTTGTTTTATTGTCCCTCAATTGATGATACTTCTGCAATTTTATTTTTCTAATAAATTGATATATGTCCACCCGTGTCTGTGGGTATTCAAAATTGCTTCCTGCACAGAAAGAGAGCCCTAATTTCAAAAGTTGTTCCTCAGTCTGATCCAAATCCACATTGGCCAGATTTATGATGGAATTTTCGTTTGTTTGATTAATGTTTATTTCTGGCGCCACCCTTTGTTGTTCGATTTCTTGCTGTTTCGTTTTTGCCCTTCTCCGTTTCCTTCTTTCCCTGCGCCTCGCATTTCTCCTTTGTTTGAGTAGTTGTTTCGTTTCCGCGGTCGGAGTGTTTGGCGCCTTTGGTCTCGTAAAAAACTCAGCTCATCAACAAGAGTGTGGCCCATTCTGTTCTGTTTCGTTTGTCTTGACGTGCCGGGATTCCCCTCTGATTCTGATTCTGTTTCACCCGTAGAGCTGAGGTCCGATATAGATGATACTGATTGAATTTCACTTGTTGTTTTATCTCTGGGGCCTTTACCTGTTTGTTGATTCGTTTGGCCCTTCGCTGCTTTGACGGCATCATACTTGCGTGAGAAAGTGAAAATTCGACCTTGTTCGTAGTCATTTTTATCACGTTGAAATTTGAAGGTCTTTCTTTTTTTTGATGATTTCCTCTTCTTTTTTCAAACGTGATATCATTTCCTCTCTCAATTTATGTTGTACATTGTCATTTTCTAGTGCTTCAATCTTTAAATTAATATCAATTTGTACTTGTAGCTCTTTTCTATCAATGTCCGCATACTTAATTAGTATCTCCATTTCTTGTCACGTATGTTTGCAAATTTTGAATTCTATGTCAGGACCGGAGGCTCCGATTATGCTTGTTTAAAGCTGCGCCACCACTACAGATGCACTATCCCCAATTGGTTTATAATAAAAAGTCTTAAACGTAGAGTCAGAGGACCAATCAGCTGCATTCATAATGTCCAGCAAACTAAACCCTATAGAAAAAGATTATGAAGCCATAGCTCCAAAAGCTGAATGTGCACCAAATTTTGCAATATCTATGCCTGCCTCACCCATGAGCCATCGCACCCGTCTTGATTAAGTAGCCGGGGTCACTGGGCGAAAAGGTTTCTGCAAAGCAATCAACAAGTGACCCCTCATATCCTGTCGAAATTCAGCAGTACTTACCTCATAATCTTTAATACATTGCACCACACATAGTTTAGGGTTATTAGGAAAAATTGGATACGTAATAGAAGTAACAGAAGTAGTATTACACTTAGTGTGCCTGGTAAGAGTAAACGTAACACCTTCTGGTGAAAACCTACGACCTGCTAGGTCCAGAGCGCGGATATCAGAAACGTGCTTACAAGAAACTAGACATAGTAACATGGTTAATTTTGCAGAAAGTTGTTTACGTGACAGATACTTATTGGATGGCCAAGCCTCCAAGAATCGTAAAACAGTAGACACATCCCATAATTCAAAATATTTAGGACAAGGAGGTTTTACCAACCTGATACTCTTGAGTAGCTTGCAGACCAAAGGATGCTCACCAGCCGGTTTGTCATTGACAATCACATGGCCTGCAGAAATGGCAGACCGAAAATTATTAACCGTTCTATATGCAAGACCGGAAGAAGCAATAGACGCAAGAAAATTCACAATCAAAGAGACATCCGCTGTAGCGGGATCCACCTCCCGTTGAGAGCACCAACTACCCCATCGTTTCCAGGCTGTAGAATAACGCTTGTGTCTGTTGGGAGACCAAGCTGTGCTGATAAATCTGGTAGCGTCTCACGAAAGGCCTGGGATCGACCAGCGATCCCCGAAACCCACCAAGCAACTAGAAGGAGCTGTCCCTATACTATCAAGGGATGCGGCGTTTTGAGAGGGTCCAGCAACAGATTCCATCACTAGGGAAGAAGGAGCGGCACTGCACAAAGCATCTCCAGAAGTACCGGGAACCATGCTTGAGCCCTCGAAAGAGGAGTGATCAGAATGAATTCTGACTGATAATGTTTTGTGCGTGCTAGGACCCTGGGATTCATCACAAATGGTGGAAAAGCATAACACAGAGTTGACGGCCAATCCTGCAGAAAAGCGTCCGAGGCCAGGGCTTCCGGATCCGGACGCCAACTGAAAAATGTTGGAATCTGCCTGTTGAGGCGAGAGGCAAAGAGATCGATCTGACAAAGACCCCAAAGCTGAATCAATGACCTGAATACACGAGGATGAAGCCTCCTATCGCTGAAATCTCTGAGATGACGAGAATTCCAATCGGCAATCAGATTGTTACACCCCGGAAGATACTCCGCGATCACTGTTTTTTTCCTCTGAAGGCAAAAGTGCCAGAAATCTTTGGCAATTTCTGCTAGAATCTTGGACTCTGCCCCTCCCAGTTTGTTCACATAACGTACCGCTGACATATTGTCCATGCAGAGAAGTATGCAACAATTCGTCTTGCGAGGGGAAAGAAAACGAATCGCAAAGGACCCTGCCAGAAGTTCCAGACAATTAATGTGGAGTGTCAATTCGTCCTGAGACCACCGGCCTCCTGTAGTTATCTGACCACAACGGGCTTCCCAACCTCACCGACTGACATCGGATTCTGTCACCACTTCCGGAGACACTCTGAAAAGAGCTCGACCATTCCAAGACTCCATGTGTTCTAACCACCACAACATCTCCCACCTCGCCTCCTCCGAAAGAGGAATCTGATCTGAATATTTGAGGCCTTTCTGGAGATGGCGGATTTTGAGCCGCTGAAGTGCCCGGTAGTGAAGAGGACCCAGGAATATAGCTTGGATCGAGGAAGCTAGGAGGCCGACTATCCAGGCTATAGATCTTAATGATACAATCTGTTTGTGCAAAATCAATCTCAACTCCCTCTTGATAGATCTGATCTTCTGAGTGGGTAAGAGGAGCTGGCAACTGAGGGAATTAATCATAAAACCCAAGAACTCTATCGATTGAGACGGGATCAAAACTGACTTCTGTGGATTCACTAGAAAACCGAGAGACTGTAAAAGTTCGATTGACCACTCCAAATGAGCAACCAACAGACGAGGGCAACAAGCCATGATGAGAATGCCATCTAAATAAATGATTAGGCGAACACCCCGGGCTCTTAGAGATTCCACGACAGGCCTCAGAAGCTTTGTGAAGCACCAAGGTGCTGACGGGAGGCCGAAAGGGAGAACCTTGTACTCATACCAGACCCCCTGCCATTGGAACTGCAGAAAACGACGATGAGGGCCGTAAATGGGAACGGACAGATATGCATCCTTCAGATCTAGATGGACCATCCAGTCCCCCTCCTGAAGAAGATCTCGAAGAAGATGGATGCCTTCCATCTTGAAGTGTTGATAAACGACCCATCCATTGAAATATTTGAGGTTGAGAACCAGTCTGGACCCACCCCCTTTCTTCTGAACCAGTTAGATGCTGCTGGTGAAGCCCTGAGGATGACGGGAGGATCGAACGATGGCCCCTTTTTTTAGAAGAGAATCTATTTCTGTCGAAATGACAGCCTGGTCTTGAAGGTAAAAAAATCAGGGATGAAGGAGGTAGAGTTTGAATGGGGGAACTGAAGAACTCTATTTTGTAACCCTTCACAGTGTCTAAAATCCTTGCATCATTCGAGATCTGTTGCCAATTTGGAAGAAAAAATTGAATTTTGCCCCCAACAAAACGTCTGAAAACGCAATCAAGCTCACCTGAAGTGGAGGAATGCTGTTGTCCCCCTTAGTTTCCACCATAACGGCCTTTCCTGAACCTGTTGCGTGCTCTGCGGGTGGGATAGAAGGAGGAGGTGTTGTTATATCCGGAGTCCTGATAACCTCCATGATGGGACTGAGAGCCACGCTGGGCACCCTGGTGAAATCCACGGCCGAATGATCGTCCCCGATATCGTCCAGCCCGGCCAAAAAACGGGTGAAAGGCCCGTTTGAGGGAGGATTGAGCCTTATCAAGGCCACTGAAAATGGCAACAAATTTTGTCAGCTGTTTAAGAAAAGGCTGACCAAACAGCAAACCCTGAGCTAATGGCCCAGATTCAGAAGAGGACAACTCTGCTAACTTTGGGTCTAATTTTAAGAGAATAGATCTCCGGCGTTCACATGACATTGCACAATTGGCATTACCCAATTGACATGTGGCTCTCTGAGCCCATCCAATCAAATCACCTGGGTTAATGGAGGAGGCGGACTCTTTAGCCCGAAAACATATTTCTAATATTTTGATGAGGGGGCCAAGCAAGTCCAACAACTTGTCTTGACAAGAATGCCATGCTCTATCAATCCCCTTTTTTTGGGTCTTTGGCGTACTTTTTTAGATAAGTCATCATGGAAGGATCGACTTCCGGCGTTTCTGCCACCTTGTCGGCCAAGTCCGGTCGAGGACATTCAGAATGCAGTTGCGTTCTCAAATCTTTGTCAAATGGTTGGCAAATATGGGACTGGACATAATCCGCAACCTCCGAGGAAGGAAGCCAGGAAGAGCAATTAGGATGGACAATTTCGGTCAGGTCAAAGGTAAGGAGTTTAGGATGTGATGGAGCATCAACATAATGCTCCTTACGAGATTTTTTAGCAGGAGGAGGAGAATCTTCTTGATCCGAGGTCGTGTCTGAGGAAGTGTCCTCACCCTCAGCGTGAGGAGAATGTGAAGCAGGAATTTTCTTGGAAGAATGACCATAGGAATGGTCATTAGATAAAGCCTTGGCTAATCTAGCAAAATCTGATTAATGAGGGTTCGCAACCTTCGCATCACTTGAGGAAGGACGACCAGAGGAAGCAGGTAGCCAGCCCTGTTGTAAAGCATAAGAACACAGGTGACGGTTCAAGGGCTCAATAGCACGAACCAGTGCTTTATTAACAGAGTGTTAGACACCCACATCAAGCGCGTCAACCAACTCTTGCTCCATGGACACAGAGGTCTCATCACCATAATAACGTTCCTCATCATAATATTCAGCCATAAGAACACAATAAAGTGTCAATAATGCCCACTGAAGGAAGTGTAAACACTGTAGCCAAGAGTTCTGCCAGAAAGCAATAAGGGGGGGAGTGGTAACCCCTGGCAAGCCAAACACACAGTTACAAAGTAACAATGTGGAAAAGTAAAAAATCAAGCGTGGAGGGAGGGCTTGCCAAGAACCACTCTAGGCAATGCCTATGCACTATTATCCAGCCCAAACTGATAATTCTGCAAGTTTGGACTTAAATGGGGCTGTGACAGGCCAGTGGGCAAAGAGCTTTAAAAGTGCTGCTCCCGCGCTCACTCGAAATGTGGAGATGCCGGCAAATTTCTGAAAAAATAGCCGCCGCGCATGCGCGCTAACGACCGCCTGTCCACAATAGAAAGAGGACTGCGTGATGCTAGTACGCGCGTCCTCTAGCCCCCGGACTCCCACTCCACAAACAATAAAGCAGGGGCACGAAGCGCCCGGACCGGGGAGGTGGAAACGCTCCCAATAACATGAATAGCGGTAGAATAACGAGAAAGGGAAAAAAAGGAAGACAATGCGCAACGCGTGCTAACCGCTAGACCTGTAAAACAAAGAAGCAATGCACAAACACAGCAAGAAAATGACTCGATAAACAACGCGCTGCAGAACAAACCCAGCATGAAACAAATGTAAGCAATAAGAGACAAAGCACTTAACTGGCTGCGGAGCAGCAAAGAAAGAGAGGATATGGTATTCTCTTATGGACTTTTTATAGGGGTTTCTCTATGGTTGTCATGTGATACCCAGTGTGTGTTCATGGGTATTGTAGTGTTTATTTCTTTTACTATTATTTGATTGGCTGCTGAGATTTTCTTCAGTAAAGAAATGAGAAGCATAATCGGAGCCTCTGGTCCTCACACAGAATTCCTGGACACACCTAGCAGTTTGTTTGCACTCAGGGTAGGCAGTCCAGATAAAAAACATGCTTTGGTCTCTGAAAGAAAAGAAAGCTGGAGATGAACTCAGAAGGTTAATGCGCATGGAATAAAGACTTTTGTCTGACCTACACGCCATAAGGTCAACTGCCTCTAAGATAACCTTGTTATTTTTAACTTGCTTGTGACATCTTCTGTAGGCACCTATATCAACTCCCCCTCATTTGGAACCTGCTACCCTCCGTTTCGACTTATTTCCACTTTCCAAACAAGTGAAATACTTCCCATAGACTTCAGTGGGATCACCCACCCTGAAAATATACCCCATGCTCCAAAAACAAAATTAACTGGTCTTGTAAATTAGTTTAGAGATTTATCCTCCAGGAACTCTCAACCCCACCCTCCTTGGGGGTAAAAGATGCTATCACTGACTTATACTTCGGTACTCACAACTCTCTGCTCATGGCCTTTCACAGGTGACGTCCTAGGGTGTCCTCGCATCCTACCCAGCCTCTCTTCTTCACACGTATTGTCGCTTTGTGTTACTGTTGCAGTGTTTCTGAAGCTCTGGCACTGACTATGGCGCTGGTACCATGCCTGCTGGTTGAGATTATAGTTCATAAAGTCCCACCCAAGGTGTAACATAGGAACACAAGGATCAGCAGCTGCTACCCCTACCCTTGTTTGTCACCTTCACCAGCCTGGCCTGTATTTTCATACTAACACAGCTATAAAAATATCATTAAAATCCTGTACTTTTTTTATATACATTTAATGCAACAAATATAAACTCCTCTAAAGAATTCCAATGCAAGTCAGTTCTAAAATACTTTTAAAGGAAACAAGGGCAACACTGCTGCGTTTAGATGCCTTTCAGGGCTATTTACATAAACTGTAGCACTTCCAGAACTACACAGCGACCCACATTTAGGGTGACCAAACGTCCGTAAATTTCACGGACAGTCCGTAATTTCGGCCGTCTGTCCGTTGTCCGTGAAGGATTTTTTAACGGACGCCATTTGTCCGTAATTTTAACCGGGCACCGGTCGCACCACCCTAAAGCCGGCACAGCTTCAACCCACCTCCCTTCTTGCCTCCGACGCTGTTGAGGTCGGGTGTAAGACTCCGATGCAGTACCAAAGCTCAGATACCCAGCAGCATTGGAGAGGCTCAGCGGGATGGCCACCCTCACACCTTCAGCCCTTGATGAGCTGTTAAGAGGTGCTTGAAGGTGGCTGAGAGGAAGGGGCTGCAGTTTCAGGAGCAGGGGCATCTATTCAGATGCAAACAGCCCTGAATGCGTCATGTCTCTGAAATTTAGAGGGGCCTCACACATTCCCTTTCTGCCCAGGGCCCCAAACATCCAAGAACCGGCCCTGATTACACCGAGGCAGCACGTGGTTCTCTTCACAGAGCTTAATTACTGTCACTAAATTGTTAGCAAACCTCGGTTCTTCAAACATGCAGTCTATAATGTAATAAAATAAAGAAATGGCACAATCGCACCCACACTGATTAACAAAATATGGAGGCCAATCAGTTAAATCAGTTCTCTTGGAGTATCACTGTTGTAATCTGCTTGTATTTCTGTGTTCTGTGCTATGTCAGTGGTTGTCCTGGTGACAGAATGTGAGTCTGATGGTTCCATGACAGACTGGCATTCTGACTCAGGAGACACTGGAGTGCGGACCTGTTGGCAAGTCCTGTCGGTGGTTGGAGATAATAAAGCTTTCTTATGGACTGCTGCTTTCCTTGGATTTATTACTGGCGACGAGTTGCTTGATTGGGGACAAGCTGCAACCACCGACTCCCCTCCGAACCTACGCTGGATTGATTTGGTTTTGGTCTAACCTTGGATTTAACGGATTTGCTTTAAATATTCATTGGCTACTGGTTGGACTTGCCGATCTACTCTACTAAGATGTAATTTTCAGCGAGACTTGGATCGTAAATGGATTTTTCTTGGCTCTCCAAAAGTGTTGGGAAACGTTACTGCCAACGTTCAACGTTACTTACTTTCAAACGTCTCACGAGGCCATCTCTGCGCGCTGCTGACTCCATGGCAACCCTCTTCGCTCGCGTCTCGTCCTTCGTTCTCTAACTCAGTCTGGAGTTCCAACGCTGTGACATCGACGCTCACGTTACGTGGGGTGAAGCGTGAAGCGTGAAGCGTCATCAAGCGTGGCGGCCATTTTAGATTGGGCTGTTTTCACACCTCGCGTCAGTGAACGTGACGGCCATTTTGAATTGGGATATTCTTCGCAACCTGCGTTTTTTTTCAATCTCTTCACATTCTGGCATTGTATTTGCGAGGAAACTTTGAGGTGAGACAGTTATCTGGATTTTTGTCGTTTTTATGGTTATTTTACTTAAATTGGACATTGTTTGAAATATGGCCACTTCCACCAGCATGTCCCAACCCCCAGCATTTTTATCTGAAAAGGGTGAACCCCTTCTTCCTTGGAAGAGGTGGCGGAACCTATTTGATTCCTATTTGGTGGCAATTGGGGGAGAAAAGTTCTCTGCTGTACGGAAACAAGCCATATTATTACACAATTTAGGTGTTGAAGGCAGGAACACCTACGACAGCATGGATCCTCTGACTATTGGTAGTGGTGATGGAGAACCGTCAGATGTCTATGAAATGTCCATGACTATGTTAGAGACATATTTTGGTCCACGCATAAATGTGGTTTTAGAACGTCATAGATTTTTCACAAGGATTCAGGGTCCTACAGAACGAGTTGGAACTTATATTGCTTCCTTAAAGACATTAGCACGCACCTGTGACTTTGGCGAATTATCAGACTCCTTAGTAAGAGATCAACTTGTGCGGTGCACAAATAGTTCAAGGGTACAAGGGAAGCTACTGTCTAAAAATCCCTCTCTGACTGAGGCAATCGCAATAGTGGAAGGTGTTGAAAACACTTCTTCCTGGGTGAAAGAAATTAGAAAAGACAAAGAGGATGGTAACCTAGCTCATAATGACAGTATGAAGAGAGGTCAAGGAAGTGTCCACTCCATGGCAGAGTGTGACGATGAGACTGATTTTCCTGAGGGGATTGCTAAAGTATCTTTGGGTACGAGGAATAAGAACACTTTGAAGAACACGCAGTCACATGTTGCTGGCGGTAAAGACAAAGACATCCAACAAAAAAATGAGCGTGACCCTCGACAACAGCGTGTTTTTGATAGGGAGAAGAATAGCAATGACATTAGGAGGGCACGCTGTTATAGATGTGGAAGTTTTTCACATTCCTCCAGTTTTCCTAACTGTTATGCCAGAGACTCGATATGTTTAAACTGTGGTATCAAGGGGCATTATGCCCGGGTTTGTAAATCATCCAAGAAGAGTCATAATGTAGAAAATCCTTCTGATATGATTCGTACGTTAGTTATTTCCAACATTTCTGAAGTAGGTGACAAGGTGGACTCGGGCAGGGTCACCATGCCTTTTTGTGACATTTCTGTTGATGGCAACAACTTCACTGTCATGGCTGATTCTGGCTCGCCTTTCACCCTGATTGGGAACAAAATTTGGGATGAGGTGGTTGGGTTGGATAGCGTGATGTTACAACCTCCGGATATTGCTCCTTTTAGTTATGGTGGGTCCCGTGTGGACATTGTTGGATATGTAACTGCCAAGATTGGATTTAAACAGAGGGTGATAACTGGGAAAGTTTATGTTGCTGTGAGGGGTGACAATCTGCTGGGGTGGAGGCATCAACGTGACTTGGGTATAATTTTAAATCCCAATGCCAGTGACCCGAGAGATCAAGTAATGTTGATGGATGAATTGTGTGAGAGGTTGAGTGGGAGAATTTCAAAGGTTGATGAAGTGGTTGGTGATGAGAAATACGTCAAAGACTTCCCGGAAGTGTTTTCGGATAGTCTTGGTTGTTTGAATGGTTTTGAACATCGGATTATCTTGAAGAGCTCAGCTAAGCCTTGTGTACATAAGGTACGTAGGGTGCCAAATTTAATGATGGAACCACTGATGATGGAACTCAAAAGATTGCTGGATCTGAAGGTGATTGAGGAGATTGAGGCGTCAGAGTGGCTGGCCCCAGTGGTTTTGGCACCCAAGGATGGGGGAACAGCGGTGAGGATGTGTGTGGACTTGCGCGGATTGAATGAGTGGATCTGGGTTGATAGACAACCTCTTCCTAACATTTCTGAATGCATCAGTTTGTTAAAGGGGGCCAAAGTTTTTAGCGTGTTGGACTTGTCCTCCGCGTATCATCAGGTTAAGCTTCACAAAAGTTCCAGGCATCTAACATCTTTTGTTACTCCTTTGGGAGCTTACCAGTTTTTGAGGATGCCTTTTGGGCTGGCTTCAGCCGCAGCTTGTTTCCAAAGAATTATGAAGATGGTGCTGGGAGATCTTCCTAATGTCTTGTTCTTCCAAGACGATATCTTAGCTTATGGGAAGTGTGAGAGTGAGCATGAAAGGGTTTTGAGATCTGTGTTATGCAAGTTGAAGGAAAGAGGGCTCACTCTTAAAAGAGACAAGTGTCGTATAGGGTTGAAATCTGTGACATATCTGGGACACGTTATTTCTGGAGAGGGAATACAACCCAAACTCAAGTTGGCAGAGAGTATTGTGTTGGCCCCTGCCCCGCAGGACAAGGAGCAGGTTAGGTCTTTTCTGGGCATGGCGGAGTTTTACTCCAAATTTGTGAGGGGGTTTGCCAGTGTGGTTGAACCAATTAGGGTTTTACTGAAGAAAGGGGTGCATTTTGTCTGGACACCTGAGTGTGAAAGGGCTTTTGAGTCAGTTAAATCAGAAATTGGAAAGATGCCCACTTTGGGTCATTTTGATGCAAAATTAAGAACCATTCTTACAACAGATGCGAGTCTCAAGGGTCTGGGGGCAGTACTTTCGCAGGTGGAGGATGGCGTAGAGAAGGTTGTGGCTTTTGCCTCCAGGGCTCTCAGAGATGCAGAGGTTAACTATTCCTGTATTGAGAGGGAGGCATTGAGTGTGTTTTGGGCCATACATCATTTTAAGTTTTATTTATGGGGAATTCCTTTTGAAGTAAAATCTGATCATCGCCCGCTGGTTCAAATTTTCTCGTGTCATCACAGTGACCATTTGACTCCTAGGCTTAAGAGATGGAGTGAAGGTTTGCAGGAATTTAATTTTCGTGTGCACTACATTTCTGGCTTGAGTAACAAATCAGCTGATTGTTTGTCAAGGTTGCCAGTGAGTGGTGAAGATATTGGTGATGTGTCTGAGTATGTGAATTGGGTGATGGAAGATCCGCTCTCAGAGGAAGAGTGGTTGGCTGGTGCTGTTGAAGACGAGGCTTTTGTTTTCCTGAAAGAGTTTGTAGCTAAGGGCTGGCCAAGTTACAAAGATCTCAATCCTGTTGTGGAACCATTTTGGAGCGTAAGGGATGAATTATCTTTTTGTGGAGGCAAATTGATGAGGGGGGATAGATTGGTTCCGCCTGGTGTCCTCAGGGATAAGGTGGTTAATCTGGCCCATGAGGGACATCTTGGGAGAAGTCTCACAAAAGCACGTGTTAGGGAAAGGTACTGGTGGCCAGGGATGGATCGAGTGGTGGAAGCTGTTGTTAAAGATTGTCATTTATGTGCTGTTAATGACAAGTCTCATGTGGCCAATCAGGTTCCCCTTTCACCTGTGGATGTACCAGATGCAGTGTGGACTAAGTTGGGGTTGGACATCATGGGTCCGTTGGAATTAATGCCGTCTCATGAGAGGTTTGTTGTGCTTTTGGTAGATTATACATCAAAATGGGTGATTACCAGGTGCATGGCCACGGTCAATTCCAAGTCAATAATTGAGTTTCTTAAGGATGTTTTTATTTCTGAAGGGGTGCCCAAGTTTCTGGTTACTGACAATGGTGTGCAGTTCATCTCCCAAGAGATGCAAATTTTTCTTGAAGGGCTAGGGATAGTTCATCAGAAGACTGCATTATATTCTCCACAGGCTAATGGTCTCACGGAGAGGATGAACAGGGTTGTCAAGAGTTGTGTTCAAAGGGCGCTTGATTCCAAGGTCTCTTTGAGTGATGTGTTGAGGGAAACCTGGTGGGCTCATCGTACTGTTCCCAATGCGATTTCTCAGAAATCTCCTTTTGAAGCTTTGAGGGGGAGGTTGGCAGTTTCTAAGTTGAATCCGGTTTGGCTGCCTAAATGGGTGAGCAAGGGTGTGTGTGAGGAGGAAAGGAAAACTAAGCTTTCTGAGTATCAGGCACGATACAAGGTGCGTTATGATGACAAGAAGTCTGTGAAGGAAAGGGTGTGGAATGTTGGGGATAAAGTTTGGGTGAAGGGTGGGAAACGTTGTTACAAAGGGGTGTCTAATCTATCTGGTCCTTTTGTCATTATTGCAATTAAAAAAAATGTTGTGACCTTGGACAATGGTTGCACTTGGAGTATGTCTAGATTGATTAAGTCTGATGCCTTGGTTCCGGGTGCAGCCAGTGTTCATGGTCCTGTTACAGTAGAGGGAAATGAGGGTTTTGGGAGGTTGCATAGACGAGGGCACATGCCTTCAAAGTTTAAAGATTATGTTTTGTATTAGTGCTGTTTTTCTTGTGTTTTAGTTGTTAGTGTAAATGCAAGGTATATTGCTTTTCTTTCCTAGTTCATTCATCTTGTCTTCTGGGGGCTTGTTTTCTTTTGTTGTTGGTAAAGGGGATGTGTTGTAATCTGCTTGTATTTCTGTGTTCTGTGCTATGTCAGTGGTTGTCCTGGTGACAGAATGTGAGTCTGATGGTTCCATGACAGACTGGCATTCTGACTCAGGAGACACTGGAGTGCGGACCTGTTGGCAAGTCCTGTCGGTGGTTGGAGATAATAAAGCTTTCTTATGGACTGCTGCTTTCCTTGGATTTATTAATCACCTTTAAGTACTGTACATCACAGTGGGGGATGGCAAAACTAACATTTTGGAAAGAGAGACTGTCTTCTCATTGTCTTATCCAGGAGGGGGTGAGGAGCCCTACCCCACCCTGGAAGAGACCAAGATGATACTAGAATACTGCATGCCCACCCCTGTGCCCACCCTGGTGGATCCTGTCCCCCCTCCTGTGATGGCTCCCCCCCCCGTGATGGCTCCTGTCCCCCCATGTGGTGGCTCCTGTCCCCCCGCCTGTGATGGCTCCTGTCCCCCCTGTGGTGGATCCTGTCTCCGCGCTGGGTGGCTTCTGTCCCAGTCCTGGAATGGCTCCTGCAGCAAGGGTGAAGTTCTTGATGGGCCTCTTCTCAAAAAGGCTCAGCTCAAAATTAATATGAAAAGGTGGGCGAGTGAGTAAGTTAAGGGATGGGTGGATGGCTGGATGAATTCGTGAAAGGGTGAATGGATGACTGAACGATTGAATAGATGGATAATGAGAGAGGCTGGATGGATGGATTGAGTGAGTGGAAGGATGGATGAGAGAAAAGGTAACTAGCTGGATGTATGGGTGGAAGGGTAGCTGGATGGGTAAAAGGGTGGATGGATGAGTGAAAGGATGGATGAGTGAAAAGGTGGCTCATGAGTGAGTGGGTGGATGGATGAGTGAAATGGTGGATGGATTAATGAATTGATAAGTGCAAGGGTGAATTGATGGACGGATGAGTGAAAGAGTGGATGTAAGGATGGATGACTGAGTGAAAGGGAGGGTAGATGGACAAAAGGATGAATAGATGAGTGAAGGAGTGAAAGGATAAATGGATGAGAGAAAGGATGGATGAGTGATAGGGTCAATGGATGGATTCATGAGTGGATGAGTAGATGGATGGGTGGGTGGATGGAAGGAAGGATGGCTAAGTGAAAGGGTCGATGGAGAGAGAAAGGGAGGATGGATGGCTGACTGAAAGGGTGGATGGGTGGAAGGATGAGTGACTGGATGGATGAATGGATGAGTAAGTGAAAGGATGGCTGGATGGGTGAAAGGGTAAATGGCTGGATGGATGAGTGAATGGATGGATGGGTAGAAGAGTGGATGGATGAGTGTACAGATGGATAGGGTGAAAGGGTGGATGGATGGATAATGGATAGATGAGTGACAAGATGTGTAATACAGTTAGCAGTCTAGTAGCTGGGGAGGGCGGAGCCAGAGGGTCGAGGGAAGAGGAGGAGTCCCAAGAGGATATGGCAGTTAGGGTAGGGACAGTGTCGATGGTGGATGTAAGAATAAAGCTCCCACTATATAGATATAAATCTAAGACGTGTCTGTGGTTCTTTTGTAGCGCAATGCTACAACTGGCGACGAGGGTGGGATGACCAAGCCCCACTGACCACAGAACCTTAGAGATCGTGCAGAGCCGATCGTGTTGAAGCGCGATTCACGCAAGAAGCGTGTGGCTTGGAGGACGCTGGTGAGTGAAGAAGTCGGGAGCCCACCCCGACCCTGTCTTGCGCCCAAGAGTGGAAAGAGGAGTGTCCCAGCACCGGAGACGCTGTCCCCGAAGGTCTGCCAGCGAGCGTCGTTGAGTGCGCTGAAGTGTGAGCTGGAAAGCTCTTTGGATGCCGGCAGACCTCACGCTTGATGCGTGAGTTTCAGCACGCCGTCGCGAGGAGAACCGCGGGAAGCTGCAGAAGAAGGCGGGAGCCCACCCCGACCTCACCTGAGCAGTCGCTGTAAGGGAGAAGCAGGACCTGAGGTGTGCCACCTGTCAAAGCTGCCCGCTGGTGAGTCCAGAATGAAGAGGACTGAATGAGCCACTAGAGAAAGCCTCGTGTGTATGCAGTGACGGCGGCCATCTTGGAGTCAGGCAGGCCTTCAAGACAGACCCCTTGATTTTCGGAGAGCGGCCATTTTGAAGTCAGGCATACAGTAACCGAAACAAGCACTGGCAAGAACAAATAAACAAGCATTGGCGGAAAGGAAAATAAACAAGCATTGACGAGAGCAAGTAAGCAAGCATTGGCAAGTGCAAACAAACAAGCATTGGTAAGAAGAAATAAACAAGCATTGGCAAGAAGAAATAAACAAGCATTGGCACGTACAAGTAAACAAGCATTGATATGTGCGAATAAACAAGCATTGGCAAGAAGAAATAAACAAGCATTGTCGAGTGCAAGTAAACAAGCATTGGTGAGAACACATAAAGAAACAAGACCCATCGAGGGAGTGGAAAGAAGACAACGACGCAATGGCGACCTCACCACAGCAGAAGCCCCTGGTTGCGGGAGGATCACACCTACGAGCTCCGGAATGTCTGACCGTGACCACAGGAGGGATCATGGGCCCCAAGTGGCAGGAATGGTTAGAAGACTTCGAAGACTATATTGAGGGATCCAAGGTGACGGAAGACAAAGAGAAGTTAATTGCCCTCCGCAACCTCGCAGGCCGAGAAATAAGCAAAATAATAAAGGATCTTCCGCCTGCTGAAACAGGGACGTATGACAAAGTGCGTGAGGCACTGAACAAAAAATTCCTTCACAAAAGAAACGTAGATTATGAGCGCCATACATTCCATCAAGCACGCCAAGGAAAGGAGGAAGCGATGGGTGCATTCATCACCAGGCTGCGACGGCTGTCGAGATACTGAGAGTTCAAAACATTCTCGCCTGATGCTGCCATCAAATCGCAAATCATAACAGGTTGCCACTCAGAGACACTCCGGCGACGGTTACTGAGGAAACCCCATGAACTAGAAGAGATTGAAGAAATGACCCGCATATATGACCAAGCGGAGGAACACGCTGCCACCATTAAAACAGGTCACAACATCAGCCATGAGCAAGCGCACCGCGTTCAAGAACGCCCGAGTGGCAGAAGGAAATATTCGCCGGAGAACAACTGGAGGCATAGCACGTCGTCTCACCAACGGCGTCCGGATTATGGGAGAAGGGAGCTCAGGCGAAGAGATCGGAAGACAGAAAGGACTAAGCGATGTTATCGGTGTGGACGTGACTATCCCCATGTGGACACCTGTCCGGCCATGGGCCAACGGTGCAGGAAATGTGGGCGGTCCAATCACTTCGAAGCAATGTGTGGGGACTACCACCGAAACAAGCGTAGTGAACCGACAAGATCGTCCCGCTCAGACACCCGGAAACATCACATACGAGCTGTTCAAGGAGAGCTCGTGCGGTCCCCAGGCTCATCACATTCTAGCCGGGAATCACGCAGGTCATGTTGGGAACGCCGATCCCCATCTCGGGACTCGAGCTCATCATCCTCCCGAGATTCTACATACACAGTGGAATACTTGAACATGATTGCAGACCCCGATCAGCTAAAAAAATATCCGCGACTAGACATTAAAGTGGGGAATCACAACACTAAATTTGTCATGGATAGCGGTTGTTAGACGGACCGGGAGGGTCGGCCGAGGACAAGGGGAGAGGTCTCCGGGGAGAGCCGTCTCCAGCGATCGTACAGATAAATAACTTCCCCCCCACAGACAGACACCACACAAGGAGAAGATTTAGCGTTGTTTATAGGCAATTTCTTACGGTACGATGAAAGGTACAAGGAGGTCTGGACTCAGGGGTCCCCTCGATTCAAGTCTCTCAAGATGGGGAAAGGGGGTAGCGGGACAGTCTGGTTACCAGTCTGGTAGTTGAGGTGGTATGGTGGATAGCTCACAATCCTCGAGCTCGGTGTTCTAGCTGGGACGGGCCGCGGCAGCGCCAGCAGGTCCCGGTGAAGATGGTTGATACACGGTCCGCGGCAGCGCCAGCAGGTCCCGGAGAGATGGTCGATACACGGTCCGCGGCAGCGCCAGCAGGTCCCGGTGAAGATGGTCGTTACAACGGGCCGCGGCAGCGCCAGCAGGTCCCGACGAGGATGGATGTTGCAGAAGGCCGCGGCAGCGCCAGCAGGCAGGACGATAGTTCACAAGATAGGGCTACGGCAGCGCCAGTAGTCCGTCAAGGCTGAGTTCTCTCGGTGTCTCTCGACTCCAGGATACAACTGCCGTCCTGCTCCGGAGCTGCCCTAGTTATAGGTCTGGCGCCCTTTGATGTCCGGACCCTCGCACTTGGAGGTCGGAGGGTCCGGGATGAAGGTGTCCAGACACCCAGCAGGGGGTGGAGCCAGCGCCTGGGGGAGCTGGAGGCGATCGGCACCTGGCGGGGGAGAGCCCTTGACGCTTCGTTCTCCCATTGACCTGCCAAGTGGTCCGCTCACCTCCTGGGTGGATGGTGGTGCCGGGATGTCGGGGCCGGCCAGACCCAGGGTTAGGGTCGGGTGGAGGCCACGCGGCCTCGTGGCGCAGGGCCCAAGATGGCGGCTTGATCCGGCCGGGGGAGCCGGTGGTGGCTCGGTCCCGTGATACATGGAGGTCCGGGGGCAGGAGTTCCGTCGGGAGACGGGGTGCGGGTGATTCGTGTGGGTCACGCCTGGCGGGCCGGGGCTTAGGCCCTGTCATGCGGGGAGGGAGCAAGCCCTTCGTGTGGCCTGTCCAACATGCGTCCCCCCCAGCTGAAGGCGGGGAGAGTCACCCATCTTCCTGGGGACTCTCCTCGTCGAGGCGGAAAAAGCGTGACAGGCCATCTGCGTTGGCGTGGTCTTGGCCCGGTCGATGTTCCACGGTGAAGTCCATTCCCTGCAGGGAGATGGACCAGCGCAATAGTTTTGGGTTCTCCCCCCGCATCTGCATCAGCCACTGCAGGGGTCGATGGTCGGTTTGTACCCGGAAGTGGGTACCGAAGAGATAGGGCCGGAGCTTTTTGAGGGCCCACACCACTGCGAAGGCCTCCCTCTCGATTGTGCTCCAGCGCTGTTCTCGGGCCAGGAGACGTCTGCTGATGAAGGCCACCGGCTGGTCATGGCCCTCGGGGTTCAGTTGGGAAAGAACCGCTCCGATGCCGTGGTCGGAGGCGTCTGTCTGTACAATGAATTCCCGACTGTAATCGGGGCCTGGAGCACAGGGGCGGTGCACAGGGCGGCCTTCAGCTTTTCGAAGGCCGCTTGACAGTCGGTGGTCCAGTTAATCCGCTTCGGCTGGTTTTTGGACGTGAGACCCGTGAGGGGCCCCACAATGCTGCCGTAGTCCCTCACGAACCGCCGGTAGTAGCCGGTGAGTCCCAAGAAGGCTCGGACCTCGGTCTGGGTGACAGGGGGCTGCCAGGACTGGATGGCAGCAATTTTAGGTTGCAGCGGGGCCACCAGCCCGCTTCCCACCTGGTGCCCGAGGTAGGTCACGGACCCTTGACCAATTTGGCATTTGCCGGCCTTAATCGTGAGGCCGGCCCGCTGGAGGGCCTGCAGGACCTCTTGGAGGTGGAGGAGGTGGTCGGACCAGTGGCGGCTGTACACAGCGATATCGTCCAGGTAGGCGGCGCTGAACTCCTCGAGCCCCGCCAAGACCTGGTTCACTAGACGTTGAAAAGTAGCGGGGGCATTCTTCATGCCGAAGGGCATGACCTTGAAGTGGTAGTGGCCATCGGGGGTAGAGAAGGCAGACCGTTCCTGAGCCCGGGGTGTGAGACCGATCTGCCAGTAGCCCGCTGTTAGGTCGAAGATGCTGAGATAGCGGGCGGCCCCCAGCCGGTCGATCAATTCATCTGCTCGGGGGATAGGATGAGCGTCGGTCCGGGTGACAGCGTTCAAGCCCCGGTAGTCGACGCAGAATCTCAGTTCAGGCGTGGTGCCGGGGGCAGCGGCTTTGGGGACCAGTACAACTGGGCTGGCCCAGGGGCTGTCCGAGGGCTCGATGACCCCGATCGTGAGCATTTTGGCCACTTCCTCTTGGATGCAGGCCCGTACCCGATCTGGCACGCGGTAGGCCCGGTGTCGGATAGGGGGACTGTCCCCGGTGTCCACGTCGTGCAAGCACCAAGGGGTGATCCCGGGGGTGAGGGAGAACAGTGTAGCGAACCGCAGTAGGAGGTCCCGGCAGCCCTGGCGTTGCTCTGGGGTGAGGGCATCGGAGAGCCGGACCCCGTCCACGGAACCGTCGTTCTCCTGAGTCTTCAGGAGATCCGGGAGGGGTTCGGAGTCCTCCTCCGCCCCACTGTCCGTAGCCATCAGGAGGCTGAGTTCTGAGCGCACAAAGTGTGGTTTGAGTCTGTTGGTGTGGAGGACCCGAAGGGGGTTCCGGGGGGTCCCCATGTCGATGAGGTAAGTGACGGGGCTTTTGCGCTCGACCACTTTGAAGGGCCCCGTCCACTTATCTTGCAAGGCACATGGTCCGGTGGGGGACATCACCCACACTTGTTGACCAGGTTCGAACTCGACGGAGGAGGCATTGTGATCGTACCATTTTTTCATGTCCTCCTGACTGGCCTCGAGGTTCGCTTTTGCCATCTCCCTGAAGCGTCGGGTCTGATTGCGGAGGGCCAGGAGGTACTTGAAGACGTCTGGAGGGGTCTTTAGGGGGGCCATCTCCCAACCTTCTTTGACTAGGCTGAGGGGCCCTCGCATGGGGTGCCCGTACAGGAGTTCGAAAGGGCTAAAGCCGAGGGACTTCTGGGGAACTTCTCGATAGGCGAAGAGGAGGCACGGGAGTAGTACATCCCACTGGCGACGGAGGGGCTCTTCCAATCCCCCAATCATCCCCTTGAGGGTGCAGTTGAATCGCTCCACTAGTCCGTTCCCTTGGGGGTGATAGGGGGTCGTGAATCGGTAGGTGACCCCGCACTGTTGCCAGAGGGACTTCATATATTTCGAGATAAAGTTCGTGCCTCGGTCGCTGACGACTTCTCGGGGGAAGCCCACTCGGGAGAAGATCCCCATTAGGGCCCGGCCAACCACCGGAGCTGTTACAGTTCGTAGGGGCACCGCCTCGGGGTAGCGGGTGGCGTGGTCCACCAGTACCAGGATGAACCTATGTCCTTGTGCCGTGCGGGGGTCCAGGGGCCCCACAATGTCTATTCCTACCCTCTCGAACGGGGTGGTGACCACTGGGAAGGGTTGCAGAGGGGCTTTCAGCTTACGGCCGCACTTCCCACTGGCTTGGCACGTGGGGCAGGACCGGCAGTGGTTAAGGACGTCGTTCCGCATCTTCGGCCAGAAAAAGTGAGTCACTAGGCGACTGTAGGTTTTGTCCTGGCCCAGGTGTCCAGCCAGGGGGACATCGTGGGCCAGAGTTAGTAGGAAGTCTCTGAAGCGGAGAGGCACCACCAGCACTCGACTGGCCCCTAGTTCTGCGATTCTTTGTTCGCTGTATAGCAGGTCGTTATCCCAATAGACCCAATGAGTTCCGGTGGAGTCCCCTGCGCTCTGGGCGCTGGCTTGCTGGCGGAGTCCCTCGAGGGAGGGGCAGGTCTTTTGCTCCTGGCGGAACTGCTCTTGGGTGGGCCCCCCTTCTTGACGCCACTGAGCCAGGCCGGGATGGTCCTGGGGTTGCGCGACCCCTTCGGCCGTTGGTTCTGGGGGGTTGGTCTCGTCGTGGTCCTCTACTGGGGCGACCGGGGGCGGAGGTGCTGGCCATTCTGGATCTTCTGATCGGGGGACGGCACGGGCGGCCATGGACCGGGTGGTTACGCAGGCCCAGTCCGGGAGGCCCAGCATCCCCAGGTGCTCTCTTCTTTCGACGGTGGCCCACGGGGAACTCTCAAGGTCATTCCCCAGGAGGCAGTCCACGGGTGCATCATCCCGGACCGTCACCTTCAACAGGCCGGAGACCCCTCCCCATTCGAAGGGGACGCAGGCCATTTGACACAGACTTTCGGAATTGTCGGCTGAGCGGACGGGGCAGAGAATGTTCGGCAGGATCTGCTCGGGCTTCACCAGGTGACAGCGGACGGCCATCATACTGGCGCCTGTGTCACGTAAGGCCTCGGCCCGACGTCCATTAATGGTCACCCACTGGCCATATTTCCGGGTGTTGGCGGGTAGGGGAGCCCGCGGAACCATGTCTTTTCCCCCTAGGCACGCTAGAACCATGGCGGCCGGTTCCCACTCTTGCTGGGCCGGCTCATATTCTTCCTGTTCCTCTGATAGTCGTTCTTCCCCCAGGGCGGCGGCCGCTACCTGGCGGGGCTTTGGTGTTTGGTTCTGCGGGCAGCTCGGGTCATTGGCGTAGTGGCCGACTCGCTGGCATCGGTGGCACGTGACGTTGGCTCGGAACCCCGGGCGCATCGGGGGGTTGCCCCGGCCGGCCGGGGGCGGGGTGCTGGCCACGGGTGTTGCCGGGATGGTGTCTCTCCCTCGCCCCTGGCCTCCTCCTCCTCCCCGGGGACGGTGCTGGCCTTGGTTGTTTCGGTTTTGCTCGTGCGGTCCTCTCCGGCCCACTCGGGTGCTTTCCCATCGGTCAGCTTCGGCGGCGAGTTGCCGGGGGTCAGTCAATTTACTGTCGAGGAGGTGCTGCCTGAGCTCGACGAAACAGTTGTTCGACAGGTGCTCCCATACCATAAGGTTAAAGAGTTGCTCGTAGGTCGTTACATGGCTCCCCTTGATCCAACCCTCGAAGGCTCGGCTGAAATAGTTGACGTACTCCACCCAAGTTGTACCCGGGATCCGGGTGCAGTCTCTGAACCTCTGGCGGTACATCTCGGGCGTGAGGCCGTAGCGGGTGAGGAGGGCAGCCTTCATGTGGTCGTAGGACGACATCTGGTGATCTGGGAGCTGCAATAGGGCATCGCGGCCTTCGTTGACAAACCTCCCCCATAGTCCGGCTCCCCAATCACTCCGGTCGATCCGGTGGGAGGTCATGGCGATCTCGTAGGCTTTGAACCACTGTTGTATGTCGTCCTCTCGGACATATTCTCGGACAACATCCTTGGGGATGTGGACTTTTCTCTCGGTTGCTCCCGGGGTGTGCGGTCGCTCAGGCACCCCCGGTTCTTTATTCTGTTTCCGGAGTTCTATTTCCGCCAGTTTGCGCTCGTGTTCGAGTGTTATTCTTTTTTCCTCGAGCTCTCTCTGTCTCTGTTTTTCTTCTCGCTCTTCTCGGAGCCGCAGATGTTCTAGATTTAGTTTCTGCTCGGCTAACTTTAGTTCACCGTCCATCTTGAGTCGTGCCATTTCCAACTCATGTAATCTGGTTCTTTCTCTTTCTTGGATCTCCTCCTGCGAGAGGCCCGTTCCCCGCTCCTCGGGAGCCGTGGCGTTCCCCTCTGGTGCGACACTGTTTTGGTCGGGGGATCCGGCGACCCCAGTTTCCGCCCACGACTCAAGGGCGCGCTTTAAATCGTCTTTGGTACTCAGGCCGGTGGTAGCAATGCCTAGTTCCATGCAGAATTGTTTAAGTTCGCGGTGGCTATATTCTTCCAACTTATCCATTTGGAACTTTTCAGTGGAACCGCTATCTTTGGCTGACATCGTGGTTTTGTCGTGGGGTGAGCTACTCTCTGTACGATTACGCGTTGATTCGGATCGCGCCGCTGGCCACCAATGTTAGACGGACCGGGAGGGTCGGCCGAGGACAAGGGGAGAGGTCTCCGGGGAGAGCCGTCTCCAGCGATCGTACAGATAAATAACTTCCCCCCCACAGACAGACACCACACAAGGAGAAGATTTAGCGTTGTTTATAGGCAATTTCTTACGGTACGATGAAAGGTACAAGGAGGTCTGGACTCAGGGGTCCCCTCGATTCAAGTCTCTCAAGATGGGGAAAGGGGGTAGCGGGACAGTCTGGTTACCAGTCTGGTAGTTGAGGTGGTATGGTGGATAGCTCACAATCCTCGAGCTCGGTGTTCTAGCTGGGACGGCCCGCGGCAGCGCCAGCAGGTCCCGGTGAAGATGGTTGATACACGGTCCGCGGCAGCACCAGCAGGTCCCGGAGAGATGGTCGATACACGGTCCGCGGCAGCGCCAGCAGGTCCCGGTGAAGATGGTCGTTACAACGGGCCGCGGCAGCAGGTCCCGACGAGGATGGATGTTGCAGAAGGCCGCGGCAGCGCCAGCAGGCAGGACGATAGTTCACAAGATAGGGCTACGGCAGCGCCAGTAGTCCGTCAAGGCTGAGTTCTCTCGGTGTCTCTCAACTCCAGGATACAACTGCCGTCCTGCTCCGGAGCTGCCCTAGTTATAGGTCTGGCGCCCTTTGATGTCCGGACCCTCGCACTTGGAGGTCGGAGGGTCCGGGATGAAGGTGTCCAGACACCCAGCAGGGGGTGGAGCCAGCGCCTGGGGGAGCTGGAGGCGATCGGCACCTGGCGGGGGAGAGCCCTTGACGCTTCGTTCTCCCATTGACCTGCCAAGTGGTCCGCTCACCTCCTGGGTGGATGGTGGTGCCGGGATGTCGGGGCCGGCCAGGCCCAGGGTTAGGGTCGGGTGGAGGCCACGCGGCCTCGTGGCGCAGGGCCCAAGATGGCGGCTTGATCCGGCCGGGGGAGCCGGTGGTGGCTCGGTCCCGTGATACATGGAGGTCCGGGCGCAGGAGTTCCGTCGGGAGACGGGGTGCGGGCGATTCGTGTGGGTCACGCCTGGCGGGCCGGGGCTTAGGCCCTGTCATGCGGGGAGGGAGCAAGCCCTTCGTGTGGCCTGTCCAACAGCGGTGCTTCGCTGAACTACATTCCAGTTACATAGCATGACAAAATGGTCCCAAAACCTCCACTGACTTTTGCACCGGTCCGCGTTTTCACGTGGATGTCCAACAAACCGCTTCCCTGTCTAGGCAAATTCCACACAACGCTCACGCATGGTAACATCACCATACAGGCGGTCATACATGTCATCAAAGGGCCTGAAGCCGACTGCCTTCTCAGCCTCCCCACGGTGGAGCGGCTTCGCCTGGTGGAAATTCTATTCAAAATCAACAAGACACAGGACTACGTCACCAAGTTTCCCGAACTCTTTCATGGTCTAGGCAAGCTGAGAGGTTGCCAAGTTCGGCTGCACATCAATGAACAGGTCAAGCCCGTTGCGCAGCACCCACGACGGGTTCCCTATCATCTTCAAAATGCGGTTGAAGAGGAACTTCAGGAACTGCTTTCAGCGGACATCATCGAGCGCACGGATGGCCCGACGCCGTGGGTATCGCCGGTGGTCATCGTACCGAAAAAAGGGACTCCCAACAAAGTGAGATTGTGCGTCGACATGCGTTTGCCTAATACCGCAATTGAAAAAGAGCGACACCCTGGACCACACCTGAGCGATATGATCGCTGCTCTGAATGGCGCAAGGGTGTTTTCAAAGTTGGACCTGAATAAAGGTTATCACCAGTTAGAACTGGACGTCAAGTCTCGCTACATCACCACGTTCGCTACACAGCTAGGACTGTTCCGGTACAAATGGCTGAGCTTTGGTGTCTCGTCTGCCGCGGAGATTTTCCAGGAAGCTATCCGCCAGATCATCCAACACATTCCAAACACGCTGAATTACAGCGACGACATCCTGGTCTATGGGTCTGATGTGAATGAGCATGACATCGCTCTTGATCGCGTTTGCCATGCCCTGCTGGATGCAAATTTGACGCTGAACAAAGAGAAATGTGAGTTCCACAAGGCCACTCTGAAGTTCTTCGGTCATATCTTCTCCGACGAGGGCATGAAGCCTGACCCGGATAAGATTGCGACGTTGAACAACTCCAACAGCCCGCAGGAAGTCAATGATTTGAGGTCTTTCTTAGGGATGGCCAGTTATTGTGCCCGCTACATCCGGGACTATGCGACTATCAGTCACCCTCTTCGGATTCTGACCAAGCTTGGTCAACCGTTTGACTGGACACCTGAGTGTGAGAGGGCGTTCACGGAGATAAAGCGTGCAGTGGAGTCGGCCGACAGCCTCTCCTATTTCAATCCACGACGGAAGACGGAGATCACTGTTGATGCCAGCCCTGTTGGATTGGGGGCCATCCTGGCCCAATATGATAATGACTCTGACCAGAGGCGGATCGTTGCATATGCCAGCCGCAGCCTGTCGGTTCCCGAGAAGAAGTACTCGCAGCCGGAGAAGGAAAGTCTTGCTGTAGTGTGGGCGTGCAAACATTTTCACGTGTTCATATATGGCAAGCACTTTACCTTGATCACGGGTCATCAGGCGCTGCTCACCATCTACGGCAATCCCAAATCCAAGATGCCTCCGAGAATTGAGAGATGGGGTCTCCGACTTCCAGAGTACACTTTCACAACTATTCATAAACCGGGGAAGGCGGAGAACCCGGCTGACTACATGTCCCGTCATCCTCAACCATCTTCAGAATCGAGCCCATCGATTGCCGAGGAATATATTCACTTCGTGGCTGCCCGAGCACTGCCACCCGCCATTCCCATGGATGTCATTCGGGAGGTCACCGCCCAGGACACCATCCGGCAAATAGTGGTACACCGGATCCGAACTAATAAATGGAGACATAACACGCAAGAAGAAGACACAGATTCGACAATCCGGAAAGAGATTAAGGCATTCTGGCACGTCTGTGATGAACTATCGGTCACCACGGAGGGAGTCATCTTAAGAGGCCAACGACTCGTCATCCCCAGTCAACTACGGCAGGGAGTCATCGACTTGGCCCATGAAGGCCATAGAGGAGTGGTGTCCACAAAGCGAGCTCTACGGGAACGCGTCTGGTTCCCCTTCCTGGATCAGATGGTAGAGTCCACGCTAAGGGACTGTCACCTCTGTCAGCTGACTAGCCAAAGCAATCCACCGGCACCGCTACAGATGACCACCTTACCCAGTGGAGTATGGCAAGAAATTGCCATGGACTTTTATGGGCCAATGCAGTCTGGCAAATACGTGGTTGCCATAATCGATGAATATTCGCGATTTCCCATAGCCCAAATCATATCATCTACTAGCGCCTCTTGCACTCTCAAAGTGCTAGACGAAGTATTTGCAACATGGGGTGTCCCCAGAGAAGTCAAAACGGACAATGGTCCCCCATTCAATGGACAGGAATTCAGTGCCTTTGCGAAGCACATGGACTTCAAACACCGAAAAGTCACGCCACTCTGGCCCCAAGCAAATGGCACCATTGAGAGATTTATGGCCACAATTAAAAAGACATTTCAGCAGGCGTCCGCTGAGAAGAAAGAACTACAGGCAGCCCTGACTGAAGTCCTCAGAGCGTACCGGACAACACCACACTCAACCACCGGACAATGCCCTGCCACCCTCATGCTAGGGCGACCAATGAGAAATCGCATCCCAACATGGGAGGGCGCCTTGCAAGCCGTATCACCAAATCTCATCCATCTGGAAATGGTAGTGACGGATAAGCACCACAAGGACAAAATGAAATCGTATGCTGACGCAAAGAGAAGAGCGAGGTCTCCGTCCTTGCATGAAGGGGATCACGTCTTCGTCAAACAAGAGCAGCGGAAAAAGACTGATTCCCGCTTCCGTGACGAGCCACTGGTAGTTACCCACCAGAAGGGCACTATGCTGACCGCGGAATCTGAGCAGCGCAGAATAACTAGAAATGTCTCCCATTTCAAGAGGTGTCCGCGAGACCCGAACGGACCAGGGATAGACACGACTCTCCTACCTGCAAGTGAAGAACATGACCCTATCGACGCTGGAGACCGAGATCAGCAAAGTGAGCCGGTGACGAGTGCGCTCACCGGGAACATGTCACTGCGGCCACGTCGTGAAATCCGGCCACCCAAGAGACTCATCGTGGAGATGGACTAGAGCACTGTTGCTCGGTTATTGTATGAAGAAAAGGGGAGATGTAATAGAGTTAGCAGTCTAGTAGCTGGGGAGGGCGGAGCCAGAGGGTCGAGGGAAGAGGAGGAGTCCCAAGAGGATATGGCAGTTAGGGTAGGGACAGTGTCGATGTTGGATGTAAGAATAAAGCTCCCACTATATAGATATTAATCTACGACGTGTCTGTGGTTCTTTTGTAGCGCGCTGCTACAAGATGGATGAAGGGATGGATGAGTGAAATGATAGATGGAAGGATACATGATGGATAGGTTGCAAATGGTTGAATATGTTTGGATATGGCTGGGTTTACTTATATACTATTGCGCGACCTCCTCTGATGTGTCTGTAAAACTTATTGTCCTGAAGTTTTGACCTCCTGTCCTGAATTTGTGTCCTGAATTTTGACCCTTTGTCCTGAATTTTTACACTCACCGTCCTGAATTTGCACCAATGCCAGTTGGTCACCCTACCCACCTTAGTGGACAGGATGTGGTATACGAATTATTACTTCCCAACTTTGAAGATGGGGAACCGAGTGTGGGGTTCAAATCCTGTGATTCTGGACAATAATCTCTCTGTGCCTAAAAATGAATCTGTCCATTTGTAATGCAAGTGGGGCGCGTATAAAGCTCTCTGATACCTTTATGTCCAGATCACTTTATTATAAAACTGCAAATAATTGGCTCCAGCCCCCATGCGCGGACAGTGTTTTTTCTCTGAGCATGCGTAATTAAAGTATCCCTTTTCCGCGCCTGCGCACTATTCCCGTCTCCGTCCCATCTATGCTGTCTGTGCTGTTTCGCCTCCTTCTCGCCGCTCACAGGTCATAGTTTACGCTTTAAAAATGACAAAGAACGGACAAGAGGAATGAGTGACAGGAAACCAGAACAAGTGAGTGATAGTGTGCGTAGTGACTCTCAGTGTTGTAGGGAGGAGGGTCTCCCTATAAATATTAGTGTCCTTTCTGTGTTGACAATACCGACCCTGAGCTGGGGCAGATTGAAGGCCGACCCTGAGCTGAGTCTGGAAAGGCCAAGAGGTCAATTCAGCCTATATTCGCTCTGTTTGTAAAGAGCAGTTTGGGATATTTTGGAAGGAATTTAATTTTGTATTCACCGTAATTTACGGATTTGTTTGAAAGGGGGGAAAATACTGAATTTACAAATGTCCAACTTTTATTACTGGCTTTGAAATGATAAAACTGGTCCTCCTGGTTAACTCATTGGTCAGGTGGCAATCATGTACGCAATACTGCATACAGGAGCATGATTCGCCCAGGATTATAAAAATGGCTCTACTATAGTTTGTTTACTGTGTTATATAATTAGATACATTAACCTCAACCCAGCAAATAAAGAAGACATGTTATTTTACTGATTTGGACAACTCATGAGAGAAACCTATTTAGCTCCGGGTACCAAATGCTTTGGTGTAACAAGAACCCTTTAAGGCCTTGGCTTTAGCTTTTTAATTCATTGATTTCAGTTGTGCGTTTGTTTCAGAGACTCAACTAGACCCAAATTTCGTGGGGGGAAAGGGGAGGGGGCTAATAATTTTGGGAGGGGGGGGGGGCTAATTCTTCCAGCAATAGGCAGAGTGGAGATGCAGGGGCTCAAGAAGGGGTAAAAAAAACAACAAAGCCTCGTTAGCGAGTAAATGGTCTTAAAGACCTGTGAAGTACTCGGTGCGGCTGTGTCCTTGCCCGGGATGCTGTCTCAGCCCGGGCTGACACACACGAAGGGGGGGGCTGAAGAATTGTGAGCCCAATTGTATGAGTCAACTGGACTAGAACTGACATTTTTTGTTGCATTTTTGTGCTGACAGTTTTGACCAGGAAACTACACTGTACCAATAACAAGGACTCCTTTGGTAACCCTGTACTAGTGCCCAATTGATAGCTGCTACAGAGAGACTAGCTTTGTATCTGGATCTCCTCCTAAACATATTTCTGTTGAAGCCAAGAATGAGGATCAAGAGAAAATGAGTTTAAGGTTGGAGGACATGATCTTGAGGGGGTGGGGTGGAGACATGACTGTTCTGTTGCTCATTGCATGCATGGCATCGCGGGTGTTATTGATCACAAGGCACTAGACAACTTGTTTGAGACAGCAATGTCTGGCTTACGAAAATGCTGCAAATAAAAAATGAACTAAATTGTCCTTTTTGGTGTTTCAGGACATGCCTATTGATGCATTGGCCATCTCTGGTATAACCGCTTTGAATCCCAATGACTCCATATCTTTTGAATGTTTCACATCATGACATAAATGAATATGTTTGAAAATATTTTCTCTTGTTCAGCTGATCATAAGGTTCTCTGTAGTCCTATATTTGATCTAAAACAAGTCTCTGAAAATGGTCTTCACTTGCAGTGGCACTGACTGATCTGCCTGCCTGCTGTATATATCATGCGTTCTCCAATGGCAACCCTCAACAAAAACAAAATTCTTATGGAGCACCTATTATTGGTTGAGTATTATCATCATCAGCTTGTAGGTCAATCAATCAATCAATCAATCGCATTTATAAAGCGCGCTACTCACCCATCAAGGGTCTCAAGGCGCTGGGAGGGGGGGGGGTGGGGGGGGGGGGGTCAGTGCTCGAAGAGCCAGGTCTTGAGCTGCCTTCTGAAGGAGAGGTGGTCAGGTATGGCGCGAAGGTGGCTGGGCAGAGAGTTCCAGGTCTTCCTCCGGCGGTGGCTTTGCGGATGCGGGGTACGGCTGCCAGGGCCTGTCCGGTGGAGCGCAGAGTGCGCGGGGGAGTGTAGAAGGAGACGCGGTTGTTGATGAGTTTGGGTCCGAGGTTGTGAAGGGCTTTGTGTGCGTGGGTGAGTAGTCGGAAGGTGATCCGCTTGTTGACGGGTAGCCAATGGAGTTTTTTCAGGTGTCCGGAGATGTGGTGGTGGCGAGGGATGTCCAGGATGAGTCTTGCGGCAGCGTTCTGGATCCGTTGGAGTTTCCTCTGCAGCTTGGTGGTGATGCCGGCGTACAGGGTGTTCCCGTAGTCCAAGCGGCTGGTGACGAGGGCGTGGGTGACGGTCTTCCTGGTGTCGGTGGGGATCCAGCGGAAGATCTTGCGGAGCATGCGGAGGGTGTTGAAACATGCCGAGGTCACCGAGTTCACCTGTCTGGTCATGGTGAGGGAAGAGTCCAGGATGAAGCCGAGGTTGCGCGCGTGGTCGGTGGGTTGGGAAGTGCTGCCTAGGGCGGGGGGCCACCAGGAGTCATCCCATGCGGTGGGAGTGGGGCCGAGGATGAGGACCTCCGTTTTGTCTGTGTTCAGTTTCAGACGGCTGTCTGTCATCCAGTTCGCCACTTCCTTCATTCCTTCATGTAGTCTGGTCCTAGCTGATGTGGGGTTGTTAGTGAGGGATAAGATGAGCTGGGTGTCGTCAGCGTATGATATAAGGTCGAGTCCGTGTTTGCGTGCGATGTTCGCCAGGGGGGTCATGTAGACGTTGAAGAGAGTGGGGCTGAGGGAGGATCCTTGAGGTACGCCGCAGATGATCTCCGTGGCTGTGGATCTGAAGGGTGGAAGGCGGACTCTCTGAGTCCTTCCGGAGAGGAAGGAGACGATCCATTCCAGGGCCTTGCTTCTGATGCCGGCGTTGCTGAGGCGGCGTATCAGGGTGCGGTGGCAGACCGTGTCGAAGGCTGCAGAGAGGTCCAGGAGTATGAGGGCCACGGTCTCTCCCTTGTCGGTCAGGCCTCTGATGTCGTCCGTTGCTGCTATCAGGGCGGTTTCGGTGCTTTGCTAAGGCAAGCCCGTCTGCGCCCGTCCGCGCCTGGACTGCGCCCAGCACCCGAACCTCTGGCCCCCGCGCCCCCCGCCTGACCTACGACTCCGCCTTCCTCGCCAACCTCAACCCCGGCCGCACGCCGGGCTGCTACTGCGTCACCCCGAAACGCACCCACGGACCCTTCACCTGCAGCAACTGCCGCTTCACCTGCCTCCGAACCCACTCCGCTCCCGCCAAGAACTACTCCCTCGGAAACAACCTCCACTGCATCCTGGTCAACACCCGATCCATCCACAGGCACGCCATCGAACTGTGGAACCTCATCAACTCTACGAACCCGGACATCGCCTCGCAGCGGCCGCCATATAAGGGGTAGCCGGGGAGGCGGGGACAGCTGGGAGGCGGGAGGAGGGCGGGTAGGGGGGAAAAAGAGCGGGAAAAGCGGCGAAGGGTCTCGGGGAGGCGAGGAGGCCCGAAAAAGCGGAAAAGTACCTAGAAGGGGTACAAAAGCCGGAAAAGCGAGAAAAAACGACAAAAAGCGGCGGAAGGCCGGGGGTGACGGCGGGGGCACGAGGGGCAGCAGGCACTCAGGGATACAAAAAGCAAGGGGAGCGCGATCACAACGGGGAAAGCAGGCACTCAGGGATACAGAAGGCAAGGGGAGCGCGATCACACGGGGAAAGCAGGCACTCTGGGATACAAAAAAGCAAAAGGGGACGCGATCATACACGGGAAAAAGGCAGACACTCTGGGGGACAGTCGGCACAACAACAGAGCAGAAGGCAGGCACAGAGGATCTGGTGGCGCCGCGAGGGCAGGGGAGCGACCTACCCTGGGGTCAAAGGTCGCTACCACTGCCTCGCAGCGGCCGCCATATAAGGGGTAGCCGGGGAGGCGGGGACAGCTGGGAGGCGGGAGGAGGGCGGGTAGGGGGGGAAAAGCGGGAAAAGCGGCGAAGGGCCTCGGGGAGGCGAGGAGGCCCGAAAAAGCGGAAAAGTACCTAGAAGGGGTACAAAAGCCGGAAAAGCGAGAAAAAATGACAAAAAGTGGCGGAAGGCCGGGGGGGGGGGCGGCGGGGGCACGAGGGGCAGCAGGCACTCAGGGATACAAAAAGCAAGGGGAGCGCGATCACAACGGGGAAAGCAGGCACTCAGGGATACAGAAGGCAAGGGGAGCGCGATCACACGGGGAAAGCAGGCACTCTGGGATACAAAAAAGCAAAAGGGGACGCGATCATACACAGGGGAAAAAGGCAGACACTCTGGTGGACAGTCGGCACAACAACAGAGCAGAAGGCAGGCACAGAGGATCTGGTGGCGCCGTGAGGGCAGGGGAGCGACCTACCCTGGGGTCAAATGTCGCTCTTCCTCGATATTTGATTGAAAACAGCTGTAAGTTAATTGGCTATTGCCTTGGGGCTTGCTTTGTATTAGACAATGACAAGCCCAAGTTAGTGTGAAATATATGGACCATCAGATGTCTACTGTCATTCTGGGTAGGAGCTATTTCAAATAGCTCAATCGTTTAAGTCCTATTTTGGAGGCCCAACTCAAGGCCTGACATAAGTTTCTTACCTTCAAGGTGCTTGTCCCCTGCCCAATTCATTGCAGAGCTCGAGAAAACAGAACATGTTCATGACAGCAAGTCAGGCACAGCTTGCTGAGCATGCGCAGAAGAGACACCAGTAACACTGTAGCATTCAGGGCTGCCAGAGATCACACTTCGTCAAAAGGACATCAGTAACATTGTAACCTTCTGAGTTGCCAGAGATCACACATTGTGAAAGGGAGATCAGTAACTCTATCTTTCAGGGCTGCCTGAGATCACACATCATGAAAGGAACATCAGTAACACTGTGACATTCTGAATTTGCCATTAATATTCTGATCTGTCAGAGATCACACATCGTCAAAGGGACATCAGTTACACAGTAACATTCTGAGCTGTCAGAGATCACACATCGTCAAAGGGACATCAGTAACACAGTAACATTCTGAGCTGCCAGAGATCACACATCGTGAAATGGACATCACTACCATAGTAACATTTTGAGCTGCTGGAGATCACACATCATGTAAAGGGCGAGCAGCAACACTGTAATATTCTGAGTTGCCAGAGATCACACTTATGAAACGGACATCACTACAAAGGACCTCTGGTTAAATTGGGAGATGTTCCAGAAGACAATTTTAATCCACATAAATCCCTAATTTTTCCTAATATGCTCTGCTAACAAACTGTGTTGAGCCCACCCACTTACACTAGGAGCTATGGGTGAGAGTTTGATGATGAAGCATGTCATAGGTGGTACCTGTGGGTGAGGATCCTACAAAAATATCTAAGATATGCCAGGATCCCACTAATGATCCTACATAGTAGAGGGATCCCAGCCGAGAAGGTTAACTCTCCTTGATTGTAGCGATTTGAGTCTACCAGACAGACATACTGTGAACTCGCAGTGGGCGTCAGCCAGCCCATTCCTTACGGTTGGATGGCATTGGCATGCTTTTCTCTTTATATTCTGACACTTTTCTTATTAAAAAACAAAAAAAAAAAATCTGTTCAGAGTTTCCTGAGTGAAAAACATTTGAAAAAGAAACCATGACCTTCATGCAGATTGAAACCTTTAAAGTTAATGTATAGTTTTGAAATACCATACGGTATTTGTTTGCTTTTCCTCCAAGATTTTGTTTTTTGCTGTTACCTTTTTAAGCAATATTTTGCAGCAACAAACATTGTAAAAGACAACAACTCTGCACTTGTAAAGAGGAGACCTACTGACTTTGCCTGTTAACACTGTAATGAGCAGGGGATGCCGGTCATCCAGCTGTGGCTTGCCATCTTTGAATGTGTGGGAGGTAAATAAGTGACCCTAAATGCTTCATGCAACTTTTAAAAAGGGAAATTAAAGGAGTTTTCCACCACGAACATTTTCAAAACGCTGGGCCAAATAGCGAATCTATAAGCCTAATTTCTTCATAAATATCCTAAGACCCAGAGGCCCTGAAGGGTCACTAATTAGATATTCCAATGTTTTCAGGCTGTGCCTTACGCAAACCAGTGATTTTTTGGGGGGTTCATCCTCCCAAAGAAAGCTTTGAAATAATTGTGGTAAAGCAGTGCCTTTCATCACAATTTCTTCAACACTGGCAGCAGAGCCTACAGCAGAGTGTGGTGTATGTCATGGGAATGGTTTACTTCATACTACCATGAAAGTAGAGCAACAAATTACTTGTGCATATGTGCACAAATTATTATCCAAACCTGCACTACTAATGATTCTACTGCAGTCTGTGATAGGTGTGGGCATGAAGGTTCCCAAACCCATTAGCGCTGAAAGGCCGTATTAATGCCTATAACACACTATACAGTTCAACGTAACTTAACAAAACCACCAAATCTCCAGGGTATTTACACAGTTACATTATCAAATACAAATGTGGAACATCACTGCAAAAAATAAGTAATGAGGTGTACAAGTATCCAGAAAGTAGAGCAACGTAGGCGAGTCAAAATATCTTTGAGTTTAGTTGTTATTGTGAATGTTTCAATCGAGTTATAGCACAACAGCCTCATAGTGCCTGATTTAATTGTATAAAACGGCAAAAACAGAAAAACAAAAACAGTTTTCAGTAGCTTGAAGCTGATAATGTACAGAATGTGGTCTGGGTACTAATTAGATATAGATGTTGCTTAACTGGTAGCTCTGTGCATCATTCTCCTGTAACTTGATTTAAATGCAAGGATTCTGGTGACATGATAAACCAGAAAACATTTCATAAAATATATTCATCATGCAGAACTGGTAGCAATTCTTTGTCCGTGTACTACATTAGTGTCAAAATACCCAAAGAATTTAACTTTCAGGCACGCGTTTCCATCTTGGGTCTGACGAGGAGCTGTGGCAAATAATATTAAACTAACAAGTCATAATAGAAGCATTTTCTACCTATTGCCCACTATTTTTTCCATACTGATTAAATAGATAAAAGTTATTTTAGGGAGTAACCTTTCTTCGAGTATGGAGTTGCCATTAAGCACTGCATGCTGTTTCCTCACTAGATACCTTGATTTGGAGGTTCCAAGGTAGGGGTGACAAGCTCCACTAGTCATCTTGTTTCTGCACTACAATACAGTGCAAGAAAGTTGGTGGTAGTGGTGACCGTCATGAACTTCAGACAGAAAAGCAGAGGCTCAAAAATCTCCTTGATGAAATTAAGCTGAAGGTCATTGGCTCAAGGAACCAGCACTGCAGTCAAGACGAGAATGAGGTCCACAAGACTAGAGCTAGCTCGAGCGACGACCTATAACTGCATTGTGAACAAGGATCTGCATTGTGGGCTATTCTTTAATCACTTTCCTATAGAACGAGGTACGTGGCCGGGGTGTCCCCTCTCTCCACTCTTTTTCCGCCCTTACCATTGAACTAATGGCAGAGTGGTTAGAAGCGGTGCACAGTTAATGTGGTTCTGCTAGCCTGATTTGTCAGAAGATACAATATCCCTCTACGTGAATGACATGATACTAGGAGACTGGATGTTCAGGGATAGCAAAGGCCCAGCGTTGCACCTTGAACTGAACACCGCAGAACAACATGGTACTTTACACATACTATAGAGATGCCTCCCTCACCCCCTCCCCCATTTGTCCCTCAAATGACTCCTGTTCCCTTGCTGTCTAGTGTGAAGCACTGAAGTACAATAACTGGCTGGGGAAAGAGACAAATGTGACTTTTCTGTGGTATGGGACACAGTTGCGTCCGGTCACAAGATTGGTAAGCTTTAAATCCTGGGATCTCATTAGGGTGTCTCCGTAGTGAGCTGTGGTATAATGACCTTATAAAATCTGTTAAGTAACTCGCACAGATGTACAACTTTCACTGACCCCAGTTTTTCAGATACCTCCGGCTCTGCCACACACACTCTGCGCATAAAGAGGTTCTGAAGAATGTCCCGAGTTTAACTGTCTGGAGGGCAAATTAGTGCTTGAACGCTTGGGATGCGAGGACATTTCTAGACTGTATAGGTCCTTACTCCTTACCCTCACATGTGGGGAAGACGAGGGCAGTTTGGGAGCAAAACCTAGGTGAGCTGGATGACAAGGATTGTTATGTTATGTTAGTCGGTATTTATAAAGCGCACGGCTACTCCACAGAGTGTCCCGGCACTAAGCATAACACCGACATCACAGAGCAGAATACATCACCACGAGAGCTACAGTCTGACAAGCCAGGTTTTTAGTTGTCTCCTAAAAGTGAGGAGATCCTGGACCTGCTTTAGTTAGAGGGGCAGGTCATTCCAAAGTCGTGAAGGCACTGCCTGAAAAGATCTGCCTCTTATCCGCAACAGCCATATCTTCGGGGTCTTTTTTTTTTTTTTTTTTAAAAGTTTTTATTGAACAATAATTCGATTACAAGCACGGGCCTACAACCACCAGGGCCGGCCGCTAAGTACAGAATGAAATATACATTTATCAAAGCTGCAGTCGGTTCCCGGGGGTCGGCCCCGTAGTGAGTCCGGATAGTTCTAGAGGCACAGGAGACTTAGATCCAAAAAACACAGAAAACTAAAAGAAAAACAAAAGGCGAGGCATAAAGACAAACGGCGCAGGTCAGGCTTCCTCCGGGGAACTCCAGGTCAGACCATTAAGCAGCACACGAAAGGAAGGAGTACCGGGAGGCTGGGGACGGGGGGGGGGGCCAAGGGAACTGAACGTCCATATGTAGTCATTCCGAAAGGTGCCAGGAACCGTCAAGGGTCAGGGGGACATGGCGATATCGGTGTCCACCAGGGGGGGCGTACAGATACCCCCGCGATATGCGTTCCATTGACCCCAGATTCTGCCCCATGTCCCCGGCCTACCACGGGCAACATACACAGTCTTCTCCCTGAACATACACCAGTCCATATTCTCCTTCCATACTGACACGGTGGGCGGCCGCTGGGCACCCCAAAGCTGCGCTATATCTCTCTTGGCAATCATATTCCCCAGGGCCGCCCACCGAGTCTGAGCCGCGCTATAATCATTGGGCTCCCACACATTCAGGACACAGCGACGCACCTCCGGCAGCAGCACAACCCCAGTGACCTGTCCCATAACCGTATGTACCCGGCACCAGTAGTCCGCCACCTCGCGGCACTCCCACAGGATATGGAGAAAGGTGGCACTGAGCCCACAACCCCGCTTACAGAGCCCATCGTCGGAATATCCCATCGAGACCAAGCGAGGACCTGTCACATACACCCGGTGAAGAATCTTAAGCTGTACCAACCGGAGACGGGCTGGAATGGCGACCTCTTTGGGGGACGACAGTGCAGACTGCCAGTCCTCGTCGTCCAATTCCACCCCATCCCCCGTCCAAGCCTCCCGAAGGCGCACCAAGAGGTCAGCCCGATGATTAATCAGTTTCTTATAAATTAAAGAAATAGTGCTGTCCGGGACATGTCCGTCAAGTATGCGGTCCTCGAGGGGCGAGGAAACCGGGATCGTGGTCCCCTCTCCAAAGACCGAGAGCAGGGCGTGTCGAACCTGGGCATAGCGGAAGAACTCCCTGTCCGTAAGCTCATATTCGGCCTGAAGAGCCGCGAAAGTCTTAACCGCGCCCTTATGCCACAGGTCTCCCACTTTGCTGATACCAATCGTGTCCCACTGGTCAAACCCCTTCGTAGTCCAGAGGCTCCCCAGGCGATCGGAGGCAAACAAAGGAGTAGCACATGTCAGTCGCTCACCCCAGCCCGTGGCCGCAGTGGCGGCCCTCCAGGTCCGCACAGCAATCTTAGTAGGACCCGTAAGGGTCCGGCCAGCCGAGCGAGAGTACAGCGCCCTGTTATAGTCCCCGCCGGGAAGCAGGAACTTGTCCATCTCATACGCCGGGTTCAGGCCAGGCGCATACGTGGCATGGTTGATGGCCGAAAGCTGCGCGGCCCAATAATACCTGCGAATGTCGGGAAGCGCGATGCCCCCGTCATACCAGGGGAGAGTAAGCTTAGCAAGAGCAATACGCGCCCGCCCGTCCCACACCAGTCTCCTCTGCAGGCTCTCTACCTCCCGAAAGTAGGCCACTGGGATGACGTCGAAGGAATTCTGGAGTGCATAGAGGAACCTGGGAAGGGACATCATTTTGAACAGCGCGGCCCGACCCAGCGGGGACAGGGGCAGCCTGCACCACCGGGCCGTATCCTCTCGCAATCGCCGAAGCGGACGCAGGAGATTCAGCTCATAGCGAGCCGACGGGTCCAGCGAAACGTGTATCCCCAGATACTTAAAGCCGCTCAGTGATACCTGGATCGGAAGCCGAGGCGGTAGGAGTGGAGGACCACCGGAGATCGGATAGACGCAGGATTTAGACCAATTGATCGTGAGACCGGAATTATTCCCAAAGGAAGTCAGAACGTCAAAGAGGACGTTGAGCGACTGCCGCGGTGAGGTGAGATATAGGAGAATATCGTCCGCATACAGCGAAACCCGGTCTTCAAAGCCCGGGGCCCACCGGATCCCTCGAAGCGAGGGCTCCCAGCGGAGCCAAGCCGCGAGTGGCTCCAGGGCGAGAGCGAAGAGCAAAGGGGACAACGGGCATCCCTGCCTCGTGCCCCTGCCGAGGGCAAAGGGCCGAGAGACCCGCCCGTTCACCACCACCTGAGCCATGGGTCCCGTGTACAGAAGCTTCACCCAGCCAATAAATCCTTCCCCAAAGCCAAATTTAGCCAAGACAGCCCAGAGGAATGGCCACTCGATGGTGTCAAAAGCCATCGTGGCATCCAAAGAAACCAGCACGGCCGGTTCGGAGAGGAGCGCCGCCCTGGCAAGGGCGCCATGAAGACGCCGCAAGTTAAGAGCGGTGTTACGATGCGGGATGAATCCGCATTGGTCCGGATGAATCAGATCGCACACGACGCTCAACAGACGATTGGCAAGGACTTTCGCCAGGATCTTAGGCTCCGCATTTAGCAGTGAAATAGGCCGGTAAGAAGTACAGCGATCTCGCGGCTTGTCCTCCTTGGGGATAACGACTATCGTGGCCAAACGCTGATCGGCCGGGAGGGAACCCGCCGCCAGAGACTCACGGAACATGCGACTGAGGAAAGGCGCAAGCTTGTCAGGGCGCAATTTATATAGCTCAATGGGCAGACCGTTGGGACCCATAGCCTTGCCCGAGCGAAGGGAGCGGATCGCGGTCGCTATTTCATCCACCGACAAGGGGGCGTCCAGCCGCTCACGGTCCTCAACGGACAGGCAGGGCAAGGCGATATCCCTCAGTAGAAGGCGAGAGTCGTCCTCATCCCTGTCAGTCACTGGGGAGTACACAGCCCGGAGGTGGTCGGCAAAACATTCCACAATCTCGTCAGGCTCCGTCACACACACACCATCCGCAGCACGCAACTCCGGGACCTCACGATTCACTCTCTCCTTCCTGTCCAGCCACGCGATCAACTTTCCCGCCTTGTCCCCGGCATCGTACAGTCGACCCTGCTGCTCCCTATACATAGTTTTGGCCGCGTCAGTGACCAGGGACCTATATTCAAACTGTTTCAGGCTGAGGGCATGGAGCCCGTCCGGAGTAACATTCGCCTCCAAGGCCGACTCCAGCCCCAAGATGTCAGTCTCCAGCCTCACCACTGCCTCACTCTTGACCCTCTTAGCCACCACTATCTGGGAAAGGGCGTGTCCGCGGATCACGGTTTTAAAGGCTTCCCACAGGGACATTGCAGAAGACACCGACCCCTCGTTATCCAGGAAGTATTGGTCCATAGCCTTAACCAGGCTGTCACGAGTCGTAGGGTCTCGCAGGTACCATGGGTTAATGGGAGCGATCCGCCCTGCAGACCGCGGCCCGGTGTCAAAAACAAGCCACAGCGGAGAATGGTCGGAGATACCCCGCGCCAGGTGCCTGACCTCTCGAATCCGACCAGTCTGCGCCGCGGGCATAAGGAAGTAGTCTAACCTAGAGAGACTCCCATGCGCCCCCGAGTGAAAGGTGAATTGGCATTGGGTCGGATGCATTAATCTCCAACTATCCACCAGGCCGAAGGTCTCCAGCATCCCACCCAGCCATGCCTGGGCAGCGGGGAGGGTCCTTGGTGGGTGACGATCCAGTTCACCCGAAACCACAGAATTAAAGTCCCCGCCCATGAGCAGGAGGCTGTCCGGAAGGTCAAGCAGCATTCGACCCAAGTCAGTGAAGGTGGAGTTCTGGAGGCCCGGGGGGACGTAAACTGAAACCAGGGCAAGGGGCTGCCCCTCCCACCTCCCAACCAAACACACATAGCGCCCTCTGTCATCCGAGACTATCTTAGTGATCTCCACCGGAAGTGAGGTTCGCAGCAGAATGCCCACCCCCCTGGAACCAGTTGTGAAACCAGAATGGGCCACGAGGCGGTATCCCCCCCTGTTCATTGCATGACAAACATTGCCAACCAGATGCGTCTCCTGGAGAAACACCACATCAGGAGTCAAACGACGCAAATATTGCAGTACTACACCCCGCTTGATACGGTCCCCCAACCCATTAACGTTCCATGACATAAGCCTCAACCCGTCCCCCCCCATCCCCCCCAATAGATCAAGGGTCCCCCAGCCTGCAGCACAGTTCCCAAATGTGGACAAAAATCAGTACCTCGCCCTGTAAACAAAAAACACACAGCAAAACAAACCCTCCTCCCCCCCAACCCCACCCCAGGACCAACTCCCCCCACCCTGCACCCCTGCGGGCCAAAAAACCCCCCCAACTTGCAGTGTGCCTGTCGCCCCACTAACCCCATTCTACGAAAAGAACCCAGAGGAGGTAAGGGACCCGTCCCCGCCCGCCCCCCTCACTGGTCCTGGTAAAACACAATATGCAAATGAAATAAGACCCGACTGTACAGTGCAAAAAGGCAAAATCAAGGACCAAAAGTCATTCTAAAGGGGACCCATCACCTGCGGTGCCCGCAGAGGGTCCGGGACGGCCACCTCCGTCCGGCAGAGAGTCCAGCCAGTCACTTACAGCCACAGGAGAGTCAAAAAAGGCTGTCCGATCCCCATGTTCCACTCGGAGTTTTGCAGGGTAGAGCATCGAATACTTTAGGCCCAGCTCACGGAGACGACGCTTCACCCCTTGGAATCCCATCCGTTGTTTCTGGACCAGTTGCGTGAAGTCCGGGTAAAAATTGATGGTCGAGTTCTCATGACGAACCGGGCCGTGGGTCCGTGAGGCCTGCAGAATAGCGTCGCGGTCCCTGTAGTAGAACAGTTTGGCCACGATAGGCCTCGGGGGGGCCCCCGGCCGTGGCCGACCGCCCGGAACTCGATGGGCCCGCTCCACGGCAAAGAACTTACTTAGGCCAGCCGAGGACAACTGTTTCAGGATAAGTTCCTCGACCACGAGGTCAACCGGGCGGCCGTCAGAGGACTCCGGTACACCTATGACGCGGATGTTGTTGCGTCGGGCCCGTCCCTCGAAGTCCTCAAGCCGCCGGGCCATATGGTCGTTAACCACCCTGATGTCTCCAAGCGCGGCCCGCAGATCCGACACCTCCGCACCGAGGGTGGAGGTCCGTGCGTCGAGAGCCTGGACCTTCTCGTTAGTTTTGGAGAGGTCGGCCCGGATCAGGGTGACATCGATCGCGACAGTGTCAATCTTACGGGCCAGGGCCTCATATTGCGTCGCGATGGTTTCCCTGATGCCATCAATGGCGCCCATAATGTCCTGCAAGGATAGTTCCGTAGTGGCGGTCGCGCCTCCCTCCGCAGTATCCGAGGGGAGGCCAGCAGCGCCAGAGGGCCCCCTGCCCTGGGTGTAGCGGTCCATGTTATTGCTCTGGACTGCCCCCCCGCGGAGGGAAGCCTTGGTCTTGCGGTCCTCGGGACCCCCTTTGCCCCCCATGTGAACACGGTCACCCGAGGGGACCTCCAATCAAGAGGTGTAAGGCACCAGCAAGAAGACCACAAAATGTCGGTATAGGGGGTCCGAGGCGATAGGCGCTCTAGTGGCAGATGAAAGAAAACCTCATGCAGAGGCCCAGGAAGCACCTCTCCACCCCGAGCGCACCTCCCTGCCGGTCTCCTGAAGTGCAAAACCGAAACCGAAAGTGGTGGATCGGCAGCTGGCACCGCGCTGAAGCCGCTGTTGTTCAATTGCAGCCCGGTCCCTCGGGTCACCTTCACCCCGGTCACCTCCGTCGGGTGGGTCCCAAAAGTTCCGACGACGACAACTCAGGATTCCCAGGTCCGATTTGAGTTTTGAAAAGAGATATACGCTCAGCTGGTCTTTATCTCCCAGATTCCATAAGCCACGTCAGGATATTCTCAGGATAAATTCCGAGGAGCAGAGAGGGTCCGGGGAGCCCTGTGCTCACGCGACCATCTTGGATGCGCGCTAGGCTCCTCCTCCTATCTTCGGGGTCTTGATCATTAACTTGACAGAATACCTCAGTGTTCGGCCTGGGGTATAGAGCTGGAATCTATCCCCCAGATACGGGGGCCCCTATTTTGTGGAAGGCTTTGACGACCAGTACTAACGCCTTAAAATGAATCCTCTTCCGTACCGGAAGCCAGTGTAGAGAGGACAGAAGGGGGGTTGCATGTGTTCTCAGCCCAGCCAAGAGTATAGCTCTTGGTGCCACATTCTGGATCACCTGTAGGCGGCCAAGTAAATACTCTTTAAGGCCTAGTTATAAGGCATTTATGTAGTCCAGTCTTAATGCCACCAAGGACTGGACTACAGTCTTCCTATGTGAGACTGGAAGGAGGGAAAAGAAGGTTCCTTAGCGTTCGCAGTAAACCAAAACAGGTCCCGGCCACTGATTGAATCAGTGCCTTCATCAAAGGAGTCGTCAAGTTTGACCCCAAGAGTTTTTACGACGTTGACAGACGTAACAGGGAGGGCCATGTCATGCGGCCACCAATTGTGCCATGTTGCACAAGGATGGGACCAAAGAACATGATCTCTGACTTTTCTGAATTGCATTTCAATTGATTTTGCCTAAGCCAAGAGAACACCTCAGACAGACAGGTGTTATTCCGTTTCCATTTTGCTCATTGCCCTTCTCACAAGTAAACAGCAATTGTGTGTCTTCAGCATATGACACTATTTTGGCTCTGTGTTTCTCGGCTAGAAGTGCTAGAGGGGCCATATATACGTTAAACAGCGTTGTTCTTAAAATTGAGCCCTGAGGAACCCCATCATTCATGAGGGGGTTGGGAGCCGAGAAAGGCGGAGACCAAATAGTTTGCTGCCGGTTATTTAAGAAGGAGATAAACCATGTAAGTACCGTGCCTCCGATACCACCCTCCTCGAGCCTTCTTAGTAGTCCATTGTGAGGCACGGTATCGAAGGCAGCGGAAAGGTCCAACGGCACTAAATCAGTATCACCCCCTTTGTTGAGTGTGGTTTTAATAGTTTCAGCTACTTCTAATAGGGCAGTTTCCGTACTAAAATTAGCTCTAAAACCGGATTGGCTTGAATGTAGAAGATGGTTGGCCTCCACGTACTCCGTGGTCACTGAATTGACATATCTCTCTAAAACCTTGGAGAAGAAGGGCAGAAGAGATATCAGCCTATAATTACTTGCCACTGAAGGGTCGGCTGTGGTTTTTTTTAAAGTGGAAGAATTTTTGCATCTTTCCAGATTTCTGGCATTTGCCCCACCTGCAGGGCAGTATTTAAGATTAAATTAACCGCCGGATTTATCACCTCTGCAATGGATGCCAGTATTTTAGCAGGACATTAGTCCGTAGGTGATCTGGATTTGAGGGCCTTCATTAAAGCAAGGGATTTTTCCAGGGTATTGGGAGGGAACTGTGTAAGGGAAGGACCGGATTTTCCGCTGCCAGACAAGGACAGACACCTGTCTCCTACTGATCCGGTTGATTGGGTTGGAAAAGAGTTTTGGATATTTTTAATCTTGTCGTGAAAGAAGCAGGCCATCTGCTTTGTCCACTTATTACTGGGGGCAAAATGGCAGCTGATGGCTTTAGGGGATGTGAATTATTTTAGTGTTAAAGAGTTCTCTGCTTTTATTCCCAGCCTGCTCAATTTTAGTGGACAAGAAAAGTTTTTTCCCATCACAAACTTTCTTGTAATGATCTTTCAGGGCCCGTTTATGCACAGCTTTATCCGTGGGATTGTAATTAATTTGCCACACTCTTTCCATGCGCTTGCATGCACTTTTGCTTTTACTGAGGGCCTCAGTGAACCAAGGGGCTGAGGCTCTCTTAGTTTTCTCAGCCCGCGTGGTGGGTTGGGCCAACTCTAAGGTACGAAGTTGTAGCCGGTTCTCTAGGGAGAGTGCATCCCTCTCCAGGTTCCCACTATGGGGTATTGGGTGAAGACTGAGTGCACTCTGCAAAGCCTCTGGGGTGACCAAATGAAACAGCCTAAAACTGCTCGCCCGAGGTTTACCCTCCATGCTCACTCTAAAGCTTAGCAAACAATGATCCAACCACGCTATGGGAGGGGGAGTGGGGATGGGGCGCGTCCATTTCAATCGGTGGAAGAAAAAACCTGGTCCAGTGTGAGCTCCTTTTCATGGGTGGGGGAGGGGAGGTGGACATACAGGGTCATATTAAGTATGTCAAAAAATTCACTCAGCCCCCTAGACTCCGGTTCCATGGGGTCATCCATGTGTATATTAAAGCCACCCAGTACTAGGCAGTGACTATATTTGGCCGCTATGGTGTGGAACAGATTAATTTTTATCTGCTTGGTGCAGGGTCGCCACTCTTGCCACGGGTCCTTATCAAGTAAGGAGTAATCAACAGTGGAGCGAAGTACAAACCATAGGTAATTTATTAAGCGTTCAGAATGGGTCTCCATCCAACGAGCACCATAGAGTTACTTAAGGAAAGGAGCACGCTTGAACAATAGCTACATGGCTTTTTATAGGGAAGATCACAAACCAGGAATGCCCAGAGGTAAATAGAACTTTGGAAAGAACACACAAATGAGCTAAGGCAAGAATCTGACAGCCTCGGTGTCTTGTGCAATTTCTACGTTTTAAGACTGAACAACAAAATGTGCTATTCTGATTAGACTTTACTTAAGGATTAACTATTGCCTGAAAACCTTTGAGCAAGCTGACTCCATGTTTACACAGCCTACAATGTCCCAACCTGCAATTCTTTGCCTAATGTTTATACAGATGCGGTGTCAAGAAGAGAACCAGACTGAAAGTAGGGCAGGGATGAAGAATGGATGAAGCATAGCTTAATCAAAAAATGAAAATCAGATTTTACATTTTCACAATGGGGGAGATGGCGTAACCAATAGGGTCCAAGAACTTACCAGCCAGCCCTGGCAGGCGGTAAATTACTGCCCCCGCAATGGACTGATGGGGGGAGACGGTAAGTAGAAAGCCCAAGCTCTCGCCCCCTCTATCTCCACCGTCCTCAGTGGAGAACAACTGAGGGAACTTCTAAAAATAAGGGCCACACCCCCACCCCTCCCCTCAGGTCGGTCCTTCCTAAGGATCTAATAGCCGGAGGGAATCGCATTTGTTATAGTAGGGTTAGAGGCTTCCGTAAGACAAGTTTTGGTTAAAAACACCATGTCGGGGGTTAAGTCTATTAACAAGTCGTGTAACTAAAACTAAGACAGGGAAACGCCCAAGGCGGTAACCACGCCCACCGCGAGGCCACGCCCACTCACAACCAGTATATAAGCGCTGAGTACAAGCTGCTTAGTACTTTGTTTGTATCCTCTGAGGCGGAAGCCGGAGGACTGGGACCACCATTCTGCTTTTAAAACTGTAAATCTGTGCACCTGTGTGTGATTTTAATACCTGGGAGCTCACCTGTTCGAAGCGCTCACTTCACGCGCTGACACAGCCCTCCTCGACCCTCCCTGATACAGCGACCAGCGCTGAGACAGGGAAACGCCCAAGGCGGTAACCACGCCCACCGCGAGGCCACGCCCACTCACAACCAGTATATAAGCGCTGAGTACAAGCTGCTTAGTACTTTGTTTGTATCCTCTGAGGCGGAAGCCGGAGGACTGGGACCACCATTCTGCTTTTACAACTGTAAATCTGTGCACCTGTGTGTGATTTTAATACCTGGGAGCTCACCTGTTCGAAGCGCTCACTTCACGCGCTGACACAGCCCTCCTCGACCCTCCCTGATACAGCGACCAGCGCTGAGACAGGGAAACGCCCAAGGCGGTAACCACGCCCACCGCGAGGCCACGCCCACTCACAACCAGTACAAATGTGCCGGCCATACCAGCGCAGCGGACGAGCGCAGCGGGAGCGCCGTTTGCGCGCCGAAGGCGTGCCTAAGGCAAACCCGTCTGCGCACGACCGGGCACGACCGGGCATAGGGCCAGAACCCCTGCCGAAAAATACCGACCCTAAGGTAAGCTACTCACGGCGAGAGCTACTAAGCCTTAGACCCCCAGCCCCCTCCTGTGAATTTACCCACGATTTAGATGGACCATTCATTCGCTGCCCCATATGCAAACCAGTCCCCCTCAAACTTCCCATAAAACCCCGCATACCTGCCTCCCTCAAACTCGCCTTACTAAACTGTCGCTCGCTCCCCAAACATGCAACGCAAATCAACCATCTGATAGAGGACTCAGAGATAGACATCCTCTTCCTCACGGAAACTTGGCTTTCCATACATTCGCAATCAGATATGGCACTAGCCACCCCACCAGGCTTCCTCATCCAGTCCCTACCCCGACCCCTAGGTAGAGGCGGTGGTGTCGCCATTATTCATCGGGACTATCTCCACTGTATAACCAGCGACGCGCAGATCCCCGACTCTGAAAGCTTTCAGTTTACCATCAAACTCGACCCGACCAACTCACTTACAGGAGTCCTTGTGTACCGCCCCCCCGGCCCACCGGGCCCTTTCGCTAGCTCCCTCCTGGACACTGTAACAAATCAGGCCCACTCCCTATCAAACTTCATGATAGTAGGTGACCTAAACATCCATCTCGATGACCCTGCAGATCTGGTAGCCACTGACCTGATTTCCGATCTGGCGGCACTCGACATTTGCCTCCTTAACTCCGGAGCGACCCACATTAAGGATCACCTCCTGGACCCAGTGTTTACCAGCTCCCCTTTGGTACAAGTGAAGGTGGCCCTCCCCCTCCCTTGGACAGATCACTTCCTGGTCCCCTTCCAACTTCCAGGATTATTCAGGAAACCACGAAAACCACCTACCTACATCAGGGACAGGACCTGGTCCAGACTCCCCACAGAAGAATGGACAAGGATCCTTAAAACAACTATCCCTGCATGCGCAGAAGACCCGACTATCTCCGACATAAAATTTAGAGAGTGGATCACCACCACCCTGAACACAGTACTCCCACTGAGAACTAGGGAGGATAAAAACGGTCAACCCGGTTCTGCCCCATGGTACACCTCGGACCTCCAGCTACTTCGCAAAAATTGCAAAAAAGCCGAACGGCTTTGGAGGAAAGACTGGCAGCACGCCAGCAAGGATGCATACCATAACACCGTCAGACTTTATAAAAAGGCCATTAAGCTCGCTAAAGCTTCCCACTATGACGCACGGATTAAAGAATCCTCTAACTCCGCTAGGGAATCCTTCTTAATAGTAAAGGAGCTGCTGAAAGTACCCAACACCCCTCTCTCCACCACCCCCCGGGTCGACCGAAGTAATGAACTTGCCTCATACTTCAATGACAAAATCTCCCGCATTCTGGTTTCCCTTCCCCCGCCCGGCCCTCCCAGCCACCTGGCCAGCCGCGCATCCCCCGGCCCGAGCAAAAGCAACCCTCACCCCCCCACACTTACCACATTCCGGCCAGTAACCTGCACAGAGGTTGAACGAACCTTGACTAAAATGAAAAGCGGATCCCCTCTGGACCCGGCACCCATCAGATTCCTGAAAACCGTGGCCCCTGTCATCGTTCCCACGGTCACAGAGCTCATTAACAGCTCGCTGGCTCAGGGATCTGTTCCCGACAGCTGGAAAAGTGCGGTGGTGAAGGCACTTTTAAAAAAAACCCAGCTCGACCCAGCGGATATGTCAAACTATCGGCCAATATCACTACTTCCCGGAATCAGCAAGGTAGCCGAGAAATTGGTCAACGAACAATTATCTCAGTTCCTTGAGACCAATAACGCATTACGACAATCCCAGACTGGATTCCGCCCGGGCCATGGCACAGACACCGCCCTTCTTGCCGTTATCGAGGAAGCAAGGCGCATCCTCGATTCAGGAGGGTCAGTGGCAGTGATCCTCCTGGATCTCAGCGCAGCCTTCGACACGGTTAACCACCGTGTCCTTCTTCATCGACTCGCGACAGCAGGGCTCTCCGGGACGGCCCTTGGCTGGATTGAATCCTTCCTCACTGGACGCACGTTCCAGGTTTGGGACGACAATCACCACTCGTCCACCCTCCCCCTCACAAGCGGGGTCCCTCAGGGCTCCTCCCTGAGCCCGACGCTTTTTAATGCATATATGGCCCCCCTTGAGGACGTGGTAACACCATTTAACATCAAAATAATAAATTACGCTGATGACACTCAACTGGTCGTCTCCTTATCACAACTTATCGACCACCCAGAGAATTTGACCAACTGTCTTACAGAAATCTACAGCTGAATGAGTGACTCATCATTAAAATTAAATGGGTCAAAGACGGAAGTGATGCTCCTGGGGAAACAATGGACGACCATCCCCCCAGCAATCTGGCCCGACGTGTTTGGAGAAACCCCCCTCCCGAAGCGTGAAGTCAAGACCCTCGGCGTATGGCTCGAACCAGAACTCACCTTGAAGACGCAAGCAACCAAAACCTCAGGTACCTGTTTCGGGCTCATGCGCACGACCCGCAAGATTCTCCCCCTACTGCCTTCTGCTTCCAGGAAACTACTCATCCAGGGACTAGTATTGTCCCGCTTGGACTATAGCAATATAGTCTACCTGGGAGCCCCTGAAGCCACCCTGACGAAACTGCAGCGGACACAGAACGCTGCAGCACGTCTGATAACCAACCTTCCCTCTAGAGCGTCTGCCAGACCTGCACTCAAGGCCCTGCACTGGCTCCCTGTGCGCCAAAGGGTGCAGTTCAAAGCCATGTGCATGTCACATAAGCTGATCAACGGATCTGGTCCCGCGATCCTCAGCAGCATGATCACTCCCTACAAAGCACCCAGATCCTTACGATCTGAGAATGAGCACTTGGCCAGCGTGCCCAGATTCAAAAAGGCACGTACAGGAGGACGACGCTTCTCTGTCCAAGCAGCCATTGGATGGAACGCCCTACCACGCTCCCTCAGACTTGAACCCCACTATTTGGCATTTCGTAAAAAATTGAAAACACACCTATTCCCTAATTAATCCTCCCTCCTCCTTCCTCCCCCTCAACTGGATTATAACTTTTTTAGCGCGGGGATGCCCTTGGGTCACCAGGCGCTTTATAAATCGCTATAATAATAATAATAATAATGTTTTTATACTGAGCGGGAGTTGAATTTGAATTTGAATTTGAAGGGTTTTGTATAGCGCTCGTACACCTGGCGGTTTCTTGGCGCTCACTGGTAACAGCTACTCAATCGGTCGGAAGAGGGGGGGGGCGGTAAAAGGGTCAGGATGGGAAGGCTTGGGTAAAGAGAAAAGTCTTGAGATCTCTGCGGAAAAGGGGGTATTGAGTGCAGGATCTGAGGGTCAGTGGGAGAGAGTTCCAAAAAGCTGGGCCCGTGGTAGCGAATTTGGAACCACCCCATTTCTTCCGTTTGAAACGGGGAACCACGAGAAGGTGGTGGGAGGAGGATCGGAGGTCTCGTGATGGGGTATAGGGTTGAATAGCTGAGTTGATGAAGGAGGGGGCGGATCCTGTCCTGGCTTTAAAGATAGTACAGCCGAGCCGAGTTGAGAAGTAAGGTCTTCAGATGTTTGCCTTTCCCATGCAACTGGACGGCATACGTGCCAGAAGGTAACTATGGCAGCACGGTCCCAGGCCATGCCCTCGAATCGAAGAGTAATATAGTGCAGTTACCTGCACAGGACATCCAGCAGCCCCTGTCAGTTGTGGAGGATGGGCAGCAGCAGTAGCCCGGCTTGCACCTAACACAAGAATCCCCCCTCCCTGCCACAGCTACATTTTCTCATGAGATCTGAGATTGTCCTTGTATACCTTGGCCAGAATCACACACAAGCCAAGTAACCTTGAACCTAAAGTTGTCGTTCTGGGCATAAGGATGCCTGGCCTTCTTCCAGGGCACAAAGGACACATGCGGGGCTGGGAGTCTTCCTAGCCAAGCATGATATTGCGCGCCACTGATGTCAGGCTGAACCTCCTTCTGCGGGTGAATGGCCAAGCAGCATGGACTTTTGTGCGCCCACAGACCACAGACTCTGCAAAAAGAAATATAAGAATATCTGAGATCCAGGGTCTTCTCTTCCTGGTTTGACGTAAGTTTACCTGAGGCCGGATGGTTCTCCTGTACACTTCATTTGTATATCAACATGATTCAATGAGAGATGTAGTTGCTAGGCCAGTCCTTTTGCCTCGGTTTCGCTTGACTTACGTATTTGTAATGTATTGCTATTAACAACCAATAAAAAGTGATATAACAACTGCAAACAAGAGTTGTGCTGCAGGTAATCTTCCAATAAGTGGAAGTGAATTGCAAGATAATATGAATGTTGTGAATTTCGGGTAGAGTCTGTTTAAGCATTTTCGAAAAACATATATGTCAACTGCAGTCCATGTCTGATTGGAAATTACTTTAGTCAGGAGCATTTGAAAAAAAGAGGCATCCAATTGTTTCAAGTTCACAGTAGGTTTAGGACAGGAACAGTAATATTATTTGCGAAGGATATGAGATGGATTCAAATGTAACAGTAAAATGATCTGACCAGAAAGCTGGAAAGGCATTTAAATGTGCACAAGGTAGTCTGTACTGAATAGGCAATCCAGGAAATGACCATCTTAATGTGAGGGTTGTTGAGGTTGAAGTTTAAGGCTGCTATATTTAGAGTGGAGTAGACTTATTTCAGACAGACGTGATTGCTCGCTGTGCCACTGGATTCAAGCTAGCCTGGCTGATGAGGGGTGAAACTCCGAATCCGGTCCCAGGATGCTTGTTTCTGGTCCAGGAAGGACCTGGCCTGGCTGTTTGGGCTGGACTGTTCTCATGAGTAGCAGGGTCAAGACTGATTTGCATTTGGCTGGGTCCAAACTGGGGTGGCATAGTAAGCAAAAGAACGACGGTTTAAACCCAGATCTGTGACTGGGGGTGAGTGGTTGAAAAATGTCAGCACTCTGTCTATCATCTTGTTGTGTTTGCTATGTTCCCCCTGAGTGGCCAAGGTATGCCCAGATGTAGGCCCCTTGCTCGTTGTGCCACTGGATTCAAGCGGCCTGGCTGATGAGGGGTGAAACCCCGCAACAAGTCCCAGGATGCTTGTTTCCGGTCAAGGGAAGTCCTGACCTAGAAGTTCGGGCTGGACTGTTCCCATGAGGAGTCAAAACTGATTTGTATATGGCTGGGTCCAAACTGGGGTGGCATAGTGAGCAAAAGAACGGTTGATTAAACTCAGATCTGTGACGGGGGGTGAGTGGTGTAAAACTTTCAGCACTCCTTCCATCATCTTGTTGCGCTTGCTATGGGTTTTCAAGCCATAAATTAAAGTCCTGAAGCACAGTAGTGTGGTCTTCATTGAGTGGCAAACTTGCAAATCATGGAACTTGGAAATAGCAGTTGGCAGTATGGCTGTATAGTCCAAGAACCTTGGAAATAACAAAGTTTACTTGGCAATATGGCAGAATTCGTAGCTCAGATTTATTGTTCCAGTGTAATGAACGTGCCAGGCCTTCCTGAAGTAGAGAGTCTGGGTATGAGGAGGGCAAGATTTGAAGGTCAGAACAGTGAGTAATGGCGAAACCACCTCCCATATGATCTATTTATTATTATTTTACAATTTTCAGGCATGCAGATAGTATATTGGTATTCTATTTTGTAATAATATAATGCTGAGCAGATGGTGGGGAAAGTAAATGGCACCTGGTCACCTGAGAATGTGAACAAACTGGGGCAGCGCTTCCCAAAGAATATAGTTGCTCAGAGGAGTAGGTAAAAAAAGCCAGCTCACATTTTAACAAAGAGGCAGCATTTCAGGGGGTGACGAGGGGCATGTAAGCACCGAAAGACTTGCCTTTGACACATCAGAGGCACTCCCTAGCAGCAGAGGGTCTTCTGCACTGGAAGATATACTTCTTTCTGGTCAACAATATGATGGCCGCAGGAGAGCTCCCTTCCACAGTCACCAAGGTAAAACATCTTAGTTTACTTTGATGGTAAGCTCTCCTTTGAAGGCCATGTGAATTCTATCATTTCTTGTTTTTTTATGTTAAAAATATTGAGGAAACGTGTTCCTTTTATCCCACACGATCTAAAGAAATCTGTGGTCTCTGCACTCCTTTTGTCAAAAATCAATTTACTTCAATGCGTATTTTTTTAATATTCAAAAAGATTCTAAAACTTCAGGCTCTTCAAAATACAGCTGCTCTGCTGCTATTGGCCATTACTAAATAAAAATCTATCTTTTGCTCTTCCATTTGTTGCACTGGCTTCCTATAAAACAAACTGATTGAATTCAAGGTTCTCTGTTTTGCTTTTAAAGCATTACAGGGATTGGGCCAGAATTTAAGCAAAGTTTTCAGTGGTATGTGCCCGATCGAAGCCTGTGATCATTATCCGCTTATGACCTCGTGATTCCCAAAGCCAGGAGAGGTACCTGGGGCAGTAGAAGTTTCATAGCTTGTAGTGCCAGGCTGTAGAACTCCAGGCCACCAGATCACAGGAAAAACACAGCTTCTCCTTTTCTGCAGAACTTAAAAAACCTGGCTATCTAACAAATATTGTTTTTAGTCTTTTATCCACTTCTGTTACTTTCAAACCAATGAAACATCAGCGCCTAGACATCTTTGGGTTGTAGTGCACTATATAAATTAAAATTTAATTTCATTCCTTTTATTTCACATGTTAGGAACATGGTTCAGCTCCTTTTAATGCTGTTTCTAGAATATTAAAAGAATTGAAGAGAAGTGAGTCAGTCAAATAAACGTTATTTGGCTTATCAACAGCCATAAAATCACACATCTAAAATCAGCACACAAGCTATGGACTTCCTACTTAAAAAAGATTTAAAAATAAATCCTAAAAAAACTTTTGCAAAAAGAAACTAGCTGAAATAGCTGAAAATCATTGTGCATAATACATTACAAAGTCACATATCTATTTCTGATCCCCCAATGCACAGTGAACAAAATATGCCAAAAGCCTCCTTATGGTATCTAACATTTGAAGAATTTAAAATTGGGGTCAGAAAACATTTCTGTGCACAAGAATATGAATGACAAATAATGTAAAGTGCAATGTGCTTTGTTGGGGAACATTGTCACATGGGCAACGTGGCCATGGTAAGCTCAAAGCAACTTCCCTAGAAAATGCCACCAAGAAATGTAATATATTAAAACAAAATCTTATGAGAATCGATGACATATAAAGTTCACACCCCAACCACATAATGATTACGTTATAAATGACACTAGAACAAAGTTTATCAAAATTCGCCTTTCATTAAACACAGCCTTTCCATTTATATTTTCCTGATTGAAAAATAACTCTGGATGGCCGGAATCTGAAAAGCCCATTTGAATATAATTAATCCAAGGGATCACCAGGGCATAATCCTGGGTCAAACCCACTTCAGATTATCACATAAATGATGGTGTGGATTGAGTGACGGCCAAGGTTCTTCACAAAAATGTATTCTCAACCTTCTGCAATGTCCCTGCACCCTTGTATCCCCATACACCCGCTCCATAAGTTGCTACAGAAATGCACTTACTTTTATAAATATTGATCATTTCCTGTGCCGGGTTTTGTTCCCAAACGAAGAGCAAAGGTGAAAACTGACTCCACAGCTCTTTGACATTGAGACACCCTATTAGTATAAAGACTGTGCCAATTTAGTTTCTGATCCAGGGGAAAGCTAAGTCAAGTAAATCTCTTAACCCTCCAAATTTCTGTCCCACCCAAGTAAAAAGCTCTTGCTTTCACATTGTTTGGGGCAATAGTCTCTGTGAAAGATTTGCTAGCGTTAGTTTCAAGGTATAACCCCCCCAATAAAGCTATATAAAGCATCTAGGAGGAGTTGCAGACCATTTGCAGTTCTTGAAATTAGACCTGTATCATCAGTGTACATTAAAACCAATAGAACACTACAAATGGGATCCCAAAGAATTAATATAGATCAGGAACAGTAGAGGGGCCATCACATGACCTCTTTGACCCCCAGCAAAGATTTAATTACAGGGAAAATGTCACCCTGTGTTCCATATCTGACCCTGAGTAACAATCCCAATCATCCTTTGAAGTAATCCAATTTTAGCCTGGTCGATTTCTATCCTGACCATAACGTCCCAGAGCTTCACTCTATTAACCATGTCAAAGGCAGAGGATAAGTCCATAAACGTTAGGTGAATGTAACCCCTCCTGGTCTTGACATATTTACCAATAATCAATTCAGTCTTTGCTCAACTATGCCAACTCCAGGACGAAACCCATATTGCACTCTGAACAAGGCCTGATTTTCCTCCAAACGTACCTCAAGTTTACCTGCAGTTATCCTACCAAGTATTTCGAGAGGGCTATCAAGGAGGGAAATTGTTCAGTAACAAGATGGGAAATGCCTATCTCCTGTATTAAAAAATGGGACAACTACAGCTTCCCTCCAGGAAGGGATGAGGACCCCTTTCAGAGAAACTTTAAAACCATTAGTTAAAATAGAAGCCCAAAGTGCAATATATATTTTTTTAGGTCTACTGGTACTCCATCGGTTGCAGTAGCTAGCCTTTCAAACAGGGCCCTGAATAATGGCAGCAAAAACATCCTTAATTTCAATAGTTTAACTGAAGTTGGAATGCAGCTCCTGATTACAGACAGCTGCTTCCCTGCTTACTATATTCAACACCCATGTTTCCTGGATTATAAATGCTACTAAAATGGTCTACCCAAGTTTCAACAAGAATGTGAGAGTCCAAGGATGGTATTTCATACCCAGAGAAGAAGGGCTGGTTGCAGCGTTTTTGAAGATCGTCAAGAGTCTCTCAATCCTGCAACCTTTTCCGATTCCTCCCAAGCTACCATCCGTTACTCAGTTCTCCTTTGCTCCAGGATAGCTTGTAGTGTCCTCCCTAGCCTGGGTACCCGCCAATCACTACACCACATAAAGAGCTTGGTATTGCACATCTTCATTCATCCGCGTGTAACCGTGAACCCAGCAGTCTAAACCTGCATCGACTTCACTATGCTTTAACACTTACGTCCCAGTTCTACGAATTCCATCAGGAGTCAAAAGGGTTCAGTCATTGCTAACTCATACGACACTACATTCCCCCTCAGTTAAATAAAATTACAAATTTATACAATTATAACTCTAAATGAGTCTTCGTGGAGCTCTAATCACATATCCTGATCGTGTCTTTGAAAACTGGGAAAATACAGGAGAATTGTCCATGACCAGCATTGGCGATGTAGAGACAACAACAGTCAGAGAGTTCTCAATAGTCTTCTCAGAACTAGTCTCTGCAGTGACATCAGGGACTGATGAGCGATGAATCAAATTTCAGAAACACAAGGAATCTCACGTAATGGACTTTCCAGGACATTAGGCAGTCATCATGTGTTCTTTATTACTCGCAACATGGAGTGGCCCAGCATCAAAAGGCACTCGGTCTCCTCTGGTGAAAGTAATGTCCTTACCACATGTGCGCTTTTCCGCGTATGTTTTCATTTTCTGTTTACGATCCAAGTACTTCTTCAAGTTTCATCGTCATTAGTAGACCTTTTGTTAGTTCATTGAGGTAACTTGGTCGTTTTGGCTCTCCCGAACATTAATGTAGTAGGTCTTTCACCTGTCGTCAAATGAGGGGTCAAGTGGTAAGCTCGAAGAGTGGAATGTAAGGCTATTTTAAGGTTGTGCTTTTCTAACACAGCACGCTCAATAGCTTTCTAGCGTGTACTCCAAAAACGTTGAGCAAGGTCTTTGGCCTGTGGCCAAAGGGGTGTGCTTTTCTGATGCTTCACATTCAGATGACTGAGAACCTCTCTGAAATATCGACTGTTGAAAGATGGGCCATTGTCAATTCTTATGATTGAGGCAACGCCTCATGTCAGGAAAATGCCATCCAATCCCCTGATGACGTTCTTGAGTGATAGATGAGAGATCTTCTAGCAATGGAAAACAGGAGTATTCATCCACAATCACCATCAGATGATGTACATTGTCAAGGGGACCAAAGAAGTCAACAGCAATTCTTTCCCATAAATGTTTTGGCAACTCAGACATGTTTAAGGTGTGTTAAGTGGTTTTTGATGACCAGCAATTGCATAGGTGACAAGCCTTCAATTCTCTTTTAACCTGTGCAATGAGATAAGGACACCAGACTCGGTCTCGGAGAGCTCATTTTGTGCCAAAGATTCCACAATGTCCTCCTTGGACCACTTCAATGATCTATTGTCGCAGACTCTCTGCAAAAACCATTCTTGAACCTCGTACGATAAAACCTTCTTGAGTAGCAGAGAGTTCATCTTTAATATTTAAAAATTTCTGGTATTCACTGGCGTAAGCAACCGGTCGAGTGTACTGGTTCTAAGACTGATGTGTAATAATGTCCTTTAATTTCAACATGTCACTTTCTTGGCTTGTGGCAGGAACAATTTGTATTGTATTGTATTGTATGCAGAACTTGTAGAGCGCAGCTATCACCCAACGGGTATCTTGGCGCTAGTACGTAAATCCTTAACAAGCGGTGGGGGGGAAGACAATATGGACTAACAGCGGCTCCTGAGTACTTCATACTCTAGGAAACAACCATGTTTTGATCTTTTTCCTAAACTGTAGCAGATCAGTCATCTGTCTATATTCCAAAGGAATGCTGTTCCAGAGTTTGGCCGCAGCCGAGCTAAACGCTCTTCCTCCTGATCTAACTCTTTGAGTTCTCGGGACTTTCACCAAACAGGCAGTGGCCGATCGAAGGCACCTCGATGGTGTGTACCATCTGAAAAACCCCTGAAGGGCCTTAAAGACCAAACACAGGGACTTGAACTGAACCCGCTGCAGTATGGGTAGCCAATGAAGTTCTGCCAGTGCTAATGACCCAGACGAGCGGCGAGGTTTCATCAGTGCCAACTTAGCTGCCACAGTTTGGACTCTTTGGAGGCGCTCAATCAAAAATTTTGGGGCCTCCAATAATAGGGCATTACAATAATCAAGCCTACTAAGGATGATGATACCAACGACCAGCGCCCTGGTCGTCTTTGGCAGTAACGGAAGAATTTTCCTTAGTGCTTTAATCGGGGAAAAACAGTTTCCCACCACCTTATTTACCTGCATTTCCATGGTCAGATGTGCATCCAGCATCACTCCCAAATTGCGTACTGTTCCAACTGGAGTTTGAACAGATGTAGTTGGGGGAGGCCAAAAATTGTACGGAAAAGGAGGGGGGACCTTCCCCACACCACAGTATAAGACTTCCATCCTATCTGAGTTAAATTGGAGTGAGTTATTTCTTAACCATTGGGCAGTATCCTGCATGCAGTCATGAAAGGATGCCAAGGAGATCGACTGGTCTCCCTCCAAGGAAAAGAAGAGCTGGGTGTCGGCGGCATAGTTCACAACTCACACCATGCGCTTTCATAACTCCTATCAAGGGTCTCATATAGATATTGAAAAGAATAGGGCTTATAGCCGATCCCTGAGGAACGCCATGGTGGATATTACATTTTTTTGACTGGTACGGAGGAAGAAAAACTGCCTGACTTCTGTCAGAGAGATAAGATCGAAACCACTCCAGAACTACCCCTGACACCCCGGCCTCTTCCAACCTAGTCAGCAAGATACAGTGATCCACCGTGTGGAATGCGGCTGACAGGTCGAGTAAAACTAAAATGCCCGATTGTCCCCTGTCTGCCCGTAGTCGAAGATCGTCTAACACGGTCACTAGAGCAGTCTCAGTTCCATGGCCCGGTCGAAAGCCAAACTGAACATCATCCAGTCTAGAGTTAGATTCCAGGAACTGAGACAAAGAATTACTTGCCAGCCGTTCAATGATTTTGATTGGGTATTGTAGGAGAGAGATGGGGTCTATAATTCCCCGTACATGCCGGATCCAGAGTCGTTTTTTTTAAGAGCGGTGTAACCATGGCCCGTTTCCAACAGGCTGGCACCAGACCAGAAGTTAAGGAGGGGTTGCAGATCTGGCGCAAAATAGGAAAGAGCTCAGAACCCAGCTCCTTCCAGATCTTATGAGGAAGAGGATCTAAAGGAGACCCTGAGGATACACGCATGGCAATTTTGTTAAATACTTCTTCCAAGGGAAGCTCAAAAGCACTGAAGGAGGACTAATGACCTACCTCTACCCTAATATCCCACCCTAGGTCTCGTGTCTTATTACATTCAAGTGTGATTCCTTCTTTCTGGGAGAAATTATTCCTGTTCAGTCAATCAATGATGTTACTAATTTTCTCCATAAAGAAGGTTGCTAGACTATCACACACAGCTTGAGTTGGTATAATTTTTAGATTGAGTATAATTTGTTCTAATGAGAGCAGCAGGTGTGTTCGATCTCACAATAACATTTATGTAGGCTTTATTCATTTTGGAAGGGGTACTATGACACTGTACAGGCACTCTTGAGAATTAGTCAGCAGAGTTTTGATCTTTTCCTGGATTGTGCACGACTGTGGTGGTTATATTTTTGTAATTGTAAACTCCAGCGTTCAATGTGAGGAGGCATCTTGGCCTTTGGACTGCCAAAGATGGTTAACAATGCTTGATGATCTGTCACAAGCGTGAAAGGCTTCCCATATAAAAACACGTGGAAATGTTCACACGCCCACACCACTGCTAAACTCTCTTTCTGAGGTTGTGGATAGGTGCGTTCAGTTTGGGACAAACGCCTCCTTGCATGTGACACAATATGCATTTGAGCATTTGGGTGTCCACTGTGCGTGCTGGACGAGGATCGTGCCTAACCCGCCTGGACCAGCATCAACCACAACCTCCGTATGAAGTTTTGGATGATAGTATGCCATTTCAGTGGCATACTTGATGGCCTGTTTGACTGTCTTAAAGCTTTGCTTGCATTCATGTGACCAATTAAAGGAGCATTCTTTTTCGGCAAGTCTCTCAACGGAGCAGTCACTGCGGGAAAGTCTCTTCTATATCTGGAACAGTAACTGGCCATGCCAAGAAATGAACGTACGATGGTCAAATCTTGTGGGGGACTGCCAGTTGATAAGGCTTGCAGTTTAGCAGGATCGGGTATCGTTGCCCCATCAGAGATCTACAGGTGATGAACTATTTCAACCACCTTGTGTCAATATCCCTGATTGACCCAGGGCTATTTGCTGACAATAACTTAATTTTTTACTGGATTGTCAAATATAAACCTCCATAATGAATAGGCTGACTATTTTTTCCCCTTTTGCTTAGAGATGGGCAAAAGAAAGGCCCCTAGAAACAGGGTAAAGAACAAATCTCCAGGGAAAGTGTGCGCAACGTTAATGAATTATCTAACGAGGCCTAAGGAGAGCAATAGGAAAGCAAATATTAACTGCAGAAAAGACCCTTTCCTCTGGTGCAGAGGGCTCTGTAGCTTTAACCTCGCAGGGGCTTGAATTAGATCCTTCCAATCCTCTACTCGAGAATGGGGATCAGTCTGTCTTGAAGTAAAAATGGCTGTGTCTTAATCTTTTCCGAATCTATTTCTATTTGTGACCCTGACTTGCAACCACCTTCAAAACCCCCCAGTAACCCAGAGATTAGTCCTAAATTAGGAGCGACCGGGGTAGGAAGCAAGCAGACAAAAATCATTAATTCGAACCAAGACCCCACTTTAGGTTCGTGTAAAACAAAAAAATAAAACAAATCCTGTTAAAGTGGCCCCTAGTATACCACTTGGAGATATAAAAAAAAATTGGACCTCCTTGATAGAATTGCTAGATACATTTGTGAAGATGGCAATGAATGCCCTAACCACCAGATTTAATCAAATGGAAGCGCTAGCTACAGTCTGCATGAATATGATGAAGGAGAAGCAGGCACAGCCGCAACTCAGAATCACTTAGAAGCCTTAGGGGCACACAGTGAGGAGGAAAAAAACAAACGGATGGGCCCTACTAGAGAACTATTGAATCTAAGGGGGTTATGTAAAGAGTACACTACAAATAGTGTAGTAAATGGCACTGTCAGCCCTCCATTCTACCCTAATTCAGCCTTACGCAGGATCAATAATACCTATAAGACCGGAAAATCAAGTTCCCAGTAAATAGGCATCCCAGAACAGGCAATCCTATACAGTCAGATTGTACACCTCTCTCTGACATCTTCGATTTGCCGCAACACCATATGTGGTGATTTGGGGAAACAGCCCAACTTTATCAGCACCAGAAACTGAATCTTGGGACACTTTGAAGAACAAAGCCTTGCACTGGGTGGGAAGTAAAAATGGGTTAACACCGGCCCTTTTTTCTCATCTAAAAATGGTCAGAAGAGTGAGTGGACTGGCAGGGTTAGTGAAACCTTACAAGGTTACAAGGAGATTGTGTGGTTCTTTCACATTCAAATCATCAGAAGAGCTAGCACACCAACAGTCTCCTGTCAGTGTCATTTTGCTACTGCTGGGATATATTTACCAATCACCAACCGGCATCGAACCAACAAGATTGAAGGGGGGGTACATATGAGGTCCCCTATAACATACCAGGTAATTACTGTTTCGATAGCCTGACAATGCTAGATGGTGTAGATTGACTTGCCCTAGAACCCTCTATGGCCCAAATGTAACGGGGACAGATCAGCTGACTGTTCTGTCCTCATTAGGGAAGTGACAGGAATTTGCGAGACAACTAAAATACTCTTTCTGTAGAACCTCCATACTGATACTTAACTCTGCCCTACTCCCAAATGTTAGCTCATCTATAACTAACACTACAGGTGGTCTAACTAAGGTCCTATTCTGGAATATCACAGGTTTGCGTTCTAAGGCTGACACACTGAGTGGGCAGATTTTGTCAGCAACTTTAGTATTTTTTGATTGCAGTAAACTTGGGTGTGGACCCAATACATCTTAGTGGTTTTAAAACATTCCATACTCCAGCGATATCATCCAAATTTTGACGATCTAAAGGGGGTCTGTGTACTCATGTTTCGAACTACATGAATTTTATTAAGATAAACCTGCTAGTGTCTAATGTTTATTATCAAGTTAACACCATCAAATTATCTCCTGATTGTTTACTAGCAGTTGTGAACTATTATTATAATGCATTGACCAAGGAAATATGCCTAGTCCTTAGACAACTGGGCAAAGATCTTGAGTATATTCAGAGTGGTGCTGCCAAAGATTTGATCATTCTCTGTGGTGGGGATTTTAATACCAGTTTGTGTTGAAACCGTTCGGGGAAAAACATGTGGCCGAACATCTAGTGAAAAGACTGATTATACCCACTTCCCGCACACGCCTTATGGGGATAACCTAAATGAATGATTATTCAAGTATGATTTAGCATTTAGTAATGAGTTATGTACATCGCCAGTTCCTTTTGTTGTATTTTTTACGGGACAGTCGCAAATACTGTTATAGATTACGTGTTACTGTCTAATAGACACTTAGCCAGGGCTAAGTCTAACTCTTTAAGCAATCATTTCCCCCAGAGCCTGTATCTTACATTGTTTGACGATATAAAAAAAGCAGGGGATAATAACCCACATTTGGTTGATGGCATCATCCTTGATAGAAATAATGGCTACTCCCAGCGTTGGTCTAAAGTTGACCCTGATAAATTTACCAAACAAGTAGTGAATATATGCAATAAAGCCTTTATACATTGTTTGGATGATCCATTGGATCATGCAAAATTTCTAGCAACTTTCCAACCAATTACGACAGGGATTAAGGAGGGTTTATCCGTAACAAATAGAAATCCAAAATATCATAAGCAACGTTGGTTTGACACAAGATGTACTATGGCCCATAAGAAACTGAAAGATGCCATGCATAAATCACCGAAGTGTAGGTATGAAATAAAGATGGGTAAATGGAAGTATAAACGAGCCTTAAAAGAACAGAGAAAAGGGCAGAGAGGAATCCTTGGAGGCCTTGCATGAAGCTTGCAAGCATTGACAAAGATAACACTGCTTTTTTAGGTTGCGATAAATGCCTTTTTCCTGAGACCCTGATAAGATATTGCAGTTGGTGAAATTTAAAGGGTAACCCATTTTTCCAATACTTTAAAATGCCGAAAGAGAAGTGTCTTCGGCTTCTTATTGGCACCGTCTTCCACCCATGCCCCACCCAAGCTCCCATCAATCTGTCTTTTACATTGGAAGAGGTCACTCAAGCTTTAAAAGCGAGTAAAGAGGATAAGCAACTGAGCAGTCAACCTTTTTAAATCTAACCTGACATTGGTTTTGGAAGCATGGTGTAGTGTAGGTTTTTTCGAAAACTGGTTGAAATCACGTATCCTCACTCGTCCTCACTCTCCCCAACCACCCCCAGCATCCTCATAGCTGTGGTGACCACCATCGGTGCCTTAATGAAATGACTCAAATAGCCAACTATCCCTTGTATCAGGAGCACTAGTTTTGGACATGCATAATACATTTGTAGAATAGCCGCCTGCTCCGTACCACATCTTTTACATCTCTCATCACAGACACACACCCCTTCCTTTAAACATTTTTGTTTGAGTTTAATACAAATTAAAGACTGTCTTAAAATGTTGGGTTTTCATATTTGTCGTTAGGATAATCTTAGCCAAAGCCAAGGATTGTTGGAGGTATATACCCTCGGGCCCAATCTCTGATTCTATTTATCATTCTGTATCTCCAAGTCATTATTCTGAGTTTCAATCAGCAGTGCATATATGAGACCTAATATATACCCTTTTCTCATAGCCTCAATTAAAGGAATCTTGGTCATAAAGTTTAAATCTCTTATCTCTTTATATAGGAAATCTCTAGCTTGCAGATAATGATAAAAATCTGCCCTTTGTAGGGTAAACGACTCGTGTAGATCAATAAAAGAGTAAAGCTTGGCATTATCCTCATAAAAATCATTGTTGTGATCCCTTTCTGCCTCCAGTCGTCTTCCATTTCTGCTCCTTGAAAGATAGAGGGAAGAACAGTATAGGCAGACGTAGGTGTGTTAATATTGAGTTTACTAAGCCCAAGGCATCTCTTAACTTGAACCCACTCCTTTAATGCTGCCTTTAACACTTTGCTTTATGTTTTTTATGATCGCTTACTTCAATGTTCTTGATCGCATAGCTTCTTTTCATAGAAGCATTTCATACATTGTTGGAGTCTCGGCTACATCTATTTCTTGAGGCCCCCCAGTTATTAAAATTGCCATATTTTGTAAAGTACAGGCCCAGTATTACACGGTAAAATTAGGGACTGGTAACCCTCCCAAGGATCTTGGCAAAGTCATAAAGTTACCGGCCCTCCTTGTTTTTTTTTTTTTATAACCCCACAAATCTAAAACATGTTGATTCTAATTTCATTAGCCACTCTTTGCCAATCAACAATAGGATGGAGCAAAATAAATATAGCACTGTGAGTAGGACATTCATCTTCAATACGTTGCATCTCCATGTTAATGAAAGTTGTAAAGGATTGATTCTGTCTAATTCAGATCGGATCTCACCATCACTGGGCCCAAATTAATCCCAACCATGTGATCCAAAGCAGCCGTAATTTTTATCCTCAAGTAGTTTGCGTTTGTGACAGCCTGCTGATCTTAAATATGAGCTTGCTCTGTTCAGTCTATCTGTGTTTTGACACTATTTAACTTATAGCCTGACCATAGTCCAAACTGGTAAGCTAGCTTTTCTATTTCTGGCAAAGCAGCCTTTAAATCTCAAGTAGTCACTGCCACATCATCGGCATAAGCAAACACCTTGTATTCTATTGTATCTTGAACTACAGGTCTAATAATCCTACTCTTCTCCAGTTGAATAAAAAATGGATTGATATAAAGTGCAAATAATAATGGGGAAAACGGACAGCCTTGCCTTGTTTCCCTGGAGATAGGTATTGTCACTGATTCAAGACTATTTATCCGTATCCTGGCAATAGGAGTTTTATGTAGGCCTTTAATGGCTCGAATAAAACCACTCCCAAAGCTGATCCCTACTAAAACTGACCATAAATAATCCAACGCCACTCGGTCAAATGCTTTCTCGGCGGCTAATAAAAGAAGTCCGAGTGGCGTCTTTTGGGCTGCTGCCAAGTCACAGAGTGTGACCACCCTTGTACATGATCCACAGTTCCCCTTCCAGGGATAAATCTGTGTTGTCTACGTAAAACCAACAGAGTTATAACCCTACCTAGCCTATTCACTAGTACGTTTGCATAGACCATACCATCACAATTTAACAGAGTTATAGGCCTATATGAGCCAGGTAGCAGGGGAGACTTGTCTTTCGTCCCAAAAATTGCTATTCTTGCATCCTCCCATGAGGAAGGAATAGAGCCCTGTTGTGCATCCCTAAATGTCAACAACTTATCTTCCTTGAATTCAGAGAAGAACATTTTGAAAAAATTAAAAAGGGCGGGTGGCAGGCCCTGCAGCTTTTTTTGAGGCCATAGACCTTATGGCATCTGGGATTTCGTGCATAGAAATTGGGAGATCCAGTGCCATCGGATCCTCTTCACTCTATAACCCATGATGGGCGTTTTCATATACACTCAGTGAGGATTCAGCATCCTTTGCATAAAGTTTAGCATAAAAATCTTCAGACGCCTTAATTATTTCTTCCGGGATTCTTCAATTTTCCCTTCTGAATCCTTAATGGCTTTTATGTCTCCTCTTCCCCCGTTTGATCTTGTGTGCTTAGCCATTACCCTGCCAGTAGCCTCACCATTCTCATAGTGGTCTGATTTATAAGTGTGATATATCAATGCTACTTCTTTGCTAAAATATTGATTAATTTTGGCTTGCCTTTTAGCTATTTCCTGCTGTTTTTTGAGGATCCTGTCCATTTCTTATATTCCGCATCAGTTGCTGTTCAACTTGTGACAATCTTATATACAGATCTTGAATGTCTTCTTTTCTCACCTTTTAAAGTTTCTTCCCTAATCCCAGCCTTTAGGGGATCCCAAACTATCCTCGTAGGAGCCGTACCTCTATTTACCCCTAACAATTGTTGTAACCAGATCCTCACATGGTTTACATATGGTCGTTCTGCAAAATGTTTCCTATCAAAAGTATATGATCCCCTCTGTCTGTCAATACCCTCTACAGACTGTTCATTGTTTTTATGATGTTTATCAATGCACAACTGTCTATAATGAAAGGTAATGTGCAACCATTTACTTGTATTGTAATTTTAGGACAATGTTTGAATGACTTTGGTGCGTTTACGTGTCAACTTTTCTTTGACACAGTAATCCTCTTCACTTTCACTTGATATTGATACTTAAGAACCTTTTGACGAAGAGTTAGATGATGCTGGACTTTGGTGTTGATTTACCTCAGCTGATGTTGCCACTTGGCCTTGTGGACGTGCGTAGAACATCGTTGGCATATCTGTCCAATGGCAGGACATTTACCTTCATGTGGAAACGAAAATCCACATCTGAAGCACAACTTATTTTTCCATGGATACATCACTTTGTGCCCTTCAACCTTGTGCTTTTGCTTACTTTACAAATGGGAGGCTGGTTCTCTAATGTATAATACCATGTTGTCTGCATATAATGAAATACTTAAGGGTCGCAGGTGGAATCGGAGCGCAGCTGCGGCATATTTCTGTTTAATGATGCAAGCAAGCGGCTCCATGGTAAGTACAAATAACAGTGACGACAAGGGGCAGCCCCGTCGCGTCCCTCTGCATATTTAAAAGGTATCTGATGTGTGGCCATTAACACGTACCCATGCTGTTGAGCATTCATATAAGAGTTTAAGCCATCTCAAGAACTAGTCGGGCATCCCCATGTTGCCAGTACTGCGAACATGGAGGTCCATGTTATAGAGTCGAAGGCTTTAGCTGCATCTAACAGTACCGCTGCCGCCTGCAATGTGGGTTCTCTTTGGTGTGAAAGCGCAAAAATGCTGCGTAGGTTATGCGTAGTTAAACGAGCAGTTATAAAGCCAGCCTGATCTGGTAGCACCAAGTGGGGTATCCGATGTTGTAAACGTATTGCAATCACCTTGGCTAGAATTTTTGCATCCATGTTTGAGAGATAGCGGCCTATACGATTCACACCTTTCTGGAGCCTAATCAGGTTTCAGCAATTGTGGGGCCAATAACTCAGCATGCTCTTTGTAAAATCTCTTGGTGAACCCATCTATGCCAGGGGCTTTGCCATTCGGCAGAGTTAGAATAGCCTCTTTTAAGTCTTCAACTCTCACTAGTTGCGTTAGATATTCTCTCTGCCCTGGCGAGAGCCATGCCAGTCACATCTCCGAAGTATTGACTCAGTTTGGTGAATGGTGCTGTGTTCTGTGGCCCATAGTCTTGCGTAATATTTCCTGAAGGTCTCGAGTATATCTGAGTTTGAATATATTGCCTTACCGTCCTCGTCTCCTAAGTGTACCCCTTTTTTCAGCGATTTCAGTTTCTGTTCAAGGCAGTGCCCAGGTCTCCCACCCTCCCCCTGTGCTCCAGCTACGTGACTCTTGAACATGGCCTGTGATTTTTGTTCTGCAAGGGTCTCGAATTCTGTCATGTGTTCTCTAATTTCTGCCAAAATAGCCTCAAGTTGGTCAACATTCATACTGTCTTTCTAATTAACTTAGCTTTTCTTTGCTATTGTTTAACTGTGTCAGAATAGTTTTCAGTACACCCGCCTGAGTGCCTATGCATGTCCCGCATATCGCGTCTTTAAAGGCTTTCCACAGAGCTCTGACTAGCTACAGATCCTGTGTATAATGCAAAAAATTTGACAATCGCCCTCTGACCCTCCTCTTTATAGGCCGCATCAAGGAGCTCTGTCGGATGAAAGCGGCGGGTAAATTGTGGAATGGTTGTATTCGGTATTTGTAAACGCATCCGGACTGGTGCATGATCAGACGGTGTCCTAGGGAGATGCCGAACCTCCTGTATCCACTGGCACACCTCAGTGGAGATGAGCCAGTAATCTAATCGGGACCATGGACTGAGGATATAAATGTGCCCTCCTTCTGTGTGGGATGTCTCAATGTCCAGGTATCCACCAGGCCAGACTCCTCTGTCTCACGCCGTAGTACCTTGGCTGCTTGTTTCCCAAGCCACACCATGTCTGCAGAGCGATCCTCCATCCGATTTTGATATGTATTTAGATCCCCTCCCCAAATGACATCTGTGGGTGTTGCGAAATGTAGTTGTCTCCATGTGGACATGAACTCCGGTTCGTCTATGTTTGGTGCAAAAGTATTGACAAATGTAAACCCTAGTGCCCGCCAACTTCCTCCGCGCTATGAGGAGCCTACCCTGATCATCTGCATAGTGTGCTGCAAGCGTGAAGGGGACCCCATGTGTAATCAATAATACAACCCCCGTGAATATGTGGAGTAAGAGGAGGCTAACCAACACGCCGCCCAACGAGTGCCCACAGTGCAGTCCGAAGCGCCCAACAAGGTGCGTTTCCTGTAGTAGAGCGACGGGTATATTGTGTATCTAGGAACCGAAGCACCAATCTGACCTCAGGGGGAATCGTTGAGGCCACCGACATTCCATGTAATAAAAGTAATACTATCACTTGTTCTGGTCATTTTGTCTTCTCACGCCATAATGATGTTCTATTCGTTTTATGTTGCACTAACAGTGGGAGCCATATATGTCATGCATGTGTATATAGCATCACAAAAGCCCAACATCCACCCCCTCACACTTAAGCAGCCCCAACTAGCCAATGACATCCCCAATAAACAAAGAACATGCATACTTACAACGGTGACATAACTTTCAAGGGCCCAGCATGCAGGAAGTATGCAGCATCGCATTATTTGCAATGATCAGGCACAGTCTCTTACCAGCCCTCCGGCGGATTGTTTCCAGCACAAGGTCTATGTGCCCTCACTTCAGGGCGCGAAGGGCCTCGCAGCCTTGCCAATAATCGATTACAGGCAGGTGGACACAACTAGAACTCTGGCGGTGTCAATCTCGTCGCTCACGAGCCATCGGCGCACGCTCCACTCATCCTGGGCCCTTCACCTCTCGCACAGCAGTTCGGAGCAGGCCCTTCCCACCGAGCCGCCACTCTTCTTCCAGCGCGGTCCGGCTCCGCCCACATCGTGGTCTGGCTCCGCCCACTTTGATGTGTGCCTCTGTCGGCCTATGCAGTGTCCTGGATTAGTCCACACATCCTGCAAGGGTGTCGCCGTCTGCCGCTATGTTGCTGGTGGGATGCCGTGATGACCTGCTCACACGTACGTCCGCTCCGCGATCCCGGCTATTGGCCACACCCTGTGCAACACTCTTAGGCTGCGCTCAGTTTTTTGGTTGTGTCTCGGCTCCGCAGACCGAGTGACTACGTGGCCCAGGGACCCGACCTTAGCTCCCAGCCAGCCGCTTCATACCCTTCCTCCTCCTCTCAGTGGCGTTCCACTCTGCCCAGCGGGTTTATCTGTCGCCGGGCACACCAGTCCGCTTAGGCCATCATAGAGATTAGGTTTTACCACAGATGGTGGAGGAAGGCCTGATCATAAACGGATATTTAGAACCCAGCTGGCAAAGCAACACTAATGTGCCGCCATGTTGTCGTGGGCTCTCTGGCTCCCCCCTTCTGAGATAGAGGAATTGGAGAAAAGTGAGTCATTACTGGTTCCAACATGAGTAGCGTGTCATTTTAGAGTGTAGTGTGACACCTTAAAAAATGCTCAGCATATTTAATCAAACTATGCAATTATGAAACCCACAAAGGGTTGCAGTATATGATAAAAGCTTCTGTAGAGGCAACTAATTTATTTGTACGTTATTACTGAATTTGTTAGGCTTGAATTTATGCTAATTTGTTTATGGCTTGCATGTTATAGCATTCATATAACCATGAATAAATCTAATTAGAATTCAGTTTCTGTGCCACTAAGTGATGAAATTCTCAGTTTGAGTAATTGCCATTAACACAATGTTTGCATTACAGATATATTTGTTTCTATATAGTTCAGTTCTGTGCGCATTTGATCACGGAAAACTTATGTAGGCCTGGGCGGAGTTCATGGAATTTTACTTCACAGAACTTTGCCAAGTGCTGGAAAAACTCTCCCTCGGTCTGCGGTGGTCCGCCAGTGGCCGAGTCTGTTAAGTTGCGCTGCTCGGAGTTGTCCCACGCTGTAAAATCATCTCAAACAGCACTACACGTTGCACCAGAGGGTGCTGCTGCTCGATTAGACATTGTACTCGGGCGACAGCTTCCTTAACGCGAGCAGCAGATTTCTGCCACAATCGCCAATGTTGAGAAATCTCATCGGGAGGAGGTTCAGGGTGCAATTTTTTCTCATGACCACTCCCCAACTTTTTTTTTTTTTTTAACAATTTTTTATTGAGCAGCTGACATGGGCATAAAAGACATTATACAATAATCAATGATCAGTTATAGTAAAACTTATGAAAACATCAAATAAGATCTTATAAAATCCTTAATTAATTAATGACATTTAGCAATTATAGTTGATACAGAGCAGGAAACCGATACAAAAAGTGCAACATGCAATCATTTCTAAAATCACCGTTCCAGAAGGATACAGATGGTGCAAAATACTTAAACAAGGGATATATATTATAATTCTTATCGTTACCCTTTACCAACCCAAACAAGAAGTGCATATTTATTAATCCTGGACTTCTTACATAAATAAAGTGTCATGTGCCAAGGTACTAGATGCCGGTCGTTGATTAATCACTATTAAAAAATTTCCAGTTTCTAGTAAACTTGTTCATTGCCCCAACTCTTTTGGCGTAGGCCTCTTCAAACTTTTTTGTCCTTTTCATTTTATTCACCCATTTTAGATAAGAAGGAATCTCCTCTGATCTCCAATTTTTAAGGATTAAGGAGCGGGCTACTAAAGAACAAATCGCCGTATAAAACTCTTCGGCTTTGGACAAATCAGATCTTTTTGTTGAGATACCAAATAAACCAACCTCAGCTTCAGGATCAAGCGTTTTGTCAATGGCCTGACTTATTGATAGAAAATTTTTACGCCAAAACATTTCGAGTTTCGGGCAAGTAAAAAAAATGTGAAGCCAGTCGCCCCCCCTCTCGAAGCTGGCATCGGAAGCATTTATTTTCGACTCCCGGAAAGTGTTTATTTAAAGCTTTTGGAGTAAAATAAGCCAGCCAACGGGGATAAAAACGACATCCTTTTGAAATTAGCAGCTCTAAGAGCTTTGCCTCCTAACTGGGCGATCTGCTCCCATTTCTGCCTCGAGAAGGAGCAGTTAGTTTCATAAGTTATTTTGGCCAAGATACCTTCAACCAAAGACGACTCTTCGCCCTTACTCAGTAAGGTATACCAGTTCCCCACTCCTTTTAATTTCGCTTTATAAAGGGCATTAGCCAGAGATGATGGTGACCCGCATTCTAAAAGACTGTATTTATTTATTAAATTTACAATCTGCAAGTATTCCAAAAACCCCGTCTTTAATTGATGACTAGACCTGACCTGGACCTCTTGCCAGGTAATAAGTTTCTGGTTTAGAAAAAAACGAGCCCAAATCACCCAATCCAGAATCTCTCCATTTTTTGAGCTTACTAGAATGAATTTGCAACCCAAAGATCTTACACTCGTCCAATTTTAAATAATAAAAACCACCGGACCCTACCAGTTTACAACAGGACTGTAATCTATCGGAGAATTCCCGGATGGTCTTATACCTAGTCTTTTTGGGTAGTTTGACTGTTTTTAAAAAAATCGGAACTTGCAAACCTGCTTCTTGTATCATTCTATGATAAAAAAACATATCAAGCAGCCCATTAGGATCTAATAAACGTGCTGCGAGATCCATAATCGCTGCCATATAATAACAAGCATTTACAATGCAATGGTCTCGGCATTGGTAAAGTTAGAGCTATTGGCTTTGCTCATGACATTATTTTTGTTTATGTTTTTGTTATTAAAACATTTAAAGAAACGGCATTGTTATTTACAATGTCAATAGCTTAATCACTCTCAAATGCGAGACCTATTGCATTTGCACCCACACACAGAGCCACCTACACACACATTGATTAAGCTATTGACATTGTAAATAACAATGCCGTTTCTTTACATGTTTTAAAAAAACATAAACAAAAAAAATGTCATGAGCAATGCCAATAGCTCTAACTTTAACAATGTCGAGACCGTTGCATTGTAAATGCTTGTTTGCTTTAAGTTTGCATGATCGATAAGTGAATGGTCATTGACAGACAATGAGACCTACATTTGAGAAGCAAGATGGCGGTCATGTAGCGGCCGTTAGCAGTAGCAGCATACTGACCGTTGGGTTGTGATTATGAAGTGAGCAAAAATAAGTAAAACTGATTAAAACAGACCTCTCGGATGCAGGTGGATGGTGGAACGAGGGAACCGGGACTTGCCCACGAAGGGAACCTTAAAACTGACTGTACGACTGGCAGTTTTCACTTAAAACAACAATGCACTCACTTATGTAGTCACAGTTCACCTTGATTGAAGGTAAACTGAAGATCGTTTAACTCTGTATATACCTGTCTTCTTTTGGATAGCCCGGGATAGGCTCTGGCTCCAAGAATTTGCTAAATATATATTGAACTCTCTAATGTGAATGAGGAGTGTGTAAATTTAACTGGCGGCCATGATCGAAACCCAATTACGATGACATAATCCCATACATAAATTATGAACGTTTGACGTAATCTTCATGTTGGTAGCTGGTTTTGAATTTAGAAACAGTAACTGTATGCAATGCAACCCCAGATTATATTTATAGCATCCAACAAGCTCACACACCAATTCGTTGTCAATAAGAGAGACTGGCAGGTTAATGTTAGTTCTCCACTAATGTGGACGCGTACTTAGGTTCATGCACCTGCTGCACAAACGTTTATTTGCGCGAAACGTCACGGTTACTTATACTATAGGTTTGTTTCTTTGACAGTGTGAATTGTAAACCACTTAAACACCTCGAAGTTGAGGTGCTGTACAATGAATAGCAAACTAAATGAATTACTCACGCCTTAAAGTCAGGTTATTTTGGGAACTTGGCTTCAAACTTCGAAGGTTGGTATGTGTGGGGGGGAAGGGGGTTGGGGAGTACGTCTGTGTGCCGAGTGTTGAGTTGAGTATTGCTGATGCAAGCTAAACCCGTTGCGGAGTTCAGAGGGCCAGCTCCTTAACCAGCGTTTATAATATGATGTGCACATTTGATAAAAATACCGATTTAAACACGCCTGGTCGCCTGCTTCCACCTCATACCCCTATTAACTATCTATGCCTTCATTTGTATGGAGTACCCTTCTCCCAATGTGGAGCACAGAAGCGCACATTGGGTGCAAGTTTTATTGGAGCGCAGTTTCACTCAAACCACGGTCATCATTTTATGAAAGCCTGACACTTTGCAAGCACTGCCAAACACAGACATTCGGGAAACTTAGAATAAGCTTCATGTGTCTTATTTTAGGACACCTAGTTTCATAAGAAAATTGTGAAATAAATAAACAACGAGGAAAATGTTGTCAATATTAGGAAATACAAGGGGGGTCTTGCGTAGCTGTCAAATAGAGTGGAAATTATAAAGAGAATCAGGGGCGCGAATGAAAAGAAGACCCTTTCGACCACAATTGGAATATCGATAACGACGGCCTCATCTATTCTTCAAACAAGCTCGATCGAAATAATTTACATAGATTCCCCGCTGACATGTTTAAGCAGTCTGTCTCAATTCCACACAACGTAGATCTTACTACTCTACTTAGCACGTAGTCTCAATCTGAGGTCTCACCTACGGATGTAGACCTGCTGTCAAACCCACCAGGTCGCATTGCTAGGGTGAGAGCCTCAACCCTTTGAGCACAGTCACGATCTCAAGTACTTTAAGTCCGGCTCAGAGTCTGCGTGTCTAATATTTTAAAGCACAGTTTCAGTCTTAGCACATATTAGATCTGAATCGTTGATCTCCAATATATCAAATAAACTAAAAACAATCTGAAATGCCAGTTTATACACAGGTCTACACCGCCAGTGTTACGTGAGTGCATTTCCAAACAGTGAAAGGGATGTAGTTGGACATCTGTTCCTACGGTCTCATGGAAATTCCGCATCCTCCGAAAGGGAGAGATGGTCCAGTTGTTGGAAGGCAAAACAACACTGAAACTGAAATATAGAACTCCACTGTCGGAAAATAAAGTCTTAAAGAGAAAAAACTGGAGGTCAAATTAAACGGGCGCTATTATCTCTCACTTCAAAACAACAATTTACTGAACATGTCCGCGTTCAAGGTGGCTTGGTGGTGGTACTAGGTTACTGCTGACCGCCACACAAATAACACCTTTCGATATCATTGACAAAAAGTGCTCAAAAACCGAATATCCAAATAGTTTGATAACATTTTCCAGACTAGAATTTAAGAGACCCGATAAACAAACAGGTGAATAAATGCACGGCATTTTCAGATATTGTGTTCTAATAATATCGTTGTTTATAACACCACCTGAGCCAATTTATATATCTACCTATCTGCCATTACTAGTTTAAAACATCCTGCGCTTCGGACGGGTACCATGCTGCATTGGTTACGGCATATTGATCAACAAAACGCCAACGACAGTCTAGAAGAAACGGCTGCTTCGCCTGTAATATTTCTAGCTTCTTCTGTAAAGGTTATGGATTTTGGTCCTTCTTCCGTTTCTCTCCCCCCTCACGCATGCGCTCTTGTTGTTCAAGGGGGTGTGCGGGGGGGGCATCGAGGGTTTCGCTCGGTGGTCTCCATTTCAGGGCAGCAGACATAAAAGAAAGCCAGTATGTTTGCTTTTCCAACGGCTTTTGTGTGATCCGCGCAGGTGACACAGTATCCGAAACGCAAGAGCCGTCGAACATTAAGAACTAAGCAGCAGTTTTAACGTATACAGAGAGCACTTGCAGTGTTAACCAACAAACAGTACGGTGTATCTTATATTATGAAAGGATTATGGTATTTATTTATACGAAACCCCCTGGGCCAACTACATTTTGCAGTGCTTGAAAACTTCTTAGCCTTATAATAAAAATTGTATTTCATGAGTATAACGAAGGTTGCAAGCTCTCTGTGACTCCGCTCGTGCGAAGGGTTCACCAGTAGTCTATTTCCCAACATGGCGCCTGAGCTCTAGCGCTAGAGCCCGCCTCTTTCCATTCCCACTAACTCCCCTTGCTCAGGCTCCGGTTTCCGACCGCGCTCTACTGCTTCCTTAAAGTGACTTTGAGGGCAGCTGCAGCGGACTCTGATCGGGCGGTGCAGGAAGAGAACAATACTGTAAGTGCAGGCGTGTGCCGGGGTGCACGTACGCAGGGCCCAGGGGAGAGGCCCGGGGAGCGGTGCGCGTGACTAGGGGGAGGCGCTGCGGCGGGTGGATGTGAGGCTGCCAAATGAAATTAGTGACTGCTTCTTTTCAGTGTCTCCTGCAGCCGAGTGGTGGAGGGTGGAAAGAATAGTATTGCGACCGCACGCAAGACGGCTAACAAGCACACCACCGCCTTTCTCCGAGGCGAAGCAGAAATGCCTCGGAGAAAGGCAGCGGCGTTTCCGGATTCGGGGGTGTGTTTTTCTTTTCTCTCCTCTTGCCATTGGCTGGAGGAGATAATTAGAAAAGTTGCAAAAAACACGCCCCCGGATCCGAAAAGGACGGGGCCTGTTCGAGGAGACAAACCTCTTCTCCAATGGCTGGCCAGCATTTAAGAGGCCAGCCAATGGAGAACAGGGGAGAAGAGGGGCGGGTTCAAGCCCCTCTACTCCAAGTCATTATCTCTCGCAAGCGAGACTGCGCAAGCGCAGCCTTCGCTAGCCGAGACCTAAAAACGAATATTTGGCAATGCTAAACCCCCTTGAGCGGTTCCCAACTGCAATACTGACAACTTAACCCTGGATGCTTTCTTATTCCAAACAAAATCCCTGATCAATGACTTGATTTCTCGAAAGAAATTGTAGTTGATCTTTAATGGAACATTTATAAAAAGAAAAATTAATAAGGGGAGTATTGACATTTTAATTAATGCTACACGGCCAATTAAGGTTAAAGGATGAAGAGTCCATCTATCAAGCAGAATTTTTATTTTATTGCGCATGAATAAATAGTTCAAGCTAAATAATTGATCAAACTGATTAGAAACATAGATACCCAAGTATCTAATCGGTTCTGTTTTTAGTGCTTGAGATCTGAGATTTAAAGGCAAAAAATTACAATCAGCGTTCAATACTAGAATCTCCGTTTTGTTTTGATTAATTGTATATCCACCGATCTGTTCAAATTGGCCAAATTCAAATAAAACTTGATCAAAATTAGATTTAGCAGGACGTAGATATAAAATTATATCATCGGCGAATAATTTTAATTTCGCCATTCCTTCTATTGGTGCTTTGATTTCAGGATTTTCGCGAATTCTTATTGCTAGGGGCTCAATAAAAAAAGTAAACAAAATGGGGGACATCGGACACCCTTGTCTGGTTCCTCGATTAATATTAATTGTCCCTATCGCATTAGCGTTAACTAGCACCCTGGCTTGGGCACCTTGATAAATATTTTTCAACATAGTAGTCATCTGGACCGGGAAACCAAATTTTTGCATACCGAGGAATAAAGCATCCCAGTTTACCAGGTCGAATGCATTTTCGGCATCGACCATTGAAACCAAAATTGGAATTTTGTTGGTAGAAACATAATCAAGGGCCTGGATTAAAAACCAGATATTTGACGACATCGACCTCCCAGATACAAAGCCAGACTGGTCAGGGTGGGTTAAAGTCTGGGCAATCGGGGTAAAACGTTGGGCCTATATTTTCATCAAAATCTTGAAATCCACATTAAGAAGGCTGATTGGCCTGTACGAGTTTACATCTTTATGATCTTTCCCTTTTTTAACAAAACTGACGCTGATAGACTCCTTAAACCTCGGGGGGACAATGCCTCCCGATTTAACAACATTAAATAATTTGACCAGAAAAGGAGTCAGTTCTTTAGAAAAGATTTTGTAAAATTCAATTGGGAGCCCGTCTGCTCCACAGGCTTTCGCCCCACCTATAGATTTAACTGTGTCTAAAATTTCTGTATCCTGAATATCACTCTCAAGTTGATCAACTAACGAGGGAGGTAAAACAGGAAGATTAACTTCATCAAGATATTTATGAATAAGATCAACCCCTACCTCATATTTAGTGGAGTAAAGCTGAGAGTAGTGATCCATGAATACTTGAGCTATACCTTCTTGATCTTTAATAATATTTTGAGTCTTGGGGTCAACGATCTCTGTTATTAAAGCTTTTTCCTGTTTAGTTTTTGTTTGACCCGCTAACATTTTGCCCACCATTTGACTCTCCTCGTATACTTTTTGTTGGAAAGTTTTAGAACTGTTGATTTCCTCAATTAAAAAAACCTCTTTTAAGGCTACCTTCGCCCTTTCTAACTGTAAAACAGCATCTCCCCTCCCCACCGATAATGTATCTCTCAGATTAGTAGCATGATCTACAGCCTGTCGGAGTTGTTTGATCTTTTCCCTTCTTTCTCTTGACTTAGCATCTGAACGTGCAATCATCTGTCCTCTAATGGCTGCCTTAAACCCGCTCCAGACTGAAAACATTTCTGCTGAGCCTTCATTTAAATAAAAAAACTCTAGTATCCACTCTTTGGTTTGAACTATCCAGTTGGGATCTTGGAGGAGTAGACGATCCATCTGCCACCTGGATTGAGTCTTAGCTCCCCCTTCGATCTCAAACTCTAGAGAAATTAGAGAATGATCTGAAAATGGGTTAGCACCTATATTGGTATCTAAGACCTTAAGAGATCATGATATAAGAAAAAAATCAATCTGAGAAGCCGTATGAAATTGTTTAGTATAACAGGTAAATTTTGCAATAGTCGGATTATGTTGACGCGATTGATCCACAAGTAGATGTTCCTGTTTTAGGGCTTCCAAGACTTTCTTTGTTCGGGGTTTAAGTTCTTTTTTTATTTTTATTTGAGGTGTCTTTTTTCAGCTCTTGAATAAAATTGAAATCCCCGCCCAGAGACCACTCCCCAACTTACCGTTGATGACCCGCTCAAGAGAAAAAACTCTGCTCTGCGTCACTTCGCGTAGTATTTCAGAACTCCACTTGGAGTGGGAAAAACTCCACAAACTCCGCCGGCAGAGCATAATTCTTCGCCCACCCCTAATCTTATGTCTTAATTTACAGTTTGGTGGAGGGAGGGTATTAAATCACAAAAGTGACGGTGAGCGCGCTTTCCTCCAAACCAATGGCCCCCCCGCCCCCATTTAGTCAGAAGAATTGACAACTTTCTGTGAACAAATCCCCCATTGGTTCTGTTGACGTAAAGCACCCTCAGGCGGCACAACTGAGTAAGGGACATCTGACCAAGGGCATAGCACCGTCCACCTTAAAAAAAACACAGACATCAATACCGACAGAAAAAAATACCTGAGTGTGGCAGTAAATTGTTTTTTGTTTTCAATTACAAGCTCCCACTTGTTGAAAATCAAAAACTGTAGTAAATTTTGGTAAATGACTGTCAAAATCAACAGCGGCTGTCCACCAAACTTTTAGTACCTTGACGGTAACTGCTGGGCCAGCAGTGATCTATAAATTTAGCGGATGATAGTCTGTCTGCCAAACTATATCAGATCATTAGTTTCTGTGTTAAAGTTTTGATCAAGGGAGTATAAGGCATCTTTGTTTTTGGCATATCCATGCCTTGCTAATTGGATTACAGGTATCATTGTTTGAGTTTGAAACTGTGCCTTTGAGAGCTCTGATCTGTCACACAAATATACATGGAAACATTAATCAAGTAGTTGTTGTGTTCGTACTCTCTAACCTGAACTCTTCGTTCCTCTTCAGCCTTCCCATTGCAAATCACAGAAAAGTGTGTGTGCCTTCCAATCACTGTTCCCAAACTGTGGAATTCTCTTCCTTTATATCTCGGATCAATGCCTGAAAACCTTGTATGTATAAAGCTTCTAAAAACTTGGCTATTTGTTCAATAAAACCTTAACCTCTGGCTGCAGCTTCCTCTACTTTAGCACCTGAAGACTGCAGTTGGTATTGCTGTGCTCCTCGAATAATTGAAATAAATAAATGTCTTTAAAGCTTTCTTATTTATCCCAATACATGCTGTGGACATCACCATTTAATGATAATGTCTTTATGTCAATTCATGTTGTTCATTGGATTTCACATCCATGTTTTTGTTTTAATCCATGGTGTCAGCAGAGTCATGTTTACCAATTTTACCTGCTTCTTGCTGTGTGTCTGGTCATTGGATTCCAGATACCTGTGTCCATTATAATTTGCGTTGTGAATATTGTTAGTGGAAGACTAACAATGTACTCTGGAGCTCGTTACAAGTTTACAAATGTTTTGGTTCATGTGAATAAAATACTGTGGTCACTAGATTATGTTTATACTATTTCTATACTAATGCGCTGTGTCTATCACTTACAATTGTGCTCCTGGCTTTTGTTACTTCATTTCCATATAAGGAAACAAATGGATTTTTTTTAAATGCTGATATTGTTATTTTGGCTCATAAAATGCTAACGCTTATGTATTTTTTCGTCCCTTAAGTGAAAGAAATCCAGAATAACAGCAATGGTCCGATGAATATTGTGAACACCAGGAATTGCAATTCAACCTTTGAGACTCTAATCCCCTGAAAAGTACGAAACAGTTTTTGGAGACTTTATTCAACTAAAGAAGATCTACAGTTGTTACCGATGTGCGCTCCTTATGCAAACAGTGCAGAATTGGTAGCAGACACCAATGGAATGATGAGTGTTTGATGAATGTGACATAGTACCTCAAAACAAAGGAGTATCTCCTGAGTGTGTCTACATATTAACATAACAAGGAACTCAAGTGACCTACAAAGGAGAAAGACCACACAAATGTATAGAATGTAATAAATGTTTCCAGGCTAAAGTAACGAGGATAACAATAGAAAATGTATACACGGTATACTATCCATGGGCAAATCAACTCCTTGCTGTCTTCTACGTAAAAGGCGACTCTAAAAACACATCAAAATATCCCCTCTTGAGAGTCTAGCACAGAGCTTTGCCATGTAAATAAACACTGAATATGAGAAGAGTGCATAATATGAAAAACGGCTATCTTCTAACAAATCACATGTGCCATACAGGGAAAAGATCATATTTGTGCACTAGATGTGCTTTAAAATGGCACCTAATGCTGTAATATTGACTTCATACCGACGAGAAAGGAAATAGGAGAGCCAATGGGGAAATTATGCCACCACGCTGTTAACTTAGCCGAACACCTGTACACAGTGGGACTATCCATATAAATTATTTACGTGGTTTATCAGTGCAAAGGCACTTCATTTAGGTGAACAACTTTGCAGTTGTAACGCTACTGGTAAGAATTTAGAGTGTAGAGAGGTTATTTTAGAGTGTAGAGAGGTTATTTTTCATCTATATGTGTAAGTAAAATGTAGCTAACTTGAAAGTACTAACTTGGACAGACACAGGAGAAGATACATGCATTTGCCCAGTTTCTCTAGGATTTGATTTCAAGGAATAATTATTTAAACATAATGTGTGCATTATGGAGGAGGCGTACAAATGCTCTAAATGTGACAGAGATTTTTATATAAATACCCATCTGGAAAAACATCAAGGAGATCTCAGTATATTAAGATCAAATACATTTGCAGTGTTTACCAAGACTTTTATTAGAAAAAGCTATTTGATAGCAGGCAAACAAAACTATACTGAAAAAAAAAAACATTTCAATGTCCCAAAGTAAAGGCTTTATCACAGATGGCTCTCTCATTGGACAAAAGTCTGTCTACACTGAACTAAGGCCGTATAAATGCACTGACTGTGACCAGACATTCATTACAAAGGCACAGAAGATGACAGATTAACAAACTCATACAGGTGAAGGTTCTGAGCGCCACACGGCTTTCAATCAAAAGGGTGAACTAATACTACATCACAGAAATCACACTACGGAGAAACCATATAAATGTTCTCAATGTTCGACCGAACTTTCAAGAAAATGAATAATTTATCATCACAGGAGAGAATTCACACTGGTAAAAAACCATATCGATGCTATGAATGTAATAAGGCTTTCACGCAAAAGAGTGAATTACCATCACATAAGAGAATTCGCACTGGTGATAAACCATATAGATGTTCTGAATGTAATAAGGCTTTTAGTGAAAAAGCAGGTCTGATAAGCCGTCGGAGAACACATACTAGCGAGAAACCATATAAATGTTCTGAATGTCAAAAAGCTTTTACAGGATTAGGTGGGCTAATCAGTCACCAGAGAACTCACACTGGTGAGAAACCATATAAATGTTCTGAATGTGAGAAGGCTTTCACTACAAAAGGACAGTTAAAGAGACATCAAATGTCTCACAGTGGTGAGACTCCATACTCCTGTTCTGAGTGTGACAAGTGTTTCATCACAAAGGGCCAGCTAATAATACACCAAAGAAATCACACCGGCGAGAAACCATATGAATGTTCTGAATGTCAAAAAGCTTTTAACGGAATAGGTGGACTAATTAGTCACCAGGGAACTCATACTGGTGAGAAACCATATAAATGTTCTGAATGTGAGAAGGCTTTCAGTACAAAGGCACCGCTGATAGTACATCAGCGAGTTCACACTGGGATAAAACCTTATGGATGTTCGGAATGTGAGAAGGCTTTCATTACAAAAGAACAGTTAAGGAGACATCTCATGTCTCACAGCGGTGAGATTCCATACAAATGTTCTGAGTGTGATAAGGGTTTCAAAACCAGATTTCTTCTACTGCGGCATCTGAGCGATCACACTGGAGAGAAACCATATAAGTGTACTGACTGTGACAAGGCATTCAAACAAAAATATATACTCTCATTACACCAGAGAAATCACAAGGGAGAAAAACCATATAAATGCTCCGAATGTGACAAGGCTTTCATTCTGAAGACTGACCTATTAGTACATCAGAGATATCACACTGGAGAGAAACCCTTCAAATGTTCTGAATGTGACAAGTCATACGTTCTGAAGAAAAGACTGACAGTACATCAGAGAACTCACACTGGAGAGAAACCTTATAAATGTTCTGAATGTGATAAGGCTTTCAAGCGGAATGATAATTTGTACATACACAAGAGAGTCCACACGGGGGAGTCACCATATAAATGTACGGAATGTGACAAGACTTTCAGGCGAAAGGGTCATCTTTCAGTTCATCTGAAAATCCACACAGGGGAGAAACCTTATAAATGTGCTAAATGTGACAAGGCTTTCAAGCAAAAGAGTCATCTTTCAGTTCATCGGAAAACCCACACAGGGGAAAAACCATATAAATGTACTAAATGTGACAAGGCTTTCAAGCAAAAGAGTCATCTTTCAATTCATCAGAAAATCCACAGAGGGAAGAAACAATATGAAAGTTCTACCTGATAGAGATTTCTAGCTGCAGATTCCTTACCTTAGAATTTCCACCATGCGTCAGACTGGATCCGGAAGATTTTTCATGAGCAGTGCCCCTAAGCACCAGTAGGACCAGGCGTGCTGACATCAGTTCTTCTCTTACCCGTGCCAGCCTAAGCTGATCCGAGAAGAGCTATCCCTTTGTCACTTTTTGACAGGCCTTTTTTCAATGTTATGTTGACTTCTTTTGAGGTTTACCTACTGGTGTGTCGAGGATGTCCTTGCATAAGTCACATTTTTAGCCCTGCAGTGCCTGTCAGCGGGCGATGACGGCGACGGACCTGCACCTCGTTTGCCTTTCATGTTTTGAGCACAGCCACAGCACCAAGGTGTACTCCGATTGATATCCCAAGGCTCCAAAGGCTTAGAGGGAGCAGTCCCTGGAACTGATAGTGGCCTGGCAAGCGACTCAACAGCGTACAAAATCCTAGTCGAGGGGAGGGTCCCGGGATCATTCGTGCAGCCCGGAGTCCTCTTTGTCCTGCTCGAAATCATTGAAAAATTCATGTAGGCGGCTTAAGAAGAAGAGTAAGAAGTCAAAGCATTCTTTGACTTCTCGTTCATCTGCTGAGAAGATGAGGTAACCTCTGCGATCTAGGCCTCGTTCTCTGTTGCGCTTCCTGCCTTCTTGAATTTCTGAAGGCTGTATCGACCCCCCCCCCTCCCAGTTAAGAGAGCTCAATGAGGCCATGTGCCTCATTTTTGGGTGGTCTGGCCCGATAACGTGCATTCGGGTGCCGTGAGGGTCAAAGGGGACCACCTCTGGTTTCTTGCCTCCAGCTCGGGTGGGGCACCATGTATCCATTCCTGGATTCAGACTGGCGCCAGTCAAGCCATCATGACCTTCCCCAGCACCAATGCTCACGCACGACCAGCTTCATTGGCATCCTCAAGAGCCGGAGACGGTCGCCTGATGCCTACTCTGACACTGGCAGGAGCCCTGCCTCCCAGATTGGAGTCTCATTTTCATCGGCTAGGCCTCTGGGATGCGGGGGACTGTCACTGGTCCCTTTAGAATACCAGCCCTATGAGGACTGTTGTGAGGACGGTGTGCGGCCAGTGGCCTGGATACTTCTCCAAATGCTGGTCTGCCTTCTACCGTTGGCAATGGAAGAGAGTGCATCATACACAATGGTGGCGCGTATAGCAGCTAAGGTCCTGAACCTTCAGTTTCCCATGGTGGCCTTTAAGACTAATCTTTAGACGGAGGGGCTGCAACCAAGAGTCTCTGCTGAAACCAGGAATCTCCGATTTGGAACCATTACTTCATTCGATGATGCCCTCATTGATGCCCTTTTGGGTACCTGGTCAAAACACAGTGGCTCTTGTGAATTGGACGATTGCCTGCCGCCATTGCCCTGCACATGGGTATCTCAACTTCCTCTCCCAACATCCTACACCTGAGAGGTTGGTGGGCCAAGCCTCCACCTTCTATGGTGCTTTCCCTACCGCTCCCTTGAGTAGGAAATCCAAGAGGCTGGGCTCATTTGTGAAGAGGTTTTCTTCCGCCAGCCTGGCGTTGCGGTTTGTGAAGACTGCATGCCTATTGGGCTATTATTCCCACTTTCTGCGAGATACAGTTGTGCAAGTGCTACAACGGGTCACGGAGGTGGCACAGGCTTTACTCTCCCAAGTTGTTGCTGACAGAAGAGATGCAGCAAAGTTAACGATTCAATGTGGACTTGATATGACTGATTCGCTGGTAGAGTGATTTCAGCGACACTGACCCTTAGGTGCCACGCCTGGCTGAGAACACCTGGCTTCTCGGGGGATATCTAGGCTTCCCTCATGGACATGCCCTTTGATGGCACCCAACTCTTCGGAGAAAAGGCAGATTTAGCGCTTGATTGATTTAAGGATTCTTGTACTACAGCCAGGTCCTTAGGCCTCTCTGCGGCCCCACGTCCACCCAACCTCCCTTTCGCTGCTTTTGAAGCTTCTATCCATGACAATTCCAGCCCAGCCACCACTTTCTGCAGGCTCCCCAGCCTCTGCGTGGCTGAGGGCTCGGTACACACAGACCTCTTGGGTCAGGTGGTAGCAGTCTGGTCTGTCCACCCCCACCACCACTACAACAGCCTCCTAACCCTCCTAGTCTAATACTTTACCACCATGGCCATCCAGTTTGTGGCAGGATTCGCCATCGCCTGCCCCGCTGGCAGTTCATAACATTAACAGGTGAGTTTTGCAGAGACTATCCCTCCCCCAATGGCACCATCTCACAATCGACTGATGGAGGATCATCTATCCTTTTTCCGCGAGGAGATCACAATTCTTCTGGCCAAGGGGGCCATAGAGAGGGTTCCGGTGCCAGAAGTAGGTTGTGAGTGTTATTCCCACTACTTTCTGGTTCACAAAAAGGACAAGGGCCTTCATCCTATCCCCGGTCTCTGAAGCCTCAATCTCTTTCTCAGGAATGAGAAATTCAAAATGCTCGAGTTGGCTCAGGTCTTGTCTTCCCTAGACCCTGGAGACTGGATGGTAACATTGGGCTTGCAGGGCGCCAATTTTCACATACCCATCCAGCCTTCCTATCGGCGCTATCTGCAGTTGAGCGTATGCCACAAGCATTGTCAGTTCACTTTGCTCCCTTTTGGCCTTACCAGCACCATTTGGGTGTTCATCAAGGTGATGGTGGTGGTTGCAACTCATCTGGAATGCCAATATTCTCCTATCTTGAAAACTGGCTGTTGAAGGCGGGCTCATCCTAGGCTGATGTTTCCCACCTCCAGACTACGGTGAACCTCCTGCACTCGCTGGGCTTCACTATGAAGGTCCCGAAGTCACACCTGGTTCCCTCTCAGACGCTCCCTTTCATCTGAGCCGTTCTGGACACAGTGCAGTTTCGGGCTTCTACTCCCAAGCGGCGAGTCAAGGATATTCAGGCTGCTGGGCCTCATGGCCTTCTGCATAACTGCTGGTGACACATGCCAGATGGTATATGTGAGTTCTGCAGTGGGACCTAAAGCTCCAGTGGGTGCAGCATCAGAGGAATCTCTGACCTGATCCAGATCTCTGAGGGAACTGTGAACTATCTGCAGTGGTGGCTCATAAACCGTTATTAGATCAGAGGGAGACCCCTATCCTTTCCCCAAACAGATCTCACAGTGGTGACTGATACATCCCTCCTGGGAAGGAGATGGTGATGGAGTGGCCATCTGGGAGAAGTGAAGATCAGAGGACTCCACATCAACCTGTTGGAGCTCTGAGCAATCCGGCTGGCTTTAAAAGCCTTTCTTCCCTCCATCAGGAGAGGGTTGGTACAAGTGTTCATTGAAACCATAGCCATGTGGTACTGCAACAAGCAGGATGGGTGGGGTTGTGGACCCTCTGCCAAGAGGCCCTTCGTCTCAGGATGTGGCTGGAATGACAGGGCGTTTCCCTACTGTTTCAACATCTGGCCAGTTCTCTGAACGCCAGAGCCGACAAACTCAGCTGAAGATGCCCAACAGATCACGAATGGCATCTCCATCCGGAGGTGGTGCAAGGTCTCTTTCAGCAGTGGGGAGAGCCTTGGTTAGATCTGTTTGCTACAGCTGAGAACGCACAATGTCAGTAGTATTGCATGCTGCAGTTTCCAAGGCGGCACCCGCTCGGAGACGATTTTTGTCTCCAGTGGAGCTCAGGCCTCCTTTATGCCTTTCTGCCCATACCACTCCTTCTGTTCTCAAGAAGATCAAGACCAACCGGGCCCAAGTCACCTTTGTGCCTTTGGACTGGGCAAGCAGAGTCTGGTATCCTGAGCTCATGAGCATGGTCATCGATCCTCAGTCAGGCTGCCCCTTCGGGAGGATCTTCTGTCACAGCAGCAGTAGAGGGTTCTCCACCTGAACCAGTCTGCTCTCCGCCTTCTTGTGTGGAGATTGAAGGGTGACAATTAACAACTTTTGACCTCCTTCCAAAGTCTGTAATGTTATCTTGGCAGCCATTCGCCCCTCTGCCAAGACAGTGTATGCCTGCCGTTGGAAGAAATCTGTGGCATGGTGTGCTGAACAATCTGTTGATCCTTTTTCTGGCCGTCTTTTTGAGGTTCTGGTTTTTGTCTCAGGGCTCTGCTCTGGGCATTGTTAATGGCTATCCCTCTGTCTGTTATTTCTGCCTTTTTGAGGTTGCCTGATTAACCTTAGTTCAAATTTCCTATTGTACATAGGTTCCTTAAAGGTCTTACTCATCTCTTCCCTCCGTCGCCATTCATTATGTCTGAGTGGAACCTTAATTTGGTTTTAACTTTTTTGATGTGCACTCCTTTCGAGCCTTTTCACAATTGTCCCCTTAGGCCTCTCACCTTGAAGACAGTCTTCCTTGTGGTTATTACTTCTTCCCGCAGAGTGTCAGTAGCAAGCCTTATCATCTAAACCGCCTTATCTCGGTCTATCCTGACAAGTTAGAGCTTTGCATTAAGACCTCCTTTCTGCCTAAAGTAGTCACTCCCTTTCATGTAGGCCAATCCATCACCATGCCTACTTTTTTCCCATCTTCACATCCCTCTAAGGAGGATAAGCAACTCCACCGTCTGGACCCAAAAAAAACGTTATCAATCTCCCCTGACTGCACAAAAGAATTTTGGGTGAACGACCAACTCTTCGTGATATGTTTTTAGTTGAAGAAAGGTTGGGCATTGCAGAAGCAGACCATCTCCAGATGGGTCGTGCTCTGCTTCAAAATCTGCTATGCACTGGCAAAGATCCAACCTCCTAAAAGTTTTCAAACTCATTCCACCAGAGCTAAAGTGGCCACCACTATATTAGCACATGGAATGCCGGTTCTGGATATCTGCTAAGTAAACATGGGCTTACCTGCACAGGTTCACCAAATACTACTGTCCAGACCGTCCGGTCCGCAGGTATAGGCACTTTGCCCGTTCGATCCTGCAGGACTTTCTCGTTTGAAATTGTTTTGCACATCTACTGCAAAGATGGTATTGTTTGGGTATCTATTCTAAGTTAAGGAATCTGGGCTAGATGAACATGTTGATTACTTGTGATAACTCCTTATCTGTATCTAGCCACAGATTTCTTACCAACCCATCCATCCTCCTTGCTCTGCGAACGGATTTCTTGGGGCAGGGATGACCCCTTTCAGGGCCCTAGTTTTGACCACCAGTGATCAGTGTTTTTCATGTTTCCTTGCCTCTGGCGTGTAAAGTCGTGGAAAGAAACTGACGTCAGCACTCCTCGGTGGCTCCTATATAGGTACTGCGATGTCACTTCCGGCGGTGGATGACACCAACAACGGTTGTAGAGTGTGCATGGATACTGCTCACGAAAAATCTTCCAGATCCAGTCTGATGCATTGGGGAAATTCTTAAGTAAGGAATCTGTGGCTAGATATTGTCTCAATCAGATAAGGCGTTACTGAAGGTAAGTAATTTGTTCGAATGTGACACAGCTTTCATTAGAAAGAGAACGTTGATGATACATCAGAGGATTCACAGTGGTGAGAAAATGTTCTGAATGTTCTAAAGCTTTCAGACATAAAGGTAGTCTGTTGCATCATCGGAGAAGCCACACACCTTTACCACATGTGTAGATCCAGTGACAAATGAGATAATTTACTACAGAGGAACCAAGTACATTTATTTAATGTGACAACACTTTCAAGAAAAAGGATCATCACTCACTCCATCTGAGAAGAGATGAAGGAATGAAATTATATTAATGTACTAAGGGCCTGATCATGGGTTGCTGCATTATTTGTCGCCCCTAATAAATAGCGATACCACAGGGTACGCTATTTATCATTAGTGATAAATAACACCTGTTGCGTGTTTATGGGGAATAAACATGGGGATTTTGGTGTTAAACACACCAAAATCTGCTTGATAATGTAAATACCATATGTTTTCCCCTGTTACATTTCGGTGGGTTTGACCTGCTGAAATTTAACAAAGGTTAAGTTATTTAACACATCCGATAAATGTCTAACACCTTAAATTCCTTCAAACTTGTAATTGCGACCGATGCATAAACAGGGGTTAATATTACAAGCAACTCTTAATAGACTCCAAGTGTAAAAAGTCTTTCACTTCATAGGGTGAACGTTTGACAGTAACTGTAGACTGAAATCATATACATATTCTGAATGCAAAATATTCATTACAGATATATCACTAATAATACACAAGAGAACTCACATGAGTGTGAAACCGTATTTATGTTCTGAATATGACAAGACCTTCAAGTAAAAAAGTGGTCTCTCCCGGCATCAGAAATTCCACATCAGGGAAATCAGGAAATCCTCTAAATATTTCACATTTTATCACAAATTTAATTGAATAATTCTACCTGATACCGAGCAGACGGAGGCATGTGCATAAAGGAACGTTACATGGCTACAGGAAACCGTCCTTTGTGAACAGTAGTGACCTAATGTTCAGAATACCGTACAGCCTGGGGAGATGAGTATGTGCTGATTTCATCATTACATGTCGCCATTCAATGTACATTTCAAAACTATTATAGAAGAAACCCAGTACATGGAAAACAAATCAGGACTACACACAGAATAACTTAATAACCATTTAAGCAACAGAGCAACCAGAATTGGGAGGACTTAACATACATAGTGAAAAGTACAAGGTACTACAGAAACCTCATACTGATTAAAATAGAGACATAAGCAGTGATACGTGGTCATGAAAAGATAAAATGAAACTCAGAAATGGTAGATAACTCCTAACGTACCAGGTTAGTTGACATTCTAAAACATGGTTTTCTAAATATGTAGGGAAAAGTGCACAATCAGAAAGAAGCAAGATCTGCAATACAGGAAAGATACAGCAGACGTTGGTAACTTTACCAGATTCCAGTATTGTTCCACATACTAGATTACAGTATGGCAGAAACACTGGGATCATGAGCTAGAGAAAATTGACATTTCTGCAGTCAAGTGAAGTCAAATATATGACATAAAATGCATCCCTGTATCTTAAGAATGCTGGAAACTTAGCTTTTCACTTCAAGGCGCTACATATATATTTGTGAACTTGAATCAATTTTGGAGACGTTATTGAATTAACAGAAACCGTTAATTGGATCTGAAAACCAGTCAATGCACTGATGAAGTGACTCCCTTCTTTGCCGTCCTTTGTTAGCTTGGCAGCTTCAGGGTCTGAGGCACACAGCGAGGAAAGATATCTGGGACAAAGAAATCCGAGACAAAGGGACCGATCCGTTTCCGTCAATGTTTTGAAAATGAGTAATTCCCTCCATCTACCCTTCCTGGGTGTACTTGTTATTTATTGCATCACTGCATTTTGACTATTGTTTTTCTGAAGATTTGCCATTTACATCATTGCAGATAGAGCAGCTCTCCCCTGAATATTTGTGAGTCATTGCCGTTGGATGTAGTTAGTGTAATACATTCAAGGATCCCATCTCAAGGAGCATGACGAGGTGGCAGTAATACTTAAAGCATTCTTAGATGCCTGATATATTTTGTACTTTGTATATGCCTCCACCTTAGAAGCAGAGTGTAGGTCCTAGTTTACAGAGAAGGGGCTAACGAGATACTGAAAACTACAGGATTGTTGCATGGTTATTTACTGGGTAGGTTGATGTTGGTAATGATATCATGATCAGATACAACCGAGAGATGGGAAGGAACATTGTGTTCTGATGCTGTACAAACATGCTTTGCAGTTGCCCCTGACAAGAGCATGGACACCAATAGTTCTGAAAAATAATAACATTTTATTAAACATAACAAGTTTGTGACATTTGTATTGAGAACACAGTGAAACACTTCATAGTGAATAAACCTTCAAAGAAAATTAAAGTATGGTTACATTTGGGCTTTCTGACCTATATTTGCCACATTTTCTACAGTAGTTATAACAAGACTAAATATTTCCACAAAATGTGGCTAATGTGGTCATGTCATTATTAAACAGAACTGAGGACCATTTGTTTTAAAATCATTTTATATTTATTTATACTTGAATTTCCTCCAATTTGCTTAGTGACATAATCAGCCATGAAGGGAGGATTTTCTCACAGCTGCCATACACCATTGTCATACTCCGTTTTTAAGTGAAACTAATCATGTATAACCATCTTTCATCTGGGGAGTCCCCAGATATGTGTGTGTTTCAGCTGCACCAGTGATTTCCTAAACTGCTCTTTGCCCTCTAGCCTTCACCCCCACACTGGCCCCTGGAGCCCTACCACAGTGACCACACAATCCTGCACATCTCAAGAGGAAGACGTCTCATACTGGGAACACCAATAGCTCCCCTGCTCTAGGTGTAGCCGGGTCCGGGGGAGGATCTCAAGAACCTTGCCGATAGATCCACTGCTCTGAAGCATGTCTTACAAACCACAGGAAGGGAATAATCCAAGGCAAACTGCTGTCCCTGCCATACACGTCCATTCTTTGATTTAGCAAGGTTGACAGTATTGTTAATGGATAAAGGGCCTGCAGAATGGTCATAGTTAGACTGCATGGCAAATGCTTTCTTTTATGCCCATCTCAGAATAACTAAGGAAAGTTTAAAAAAAAAACGCTTTGAGTAGGTTGGAAAGCAAAACGTCCTTAATCTGTGGAGATTGACTCATCTCAGACTTATAATGACTTAACAAGAATTTGGGTGAGAAGGAAGGGGAGTTCATTGCACTTTTGGATATTAGGGGACAATGAACACTGCTAAAAGGACTGTGCGTCTGATGGAAACCTGCGTGACGAGTTTCCCATTTAACAATCCCTTTTTAAATAAACCCTCTCAATGGAAAAAACAGTTAACATGTAATTTTCTTTGTCACAAAACTGAATTTATCAAAACATCATCATGATGAATAGCTTTGCTCCCATGGATCAGTGGCAGGAATGTAGGGTGGAGGCTTGCCTGTCAAGCCCACTCTGCTTTGAAGAGTTTGAAAAGGCTCTTCTCATAGAAGACATATAAAGGACAGCAGATAACAAGGAGGACTGTTGGATTCATTATCCACATGTACAACAAAGTTCTTGCAGTAAGTTCATTTAACTGTCTACGAGTACAGGTGTGGAAAAACGCAAGGAGCTAGAGTTTAATGCAGATCAACCTTTCTCTTAAATCGCCTCGTGGAATACATACACACTCTGAACACTCAGCAGCACACAATCCGTCTCCTAATAAGCCTGTTCAGGCGTGCCCCATTCACACAGCAATCCTTTACAGCAAGATCCAGCAAAGACGTGAATATATTTTTCATACCTATGTAAGTGTAAACTTTCAACAGGTATCACACACAAATTCTTAAATAGGAATGTTCCATGATAAAGCAGTCTTTTATGTTGCTTTTTTCATTTACAGTATTCTCCTAAATCGAAGAAGTACTCTTTATTAAGAGTTAATATGTACCCTTGCTTGAGTACTTTTTTCTGTGGTAAATGTTGTGCATCTTGTGCCATTTAGGCCTATCCTGAATGGTGCTTTAGAATCTGTTTAGAGTCTTGCTATAATTTTTAAGTGTGGCAGTAGATGACCCGTACTTACCAATTTGCTCTGAAATATCTGCCTGTTGACCAGACCAGACCAAAAGTCTGTGAGAAGTCCCAAAAAGCTTCATACAAGGGTAATTATGTGCAAGTGGAAACCTCCTAGACAGAATGTTGGAGATTGAAGATCTTGTCTATTGCCAGTAGACCACCTCTGAAGCTGCCTTGTATTAACTTTAAATGTATTTTCTTCTGTCAATTCATTCATATGATCCAAAATAGTTGTGCTTTATTTTTCAAATAGATCAATTAATTTATTTGGTCAATATGATCTTGGCATTGGGATCTTACCTTTCATCTTTAGAAGTATGACCAAGCTTGTTTGCCGCAACTCTGGAAAGCCTACAATACTTTATCGGGGGTAAACTAGCCTGCCAGGACGATTGAATGTGCATCCTTAGGTCTGTGATGTTCAGTGTCTGCACTGTGGCCATGGCTATCATTGTAGAACTTTGTTTGACAATATGCTACCTATTTGTAGGCTGGTATAGTTATATATTTTATTAACATTTTCCAGTACAGTATACATCATCAATGCAGTATATTCACATTACAAAGACTTCCATGAACATTAGCATACATAACCAACCATCTGCCCGCTCCTGCTATGTTGGTAGGTCCCCTGTTTGGAGCGAGATTTGCTCTGCGTATGTGAAGTGACGGGGGCAGGGCCATCCCACGCTTTAATAATCAATCAGGTGCATTGTAAGCACGCTACTCACCCGAGAGGGTCTCAAGGTGCGGGGAGGGTAATAGAGGTTTAGTCCAGAGAGGTCGGCTCCCCGTGGCTTCTAGCTGCAAACTTCAGGGGTGGCGCACTTTGGTGATACTAGCTTGTGTATGTGAGGGGAGGAGATGAGCGTGTATTTTGAGATTTATTCTGAGTTTGGTGTCCCCCGAGTCCGTCTGCCCTAGTCGCTGGCGGTAAGGGGTCCCTCAGAGTCTTCAGCTGCCTCTGGGTGTGTGCGTAGGTATGTGCTTAATGGGTCCCAAATATCTCTGGACCTTGAAGCTCTGGGTATCAGTTCTGCATATATCGGTGTCTGTTCTTACCATATAAGCAGGTCCCCCATCCAGTCCTTAAATTTAGGCGACCTCCCTCTATTCCATCTACAGGCCACTCTCCGCTTAGCCAATAAAAGGCTCCGTGCCACGAATCTTTGATGTACTTGGGGTATGTCTGCCGTGTAGCCTGGGAGTGCGACTACAGGAGTCTATGTGATTGCTATCATGGTCATGCATCCTAGCGCCTCCAAGACCGTCTTCCAGTACAGTCTGATCGCTACGCACTCCCATGCCAAATGCAGGAAACCTGCTTTTTCCTGTCCACATCTATCGCAGGCATCACTGTCCTGTAATTTAAACTTGAACAGCTTTGCAGGGGTGTAATATAGTCTCTCAAGATATTTATAGTGAATAATTCGCAGTCGCCTATTGGCCGATATTTTGCCCGTCTGCTCGCAGCAGTATTGCCATTTCCTTACGTCCAGTGGTTCTCCTATTTCTTGCTCCCAGTGCTATCTGGCAGTCCCCGCATGTAGACTAGTCTCTGTCTGCGTGGCGTGGTAGATCTGGGATACTACATGGGCTGAATTCGTATTTTGGAGGAGTCTATGTAGCAGGCCCATCGTAGGGGGTTCGTCAGGATAGGCAGGGATTGCAACCCTCACACTCTCTCAGCCTGATATACATGAACAGTTCCATCGGCTCAGGGTCCCTATTAGCAAAGAACTTTTCTTTGGTGAGGCACGTGTCATTTTTGTATAGATCACCCCATGTGACTGCTTTCATCTTAGTGAGAAGTTGGCGTCAGTGCGCCTCTCGTGTAACCTCTAGTGCAGGATGGCCAATTGCTGCGAGCAGTGGAGAGTACATCATGTCTATTGTCAATAGTTTCGCTATTTTCTGCCATGCAGTCACTGTGCCCTTCACAGTGGAGGAGTACACCTCCCTCGACTGTATTTGTGTTGCTAACAATCCAGATAGTGGGTTGGGCTGCATATAATATTGTTCTGTCGCCAAATGAGGCATAAAGGGGGGGTTGAACCAGTAGGTCATATAATGTGCTTGCGCAAATAATATAGTTCGAAGTCTGGGACCTCAAAACCCCCTTGAGAAAATGGCAGTGTTAGTGTTTCCCACTTCAGTCTGGGTTTTCGGCCTCCCCATGCCAGGAGTATCATCTGAGTTTTAAGGGTTCTGAAGAAGGAGGGCCCCGGAGAGAGAGAGATGTTGATAAATAAGTACAATAGCTTGGGGAGGATCACCATCTTCATTAGGGAGATCCTTCCCGCCATGGATAAGGGTAGCGCCATCCATCTCTATACAGATTCTGTGATGTGTTCTATCACCCTTCCGTAAATGGTGCGTAGAAGTTCCAGACCGTCTCTGGTTATTGTTATTCCGAGATATCTAACTTCATGAGGGCACCATTCTATGGGATAATCTAAGGGATCAGGGCGTACGGCATCAGTAAGGGGAAATATTTTAGATTTTGCCCAGTTTATTTTGATCCCTGACAGCTCGCCAAATGCTGTGAATTCTCGCAAAATTGGATTAAGGCTGATCTGGGGTTCTCGCACATAAAGCGTGATGTCGTCCGCGTATAACGAGACTAATACATGTTGAGTGGGGTATTCCAGGGCCCACTCGCGGTGCATCTGCCTAAGCCGGGCCACCAAGGGCTCGACCACCAAAGCGAACAATAGCGGTGGCAGCCCTGATGGGTGCCCCTCGTGATCTCAATGCAAGGTGAGCTGGCATTGTTTATTACAACTCTGGCGCATGGTTTCGTATATAACAACCGTATCCAGGCCAGGAAGCCTTTCCGGGATCTTCATTTGCCCCAGAATGCCAAACTGGTAGTCCCATTCCACCGAGTCAAACACCTTGGTGGCGTCAAGGAAGATCGCAGCCGCCTCTAGGTCAGGGTCCATATCTTGCATTGCCGCAAAGAGAGTGTGCAAGTTATGAGAGGTAGCACATCCTGGCACAAAACCTGCTTGGCCAGGCAGCACCAGCGCCTTCATGAGGAGACTCAGCCTATTCACAATTATTTTAGCCAATATTTTGACGTCACAATTAATCATAGAAAGAGGCCTGTATGAATCTCATTTATCTGCTGGCTTCCCAGGTTTCAAGTAAGGAGATTATGGTGGCCTCTCTCATAGATGCCGGCAAATTCCCCCAATTCTATGACTTCGTCATGTACTTGTTTGAGTATTGGTGCTAGGTGTTCTATGTATGTTTTGTAGAAATCCGCAGGGAGGCCGTCCGGCCCAGGAGCCTTACCCGATCGGAGCTGCATTATGGCAGCTCTAATTTCGTCTACTCAAGTGCAGCAGATAGGAACTCTCTTTGCGAGTCTTCTAGCCATCCTATGGCAATAGGCTCCAGGTATGGCTGCAGAGATATCGGCTGTTGTCTGGCTGACGTATATAATGTGGAATAGAAAGTCTGAAATGTCTAGAGACATTTTAACGCTCCCTCTGTCAGGGGTTTGTATCTCTAATACGTGGCCCGAAAATTTGGGCTTCTGTATAGTTTCGGCTAGTGCCCTTACTTGCCTCTCTTCCTCCCCATAATGGCGAACTTTGAAATATTTCCCTCTAAACCGTCATTCTCTGCCGGCTTCCTCCTGGTACTCAGTTATCTTATCCCTTAGCGCTGTGTATTTCTGCGGGTATGGTGATCTGGTTATGTCCTCTTAAAAGTCGTTTGAGTTTGTCCTCTAATCTAGTGAGCGTCTGTCTCAAGTGTCTAAGCACCCCTCCTCCCTTTGCAATGCTCAGTACTCGGACCGTAACTTTAAACACCTCCCACACCGTTGTCACTTGTGCAACCAGCCCAAGATTTCGCTGGAAAGAGTCTTGTATCTCCTGCTCCATCTCGGCTCTGAACGCCGTGTCTAAGAGCATGGTGGGGTTCATGCGCCAGCTTATATATGGGGTGTCTGTGTTTGGTGGCAAGATACACATGAGTACAGGGGAGTGATCATAGTGGGTGTGTGCTAGGTGTTCCACCCCTGTCAGCCATGTGCCAAGTCCCCTAGTGATCACCCAGTAATCCAAGTGCAACCAGGTTTCGTGCGCTGCAGAGTGGCAGGTACCTTCCCTCCTGTCCAGATGCAGGTATCTCCAGGCATCCAGCAGTCCCCGTCAGTAATGATGTCCCCCATTTGGCGTTGTGATCGAGTGTAGTGGTGTGGTTGGGGGTTGTGTCTATCTAGTGTTGGGTTCAGAGTAACATTGTAATCTCCGCCTGACAGCACGTGTGTAGAGCCAAGATCCACAATCTACCCCCATAGTGTAGCAAAGAACACAGGATCATCGATATTCGAGCTATAGCAACTAACCAGTGTTACCGAGTGTGATGCAATCGCTCCCCACATCAGGCTAAACCGGCCCTTCAGGTCCAATAGCGCTCCTGCGGGTACATATGGGGTATTTTTGTGTACTAGTATGGCAGTGCCTCGCTAGTAGGTGGAGTAGAATGCAAAGCAACTTTATCCCGCCCATCTAGCCGCAAATCCCTGCGGCTTCTTGGGATCCAGATTGGTCTCCTGGATCATTGCAATTTGAATTGAGTGTCTATCTAGGTATGCTGTTATTTGTCTGTGCTTCCTAGGGTCTTTTAATCCCCAGACATTCCAGGTCAATAAGCATATCTGGAGGTTCGCACCAGGGCTATACAGCTAATAGGGTAATTGTGTCTTGTATCCTCTGTCTAGAAGAAGCGCATTGTTCCCGGTCTGTTACGCAGCGAGCGGGGTGAGCCGGTCTCGTACATCACTCTGGGATCTTGTAACATCGAAGTGTCGTACTGCTAAGTATCCAAACAAAACTTTCCCCGGTCCCATCCCACCTCGACATCCCCAACCTGTCGTGAAAAAACATTTCCACCCACCTCACCCAATTGAACTTTCTGTGAACTCATTGTCTTTAACGTCTATACCTTAAACTTTGGGTTCACCCAGCGGGGTAGGGTCAGAGGGCATGTCTACTCACTCCCCCTACTCTGTAACGCGGAAGGCAGAGGGGGTGGGGTGCCCAGAAAGAAGTGTGGCATGCTTACTCAGCATTAATCACGATACTGTTCAACCATATAATTTGGAATGGGTAGTTCTGTATTTATACAGATCATATGTAGTCTTCAAGCAGTTCAGTAAACGCCATGTCATGGTCTCCCTCTCCGGGTTTGGTTGTTCACGGCGTCGCCTTCTTCAGACACAGTCAGTCATTGTCCGAGATTTGAGAAGATGTTCTAGCTTCGGTATCGGCAGCTTCAAGATTTGATATCGGTTTCTTCCCTTTCTGCGGGTAGTCCTCCACCTGCTGTGGGTTGGTGTAGAAGTATTGCTTCCCCTGATGGGTGATCTGCAGGAGCGGAGGGTACAACATGGCATAGTCTATCTGTGCCTCTACAAGCTTCTGCTTCAACACCACAGATTTCTTTCTGGCTTCTTGGACAGCGATGGTGAAATCCGGATACAGATCTACAGTATGGCCATCGTAGGTTAAGGGTGATTTCAATTTCGCCAGTCTCAAAGCCGCATCTCGATCTCTATATTTAAGAAGTTTGGCAATGAAAGGTCTGGCTGGGGCCCCGGGGGGAGGTCTGGGTCCCACAGATTGATGTGCCCTCTCTACCACCAGTAGGCTCGAGAAGGCCTCTGGGCAAAAGAGTCCACATAGCATTTCTTCCATATACTCTTCCATTTTGCCTGTGTTGGCACACTGGTATTCCCAAAACACGGATATTATTGCGCCGGGAGCACGCTTCGAGGTCTTCGTTCTTAGCTGCTATGACCTTTAGCAGCTTATCCATCTGTGTCATCTGTTTCCCCGAAGAGGCTGCTGTGTCTTCTAGGTCCGAGATTCTGTGCTCCGTCTCCTCGATTCGCTCATCATGTTTTTTGAGTTTCTAGGCGATGAAGTCCAGTTTGTTGCACATACTGTCCATTTTGGCTTCTATAGAGGCCAGGCTGTGCTTCACAGTCACAAGCAGGGCTTTCATGTCTTCCGTGGATTGCATGTTTTCAGTGTGTTGTCCTGCGGATGGTTGTTCGGGGTCACTCTGGTGTCACGGCGTTCTGCGGGCTTCAAAGGACAGTTTCTGCTGTCTCTGGTGCACTTTGCCCATCGTGCGCCATCTTGGCGTCTTCGCTCTTTCCTATAGGAACCCCTATGGGTGTAGAGGTCTGTGGGTGAGTCACATGGGTACTCCTTCCGTGCAGCACCCAAAGGGGTCCGGATTAGTTACACGTCCTCGTAGCGTAGGGTCGTCTTGCAGATATGGAGGAGCGCCTCAGGAGCTGCAGTGTAGAGAACTGCTGTGGTAATGGGGTTAACGCATACAGCTTCGTTAGGCACCTTTGAGTGCTGAAGGGCGTCAGTCTGTGGGCGAAGTGCGGTGAGGGTCAGGGTGCTCTCTCAGGGCTAGGGGCGCCAAGCCAGTCACAGGATCCGCCGAGGCGCGCGGGCCACAGTGGCAATCTGTCCTCACTCTTTGGGGAGCAAGGGTGGTGCTAGTTCCCAGTTATATGCCTGAGCGCCCTCATTCTGCCACAGCAAATAAGTGAGTCTCTATGAGGTCCATTCTGTTACTCCGTCCTCACAGCGTGGGAGAAAGTGCCCAGCAGGATTTGGGGGTAGGTGTCCCCGATGTGAACACGTTGCCTTTGTAGGCCCTGCACAGTTTTTAAAGCCGTTATTGTCTTTTATTTTTATTTATTTCTTGTTTTTTTAATTTTATATTTATTTTGAGGGGGGGTTCCTTCACGATCTCTGTGCAGCACTGGGTGCGCGCTTTTGCCGAGCCATTCAGGCCGCCGCTGTTCAATAGGCCTCCCCTGCGCCTGGTGTGGGGTTCAACTAGGCCTTCTCCCCCACTATGGCAGTACCTCTTTCTGCCCCCACAGGGAGGTTTCTGTCACAGTGCGCTCCGTACCTCAGATGTCTATGCCTTCCCTCTGTTGCTCTGCTCCTCAGCGCCTCTGTTGCGTGTACCTGGGGGTCAGCTCCTTTACGCCCTCCTCATGCCGCGGAGGCCGCGCTAGACATTTACGCGGTCCCCAGCGCACAGATGAGGGAACGGGCCTTCCTCACTCCTGCGGTTGCAGTCTCCACCACCCCATGAAGCAGTCGATGTCGCCTCCAGCATCCAGGAGTCTAATCCCCTGTGTTTACTGGTGATAAGCAGGTGTGTTTTCCGCCGTCCCAGCGGCATGTTCTGAGCCTTCTACTGAGGGCGCACGTCCTCGCTCGCTCAGCCGCGTTGTCCCCGGTAGTCAAGCACAGTTTCGGGTTCCAGACGCACTCCGATGCGATATTTTCGGTGGCCACTCCAATTAGCTTAGTTTGAGAGCAGGATAATTTCAGGTGTTCATTCGCAAGCTACCAGAGCCTCACACGGGTGCAGCCATCTTGGTTTAGCGCCCCCCCGGTATAGTTGACTTAATATTATTTTGTAAGTACCTGGTCCATATGCCGCCAGTAACTAGAATTACTTGGCATTGTTGATAACTGTTTCCTCGATAAAGAGATACCATTGCTGCTTTTCACATTGCGCTTTAGTAGTATGAGGTAGCTTTTTGTGCCCTATTGCAATGTTATTGTTGATTTCAATGTCCTGTTGCTTTAAGGCATAATGGAGCTCTGATTTCGTTCTTTTGTTTGCTTCATAATCATCAATCAGTGTTGATTTTCTGTTTTTCCTTTTTTAGATTGTTGGCGGAAATTTGACATAATGGCCATGGCACAATGTTTTCTATGGGTTCCTCATAAGCTCTAATAAAATGTGCTCGCTCTGAGGAGGAGTTTTACTCCGCAGAAACTCCTCCACTGTGGCTTGATCAATTGAAGATATTGAAAGATGAAGAATGACAGTTGCTTTATGTTGACTATTCCCTAAAGTATCCTCCTTTTGATTCATGAGTTCCAATTCTGCATTGGGATATGATACACCACTTGTGTGTTTTATGTTGAGCAGAAAATTCAAACTTAGTGGAGTATGATCACTCTCTAGGCTCTGTGGCATCACTATTACCGCCTGGTGTTTGTGTTGGTAGAGTTGTGCAAAAATGGTGGAACAGTGCTCAGTGCTGTTGTTAACTTGTTTTCAAGGAAAAACTGTTCCGGGCTAGCATTCTCTTTGACTTTTCTAGGAAAGTCTTGGGTGATGTTTGGAGCGCCCTGTTGGGATGGTAATGCCTTTTTCAGGGTGTACAGATGTGTTTTCTTGCTCTACGTCCCCAAATGAGAGCATCTGGTATCAGTTTTTTTATTTTGGCCGTGTTTTCACTCTAATCTAGTGTGTGCAGATGACTAGGCTTGCCCCTTGACATGAGAAAGGTCCTGGACCTGTCCTGTGACCTAGATGGGTGCTCCCTCCAAGCATGCCATCATATTACTGACAGTTGACTACTGTTGTTTGTTTAGATTATATAGCTGGAGGTGCAGCATACCAATGAGTGCGACCCAACTTCTCTATCTGTGTCACTGGAGCAAGTGTATGTTGTGCATGTTTGTAAATGTGCCCTTTTTGGTACATGTATTGTGTATCTGAGTGAAACAGAGTAATGGAGGTGTGTGGGATGCTGGAATCCATTATGGATGCCACTGGCCTAGCTTTGTGCACACGATGGAGATGAGCTTGCTTTCCCAAGCATTGAAAGTGTATTGCTGACATTCCTGAGCTGAGGCGAGGGGACCTAGACACTGAAGTAGCAAGAAAGGAGATACGGTGTTTTTAAAAATTCTACTTCGCTGGGAGGAGCGGCTTTGTCTTCTTGTAGCATTGTCATTTGTAGATGGTAGCAGTAAAGAATTGGACTGCAGACTCTGTTGTTCATAGTGAAAAGGGCCCCTTAGGTAAGCCAGCCTTTTTTTCTTTCCCTGGATCACGTTTCACTGTGGCTGATGACAGCCTGGTTCAGAAAGCTCATTCCTTTATGCCTCTATTGTGGGTGTTCCAGGCTGTAGACTACTTTCCTGTGAAGAGCATCACTCTGCACTAAGGCTGTGTCAGGGAAGAACCACGCCAAGAGGATTCTTAAAGTGCAGACATTAGACCAACACCTTTCTGCTTTAATGTATAAAGGTGGGAGCCACAAACCCACTTGTTGCTCCATTTCCAGATTCTCTATGACCAAGGAAGGTTGTGCTCTGCCACATGCTTAATGTACTGATGTACAACCAGAGCTCTGGTCTGCCTGACTGGCAGCCTCCTAGGTGTGTGAGGACATCACCTGAAGCCTTGCCTTGCTGGAAGAAGCTGCCCATGTGACTTGAAGTGCATATATGCCAACCTACCTGCTGAGTGAAAGAGCTTGCCTACTCTGTAGGAGGGGTGTCTGTCCAGGAAGAGCCAGAAGCAGTGAGACCCAGCTGCTGGTGGGGGTCTGCAAGAGGAAGTAAGATGGAGAAGAGAAGAGCAATCTGCATGCCCTAGGTTTTGGTGGGCATTAGACACTCCTAGGTGGGGGTTCCATGTTATGCTGCTGTGACAGAAAAGTGGGCCCATGGCTGACCACACCACTGTGACCGAAGACGTGGGCCCATGGCTGACCCCACCACTGTGACCAGGGAAGTTTACCCATGGCTGTCTCTGCTGCTAGGGCGAAGAAAAAGGCGACAACATTTTGTTGAATGTTGCTACTTTTAGGTAAGTAGAATTCCAAGTTCTTGGATTGAATAATGCCTGCAAATGTAAGCAGGGATAATTTTAGTTGTTGCCTTTGGGTCTGGGTATTGATCGGAGGCAGTGTTTTGGTTTATAGCAAATCATGTAATAGGGTTGGTTGTTTGATCCCTCAGATTCCTTTGTTGATCTGCGGCCCATGTACCGTCTTGGGAATCTTTCCCTTTTTCTTCTACATTTGAATGCTGTTCTTTTGATGGCTGTTTGGATTTTTGTCCTTCTTATGGGTCAGTTTTTGTGATTTCTCGAAAATATGACATCATCAAGTTAGCAATCTGGTTCAGTTATATTGCTATGCTTGATCTACCTAGCTTTACAGTTCCTCGTCCATTGCTAGTCTATTAGTTTCAATTTGGTTTCCTTCTTTTTAGGCTACTGTGAACAATCCGTAGTTGCTTATTTCTATTTCCAGGAGGTGTTCTGTGTTAGATGTAAACTGTTGGATAAATGTCTTATTGCAGTTCTCGTCCTGGTTTTGAGTTTGTCTCTAATATCTCAAGATTCAATATCTTACATGTGACTTTTTCAGTGAAGAGATGGTTCAGTGTTTGGTGTACCATTGCCTTTACAACAATGCTTTTGCTCTTCCTTGTTAGTTAGTATAGGACTATTTCCATGCACCCCTCTCTGCTCTGCGTTACCCTCACTGGGCTGTGTTGTTTTATGCTGCCTTTTCCTGCCTTATTTCTGTTTCCTTTTTTCCAGAAGAAAAGCGGTTTTCTCTGTCTGGTATCCACCTAGATAGAAGCTGATTAGCATCCTGATATTTTTTCTAGATTGTTCTATAATCACAGTGTTTGGTTTATGTGCCACCCCTAATCAGAAAACAAGGTTTTATTTATTTTAAAGGTTTTATATAGCGCTGGACCCAGAGGTATCAGAGCGCTTCACAAGATAAGGATAGTATAAGGCACATAGGTTATAAAAGCATATGAAAGGTAGTGCAACAGAAATTTGAAATATACAAAGTGCAAACAACATGAGCATTATACAAAACCAGATAAATAAACAGGGGCAGGAGCTATACATTTAAGTAATTAGGTAAATGGTGAACAGGAGAACAGGGTAGATAATTACTGAACAAATATAGTATGATCGATAAGGTGGACTGCACCCACCTTGTGACAAATTGGGTTATTAAAATCCTCCAAAAGTAATCTGTATGCAATTGTCCTATTACTGGGTATCAAATACCCCATTGTAGCACTCGCCTCTCCCAGGGTATCGAAGCAGCTCAGTCCAAGGCCAACCCGGTGGAGGTGGTGGTGGACAAGCAATCCAAATTCACTGGAGCGCAACAGCAAAACTCAATAAATCATTGTCTAGTCAGGGCTTTAGCTATTGAAAAGGGAAAGTACTTTTATTACACACCTCTACTACTGAATACTTCACATGAAATTACGAATACATACATTCAGGTAGATGGAAATACTTTTGGTGATACCCTCCTATCACATTACACCCCTAGACGGCCCTGAACCACATAATCACAATATCCCCTATGTTTACCAGATGCAACATCACCATATATGGAGGTATCATGCTAGATAAGACAGGCCTACTGGCTTTATCAAGGGTTGTCACTTTAATAACCACCATGTTATATTTTGTCAAGTCACTCATTATACGGGGTGTCCATATATATGTGAGGCAGGCCTACTGACTTTGTCGTCATGTCAGCACATTAAAAGAAACAGCCGCAGGTCACCATCATTTAAATCAATGGAAACAGAGCTGCTAATAATAAGCATTCATTATAATGGTAAATGTTACCTGTTCAATGACCATATTCTCAATAAAGCATTTTAATTGAAAACAATGTATGTGTCTGAGTCATTTTTCACAATCTCCAGGCCACAAAATGCAGCCATGGGGCCAACCTCAAGGGGTCTCTGCACTCCCAAACTTGAGCATGCAGCTCGGAGCACTTTAGATCCAGATGAAACCTCTCCCGGGGACATGCCTTTAGCTCCCTGTGAGACTTAACAGCAAGTTTTTGTAAACATCTTCTGGGGGTTGCTGTGTCCCCCAGACACATCAGGCACACATTGGTTGTGCCTCTATGTTTCCAGGGGCACCACAAGAAAAGAAAATTGTGCACACAATAGCCCTGCGTAGGGGCTTTATTGCGTGCCCCAGTCCATAAATAATATATGGGCAGCTTTGTTTTTCCCCTTCTATGTGGCCTCGTGTCGCATGTCCATTGTTTAAATATTTCTTGCTAGTTGTCCCAGTCCCACCCGGGACACCAACAACTATCTTGGGTTTAGTGGGGCCTGTGGTAGGAGTTCCAGTGCCCTGCTGTCTCGCCTGCCATCCGTGCACAACACCTCTCTCTTGGCACTGCACAGTAGCTGATGAAATATCTTTCTACCCCCCACCGGGCTGGACCATTCTCTTATTGGCTCCCACCCACACAAAGAGCATTGCAACATCCCTGGACCACGGACAGTGTGAGGCTGGCAAAGCCGCCTCCTCAAACATGTGCATGAGGGAGCGGCAACATATCTGACGTTCGGATCTCTTCTCCTTGCATGTCTCAAAGAATGACGTCCCCAAGATGCTGTGCTCAGTCCTGGGGGATGGCGCCCATGAGCAAAATGTTTGCCTCACCAGAGAATTTAATAACTAAAGCTGCGTAAACCCATGGGCCCTGGCCCACCCCAGTGATAATTTCTTGAATGGAAGCAAATCCCCATACACTTCATTCTGTCCTCAAAGGGCCTAGCTGTAACTCAGGACCCGTTGGACCAGTGTTTACTTGCTGAGGATTTCGTTTTACTCCTGGTGTGAGCTCTAGATATGAAAAGCGTCCTTTTCAGTCATCCTGGCTGCTAAAGGTGGGCTATTTGTAGGGAGCTGAGATTTCTGGCTCCCCTGAGCCAGTCTTCCCTTTGCCTTGGCTCCTGGTGCTCCTTGCCTGCCGGAGGGGACATCTTGCATAGTCAGCAGAAAGCCCTCCTGGCTGCATGCCCCAGCCACCAGAGCCTCCTGGCTGCCTTGAAAGGCGCATTTGTGGGGTACCAGAGTCTTGGTTTTTCTCCTACTGGTCTTCATGGAGTATAAAGGGACCAGCGTCACTGTCTCTGGAGTAACCCACCCTGGCCCTGCAGGTCAGCTTGAGTGAAAGTCCTTAGTCCAACTTTGCAGGGCATTAGATGGCTTTTCTTACCAGCTGGGCATCCTTTCTGCTGTTGGCCCCTTCTAAGTCCAGGGTCTTCACAATTGTCTCTCCCTTATTTCAGGAGTTTTCAAGTGGTGGTGGAAGGTTTTAGGGGCCAGTCAACCCTGGCCAATCTTATAAAGCTACACCCCCCCCCCCCCTCCATCTCTGTCCCAACCCTCCTGCACAGCTTTCTGGGACAACCGAAAATTGCAATTTTGATTTCTGTGATAACTCCTGTGAGGGCCTCAGCTCTGCCCATAGATAATATCACTGCCTGATTTCTTCCCACCAAAACATCAAGGGTGAGCCCCTCCTGCGTTGGCACCAGTGGTCTGGCACCCCTCCTCTGTTCTAGTGGGCCTGCGCTTTTCCAGCCCAGGTGCAGTGTGACAAGCTAATTACCAGCTGTTGATCACCTCTCCATCCCTTCCTTTCCCAGAAACTGAGTCAGTCGCTGGTAATTGCTCTTTGTGGATGGCGGGGCCCTTGTCCCCTCTGCTGTTAACTTGCCCCAGTACGGACAGCAGGGGGTGAGGGTTGAAGAGGGGAGGGTTCAGGGAGTTCACCTCAAGGGGATAAAGAAAATTACTGGATACTGATCATGGACTGGTACTTAGAAATATGATAAGTCCAGAAGTCCTTTAAAAGGTGGATGTGTAGTATTGTGTGAACTGAAACTTCAAACTTGGTGTGCATGTGTTACCAGAGTTGATACCACGTGGACTTTGTAGGATTACATGGGGTGAAATTGTATTTTAGGGCAGATTTTGCCTACATGTATAAAACAGCGAAAGCACTAAAGATTTTACAATAAGCGCCACAGACTGACACTATTGAGGCCTACTCGTAGTAAAAGACCTACTCCAGATCAGTACCAATCCTTGCAGAGTCCCGTCTGCGACTGGCTACCTGTGTGGACATGCCATACTTCGCATGACGGTAGTCTCACACACCCAGCCTGTACATGTGTTCACATATGACCAGCCAAAAGCCTCTTACACTAGCTGCGCAGAAGGGGCATATCTTAAAAGGCCCACGCTGGCGGTATAAGTGGTCAGTCCAATTACCATGAATTCTCCGTGAGACACAAGTACTGAGACTCACTTGCGCTGAAACAAAATGGGTAGCCGGAAGCAAAAAATCCAGGTGGACTAAATGGTGAAACTCATTTGCTACACACTCCACCACCCACTGAGAAATCTATGAGTGAGATGTGTTTCAGGTAACGATCTGTCGCAAGACACATTACATGGAAAGTTAGTGGAACACCAAACCCTCTTTCAATCATAAATAACGCACTCAAGAACACTAGAAAACGAAATGCATTTTAAATTATTTCAAAATTAAACCGCTAATCTGGCGCACATGATATGTATTGTTAGCACAGTAAACACAAATGGGCAACTGAAAAGCACAGCCGTCAAAGGCCAATTGCCTTTCTCAGTAGCCTTCATTGAGAGTGAGGGATGAGATTGTGCATGGCTTGTTCAGCTGCCCTCTGGGGTGGAGGCGCCCTCTTCTCTTAGCAAGCTGTGTCAAACTTTTATGGGATTATTCAGGTGCTGTTGAAAACTTTCAGAACAAACAATTAACAGATAGTGGCATGATGCTATTTGTATTCCTTAAAAATTATTTTAAAAGAAGTTAGATTAAATACTACGAATATATTCAAGCAATCTTAAGTATCACATTGCAGAACACAGAAGCATACATTAAATGTGCATTCTATTAATCACACATACTCAGCCCGGATTGACGGATAGGCACATGTAACTCAAAGTCGGGGATTTCCCAGCGAAACCAAGGCATAATAGTCACGACGGTTCTCTCGCTGGAACAGTCTGAGCGAAGCAGGTCTATGCTCTTTTAATCTTAAATCGAAGGTTGGCCAGCAAGGGAATCTGTTGCATGTAGTTTCATGTTTGCAATCCTTGATCTGCTGTGCCCCTGAAGTTCCATTTCTGAAGCTGGGACCCAGTTCTGTTCGTTGTTTGCATGATTTGCATGTCAGGTTTCTAAAACCTTGCTAGAATTCTGTAATGTGAGTGTTTACTCCAACCGAGGTCTGTCACCTTTTTGCTGATATCTTTTGTGAGTTTTGGCTGCTCCACAGAGACAGCTGTTAGTGCACTTGATGTTGAAGCAAAAATAAGTGCTGTGTCAGGTAAAACACTGGAGTAGATGCATCTAGTAGATGCAATGGACCTAGCGGGAACTATTCTTTCGTTTGCTGAGCTTGCTCTCGCTGGCCTAGAAGATGGATTTGTGGTTCTCACTTTTTTGCACGCACTCTACAGTGTACAAGTCACCATTTTAGTGTCCATTCTCTGCATCTGTGCCTTTCTTGTTTTATTCTATACTACTGGCTTGCAAATCTTATCCAATACCTGATGTTGACATTGTAGAATTCACAAATTGTCACAGATGTAGGAGGCAATCACAGAGGACCGTAGCCCACTCAGATTGCATCATGCCGGTCACGGAAGGCCACATAGGCCCTGGCACAGCAATTCATGCTGGAAGGACCCTTACACAATTGTGCGTTTATTGCTTTGAACCTCCCACAGTGTCTATGCTCATATTGTCAACAAGGTGGGAAAAGTATCTTGCCATCCCAAGAGCTACATTCAGAAGGGTAATCTGGTTTTTACTTCCATTACCAACTCTTCCCTCCGAAAGATCTCAAACCGATTCAACACCTTGAAGTCTCGGACATAATATTACCATTACTAACAACTGTAAGAAAATCCATCTTTCTGCAGGTTTACTCAAAACGTTTTGAACTCATGCTGTTGCTTTTTGGACTCTGTACACTGGGACCCTGCTACCCAGGCCCCAGTACATGTACTCTGGCCTCTAAAATCTTGTCCAATTGGTTAAAAATCATAATTGGCACATATAACTTTCCTTTAAGTCCTTGGTGTATGGAAGCCAGTGTAATCAGGGCCTGTAAGTTATACGTCACTAGTGTACTGCAGCCCCAATTGTGCCACCACTACAAAGCATGTCTTCAGGCCTGCCTGTGCAGATTTAAAACTGCAAATTTGACCTGCTCAAATAAACATTTTGTCAAACCTAAACCTTCTTATTTAATACTTATAAATCATCCCTAAAATATGCCATAAATGCTGATGCACCACAGGGCATGGTATTTAAAAGTGACATGTGTACTTATGTCTCGCATGTCCTGGCAGAGAAAATCTCCAAAGTATTTTTTTCTCTGTGGCAATGCTGACTCTCCGATAGAAAGCACTAGATTACCTTATAATACCCTATAATACCTTATAATGCATGACATTTGTTTGGGAATAGTTAGAACCAGGATTCAAGGGCAAACATTAATAGTAATGTAAATCCAATCTAATGGTTGTCTTATTTTAAATTGCTATTTTGAAAATGCCACTTTTAGAGAGTTGCAAAAAGAACAATTGATGGACAGAATGCAGAACAATATCATACATTCACCCCAGTACAGAGATCTGGGCCTAAATCCAAAATGTATTTGCTCCCCATGCCATTCCAGTTTGAACCCAGCCATAGACAAATCAGTCTTGATCCTGCACCCAATGGGAACAGTCCAGCCCGAACTGCCAGGCCAGGTCCTCCCTGGACTGGTTTCGGGGTTTCACCTTTCATCAGCCAGGATACCTTGACTCCAGTAGCAGGGAGAGCACGGGACCCATGTCTGGGCATACCCGTCCCACTCGGGGTGACAAATGCAAAAACAACAGTTGATGGACAGAATGCAGAACAATGTCATACATTCACCCCAGTACAGAGATCTGGGCCTAAATCCATTGTTTTTTTGCTCACCATGCTGTTGCAGTTTAAACCCAGTCATATGCAAATCAGTCTTGACCCTGTGCCTCATGAGAACAGTCCAGCCCGAACTGCCAAGCCAGGTCCTCCAAGCAGGATTTGTACCAACTAGATCTACTACTCAAAACATATGTACCATTTTTGCCCTGTACCACCATCTGGATCCGGAGCTACTGGGGGCGGCGGCTTTGTTAGACGCTGCGAAAGCTTTTGATTCGGTGGAATGGACTTACATGTTTGCAGTATTACATAGGATGGGCTTTCCGAAGCAGTTTTTGAGATGGATAGAACTTTTATACCACGACCCAACTGCTAGAATTAGGCTAAATGTGCAAACATCCGACCCCATTAGTATAGGCAGAGGGAAGAGACAGGGCTGCCCGCTATCGCCAATATTGTTCACTCTGATTCTGGAGCCCTTAGCCTGCAGAATCCGTCAGTGCCACCCTGACGCTGCTTTACAGTTTGGCCTACGGCCCCTTAGCATTTCATTATATGCTGACGACATGGTGCTATTCACTCGCAACCCCAATACACATTTAAATAGCCTTATAAGAGAATACATTCGCTTTGAGCAATATGCGGGGTTGTGAATAAACTGAGACAAATCAGTGGTCATACCTCTCACTCTGGCTACAACCCAGCCGAAATTAGACTACCCCCTGAAATGGCAAACTGACCCAGTCAAATACCTGGGCTAATGGATACACAGGGACCCAGACCTAGTCATAAGGGAAAACTATGGAAGGGCGATTACTAAACTTGAAGAACAGATAGCTAGATGGATACAGATGCCTCTATCATTAGCAAACAGGATTGCTCTGCAAAAAATGATTGTCTTACCCAAATTTTTATATCTATTTATTAATATTCCTATCTGGTTAACGCAGGCATTTTTCTCTAAACTAAGGTCGGCAATGCAGAAACTAACATGGGCGGGTAAACAAGCCAGAGTGAGTTGGAACATACTAACGAAACCGTATCACAAGGGCGGTTTCGGGGCACCAGATTTGCAACTATATTTTTATTGTGCACAGGCGCAACACGCTCATTACTGAACACAACCACATGCGTACATTCAAAACGTAGCAGTAGAAACGGATAGTGTACAACCCACTCCACTGATTGCTTTTGTGTCAGAACCGAAATCCCACACAAATAGGGACACGATCCAACCTGTGCACTGCACTTCAAGTGCATGGTACATACTAGCACGCAGAGCGAACAAACTACCTATTTATGCCCCATCACTCCCTGTCACGAACCATCCGAAATTATCGGTATCACAAGAGAAAAAAATGACACTACTACTAGAGGACATGAAGATCTCCACAATGAAGTATGTCTTCTCACACGGTAGATTCATCCAAAGGGGCGACCCGTCATTAAGCATACACAACACACCGATAAAGAGGTTTGCCCACTTGCGACTACAAGTGGCGATCAGGGAACTATACACCTTCTATCCGGAGGAGCCACCAACGCTGCAAGCACTACAGACACTACTGATAGCACCTACTCGCCAGAAATTAGTCACCCGCCTGTACAACGCGTCACAGTCAGAACAAAGTGGGATTGTCAGCAGATCACTCACCAAGTGGGAAACAGCATTGACGAACGGGATTGGGAATATAGCTGCACTCAATTACAATTGATGACATCCAACGGTAATTTACGAATAATACACTTTAAACTTTTACACCAATTTTATTATACTCCGATCCAGCTATACAGATACGGCGTTATATCGCATGACAAGTGTTATAGGTGTGCTGCATTGAATGCAGATTTTCTGCACATGGCGTGGGCATGCCCGCAGATATACAAATACTGGCAAGATATTATGGGAACGATTACCGCAATGTTAGCTGAACTGGTACCGAAAACTCCTCTGGTGTGTTTACTGGGGATATACAAACTAAAGCCTGGAAAAAGGCGAAAATTCCTAACCGTAGCGCTACTGTTAGCAAAACGACTAGTTGCCATTAGATGGGGCAGCAAACGACCCCCTAGGTTCAAAGACTGGCTTATGGATATGTCCTATTGTAGGGAAGCCATGGAGGTCTATGCGGAAGAACTACCGCAGCCATCAAGGCCTCGCGATTTCTGGGAACCACTGAAGCAATACCGTTTGTCTATCCAAGGGGACGATTAATATATGATAATTGATGAAGCAGTAGACCATGTGATATCTGTGTTGATTTTTTCAATGTTAAGTTGAGTGAGTAAAGTTGTACAATTTTCCCGTGCGCCACGTTATGTATCCCAAATGAAGAATGCAGAGTTGTTGACCCTCGAAAAGTGGGGTGGGGGGGGGGGGCGATGTCGGAGCTTCGTGCTGTGAAGATGTATTCACTAGTAGCCCTATGTTCCCACCAAGGAAATCACTGATGTAACTGTTGTATAAATATGCTATGATTTGTACTTTGTGAACAGTTGGCTCCAATGCACGTGTGATTTGCAATGTTGACTAGACGAAATAAAAAAATTTTTAAAAAAAAGATTCCCATGGGAACCAAGGCTTATACTGAGAACTTGCGCTTCAGCCAGCCGCCTTCGATGAACCCCTCTTAGGATCCAGCATGCACCCCGACCCACTGACTATCTTGTTGACGAGGACTTTTCTCTAGAAAAATGAATAGATCAGAAGGTAAACTTCCCGCCGGGGCGAACGTGCTCCATCACGGTCTGCCTTAACTTAAAACATTGACCCCCTCTAGCGCAACCAGATACTCGAGGTTGGCACATTGTGTTTCTGGGCACTAGGAATATCTAAAACTTTGAAAAATCACATCTCTGGTTCCCTCTTTTTTCTACTTTTATAAATCAGTGCAGGATAATTTTGATTGTGTTGTGTTTTCAACCTTTTAACTGTTTTTCTACTGCTAAATGCTTTACACATTTTTCCTGTCTGCTCTGAGATACAGCTACCGAGGGTTGAGCTCAGGTTTAAATAATTCAGATCTAATTGGACCTAGAAAGCAATAGTGCCATTATTACTTGAAGGGGACTACCAGTCACTTCAACTATTATTCAACTTTCTCACAACAGTCTTCTGTAATTCCTCCCTAAGTTCAGGATGTCCCAAAAGGGAAAAAGGGCCATGGTTGCTCCAATATTGAAACCATCATCCTTCGATCCTATCTCACTAGTGCCTATATGTAACAAACTGACTGAAGCCCTAGTGCATAGTAGGCAGCTGATGGGGTTAAACGAATCCAGCCAGCTGCTACACAAGGTAAATCAGGGTCCCGAATAGTAAAAGATAAGATCAGGCAGACCAGAGACCCAGATTTAGTGTGTGCTGTGATATCACTAGACCTGCCAGCAGAGTTTGATACTATCTCACACTCCATCTTGTTCAGGCAGCCAAAAACACAAAGGCATTACAGGGAAAGTTCAGGAATTGTTGACCTATTTTATTACAAGGTTTTCCCAAGATGATAAGGCTTGCTGTATACTGTTCTGCACCTAAGCCAATCACGGTGGGAGTGCCACGGGGTTTGGTCTTGAGTTCGACTCTTATTAATCCATACATCCCCCCCTTCTCTGATCTAGCTGCTCGGCATCTCTTTTATCACCTGCTGCAACGATATCCATTTGATAGTCAGATTGGAATAAGATTCAGTCAAGGCAGCCTCCAACTTCGGAAACTGCCTGCAAGACGTTGCTTGCTAGATGGGTGCAACCTCTCTAACTGTTAATGGAGGGAAAACAGAAGTCATTGTCTTTGGACCTGGTACAGCCTGGACATCAGAGCGGTGACCGGAAAATCTATGTGCTTTGCCATCACACACACACCGCAGGTGCAGAATTTCGGTGTTATTATCTATAAAGATGTGAATTATGCAGGGCATATAAAGAGCATCTGCACAACTGGATTCCGGTTGCTTCACATAATTAAGAAAATTCTGCCATTTTTCGCATAGGGAAAACATGGTCCAAGTATAAATTAAATCTAGAATGGACGATTGTAACTTCCTTTTGGTAGGAGCACCCAAACATCTTTTAGATCATCTGCAGCTGCTGCAACATGCATGTGCCAGGATGATTCTGGGGCTTAAGAGAGATACACCCATCTAACAACATCTACAGAATTTGCGCTGGCTCACAATACCCAAAAGATGCCTATTCAAAGCGCTTACAAAGCACTGTGGCATCTAAGGTCTCCAGCAACAACCAGGACCCCTATGTGAAAGCACTGTCTTCTTGGTAGATCCTCTTGCGAGAACTTAGATCTAAATAAATATTCTTAATTGTTACTCCAAGAATCAGGAAAGTGAGACTAGGTGGCTGCTGCCACGTTAAGATGGGGGCATTCATTGCCAGCAGCCAGCCGCTTACAATCAAAACTCCTCCTCCATAAGAAAAAGATTAAAAGCTACTTGTCTTCCTATAAAGACTAAAATTACATGCGTTTAGGAGCAAGGCCTTTATTTATGAGCCATCTTTGATCTTTGTTCCCTACATCAATTATTCCTTAAGTTTCTATTACATGGGGAGAAGTGAATTTTTGGGGTTTTTCCCTGTTAGCACTGGGACCCTTCATAGGAAGCAGTTTTTCGTGCGATTTTAAATGGCCAAATCAAATGTTTTTCTCTTCCTCTCTGCGCCTCACTCTTTCTGCATCCATTCCACCTGGATTCAGAGATCTCTTTTGAGAGTTGAGAATCTCTCAACTTTTGCATCAGTTTGGCATGAGACCAGCTGGGAGTCGAGCATTCCTGAGGCATGCAGATGGATTATGATAATTAGGTTCCAGTTGGTTTGTTCTGTGCAAGAGACTAGACAGGGCGGCTTGAGGCCACTCGCTGAGGCACATACTTAAGATTGGGAAGCACTAACCGTTGCCCAAGAAGGGTTGCATTAGCGGGACACCATGAGGAAGACGGGAGTAAAATAATAATGGAACTTGTGCAACTCGTACATTTCAGGTCTAAGCAGTGAGCATTCTGACAATGAAGACTGTCTTTTAACTTAGTGGGGCTTGGGAACACCAGGTGGCATTGGTGTCAGCAACACATACCTGTCCAGGGCATGGCGGGGGGTGAACCTACCTGCCTCTTTCATATGAACATTATACTGCAAGGCTTTCCAGGTCATTCGTGACTAGTTGTTATAGTCAAAGTTTTTTGTTTGCATTATGGGATTTGTAGTCTTTTTTTTATTACTTTATAAAACCAGGACTACAATCATGAGACAGTAAAGAAGCTACCTGAGCTAATCTCCCATCGACCTCAGAAACATGGCAGATATAAATGGTGGCGGGTTGGGAAGCCCCTGAGTAACTACAACCAGCTTCTCCAACAGTAATGCAATTACTTACAGCATAACCAGAAAGGTAAACAATTCATCTTAGGGGCAGCAACTTCACAAAATTAACTGGGGGACAACTGTTCATGGATATGATGAAGGCTCCCATGACCATGGCCAGATTCCTGGTCCCAGCAGGAATAATAATATCTGGACTCGTTGCACTGCAAGATTCGGTGGTGTTAGAGGAGAGTTCATAATGAGAGGAATGAATAAAAGGCACATCTTGTACAGAGCTTTGCCTGCACGCATACAGCTTTTCTGAGTGGCGCAGGACAGTGCTCTTGTAGGGCACTTCCTGTGATACCATCGGCGGCACTGATCCTCCTCATCTTCTCCCCTGCCTTCAACACATTATCCCACCACACACTCATCAAGAGACTGCACCAGCTCGGGATCAAGTGAGACACACTCAGATGGATTGCATCATTCCTCATTGGATGAATGAAGAGAACTGGCATAACTCCCTTAACCTCGGAACCCACAAGCAGCAGCTGCAGTGTCCCTCAAGGTTCATCCCTCAGCCCCACCCTCTTCAACACCTACATGACGCCTCTAGGTGACCTTGTCAGAGCCCACGATCTCAACATCATATCCTACGCCGACGATACCCAGCTGATCCTCTCGCTCTCAACAGACCCCACCGCCGCGAAGACCAACTGCCACAACTGCTTGAAGAACTTCACAGACTGAATGAAGGACAAACTCAACACTGACAAGACCTAAGTGCTGATCTTTGGAAAGCACGCCTCCCTCTGGAATGACACTTGGTGGCCTGACAAACTCGGAAACACTCCCATACCAAAAGACCATGCCTGCAGCCTCTGCACCATCGTGGACAGCAAACTCACCATGAAATATCGCAGTCTCCTCTGCCTGCATCCACACTCGCCACATGCTCCGAAGAAACAGTCATGCAAGCCTTAATCACCAGAATGGCTGGACTACAGCAACACACTGGATGCAGAAACCACCACTGAACTCATGAGACTGTCCAGAGGAAACAGGACTCAGCAGCAAGATTGATACTCAACCTGCCCAAATAGACCCACATCACCCAACACCTGAGGAACCTCCACTGGCTCCTCATCCAGAAAAGATGCCAATTCAAGTTACTGACATGCCTACAAAGCCATCCATGACCAGGCACCAGCATACATGAACCACCGCCTGAACTTCCAGCAACCATCCAGAAACCTTTGTTCAGCCTCCCTTGCCCTTACACAGAATCTACACATCTACCACAGCCACAGTGGAGGCTGCTCCTTCTCCGCCTTTGCCACCAAGTCCAGGAACGCCCTCCCTCCACCCCAGAACATCACCATCGCTGATGGACTTCAGGAAAAGACTCAAGACCTGGCTTTTCAATTAAGCCCAGCAACCCAGCGTCTGGATACCCTCACAGGTGATAAGCTGAGCTTCACAAGTATTGATTGATTGATGATCAGGGCTTTCAAGATGAGAATGGGGAAGCTGTTTGTGCCCTGTTCACCTTCATGCTATGTATTGCTGGACACACCTAATAGTTTGTTTGCACTCGGAGTAGGCAGATCGAAGGAAAAAACCGCTTTGTTCTCTGAAAGAAAAGAAAGCTGGAAATGAGCTCAGAAGGTTAATGCACATGGCATAAAGACTTGTGTCTGACCTACAAGCCAGAACATCAACTCTCTCTAAGATAGCCTTGCTGTTTTAAACTTGCTTGTGACATCTTGTGTATGCACATCTCAAGTGGCCCTCATTCGGAAGCTCCGTTTTAACTTATTTTCACTTTCCAAACAAGTGAAATGCTTCCCGTAGACTTCAGATGGGATCACTCACCCTGAAAACATGCCCCACACTCCAAAAACCAAAATAACATGGTAATGTACATTAGTTTTGAAACATTTACCCTCCGGGACCCCTAAAACTCAATCTCCTCAGGGACTAAAAGGTGCTATCACTGGCTTGTACTTCGGTACTTCATAACTCTCAGCTCATGGCCTTTCCCCGGCGATATGTTCTAGGGGTCCTCGCACCTACCCAGGTGCTAGCAAGAAACCCAAAGCAGCCCTGGCGATTTTCTTGGACCAGTCCCTGGGGAGTCACTGCATGACCCAGGGAGGCTGGAAAACCTTGCTGCTTTTGTTACTGTGGGCCAATTTTGAAGAACCTCTGCAAAACTGGCCCCCAGTCTCAAAACCAGCCCCCATCCTTTCAGCCTCCCGGGGAAACGCCCGATGCCCGTTTCAGCCAGGCTGGCCCTGGATGGTACCCTCTGTTCTTCACCGGACTTGTCGCTTTGTGTTTGTCGCAGTATTTCTGAAGCTCTGGCACGGACTATGGCGCTTGGACGAGGCCTGTTGGCTCAGATTATAGTTCAGAGTCCCATCCAACGTACAACATAGGATCACGTGCAGCCGCGATCGGCACAGGTAAGACTGGGGTGGCGGGGAGTGGTGGGGGGCAGGGAAGCTGGTGATGCGGCGAGCACAAGGTAAGTAGTTTTATATTTGTTTTAATTTAATTTAACTTATCCCATCGTATGTCGACTTCACCGCCCCACCACCTTTACTTGTGCAGAACCGCTGCTGATCACATGGGTTAGCAGCTGCTACCATTAGCCTTGTTTGCCACCTCCACCACCTGCCTGTATTTCCACACCCACACAGGTATAAAAATATGATTAAAATCCATACTTTTTTTTACTATAAATTAAATGCAACAAATATAACTTGACAAAAGAATTCCAATACAAGTAATTCCTTATTTTATGGTTTAAATCTTTTTATTGTTATTATTATCATCTGAAAAATGCACACAAAAATAACCTTTACAAATATGTATTTCACTCTTGTTTTAACCTAACACTGTCACCTTTATTTTGTACAATATAAATATGCAACTTGTTAGCTTCGTAACTGTATATATGTAACTTGTGGCTTGCTCAGCCTATCTTGTGTACCTTGTTAACTGTATATATGTAACTTGTTTGTGAGTTTAGCCTATCTTGTGTACCTTTTGTAACTTACCTGTTTCTTTTGTAAAGCGCTCTGACACCTTTGGGTAAAGTTTGCGCTATATAAAACTGCATTAAATAAAAATAAATCATCATTACTATGAACACATCACATTTGCATAGTACAACACACATCTTCTATACCAGCTATTCCCAACTCTTCAGTGTGGTTACATTCAATTCAGGCCCAGATCCCTGTACTGGGGTGAATGTATGACATTGTTCTGCATTCTGTCCATCAACTGTTGTTTTTGCATTTGTCACCCCGAGTGGGACGGGTATGCTCAGACGTGAGTCCCGTGCTCACCATGCCACTGGAATCAAGCTATCCTGGCTGAAGAGGGGTGAAACCCTTAAACCGGTCCTAGGATGCTTGGTTCCAGTCCAGGGAGGACCTGGCTGGGCAGTTCGGGCTGGACTGTTCCCATGAGGCACAGGGTCAAGGCTGATTTGCATATGACTGGGTTAAAACTGGAATGGCATGGTGAGCAAAAAAACAATGGATTTAGGCCCAGATCTCTGTACTGGGGTGAATGTAAGACATTGTTCTGTATTCTGTCCATCAACTGTTGTTTTTGCATTTGTCACCCCGAGTGGGACGGGTATGCTCAGACGTGAGTCCCGTGCTCACCATGCCACTGGAATCAAGCTATCCTGGCTGAAGAGGGGTGAAACCCCGAAACTGGTCCTAGGATGCTTGGTTCCAGTCCAGGGAGGACCTGGCTTGGCAGTTCGGGCTGGACTGTTCCCATGAGGCACAGGGTCAAGACTGATTTGCATATGGCTGGGTTCAAACTGGATTGGCATGGTGAGCAAAAAAACGATGGATTTAGGCCCAGATCTCTGTACTGGGGTGAATGTATGACATTGTTCTGCATTCTGTCCATCAACTGTTGTTTTTGCATTTGTCACCCCGAGTGGGACGGGTATGCTCAGACGTGAGTCCCGTGCTCACCATGCCACTGGAATCAAGCTATCCTGGCTGAAGAGGGGTGAAACCCCGAAACTGGTCCTAGGATGCTTGGTTCCAGTCCAGGGAGGACCTGGCTTGGCAGTTCGGGCTGGACTGTTCCCATGAGGCACAGGGTCAAGACTGATTTGCATATGGCTGGGTTCAAACTGGATTGGCATGGTGAGCAAAAAAACGATGGATTTAGGCCCAGATCTCTGTACTGGGGTGAATGTAAGACATTGTTCTGTATTCTGTCCATCAACTGTTGTTTTTACATTCAATGATGGGCAGTATTTTATTTATTTTATTTGAAGATCCATAGGGGTATCAGAGCGCTGGATAGAGTTGGCGCAAGCAAGTGTACAAATACAATGTGAAAGTAGGTGAAGTTACAACATAATGAAAAACGTTCAGGTTAAGAGTTGGGGGTATAAACAGTGCCCTAGAACACAAAGAGCAAAACATCATAAAATAACACGCACCAGGAAATTTTAACATAAGCATGAGCGAGACCACCAGTAATTGCAATTAAGGAGCCATACAGGACTAAATATAACGTGATACTTATCCAAATTATATGAAAAATAGTACTACTTTTTCCCCAACTCCCCCAGTGCACCCTCCCCCCACCCGGTACTCCTGTTGCAAACTATATATGAGGCCATTTTACAGAGGTATCACCAGTCTGTGTGTATATTATCTGTAGGGGGGACTATTCTGCATCTGTTAGTCGGAGAATGCAGAGATATTTCCCTGAATTCCGTGGACAAAAGGGTGAGGAGTGGTTTCCAAGTTTCTTTAAAAGCGGACTCAGAGTTTGCAAGAGTGGCATTTATTTGTTCCATCCCCAGAATGTACCATAATCTGTGGAAGCAGCCTAAGTACGTGGGTGTGGTTTGCGTCCCCCAATGTGTCAAGATATTTTGAAGTGTGGCACCCAGGGCCAGTCCCATCTGTCTCCACCTGCGTGATTTAAGTGGGAATGTTAATGGGTTAGGTAATCCCAAGACTGTGCATGCTGGAAACTTTGGCATCTGTGTATCAAATTGTTGTGATCTATTTCATCTAAAATCCTGGTCAAGTAAGAGGTCAAGACAGGACACTCCCAAAGCAGATTTAAGAGGGTACCATCCACCCCACATCTGCACCAGCAAGTTGGACTGAGATCCGGGTTTCCCCTGTTAAGGCAATCCAGTGTTAGGTACCAATAAGTGGCTGTTTTGGTGGTGGTGTCTATACTGGGCGTGGTACGCGCCGTGTTTGGCAGTGTAATAAATGTCTCCCTATTCCTTAACCGATAGGTCCCTCCCTATTTCTTTTGCCCACCTCTTTTGGCTGGGAAAGGTTGGAAGGGAGCTGGCTGGCGGAGCATGGAATAAAGTTTGGAAATCAATCTTTTATTTTTGGTTTTTGTAACCAACCACTTCTCATATTTCAATAATCGGCGACTAACTAGTGGTAGTGTAGTGGGGTGAAGCAACCAGTGCCTTATATGCAAATAACGTAATCTTTCAGACTCTGGTAGTGTGTTCTGTTGTCTTAGTTGTAAAAATGGAATAATGCCCTCCACATCAAATAGTGCCCTGCTGCCCTGCATAGTGTGTCGCATGCCACGCTTCGAATGCTTTACTTTTCAGGCCCGGGGAAAGATCCCCATTCTCGAATAGAGGCGTCATGGGAGAGGGGAATGTGGTGAGCTCCCTTCGAGTGGCCGCCCCATCACATACCTCCATTACCATCTTTGTAATGGGAGACTTCTGCAGGCTCTGAGGCCTATCTAGTTTCTTCAAAAAGGATACCTTCCATAGGGGGAGCCTCGCTATCGCCCTGTCCTGGAATAACCAGTGTTTTTCTGACTCATCCCTATTCCATTATACCAGGTATCACATCTGAGCCACTCGAAAGTAATCAAGCAAATTTGGGATCCCCAACCCTCCGTCATTCAGGCTCAGATACCCCAACTCCCGTTGCATGCGCGGTCGGGTTCCGCCCCCCGAAGTGGAGTATATATTTTTGTAGGGAAGCGAGAGTTCCTCTGGTGGGGGGCTTAGACCGGTAGTGTCTGAAACAGGTACAAAGCTTTAGGTCAAATTGACATTTTTATGGCTGCGATTCGCCCCACGAGCAACAGGTGGTTTACCTTGAAGCCAGAAGCCACACCAAAGGTCTCTATCTCCTCTAGAAAAGCTGGAAGCGACATCTCCGTGGCCTCAAGTGATGCTAGTATATCGGCAGCATAAAAGCTAATTGTGTGCTCCTCCCCTCCGAATGGAATACCTTTAATGCCTGGATTATTTCTAATCCGCTGAGCCAATGGTTCAACGTACAGGGTGAACAAGAGGGGCAACAAAGGGCACCTGTTGGACTTGGCCCTTTTTTGCTAAAGTTCCCTAAACTTTTTTTGCTTTCCCCCTAGACCTTTTTTCTGACATGGTTTTGCCAACTTAGATTCATTGGGCACTTTCCCACTGCTGATCAGTGTCAAAGTGCAAATGCTCCCTGTATAAAGTGTAATGGTAATTGGTTGTCCATGATTGGTATGTCTGCCTTACTAGTAAAGTCCCTAGTAAAGTGCACTATGTGTGCCAGGGCTGGTAATGCAAATGCTACTAGTGGGCCTGCGTGTTAAGTTTTAACGGGGAAACCCACAAATTAAAACTGCTAAAACCTGGGTCAACAGTACAGTACAATCATGAATTGGTAAAAATAGCAGTTGTTGATAATGAAGTTTACACAAGAACATTCACCACTCATTGCTTCTTATGATTCCTGAGCCATATTTAATAAGCAGTTTCAATGAAGAAGGCTCAAAATGCGATATTAAGTCAAAGCATTTGTTACAGGCAACACAGTTGCTCAAAATCATTTCATTATAGTTGCTCAAAATCATTTAATTGCGGTAGAAGTATAGTGCTCTTAGAGTGATAAGGAAGAGAAGAAGTCGGGTAGGTGGTGGTGAATCAGTGAGTGAGGGACAGGGTAAAGGTATGGTGACATAAAAACATCATAGTAATATAGCTAGCAACCTTTACAGCCTGATGTAGGTCTATAGTTCCTAAATGTAATACATAGCTCAACTGTACATATATATAGCTTGTCAAAGTCAGTCCTTTGAGCTTGTAAAAGTGGTTGTGTGTTGTCGATGTTTCGACCCCAGGAGGTTTTGGGATAATTGGTGTCCTCAAGGTAGGGTCTTCATCAGGACTTAGAATAGCACTTGTGTTGACACTGGAAAATCGCGGTCAAATGGAGCTAAAGAATAGCTTAATCGTTACTGGCAACAAACGAGGTTGAGGAATCTCTCGTATGTAGGAATCAATCCATGCCCGCTCTGATCGACGTGTATTCGGATCGGAGAACAAATGCTTTGACTTAATATCGCATGTTGAGCCTTCTTCATTGAAACTGCTTATTAAATATGGCTCAGTAATCATAAGAAGCAATGAGTGGTGAATGTTCTTGTGTAAACTTCATTATCAACAACTGCTATTGTGACCAATTCATGATTTTACTGTACTAGTGGGCCTGCAGCACTAATTGTGCCAACCACACAAGTAGCCTTAAAAAGAGAACTCAGGCCTGCCACTGCAGTGCCTGTGTGCAGTTTGTTAAACTGCCATGTTGTCCTGACAGGTGCACCCACTTGCCAGGCCTTACCCTTCCCATTCTGTGCACATCAGACACCCCTATGGTAGGTCCAGGGTACCCCCCTGCGCAGGGTACAGTGTATGTGAAAGGTAGCACATCTACTGAGGTGTGTACCATGTCCTGACGGTGAAATACACCCCATTTTGTTTTTCCCTGTTGAAAGGCCATCTTGCCCATAGGACAGAATGGGGAGGCTGTGTAATATGTTTCCAGACTATCTTCCCAAAGGCTTAAGATGGAGAGGTGAAGTTTAGTATGCCTAAACTTACAATTCAATAACACATCTTTTTGTGAAGGTGGTTTTTGCATTGTGTGTTTAGGAACCACTCTTTTAGAAAGGGCTGGATTTTTGTGCTCTAACATTTCTGTGTGTCTCTGCCTGGTTGTGGATTGACTGTCTGGATCTGAAAGTGATAGGATCTGGGGAATGTCTTGACCCAGGGGAGGAGGTGAGACAGCAACAGGCTGACCTGCATCTGGTGTGTAGGGGGGGAGTAGCCCCTAGAGATGAAGAGGCCTGGGCTGCAGCCATAAAACAATGGCTCCATCCCCTGCTGAGTGATTATGGATCCAGACCCCCCCCCCCCTATCAAAGGAAGAAGGTGTCACTGGCTGGGAAACACCCAGAACTGGTTTGGACAGGGTCAGTGCCCCCTGAACACAAAGACTTCAAAGACATTTAGGGGTATAACTATGAGAACTGAAACACCTGAACGTTGGAATTGGATTGTTCAAGACTGAAAAGGATTGAAACTACTTTGTGGGCAAGAGTAACCTCTGCCAAGGAAGAAACAGCTGAAGAGACTAAAGGAAAGGACTGACCCTTGCTGTGTGTTCTGGGGCTGGCCTGCAGTTCCTGTTTAACCAAGGAAGAGGCTAAAGGGACTTTGCTGTGTGCTGTGTTCCCTGCTTGAAAGGACTTTGCTGTGCTATGTCCTGCAGTAACAACCCAGAGGGCCTGAGGTGAGCTGGCTCCCTGTTGTGGAAACTCAGGAACACAAAAATTCCAGAAGTGTTTCAGCGACACTGTGTGTGTGTGCTTTTTGCAGCCTGAGACCTTCGTAAACTGTGCCCTGTGATTGTGGGCACCTAGAGTCCAAGCAAGTCTCTGCAATGCTGTGTGTGTGTGCTTTTTGTAGCCTGAGACCTTCACGAGGATTGCCCTGAGACCGTGCACACCAAAAGTTCAAGAGTGTCTCAGCGACGCTGTGTGCGTGTGCTTTTTGCAGCCTGAGACCCTCGGAAGAATTGTCCTGTAATTGGGGCGCCAGGAGTCCAAGTGAGTCTCAGCGACGCTGTGTGCGTGTGCTTCATGCAGCCTGAGAACTTCGTGAGGATTGCCCTGTGACAGTATGTATGTATGTATCTATGTGTGTTCTTATATAGCGCTCGACTTACCCTTGAGCATCTCGGCGCTTGCATTGGGAACCCGTCCTGGCTTTTTCCCTGTGAGATAACCCGTACTGGGCATCCCCAAGGTGAAAGCCAGGCATCCCGCCGCGGGGGGGCCGCAGTGGAGATTAAGCAAGCTATTGCCCAGAGTTGCAGAGTGTGAACCCATGATTCGAGTAGGCACCGAAGTGAGAATTATCGAGTCCGTGGACACTTGGGCTCAGACCCTGCCGCGTCGGGAATTGAACCCTGGTCCCGGGTCTGACCTCTGCTTCAGGGTATGCCTCCTCTAACCAGTGAGCCACACTTCTCCACTCAGTGCGCACCAGAGGCTCAAGGGAGTCTCAGGGACGCTGTGTGCGTGTGCCCTGTTGCAGCCTGAGATCTTCGGTATCGTCATCGACTCTGAATCAACTAAGTCGCATCGGAGGCCCAAGTCGTGAGAGGCGGCGAGGAGAGCGAGGTCGCACCCCCCAGGTAACGTGTGTCGGCGCCTGGGGCAGGGTGGGGGCTCGGAGAGATACTCTCTCCCCTTCTGGTAGCACGACCCCCTGTTCCAGCTCGTGTCGCGGCCCGTAGTACAAAGGAGTGGTAGTACGGGGACCGGAGAGTGGAGCTGCACTGTGGTTTACACTAGATCTGTTTTGGGGGCATATGGTGACGGAAACTAACCGCGAGTCAGTACGAGGAGCGGAGAGACCGTCAGAAACACAGTGATCAGTGCTGGAGTGTATTACGCATTGCATTAATTCTGCATTACGAACTACCTGATCATTGTATTACGCATTGCATTAGTTTGCAGAACGAACTACCTGATTGTTGCATTACGCATTGCATTATTTCTGCATAACGAACTGCCTGATTGTTGTACTACGCATTGCATTAATTTGCATCATGAACTGCAGTATTTTTACATTGCAAAGTGCCTGATTCTTGCATTACGAACTGCATAGCCTTGCATTAGGACTGCATAGGATCACCTAGAATTGCTCATTAATACCGCCAGAACTTACAAGAGCTGGCTGACCTAATAACTGGCCAGGAGGTATATTACAAATACGCATATGTTGGATTTTTATCGTGTGGTCTCATCGTATATCTTTTTATATAAACTTATACTTGTTTTGATATGAAACTCGTGTGGAGTCCTTTTGTGGTGTCACAGTTGGGCCACTGGGAGCGTGGTTGCAAATACTTTAAACATTTGCCTTGAAGATAAGGTTGCCTGCTCGTGCCAAGCTACCAAGGGGGTGAGCAGGGGTTATCTGAGAAGGTGTCCTTTCTTTCCCTGATGAGGAAGCAAGGGTCCCTACTTGGCCTAAGGTACCTACTTCGGCCAACTAGGGAATCCCGGTTCTAACAGCACCCCTGTCTGGAAAAGGGATGAGAGGAGCTGCCATTTATGCTGACTGTAGCTGTAGGGGAGCTAGAACAACTCGCCACCCAGGCCCGGAATCAATCTCCTATGCCAATGTGATACAACGTCTGTTCCAAGTATCCCCAATTGATCCGATCAAATGCCATCTCAGCGTTGACCGTCAACAAGAGTGCATCTAGGTCTGTATGGTGGGCCCTATCGATTAAATGAAGGATCTGTTTTGTATTGTCGCTACTTTGGCATTTCTTTAATAAATCTCGCTTGATTCGGGTCTATGATAGCCGACATCAGTGGTCCTATTCTTGCTGCAAGAATACTTGTGAATAACTTCAAGTCGTGAAAAAAAGTCGAAAGCGCACTATCCCTTTGTATGTTTTGAACTTTCTTGCGTGCCTCCGGGGTTTCACACTCTGGTCAAGAGTGTAAGACGAATATATGACAAGTAGCGTCTCCTAGTTAGGGGACGTCCCCCTGAGCACAGCTTTAAGCCCATGCTGGGTTTTTGTTTGAAGAATCAGTACACAATCCTTTGTGTACATTGTATACGATTCACTGCGTTTATCATTTCATTTCGATTCGTGTTCACACTCTCACTCACGGTTGCTCATTTTGAGGCTCACGTTGGCAAAAGTTTGTCTAATCTTTTATGTTATGGCATCACGTCATTTTTGCACATGAAGTATGACTGTCATGTTTATATTTCACATGATTCCTGGCACCTACCGTTTTGATCTCTATTTGGTCACATCCTGTGATAAACACATGCATGCAGTTTTGAGTCACTCGCTGTTTCAGTGCATTTTTTCGACCATGGGTCCATTTGTCACCTATAAGACGTATAATTGTCTTACTATATTGTGTTGGCCAAGTTCCCCCCTCATTCATCGCTTTACATTTGTCACAGATTATGTCCCCCTGACAAAGGTCTGTTATGGACTGAAATGCATCGGGCAAGGTTCATCTAAATATTTGATTGATGCTGTGAATATCCATTGGAAAATACTTATGATATGAATAAACAATATAATACATAGAATGAACACAGCATAAGTTTGTTTTCTCATAAATATTCAAAGGATTGTGTACTGATTCTTCAAACAAAAACCCAGTGTGGTCAGAGGGACGTCCCCTAACTAGGAGACGCTACTTGTCAATAATTTCAAGTCAACATTTCGAAGGACTATAGGATAATAGGAATGGCATAATTTGTTAACTTTTCCATGCTTGGGTGGGACCACAATCGCCGTTGTTAGCATTTTGGAGGGGACCGAGCCCAGGCCCCCAAAATAATTTAATAGTCTTGTTAGAATGGGAGCTAATAGCTGGCAGAATGTTTTATAGAAGGCTGCAGAGAACTCATCTGGACCCAGAGATTCGTGGGGCTTGAAGCAAGATATTGCCGCGATAAACTCTTCGATTCGTATGGGAGCGTTAAGTGAGTAAGCTTGATCGATGGTTATTCTGGGGGTATTTGCTCCTTCTAAGTATGTTGCTATGTGTTGATCTGTTAAGGCCTCTCCCTTATACAATTCTGCATAAAAGTCCCAAAATTCTTGTGCTATGTGTTCGTCATCTGTCAGTTCCTCCCCTCCATGCCCTGTAAGAGATTGAATGTTTGTTTTCTGTCAGCTGGCTCTCAGTTCACTTGCTGGAAGGCGTCCTGTCTTGTCTCCCCAAGTCATAGTATGGCGTATTTAGCCCTATCCAAGTCGTGACCTGCTAATTGTGCTCTCGCCGCTCGCTGCTGGTGCCAAACCCTGGGTGCCCCTGTACGACTGTGCACCCCCTCAAGTTCTTTACCCTGTGCCGTCAACAGTTACCTCTTTTCTCTACGCATTTTGTTGTCTGCTGCAGCTATTGCAATAAGCTCCCCTCTCACCATGGTCTTCAGTGCCTCCCACAATGTCGCAACAGAGGTATCTAGTGTATTGTTTATGTCTAAGTAATCTTGTATATTTTTTGTGAGTTATTGTGTCACTTATGGTTTATGTAGCATGCTTTCTCTCAACCACCAGGTCCCGAAGTGTTCCTTTTGTGGCGGCAGTTGTAGGGTAAGGGTCACTGCGTCATGGTATGAGAGTGCCGCTAGTTCTATTTCAACATTTCTCACAGCACTGCTCACTTCTTTCGTACCCAATAGATAATCGAGGCGTGCATATGTTTTATGAGCGTGGGAGAAAAAGCAGTATTGGGTTGATTGGGGATGTGCTGCTCTCCACAAATCGACTATTCCCATTTCCTGTAGCCATTTACCCTCTCCTGATGACAGCACCCCGGTCTGGGTAAAGCGAATGCTTGATCTAACTTTGTCCGTGTCTAGAACTGTGTTCAGATCTTCCCCCACCAGTGTCATGTGAGTTTGTGTGATCATAATAACTGATAACCCTGCCTGCAAAAACCGCTCTTGTCCTGAGTTTGGTGCGTATATAGACTCAATCACAATGGAATGGCCCCCTACATGAAGTGTGTAAGCTAGTAGTCTACCTCTTATTTCCGGAACCTTGCAACCTACCTCCTCTCTGAAGAGCTTAGCAATCAAGATAGCAACACCAACTTTCTTATCTGATGTAAAATAGAAAAATTGTTGGGGTAAAGCACGTGGTCCTAGGTGGTGCCAATCTTTAGATAAAAGATGGGTTTCCTGGAGAAGGCAAATATCCGCTTCAGATTCTTCTAAGTATGAGAGAATGGCACACCTCTTAATGGGGTTGTTGAGGCCTTTCACATTGAGAGTGAGGACCTTTATTGTTTGATTTGACATGTTAAATGTAGTTGTGTATGGCTATGCTGAATTGTCTTTGGGCCGCATCTTTCGCACCCCCCTTTCTCTCTGGATCTCCAATTGTCCCTTGTGTTGAATGTATTGTACCCCTTACAGCTCATTGCTATAAGTACCGGTCCCCAACCAAACTAACCCTAACCCCAACTGGAAAAGAAAGAAAACCCCATTCAGTCCAGGACCCTTAGGTCGAGGCCACGTGTCTCTGGAAAACAAGTTAGTTGGGTGCACACTGTGGCATAAGAAGTGCCCCCCCGCTCCCTGGGATCCCCACCGGCGCCTGCCAGGCCCAGCTATGTCCACTTAACTGTCCCCTGGACTTTCAGATACCGTCTTTGGAGAGTTTCTTGTTAGATAGTGTCTCCAGAACTGCCTGTCTCTCCAGTGCAATCGTTACTGGGTCTGGTTTCTTCTTAGTCTCCTGGAGACTACCCCCTCAGACCCGTTGCGATTGTGCTCGAGGTGCTGCAGCACCGCCTTCCTCTGAATCTTCATTCTGCGGATGGTCGGTGCCCAGGAAGCGACACGTTTCCTGAAGTGAATGAAGTTGATGGAGCTTGCCTTCCCATCTAAAGATAAGTTTAAAGGGGTGACCCCATGAGTATGGAATCCCTGAGTTGGGCAGGTATGATGTTGCAGGTCGAAAGTCTCTTCTTTTCTGCAAGGTTATCGTGGCCAAATCTTGATAGAGAGCAATCGAATGTCCCTGGTAAGTTAGTGGCTGTTTTTCCCTAGTTTTACATAGAATTTATTCTTTTAAGTCTGGTAGGTAGGCCAAGATGTCCAGAGGTGGAGCAGGTGAGCATCTCTGGAGGCCCACCCTGTGTGCACGGTCTATTTTAATTTCAAATTCTGAAGGGACCTCCAATATGAATCTAAAGAGGTCTTGTAAATAAAGAGAAATGTCCGAGCCTTCTGCCTGAGACGGGACCCCTTTGACGCGGATATTGTTCCTTCGAGATCGATTTTCAAGGTCCTCGGTGTGTGCTTGGAGATCAATTTGCTGAGCTCGTAGACGGATGACCTCCTGTTGGAACTGCTCCACCTCTTCGTCGCGAGACAGTTCGTGGTTTTAGATGCTCGCCATGCGGTTTCCAATCGCATCGACAGCCTGTCCAATCTCTTTCAGTTCCTTGGGGAACTCCCCTTTGAGGGTCTGCAGGTCCTCTCTAAGCGTGGTGAATAGTACTTCCAGGAAGGAGCGCATGACTTGCTCCTCAGGAGCGTCAGTTTCTTGCCCCATTTGAGTGGTAGACGACACCCGGCCTTCTCCTCCAGTGGCTGTTGGGAGCTTGGTCAGCATGTCCTTTAAGTTCCTATCCTTCTTCCCCCTTAATGAAGACATGAGTGATCAAAATTCGTGGGGCCGCAGTGAGGTTGCCTAAGTCACAGCTGTTTGAGTGCAGGGTTCCAATGAGGAGAATGTCCAGGTTCAAAGGTGCGCAAGGCAACTGTGGGTAGATTCTCTGTACTCTCGCCAATTGGTGTTACCCAAGTCCCTCAGCTGTGACTGCATCTGTTTGGCTTCAGGATTCGATGTAGCCTCGCTGTCCAGAGGCTTCTTTCGCTTTATGGCTCTCTTATCTGTTCTTTTCACTTGCTCGTTCCAGGATCTTCTGAGCGTGGCCCACCTGTCACACCCCCACCTGTGAGGGAGACCTGCTCCTGAGCGCCCCCAGGCCCCCATCTACGTACTCTGTACTGTGCCGGCTCCCAAATCTTTCTTTCCACTATTAGGCAGGCGGTGACTCCTATTTCCGTGCGCTGAGAGCTGCCCAAGCTCGGGGGTGTAGGATGGCAAGGCCTGCTCTCAGCAAGCCACGAGTGTCTCTTGTGGTACCTTGCCTCGCTTCTCTCCTACCTTGCAGGTCCCACTCGACTTCTTTGATGGTGTGTGCCCCAGGACCCTAGCCTCAATTTGTTCTTCTCCTCCCCCTCAGTCCGCATTCAGTTTTGGAAGGCTAAGAGTCCCTTATTTCTTCCGTGCGATTTGCGCAGATGGGGGCCAGTAGATGGGGCCGCAGCTGTTATGGGCAGGTTTGCGTGGAGGAGTTTTGTGGACCAGGCGTCACTCTGTGGGCCCCACGTTCTCCGTATTGCCTCCTGGGGTTCTTATCAAGGGGAGGGCAGCGCTATGTGTGGGATAAACCCAGATGCGGCCTAGCGCTGTATTATTCTATCGTCCCTGGGCTCGTGGCTGTGTAAGCGGCCTCCCCTCTCGCCGCTGCGGAAGCCGATCACAGCTTCAGTGCTCTCCTCCGCGCCTGCCATTCCCAGTTATTGAGCCTCACTTCTCTGATGTTCAGGAGCCCAGCGTCAAGCATCCCACATGGAGGCTATGCGGTGCATGCGCCGGTCGCTTCCGGCTCCTCCTGCTTTGCCTGCGGCAGTGCTACGTAGGGCTGGCGTATCCGGCTCCAGGCCCCACTCTGGTGTCTTTCTTCAACTCGTGTGTGGCCCCAACTGCCCGGTGCCTCCTGCTCCAAGTGCCTCGCACTGCGGGCCACCCCTGCAGGCCAAGCGCCTAGTGAAGCGGGCACGTACATGAGGCCTTCTGTTCCCCCTGTTCACCTCAGCCTGGTCTTCTGTGAGCAGGTCCGTTCTCCCAGCATCAGACCTCTTGCTGTTCCAGAAAATTCCCTTCGGGGAGGCGGGTACTCCTGCTTCAGCATTCGCCCTCACACGGGCTCCGATGCTTGTTCGCTCCCGTCCTGGGTGCCAAGGCTGGCGATGCATTTGGGGGAGGCCTGAGCGCGAGGCCTTCTACCTGCTTCAGGTCCGCCCTAGCCTCTGTCCGGTCCCTGGTTGCATACCTTCACTTCAGGGTCACGTTGAGAGGATCTTCTCTTTCCCACCGTGGCTTGCTGCTTCCCCTCGTCAATGGGTCTCGAGGGCCGCCGTCATTGGGTATCACTTTTCAGGCGCTCGGCAGCCGTCCCAGGTGTCAGCGCTCCGCTCTAGCAAGCGGCCACCATCTTGCACCCCATGGTCCGCTGCTTTTCAGGAGATAAACCACAGCCTAACAAGCTGTATGCCCTTCAATGCTGCCTCCGGGAGTTGCGCTATTGTTCCCCGCAGCTATGGGGCAATTTGAGAGATTAGAGTGGCGGCGGGCGGAAGGGAACGGGGAGAAGAACACAAGCACGTCTTACCTGGTCGCTATGTTGGCCACGCCCCGTCAGTCCTCATTTTAAAGGAAACAAGGGCAAAACTGCTGAGTTCAAAGGGCTTTCAGGGGCTGTACACAAACTGTAGCACTTTCCCAACCAAACAATAGCCCAATTAGGGAAGAAGATGTGATGTAGCACCAGACCGGCTGACTTTGTAACGGGGAACCGAGTTCGAGTCTCGACATCGGCTCAACAACCTGTGATTCTCGGCAAATCACTTAATCTCTTTGTGCCCAAACATTAATGTACTGTTTGAAATGCAACTGGTGCTTGTGTAAAGTGTTTACCATAGTGTCCAGCTCAGTGGCGGTACGTCCATTAGGGTGCTGGGGCATTGCCGCACTACACACAATCGGGGCGCTGTCAGTGTCACTAAATTAACTTAAACAACAGTTTAAGTTAATTTAACTTACTCCAGAGTCCACTCGAATCATTAATCCATCTGGGCTGGCCGGTCTCTGGGCCACGCCCGAGGCAGTCAGGCATGAAATGGCTCTGAAGGGGGTGGGGCACACACTGGCAGCAGGCACAACAACATGCAGCAAATGTCAGTGGTGGTGGTCTAGTGCGCATGTTCGGTTTTGGGCTGATCATTTTTCTGACCAGCCCGAACATGCGCACTAGGCTTCACATTAGGAGACTGAGGGTTGTTTCATGCTGACGCAACCGGTCTCCTAATGAGCGGGGAGTATCCCCTGCTCAAGCCAATCCTGGCAATGCTGGAGCAGCGTCTGGATTGGCTCAGAGGCACGTGTCGTTTGCCAAGCCTTTCCGGTGCTGTTGCGCAGTCCTGAGCATTGGGCACCCTGCGTGGGTGGCACTGTGTAGGGCAGCTGGAGCCTTTGCTTTTGGAGTGAAGTCGACTGTCTCAGAAAAATAAAATACTCGGGTGTACTCACACCTCCAACCAGGGTACGGCCAGAGTGATTGATCCTGATCTGCAGGAAGTTCGGGGAAACTGCTGAGGCTGCAATGAGGGAGAGTAGCCGGGAGAATGGAAGGAGCCGGGCTTGATACAAACTGCCCGAGAAACGCACCATGGGCAAGGTGAATCCAATAGAAAAGAGGGCAGTCAGGTGAGGACGTCTGCGTTAATGGGTCTGTAAAAAGTGTTGTGGGGGTTCGTGGGGGCAGTGTGTGTGAGGGCGGGACAGGGCCTCACAACACGGTCTGAAAAAGAGAACAAATTGGCCATGTAACCAAACTGCCCTAAGGAGGAATCAGCCCCACTTGAGCTACGTCCCTGAAAAAGGCGCTTTTCTTACTTTGCACTTTGATGAGCATCTGATAAGGCTGTTGCTGATGCATTACATTTTTCACCCATACCGGCCGTTACGTCATAGTGGAATATCCTAACCATAAAATGCCCTTTGACTATTCGAACCTCCCTTCCCGTCATAAATGAGCCACACCGTGAAGATGGCTCAGCGAGTTATACAGACTCCTGGCATCTACTGCTGCAATCTACATTTCTAATCACGCCAATGTCAACTCAGCCTTTCATTCTTCCACGGAGTTCCACTACACAGGACTATAATAATGGCTTCATTGTATTCATGGATTGAAAAGAGAAAATGGGTGGCAGTGAGCACTATCTAAAAACACTTAGTTATGTCTGTCACGCGCTAATGGGCAGAAAATTTGAAATGTTCTCGTTTGATATCAGGATCCTTTACTTACAAAAAATCTATAAAATGCATCTCCAAACCGGACTAACTCCCAACCGAGGGACGCTTTACATTTTCGATGTTAAAGTGACGTATGCACGTTATAGTCACTTAAAAATAGTCCTTCAGAATAAATACTGTGTGTTTATGTGGCCTGGTGAACGGGGTGCAGGGATGCAGCTGGGTCTGCACTTACAATGATTGGAGGTGGAGCTTGTTTCTTTAATCCACCCTCTGCTGTGTCCTCACTTAACTTTGTCCTTTCCCGGAAGTCCCTCAATGTGTTTTGTGTTCTAAAGTGCCCATCCCCTTTATTTTTTGAGGTAGTGTCATATTTAGTATAGGCTCAAGTGTTTTTTTATTTTTGGGTATGCCTGGAATTAAATTGCAATATGTGTGACTTTCCAAAGCCTGTCTAAATTAAAACTCCACTTTGTGCAGCCCTCGTGCGATCCTGACCCTTTCTAGAAAGGTACACGGAGATTGAAACAGAGTTCCTTTTATTCCTTTTCCCTTCTTCTCTTCCCTTCACTTTTCTGACTTTCTTCTGACCCCCACCCAAAGCATCATGATATCTTCTTTCTCGTTGTGTTATTTATTAGCTTCTGCTCGGTCTTCTGACCTGCGAGTCCCAGATAAAAGTTAAGAATAGCCCACGGGTACTTCTCTTTGGTGTCTTGTAACTTCCATTCCTGCTGATGTGATAGCTCAGATGGTTAAAATGCCTGCTGTAGCTATCTAACAGTTTCCTCCAGATCACATATTTTATTCCTGACAGCCCAGAGCCCAGAAACCGCGGTATGGCTTGTTGTAGGATATGTTATGCCACAGCACAGATTTCGGTTAACCTCCTAGCATTGGAAGGGACACGTTTCTGCAGGGAAATGTTTTTAGTTGCTTTGAAGTCCAGTTTGGACTTGGCATTGATTGAATAAACAAAGGCAGGTGTCACTGAGTCCTAAAGGCTGACCTCTTGCTCTTCCTGTATTTAGGGATAGATCATAAATGAGTGTTACTTGCTGGGCACCCCTCTTAAAGGTTCACTTACCCCAGTGGCTGGTTGAATACTCACATACACGGAGAAGTAGATGGAGGAGAGAGAACAATTTACAGGAAAAAGGGGACTAGAGAGAGGGTGCACTGATGAAAGTGAAGAGAGGTAGCGAAAGAACACAAGAGCAGTATTTATCTGAAATATCAGGGCTCAGGTTAGAGATCACATGTGCGACACAGAAGACAGTTTATAGTATCTCACACAGTCCCTGTCGCATATCGGTGACCGACCCTTCCACCCCCCCCACCCCCGCCCCCACCCCAGCTCCACCGGCCGGGTCCTAACAAGTGTCAGGTGGACAGGAGTCAGTGGCCATGGGCGACAACGGCACCTATGGGTGGAGTGGTAGCTGAAGTTCTTTTTTGTTTCTGTTTGGAACCTAGTTAGTTTAATATCCGGTTTGAAGTATGAATCCTTTGCTTAACTTGTGCTATGTAAAGTCACATATTTTGTGCAGGCAACTGGTGCAAGTGTCATGCAAGTGCTCCAGAGATACAATAGATTTGTATAGCACAGGATGTTGATTTTGTCAACTTTTTTACAAAAAAAACTATTTCTGAACCCTGAAAAGGGCCATCAATGTGAGGTGTGTGCTGCAACCTGTTTCTGGCACTCATGCGCTGCATTATAATAAAAAAAAATCTTCATCCCAGTTAAGTGGAAGGCCAATGTAAAACAGTTATATAGTTTCTGCCATGTGTAGGGCCTGAGAGCCCTCGAGTTCCTTCCTGGGTGTCTCTTATGAAGGGCTAAGAGCAAGGAAGTCATCAGGCAGTCCAGGTGGCTTGGGGATGCATTGTCTACCGGCAGAGAGAGGAGAGCAAGCGCCCTAAAGTGACAGGAGGGGATTTGTTTGTACGTGTAAAGGACATGTGTGCACTACAGTATGCCTTCTCTTGCCCGGAATGTAGGACAGCAGGGCCTAGGGAAAGAGAGACTGAGGGAGAACGGGAGCTTGGAGGTGGCAGAGACCGAGGCTGAGAAGAACTTGAAGGTGGAGAAGGGAGAGATTGAGAGAGAGAGGAGCCTTGGAGTTTGAGTGAGAGACTGGCAGAGGCCATGGGACAGCTGAAACTTTTAAGTGGAGGAGAGAGTGCAGAGGCTTGGAAGTGGAGGAGAGAGAGAGGCTGAGGGGAAGCCGAGGCTTTGAGAAGGATGAGAGAAAGGTTGAGGAAGAGTGGAAGCTCAGAGGTGCTTTATTAACCTTCTTGCTTTCTCTAATTTGCTTGAATATGCCCAGCTATGGATGTTTCCAGTGTCATAGTAACTGGAAGCATATTACACAGTAGGTTTCTAGAATAGTAGGAGTGGATCAGTTAAAGTGGGGTTGCTGTTGTAGTAACATGTACCTGCTTGCTCCGGAAAAAAGCTATTACTTCTCCACATCCTGGCACTGATTCCTCATTACAGCGCTATCTAAAACTGCGAAAAATGTTTTTAAAAACAGCCCAACTGTCAGCACCAACAAAATATGGACCGGACCTATATCTTTCTACTGCGCATGACTACGGGAGTTGTATCCTCTCTCTGAGCATGCGCGGAACACCAATTTCCTCTGAACATGCGTACTTAAAGTAACCCTTTCCGCTCCTGCGCACTAGCCCGTCTCCATCCCTGCTCTGCCATCTGCTGTTTCTCCTCCTTCCACTGCTCACTGGGGGCCCGGGGAGCATACGCCTCCTGCTGCGCATGACACAGGGAATGTAGCCTCAGTCTGAGCATGCGCGGAATGCAGTGTTTCACCTTCGAGCATGCGTACGTGGTATCCCTTGTCCACGCCTGCGCACTAGCCACGTCTCCATCCTGTTCTGCCGTCGGTGCTGTTCCTCCTCCTTCCTCGCTGCTGACAGGTCATAGTTTACGCGGTAAAAATGACAGAGAACGGACAAGAGGAATGAGTGACAGGAAACCAGAACACGTGAGTGATAGTGTGTGCAGTGACTCTCAGTGTTGTAGAGAGGAGGGTCTCCCTATAAATATATGAGTTCTTTCTGCGGTGACAAGGCCGACCCTGAGCTGGGGCTGATTCAAGGCCGACCCTGCCTGTGCTGATCCTGGAAAGGCCAAGAGCGGAATTCTGTCTCCATTCGCGCTAGTATTTGTTAAATGTTTTTGAAGGAATATAATTGTACGAATTTGTTTGAAAGAGGGAAAATACAGATTTTACAAATGTTAGTTTTTTACTGACTTTAAAATAATTCTGTTGGTCATCCTGGTTGAATCACTGGTCAGGTGGCAATCCTGTACACAATACTGCACACAGGACCATGATTTGCCCGGGGTTATAAATATGTTCCCACTGTAGTTTGTTTACGTCGTTATATATTAGAAACGTTAACCTCAGCCAAGTTAATAAATTAGACATTTTATTTTTATTGATTTGTTCACCTCATGAGAGAAACCTATTCATTCAGGTGGCAGCCAGGTCAAGAATAGGGAAACCCCGCTCTTTCGTTCTGGGTACCAAATGCCTTGGTGTAACAGGAACAATTTAAGTCCTTGGCTTTAGTTTTGTAATTCATTTTTAGGTCTCGGCCTGACGTAAGCAGCGCATGCCCTGCTCTTGTAATACGAGACTTTTTGGAATCAATACTATTCCAGAAGTTGTGTCTCAGCTCCGCCCCTAATTTCTATTGGCGGGCGTCATTTACCGTCATAGCTTATGCTAAACGGAGACTTCTAATTGTAAATGAGGCTATTTAGTCCCTCCTGGTTGCCTTCTTGTCTCCGTTTGGCCCCGCCCACCGGGATTGGATCGTTTACTGGGCGGCGTGTTATTGTCTCCTTTAATTACAGGGTGAGGACTTTTTTTGTCATTCCGGCTGGAGCCAGGCCCATAGTAGCTCGGATTTTCCCCAAGTTAATGCAAGAATTTTAAACAGAACAAGTTGGAAACCGGGAACAAGGATTGCCTCGCTCCTATCCCGACACGTTATGTCTAAAGTTCTGATACAGATCAGGGTACCTAAAATATGCCCACTACCACAGATAGAGTAATTTCACAGTTGCACGCACATACGTTCATCATACGCTAGGGCCCATTTCACTAACATACGCTCCAATACTCTACCAGCAGCAAACCTGTGGGAAGAAAACTCCTAGAGCACCCTGCATCTATATCTAGGCGATAGGACCAGTTTAGTGGTTGCCTAACATAATATAAACAATCTATAAACAATAATCATAAAGTCTTTAATAAATGACAAGGAAAGAAACGACCAACACCATGTTTAAAAGTTATATTGCTTTATCTAAAATTAGTCAGAGTAAATCAGAATAAATCATTTCTCATAGTTACCTATTCTAACTAGTGTCAGAACGGGTCAGGACCAGTCTCTCAAAAGTCTTTTCAGGATAAGGTCCTCAGCATCAGTCCTCAGCAACGCAAGTTCAAGCAGCAAGGCGACGAAAGAAAGTGTGGGGAGAGCCCTCCCTAAGCTAACATTTTATAATGCAAAATACAATGAATACCCACATGAATTAATCAAGCAAAAATTGTATCACTGAGCAGAACGAGAAGGAAGAGATGTAACTCTGCAACATCTTGAAATCTCCGCTCAGGAAAAGTCACAATACGCAAATCACGGAACAGGAACCAAGAACTAGAAACTATTAAAGTATCCATCTCGCTCATTTCCCTCGGCAAACCGGCTTTAGCACAATGTTCTTTCTGAGGCTCATTGTTCACCAAGGACACATCATTTCTTTTGGAGATCCTCCAAGCTTGCTGATGTCCTCCCGGAAATTTCCATATAAGGACTACCGTCAGTTTTTCTGTTAACTGAACTCCAGCAGGGGTCTCCCTTGTCACATCACAGATTTTGCCGGCACCACAGCTCAGCCAGGCTTCAAATTATTCTCAGTTATTTCATGAAGGCCTCCATAGGCCACAATTGACCATCTTTAATTAAAGAGACAAAATAAAGATTACTACATCATAATGATTAAACAGTGTTAACCCCACTAACACCCTTATGTGTATGCATTTATCTAGCTTTGCGACATATAAAGCATTAATTCAGACAGCGTTTTGTGCTCAAAATAAATAGCACACAGCAACGTTTAAACATGAAAACTTGCACGTTATTGTGAATACATAAATAGCACACGCATGCTAACCCTCATGTAACCTTCTCTTGTGTTAGGACAAACAGGTTGATTAGTAGAACGCACTCGCACAAGACAAATAATTAGTTGTTAATTATTAATAAATTAATAAAACGCATAGACATGCCAGAGCTTCAAAAGCCCCAGAATTTTCTAACAGAAAACTCTGCTCCAGCAATCCCCCCTTTGGTGATTTTATCACCAAATAAACCCCCAAAAAAAAAAAAATTAGTGAAAATTTAGTCCCATTTTAGGAGAAATCAGAAATGTCTTTTCCCCTTAGACAACATTACACACCAGTCACTCTTTCATCATCTCTCTTTGTCTCTAAATAAACACTCTCCCTCAATTCTTCTAATTCAATCTCTTCTGGTTCTCTTTTCGAATTTTTCGAATTCTTATTTTTCTTTTCATTTTTAAATTTCTCTTTCCCTCTCCTGTTTTTACAACACACACACATTAATCTCAGTATCAGCAAAGCAACAATTATACAAGACAAGGGAAACAATATTCTACCTACGATAGTACTACCTATTTTTGCAATAAAATCCTTAACAGCTATCATCTTATTAGCTAGTTTAGTCCATAAACTCCCAGTTTCAAGTGGTACTAAATCTTCATGCAAATCAGTAATATTTTTGATATAGACCTTCAGGTCTTTACTTTCATCAGGAATGTAAGTGCAACAATGTTGAACTTTCAAAATTCCACAAACTCCACCCTCCTTAGCCAAAAGAATATCAAGGGCAAGTCGATTTTGCATAGACATGGCACGTACAGCACTTAACTCCGTATTTACCAAAAGAAATCCTCCTGCGGTATTTGTCGATAAACCATCAACCACTGTGGACAATTTCCGAATTACATAAGCATTTAAAGAAATTCCCACTGCTGGAATCAAAACCCCAAAAATATCACCCACAATTTCAGACCAAGTTTCTCTCTTAAAACGTTTTAATAGGTTAATATCTTCTACATCACTTATTTTATCTGTATGAAAAATCTTAGGAAAAACCAAACCCACATAACATGTGCCATACCAATGGTCAGGCAACTTGTAATAAGCCTTGTTCCCACACACATAGTACACTCCCGGAAAAATAGTATCTTCTCCACCTCTGAAACCCCAACCAGTCGCAACGAAGTATGTATCATGGCACTCACTAGTCCCCACAAAATATGTATCATATTGGGATTCCCTTCTGGTAATGCATAGTTTACCCTTCTGCGGTGCATCTAGAGCCAAAGTTGGACTAGCCCCATTTCTCAACTCTTTTCCCATTTCAATATCCCAAATAGTCTCACTCACTTCATATTTCCCTGCTTTCTCATGCATGTTCACTCTCCTTTCCTCTACCATATCCAGGAAAGCTTTCTCCTCTTCTTTCAAACTGCAAGTTAAATTATTCTTAAAAATGTAATCTAATGTTAGTCCTTTTTCTTCAATAAAAATCTCACCAAAAGTGTTAGCTTCTTTAGCTGGATTCAGTTCTTTGTTCATTGGCAAGTGCCCAAAAATACTATCCCTGTTAGACATATTATAATCTATTTTCCCTAACAAATAGAAAACACTACTTAAAATACTACAAGAAATACCATATGTAGCTGGTAAATGATGATAAGTAACACCCTCTGAAACGGATGCAGGTAACTGCATGCAGACATAGCAATCTCTCACTTCCATTGTCTTCACATATTCATATAACAGTCTAGAAAAAACATTACTAGAAAAATTGTTAATTGACCTATCTTTGTGTATGTAACTATTTCTAATTGGAATTTCTTTTTGTGAATTCTTCTCTATATTAGTCATATTCTCTGTGTCCATCCCAAATTCAACCTTAAAAGTAACTAATAAAACTAAAACACCCCATAGAAGCATTAATATTCCAGTACAACAGCAGCACATCTTGCACCATTTTTTTAAGAAGGCACATCTATTTTGATTATTCTCTATGTTAGCCATTCTGCTTTAACTTCTACTACTCCACTACTGAAATTAGAACTCTTCAAATCTCCAACGTTTATTCCAAACTTCTCAGCTTCTTCAAAGATCTTTCTGTTCACTCAGTCCAAGTGAATCCTTCTTTACTCAGTTTGGATACTCATCGTTTTTCACTCCAATTTCTTCAACATCAAATTGTATCAGATCTCCAACGTCAGAATCCTCAGTATCTGACTTTTCTCTGATGTCAGTCAAGAGTACTTTCAGAATTTCACCAGTATTTTCCTCAACCACTTCTCTCAAGACCACTTCCGGATTATCTTGAGTCACTGTTTCTTCTTTTCCTTCTTCAGACAGTGTCACATAAGACCATTCCGGTGATCTGTACTTTTGGTTGGGTCTTTTAACTCTTTTTATTTCTACTGGTTCTTTTGTTCTTCTTGATTCTTCTTCTTCAGCCTTTGAAGTTTGACTGGATACCTCATTCACTTGTTCAGCTCCCGATGTATTTGCTCTTATTATCCTGTATCTCAGTCTTTTCACTCTGTTGTTAGGCCAACGATCTCCTTTCACAACCTTTTTCGGTTTTTCCTTAACACTTCTTTCTTCAATCGAAGTTCTCTTTCTCAGAACTCGACCTTCTGTTTGTTCATCCTCATCATCCGATTCTGTTTCAATTGCCCTTTGCTTTCGTTTCTTAGCAGTTTTCTTTTCTTTCACAGATTCTTTCACCACTATTTGAGACTTCCCTACTTCTGCCCCTCCTCGGGTCTCCGACACGCAATCTTCTTGCTGTCTATTTGTCCCTTTACCTAGCTCCTCATCAATGTTCCCTACACCTCCTCGGGGGTCTTCCGCAATCTGTCCCTCTCTATCTTCTTCTGACCCTGTTCCTTCAAGAATAATCTCAAGTGGCTCTTCAATCTCCTCCTCTTCTGATTCAGGAGTAGTCTCAATGTGTTTTCTCTTTTCTTTTCTTTTTCCTCCACTGCTACTCGAAACTTCAGGCTCTTTCACAGAATCAGAATCTGATCTCCCTTCTGATACTCGCAGTGAATCTCTTGAAGCTCTCTCTGCTTCTTTTCTCACTGATTCTGTATCTTCAGGATCTTCACCATCACTGGAATCTGACTCTTCATAATACTCTTCACCAGTTCCCTCTCTCGGACTTGGAATTCTCAGAGTATGACTTGCATGTACCCAGTGTCTCACTCCAGCACACTTTACTGCAGTCGTTGTTGTCAGAATAACTTGTCTTGGCCTTCCCCACCTTGGAATCAAGCAATTTCTTCTTCTGTGAACCTTAATCCTCACCCAATCTCCTGGACTTAGATCATGGGCTTGCTTCTTCTCAAGTGTGGTAGCTTCTTCTCCAACCTGGTGAAACACAGAATGAACTGCGTCAGCCAGGCCTTTACAGTAATCCAAAATCATGTCATCAGTTATTGTCATCAACTTATTCACAGGCACGAATGCATGGCGCATTGCACGTCCCATAATGATTTCATGCGGACTCAATCCTGTAGTTCTGTCTGGAGTAGATCTCATAGTCATCAAGACTAGAGGCAGAACATCTGGCCATTTCATGCCAGTGGCTAAGCACATTTTTCCAATTCTGTTTTTGATTGTGCCATTAATCTGCTCAACCACACCAGAAGCCTCTGGTCGGTATGCACAATGTAGCTTCTGCTGTATTTTTAATGCTTCACAAATCAAACTAATGAGTTCATTTTGAAAGTGTCTACCTCTGTCAGATTCAACTGTAACTGGAAACCCAAACCTAGGAATCAACTCCCTCTACAGTAATTTTGCCACTGTTAATCCATCATTTCTTCTTGTCGGGTAAGCTTCCACCCACCTTGAAAACAAACAGACTACCACTAGGACATACCTCAGTCTGTTCACTTGGGGCATTTCAATGAAATCAATCTGCATTCTTGTGAAAGGACCTCCTTCTCTGCCAATTGTCCCTAAACTCACCACTGTCTTTTTCCCAGTGTTAAACTGCTGACAAATTAAACACCTTTGACAGATGCTTTCCGCAATCGTCCTAAACTTTGCATTGTACCAGGTCTGTTTAAAGGACCTAATCATCGCATCCCTCCCCAGATGTCCCTGGCCATGATACATCCTTGCCATTGACGACAAAATTGAGTTTGGCATCACTGGTCTGCCCTCTCTGTAAACCCAAACATGGTCTGTTTCTCTTGGAGCACATCCTGCCTTAACCCAATCTCGTTTCTCTTCTTCTCCTGCCTCATCTTGTAACTGTTTCACTTCATCCCACGTTTCTAGGACATTAGTAAACATCACAGAAGAAAAAGACATTTCCTCCTTCTCTCTTTCCCTATTAATTGATTGGTTTGTTTTAGCACAATACTGCGCCACATCGTTAGCATACCTGTTGCCAACAGTGATAAAATCCTCTCCTGAAACATGTGCTGCACATTTTACAACCGCTAACTCCTTAGGCAGCTGTATCGCCTCAAGCAATTTTCCAATCAGCTCAGCATTCTTTATCGGAGTTCCACCCGATGTCAAGAAACCTCTTTGTAGCCACAGTTGGCCAAAATCATGCACCACTCCAAATCCATACTGTCTATCAGTCAACACAGTTGTTCTCAAATCTTTCCCAATCTCACAAGCTCTTGTCAATGCCACTAATTCAGCAACTTGCGCAGATTTTACTCCTTTCAATGATGCTTCCATAACTTCTGAAACTTTGCACACTGCATATGCTGCACAAAGCACACCATTATCATTTCTCAGGCATGATCCATCCACAAACAACACATGATCATTCTCAGGCAAGGGAACATCCTTGATATCTGGTCTTGGTTTCGTACAGTACTCAAGCACATCCAAACAATCATGATCATCTTCCATCTTTATACCCACATTCTCAATATCCGGCAAAAGTGTCGCTGGATTCACATTCGTACATCTTTCAAGAGTCACATTCGATGCTCCCAAAATCACTTTCTCATACTTAGTCAACCGACTATTTGACATATGCTGAGTTCTGCTTCTTGTCAAAAGAATCGCCACATTGTGAGGTACGAATACCCTTACAGGATACCCCATTATTATTCCCTCACTCTGTTCCAGGCTTCTGCATGTTGCAGCCACAGATTTTAGACAACCTGGTAAACCCACAGCTACAGGGTCAAGTGTCGATGAGAAGTACGCAATAGGCCTTCTCAATTGTCCATGTTTCTGGATTAACACTGAAAGTGCACATCCATTTCTCTCACTGCAGTACAGTTCAAACTCTTTTTCATAGTCTGGCATACCCAGAGCTGGAGCTTCACACATTTTTGTTTTAAGCTCTTCAAATGCTGCCAATTGTTCTGCATCTAGATCCAATGGATCTGTCATGTCACTTTTTGTCAATTTAATCAATGGCTTTGCTATCAGGGAAAAATTAATTATCCACTGACGACAATATCCCACCATACCCAGGAACATTCTCACTTCTCTCTGGGTTTTTGGAGCTTTCATTTCTCTGATTATTTTAATCCTGTCAGTAGTCACTTTTCTCAGACCTTTCTCAATATTATGTCCTAGATAATGCACCTCTTTCTTGCAAAATTGTAATTTGGCTGGGGATACCTTTAACCCTCCATCTGCCAGATGATTCAGTAAAGCTATGGTATCCACTTCACAAGCTTCACGTGTCTTTGATGCCACCAGTAGGTCATCAATGTATTGTACTAGCACTGAGCTTTCAGGCATGATCAGACTTTCCAACGATCTTTTCAATAACTGATTGAATATCGAAGGACTCTCCGTATACCGTCACCAACATACTCTATGTGGACTTATTTAGGAGTGCTTGGAATCTTCTATTTGATGACTTGGACTTTTTTCAACAAGAAGACGGAGGAATTGGTGGCTTCTCTTTCTTCTAGAGCACCCTATACTTACCTGCTTTAACGTGATTTTCATAAGATTTCGACTTTACTGATACTTTAGTGTGTGCGCCGTGATCCCCCAGCCACCTCCCTTCTTTGTCTTTGTAAATTGGGTGGCAACACCACTTTGCTGATCTGATTGAGATATATATAATTTTTTAAGATGTCAAGCATCCTGGTGAAATGCACTCTCGCCCTTCCAAGGCGGACAACCTCTTCTTGGCTATCCAAAAGACAGCTGAATGTCTGTTGTCTTATGAAAGTAAAACCTGAGGCATCTATGTAAGTGCAATGAACGCAACGGTCTTTCTGCTGATGTAGATGGATTTAAGAAGATTGTAAAATGACTAGTTCATTCAAGTGAAAGTCAGTAGAGATCTGGAGTATGAATTTTGGACTAGCCCTCAGGTGAACAGGGAAAACGGTAGAGAATGGTTACATTTAACCACCTCTCATTGCTGATGTTAGTGCTGGGAGGAGCACAGTCTTCCAAGAGATTAATTTTAAGTACACTGCGTATTGGTTCAAAGGGAGGTTGCATTAATTGGCTGAAGACAATGTCCTTTCATGAATTGCTTTGTGATACTTTGGGAGAATAGAGTAGATGAGGACAGTTCTGTTCTTCTGAATCTTGATATTGCAGCTAGATGGATTCTTAATGAAGAATATTTAAGTCCACCCTTAGCCTTATACACAAGTGTGAGACTATTTGATGAGGTTGTATTTGAAGTTGAAGAAAGTCTTCACTCTTGCACCACAGAAATGCTTCCACTTGGTGTTGTACGTATTTGTAGTTGTCAGAGCTGTGGTAGGGTGCTCTTACTATTTTGTGGTAGATCCAAGTGGCCAAACTTTAAGTAGTCCGGTGCCATGCAGTAAGGTTCAACAACTTGCGGTCGTAGAGCAGTAGCTCTCTGTGGTGTCTGGAGTGCAGTTTTCAGAGAAATGGATGGATATGCAGACAGCAGCAGAAATTCACTGTAAGCAGTGATCAGGCTTCACCTTCAAAACCCTGGGGATCAAGGAAAACTGATGAAAGGCGCAAGCAAAGACTTTGAACCAAAAGGCATTTGCTCACGGTCCCTGGATGCCAAAATTGTTTTCTGCAGGACTGCCATTTCCTGTTCCTCGGTTTGGTGAAGAGATCAGTCATGAGTTGACCCCTTTGTCGCAGTTTGTAATCAACTTGGTCCTGGTATAGTTCCCGCTCGTGGCAGTCAGATATTTGTGGACCGCATGAGTCTGAGCGATTTGGCATCCTAGCAGGCGTTCCACAGCAATGTGGATCTCAAGTGAAATGGCCCGGTAAAATAGTAGTTGATCCTCTTCTGAGAGGGGGTGGGACCATGTATCCCCGTGCTTGGCTATGTAGAACATTAACGTTGTATTGTCTGTTAGAACTGCCTGACCTGCTAGTCTTGGTAGGAATTCCTCTAGGACCAATTGTATGGCCCTGAACCCCAATAAATGGATGTGAATAATCTTTTCTGCATCTGACCAAAGACCTCTGGTTGATAATTAATCCAGATACTGTCTAAAGCCATCCATAGATGCATCAGTTTTCAGTACGATTGTTTCTGTTAAAGATTGGAAAGAGACCTGGTTTTCAATTTGTTGGGCTGCTACACTACAACAGTGCTTGCGTCGGTTGTCTTGTGACTTGAACTGTATTGTAATCACACAAAGGCTCCACACCGTGTGGAGAAGGGAACAGGAGGCATGGGGTTCTAGGAGCTAGCGGCCTCCATTGCTAAATGTTTACCACAGAAAGCTGCTCCTAGTGAAGTGTGACCCTACTACAGATATAAACCTATTGTGAGTTGGGACATCTCACAAAAAGTGACGGACTGGTCTCACACACCACCTGGTGTCATGCTTCATCATCGGCCAGTCCTCGCCCTCCAAAACCTTCGTTTGATGGAGTGCGGGCATACACCTGGAGACAGGGATGCACTTGTAAACTAAAGAGTGGGGGCCCGTGAAATGGATTGTGAAGTTAAAAATCATTATAGTTACCAGAAAGTAAATTTTAATGTGGCCAATAACTATATGATACTAAAAGCAAGGGACGGTGGGTGGGGTGTTTTAGTGTTCCCTAACCATCTTGTGAAAGGTCGACATGTTTCTGCCTAAGCGGCCCGAGTGGGTCCAGGGCATTCATCAGGACCTAAATTAGGACTGGGGCTCCGTTCTTACCAACAGGTAGCAAGAAAGTACCACTATGCGGGTGTGGCAAAGGCAGCACTCCGCTTCCTGAAGGGCTTCCAACCGTCAAGCCTAAAGGAAAATAAGGAAGGAGTGAACATACACATTTAAAACCTGTAGAAATGGGTCAAAAATAACGATGGTCACATAAAGAAAAACAGCACATGCATGAAATCTTTAAGGTGAGTGACTATTCACGTGACTTGTGCCACTCTATGTGTGTACACAAACAGATCGAAAAAGATGAGAGCGTAATGGATCTCATAGGTCTTACCCAAGTTGGAACAACTACTTGCCATATGGGGGGAGGGGAGGGGAATCTCCTGTTCATTCTGGAGGAAGAAAAAGGGGTAGACCAAGGTTTTCAAGCATGGTGTGGAGAGTGGACTCCCACATACGTGTGTAGCGCACGCTCACTCACACAGGAAAGGACCGAAGGTGTCCTTGCCAACATTCACCGCACTCGTACTCTTACTGTCTCAGGATTGGAATCCCAGGTTAATCCTACGTTGTTGCTCCCGGTCCTCCCGAATGTTAAATGAGGCTACGGGATCGATGTGTATATATAGTGTGTTCATGGCTTGATTGAAAACAGCGCTGGATAATAGAGCCCGAAAATAGGCTCTTGGTGTGTGGTTTCCGATGTCCCGAGCGGACGTGAGGAGAATGCTTATAGCGGAGTGCCTGATTGTGTCATGGCTGCAGCGCGTGGCCAATGGTGATTCTTCAAAGGCGATGCATGCCCAAATAAGGGTTGCGGAGAGCTAGACACTCACGTGAGGTGGGAAAGCGCGTCCGGAGGTTGCCTTGGAAACCTCCGATGTCCCGAGCGGACGTGAGGGGAATTCGTTCAGCGGAGTGCCTGATCGTGTCATGGTTTCTGCGCATAGCCAATGGTGATTTTTCGAGGGCGGTGCAGAGAGTTAGACACACACGATGGTGGTATGTCACGTGTGGACGAGGTGCGCGTCCGGAGGTTGCCTTGGAAACGTGGGAGTGCCTGAGTGAAAGAGTTGTGATTCGTGCCCATGGAACCGGAGGCAAGAAATGGCCTAATGTAAAGCACAGACGTCCTACGGGAACCATCACGCTTTAGATATCGGGATTTAGGAAGGCGCGACTGGGAATGCTCTGTTTCTGCGCAATGAGTAAGAAATAAGAATGCTGTCCCAAATGAGGATCGCCTGAATAGGAATAAGAGCAGGAAGGTAGACCTTGAATACCAGGGGGGCGCAAAACTCGCCTCAAGGCAAAAAGGAATCCTTGCTCAGGGGGATGACATGGAGCAGTAGTCAACGGTGCGGGGAGGTGTCCCAGGGCACAGGGATGAAAGAATTTGAGCTGAAGAGCTTGGGTGACACGAGGCGGGGGGCATACAAGCACAGGATGAGAATTCATCTACCCAATTGTAGCCAAGGAATATCGTCGTTGAGGCCCTTTTCATGGGACCTTAGACGGTAGACCCATCGTTGTTCCCTTACATGTAGTGCTTTTGAAAGGTCAAATTTACTTTTGTTCATTACTTCGAGGACAGTCCATTGAAGATCAGTGTCCTTATGTTGTTTTTCCAGAAAATGACGTGTTAGCTTGGTATTTGGTTTTTTACACCTGATGGTGCTGCAGTGTTCGTTGATGCGTATCCTGACCTTCCTGGTTGTCATGCCAACATACTGGAGACCACATGGACACGTTAGGAGGTACACCACATTCTCAGTGTTGCAGTTACTGAATGTACGTAATTGCCACGGTCTTTCTGTGCCTATATTGACTTCTTTCGTGTTGGTAGTTAGTTTACAAGATGCACAACCACCACATGAATAATGTCCCATCACACAAGGTCGGTCCCAAAGTCTCTGTTGTTCGGTGCCATCTGTAGTTGGCATACTGGCGTGTACTAGTTGGTCCCGCAGATTTTTATTCCGTTTAAATGCGAACAATGGGGGTTCCCACTGTTTGCCAGCGCTGTTCAGAATATTCCATCTTTTCTTAATGATCTTTTGCACTGTATTAGAGAGAGGAGTAAATGTGGTGTCCCATGAGCTGTCAACTTGTTTCCATTGAGTGCCCAATTCTTTTTGGACAAATCTCATCTAAAGCCTGTAAAACAGGGATGAGGCCTGCAGGGATGTGGAATTCCTATAGCCCGACGCCCGGGACATATTGTTTGGGGTCAAGGGCAACAAGTTTTCATGTGTATTTTGTCCTTGGGACATGTAGGCCCAACCCCCTACAGGACAACCCCTTTGGCTGCTAGTTTGCAGTACCACATTATGTATCAGGAAAGGGCAATGTCTGTAGTTAATTTAATATTTGTGTACATGTGTTAATGCTGTTCAAGCTTGCATTTATAGCTTCATTAATGTAAAGCCTTTATTATTAGGGTGAGCACTAAAAGTAAATGTTGTAAGAGCGGCCTGCACAACTGACGGTGGTTCCAGTATAAATGTGTACACACGTTTTCAAAGTTTAGTAATATGAGGCTATGTATAATGCTCCCAGAATGCTCTCTGATTATATGCAAATATTTACAGAAGCCTGAAAGCAAGAGTGATGATTCTTTGCTTGCAAAATAAAATGTTCACAAAAAAAATGCAAGTAGGAAAAAAAACATTTTGTTAAAGTACTATAAGATTTTAGGTTCCATATCTTTGCAGCATAATTTAGGAACATGTTGATGAATGCTTGTATTTCCCAAAAATATTCATATTGGAAAATCAGTGTAACCAGTTTAAATACAATTATGGGAAGCAAAAATGAACAAGAATTGGCAAAGCCAGTAGGTCTGAAATTGGTGGTCAGCCGTTTGGTTTTGTCAACGTGTGACTTGTTTAGGCATGGTTTTTGTAAAACCTGATGGGTGTGGGAGTTGCTGGGCCCTCACTATTCTAACAAGAATTGGCAAAAGCAAAAAAAATGTTTGGTCTCAAAATGCAAACATTGTCACAGCAGTTCCGGGCACGGAACAAAACTACTTTGTGTGCCAATATGCTCCTTGTAAAAGAGCAGAATACTGTCACTTACGGTGAGGCCAGCTGGAGAGAGACAGAGAGAGAGAGACAGACAGAGAGAGAGAGACAGAGAGAGATTTATTAAACACAAAAGGTCATGGTTAACGCCAGGCCTATTTAGAGGCCCAATTATTAAAGAAAGTCTCAGAAGTGCATCCATGGTATATATCCTTGAATCAAGTATGTGTGTATATATATATATATATATATATATATATATATATATTCACCAAAAGTGCCTCTCCAGACAAGGACGCTACTCCGTAGTCAGTTACGTTCAAACAGAACCTTTAATTTCGGAAAATTGCAAATTACGACTGTTTTCCCAAATCCCCGACGCGTTTCGAAGCTAACGAGCCTCTTCCTCATGGGGCAACAAATGGCAAAACACGGTACTGCCACAACTCTTTATACCCACAGTGCACGCAATCTCCAGTGATGCATGCTGGTAGTTGTCAGCCAATTCTTCCCCTCCATTAGGGTCCGTGTGTATTTTTGCCAAACACAGTTTTTTTTGTCGTTTTATTTTCATTTTCTAGCCCTCCAGTGGGCTCCAGGCGTGATGTGCAGCTTTCCCCAATTTAAACTGTCCACGCTGTTTTCACGGACACACAGTTGTGACCATGCAGAACTGCCAACATTTTCTAGGCAGGCGGTGCATCCTTCGTGGCTGAGGCCGCCACGTATTGTATTCACCAAAAGTGCCTCTCCAGACAAGGACGCTACTCCGTAGTCAGTTACGTTCAAACAGAACCTTTAATTTCGGAAAATTGCAAATTACGACTGTTTTCCCAAATCCCCGACGCGTTTCGAAGCTAACGAGCCTCTTCCTCATGGGGCAACAAATGGCAAAACACGGTACTGCCACAACTCTTTATACCCACAGTGCACGCAATCTCCAGTGATGCATGCTGGTAGTTGTCAGCCAATTCTTCCCCTCCATTAGGGTCCGTGTGTATTTTTGCCAAACACAGTTTTTTTTGTCGTTTTATTTTCATTTTCTAGCCCTCCAGTGGGCTCCAGGCGTGATGTGCAGCTTTCCCCAATTTAAACTGTCCACGCTGTTTTCACGGACACACAGTTGTGACCATGCAGAACTGCCAACATTTTCTAGGCAGGCGGTGCATCCTTCGTGGCTGAGGCCGCCACGTATTGTATTCACCAAAAGTGCCTCTCCAGACAAGGACGCTACTCCGTAGTCAGTTACGTTCAAACAGAACCTTTAATTTCGGAAAATTGCAAATTACGACTGTTTTCCCAAATCCCCGACGCGTTTCGAAGCTAACGAGCCTCTTCCTCATGGGGCAACAAATGGCAAAACACGGTACTGCCACAACTCTTTATACCCACAGTGCACGCAATCTCCAGTGATGCATGCTGGTAGTTGTCAGCCAATTCTTCCCCTCCATTAGGGTCCGTGTGTATTTTTGCCAAACACAGTTTTTTTTGTCGTTTTATTTTCATTTTCTAGCCCTCCAGTGGGCTCCAGGCGTGATGTGCAGCTTTCCCCAATTTAAACTGTCCACGCTGTTTTCACGGACACACAGTTGTGACCATGCAGAACTGCCAACATTTTCTAGGCAGGCGGTGCATCCTTCGTGGCTGAGGCCGCCACGTATTGTATTCACCAAAAGTGCCTCTCCAGACAAGGACGCTACTCCGTAGTCAGTTACGTTCAAACAGAACCTTTAATTTCGGAAAATTGCAAATTACGACTGTTTTCCCAAATCCCCGACGCGTTTCGAAGCTAACGAGCCTCTTCCTCATGGGGCAACAAATGGCAAAACACGGTACTGCCACAACTCTTTATACCCACAGTGCACGCAATCTCCAGTGATGCATGCTGGTAGTTGTCAGCCAATTCTTCCCCTCCATTAGGGTCCGTGTGTATTTTTGCCAAACACAGTTTTTTTTGTCGTTTTATTTTCATTTTCTAGCCCTCCAGTGGGCTCCAGGCGTGATGTGCAGCTTTCCCCAATTTAAACTGTCCACGCTGTTTTCACGGACACACAGTTGTGACCATGCAGAACTGCCAACATTTTCTAGGCAGGCGGTGCATCCTTCGTGGCTGAGGCCGCCACGTATTGTATTCACCAAAAGTGCCTCTCCAGACAAGGACGCTACTCCGTAGTCAGTTACGTTCAAACAGAACCTTTAATTTCGGAAAATTGCAAATTACGACTGTTTTCCCAAATCCCCGACGCGTTTCGAAGCTAACGAGCCTCTTCCTCATGGGGCAACAAATGGCAAAACACGGTACTGCCACAACTCTTTATACCCACAGTGCACGCAATCTCCAGTGATGCATGCTGGTAGTTGTCAGCCAATTCTTCCCCTCCATTAGGGTCCGTGTGTATTTTTGCCAAACACAGTTTTTTTTGTCGTTTTATTTTCATTTTCTAGCCCTCCAGTGGGCTCCAGGCGTGATGTGCAGCTTTCCCCAATTTAAACTGTCCACGCTGTTTTCACGGACACACAGTTGTGACCATGCAGAACTGCCAACATTTTCTAGGCAGGCGGTGCATCCTTCGTGGCTGAGGCCGCCACGTATTGTATTCACCAAAAGTGCCTCTCCAGACAAGGACGCTACTCCGTAGTCAGTTACGTTCAAACAGAACCTTTAATTTCGGAAAATTGCAAATTACGACTGTTTTCCCAAATCCCCGACGCGTTTCGAAGCTAACGAGCCTCTTCCTCATGGGGCAACAAATGGCAAAACACGGTACTGCCACAACTCTTTATACCCACAGTGCACGCAATCTCCAGTGATGCATGCTGGTAGTTGTCAGCCAATTCTTCCCCTCCATTAGGGTCCGTGTGTATTTTTGCCAAACACAGTTTTTTTTGTCGTTTTATTTTCATTTTCTAGCCCTCCAGTGGGCTCCAGGCGTGATGTGCAGCTTTCCCCAATTTAAACTGTCCACGCTGTTTTCACGGACACACAGTTGTGACCATGCAGAACTGCCAACATTTTCTAGGCAGGCGGTGCATCCTTCGTGGCTGAGGCCGCCACGTATTGTATTCACCAAAAGTGCCTCTCCAGACAAGGACGCTACTCCGTAGTCAGTTACGTTCAAACAGAACCTTTAATTTCGGAAAATTGCAAATTACGACTGTTTTCCCAAATCCCCGACGCGTTTCGAAGCTAACGAGCCTCTTCCTCATGGGGCAACAAATGGCAAAACACGGTACTGCCACAACTCTTTATACCCACAGTGCACGCAATCTCCAGTGATGCATGCTGGTAGTTGTCAGCCAATTCTTCCCCTCCATTAGGGTCCGTGTGTATTTTTGCCAAACACAGTTTTTTTTGTCGTTTTATTTTCATTTTCTAGCCCTCCAGTGGGCTCCAGGCGTGATGTGCAGCTTTCCCCAATTTAAACTGTCCACGCTGTTTTCACGGACACACAGTTGTGACCATGCAGAACTGCCAACATTTTCTAGGCAGGCGGTGCATCCTTCGTGGCTGAGGCCGCCACGTATTGTATTCACCAAAAGTGCCTCTCCAGACAAGGACGCTACTCCGTAGTCAGTTACGTTCAAACAGAACCTTTAATTTCGGAAAATTGCAAATTACGACTGTTTTCCCAAATCCCCGACGCGTTTCGAAGCTAACGAGCCTCTTCCTCATGGGGCAACAAATGGCAAAACACGGTACTGCCACAACTCTTTATACCCACAGTGCACGCAATCTCCAGTGATGCATGCTGGTAGTTGTCAGCCAATTCTTCCCCTCCATTAGGGTCCGTGTGTATTTTTGCCAAACACAGTTTTTTTTGTCGTTTTATTTTCATTTTCTAGCCCTCCAGTGGGCTCCAGGCGTGATGTGCAGCTTTCCCCAATTTAAACTGTCCACGCTGTTTTCACGGACACACAGTTGTGACCATGCAGAACTGCCAACATTTTCTAGGCAGGCGGTGCATCCTTCGTGGCTGAGGCCGCCACGTATTGTATTCACCAAAAGTGCCTCTCCAGACAACCTACGGAGTAGCGTCCTTGTCTGGAGAGGTACTTTTGGTGAATATATATATATATATATATATTCACTGAAAAAACCATAGGTTTCACACATGTTATAGTTAGCGGAAATTTTACTGATAAAAAACCAATGAAATTCCCCCGTTATAGTTAGTGCAGGCAACTATAACTCACGCGACCGCAATCCTCTGCTGATGCTAATACTGTATTTAGACACTTATTTGCCCATGTCTTCTTCCATAAATTTTTAGCTATACATATATTACAAATATTTTTTTTTCATAAAGACACATATGTCATCAGCAGAAGATTGCGGTCGCGTGAGTTATAGTTGCCTGCACTAACTATAACGGGGGAATTTCGTTGGTTTTTTATCAGTAAAATTTCCGCTAACTATAACATGTGTGAAACCTATGGTTTTTTCAGTGAATTTGCAAGGTTTTTTAAATGCTAATTCCTAACTATAACGTGTGTGAAACCTATGGTTTTTTCTGTGAATTTGTACGGTTTTTTAAATGCTAAGTTACTTTACGCCATTCGTGGCGTGCGCGCCCACTTAACGCAGTTCGTTCCGTGCGCGCACGGTGCGCTTCGCGCACGGTGCGCTTCGCACACCGAGCGTCCACGCAGTTAGTGCCGTGCCACGCACGGTGGGCACGCGGTGCGCTACGCGCACCGCGTGCCCACGTTACGCTAGATGGGCCATGTACGCACGATGCGCTTCGCGCACCGTGCGCACATGGAGGACATATGATGCACTTCGTTTTGAAAGGTAATATTTTACATTTTCACATGTGTTATAAGCCATGCACAAATGGTGCACTTCGGGCACCATTTGCACACGGGGTGGGGTGGGTGTGGATAAATTATTATTTTTTTTTTATTTTTTTACCGTACGCGTACGGTAAGCGTAATCGGCGAAATTAGCGAAAAAATTAAAATTCCGTTTTTGGCCTTGGGGGATCTTTGGGGACTCCCTCAACATGGCTAGGTGTTTTGAAGCTGTCCAAACAGCCCCTTTACATGTTTTTGTGCTTTGTATTTTAATCCACACTCTCAGTGCGAGAGAGAAAATGGCGGCCGCCGCTTCCTGGTTTCGGCCGATTCGAATGTTTACTAAGATCTAACAGCCAATCAGAATCGCGCTCACGCACGCCACCGTACGCGTACGGTAAGCGTACCGTAAGCGCACCGTAAGCTGGCGCAGATATATATATTGATTTAAAGGCTATTTTCTCAGAATCTACTGAACAGATTTACACCAAACCTACAAAAGGCACTTCCTTGACCTGGGGACTACCTCTCTGCCAAATTTCATTAAATTCTGTTCAGCCGTTCGGGCTGTAGCCCTGTCTAAAGGTCCTATGGAAAAATGCATGGGAAAAACGCGTTTTGGGACCCCCCTTTTATCTCAGCCCCCGCTTGACGAATCCCCCCGAGACTTTCAGGGTAGGAGCGGAGCGTAGCGCCCCACCTATTTTGAAAAATTTGCGAGGATTCGTCGACCGGCACCAAAGTTATTCAAAATAGAATGTTGCGGATTTCCTATGGAAACGTGGTCCTAACTATAACTACCTACTGGCGACCGCCAGTAGGTAATATATATATATATATATATATATATATTTTACGTGAATTTACAGAAGTCGGCCAAGAAATAGTACTCCTAGAAAATATTTGTGGATTGCATTTTACCATGAGCAAATATACACGTGTAGATTACGTCATGTGAAAATCTGACTGTTTCAAGTTTACCTTTCCGCCAACCACTTTTTTTCCAACCCTGGAAGAAGTTTTACGTCTGCCACTATCAGGAGTACATTTCCAGACTTTTTCAGTATTGGAAAAGATTAGAAAAGAGTTGGTGAAAACCCTTAAAACACATGCAAGTTAGTAGGTTTGCACAGACTCAAAAGAGGATTCCAACCCTTGAACTATTGCTTACCACTACCTTCAGACCCAGTATGTAGACCTGCAGAAAAGTAGCAACATAAGGGAATTGCTATTATTCAAACCCTACTATGTTACGAGCCCTGGCATAATTAGAGAGGCTATATCAGAACTCTTATAGAAGATTGCTGTCGGATTTTGTCGCCGCATTACATGGCACAAAAGGGACAAGTGGATTTTGTTACAGGACAAGCAGATTCATGAAGCAACCTGCCCCATGGACAAGTAGATATTTTAGTAAATTCCACACCCCTGGGCCTGTACAGGACGACATCAGGCCTAACACGGACTTGTATTGTCTTAGCGGGACGGATTACTTTGCACATAGACTCTGCTATGTCTTTGAGTTTTATTGCTCTTTCCACAGATGGAAACACTTTTCCCATCTGAGTGTTGGAGGATCAGTTTCAGTACATGAGTACAGCAGTCACCCTGGAATAGCGAAGGGTCAGGGACCTTAATAATGGTGCTGTGCTACACCGTTGTTCTGGGAATATGGACATATGGTTCACCTTACTCATCTCTATGACGGGATGACTTCACTACGAACTGCAGAATTATCCCTTCATCTTCCAGTCAGTCTTTTATTCCTTCTTGCACCTATTTGCAGGGCATAGACACTAGGTACATTTGGGGCAGTAAACTACCAAGTATCTCATACTAGTACATTTTGACTATATTTGAAGGGGCTCGGAGGTCCATGACTTAAGCCTTTACTACTGGGCAATGCAGATGATAGCATTAGGAGACTGGTTGTATGGATAGCAAATGCCCGGCGGTGCACCTTGAAATCAACAACTTAGAACAGCATGGTACCTTACACTTACTATAGAGCTGCCTTCCCCTCCCCATTCTCTACATCAAATAACTAATTTTCCCTTGCTATGCTGGTGTGAGGCACTGAAGCACAATAAATGGCTGTACAAAGCAAAGAAATGTCGGCTTTTCTGTGGTATGGGACTCAGTTGCGTTGGGTCACATGACTGGTAAGCTTTAAATCCTGGGATCTCATTGGGATGTCTCATTAGTGAGGTGTGATAACATGACCATATAAAATCTGTTGAGCACTCGCACAGACATACAACTTACACTGACCCCAGTTTTTCAGATACCTCCAGCTCCACCACACACTCTGCACATCATAAGGCTCGTAAGCATATCCCTGAGTTTAACCAAGGCTAAATTAGTGCTTAAACCTCTGGGATCGAAGGGCGTTGCTAGCCTGTATAGGTCCCTATGCAAGACTAGGGGAGTTTGGGAATGAAACCTATGTGAACTGGATTAGAAGGATTGTCAGGAGGCAAAGATGGCAGCATGGTCCCAGGCCATCCCCTTGAATTGCAGAGTAGTACAGTGCGATTCCCTGCACAGGACATCTTACAGACCCTATTAAGTATGAAGGAAAGGGCAGCAGCAGTAGCCTGGCTTACACCTAATACAAGACCGCCCAAGCTACATTTTACCATGTGATCTAATATTGTCCATGTATACCCTGGCCAGAATTGCACACAAGCCAAGTAACCTTGAACCTAAAGTTGCCGTTTTGGGCATAAAGGAGCCTGGTCCTCTTCCAGGCTACAAAGGATGCATGCAGAATTGGGAGTCTTGCTAGCCAAGCATATTGCACACCACTGATGTCATTCTGAACCTTCCTCTGCAGGTGAATGGCAGAGCGGCATTGATTATTGTGTGCCCACAAAGCAGGCGGTTTATAGTAGAGACTCTACAAAAAGAAATATAAGAAGATCTGGGGTCCATGGAATTCTCCTCATGGTGTAATGTAGATTTGCCTGTGGTCCTTTGGTTCTCCTGTACACTTTATTTTTATATCAACACGATTCAGGAGAGATGTTGTGACCAGGCTGGTCCATTTGCCTCAATTTCACTTGAATTATGTTTTTGTAATGTATTGCTATTAAATCCCAAATAAAAAGTGATATACAAACTGCAAACAAGTGTTGCACTGCAGGTAATAATACAACAAGTGTAAGAGAATCGTAAGATAATATGAAGATCGAGAATTTTGGGTAGAGTCCTTTTAAGCATTTTAGGAAAAGCGTATACGTCAACTGCACTTACTTGAAAAAGAAAGAGAGGCATCCAATTTTTCCAGTTCCGGATAGGTTTAGGACAGGAACAGTAGTTTTATTTACGAAGGATGTGAGGTGACTTCAAATATAACAGTAAAATGATATGACCAGAGAGCTGGAAGGACATTTAAAATGTGCACAAGGAAGTTGTTACTAAATAGGCGATCCAGGAAATGACCCTCTTAATGTGAGGGTTGTTGAGATTGAAGTTTGTCTGTCTATATTTAGAGTGGAGTAGATTTCAGACAGATGTGATGGGTTTTCAAGCCAAAAATAAAGCGTTGAAGAACAATAATGAGGTCTTTATTGATGACTCATTTTCAAAAGAAGTCTTGTAAATCATGTAGCTTGGAAATAGCAAAGTTTAGTTGGCGGTATGGTCCATGGAGCTTGGAAATTACAAAGTTTAGTTGGCTGTATGGTAGAATTTGTTTCACAGATTTATGGTTCCAGTTTAAAAAATTTGCCAGACCTTCCTGAAGTAGAGAGTCTGGGTATGAGGTGATCAGGATTTGAAGGTTATAACGGTGAGTAATAGCAACCCTGCCTCCCATATAATCTATTGGTTAATATGATTTTACAATTTTTCAGTATGCAGATGGTTTATTGGTGTTCGATTTTGTGACTAGACCAGCAAATCTAAAGATGCTTTCTCTGATAAACAGTTTTAAAAGAAAGGTGGTACCAGGTCATGTGCTGAGCAGATGATGGGGATAGTAAATCGGACCCAGTCACCTGAGAATGAGAGCAGATAGGGCCAGCGCTTGCAAATGTATGTAGTTACTCAGAAAAGTAAGAAAGAAAAGCCAGCTTGCCTCATAGGAAAGAGGCAGCATTTCTGGCAGTGATTAGTGGCATACAAGTGCAGACATGCTTGACTTTGCCACACCAGTGGCACTCCTTAGTAGCAGATGACCATATATGTGTTGTGGGCCTTCTGCACATGCTTAGTTCATGGTTCAGCTTCCTTTAATGATGTTTATGGAATATTGGAGGAATCGAAGAGAAGTGAGTCATTACTGGTTGTACAATGAGCAGCATTTCATTTTAGAGTGTAATGTGTGACATCTTCAAAAATACTGAGCATATTTTCTCAAACCCAAGGAAGGAATACAATTATGGATCCCACAGAGGGTTGCAGTATATGATAAAAGCTTCTGTTGACGCAACTACTAAGGATATATGTTTTTTAAAATCTACATTATTACTGCATTTGTTAGACTTGAATTTGCAATAATCTGTTTACGGCTTGTATATTAAAGCATCCATATAACCATGGATAAATCTAGTTTGAATGCAGTTTCTGTGCCACTGAGGCATGAGATTCTCAGGCTCAGTGTAATTGCCGTTGACACAGCGATTGCATTACAGATATCTTGGTTTCGGTGTAAGTCAGTTCTGTGTGTATCTGATCACGGGTAGCTTCAGGCCCGATTTAGAGTTTGGTGGAGAGAGGGTATTTAGCCGTAAAATTGACAGTGAACGCTTTTTCCCAAAACAACTGTCTCCCCCAAACCAACGGTCCTCCCAACCTATTTAGTCTAGAAAATTGACTCCTTTTTCTGAACAAAGCCCCCGTTGGCTTTTTTGTGGGAAAGCACCCTCAGGCGGCACAACAGAGTAGGGGCTGTCTGACGAAGGGCAGAACCACCCACCTTATTTAGGGTAAACAATGAGATTTTCTTTTCTCTTTGTTACCTGGCAGGATGAAAAAAACTGCATAATGACACCCACACAGATGGAAAAAAAGGCCCCTAGATGTGGCGTTGAATAGTGTTTTATTTTCAATACCAAACTCCCACTTTTTGAAAAACAAAAACTGTAGGACATTTTGGTGAATGACCATCAAAACCAATAGCAGGTGTCCACCAAATTGTAGTACCTTGATAGTAACTGTGTGGCCGGCAGTGATCTCAAAATTAGGCGGATGGTGATGCTGCCAATCACTAAATCAGGCCCTTAGCTCTGATCAATGGATTCAAAGGTATGTTTTTTTTTATATATATCCATGCTCTGCTAATTAGATCACATGTATCATTGTTTGAGTCTTAAACTGCGCCTTTGAGACCTTCAATCTGTCATACAAATATACATGGGAACATTAATCAAGGAGTTGTTTTATTTGTACTCTCTGACCTGAACTCTTTGTTCCTCTTCAGCCATTTTCATTGCAAATCCCAGAAAAGCAGGTGTGCCTTTCAGTTACAGTTGCCAGACTCAAGCTATGGAAATCTTTACCTTTATATCTCCAATTGATGCCCGATAACCTTGTTTGTACAAACCTTCTAAAAATGTAGCTATTTGTTAAATAAAACCTTAACCTCTGGCTGTGGCTTATTCACGGGTTGATCACATTGCCGTTTCCTTTGTTTAAATTCAGTTCATGCATGAAACATTATGCCCTAGGTAGATATGAACAACTGGGTACTGCCTTCCTGCATGAAGTGTGGTCACTCCCATTTACATACAGGTGCATGAGAGACGGTAAAGAGGTCTATTTGAAAGGTGAGGAATGCACTTCCACACCTGATCATTCTGTAGTCTGTAGGCACATTCAATTGCATGGCGCATGCAATGTGAATGCTCCTAATTTAGCTTGCGTCCTGAAAGGGATTCCAGTGCCAGCTATTATACCCTCTTTCACGCTGCTGGCTAACGGTAGTTATTTGCTTTTAAATAATGAGGCTTGCTGCGGGATGCTAGTGGGAATTCCCTACATAGTGATTGTATCACAGAGAGTAGTCTGCTGTAAGAATGTCCTTTTCCCACCCCCGCATGGGCGGCTAGATGTATCCATCTGGCCTTCCATTCCAACCTTGAAAGCGGAGTTCAACAAGATTTGCAGAATAAGGGCTCTATTGTCTCAGAAAGAAGTCGCACTGACTTCTTCGGGGGAAACATTTGTCCTTCACGTAGCAAATACGCGCACCGAGGTGCAAGCGCTTTTGAATACTGACCTCGCACTTCATTTTGGTGCCCTGATTCAAACTATCTTTAATGCCTCGTCAACAACGGGCTTGGCACATTTTTTCAAAATTGTGGGCTCCGGCCTCGTGACCTCCTTCCAAACTATTTTTGGTGTGATACCGGCATTTTTTCATTCAATTTTTTCCAGCGTCTTTGGCGGTCTCCCGTTGATTCTCGCCCTTGTGGCTGGGGTGCTGTTGTTGGTCTGCTTACTATGCACGCAGCTGCAAATACCTGAAAGTCGAGTGCTTTTAATATTGCAGACTGCATGCTTTACACACATTCGGAAGAAGAGCTTTCCCAGGAGCAGAGTACACCTGATCATGTGATGTGATTCCATTAAGCTGATCTTTACGGTATGGGGTTCCCCATTCAAGCCTAGAGACCGTCTACTAGTCTAATAATATTAGTTTACTAGCGAAAGGAAGGTGGCTGTATTCCACTGTCATTTATACTATGATTACTCCTTTCATTTTCTATGGTATTGTAACAATGCTGATGGTTTTGATTTTAATCATTTGTCTGCTTATGTTAGCCAAAGTACTGCATCTTAGGACACGTAGTTTATGAAATAAACTTTTAAACTTTACCGTGTCTCTGATTACTCTTGTTGTGGACTGATATGAGAATAATTACGAACAGGTATTGATTCCCACCATTCCTGAGAGTACTCTAAGTCGCTTGTTCTGGGTTGTCTATGCATTGGGACCTCCGAGATAGTACGGATAACGAATGGGACACTGATGCTGGTCGGATAGGGGTTCTGGGTTCTGAGGTGAGTTTTTGGTACACCACAATTCACTGAGGTCCTGGTTTCCTGCGCATAGTTCTGTGCATGAGCAGAATCCCTGCATCACTGGAAAACTGTAATTGATATTGCTGAGTTCCTCAAATAACTGGAGAGTTCTTTCTTTCAATTGCGTTGCCGAACCTGTTGCTACTGGACTGCTTAGAGCGAGCCCGTGCTGACTCCAGGGAAATCCCTGGTGGGACAAGGGTCGTTACACCGTCCCTTCAATCTCGACACCAACACCCTGGGAGAGGACTCCAACCCCCAGGGTGCAACACCTCTGTCACATCTGCTGCGAGTGAGGGGGAGGCGTGGTCATCGCGCATAATGCACTGCCTCTCCCCCTGTGGCGTGGGAGTTCTTTCTTGCAATTGTGTTGCCGAACCTGTTGCTACTGGACTGCTTAGAGCGAGCCCGTACTGACTCCAGAGGAATCCCTGGTGGGACAAGGGTCGTTACACCTTCCCTTCAATCTCGACGCCAACACCCTGGGAGAGGACTCCAACCCCCAGGGTGCAACACCTCTGTCACAGCTGCCGCGAGTGCGGGGGAGGCATCGTCATCGCGCATAAAGCGCTGCCTCTCCACTCGCGTGGGACACACGCAGGACAAAGCCCGGACCAAGGGCGGGCCCATCAGAGGCCGAAGGAGGCTGGGCTGGGCCACGTCATTTGGTTTTTGATTGTGGCAGGGCCTAACCGTCTTGCATGGAACTTCACTCCGATATACAGGCACACGATTTGAGACTTGACGATCAGAGAATTTGAGGTACGGGGTATCTGTACTATTGTTGTGTCAAAAATCTTCCTTGGGGACATGGCGCAGAAGCAATCAGCCAAAAGGAAAAACGCAAACGGGCCAAGGTGTGGTAGGGACTCTAGGCGCTTTCCTTCAAAGGGCTGAGTCAGTTCTTATTCACCAAATTGCTCTCACTGAGCGTAGACTCTCTTTAGAGCCCAAACCCCCTTCTTTACAGCCCGAAACCTCTGTTAACATTGATCCAGATGACCACTCTAATCCTGACCCCTCTGCTGGATCTCCCCTACCTCTAACTACTACTACTTCGCTTAATCAGGTCTCCGTGCCAAAGACAAGTGAAATAGTCAGTAGACCGAAAGTGTTCACTAGAGGCCAAAAAAGTAAGATCACTCAAGGGGATAGCTCTTTACCCCAGTCCAAGAAACAGAAAGGGCCGGGTCCTGGTAAACAACCCTATCCTTTACCTAAAAGAGGGCGCAGAGGCGTGGCAAGAGAGGTTGCTGAGGAAGGCGATGACTCAGTGGCCAATACTGCCTCTACCGTTAGGGAGTCCCCTCCATCATCCTTACCTTCCTTGCAGCTTAATGACAGCGAGGGGTTCTGGACCAAACTAGGTGACGTTGTATCAGCTTTATTGAATCCGCGGATGCAAAAGTTTTCTAGATTGGAAGCGGGCATTGACAAACTTGATAAGCTCGCAAGCGCTGTTTCTTTAGACCGGCAAAAGCAGCCAAGCCACAAGAACACTTATTCTCTTCAGCAAACTCAGGCTAGCTTAGGCAGCTTCAAAACTGCCCAGCCCATTGGGCCAAACTTTTGTTCAAATGATAAGTCCATAAATCCCGGCCCAGGCCCAGTAACGGCTCCCCTCATTGCTCCATCTAACAGCCAAGCTAACAATTGTACAGGGGTAACCTTAGCGGGGGCTACTGATCCAGCACATACCCAAAGTACCACCCAAGAACAGCTGCCAAATATTCAAAAAACATTTCTCCCTAATATGCTCAAACATGCACACGTTTAGGAAGTACGGCCCCTAAGGAATAAGGGATTCTATAAATCAGGGAGAGAACTATTAGGTACCGACACACTTCACCTACCTCCGGAATCAACACCCTATACTATAGTGCTTGCAAATGTTCCCAAATTGCCCCTGGGAGTGTTGGAACATTGGACAAATTTGAAAAACAAATAATTACACGAGTTAAATATGAGGACGCGGTTAGGAAATCCGCTCTTTTCAGAATTCAAAATGGTGAGACGGGTTAGTTGGGTAGGGAATTCGAACAAGTCTAAAGAAGGTGACTGTATAGTAGTTTCCTTCGGGTCACCCGACTTAGTTCATGCAATACTAGAAAGGGCAGGTAATTGGTCCATGGCACAAATGGGGATCAGCATCTTACCCCTTGGATATTTCTATAAACATCACCGTGCCGCACAATTACCACTTGGGGTGTATCTAGTGGGGGGGCAGAGGCAGCATGGATATGCTATTCCAGTTAATAATCATTTCGATGTCTTTAACCCTTTGGAAGATAACGATTGACTGACCCCCTTAACCCCATTGAATGGAGGAAGAGCTGAGAATATAGCCCTGCCAAGGGGTAACATGTCTGTATCTCAATCTAAAGTTTGTTCGGAAGCCACGGGGACCTTTGATTCTATGGAGATTGTAAGGGGATTTATCGAGAAACCTATCACTGACAGTCCATATACAGAGCTAAGGCACCTTCTGGATATACATATCAATGCATCTTCTGTAGATCCATCGAGCTCTGATAACTTATTAATCTTGGGGCTCCAGGGTGCCAACCTTCCTACTGAACCGGTAGCGGTGAATCTGCTGACTGTAGTTACTGAGGTGATAACTAATAACACAATTGGTACAGCCACATTTTTACTCCCGTTGCAGTGCTATTCGCCTCAATGCTCGTTCAAACCACTGATAATGCTCTACCAAGTAGTGCAGATACTCATGGGGGTGTCCGAATCGGTAGACACGAGGTAAATAATAGATTAACACTAATATCCTGGAACCTGGCGGGGATACATTCTAAGCTCCAAGATCCTGAATGGTTTACTGCCAGAGGAAACACTGATATCTGTGTTTTCCAAGAGACCTGGGCTGTAGACAAGGTGTACATAAACGGTTATACCACATATAGTGTGGATGCTATACCCCAAAAACGACCGGTAGGGCCAGTGGTGGACTGCTAATATTAGTTAAAAATACCCTAGCCTGTAGGTATAAGCAACTATTAATACATTTGTTTGACCTCATGGGCATTCAGCTTATTTTCTCGTCTGGTTTAACTCTGACCTTGTTTAATGTTTATGCCAGGTCAGAACCTTTTAGTAGCGAATCTTCGGTACTTTCACGGTTAGATATTATATAAAATTAAATTATAGTTGCGGGGGACTTTAATGCCGCTTTCGAACCCTCCGCCTTATTAAGCGTTTCGCTTGAGGAGGAGGATGAGATATGGGGCATTCCCAATCTGGTTGCTGGCAAATATGGCCAACGTTTTTCAAACGTCTCTTTACAGAGTGCCTCCCTAACTGCAGGAAGGAGTCTGAGGGCCTGCAACGGAAGAACTCCATCTGACCTAGGAAGACAGGCCACCTTTAAGAGGGGTGCTTACACAAGCATCATAGATTATATTTTTGTTGATGTTAGAATATGGTCCCTAGTGGAAGACATGACCTTCGAACCAAGGGCAGACAGTGATCATAATTCACTGTTACTAAAACTGAAGGGAAGGGACATGACAGGAATGCTCAATGTCAAACTTCTAAAATAGTAGAGCTGTGTACAACTAATAACCATAGAAGAGTTACATGGCCTAAAGTTCTAGCTGACTAGGACCTTTACAACAGAATATATAAGCTCTTCGTGGCCTCCTTAACCAATCTGTGCAGCCATAAGGGAAGCATTGATTTGCCCAAAAATTTTGTATGTTACTGTGGTACATACCGAGGTTTTTGAAGCCTTACAATCAGTCTTTTCCAAACATAGCCTTGGTGGAAGGCCTGTTAGTGCAAGGGATTGCAATTGGTTTAATGGCGACTGCAAGAGAGCTAAGAAGGCACTACAAATAGCAGTTAGAGAGCAAAAACTGGAATAAATAAATAAAATGTCTTAAAAGCTTTCTTATTTATCCCTATACATGCTGTAGATATCACCATTTAATGATAATGTCTTGATGTTAGTGTCAATTCATGCCGTAATCATTGGATTACACTTCAAGGTTTTGGTTTTAATCCATGTTGTCAGCAGAGTCATGTTTACCAATTTTTCCTCTGTTTCTTGCTGTGTGTCTGAGAGATCTGTAGTTTAATGATCAGTGTCCATTATATAATTTGTGTTGTGTACATTGTTAGCGAATGAGTAACAATGTGCTCTGGATCTCGTTACAAGGTTGCAAATGTTTTGGTTCATATATGAATAAAATTCTGTGGTCACTGGACTATTTTTATACTATTTCTGTGCTAATGCGCTGTGACTATCGCTTACAATTGTATTCCTGCCTCTTTTTACTTCTTATTCATCTAAGAAAACAAATTGAATATTTTTAATGCTGATATTTGTATTTCTTTGCTCATAAAAAGCTAATGCATATATTTTTTTTGTCCCATAAGTGAAAGAAATCCGGTTTAAAGCAATGGTCAAAGGGATATCGTGGACACCAGAAATTGCAGTTCAACTTTTGAGACACTAACCTCCTGAAAAGTACAAAACAGTTTTTTGAGACTTTATTCCACTAAAGAAGCTCTACAATTGTTACACATGTGCACTCCTTGTGCAATCAATGCAAAATTGGTAGCAGACACCAATGGAATGATGTGTCTGTTGAATGTGACATGGTACCTCACAACAAAGGAGTGAGGAGTATCTCATGAATATGTTTATATATTAACATTCGAAAGAACTCTAATCAATCAAATGACCTAAAAAGGAGAAAGGCCATTCAACTGTATAGAATGTAATAAATCTTTGCCAGCTAAAGTAACTAGGATAACAACAGAAAATGTATATATTGGACAGCCGCCATGGATGAATCTACTTATTGCTGTCTTCTGCATAACAGGCAACTCTAACAGCACATCAGAATATCGCTTCATGAGAAGCTAGCACAGAGCATTGCCATGTAAATAAACATTGAATATGAGAGGAGTGCAGAATGTGAGAAATGCCTATCTTTTAACAACTCATGTACTATACAGAAAGAATCACAACTGTGCACTAAATCTGCTTTAAAAATGCCAACTAATGCTGTAATATTGACTTTATACCGTCGAGAAAGTAAATAAGCGAGAGCTAGAATGAAGAAATTATGCCTCCACGCTAATTACTTAGCAGAACACCTATACACAGTGGGACTATCAGTAGAAGGGATTTACTTAATTTATTAAGGCAAAGACACTGGTGCACTTCATTTCAGTGCACAACCTAGCAGTTCTATTATTAATGCTAAGAATTTGAAATGTAGAGAGGTTATTTTTTTATATGTTTAGGTCAAATGTAGCTAACTTGAAAGTACTGACCTGGACAGACACAGGAGAAGCTACAAGCATTTGATCAATGTCTCTAGGATCTTATTACAAGGATGCAATTATTTAAACATAATGTGTGCCTAATGGGGGAGGTGCACAGATGCTCTAAATGTGACAGATTTCTATTTAAATACCCACCTGGAAAAACATCAAGGAGATCTCCGCATATTAAGACAAAATAAATCTGCAGTGTTTACCAAGACTTTTATTAGAAAAAGACATTTGATGGCAGGCAAACAAAGCCATACTGAAGAAAAAACATTTCAATGCCTTGAATGTAAAGGTATTATCGCAAATGACTCTCTCATTGGGCAAAGGTCAGGCTACACTGAACCAGGACCATATAAATGCAAAGAGTGTGAGCAGACGTGCCTCACAAAGGCACATCTGATGATAGGTCATAAAACTCATACTGGTGCGAAACCATGTGAATGTTTTGAATGTGACAAGGCTTTCAATCAGAAGGGTGAAGTAGTACCACATCACAAAAATCACAGTGGAGAGAAACCATATAAATGTTCTGAATGTGACAAGACTTTCACGCGAAAGAGTAATTTATCATCACATGAGAGAATTCACACTGGGGAAAAACCATACAGATGTTCTGAATGTAATAAGGCTTTCTGTCAAAAATCAAATCTGATAAGACATCAGAGAATACACACTGGCGAGAAACCTTATAAATGTTCTGAGTGTGTCAAGTGTTTCATTGGAAAGGGCCAGTTAATAATACATCAAAGAAATCACACCGGTGAGAAACCATATGAATGTTCTGAATGCCAAAAAGCTTTTAACGGAATAAGTGACCTATCCATACACCAGAGAACCCACACCGGTGAGAAACCATATAAATGTTCTGAATGTGACAAGACTTTCAAACAAAAGGGTGATTTATCATTACATCAGAGAATTCATACTGGGGAAAAACCATATAGATGTTCTGAATGTAATAAATCTTTCCGTCAAATATGTAATCTGATTAGACATCAGAGAACACACACTGGCGAGAAACCATATAAATGTTCTGAGTGTGACAAGTGTTTCATCTCAAAGAGCCAGCTAATAATACATCAAAGAAATCACACCGGCGAGAAACCATATAAATGTTTGGAATGTCAAAAAGCTTTTAAGGGAAGAGGTGAACTAACCAGTCACCAGAGAACACACACCGGTGAGAAACCCCATAAATGTTCTGAATGCCAAAAAGCTTTTAACAGACTAGATGAACTATCCATACACCAGAGAACTCACACCGGTGAGAAACCATATAAATGTTCTGAATGTGAGAAGGCTTTCAGTTCCAAAAAACAGTTAAGGAGACATCACATGTCTCACAGCGGTGAAACTCCTTACAAATGTTATGCGTGCGACAAGGGTTTCAAAAACAAACTTCATCTAATGCGACATCAGAATGATCACACTGAAAGAAAAACAGAATAAGTGTACTGATTGTTACTAGGCTTTCACAGAAAAATATGGGCGGTTATTACACCAGAGAAACAATATAAATGCTCTGAATGTGACAAGATTTTCATTCTGAAGGCTGGACTATTAGTACATCAGAGATATCACACTGGAGAGAACCCCTACAAATGTTCTGAATGTGACAAGTCATACATTCCAAAGAAAAGGCTGACAATACATCAGGGAACTCACAATGGAGAGAAACCTTATAAATGATCTGAATGTGATGAGACTCAGGCAAAATGATAATGTGTACGCCCATCAGATAATCCACACAGGGAGACACCTCATAATTGTACTGAAGGTGGCAAGGCTTACAAGAAAAAGAGTAATTTTTCAATTCATCAGAAAATCCCCACAGGGAGAAACCATATGTTCTGAATGTCACAAGGCTTTCATTAGCAAGAGAACGCTGATGATACATCATAGGATTCACAGTGGTGAGAAACTTTAAAAATGTTCATAGTGTTCGAAAGATTTCAAGCAAGAAGGTAGCCTGTCACATCTTATAAGCCACACTCCTTTACTACATGTGTAGATCCAGTGACAAATGAGACAATTTACAACAGAGAAACCATGTACATTTACTAAATGTGAAACGCTTTCAAGGAGAAGGATCATCTATCACTCCATCTGAGATGAGATAAAGGAAATAAATCATATTACTATACTAAGGCCTGATTACAAATCGTTATCCCCCCTAATAAATAATGATACCACAGGGTACGTAATTTATCAGGTGTGATAAATAACACCAATTATGAGTTTATGGGGAACATGCGGATTTTGGTGTTTAAAGCATTCAAATCCTCATGATACGCTAAATACCATATCTTTCTCCTGTTAAATTTGGCAGGTTTGACCTACCGAAATTTAACAAAGGTTGAGTTATTTAACGCATCCGATAAGTATTGGATGCGTTAAATTTCCTCAAACTCATAAATCTGACCCATGCATATACAGGGGTTAATATTACAAGCAGTATGGCAGTCACAGTAGACTGACATAATATAAATATCCTGAATGCAGCAAAATATTCATTACAGAGATATCACTAATAATACACAAGAGAACTCACACTAGTATGAAACCGTATGCATGTTCTAAGTGTGGCAAGACCGTCATGTGAAAGGGTCCTCTCTCATGGCTCAGAAAGTCTACAACAGGGAAACCCTTTAAATATTTTGCATTTTAACAAGAATTCCATTGAGAAATTATACCTGATACAGAGCAGATAGAGGCTTGGGTATTAAGGAACTTTGCATGGCTACAGGAAACCATCCTTCGTCTACAGAGTTACTGGTAACAACAGTGACCTACTGTACAGCGTCGTAAGATGAAAGTGCTGACTTCATCATTACATGTGGACAGCCAATTTACATTTTAAAACTATTATAGAAGACACCCAGGAATACATGCAGAATATCTGAATAACCATTTAAGCAACAGAGCAAGCAAAAGGAAACAAGACAAGTGGGTAGAACTTAACTTATAATGAAAAGTACAAGGTACTACAGAAACATCATACTGATTAAAACCGAGGCATAAACAGTTAAATGTGGTTATGAAAAGACAAAATAAAACCCAGAAATGATAGATGACTGGTAATATACCAGGTTAGTAGACTTCCTACTAGGTGATTTACCAAAGGTGTAGAGAAAAACTGAAAAATTAGAAAAATATATAATCTGCAATACAGGAAAGATACAGCAGATGGTGGGCACTTTACCAGATTCCAGTTTCGTCACCTATACTAGATTACAGTATGGCAGAAACACTGGGACCACGAGCTAGAGAAAATCATGCAATTACAGTTATTTCTAAACTGCTGTTTCACCACCACATTCGACATTTGAGCGATGTGAAATATATCACATAAAATGCATCTCTGTCCCTTAGAAATGCTTGAAACTGAGCTTCTCACTTCAAGGTTCTACATATATATTTGTGAACATGAATCAATTTGGGAGGCATTATTGGATCAACAGAAACCTTTAATTGGATCTGAAAAACAATCAAGCCATTGATGAAGTGACTCTTTTCTTTTGCACAGGGACAGCAACCAGATAGTGCGACTTAACTATGGCCCAGCGATAGACCAGCTAAGTGCTAAGGTGGAGAAGTGGATCTGCCTCCCGCTCTCTGTAGCGGGGCGCATAGCCATTATTAAAATGGTAGTCCTGCCTCAGTTTCTCTACTTATTCAATAAGCTTCCCATTCCATTAACAAATACGTTTTTTTCCAAAATATGCACAATATTGACATGCCTCACCGGGGGGGGCAAACAGGCCTGCATTGGTTGGAACACATTCATACTTCCACATGAACGCGGGTATTCGGGGTTCCAGATATGCAACTTTACTATCTAGTGGCGCAGTGTAGCTATTCACAACACTGGTATCATTCAGATGCCTGCATACCTTACGCAAAACCGGAGAGGGACTTAGTAGCCCCCACACTGATGGCAGCCCTACTTCTGATTGGGCGGCCGCAAGACCGGAATGACACACAGACCGTTTCCACTACATGCTGGGCATGGAAGAGACTTCTAAGGAAGTCAGGTGGCATGACAATTTATTTGTCAGCAATTGCGTTGATGGCAAATTTTGGGGTGCCTATCACTATGGAACTCCTGATTCAACGTACCCTCCACCGGTACCCATTGTGCACATTTGAAATCCTCTTCCCCGAGGGCCATGCATTCTCCCTAACAGAAGACCCACGGTTTCCAAATGCAACTTACATGGTTCAGTTTGCCCTGACTAAGCTTCAAGCAGTACTTAGGGACAAGATATCAACATATCCGCTTGAACCGGACAGCTTCACACCACTTACACTACTCATCACTGACACAGCGGTAAACCACCTCATATCCAGACTATATAGTGTATGCCTGGCACTTATGACAGCAGAGTGAGGGCAGCATGGGAAAGAGACTTGGGAAACCCACTTGCGGACAAGGTCTGACTAGAATGCTGCACGCAAACCAAATTAGTGTCCTGCAACCTCAGACATAAGACCTAAATTTCCATCGGAGGGCATAAACCATCCCAGCATTGATGGTTCACACAGGGAATACCCATTTCTCGAAATGCCCCAAATGTCTTTGCACATTTGTCTTGGGCCTGTGGTAAAATGACTCCATACTGGAATAGCATCTTTGCAGAACTTGCACAAATTGCACATTTTTACATAACACCTTCCCCATTGGTGTCACTACTGGGACATGTTGCAGATATACCTAAAACGTCCTAAAGATTTGTGGTGATAGAGCTACTACTAGCAATAAGAGCAATAGCCTTGCGCTGGGGTAGTAAACAAAGTCCTACACTGGAAAACTGGATCAAAAGTTTAATTTACTGTGACACAAATAGTGAACTAGTCACTGAATCAACAACCCCTTACATCCAGACAAAAGATATTTGGCAGCCCTTGCAGGACTACTTAAGGAAACTGGAAGCAAGAGCCGACACCCGACACTCAAACACACCACCAACACCTCAATTAACAGGGTTAGATACACTACAGGAAGCAGAAACTACACAGCACAAGTCACACAGAAACATTCTGATATTGCACTAACACATAACCCCCCCTCCACCCGCATTGTGTTACATGGACCCAGTCAGGGCACACTGCAGAATATAAATGAAAGATGTGATGCTCTTTTTGGGAATCTTGGGCATTCTATTACTGTACCATGAATTGCTCTGTATGTTTGACACCATGGACATTTAAGTATAAATAAAGTTATTTAAAAAAAAAGACCAAGCTCAAAGGTTGGTCTAATCATCAAAAGCTGGGGGCATGGAGCCAACAGTTTCATCTGAAACTAAAAAAGGATCATAGATCAAATTACGGGAAAACCTCTTTTCATTCTTATATTTAACGTTGCCCCCTGTTCTCACATTATTGAGGCCTGACTGACTAGTGCCATACCATGGAACTGTGTGGTACAGGATAACTTAAGGGTGCTTCTAATCATACCGTACACATGCTCAAATAATAGTGCCATGCAATGGGAAGTGTTTAGGCCTGGAAAGTGCTAGCCAAATTAATTATACAAGTGGAGCACCTCCCATTTCTGCCTGCGTCTTAAAACCATACCGTGTTGTTCCATAACGGTGCACCTGTCTTAGATCTCAACGTACTACAGCCCCACTTCTGAATTTATAGTCTTCCACTCTTAAGTTGTTGAACAAAAATGTATCATTCACTTCAAAGAGATTGGCTTGTATTGTCTAAAAACATACAAATAGAACCATAAATAAATATAGGTGGACGAGCCGGAAAAAAAGTGACTTTTCTTTTCAGTCCTTCGTTTGAATGGCCACTTCAGGGTCTGAGGCACACAGCGGGGAAAGATATCTGGGACAAAGAAATCTTAAACAAAGGGACAGATCTGTTTGTGGAAATGTTTATAAAATGAATCATTCCCTCTATTCATTCTTCCTGTGCGTGCTTGTTATTTTTTTTGAATCACTGCATTTTGACAGTTGTTTCTTTCAAGAGCTGCCATTTACACAATTGCAAAAAGACCAGCTCTCTTCTGAATATTTGTGTGTCGTTGCCATTAGAAGTAGTTAGTGTAATAAAATTGAATAGCCCATCTCAAGAGTGGGGAGGTGGCAGTAATACTTAAAGCACCCTCAGATGCATAACAAGATCCTTGTCCCAATATATTTTGTACTTTGTACATGCCTCCACCTTGGAAGCGGAGTGTAGGTCCTAGTTTACAGAGAAGGGTCTAAAGAGATACTGAAATCTATAGAATTGTTGCAGGTTATTTACTGGGTAGGAGGATGTTTATAATGATATCACGATCAGATGTAACTTTTTGCTACGTAAATTGTGCAACAAACATTTATTTAAACAATTGCAACAGCTTTTGAAAATTCTATATTTTTTTAACTTAGACTATTAGATTATATCACTGCATTAAGAGGTACTGATAGTTTAAACACATGAACTGAAATACAATCACGCCCCGTCTCTGCCTTGATGACAAGTAAATTATTGAAATAAAAGGCAAGCCCATTGTCACGTGTTCCCTATGTGTGGCCTAGAATCTTTATATAGATTGTACAACATTGTAGTGAATTAAATCAGCCACAAGAGAGGCTTATATACAGAGTGCTCGCTGAAATCATGTTTTGAAAGTGCTCTCTTATGTTCTAAAGAAAAAGAGAGGCTTGGCGAAATGAAATGTTCATCTAGGATCACCCAATCAAGCAAGAACGTTGCCATTCATCCCAGGTTTTATAGTTTGGCATTGCACACTTCAGCCAATAAATGGCTAAATAGTTCTGCTTTACATCAAAAGATTATTGCTTTGTCTTTCATTCTTGGCTCTTGAGGTTAGAGCATGGGTGGCAGGCAGAAGCCACTTAAAAGCTCAACTTGTTTTGGGCTCGTGGGTCCAAGCAGATCTTGAGCTGTGCAGGCAGCTGGCTCGAGCTTTCAGTGGTTTGCCCACCTCTAATCAAGACAGAAAATCAGATTGCGCTGCCATATGTCGCCAAAAAAGGAGCTTGAGATCTGCAACCTTGAATAGTAGCACACAGGATAACAAGTTTGTTACAACAGAATCTGCTAATTCTAACTGCCAAGTACCTCAGAGGGAAGGAGAATTAGGTGGCAGACTCTGAGCTGTAAATTCTCTACATCCCAGGATCTATGTATTACCGGAGTTGTATTTCAGGACATATGCCACAGATTCAGGAATTCTCAAATAGATCTCTTTGCCTCTTCTCACAATTCACATCTCGATAAATGTTGCTCTCTGCTTCCTACAAAGGGTACATGGGGTGTGAGCGCCATATCTGTTCTTTGGCCTCTTCTTCTTTATGCCTTCCCTCCTTTTTATTTAATTACTCGCCTGCTTCTCTACATTTCAGAGGGGTGCAGCAAAAGTGATTCTGGTGGTTCCATGCAGGCCCAAGAGATCTTGGTTCTCTTTTGCTCTGTCCATGGCACTCACACCCCCTGAAGGTTTCCTCTTGTTGCTTCTCCTGTTCTATCCCTGGGGTCTTTTCTTCTTCAAAATGTGCTTCCATCGGCATGGAGATTGAAAGGTGTGGTCTGTTAAACAAGGGTATTTCAGATCATTTAGCAGTTTCGATTCAGCAATCCAGACAACATTTCACTCTTAAGGTCTATTCCAAACGCTGAATGAAATTTCAAGACCTGTGTTCAGGGAAATCCGTCTTATCAGTAACATGTAACATCAACAGGGTTCTACAGTTCTTAGGTCTCGCCTGACCTAGCGCATGTGCTGGTCTGGCGAGGCTTATTGAGAGGGCTCCAAAAAGTGCTACCTGGCCAGCCTGGAGCTACAGTGCATGTGCGTGGGCGCGTGCGCTACGCTTTACCGCGATTACTTTCACTTTAGCTGCCGCACAGCCGCTTTGATGTTTGATCGTGATCGCGATCACTTTTACTTTCGCGGCCGCACGGCCGCTTTGCATAGCCAATAGGTCTCGCTTTTGGGACCTTATAAGTATTTAGTTATGCAACTGTTGCATGGCTAAACACTTATAAGGTCCCAAAGGCGAGACCTATTGGCTATGCCAATGCTTGTTGTTTGAAGGCTTTCGGTAAGGATTATCTGTAGCTACTTTAAGAGCTCAGTGGGCAGCTATTAGAGCTGATTTTAGAGAACCTTGTAGAATGAGGTCCAAGGGTTCTGATGGCTTATGTGATTTTTCACTGTCTGGGCCTTTGATTCATCATTTTTTTCCCTCCTTGGAATTTACGTTCTGTCCTCAAGCTCTTCAGAAACTTCTCTTCGAGTCTTTGAAATCTATTGCGGTGAAGGTCTTTACTTCAAAGGTGCTGTTCTTAGTTGCCATTACATCAGCAAGGAGGATTGGGGAACTTGGAGCTCTTTTGTTCAAACTTCCTTTTCTCAGTCTTCAAAGATGGAATTGTTCTTAGACCTACTCCTAAATTCCTTCCAAAGGCTGCTTCTCTATTTTTTATTTAATTGTAGCAAAATGATCTTTTGAAAATCTGATCACTTATTTGTTACATTTGGGAATTCAAACTAAGGACATAAACCCTCTAACATCTCTATCAGTAGATGGATTAGGGAAGCTATTTTCTCTGCTTATGTTACAACTAAAATAGCTTCCTAGAAAAGGTTACCAGAGGTGTTGCAGCCTCTTGGGTGTATCTTGGATAGATATTTGCAAGGCAAGAACATGGACATCTCACACTTTTCTGAATCATGAAATGCAAGGGTCGGGGTTAGATGATGGAAAGTTTGGGAAAAATACTCTGAAGACAGTAAATTATGGGAACTAAATGATGTTATAATTTATTTTCTACATAATGGCATCTTTGTTCGCTATTAAAGTTTGTTTGTAGTTCATGGTGAGGACTGATGAATTGTTGTACTGTGCTCCAGCAGAAGCTTTGCTACACCCCGATGGAAATGACTGGGACAAGGACTTGGTAAAATGCTCTAATTGCTTATCAGTAATCTTCATTATCCTTAGTTCCTAATGTCTTCTTCACAGTCATTATGACCCACTTACCCTCCCTGGACGGCTGGCCTCTTTTGGCTTGATAGGATCAGGAGGAATTGTGGGTAGTCGATCCATATATAGAAAACCCAGGAATAGGCGTGAGGCTGCAGATGAAAGGAGAGAACATGAGTGATAGATGCACTACGAAGGCCACTTACCCTTTTCCTCAAACTTAGTTTTAGGAAAATTAAATATTATTACTCACGGATCTGGTCCTGCCAGCATGCGTTAGCTGCACCAATAGTTCCGGCTTGTTTTAGGCATATGGTCATTGTTGTGTTAAGCGTCTGGGTGCAGGAACAGAAAGTTCACAGAGAGACACTCAAATACTGGCTCTTGCTTTGATTTGCTTCCCAGAAAGTGTTACTCAAAGGTCACACATTTGACAATTGAATGTTACTTATACGCCAGCCTAAACAATGCAAAGACACTGCAACGCACAGACCAATACATTTTGTTTGTATTACTTTGTCATGTACATTTTCAAATTCCTTGCAATAAAAAATCAGCAAAGCAGAAAGAGATCTTTGGGCCTGATAATCTATCCAGCGTCCTAATAGTGGAGAGGGCGCATAGGTCGCTGGCTGCCAGGCCGGTCCCACGTTCTCCGCAGAGGCCAATCATAGCCAGGCTTCTTAACTACGGGGACCGGGATGTGGTGCTGGGCCTTGCACGGTAGAAAGGGTTCATCGGTTATCAAGGCAACGACATCGCATTCTATCCGGACTTTACAGCGACCGTCCAAGCAGCTCAAAAAGAATTCTTACCAGTCAAGAGGAAGCTCCAGGCCGCACAGATAAATTACGCCATGCTGTACCCAGCCAGGCTGCGTATAGAAGTAGAAGGGAAGTCTAAGATCATCAGCACTCCTAAAGCCAGAACGGTATTCGTCAAAACTATCCTGAAACCACGGAAAGAGAGAATTGGACAATCAGAGAACAGTGTATCTGCTGGTGACTAGACCAGCTCATATGATGAGGATGAAACATGAGTGTGGGTCGCCCAAAATTCGGATTGCCCTCGTTATATGGTAAGACCGGGAAGGTGTATAACAGTGTAGGTAAAAGGAGGCCTGACAGCATTATGATTGGTATGTGGGCCTGAATTGCAGGTAGCCGCACGGCCTGCAAAATTACGAAGGGTATCCCAAGGTATAGAATCGTATTTCTGACTACATAGACTGCTTGTGGTGGTAATGGGACCACATATGAACAGATTTGGAATACCTCCTTTTTGACATGTTACTTGGTTACACCCATCCACCGGGTGGGATTAGGGGCTCTAGTGTCCCCCGAAGAGTAAACCCCAGTGAAGGATGATTGTATCTGTTCATTTCTTGTATATGTTTTTGTTGTATAGGGATGGCTTCAGCAGATTGGGGTTGCCGAAGTGGGAGGGAGGGTTCACAGTTTGTGTTGGGAGGCACAGACATTGCATGCTATGCACAACTCAATGGTTTTGGGTGCCCAATAGGAGGAAGGTCATACCCCGCTGGAAGCACAGAGCATACAAAGGGAAAGATGGAACATAGGTACTCGACTAAATTTCTAACATTGAATGTTAGAGGTCTGAATACCCCACAAAACATAAAACGGGTATTAGCATATCTCGATAGACAAGGGGTGCATGTTGCACTGATACAAGAGATGCACGACACAAAGGTAACGGGTGATAATATCGGACACAGATGGGCTGCAGTGAGGGTGGCTTCGACATACTCTTCATATGCCAGGGGTGTGTTGCTGCTGGTAAAAAAAGAGACACCATTCACACTACTTCATATGGAGACGCACAAGGGCAGATTCCTGTTGGTTCCGGGTTGCCTGGGGAGGGTACATAGGTGGCACTGATTAACACATATGGTTCAAATACTGACGACCCTCCGAATTTTATAGTATGATATGGAGACATTTGCTCCCACAGCGGTAATCTGGGGTGGGGATTAAATATTTACCTGGATCTACAATGTGATAGATCGGCCAGTACAGATTGGCATGGGAAGCAAGCAGCAAAAACTGTGCATGCACTCATATATGCGGAGGGGCTGGTGGATATTTAGAGAGCCAGGAACCCTAGTCCTAAAGAAGGGCCGTATGGCTCTGCTGTACATGGCACCTGGTCTCACATAGATTACTGTCTTGTATCAAAAGATGTCTGTAATTGGGTAGTTGGGGTAACACACAGCCAGGATGCTATCTGATCATGCACCTGCCCTGCTATAGCTAAACATACTGGGGAGAGGATGTAGCCTTACGGCAAGAGCGGTCGATCTCATAGCTAGGGAACGGGTTCGAGTCTCGGCAACGACGCTCAACATCCTGTGATTCTGGGCAAATCACTTAATCTCCCCGTGCCTAACAAAAATGAATGTGTCCTTGTGTAATGAAACTGGTGCTCATGTAAAGCTCTCTGATACCCAATGTCTAGGGTCTAGTTTGCACTATATAAAACTATTAAAAAATATATATATATATACTAGACCCCCATTTCAATGGACGTTGCAGCCCTCGTCGCTATTAGATCCTATATTCAAGAGTAGTATAAGTACCACCATTACTCACTTCTTTCTGAAAAACAAAGAGTCCATAGATAGTGTGGGAAGAGTTCAAAGTCAATATCAGGGGGAAGTGTATGGTGGTACAGGCAGGAGTGCTGAAAGTGCTACAAAACACGCTGTAGAACATAGAAATTAAGCTCCAGGTCCTTGAACGTAGCTATGAAAGGCGACCTAGCCAGGACACATTATCTCAGATACAGGCACTAATCATAGAACACGAGGAAACAGCTGAACAGGAGGCGAAACATAAATCCAGGAGGTGGAAGGTGAGAGTATAAGGGAAGGAGGGTAGACCGGGGCGCACATTGGCCTCTAAATTAGTGGAACCAAAATCACAGGCACATACAGTGGAGATCCTGGATGAGCTTTCAGTAGAACATCACACAACACCGGAAAGCCTTAAGGTTTTTGAGCGCTTCTATGCCCAGCTATATGGGGCACGAGAGTCAGCCTCTGAGACTGAGATTGCTGGCTATCTAGATGATGTGGCTCTGGGCTGGCTTTCACTTGGCCGGTGAAGTATCTTAACACAGGAAGTGACGGTGGAGGATGTGAGGGAGGCCATCATGGCACTACCATGTGGGAAGGCAGCCGGTACGGATGGACTGCCGGGCAAATATTCTAAAATGTATTTGGATTGCTTGGCCCGCACCTGTTAAAGGTGTTTGAGGAAGCATACTGGAAGGGAGTGCTGCCCCCCATTCTTAGGGAAGCTATGCTGGTCATGTTATTGTTATTGAAACCGGATAGGCACCTATGTAGATGCGAGTCCTATAGGCCTCTCTCACTTATTAACATTGACACTATGATTCTGGAAAGATGACCGCCACCACACTCCAACCCCTGGTGCCAAACCTGGTTCTGCCTGGCTTCGTTGCCGAGAGATCCACATTGCATAATTTGCAAACGTTATTTGCGGTGCTCCATCAACTAGATCCAGAGATGAAGGCTGCGGTAGTGTTGCTCGACAAGGCTTTTGTCTCCATACAATTGAGATATATGTTTGCGATTTTACAGTGGATGGGAATGCCACAGGCGTTTCTTAGGTGGATGCGCCTGTTGTACACAGCGCCAGTAGCAAGGATCAGAATTAATCAGGCTATGTTGGAGCCTATTGAAATCTGCAGAGGTACTAGGCAAGGTTGCCCCCTTTCCCCGATCTTCTCCCTGCTGTTTGTGCTAAATATTGCAGTCCACTCTTCTAGACGCAAAGAATCAGCTTTCCACACTGATTTGGGAAAGAGGGTTGGGGGTTTAAAAGGCTGCTATTGTTTGCGCCCCCAAGAATACCATCTTCTATTGGGTTGTTGGTTTTGACATTTCATTGGGTTTTGATGGTTTTCTATAGTATGGGAATCTCTGGCTCTGAGGACACTTGCTGTAGGTGGCAGACCAAGGGAGGGGATTGGACTCCTTTGGTGGTATCTGTGGTACTTAGGTTTGTGATGCTGTCCAAAGAATATCTTCTACTGTTGCCTTGAGAGTTTCAGCTTCTTTTTTTCATCTGAGGATGAGGACTCTCTAGAGAAACACTGAGCTTCAAAGATCTTCTGGCTAATACCGCAGGAAAGGTAGTAATACCGCCTTATGGGCGAGTCATGAGATGAAAAGGTCATTGGTGATGAACGCAGATATGAGGAATGGGAATCCTCTGTGCTAGGGTAAGGGGATGTATATCTCTACCTTCTTCTCTTACTGGAGTCTGAGCTGTATCCGTTCATGAAAACATAGATTGAGAAGGATGCAATAGGTCTCTCTTAGCTCTTCCCGCCTGAGATGTTGATGTGGTCCTGGACACCACTCTTGGTGGACAAACCTGCAAATGCTGCAGAGGGTCTTGTAGAGGATCCTCAAATGGGGTACTAGAAGATCACTATCTTAATGGCAGAGGATGAGGATCTGGAGTGAAGGGTGTTGGTAAAGCCCAAATGGGTTTTGAAATACTATCTGTTGTTTTCCTTTTCTGTGGTGTGGGAGAGAGATAAAAGATATTGAAAACCTTGGAGTCAGTATCTGATGAGGTGATGTGAGCCCTAGAGAATGAAGAATTCTCAAGGAGGCTATTGAACTTGCTAGAGGTAAAGTCGTGACATCTCCATGGATAGCGATGGAGAAGGAGATATCTCTATCTGGGGTCTTCTTCTTGCCATCAATCGAGCAGGTGAGTGAGGTGAATTTGTACGTCATCATCTCTTTGAAGTCGAAGGCCATGCTTACTTCCTGGATGTCAAGCAGTGCTTTATTTTCACTGGGGACTTTGGCGTTCTTGTCATTGACTGTTGAGTCTTCATCAACTGTGATGGCAATTTTGGCGAAGTTGATTGTTATGCTTTTGGCGTTGATGAAGGTCCATTTTTGGGTGATTGATGTCTTTGGTCTTTGCGGCAACAGTGTGTTGAAGGAGTGTAACACATCATAGTTGGCGAGCAGGTTGGTGTCAATGCGCTCGGCATTGTGAGCTTTGATACCGACATTGAGTGGCGTTGAGAGTGGTGACCAATGAAACTTACAGCTTTGTCATCTGTCCTTAGATTTTCTCGTTTGGGAGTCCTTTTCAGTAGCCAGCTTACTTCCAGAAGTTACAGGTTAGGAGGCTTCTTCAATCCTTTTCTCATTTTGTCTCTTTTCCTCCGCTCTCCTCAGCCTTTTACCCACCCAGTTCCCTAATACCTTCTCAGACATTGTTTGGCAAATATCACAATTTTTCACAGAATGTGAAGCCAGGAGGCATACCATACACACCTTGTGTGGATCCGAGACTGCTTTTTTTTTATCCGCAGGAGTGGCACTTCTCAAATAGAGAAGACATTCTGACCAAAAATAATTTCAGAAGTAGGAAAATAAATCACGTAATTCGATAGTTGGGTTTATAAGTTGTCAAGTAAAGTAAACAAGCATTGGCATAGCCAATAGGTCTCGCCTTTGGGACCTTATAAGTGTTTAGTTATCCAGCACAATATCCTTGGTGCAACAACATCAAGTGTTGCATGGCTAAACACTTATAAGGTCCCAAAGGCAAGACCTATTGGCTATGCCAATGCTTGTTTTGTGTGAGTGGCTTGTGCAGGTATGCCACTGTGAGGTAGAGATGCTGCGAGTGCTTTTACAGGAGCTCCTGTGACATTGCGCCTCTTCAAAATGTATCTGGTGTAATACTTCTAGCCCCTATTCCCGTTTTCTGGCACCCAATGCATACTTAAATGTCCCATGTACAGCCGGGGTTGACACTCCTATTACCCCTGCCCTCCAGTGACACTTTACCCAACACGGGTGGTGGTGGTGGACGTGGTGGACATGGTGGAAGTGGTGGTGGATGTGGTGGTGGTGGTAGTGAGGTGGTGGTGGTGGATGTGGTGGTGGTGAGAGGGTGGTGGTGGACATGGTAGATGTGGTGGATGTTGTGGTGGACATGGTGGTGGTGGGAGTGGTGTTGGTGGACGTGGTGGTGGAGGTGGTGGTGGACGTGGTGGTGGTGGATGTGGTGGTGGTGGATGTGGTGGTGGTGGATGTGGTGGTGGTGGATGTGGTGGTGACAGTGGACGTGGTGGTGGTGGATGTAGTGGTGGTGGTGGAGATGGTGGTGGTGGTGGATGTAGTGGTGGGGGTGGATGTGGTGGTGATGGATGTGATAGTGGTGGTGGACGTGGTGGTGGATGTGGTGGCGGTGGTGGACATGGTGGTGGTGGTGGACATGGTGGTGGTGGATGTGGTGGTGGAGGTGGAGGTGGTGGTGGATGTGGTGGATGTGGTGGTGAACATGATGGTGGTGGATGCGGTGGTGGACGCGGTGGTGGAGGTGGTGTTGGTGGACATGGTGATGGAGGTGGTGGAGGTGGTGGTGGACGTGGTGGTGGTGGACATGATGGTGGACGTGGTGGTGGTGGTGGATGTGGTGGTGGTGACAGTGGACGTGGTGGTGGTGGATGTGGTGGTGGAGATGGTGGTGGTGATGGATGTAGTGGTGGGGGTGGATCTGGTGGTGATGGAGGTGGTGGTGGTGGTGGACGTGGTGGTGGATGTGGTGGTGGACATGGTGGTGGTGGATGTGGTGGTGGAGGTGGTGGTGGTGGATGTGGTGGTGGTGGTGGATGTGGTGGTGGTGGTGAACATGATGGTGGTGGACGTGGTAGTGGACATGGTGGTGGTGGTCATGGTGGTGGTGGACATGGTGGTGGACATGGTGGTGGTGGACATGGTGGTGGACGTGGTGGTGGTGGTAGAAGTGGTGGAGAATGTGGTGGTGGAGGTGGAGGTGGACATGGTGGGGGTGGTGGATGTGGTAGTGGTGGCAGATGTGGTTGTGGTGGTGGACATGGTGGAGGTGGGGGTGGAGGTTGTGGTGGTGGATTTGGTGGTGGATGTGGTAGTGGACATGTTGTTGGTAGTGGACGTGGTGGTGGATGTGGTGGTGGTGGACATGGTGGTGGTGGTGGTGGATGTGGTGGTGGTGGTGGTGGATGTGGTGGTGGTGGACGTGGTGCTGGTGGACGTGGTGGTGGACATGGTGGTGGTGGATGTGGTGCTCAATGTGGTGGTGGTGGATGTGGTGGTGGATGTGGTGGATGTAGTGGTGGGGGTGGATCTGGTGGTGATGGACGTGGTGGTGGTGGTGGACGTGGTGGTGGATGTGGTGGTGGACATGGTGGTGGTGGTGGACATGGTGGTGGTGGTGGATGTGGTGGTGGATGTGGTGGTGGAGGTGGTGGTGGATGTGGTGGTGGTGGATGTGGTGGTGGTGGTGAACATGATGGTGGTGGACGTGGTGGTGGACATGGTGGTGGTGGTCATGGTGGTGGTGGACATGGTGGTGGACATGGTGGTGGTGGACATGGTGGTGGACGTGGTGATGGTGGTAGAAGTGGTGGAGAATGTGGTGGTGGTGGTGGACATGGTGGGGGTGGTGGACGTGGTGGCGGATGTGGTTGTGGTGGTGGACATGGTGTTGGTAGTGGACGTGGTGGTGGATGTGGTGGTGGTGGACATGGTGGTGGTGGTGGTGGACGTGGTGGTGGTGGTGGTGGATGTGGTGGTGGTGGACGTGGTGCTGGTGGACGTGGTGGTGGACATGGTGGTGGTGGATGTGGTGCTCAACGTGGTGGTGGTGGAGATGGTGGTGGTGGTGGATGTAGTGGTGGGGGTGGATCTGGTGGTGGTGGTGGTGGACGTGGTGGTGGATGTGGTGGTGGACATGGTGGTGGACATGGTGGTGGTGGATGTGGTGGTGGAGGTGGTGGTGGAGGTGGTGGTGGATGTGGTGGTGGTGGATGTGGTGGTGGTGGTGAACATGATGGTGGTGGACGTGGTGGTGGACATGGTGGTGGTGGTCATGGTGGTGGTGGACATGGTGGTGGTGGACATGGTGGTGGACGTGGTGATGGTGGTAGCAGTGGTGGAGAATGTGGTGGTGGAGGTGGTGGTGGACATGGTGGGGGTGGTGGACGTGGTGGTGGCGGATGTGGTTGTGGTGGTGGACATGGTGGAGGTGGGGGTGGAGGTTGTGGTGGTGGATTTGGTGGTGGATGTGGTGGTGGACGTGGTGTTGGTAGTGGACGTGGTGGTGGATGTGGTGGTGGTGGACATGGTGGTGGTGGTGGTGGACGTGGTGGTGGTGGTGGTGGATGTGGTGGAGGTGGACGTGGTGCTGGTGGACGTTGTGGTGGACATGGTGGTGGTGGACGTGGCGCCCAACGTGGTGGTGGTGGTCGACGTGGTGGTGGACATGGTGGTGGTGGTTGACGTGGTGGATGTGGTGTGGTGGAGGATGTGGTGGTGAAGGTGGTGGACCTGGTGGTGGTGGACGTGGTGGTGGTAGACATGGTAGTGGTAGACATGGTGGTGGTGGATGTGGTGGTGGTGGGGAACGTGGTGGTGGATGTGGTGGTGGTGGACATGGTGGATATGGTGGTGGTGGATGTGGTGGTGGTGGTGGTGGACATGGTGGTGGTGGATGTGGTGGTTGATATGGGGGTGGTGGACATGGTGGTGGATGTGGTGGTGGTGGATGTGGTGGTGGTGGATGTGGTGGTGGTGGATATGATGGTGGTGGACATGGTGGTGGTGGACGTGGTGGTGGTGGTAGTGGACATGGTGGTGGTGGACGTGGTAGTGGTGGTGGACGTGGTGGTGGTCATGGTGGTGGTGATGGACGTGGTGGACATGGTAGTGGACATGGTGGTGCTGGACGTGGTGATGGTGGACGTGGTGGTGGTGGTGAATGTGGTGATGGTGGACGTGGTGGTGGTGGACATGGTGGTGGGGGACGTGGTGGTGATGGATGTGGTGGTGGTGATGATGGTGGTGGTGATGATGATGGTGGTGACCTTTGACCCTGTCACCAGGCAGGTCGCTCCCCCATCCGCCACTCAACCCCCTGTGGGTTGAACCTCCGTTGCCGCTTTTGCCGCCTGACTGCTCGCTCCCTTTTTTATTCTGTACCCCTGCGCTTGGCTTCTGTGCCACTTTGTTTTTTCATTCTGTGCCCCTGTGTTTTGCTTTCTGTACCCCTGTGCTCTGTTGTCCCTCTCCCGCCGTCTTTTCCCGCCGTCTTTTCCTGCCGTTGTTTCCCCGGGTTTTCCCCGGGTGTTGGACTTGGCCCTTCTGGCAAGTTCACCCCCAGAACTTTTTGCAGTATATTAGCTTTTTCCCTATGGTGTATTAGTGGATTTAGGCCTCTAGGCGCTTTCACACTGTGTCCCAGTGGAAAGAGCGTGCGCTCTATGTATGGTTTGGTGAGACTGACCTGCCCTCCCATAGGAATGCATGGGGGATCTGAGTGACCATGTTAGTTCCTGATGCGTGGGGAGTGCAGGTGCGAGTTTGGTATGTGCGGACTCGTGTGATTAAATGCTGCGCGGTGATGTGTGCGGCGTGGCTGTGTCTAGTGTGGAAGTGCCACTTCTAGACGCTGGCATAAATGTGCAGTGACTGCCTGTCGCGTGATTGGCTGGCTGAGGTCAGGTGACGGGCTAGGGAATCCCCAGAGTCAGGAGGAGTCACCCAGTGGTGAATAGGGAGATCAGCAGCTAGATGGGTGGGAGGAGTACACCTGGGTCCTGAATAGGGCTGGGCTTTCCCCACACAATGCTGGTTCCGCCCCCTGTGGTGCGACTGATGACCCTGGCCTGCTCTGTGAATAGGGAGAGGGGCTGAGCAAAACAAAGTGCTCAGGAACCAGTTGTATCTGGTTCGCCCCTTCCCTGCACCCTTGAGACAAAGGGATTTGGTGTATAAAAGAGGGGCTGTGACCCCATGAAAATGTTCTTGCTCTGACTCGAATCTACCAGGGGCCTGCTGCTGCTGGGGCCCAGGGGAAGGCTTGCCTCCCTGGGCCCTGCCCAGCCCCTGGCTACCTGATGGACCTCTTGGACCTATTGCTTTATTTTTGCTTTTGCCAAGGCTTGCTTTGATCTTCCAGCGCCTGGTGAGAGCTCTGTTTCTTTTCCTGGGTTCCAGCGCCCTGGCAGCGCTACCTTCGAGGAGCTGCCCAGCTGATGGAGAATGTGGGGCTGCGCAGCGCGGCGCTGCTGGCCCTGCTGGGGGAATCCCCTACCTAGCGATTCCCCCGTGATACCTGTATCGTAACGCGGGTGCCCACCCCGCTTATTGTAGTCTAATCGCGGGTGCCCACCCCGCTCTCGATTTAAATAACCGAGGGATCCTACCCCTCACCTTGCCGCCGCAAAAGAAATCACTGCCGCGGCCCGAGCTGCATTTAAAATGCATCGCCGAGCCCGCGGCCCGCCTGGTTGTGGGCGGGGCCGCGGGACGGAAGGGGAAGTGTGGCCATTGCCCGGCAAACTGAAGTCCCGGAGCCTCGCAGGCTCCATCGAGAAGCACCCGGGAGCAGAAGGAGCCCCGCCAGCGTCACGAGTAGAGTCCTACCTTCGCCCCAGCCGGTGAGTAACGAGGGCTGGGGGCGAAGGGGGGGACCAAGGCACCAGTGGCGGTGCCTCCTGCCAGAGAGGCCCCCACATGGCAGAGGGCCGCTCCATCGTGGGCATTAGTTACTTTCTGAGCCGGCGTGCTCCAACACGGGGCACAGATGTATATCTTTAGAGCCTGTGCGTGGCTCCAACGATGTGGGAATAATTGGTTTTGAGCCACGAGGCTCCAACGAGGCGGGCATGGTCCGTATTGTATTTTTAGAGCCCCGGGTGGCTCTAGCGATGCGGGGGCAGAATTGTCTTGAGCCAGAGAGGCTCCAACCCAGCATTGTTTGCCCAGAGAGCGCCAGTGCGCTCCACAGTACTTTGGGGCAAGCCCCTTTTCTATATTGGGGCACCATTATTTCAGGAGCCCGTGCGCTCCATGGGGACATGTCATTTTCAAGCCTAGGTGGCTCCAACGTTCTGGATATTGTTTCAGGGGCTAGTGAGAGCCCCTGCCTACTATGTGCCTTCCCCAGCTGCAGCGTTTAGGCCCTGTGCTTGTCCCCAGCTGCCCAGCAAGTAGTGGGCAGCTGCTACGTTTAGGTTCTGGCGCAACCTGGACTCTAATGTGATTTTGGTGCTAGGAAATGTACAGTGTAGTATGTTTTGCGCACCCTGTGTTCATGCTTTTGGTGCTAGGAAATGTACTATGTATAGCATGTTTTGCGCACCCTGTGCTTTATACCTCTAAATGTGGTTATTTCTGCCTGGGAGGTTGTTTTACCTGTTTAGGTTGATGTTAGGGAGATTGTACTTCCCTGTGCGATATACGCCCCTAGTGTAGGTATACTTAGGTGGTTATGTCTAATGCTAGACGGATGAGAAATTGCATAAATGCCTTTATGCCCCTGTGATGGATACAGGATAGGTTTTATACCTGATGCTAGTGTGATGAAGCTGAGGTCATTATTGCGCCAGTAGTTACTGGTTGTGTTCTACAGTGCTAATTGGTGTTATGTTCTACATGTACACTTGGTGATTTGTGCTAATTCTGACAGTGGCCCATGTGACCCTGTCCCGTGTAAATAGTCCCTTGTAAAATTCTGCCCAGTGCCAGTTGGCACAGTGTAAATTGTGTGATTATCATCTAATGTGTTTATTATAATACAAAGGCTATTTTTATATAATACCTTGTGTGGAGTTTCCTTTGTGGTGGGCCTTGGGTGTTGTTGCTGGGTGCGCGCGCAAGGGGGTGAGCAGGGGTTATCTTTGGCGTGTAACTCCCCAGCCCGGACTAGAGTGGTGGTTTCTGCCTGGCTTTGGCGCAAGCCCTAGCCAACCAGAAATCCCATTTCTAACACCGGGTTTTCCTCCGCCGCTGAGCCCCTGTGGCTCTGCCCCCTTCACTCCCATTGGCCGCCCCGCTCCCACCTCCCAGCTGCTCCTCCCTCCCTCTGCCCTCATATGGAGGCCGCGAAGCGGTGGTAGAGAGCGATCTTTGACCCTGTCACCAGGCAGGTCGCTCCCCCCATCCGCCACGCAGCCCCCTGTGGGTTGAACCTCCGTTGCCACTTTTGCCGCCTGACTGCTCGCTCCCTTTTTTATTCTGTACCCCTGCGCTTGGCTTTTTGTGCCACTTTGTTTTTTCATTCTGTGCCCTGTGTTTTGCTTTCTGTACCCCTGTGCTCTGTTGTCCCTCTCCCGCCGTCTTTTCCCGATGTTTTTTCCCCGGGTTTCCCCCCGCCGCTGAACCCCTGCGGCCCCGCCCCCTTCACTCCCATTGGCCGCCCCGCTCCCACCTCCCAGCTGCTCCTCCCTCCCTCTGCCCTCATATGGAGGCCGCGAAGCGGTGGTAGAGAGCGACCTTTGACCCTGTCACCAGGCAGGTCACTCCCCCCATCTGCCACGCAGCCCCCTGTGGGTTGAACCTCAGTTGCCGCTTTTGCCGCCTGACTGCTCGCTCCTTTTTTTATTCTGTACCCCTGCGCTTGGCTTTCTGTGCAACTTTGTTTTTTCATTCTGTGCCCCTGTGTTTTGCTTTCTGTACCCCTGTGCTCTGTTGTCCCTCTCCCGCTGTCTTTTCCCCGGGTTTTCCCCCGCAGCTGAGCCCCTGCGGCCCCGCCTGTCTGCGCCCGTCCGTGCCTGGACCGCACCCAGCGCCAGAAGCCCTGGACCCCGCACCCCTCACAACGCCAGACTGCACAACGACGCAAGCACCCTCCACGCACTCAACACCAGACGAGACCACCCCTGCTACCGGGCCACCCCGAAACGCACCCAGGGGCCTTTCACCTGCCGGAACTGCAGATTCACCAGCATTCAACCCTCCACACCACCAGCCAGAGAACCCAACCACCTCCGCTGCATCCTCCTCAACACCCGCTCCGCTCGCAAGCACGCCATCGAACTCTGGGACCTCCTAGACTCCACTGCCCCTGATGTCAGAAGAAAGCAGGGTTAACGGCGGACTCCAATGACTGCACCTCCTTACTGTGTTCCCAGTGTGTATAAAATAGTATAGTTGATGATGGTGTGCATACTAACACCCCTGCATCCGCCGTTAGTAGATGCCAACTGCCAGGCAGATCAATGGAATTTCAAAAGGGGTTTGGGGTGGTGCACCACCTATTTGCTTGTAAGTATATTACACCAAGTGGTCAGTAGTTGGTACACAAAAAGTCTTTATTTTAAGTTAATTGTCCAAACAAAGCCTCAGCCAACGCGTTTCGTTCAGATTGAACTTCGTCAGGGCTGGAAAAATATAGAAAAGCATAACATAAATGGACGCACCATACATAACATTTAAAAAGTACATTAAAAGACACCATTTAAAAGTTAACACATATTAAGAGAATATGCACAGGACAGATCATGGATGTACCCAAGGCTGTGAGTACATAAACATTGCCAAACAAAAGCAATATTATATAGAACAACACATAACAGTACAAATGAAACCATTTCATTAATAACAGGGGAAGCATGAGTATGCCGCTGTGATTCCAAAATGAATATATTTTTGAAAAACCCTTATTGCTAGAAAGTATGATTTAATCAAAAGTGTCCCCAACTTGAGCATAAATCCTATATAAGTGGTTTATATCTTGCTGCCCCATCCAGCCATGTGTAGTATAGAATATTTTGTCAGAAATTGGAGGGAGAGGGATGGGGGAGGGACATGTGTGTGTCCGCGTCATTTCAAACTTGGATTGGCCCAAGCTGACAATGAACTATTGTGTATAGAGATAGAAAAAAGCAAGTTAACTAGGGAAACGGAAGCAGGAAAAAACTTTTAAGAAACCGTCTCCCGTAGGGAGACACGTACCATAAGTAGAAATGCGAGTGCAATCCAATAGTATAACCGAAGTCTATGTAGACCAGTATCCGTCTCGCGACGAACTGTGAATCACGTTGTGTTTTTGTTGGGTAAGCAATCCTGATTGTACTTCCAGTGCCACCTTGATAAGGGCACTGTACACGTTTCTGTCGATACAAAATGAAAACGAAAGATGAATATAAATATTTGTTATTTTTGAATTTTTAAAATTAAATACCACTGGGTCGTGAAACTTAGTCCGAACATAATGTCAGTCCAAGAAGCGTAAATTCCCATTCGGGTGTTTTCTGACTGAAAAAGTTGAAAAGCAGTCTATGAACATCATACTGGTAAACACTACATGGAAGCTATAATTCCAAAGTTCCAAATCTACAACCAATAACCGCAAACAAAGAACACGCAAATCAAATTGCCAATAGGACTGACAATAATTCGTTGAGGGTGAAACAGCACAAGGATAAGTTCGGCCCGCATGTGATGTAAAAGAACCCCTGTCCGTGCGAACAATGCATCCGCCCAGTGGACACAAGCGTGAGCAGAACCGTGCCTCCGCACAAGGAAAGAAAAAGCAAATGTGAAGTCCCATTGATCAGTCCACAACAAGTGTTTGCTCACTGCTTGGAATTGTCTTACGTGCAGGTCTCTGCTGTGAGCACACACAACCCAGTCAAGCAACCTGCGTAGTCCAAGCAGCTCGCGAAAGAAAAAGGTCTTCGCAAAGCATAAGAATGCATGTAAATCCGACCAGAGATCGAGTCAAAGCCAAAACTTTGATATAAGCGGCCCCCTGCCACATAACGGCAAGATCAAATAATTGCCAAGACTTTGTTAAAGCAGCCCCATGCCACAAGCCAACAGAATCACATAGTTACCAAGAGTTTCACCGCATACCTGTAACGAAACGGTAGTCCGTCCTCTCCCCTCCGAGTGTCCCGTAATGTGACCTGGGGCAGACGCCGGGTTTTAACAGCAAGCGTGCGTATGCAAGATTCGACGTACGTCAGGGCGCGTCACAAGTTGAGAGTGGGCGTGTGACAGGCGGCCAATGCTGACCCTGCTTTGACGGTTTCCTAGGCAACCAGGTTGTGTACCATAAGGGTTGACAGAGGCCGGCTGGCGTGAAGGTTCAGAAGAATACGTCAAAAACGTCAAAGCATGTCACGAGTTGTCAGTAGGTGTGTCAGTGGTTTAGCCAATGTGTGCAAATCAGACGCTACGTCAGAGGCTCAAAACGCGCCGGATTTGGAAGGCAAATACGCAACGTCAAAGGCTTAGAACGCGCCAGTTTGTAAAGGAAAAAGCGCATGTGTAGTCAAGACGGTGCGGGGCATTACGAGTTGGAAATGGGTGTGTCAAGGGTACCGCCAATACTAGCAGAATAAAACGATGTCGGATGTGCAAAATATGCCCAGTGAGGAGGCAAGTAGTGCATATTCAGTCAAAACGGTTGGTAAACAGTTGTGAACCGCGTGAGGGTCCTCACACGAGAAGAACAGGCATCATGCAAATAAATGCATATGTAAATAACGCAATGTCGAAGGTGCAAAATATGCCCAATTAAGAAACAAAATTGTGCCTATTCAGTCAGAGCGGTTGGTGAGCAGTTGTAAACCGAGTGGGAGTCCTCACAAGAGAAGAACGGGTGTGTCAAGGTATCATGCATAAATTAGCATATATAGATGTCGCAATGCGTCCATGAGTTGTGGACGCGTTGTTGGACGGCAGCCATTGGACTCCCTCCGTAGAAAATGTCTTGGTAATGAATTATGCAGTCACGTGATCAGAGTACATTAGATCACTTTTGCCCGAGAACCTCCAAAGACATTTTCCTAGTTCAGAATCATGCAAAAAAGTGATCAAAGTAAATACGATCACTTAAAACCGAGAGCCTCTGTTACGCGAGCAAGCTAAAATTACGAAGGTGGACCATAGACATCTGGAGATATGAGGGGGTGATGTCACATGGCCACTCGTGAGCTGAGTCTGACGAGGAATATAAACAGGAGAACACGTTAGACGGTTTAAAGAGCGCAAAGATAGGTAGAATATACCCATGGGATATGTTGGAAAAGTATTTTTAGTCATATTGAGCTGCAGATATGTTTGGGATTAATACTAATGCCAGGTGATAGCGAGTTAGTGCGGTGCACACATATACGAATTCTAAGGACTTCTCATAGTTCCAAAAATTAAGCGCATGCAGTTCAAGTGTATCTCTCATCTACGAGGGTAAGCTCATGTGAGGAAATAATGGAATTTATGGTCTGAGTTGTGCCCCATGGCGACCGACCGCAATCTACATATCCATTTGGATTCAGTCTGTCTCAATGTGAGGTCTCTATTACCTCCTCGTTTGTTCACAGGAATGTGGTCTATACCGCAGAAAAGAAAAGACCTGTCACCCAAGTGTACCCTATTGTAATGTTCCGTCATGGGGTATCGTGTGTCATTGTTAATAAGGGCTCGTCTATGTTCTTGAATACGGGTTTTCAAACACCGTGCCGTGCTCCCCACATAGACCTTGCCGCATGGGCACTCAAGTATGTATATTACGTATTTGGTATTGCAATTAATGAAGTGCCTAATATAATGTATCTTACCGGTGTTGAAACTAAATTCTTTGCATTTATTACGTCCCAAAGTACATACATTGCAAGAGGTACATGTATAAAAACCAACCGGCGGCTTAGGTAACCAGGTATTATTTATCTTCTGTGTGGTCACATAACTCGGACATAAAGAGCTTCTCAGTGTACGTCCTCTTCTATACACCAAAGAGGGTTTATCACTAATAATGGTGCGCAATCTGGGAATGTCTACCAGTAGATGCCAATGCTTTCTAAAGGCTTTGAAAATTTTGTCACTATGTGCAGTATAGTTCGTGAAAAAACTGATTCTTTCTCCTGTTTTGTGACTTGTGCACGAGTTCCTGGCAGCCCCTCTATCAGTTTGCAGAAGAGTCTGAGATCTGGGAAGTTTTAAGACTCTACGTTCAGCTCTGTCCAGTATACTGGGATTATATCCCCTATGTGTGAAGCGCTGTTTGATATCATTGATGTTCTCCCTGAATCCTTGTTCCTCACTACATAACCGTCTGGTTCTTACCATCTCCCCATACGGAATGTTGGAAATGACGGAGCTGGCATGCGCACTCGAAGCATGCAAGATACTATTGCATGCTGTCTTTTTTCTGAACATTGTGCTGTGTATTAGGCCCTCTTTAATATAGAAATGGATATCCAGAAAGTCAATATTTTCTTTGCTGTGTGACATTGTTAGTTGTACATTAAAGGAGTTATTGTTGAGGTATGCTAGATATTCCTTGAGCTGGATTTCTGAGCCTGACCATAGACACACAATGTCATCTATGTACCTCCCCCAGAACACGATGTAATTTGTCCAGGGGGAGGCATTCCTGCTCCATGCATGCTCCCTCTCATACCACCCCATGAAGAGGCCCGCATAAGAGGGAGCAAACCTGGTACCCATGGCCGTACCTTGGAGTTGATGGTACCACCTTTCATCATGTTTGAAAAAGTTGTTCGTGAGAATGAGCTCAATCATTTCCATGATCATGAGGTTATATGAATAATGGTCAGCCCCTTCCTTGTCCAGGTAATGGCGGACTGCCAATAGGCCCAATTCCCTTTGTATACAGGTATATAGTCCTACCACATCTAATGTGACAAACATAAGGTCATCGGACCATACAAAGCCATTCAATTTGACCAGGATGTCCTTACTATCTTTAAGGTAAGAGGGGAGATTGACGACATGTTTTTGCAATGTGATATCAACAAATTCAGACATTCGTTCTGTCGGAGATCCCACCCCCAAGATGATTGGTCGGCCCGGGGGGAAATCCCCACCCTTATGGACCTTTGGAAGGATATATATACAGGGGAAGCGTGCCTGGTAGATGAAAAGGTATCTGAATTCATTGTCAGTTAGCAGGCATTCATTCTTCCATTCTGTCAATCGGCCATTAATAGTAGCCTGTAAATCTTTAATGGGGTTATACTCAATGGGCTCATAGCATTGCTGATCTCCTACTTGTCGTGCTATTTCCTCCATATAATCCTTGATGTCCATTACCACCACATTACCCCCCTTGTCAGCCTCCCTAATCACAATTTTTTCATCCTTCTGTAATCTATTCAAAGCCTCCCTCTCTGATCTGGTCAGATTGTAGCGATGTTGTTTATGTGGGCTAGTGATCTCCAATTTATATAGTTCCTCAGTGATCATTTCTCCAAATCTATCTATGTTGGGATGATACCCCCCTTGTGGTACAAACTTAGATATGCATTTCAAACCTGTGTCACGGTTGTAATCCTCAGCAATATCTAAATCATTCAAAATGGTTTGTATGTCCGGCATTTCATCATTCTCTAGTGATAATAAAGTTTGTACATGTCTAATATCCTCAATGGTTTTATCAGTAGCAGAGACATTTGAGACATGAGGAACAGTATAGGCTGTTTGCTGTGAAAAAAACTCTTTTAATTTTAACACACGAAGAAATTTGTATAAATCAACATGTACATCCACTAAATCACCATATTGAGTTGGACAAAAGCCTAGTCCTTTCTTAAGAACAGTACATTCGTTCGCATCTAATTCCCTGTGTGAGAGGTTGATAATTTGAAGATCCATTAGTGAGTTCTGAGTAACTTTCAAACTAGTATTAACCCCCGTGGTGGAAAGTCTAGTTTGGTTCAGCGGGACCAGGGCCCTATCTGTTCTTAATCCTTCTTGGAGCGTAGTCGCATGTTGTGACTGTCCGCTCTTCCTGTTGCGCCTCCCGCCTCTCCTTGTTTTCTGGGACCCTTTCTCTGTTGTCTGTCGCCCTCCCTCAATCTTTCCAATTCCTTCTGGAAGTTGGTTGCTCCTTCCCCTAAAGGGATCTCACTATTCAATGGGACTTGGCTGTTGCTTTCGTTGGAGGTGAGTGAAGTTGTGCTGTTAGATCTATTATCCATACTATCTTCTCTAACTCTTTTTCTATCTACCACAGTGTCGGTATTGTCATACCTTTTCGCAAAAGTATATATCCTACCATCCCTGTAGTCCTTGTCGTCTCTTTTAATTTTGCGCATCTTCTTGTCTCTCAGATATTGCTGATGATCTTCTATTACTTTATTAAGGATAGCATAATTCTTTTCCACTAGCTCCTTACATTCCATAGCTTCAATTACTTTTTCTAACTCATCAATTTCTTCCTGCAATTTCTGCCCCTTTTCACTTGCATGTTTAATTAGTATCCTCATCATGGTCTGTGAGGATTTTTCCAAATTTTGTTCCCACTCTCCCAATAATGTACCACTTAAATCCTCAAACGTGGGAAAGATGAGGATTCGTAGCCCCCTGGGGATTTTATTGTTGTCGATGTATTGTTGGAGAGTCACACCGTCCCACCAGCGGGCAAGTTCTTGTTTCTTTATCCTTTCAAGTTTAACAAAGCATGAGCGTAATCCTGTATTTTGCTGTTCCACAATGGGTGCAGAGGTGACTGCACTGAATCCTTTCCCAAATAGGTCCTGTGCGATCTCTTCTCTTCTGTCGATGAGTTTGGGCATGTTTTAAGATATGAGGGGATGCGTAATGGAGTGCAGGTCAGTCCAAAGTAGATTTGAGAAGAAAGCAGGGTTAACGGCGGACTCCAATGACTGCCCCTCCTTACTGTGTTCCTAGTGTGTATAAAATAGTATAGTTGATGATGGTGTGCATACTAACACCCCTGCATCCGCCGTTAGTAGATGCCAACTGCCAGGCAGATCAATGGAATTTCAAAAGGGGTTTGGGGTGGTGCACCACCTATTTGCTTGTAAGTATATTACACCAAGTGGTCAGTAGTTGGTACACAAAAAGTCTTTATTTTAAGTTAATTGTCCAAACAAAGCCTCAGCCGACGCGTTTCGTTCAGATTGAACTTCGTCAGGGCTGGAAAAATATAGAAAAGCATAACATAAATGGACGCACCATACATAACATTTAAAAAGTACATTAAAAGACACCATTTAAAAGTTAACACATATTAAGAGAATATGCACAGGACAGATCATGGATGTACCCAAGGCTGTGAGTACATAAACATTGCCAAACAAAAGCAATATTATATAGAACAACACATAACAGTACAAATGAAACCATTTCATTAATAACAGGGGAAGCATGAGTATGCCGCTGTGATTCCAAAATGAATATATTTTTGAAAAACCCTTATTGCTAGAAAGTATGATTTAATCAAAAGTGTCCCCAACTTGAGCATAAATCCTATATAAGTGGTTTATATCTTGCTGCCCCATCCAGCCATGTGTAGTATAGAATATTTTGTCAGAAATTGGAGGGAGAGGGATGGGGGAGGGACATGTGTGTGTCCGCGTCATTTCAAACTTGGATTGGCCCAAGCTGACAATGAACTATTGTGTATAGAGATAGAAAAAAGCAAGTTAATTAGGGAAACGAAAGCAGGAAAAAACTTTTAAGAAACCGTCTTAGATGTCGTCTTCCTGACGGAGACCTGGCTGAACGCCACCTCAGCACCAGACATCGCCATAGCCATCCCACAGGGCTATGTGGATGTGGTGGTGGTGGACGTGGTGGTGGTGGACTTGGTGGTGGTGGATGTGGTTGTGGATGTGGTGATGGTGGTGTTAGTGGTGGACATGGTGATGGATGTGGTGGTGGTCAATGTGGTGGTTGACGTGGTGGTGGATGAGGTGGTGGTGGTGGACGTGGTGGTGGTGGTAGTGGACGTGGTGGTGGATGTGGTGGAGTTTGAGCTATTCGCATTGTAAATTACAATGTCTTATATTTATGTTTTGGTTTTTAAAACAAATAAAAGGCATTGTTATTTGCAATGCAAGTAACTTAAACTCTCGCAAATGCGAAACCTATTGCATTGCAAATGCTTGTTTATGCTTCTGAAGCTGTTGGTGAGAGGGGTTCACCAATGGCCCCCAACAGCCAGACCCAATCTAGAGTTACACGGGGGGCTATTGAGAGGGGTATTTAATACAGTCGATGTCTACACACACAGACACAGTGGTCATCTTCAAACCCTGTACATTGGGGGTCCAGCCATTCTACAGATGCGTGCCAGAAGGCCACACAGTAACGCCACTGTCCAGGAGGGGAAATCCTCCGCCCTGCCGAGGTCAGGGAGCACAGGGATGTTTCCGTATGCACAGTAAACTTTCAAAAGTTACAGAATGTGCATTCACACAACCTTAAAGACATACTGATGGTCTGTGCGAAACGTCTCGGACATGTTGTTGAGCAAAAAAACTCTAATAAATGGCTAATTCCATGGAAATATGAGAACTGTATTTATAGGCAGATAAAGCACATGATCTCCCACAGTTTGACATGTCTGTGATTACTTCACCCATGCTTCCCACATACCTGTCCACTCGCCGTATCTATCACATGTGTGAACTTCGAGCAGTTCTGAATGTCCTGCCCCAACACTTTCCAGTCTGAGGCTCGGAGTTTTAGGACTGTGCCTAGATGCTGCTCACACCAGGGGCCGTCTTGCACACAGTGCTGGGTGGGGTCTACGTGCATGCCCCCAGGGCACTGCTGTAGTACACAAGGGACTCCCAGTAATGAAGGGGCCGCGCCGCCGCTGCCTCTCACGCCCCCTCATTACTCCTGGCGCTCTCAGCCCAAACAGCAAATTAGTGAGAGGGCCTGGAGCCACCCACCGTGCGTGAAGAGCAAAAACAGAGGGGGAGCTGCGCACGAGGAACGGGGAACATGCGTGTTCTTGGACTCTTCCCACAGGCACGCAACAGGGGCGGGCGGAGGGATGGACACATGAGCTGATGAATGAATGGATGGATGAACGGCGGGTGCATGCTTTGATAGATGAGTGGCAGGAAGGATAAGTGGATGGATGAGTGGCGGGAAGGATGAGACGATGGATGAGTGGTTGGATGAGTAGGTGGGTGGCTAGAGAGAGGGACAAGGGAGCAGATGGATGACGAGATCAGCGGGCGCCTGCTTTGATAGATGAGTGGGTGGCTGGAAGAGCGGGTGGAGGAATGGTCGAGTGGGCAGATGGGTGGATGAATGAGAGATTGGTAGGTGCATGTGTAGATAGATGAGCGGGTGGATTAGTGACTGGGTGTTCTGATTGGTTAGATGAGTGGTTGAATTTGATTCATCTCCCTCGAGTGCATCAAAGCAGCCGTGTGGTGAGGTTATCACGCAGCGTGTTTGTTTAAAGACCCGATTCAGCTGGACAAGAACACAGAGGTCTGAGGTGTGACCTAGAGCAGGGGTGTGCCGCATTTGCCTAAGAAGACTCGATCGATGCCACATTTTTAGAACCACCAACTACATAAATGGCTCCTTCTCATTTGAATGAATTCTCCAGACCCGTGTACCCATTGGACGCAGCGCCCACGCAGAGACGGGGCAACATTACAGGACAAGAAAAGGGCGCAGCCTGTGTGCCTTGTGCTGCATACAGTGCAGTCTTTCCTGTTTTTGTGATCGGCACTTCTGCGAGCCTTGGGGGTGTTTACTGTATGCCTTCACTTGCTTAACTTTTCGTTAAATAATATATGCACTATATTTCTAAGTGTTATCTTTGAGTTCTATGAACGACCCCGCTCTAATCGCTAGTTCTAAAGGTCACTGGTTTGCAGAGGATGGGTCAATATATAGAAATACAGCTGAATCAAAGTTCACAATTTTAGAAATATCTACAAATAGCACTGAAGGAGTTATCGGCACATGTGATTTGGGATATGACAATAACAACAACATCCTTAAAGAAAGTGAGAAAAAAAATTGTCGCACCAGGCGCTTCTGACTCTAAAGCCCATCCTGACCTAACGTCTGTAGCTGCATCAAGGAAAGCAATGTGTAATATAAGTTTCCCTGAAATAATAATAATACTCAGTGCGTCTATTTTAGAGAAGATGCAGAGGATTAGAGTAATGGGTGCTTGCAATATCACTGCAAATAAGGGCAGGGGACAGGCAACAGCCTGACCCACTCTGGCAGGAGGTGACGCCGGGATGGCGAAGACAGGCAGAATGAATATAAGTGCTTTGCCCCTTGGTTTTGCCCCCTCACCCCAAAGGGAGGGGATTGTGGCTGGACCGGGGGCCTTAGTGGAGGCCACCCCCCCGGGAGCAGAACCCGGGCTGCTGGAAAGGGTGGGGGTAAGGGAAGCGTAGGCAGGACGTTACTGGGCAGCAGATTAGTACATGATAGGACAGGATAGAGGCATGGAGGAAGGAAAGAAAGTAAAGGAGAGGCATTCATGGAGGGAGGAAGGGAAGCAAGGGAGGGATAGAGTCATGAGGGAGGAAAGGAAGCAAAAGAGAGAAAGAGCCATGGAGAAGGAGATAAAGTAAAGAAGAGAGACATTCATGGGTGAGGAAGGAAAGCAAGGGGGGGTCAGAGACATAGAGGAAGTAAACGAAATGCAGGTGAGATAGAGGGAATGAGGGTGGAAAGTAAGCAAGACATGGGTAAAGGCTTGGAGGAAGGAAAATAAGTAAGGAAGACAAAACAAGCGGCCGCAAAAGTGAAAGTGATCGCGATCAAACATCAAAGCGGCCGTGCGGCCGCAAAAGTGAAAGCAAATGGTGTGCAGGCTGCCAAATGGTGCGCGCGCCCGGCGCACATGCACTGTATTTGGAGGTCTGAAAGCACTCGTTTGCACTTCCAGATCCCCCATTTACAAAAGCTCTCGCGAGAGCAGCGCTAAAGCGCTGGCTCAGGCGAGAACTAAAAAGCGTTGACAGGAACCACTGTGACATTGGTTGTTGAAAATGCCCACAAATGTCCACCGGCTTGTCGGTCATTTCTAAATTTGGCTGGTGGGGACTCCATCGGGGGAAGGAGTAATTTACTATGTTGTCCTGAGCGAGTAAAAGCCCATCTGCCAAATTATAAATCAGGTTCTAAATCACCAATGGCAACCAGACCTCAAAGATGTGGAAGAATCTGCTCCGGGCAATGATGGAGTAACATTTATATGAATCGGTAAATGTGCTCTCAAAGCACGCCTTTCCAATTGGCTTGAAGGATATATCGAGGAGAGTCTGAAAACTAAAAACTAAAGCAGAAATTTGCTAACTTTTGACGCAATGCAGAAACCAAAGTTGCAGCACTGTGTTGCGTCAAGGGGAGTGTGAAAAACAGTGTTATATCTACCACGGAGGTCCTGAAAGACCGTAGATCGGGAGACCTGAGGAAGCGGGCGCTCTGCGTCTCCTGGGACACGGAGGTCTGGGACGAGGAGGAGTGGCCCTCGTTCAAGATGGCGGCACACCAAAGGACTCTAGCCGGAAGCAGTGCCTAGAAAGTGAGGAGAACTAGGCCTTCTGCTGAGAGAGGGGGGGGCTGGTCAGCACCTATGCCACAGAAAACGGGGCCAGCTAAGGTTTCCAACTATTTCCCTGCAGCAGAGAAGAAGCAAGCGTAAGAACCAGGGACCAACACAGACAACATGGCCCTCACGAAAGAAGAGCTCCTGTCGTCCCTCAGGGAGTTCAAATCGGAACTCAGAGCGGAATTGAAAGGAGATATTAAGACTTCCCTGGAAAAGCTGAAAGAAGGAACGGATGACGGCACTTCTGCAAGATGTGGACTCGGTGGGCGCACGTGTCCTAGAGGTCAAATCTCACGCCCAAGAACTAGAGGAAAAAGTGGAGGCCATGCACGATACCATACAGGACCTACAAACTCAGCTACAGACGGCCCTATTAAAGACAGAATACCTGGAAAATAGATCACGACGTGATAACATTAGAATTAGGGACCGTGAAGAGGGCGGGGAAGGACCGGATCTGGAGGCATTCGTCGAGGGGCTCTTTGCCAAGGTTCTGGGGTCGAACCAGACGAAGGTCTAGATTGAGAGAGTGCATCGTGTGGGGGCCCAACAAGGAAGAGAACAGCGACATACTCACAATATCCTTGTCAAAATGCACTCATTTAAAGCTAAAGAGGACATTCTCCAGGCAGCTAGAAAGAAAAAATGAGGTTTCCTTCCAGGGATTTCCTTGCAGCCTCTTTGAAGATCTGGCGCCGGCCACGTCTCAGACAACAGCAATTTCGGCCCATCACTGCGAAATTAAGATTAAGAGAAAATAAAATTAAATATAGGTGGACATTTCCCTTCGGCCTGGCCTTCGAACTGAGCAATAAAGCAAAACATATTACGGAATTAAAAGAAGGTCTGAGACTGCTGGGCCTGCCGTCCAACGAGGTGGGCACAGTGGAGTCGGTCTCAAGAGAGAAAGACAGAGAAAACACACCACAATAGCATACAAGTAGAAAGGAAGACATTCCAAAGACTGAGCTTGACCCATAGTGAGAGACACAGCTATTAGGGGCTCTTCTGCTGAACTGACGTGCATAGGGCCACAAGATTCGATATGGGGGTGGTGGTGCCCCCGAGTCTCCTTTTGCTAAGTGGGGGAATTGGTTTCTGTTTGATCAGTTGAGTTCACACTTTGGACATTGCGATTGACTGTCTAGCTGATGTGATGATCATATAGAAAAGACAGTGGGGGAAGCGGATCTGTGCCGTTCTCCCCACAACACAAACTTTCTCTTTCACGAGGATATGGAGCGCACCAGCGTAAGTTGTGTTTCTACAATTGTCTTCATTGTTGGGGGGAGGAGGGTTTCCAGGGGACAGTTTCCACACCAGAGATGTTCTGATTATATATTGCTGATGGCTCGGAACTCGCTTAAGAAAGCTGTTTGGGCTGGGGGTTCATTTGGGGTGGTCGATCTCGATGGGAGAGCGTTGGGCGTCACTCCTGGGTTAATGCAGAGGTCTAATGGTACTCCATTAGCATGCCGATATCCATAGCTTCTTGGAATGTAAAGGGGCTGAACTCACCCCTCAAAAGGCAGAAAGTCTGTAAATATTTGTTAGATTATAGTTTTCAAGTGGTGGCTTTACAGGAAACGCACCTAAAGCGAACAGAGGCGTTTCGGCTCCGCTACAAACAGTATTCTTTACTATACAGATCCTCAGCGACCTCTAAACATAAAGGGCTGGCTCTAATGTTTCACTGTAGACTGTAGACTGACTCCTGAGGCGGAAGTCGGGAGCCTGGTACTGCTCAGGGCAGGGTTCACGGTTAGCGCACTAGTCGTTGGTCTTCCTCTCCTACCTTTGAAAGGAGTTAAATCCACTCAGGTGGCAGAATTGGTGGCACTAACAAAAGCCTGCAAGATTGGGAGGAGTGTGAGAGTGACTGTGATGACTGACAGCCAGTATGGCTTCGGAGTTGTCCATGATTTTGGCCAGCTATGGCTACAAAGAGGTTTCCTGACCTCAAGTGGAACTCCCATAAAGAATGCTGAAGTAGTTGGAAAATTGCTAGAGGCGATACAGCTGCCTAAAGAACTAGCAGTTGTAAAATGTGCTGCTCATGGTCAAGGTGATGATTTTGTTACCGTGGGAAATAAATTGGCTAATGACATAGCCCAATACTGTGCAAGAAACAATCATTACATTAATCGGAGTAAAGAAAGAGAAATGTCTTCTTGTTCCTTAATGTTTACTAATGAGGTGGGAACATGGGAGGAAGTGAAACAGTTGCAGGATGAGGCAGGAGACGAGGAAATGAAAGATTGGGTGAAAGCAGGTTGTGCACCAAGGGAAAAAGATCATGTGTGGGTCTATAGGGATGGAAGACCAGTCATGCCAAATAGCATGTTGTCAACAATGGCAAGGATGTATCATGGCCAAGGACATCTGGGAAGGGATGCTATGATAAGGGCCTTTAAGCAAACCTGGTATAGTTCCAAGTTCAGGTTGATAGCAGAAAGTCTCTGTCAGAGATGTCTGATATGTCAGCAATTCAATCCTGGAAAGAAAACAGTGGTGAGCCTAGGAACAATAGGCAGAGAGGGAGGACCTTTCACAAGAATGCAGATAGACTTCATTGAAATGCCCCCAGTCAACAGATTGAGGTATGTTCTGGTGGTGGTCTGTTTGTTCTCCAGGTGGGTGGAGGCATATCCAACAAGAAGAAACGATGGGATAACAGTGGCCAAATTACTGTTAAGAGAGTTCATCCCAAGGTACGGGTTCCCAGTAACCATTGAATCAGACAGAGGAGGACATTTTTATAATGAAATCATGGGTCTAATCTGTGAAGCATTGAGTGTACAGCATTGTGCTTACCGACCAGAGGCTTATGGTGTGGTTGAACAAATGAATGGTACCATCAAAAATAGAATTGGCAAAATGTGCCTAGCCACAGGAATGAAATGGCCCGATGTCTTGCCTCTAGTCCTGATGACCATTAGGTCTAATCCAGACAGAAGAACAGGTTTGAGTCCACATGAAATTATCATGCGACGTGCTATGAGACATGCATTTGTACCAGTCAACAAGCTGATGACTATAACTGATGACATGATTTTGGATTACTGAAAGGGCCTGGCTGACGCAGTTCATTCTGTGTTTCACCAGGTTGGAGAAGACGCCACCACACTTGAAAAGAAACCAGCCCATGATCTGAGACCAGGGGACTGGGTAAGGATAAAAGTCCACAGGAGAAGGAATTGCCTGGTTCCAAGGTGGCGAAGGCCAAGACAAGTCATTTTGACCACAACGACTGCTGTGAAGTGTGCTGGAGTGAAAAATTGGATACATGCAAGTCACACACTGAGAGTTCCAAATCCAAGAGACGGCACTGGAAAAGAATACTTTGAGGAATCAGATTCCAGTGATGATGCAGACAGCGAGACAGTAAGAAGGAAAAAGAATCCTGAAAGTGGGGAAAGTGAGTCAAGAGAAATTTTCATCCCACCAGAAGAGGTTCTGAAAAGAACAGTGCAAACCGCAGAGGCGAGTTCAGATTCTGAAGAAGTTCCTGAGGTTCCAACTAACATTAACCAACACAAAAAGAAAGAAAGGAAAGAAAAGAACATTCCAACAGAAGTAGGACCTGAATCAAATGAGGAAATTGGACAAGTTCCACCTGAGATAAATATTGAAGAAGAAGGGACAGACCAAGACAAAGAGGGACAGATTGCGGAAAAACCCCGAGGAGGTGTAGGGAACATCAACAACAAGCTAGGTGAAGGGACAAGTAGACAGCAAGAAGATTGCGTGTCGGAGACCCGAGGAGGGACAGAAGTAGGGAAATCTCAATTGGTGGAAAAAGAGACTGTTGGAGAAAAGGAAGTTGTTGGAGAAAAGAAAGCTGTTGATGAACAAGAGGCAACTGAAACAGAGTCTGATGAAAGTGATAATGAGATACATGGAGGACGAGTTCTGAGAAAGAGAACTTGGCTTGGAGAAAGAAACAATAAAGAAGGAAGACAAAAGAGAAATGCTAAAGGAGATCTTTGTCGAATAAGATAAAGAGACTGAGGTACGGCCTGACACGAGTTAACTCTTCGAAAGCTGAACAAGTGAACGAAGTGTCAAGTCAAAATCCCACTAAAGAAGAAGAAACAAAGATACCTGAGAGAACTAAAAGAATAAGGAAACCAAACCAGAGGTACAAGTCACCGGAATGGACGTATGTGGCACTGCCTGAACAAGGAGAAGAGGTAGACAGTCAAGGAAGTCCAGATGAGGCTTTACTGAAAGAGGTTGCTGAAGAAGAGGCTGTGGGAATCCTGAGAGTTATCTTGTCCGACATTGGAGAAGAGACGGATGTTCAGGACCTGATACAGTTTGATGATGATGAAGAAACAGTGAAAAGTGATGAAAACCCAAATTGAGTAAAATCCAAGGAAGTCACTTGAAGAAGAAAGTGAAGAAGTAAAATTAAGGTTATAATAATCTGGTGGGTACTTGCTGCCCTAAAAGGTTCGGTGGAGGAGTAGAAGAGGCTAAGTTAAAAGACACGGTCAAATTAACAAAATGGCTAACACTGAGAATAATAAAAGTAGATGTACCTTTCTGAAAAGATGGTGCAAGATGTGCTGCTGCTGTACAGGTTTATTAATGCTGCGTTGGAGCGTGCTTGCTCTACTGATTTCTTTTAGAGTCACTATAGACACTTTAGAAGGTCATACTGAGAACAGAACTAATATAGGGAAGAGTTCACAGAAGATAGTACCAACTAGAACTAGCAATGTACATATACATAAGGATAGGTCAATTAATGATTTTTCTAGCAATGTTTTTTCTAAATTGTTGTATGAGTACGTAAAGACAATGGAAGTAAGGGATTGCTACGTTTGCATGCAATTACCTGCCTCTGTTTCGGAAGGAGTGACTTATCATCATCTTCCGGCTACGTATGGAATTTCATGTAATGTGTTGATTAGTATATTTTATCAGTTAGGGAGATTAGATTATAATATGTCTAATATAGCTAATATTCTTGGGCAATTGCCTATGAATAAAGCACTGAATCCTGCAAAAGAAGCTAACACTTTAGGTGAGATTTTTTTAGAAACTAAAGAATTAACCTTAGAATATGTTTTTAGAAACAATTTAACTTGCAGTTTGAAGGGAGAAGAGAAGAATTTTCTAGACATTGTTGAGAGAAGAAGGTTGAACATGCACAAGAAAGCAGAAGGGCATAAAATGAGTGACACAATGTGGGATATTGAGAAAGAAAAGGAGTTGAAAAATGGAGCCAGTCCAACTATGGCTATAGATGCCCCACAGAAAGGCAAACTGTGCATTACAAGGAAGAGATCCCAGTATGATTATTATTTCATAGGGACTAGTGAGTGCCATGATACATACTTTATTGCAACCGGATGGGGATTTAGAGGAGGAGAAGATCCAGTGTTTCCGGGAGTGTATTATATTTGTGGGAACAAGGCTTATTACCGTTTGCCTGACCATTGGTTTGGCACATGTTATGTTGGCCTGGTCTTTCCAAAGATTTTTCACATGGATAGAGTAGATGATGCTGAACATACTAATCCATTAACACGCTATAGAAGAGAAACATGGACAGAAATTGTAGGAGATATTTTTGGATCTTTAATTCCAGCAGTGGGAATTTCTTTGAATGCATTTGGCATTCGGAAGCTGTCAACAGTGGTGGATCGCTTGTCAACAAGCACCGCTGGAGGCTTTATTTGGTTAATACGGAAATGGTTGCATTGCGTGCTATGGCGATGCAAAATCGACTTGCCCTTGACATACTTTTGGCAAAGGAGGGTGGAGTCTGTGGAATGCTGAAAGTCCAACATTGTTGCACTTACATTCCTGACGAAAGCAAAGATCTAAAAGTTTATATCAAAAATATTACTGATTTACATGAAGAATTAGTACCACTGGAAGCTGAAAGTATCTGGACTAAAATGGCTAATAAGATGATTGCTATTAAGAATTTTATAGCTAAAATAGGTAGCACCATTTTTGGTAAGATATTATTTCCATTAACATGCGTAATTGTTGCATTATTGATTCTTAGATTAGGGTGTATGTGTTGTAGATATAGAAGAAATAAAAAGAAAATTACAAAAGAAAATGTTAAAAGGAGACAAAAGAAACCAGAAAGAGATCCACAAGAAATAGAATTAGAAGAGATAAGAGAAAGCATGTATATAGAAACTAAGAAAGAAGATGAGATGGAAACAAGAGTTTGAAAAGAATGAACAAGAAGATATTTTGAATTCTTCAAAAAGGGGAATTAAATTGATTTTTGGGTTTTTGATTTTTGTGGTGATAAAGATATCACCAAAGGGGGGATTGATGGAGCAGGGTTTTTAATTTAAAACCGAATACCTGTTTCATTTTCGCATGTTATAATTAAAAGTACTACTGATTAATTATTAACTACTAAAGATATGTCAAAGTCGTGTCTAATCAACCTTATTAACAGAAGAATTACACGTGGGAACGCTATTGCATGGCTAAAATAATAAATGTTTTTTTGTGGAACTGTGGTATGTGTCATAGGTATACGGCGCTTAAGAGAAATTGCACAACAGTTTTCCTAAATTGCTTATAAGACGGTGCTGCAAGGTGTAGAGAAACCACAGGCTCTACAAAGGTAAGCAAAAGCTTAATAAAACATATTTTCAAAACCTCAGCACACGTGAATAATATAGATTTGGTTGTCTACTCAGTATGTAAGAACATGTATACATAAAAGGCAAGACCATATATCAAAGTGATATCTTCTTCGTATCTTCTTTATTAAGAAGTGTTCAATTGAAGCATTGAGGTTACAGCCGGTCACAGCCAACACGTGTTTCGTCGTATCGGGAATGTAGCCCCACGACTTCCTCAAGGCTATGACACATACCACAGTTCCACAAAAAAACAATATTAATAGGTGGCAGCTCAGAGAACACAATGACTTCTAACATAGGAGAGAGACCTAATAGGGACAAGGAGGCTGAGGATCTGTTTAACAACATCACCAATAATGCACCCCTGAATATGTTGTCACAGGGTGGATCTAATATTAGAAAAGAAGGTCTAAGGGATAAATTCGTTAGATTGGAAAAACTCAAAAAGAATGAACTTTCACGGTGGTGGGATGCTGCCACTCTGAAACAATATATTAAGCTCAAAAGAATTCCGAGGGGCTTAAGATCACAAATCCTTCCCACCTATGAAGATCTAGAAGTTGACTTATTAAACGAATGGGAGAAAGAACTTTGTAACAATTCAAACAAACTAATGACCATACTTATAGAAAACTGTGAAAGAAAAGTTACACAATTGCAAAGGGACATAGACAGCTTGGAGTCAGAGATTAAGGAACTTAACATACCGGAGGGCACCTTTAAGAATTATGCCATTCTCAATGACATAATTGAACGCCACATATCAGAGATCAAGATACGCAAGGCACGAAAGCTGAGAAGGGATGAGCGGGATTATTGCGAAGTGCGTATTTTCACCTTCGCAAAGAAATATGATCATCTCATACCCAAAACTAGACAACAGACCCAAACTGTAAGTGGCTCACTGGGTTCTAGTTCCACCTCCTTGAATACTACACACACCAGTGGTAGCGAGGTAGAGGAAGACAGCAATGCCCATAACACTGGGAGTGGTTTTTTAGCGGAGGTAGCAAGAATAAAGAGGGGCAACAAGGAGTACAGACGGGCACCCCGAGGAGAAAAACCAGGAGGGGTAAGAGAGGAGGAACGAAAAGAAGACACACCAGGGGTCAGGACCAGGTCCTGGAACCAGAGGAAGTAGACAACATAAACATTATTAATTTAAGTGACACACAATTGTCCAATGATGCCATGTCAGTACTAACCAGAGGAATTAACTTTTGCCCTAAAGTTACTGGAAATATATGTGATGTAAAAATTGATTTGTTCAAATTTATCAGACGCATAAAACTGAAAAAGCATTTTGAATCCACAAATACTGTTAATAAAAGTGTGATTAAGCATTTGGGCATGTCTACACTGAGTGAGAATTCAATACAAGACATCTTAGACACTAGACTACTCCTGTCAATAACAGATTGTGAAGACGAAGTGATAACTACAGATACCATCATGAGGGATTTAGATATCACTACTGATTATAACATATCTAGTAACCTAAAAGATAAGTCCAAATGGACTCCAACACTTATGGCTGGCAATAACATTGACATATTTCATAAATTAGTACTGGCGGACCTAGACAAACAAGAAGATATCCATACTTCCACCCACTCAAACTTTGACAACCTATCTAGAAATGAACGTACTGCACTTAAGGACTTAAGTGACAATAATGACCTTATTATACGCGAAGCAGACAAGGGGGGTAACATGGTGATAATGCGAAGTATAGACTATAACAATGAAATCAGATCACAACTCGCAAATCAAGAATGCTATGAGCCACTAAGCACTAATCCTATTTGGGCCCTCACGGATCACATAAACACACATCTCAAGCGTTGGCATGGGCAAGGCTTGATTGATGAGGACGAATGGACCTTTTTAAGAGTAGACAGGCCAAGGTTCCCATGCCTATACACTCTACCCAAAATCCATAAGGCCTGTCCATTTCCCCCTGGGAGACCCATTATATCGGGCATTGGGGGTCCAACAGAAAAAATCTCAGAATACGTAGACACATTCTTAAAACCTATGGTAGTCAACCTTCCATCCTACATCAGGGACACAAAACATATTCTGAGTACCTTGACAGACTTTACCTGGGAAGATAAAATGATTATGGTAACGCTAGATGTCACAGCATTGTACACCAGCATTAAGAGAGAGGCAGGGATGATGGCGGTAAGAAGAATGCTATACAACAGATCAGCGACCACCTGGGAACATACTGAAATGCTAATGGAAATGGTGACGTTATTACTTGATAACAATGTATTCCTATTCCAGGGAGAATGGTATAGACAAAAACAGGGTGTCGCTGTGGAAATATGGATTTTTCTGGTCAGTTATGTCCCCTATCTTGGACCCCAACGGTTCTATGTGCATGTTACAAGTACATGTATGTTCCCTCTAGTTCCAGTTATGAAGACGCAAATACATGTGTGTCCACCGTTAACATGTCCTCTGTTGATCCGCCATGAATGGGCCGGATATTCCATTCCTAAGTACGAAAGGCCACCGCCTTTATATGGTTCACTTATGCCATTTTACAGTCCAGGCAAGTAGGCCCTGATTCTGTCATCAAGCTTCTCTTGCTTTCTGTCTCTGAAAGCTCCAGTCCGAGCCTGCATCTGTGACCATGAACTTTGTCTCATTCTCTACGCGGCTCACGAAGCCTGACATCAGCTTGCTGCCTGCCAAAAACTGTATTTCACCTTCGAAAATTATCTGCTCCGCTCCCTGCCCAATGCATTCCTGTCTAGTAGCTTAAGTAAACATTCTGCCAGCTACCGAGCAAAGGCTCGGCTTCTCTGTCTTTATGCAAGTAATTCATAGCCCTGTTACTATGGAAAATTCCTGCCCTCGCATCTAGTGTAGACACTTAGACGCTTGTGCACGCACACACAGTCAGTATAGAATAGATTTTGTCCAAGAGTCCTTCCTTTGTGGATAACATAGTTCTTTAAACATAGGATGTAAGATATGATTTGGGATTAGGTTGACTTGACCCCCCAGACTTCTTGTCTCCACATGTAGAGCTAAATGTCAAGTCCCCCTCACCCCCTAGTTGCACGTCAATCACACGTCATACTGCTGCGCGCGCATCTATGCCAAGTATAATCTTATAGATCCACCTATATATGACATCATAACCAATTATGTTCCTTTTTACTCCTCATTACACCCATTTTCGGTTACGCATGTGAGTCGTCACCTTCCTTATCAATTGTTACGCCTCCCGCATCTATTTCATTGTAATGTATGTTCTATAAAAGTCATTTCTTGTCAATAATGTATGTACTTCACTTCCTGAACCTCCGTGGTGATGGAACTTGGAGCAACCGATTATAATCGACCTCTGGAATAAAGCCCATTCCGAACCTCTAATACCACGGATTCTGCCTCTTATTTACTGAGCTATTTTTTACTATGTTTCCGTATCAAATTAAGTCCCGGTAATTAAATTATTTACCACATCACAATGGGCTCCAGATTTTCTCCCTCGTACGCCAACCTCTTTATGGGTTGGTTCGAGGCGACGATGATCTGGGGCCCTTTGGGCACGAAATGGAATGACTCAATACTATACTGGGGAAGGTACATTGATGACTGTTTTATGATATGGACAGGATCCGAAACCAAACTTACTGAATTCATCATACATCTAAATTCCAACGATCACAATATCCACCTCACCTCAGAGCAAAGCAAAGATAAAATTTCCTTTTTGGATGTGGAATTTTATGTAGAGGAAGGATGTTTACAAAGCAGACTGTTCAGAAAAGCCACGGCATGCAATTCTGTACTTCATGCTTCCAGCTCACACCCACAACATCAGATTCGGTCCATCCCATATGGAGAGCTAGTAAGGGTGAGACGGAACTGTAGCACCGACATTGACTTTGAGACACATAAGAGAAGTACCTTAAACAGATTTAGGAACCGGGCTATAAACAAGAAACCCTAACAAGAGCTGAGCGGAGAATAGATGCAATCACAAGAGCAGATACTCTGAAAGAAAGAACGGTGGCGACCAAAGAGGACAACAGGATCAGACTGGTGACTAGTTATAGTGACTGGTCAGGAATTTTGAAACGAAGTCTCAACAAACATTGGCACTTATTGAAGGCAGACGGATCCCTTAGAGACTACATCACTGAAAAACCAGACATCACGTTTAGACGGGGCATCTCACTTAGGAACATCTTAAGTCCTAGTTACCCCACACCTAGGAACAGAGATTCTTATTTGTCTGCAGAAGTAAAATCAAAGGGCATAAGTGCAAACGGAACCAGACGCAAGGTGAAACTTAAAAGGGATTTGAGCGCAGAGTTGGGTAATAAAATAACTCCGTCCCTGCGTTCCTACTTCAAAGCAATACCACAGGTACTCTGCTTACAAGACGCTCAAGACATGTCTGCCTCTTTGTCAGTAACGGATTCAGGGGAGTTGAGAATGTCTGTTCCCATCATTCCGGATGTCATGGATCCTCCGACCTCAGTTCTGGATTGTACTTCTGCCCCCCGTTCTGCTCCTTGTCCTGCCCCTTGTTCTGTCCCTTGTCCCCCCTTAGGAGGTGACTCAGGGGTACTGCCCACTTCTGTGAATCTCTCATCTACGGGGGAGTTAGTTATATCCAGGGGTGATCCATTGCCTAGAGGCCTGCCTGCTCCGTTATTACGTGAATGCCAGGAGGACGGAGCCCAACTGGATTCTGTTGACACAATTAGAGCTGGGTTTGATGTTCCCCCACATTTGGCACAGCAACAAGCCTCCGCTTCTTACCATGAGACCGAGGGCGCAGTTTCCGCTGCCTCCCTACTAGCAATGTTTTCTTCCCTCTCTCAAGATATCATAAAGGGTTTTGAAGAATCCTCCGCTAACCAGATGGACATCCGTAACTACTGTGAGTCCCTAGACAAAAAGATCGACGGTTTAACTTCCAGGACTGGAGAGTTAGAAGAAACAGTCACTGCGTTGTCTACGCACCTTGATAAGGCTGAGGAGGAGATTGTCAAGTTGCGGAGGGTCGACCAGACCCTATTAGACAGGATGGAGGTGTTAGAGAATAATGCCAGAAGATCTAATATCCGTAAACTTAATGTACCAGAGGGCTCCGAAGGTTCTGATGTTAAAACTTATGTGGTGCAGCTATTGAAGGAGTCGTTGGGTCTAGATCAGTCTTCAGAAGAACTGGCCATTGACATTCAAAGGGTCCATAGGGACCCATTTAGGAGCAACCAGCAAAGATCTAAGCCTCGCAAAATCCTCGTCAATTTCCACACCTATGCCCTTAAAGAGCGGATTCTTAATTTAGCCTTGAAGCAAAAATCTCTTCCTGGAAAGGGATTTACTTTTCTTATTAGGTCTGATTTATCCAGGGCCACGCTAGAAAAACAGTGGGAGTTTGGAAGGCGGCTTGAAGCATTCAGAAAGTTGGGAGCCACCGCCCAGTTGGTTTTCCCTGCCGTCTTGAGGGTGATGTTTAACAACAAAATGTCTAACATAAGTACAGTGCAAGCTGCTGATGAGCTCCTCTTAGAATTAGGCAATAAGACAACGGGTTAAGTTAGAATTAAGGAAGGATTTGATTTTTGAAGGCTAGGTTCAATCACTTGAATGCTGTTATTTGAGAAGGGGAAGGGAAATGATAAGGGAAAAGGGGAGTGTGGTGGTAGGAAAAGTATAAAGGGGGAAAAAAAAAAAAGGGAAAAAAAGGAAGGAAGGAAAGGAAAAAAAAAAAACAATAAACAACAAACAAAAAAACCCCAAAAAAAAGAGGGTGGACAAGAAATTTCTTTGTGTACGTTCCTAACTACCTTCCGCTTATATAAACGGTTACTCTGAACTCTTTCTTTTGAGCGTAACTCGGTTCAGGGGTTGGTGGGAAGCATGGGAGCTTGAGTTGGGGGTGCCATCTGCTGGATTCGATCCGGTTAGATACACCACGTGTTCTCCAGGGGGGGGTGGGGGTGGTGAGGGTGGGGCGGTTGGGAGGGTCACGGGGTAAAACGATTAAAAAATTCCTCTTGTGCCATCTTAGTGTTCTATTATATTTTGCTTTGAATATGAAAATGAATATGAAAATCTTAGACATGTTGTTGTCTGCTATAAAGTTAGGTCAGACAAATGAGGGCACCTACGCAAAGTTTTGTATTCTTAGGGTCAGTTATCTAACATCATGGCTTTGGCTAATTTAAAGATATTATCATGGAATGTGAATGGTCTGCGTACTAAAACCAGGGCTAGGAAAATATTACAATATCTTAGAGACTCAGAGGCACAGGTCATTTTATTGCAGGAGACGCACTTGACTCAGGATGAAATGGACGCAGTAGTCAAAAGCAATAAGTGGATCGACTTTGCAATTTCTACTTCACAGTCTTTGACTTGTAGAGGAGTATCGATTATTTTCAAAAAGTATCTCAGAGCTAGGGTATTAGATTTCAAAGTCGATCCTGCAGGTAGGTGGGTAATCGCTGCGCTCTCCATCTTGGGTACCCAGATAACTCTGGTGGGGTATTACGGTCCCAATCAGGACGACCCGTCTTCATTAGAGGTAATTCTATCTCACCTCTTGACCTTTCCAGAACCTGTAGTTTTTGCTGGTGATTTTAATATTGTCTTAAATCCCTCACTGGATAAATCTTGCAATAGTCGATCCCTAACTTCATCTAAATCAAGGTCCGTTTTGTTAAATGCTATGAAGCAGTTTGGATATGCAGATATTTGGAGGTTAAGGGCAGGGGAACAACAGGGTGTCTCCTATAGAAATCACAAATACAACCATCAATCTAGAATTGACTTTATACTAATTAGCCATTCCCTAGTAGATCTTGTTAAATATATTAAATACCTTCCAATTCACTTGTCTGACCACTCGGCTATAGCTTTGGATCTTATATCACTATTGAGGGCGCCGGCGAGGAGTTGGTCCTTTGATCGTTCCTTACTCTCCCACTCAGAAGACGTTCTTTTTCTTAAGTCTGAGGTGAGCCTCTTTTTAAGGGTAAATGTTGACTCGGCAGACATCGGAATTGTATGGGACTCTCTGAAAGCATTTCTGAGAGGGCTTATTACAAATAAAATGGCTTTCAGGAGGAGGGAATATAGGGAGGCCGTTATGTCAGCCGAAGCAAATATTGCTAAGATTCAGACCCAATTAGATCAAGTGGATAATTATAACACAGCAGCGGTCCGCTCTTCTTTGTCTGAGAGTTTACTTTCCTCAAGGGGCCATCTAGCTTCGATTCTAAATCAGCGGGTTCAAGAAAGGTGGGAGGCCAGCAAACTTGCACACTTTCAATATGGAGAAGGAGCGAGGAAACTATTGGCCTGGAAAACCAAAACTGACCAAGTACGGAATAACATCGAGGTGATTAGAGTCAATGGTTCCCCACTCTCCCGGGATGATGATATTAGATCTGCCTTTAGAGATTTTTTTCAAAATATTTATTGTGAAGACAAGAATATTAGTTTAAATACCATCAAAGACTGGCTTAGCAAGATCACCCTTCCAGCACTTTCTGCTGAGCAGAGCGAAACATTAGATGGTGAAATCTCGGAGGAGGAAGTCATCAAGGCCTTACACAATGCCAAAAAGGGGAAGGCGTCTGGTACAGACGGCCTCCCGGCTGAATTATATAAAGTGCTCGAGCGGGAACTTGTCTCTTTGCTGGTTCTACTATTTAATAACATCTTACTGGCTGGCGGGTCTCCCCCTAAGTCCTGGGACAGTGCGTCCATCACTGTAATTTTAAAACCGGGGAAATCACCAACGGCATGTAGTTCATATAGGCCTATTTCCATTCTGAACGCAGATTATAAACTATTTGCTTCAATTTTGGCAAATAGACTAGCTCTTGTTGCACCTAAAATCCTACATCCCGATCAGAAAGGGTTTGTCAAAGGGCGCCAGTTATATGAACTGACATATGACTTAATTGGGGCAATAGATCTGGCAGTTTTGGAGCCGTCCCCCTTGGCGGTCCTTACCCTAGACGCTGCCAAGGCCTTCGACAGAGTGAATTGGTTGTATCTGTCGGAGGCCCTGGCGAAGTTCGGTGTGGGACCAGTGTTTCGTCGGACAATTGCCCTTTTGTATCAGAACCCAAGTGCTTGTGTATTGGTGAATGGGGGTTTATCTGATCCCTTTAACATCTAGAGAGGTACAAGGCAGGGTTGCCCTCTCTCTCCGCTCCTATTTGATTTGTATGTTGAACCCTATGCCCAAAGCCTGAGGGATAATGTTAACATCAAGGAGTTTGCGTGTAGGGGCTGGGAGAGAAAAGTGGCCCTGTACGCGGACGACATCATTATCTATACTTCCGATGCCCATATGGCTCTTCCAGAAATATTCAAGCTAGCCTCTGCATTTGGAGAAGTATCTGGATATGAGATCAATGCCACAAAAACTGAGATGATGACTTGGAGTATGGACCAGAGTCCGAGTATTGCCGGTATTCAGCCAGGAAAGAAGTTAAGATACCTGGGCCTTGATATTGTTGAGGATTTAGACCAGATTGTCAAGACCAACTTTTCAAAAATAGTCAAGGACTGTCATAAGTTACTTCAGTCCTGGGCTTGTCTCCCTCTGTCGTTACTGGGGCGGTCTAATCTGGTCAAGATGTCGGTTCTGCCAAAGCTTTCCTTTTTATTTAGTACTATTCCCCTGTACTTTGATCCAATCCCTATTAAAACATTCCAGGCCGAGATTAATGCATTTATTTGGAATAAACATCTTCCAAGAATCTCGTGGAAAAAGATAAGGAGGCGTAGGGAAAAGGGGGGCTTGGCTGCTCCGGACATCCAGTTGTATGCATGGGCGTTCCAGCTTTCCCATGCCAGAATGCTGTTAAAAAAGCCACTAGAGTTTGGTGTGGGAACTTTATACGCGACCCTGCTAGATGGAGAGGGGGTTAGTCAGTCTGGATTCCTTTTGAAATTTGGGGATCCGAAGTACTTCAAAAAGATTAAGCTGAAGATCCTACTGGGGATGGCAAGGACTTGGGCTCAGGTTCTAAAAGCCACTAAAATAGGGTATTATGGCAGTAGGACTCCCTTATGGGATCTCCCCGATCCCCCGACCTGGTTGTGTGATCTGCTTGCATTACCCATCAGGGAGGCAGGGTTGGAGTGTTGGGGAGACCTATTTGTCGAGGGTGAATTGCTTTCTTGGGACTGCCTGAGTGAGAAGATTGGTTCTGGCCTATCTAGGCTAAAATATCTGCAGATGTCCAGTTGGTATAGATCTTATATAGCACAGCCCTCTCAGAGAAGTAAGCCCCCATTAGGTGGCTATAGTACTTTCATAAATTTGTTGATCGACAAACCCCCTGCCAGGAAAGAGATCTCTTTATGGTACAATTTGATTTTGGAGGAGTTAGATGGGGAATTTCAGCTACCTGATGAGCTTTGGGGGTCAGATATAAGCAATACCAACCTGCAAGAGTTATGGGGAAAATCATGTAGAATGATGTGGGATGTCGTGAAGCCGGCATGGTTGCGCAGGAACCACCTTTATACTATCCACAGAGCGTACTACTCTCCGCTTCGCCTGTCCAAATTTACTCAGGGGAACATGGTGAAGTGTGCTAGATGTGGTCTCTTGGCTGCCTCGGACATCCACATGTTTTACGAGTGTCCATCTTTGTCGCAGTTCTGGGAAGCTATTTGTAAGATTCTGTCAACTTCTGTCGATTTCAACATAGTATTGGATTCTCAGTTAGTGATCTTTGGAATCCTTGAGGGGGTTTCTAATATGGCGAAAAAGTTAGTCTTCTATGCAATATTGCTTGCTAGAAGGGAGATATGTAAGAAGTGGAAGGACTGTTCTCCTCCCTCAGTTATTGAATGGTTTGCTTCTGCTCTGCAAGTCTCCAAGCTGGACTTGGTCAGAATAGGGAATCCTGAGAAAAGATCTTTTTGGCGCCTCCTGAGATGGGATCATTGAGAGTCTGGGTTTTTTTTTTTTTTTTGTTTTTTTTTTTTCCCCAGGTCCAATGATTAAGCCATCTATCCTATGTCTGGGTATGAGTAATGCCTGGATACTCCTGTTCAGTATTCTGGTGGATTTTCAAAATCCTCTGTAAGGTTATGCTATGTTGATCGTTGGTATGTCAAGCTATACTGCTATGGGACGAGGTTCTCGCTCACCGTTTGGTCCCCTCCAGTTGCCGACTGAGGTAGCATTTTGTTTGCTAACCTATCGATCACGCACATAGAACCTTGGTGGCGCATGAGGACAAAAAAAAAAAAAAAAGAAAATGTCACATTCAAGATGAAGAAAGGAAACCAATGTAGAATAGGTTAAAATTATCAATAATCGCCGAAACGAGTGGAGAGAGAGGACGTCCTGATCGTGAGTGCAACGTGATTTCCCTGTGATTGTTCCAGTTGAGTGAAATAATAGTTAAAAGATTGGCACCGTCGTGAGAAAATAACCGTCGTGTCACCATAAACCTAAAAGTGACAGGCAAAACATCAAGCACCAAGTTCGAATAATTACCTATCTTCGTACTGAAAAGATCTCTGTCATGAAGAGAAATAAGAGCGATCTAATGCCAGAAACAGTCTCGAGTCGTGTAAGTATACAGGTAAATTTCTCAATATTACATAGACTAGACCTACTTTAAATGTGGTTGTAATTCCGTCCCACAAGGGGTTCTGTGAAAGGAGCGGGGAACGAGGACTGTCACAGTCTCTTTGACGAGGAGCCCGAGTTTGGCAACACTCTGTAAATAATATAGGAATCATGTTTCAGAATGCACGATATCTGATAGGACCATCTAGGGGTAAAACCATTTCACATTGTGTACACCATTTAAGGTCTAAAGATTACCAAAATAGTAACCGTTACAGGCTAATCTGCCGTTCACTCGGAACCGTAATTAAATATACATATTCACCCAGTAACCCAAATAATCCCTAGTCAACATCACATATACGATCCAAAAGCTAGCAAACACCATCTGTGTTTCGTGACTTAATCTGCTCTACCCAAATGCGTGACTCAATCCTCACCTCATATATTATCCGTATTCCTGTGCCCTCGTCCTCGTCTTAGGTTAATGGTAGGGATTTGCCGAGTCAGCCGAGTACAGCAGCCCGTGAGTTGAGTGTCGGTACCGCGCAATGGCGGCCATGATATAAGTGCATCCGGGTCTTACGTCGGAATGCACGTCACGTGCATAGATATAGAAGGAAGACTCTAAATTTCGCTACCCAATCCTCGATGCCTATCTCATTGGACCTAACGTGTACCATTCAAATCATTGCTGCTATGCTCAACTGGCAACGATAATTTTTAATGACCTCAAAGCTTGATTGAGAAGAAACAAACTATGCAGACAACATTTCTAAAGTCAGTCCGCAGTCTAATAATGCCAAACCCAAATATGGGTGTTCAGTGTATATGCGCTAATGACCCTGGATTATAGTTTTAAACAATTTAAATTTATCAACGCCTAGGTTCGTCCGTATTGTGTTTAAAACAGGGTCAAAATTATTTTGGTTGATGAGTAAATCGGATTGTGAACGCCCCGTGTATGCGTAATGGTTGCAGTTGTGCCGGTCGGTACATTTGTAATAGTGAATCTTGTGTGCCCTTAAGTCTCTCCACAAGTTGGGTCGGAAGGATGTCTAATTTTGAAAGGACGTTGTACAGACAAGGAATATCGTTGTCTGGCCAAGTCCTGAACAAACCATACTGACAGTAGGAGTATGTGTTTGTTAATACGTATAAGTGTCAAGAAACACAATTCAAAGAACATAGACGTTAGAGTCATAGTAAAACATATAATGCCGTCACTTTGTGTGCCTTAAATGATACCAGACAGTTCGTCTATACATACAGAGTTATCCATTTTGTATCAGTGTGTCATTCATAGATATATACATTTCTGGTTTTTTTGCAAAGTGTAATGACAGCCTACCTGCCCAGGAAATAATGTAGCTCATGATCAATATTTAAGCCGCATTCTGTACTTCTCAATTTTAAAATCCATAGTGCCTCTTTGCGTCTCAGTGTCAGTTCCCTATTCCCACCTCTAGGGTGTCTGGGTATATGGTCAATTCCGTAGAATTCAAAGCATTTACTGGTCGTTTGTTCTGTGCAAATAGAGATATGGGCAGCTATGGGGTATCTCATATCCCCATTCCTGACTGCTCTAATATGTTCTCTGATCCTGTCTCGTAAAGGCCTGATGGTACTACCAATGTATTTTTTTCGACATTTGCATTCTATAACATAGATTACAAACTTAGTGAGACATGTGATATTGGTCCTGATCTTATAAGTCCTACCACCTGGACCCTGAAATTCTGTGATTCTGGAGTGTGCCCACTTACATGCTGTGCATTGTCCACAGCCAGAAAAGCCGCAAGAGTAGGTGGTTAGCCAGTTATCTCTGTTCCTAGGTGTGGGGTAACTAGGACTTAAGATGTTCCTAAGTGAGATGCCCCGTCTAAACGTGATGTCTGGTTTTTCAGTGATGTAGTCTCTAAGGGATCCGTCTGCCTTCAATAAGTGCCAATGTTTGTTGAGACTTCGTTTCAAAATTCCTGACCAGTTACTATAACTAGTCACCAGTCTGATCCTGTTGTCCTCTTTGGTCGCCACTGTTCTTTCTTTCAGAGTATCTGCTCTTGTGATTGCATCTATTCTCCGCTCAGCTCTTGTTAGGGTTTCTTGTTTATAGCCCGGTTCCTAAATCTGTTTAAGGTACTTCTCTTATGTGTCTCAAAGTCAATGTCGGTGCTACAGTTCCGTCTCACCCTTACTAGCTCTCCATATGGGATGGACCGAATCTGATGTTGTGGGTGTGAGCTGGAAGCATGAAGTACAGAATCGCATGCCGTGGCTTTTCTGAACAGTCTGCTTTGTAAACATCCTTCCTCTACATAAAATTCCACATCCAAAAAGGAAATTTTATCTTTGCTTTGCTCTGAGGTGAGGTGGATATTGTGATCGTTGGAATTTAGATGTATGATGAATTCAGTAAGTTTGGTTTCGGATCCTGTCCATATCATAAAACAGTCATCAATGTACCTTCCCCAGTATAGTATTGAGTCATTCCATTTCGTGCCCAAAGGGCCCCAGATCATCGTCGCCTCGAACCAACCCATAAAGAGGTTGGCGTACGAGGGAGAAAATCTGGAGCCCATTGCGACACCCTGTTTTTGTCTATACCATTCTCCCTGGAATAGGAATACATTGTTATCCAGTAATAACGTCACCATTTCCATTAGCATTTCAGTATGTTCCCAGGTGGTCGCTGATCTGTTGTATAGCATTCTTCTTACCGCCATCATCCCTGCCTCTCTCTTAATGCTGGTGTACAATGCTGTGACATCTAGCGTTACCATAATCATTTCATCTTCCCAGGTAAAGTCTGTCAAGGTACTCAGAATATGTTTTGTGTCCCTGATGTAGGATGGAAGGTTGACTACCATAGGTTTTAAGAATGTGTCTACGTATTCTGAGATTTTTTCTGTTGGACCCCCAATGCCCGATATAATGGGTCTCCCAGGGGGAAATGGACAGGCCTTATGGATTTTGGGTAGAGTGTATAGGCATGGGAACCTTGGCCTGTCTACTCTTAAAAAGGTCCATTCGTCCTCATCAATCAAGCCTTGCCCATGCCAACGCTTGAGATGTGTGTTTATGTGATCCGTGAGGGCCCAAATAGGATTAGTGCTTAGTGGCTCATAGCATTCTTGATTTGCGAGTTGTGATCTGATTTCATTGTTATAGTCTGTACTTCGCATTATCACCATGTTACCCCCCTTGTCTGCTTCGCGTATAATAAGGTCATTATTGTCACTTAAGTCCTTAAGTGCAGTACGTTCATTTCTAGATAGGTTGTCAAAGTTTGAGTGGGTGGAAGTATGGATATCTTCTTGTTTGTCTAGGTCCGCCAGTACTAATTTATGAAATATGTCAATGTTATTGCCAGCCATAAGTGTTGGAGTCCATTTGGACTTATCTTTTAGGTTACTAGATATGTTATAATCAGTAGTGATATCTAAATCCCTCATGATGGTATCTGTAGTTATCACTTCGTCTTCACAATCTGTTATTGACAGGAGTAGTCTAGTATCTAAGATGTCTTGTATTGAATTCTCACTCAGTGTAGACATGCCCAAATGCTTAATCACACTTTTATTAACAGTATTTGTGGATTCAAAATGCTTTTTCAGTTTTATGCGTCTGATAAATTTGAACAAATCAATTTTTACATCACATATATTTCCAGTAACTTTAGGGCAAAAGTTACTTCCTCTGGTTAGTACTGACATGGCATCATTGGACAATTGTGTGTCACTTAAATTAATAATGTTTATGTTGTCTACTTCCTCTGGTTCCAGGACCTGGTCCTGACCCCTGGTGTGTCTTCTTTTCGTTCCTCCTCTCTTACCCCTCCTGGTTTTTCTCCTTGGGGTGCCCGTCTGTACTCCTTGTTGCCCCTCTTTATTCTTGCTACCTCCGCTAAAAAACCACTCCCAGTGTTATGGGCATTGCTGTCTTCCTCTACCTCGCTACCACTGGTGTGTGTAGTATTCAAGGAGGTGGAACTAGAACCCAGTGAGCCACTTACAGTTTGGGTCTGTTGTCTAGTTTTGGGTATGAGATGATCATATTTCTTTGCGAAGGTGAAAATACGCCCTTCGCAATAATCCCGCTCATCCCTTCACAGCTTTCGTGCCTTGCGTATCTTGATCTCTGATATGTGGCGTTCAATTATGTCATTGAGAATGGCATAATTCTTAAAGGTGCCCTCCGGTATGTTAAGTTCCTTAATCTCTGACTCCAAGCTGTCTATGTCCCTTTGCAATTGTGTAACTTTTCTTTCACAGTTTTCTATAAGTATGGTCATTAGTTTGTTTGAATTGTTACAAAGTTCTTTCTCCCATTCGTTTAATAAGTCAACTTCTAGATCTTCATAGGTGGGAAGGATTTGTGATCTTAAGCCCCTCGGAATTCTTTTGAGCTTAATATATTGTTTCAGAGTGGCAGCATCCCACCACCGTGAAAGTTCATTCTTTTTGAGTTTTTCCAATCTAACGAATTTATCCCTCAGACCTTCTTTTCTAATATTAGATCCACCCTGTGACAACATATTCAGGGGTGCATTATTGGTGATGTTGTTAAACAGATCCTCAGCCTCCTTGTCCCTATTAGGTCTCTCTCCTATGTTAGAAGTCCTTGTGTTCTCTGAGCTGCCACCTATTAATATTGTTTTTTTGTGGAACTGTGGTATGTGTCATAGGTATACGGCGCTTAAGAGAAATTGCACAACAGTTTTCCTAAATTGCTTATAAGACGGTGCTGCAAGGTGTAGAGAAACCACAGGCTCTACAAAGGTAAGCAAAAGCTTAATAAAACATATTTTCAAAACCTCAGCACACGTGAATAATATAGATTTGGTTGTCTACTCAGTATGTAAGAACATGTATACATAAAAGGCAAGACCATATATCAAAGTGATATCTTCTTCGTATCTTCTTTATTAAGAAGTGTTCAATTGAAGCATCGAGGTTCCAGCCGGTCACAGCCAACACGTGTTTCATCGTATCGGGAATGTAGCCCCACGACTTCCTCAAGGCTGTACAAACAAACACGATCGGGACGTCCTCACTCTCCACTCGTTTCGGCGATTATTGATAATTTTAACCTATTCTACATTGGTTTCCTTTCTTCATCTTGAATGTGACATTTTCAACACATTATAGTTCACCTTTACTTGGAATTTGATTCAAATAACCAATGTTGTTGACTGCTGATACTCAATCCCTGTAATGACCTTCATGACAAGAGTTGGTATCTATCTGTTTGTTTGTACAGCCTTGAGGAAGTCGTGGGGCTACATTCCCGATACGACGAAACACGTGTTGGCTGTGACCAGCTGTAACCTCGATGCTTCAATTGAACACTTCTTAATAAAGAAGATACGAAGAAGATATCACTTTGATATATGGTCTTGCCTTTTATGTATACATGTTATTACATACTGAGTAGACAACCAAATCTATATTATTCACGTGTGCTGAGGTTTTGAAAATATGTTTTATTAAGCTTTTGCTTACCTTTGTAGAGCCTGTGGTTTCTCTACACCTTGCAGCACCGTCTTATAAGCAATTTAGGAAAACTGTTGTGCAATTTCTCTTAAGCGCCGTATACCTATGACACATACCACAGTTCCACAAAAAAACAATATTAATAGGTGGCAGCTCAGAGAACACAATGACTTCTAACATAGGAGAGAGACCTAATAGCGACAAGGAGGCTGAGGATCTGTTTAACAACATCACCAATAATGCACCCCTGAATATGTTGTCACAGGGTGGATCTAATATTAGAAAAGAAGGTCTAAGGGATAAATTCGTTAGATTGGAAAAACTCAAAAAGAATGAACTTTCATGGAGGTGGGATGCTGCCACTCTGAAACAATATATTAAGATCAAAAGAATTCCGAGGGGCTTAAGATCACAAATCCTTCCCACCTATGAAGATCTAGAAGTTGACTCATTAAACGAATGGGAGAAAGAACTTTGTAACAATTCAAACAAACTAATGACCATACTTATAGAAAACTGTGAAAGAAAAGTTACACAATTGCAAAGGGACATAGACAGCTTGGAGTCAGAGATTAAGGAACTTAACATACCGGAGGGCACCTTTAAGAATTATGCCATTCTCAATGACATAATTGAACGCCACATATCAGAGATCAAGATACGCAAGGCACGAAAGCTGAGAAGGGATGAGCGGGATTATTGCGAAGGGCGTATTTTCACCTTCGCAAAGAAATATGATCATCTCATACCCAAAACTAGACAACAGACCCAAACTGTAAGTGGCTCACTGGGTTCTAGTTCCACCTCCTTGAATACTACACACACCAGTGGTAGCGAGGTAGAGGAAGACAGCAATGCCCATAACACTGGGAGTGTTTTTTTAGCGGAGGTAGCAAGAATAAAGAGGGGCAACAAGGAGTACAGACGGGCACCCCAAGGAGAAAAACCAGGAGGGGTAAGAGAGGAGGAACAAAAAGAAGACACACCAGGGGTCAGGACCAGGTCCTGGAACCAGAGGAAGTAGACAACATAAACATTATTAATTTAAGTGACACACAATTGTCCAATGATGCCATGTCAGTACTAACCAGAGGAATGAACTTTTGCCCTAAAGTTACTGGAAATATTTGTGATGTAAAAATTGATTTGTTCAAATTTATCAGACGCATAAAACTGAAAAAGCATTTTGAATCCACAAATACTGTTAATAAAAGTGTGATTAAGCATTTGGGCATGTCTACACTGAGTGAGAATTCAATACAAGACATCTTAGATACTAGACTACTCCTGCCAATAACAGATTGTGAAGACGAAGTGATAACTACAGATACCATCATGAGGGATTTAGATATCACTACTGATTATAACATATCTAGTAACCTAAAAGATAAGTCCAAATGGACTCCAACACTTATGGCTGGCAATAACATTGACATATTTCATAAATTAGTACTGGCGGACCTAGACAAACAAGAAGATATCCATACTTCCACCCACTCAAACTTTGACAACCTATCTAGAAATTAACGTACTGCACTTAAGGACTTAAGTGACAATAATGACCTTATTATACGCGAAGCAGACAAGGGGGGTAACATGGTGATAATGCGAAGTACAGACTATAACAATGAAATCAGATCACAACTCGCAAATCAAGAATGCTATGAGCCACTAAGCACTAATCCTATTTGGGCCCTCACGGATCACATAAACACACATCTCAAGCGTTGGCATGGGCAAGGCTTGATTGATGAGGACGAATGGACCTTTTTAAGAGTAGACAGGCCAAGGTTCCCATGCCTATACACTCTACCCAAAATCCATAAGGCCTGTCCATTTCCCCTGGGAGACCCATTATATCGGGCATTGGGGGTCCAACAGAAAAAATCTCAGAATACGTAGACACATTCTTAAAACCTATGGTAGTCAACCTTCCATCCTACATCAGGGACACAAAACATATTCTGAGTACCTTGACAGACTTTACCTGGGAAGATGAAATGATTATGGTAACGCTAGATGTCACAGCATTGTACACCAGCATTAAGAGAGAGGCAGGGATGATGGCGGTAAGAAGACTGCTATACAACAGATCAGCGACCACCTGGGAACATACTGAAATGCTAATGGAAATGGTGACGTTATTACTTGATAACAATGTATTCCTATTCCAGGGAGAATGGTATAGACAAAAACAGGGTGTCGCGATGGGCTCCAGATTTTCTCCCTCGTACGCCAACCTCTTTATGGGTTGGTTCGAGGCGACGATGATCTGGGGCCCTTCGGCACGAAATGGAATGACTCAATACTATACTGGGGAAGGTACATTGATGACTGTTTTATGATATGGACAGGATTCGAAACCAAACTTACTGAATTCATCATACATCTAAATTCCAACGATCACAATATCCACCTCACCTCAGAGCAAAGCAAAGATAAAATTTCCTTTTTGGATGTGGAATTTTATGTAGAGGAAGGATGTTTACAAAGCAGACTGTTCAGAAAAGCCACGGCATGCAATTCTGTACTTCATGCTTCCAGCTCACACCCACAACATCAGATTCGGTCCATCCCATATGGAGAGCTAGTAAGGGTGAGACGGAACTGTAGCACCGACATTGACTTTGAGACACATAAGAGAAGTACCTTAAACAGATTTAGGAACCGGGGCAATAAACAAGAAACCCTAACAAGAGCTGAGCGGAGAATAGATGCAATCACAAGAGCAGATACTCTGAAAGAAAGAACGGTGGCGACCAAAGAGGACAACAGGATCAGACTGGTGACTAGTTATAGTGACTGGTCAGGAATTTTGAAACGAAGTCTCAACAAACATTGGCACTTATTGAAGGCAGACGGATCCCTTAGAGACTACATCACTGAAAAACCAGACATCACGTTTAGACGGGGCATCTCACTTAGGAACATCTTAAGCCCTAGTTACCCCACACCTAGGAACAGAGATAACTGGCTAACCACCTACTCTTGCAGCTTTTCTGGCTGTGGACAATGCACAGCATGTAAGTGGGCACACTCCAGAATCACAGAATTTCAGGGTCCAGGTGGTAGGACTTATAAGATCAGGACCAATATCACATGTCTTACTAAGTTTGTAATCTATGTTATAGAATGCAAATGTCGAAAAAAATACATTGGTAGTACCATCAGGCCTTTACGAGACAGGATCAGAGAACATATTAGAGCAGTCAGGAATGGGGATATGAGATACCCCATAGCTGCCCACATCTCTATTTGCACAGAACAAACGACCAGTAAATGCTTTGAATTCTACGGAATTGGCCATATACCCAGACACCCTAGAGGTGGGAATAGGGAACTGACACTGAGACGCAAAGAGGCACTATGGATTTTAAAATTGAGAAGTACAGAATGCGGCTTAAATATTGATCATGAGCTACATTATTTCCTGGGCAGGTAGGCTGTCATTACACTTTGCAAAAAAACCAGAAATGTATATATCTATGAATGACACACTGATACAAAATGGATAACTCTGTATGTATAGACGAACTGTCTGGTATCATTTAAGGCACACAAAGTGACGGCATTATATGTTTTACTATGACTCTAACGTCTATGTTCTTTGAATTGTGTTTCTTGACACTTATACGTATTAACAAACACATACTCCTACTGTCAGTATGGTTTGTTCAGGACTTGGCCAGACAACGATATTCCTTGTCTGTACAACGTCCTTTCAAAATTAGACATCCTTCCGACCCAACTTGTGGAGAGACTTAAGGGCACACAAGATTCACTATTACAAATGTACCGACCGGCACAACTGCAACCATTACGCATACACGGGGCGTTCACAATCCGATTTACTCATCAACCAAAATAATTTTGACCCTGTTTTAAACACAATACGGACGAACCTAGGCGTTGATAAATTTAAATTGTTTAAAACTATAATCCAGGGTCATTAGCGCATATACACTGAACACCCATATTTGGGTTTGGCATTATTAGACTGCGGACTGACTTTAGAAATGTTGTCTGCATAGTTTGTTTCTTCTCAATCAAGCTTTGAGGTCATTAAAAATTATCGTTGCCAGTTGAGCATAGCAGCAATGATTTGAATGGTACACGTTAGGTCCAATGAGATAGGCATCGAGGATTGGGTAGCGAAATTTAGAGTCTTCCTTCTATATCTATGCACGTGACGTGCATTCCGACGTAAGACCCGGATGCACTTATATCATGGCCGCCATTGCGCGGTACCGACACTCAACTCACGGGCTGCTGTACTCGGCTGACTCGGCAAATCCCTACCATTAACCTAAGACGAGGGCACAGGAATACGGATAATATTTGAGGTGAGGATTGAGTCACGCATTTGGGTAGAGCAGATTAAGTCACGAAACACAGATGGTGTTTGCTAGCTTTTGGATCGTATATGTCATGTTGACGAGGGATTATTTGGGTTACTGGGTGAATATGTATATTTAATTACGGTTCTGAGTGAACGGCAGATTAGCCTGTAACGGTTACTATTTTGGTAATCTTTAGACCTTAAATGGTGTACACAATGTGAAATGGTTTTACCCCTAGATGGTCCTATCAGATATCGTGCATTCTGAAACATGATTCCTATATTATTTACAGAGTGTTGCCAAACTCGGGCTCCTCGTCAAAGAGACTGTGACAGACCTCGTTCCCCGCTCCTTTCACAGAACCCCTTGTGGGACGGAATTGCAACCACATTTAAAGTAGGTCTAGTCTATGTAATATTGAGAAATTTACCTGTATACTTACACAACTCGAGACTGTTTCTGGCATTAGATCGCTCTTATTTCTCTTCATGACAGAGATCTTTTCAGTACGAAGATAGGTAATTATTCGAACTTGGTGCTTGATGTTTTGCCTGTCACTTTTAGGTTTATGGTGACACGACGGTTATTTTCTCACGACGGTGCCAATCTTTTAACTATTATTTCACTCAACTGGAACAATCACAGGGAAATCGCGTTGCACTCACGATCGGGACGTCCTCTCTCTCCACTCGTTTCGGCGATTATTGATAATTTTAACCTATTCTACATTGGTTTCCTTTCTTCATCTTGAATGTGACATTTTCAACACATTATAGTTCACCTTTACTTGGAATTTGATTCAAATAACCAATGTTGTTGACTGCTGATACTCAATCCCTGTAATGACCTTCATGACAAGAGTTGGTATCTATCTGTTTGTTTGTACAGCCTTGAGGAAGTCGTGGGGCTACATTCCCGATACGACGAAACACGTGTTGGCTGTGACCGGCTGTAACCTCGATGCTTCAATTGAACACTTCTTAATAAAGAAGATACGAAGAAGATATCACTTTGATATATGGTCTTGCCTTTTATGTATACATGTTCTTACATACTAAGTAGACAACCAAATCTATATTATTCACGTGTGCTGAGGTTTTGAAAATATAAAATAATAAATGAACTAAGTTGGTGAGCAATTGACGAAATAGATGTTGCTTATGTGATGTTATTGTGTTTTGCGCTTATAATTAATATGCATTAATGGCTTTTGATGTCGCAAATGGCTAGATAAATACATACACATAAGGGTATTAGCAGGGGAATAACACTGTATAATCATTTCTGTGCAGTAATTCTGTTTTATGTTCTATTTCACTTAAGTTGACCAATGTGGCCTACCAGAAAATGGCTACCACCCGCAGCCTGCATTCGAATTGATGGAAATTTTTGCAAGGAAGCTTCGCTCTGCCTGTGACCTTGCCCTCTCGACAAAACTGAAAAGCCATGATCATGACGACAAACCCAGGACGGATGCCAAGAGCCCCTGAACATGTTATTTGTTGCAAAACCGAATACTGAACTTATGAACTAATGATCCCACAACTGGGATACAAATTATCTAAAAGAGACATCCGTAGAAGTAACGAATTAGTTATGGACCCCTTATTTTCTATTCATTATTTGGAACGATCTAAGTGTGAGAAAATCTCGCACAATATCTCAAATGTACCAAGATGACATTATTTCCGCCATTCATCCGTTTTGAACAATGAATTGTAACATTACAGAATGTAAATTTTAGTATAAATATTAGTAGACTAGAGAGGTCTAGCGCCACTTCTTCCCGAACTGATGATCCGAGGTCCCGATGCTGACGGAGAGGACGGTGACTCTACATGACAGCTAGAAACTCTGATTGAATTACTGAGGACCGGTTCTGACTTAGGATCTGACATTTAGGCAGAATAGGTAAATATGAGCGAAATGAATTTGCATTTAATTGGCTTTTCTTACAATTTTAGATAAACAAATATTCTGTTTGAATCTCTGTGTCGGGTGGTTATTTTATTGTCATGTTCATTGAATATATAAATATTATTTGAAATGTTTTTCGCCAGATTTATAAGCAACTAGTTGATGCCATTGACCTCAGGGTACATGCAGATTGGTTAGGTATCGAAAGTGTTTCTCCTTATACAGGGCACGGATAGAGTGGTAGGATGAATGTTGGTGTAATGGGCCCCACCAGCGTGTGATGTGTGTGTGCGTGTACGACTGTGAGATCACTCCGTCCGTGGAAGTAGAGGAGATTCGGAAGCTCCGATCTGCACCACAGCGTGTGCGCGTACTACTGTAGACTGACTCCTGAGGCGGAAGCCGGGAGCCTGGTACTGCTTACGTTGGTTTTGCTTACTTTTAATATTAGCTCCGTACTTTTATTCCCCCTGTGTGTGTGTTGTGCTTTGTTTTTATGCATGGTGCCCTCGCGCTTACTATCTTAGCGAATCAGAACATGTAAAGTGTTTGTCCCTATTCACCTCATTTCCGTCAGTAAACGGGGGACATATTGGGCAGGGTTCACGGTTAGCGCACTAGTCGTTGGTCTTCCTCTCCTACAAAAGACGATGACAGCGCGTGCGCGCCAAAGGCAAGCCCGCCTGCGCCCGTCCGCGCCCAGCCGCGACTGGAGGCTGGAGATGCTGCTACCCCCCAGGCAAGTGACTGCAATATTCGTATCACGTACTCAGAGGAATCTTTGTGGGCTATAAGACACACTTGGGCCCTTAAGAGGCATAAGCACATCACCTGTAATCAGACCTTTCCTATGGCATTAGAAGGCCCTGTTGTGTGTCAGCGTTGTCTATTTCCCATGAGGATTCATATAGGGGATTACCTCCCAGCGAAATTGACCCCTGTCCATCCCATCGTTGGGTCTAAAAATATACTTTGAAATGTAAGGTCTCTTGCCAAACACCCATTTACAGAAACCTGGTTAAACTCCACTAACCTTCCCCAGATCCATCTGGCTATTCCAGATAATTATCAATTTATACATTTAAATAGGGAAGGGAAATTAGACGGCGGCATTGCAATTGCCTTTCAGAAGCATCTAAGAGTGAATTGGGTATTTTCAGTTCAAAACGATTGGCTGGAATTGGGAATTTTCAAGGTTATTGTGTCTCCCACTGACTCCTGGTATGGCGCACTATTGTATAGACCCCCCGGATTTAAAGCTAATTTTTCTGACCTTTTGGTTGAACTTATAGCACTGCATGTGCTTGCAGCTAATTCTTTTCTCCTGCTTGGGGATTTTAATTTTCATGCGGAAGATACCTCGAATTCAGAGGTAGATAAACTTTTGGTCGCGTTGAACTCAATAGGTCTTACTCAACGAGTGGCTGGCCCAACACATCGAGCTGGCCACCTATTAGACCTAGTATTTGCTAACGATGACCAATTGAGCTGTGATCCACCTTACTCCTTGATTTGGATGGACCACTCAATGATTTCCTTTACCTTTAATAAGGCTTGGGAAAAAAAGGGTGAACTACAGAAGAGAATAGCTTTGGGACAACATAGAGTGTGGCGAAATCTTTCTCTAGAAGCTTTTAACAAGATTTTCCCTCTTCCCGGGGCAACCGATCTAACTGAGCCCTCCAAAAAATTAGTAGCCTTTAACACCGCCCTTCTTACTGCTTTTGATGCAATTATACCAATTAAACTGAGTGCAGTTACAAGACGAATCTCTAGTCCTTGGTATACAGAGGAGCTTAGGAGGGAAAATGCTAATTGCAGGCGCCTTGAGAGAATTTGGAGAGCTAATAAGGAATGTCAATCCAGACTCCTGTTTAGACAGTCCTTGGCCAAAATCAAAAAAAAATCCTCATAGACCTATATTTCTTTTACCCCATAATTAATCTAAGCATGGGTTCATCATTCCTTAAAGCAAAAACATGATTTATACTTTAATACATAAATACATAGTCTTTGTATTTTTTATAAAAATCTTCCTTTTATTTTGTTGGTCAATTTTCAACTATAATTCTTGTATGACCATTATGCATCAATCTCCATTATTTTCCAAGACAATACGAATCATTTCCTATTAGAAAACACATTTTTTTTTAGAAAGAAATTTTTGTCAAGTCTATACATAAACTAACACCCTACTCGACACAACACAATCAAATCCCAGACACACTAATAACTCTGACTCACTCTCACTCATACATAACACATATACTTAATGGGTACAGGGAGCATCAAAACATAACGGCATCTCCAATATTTGGTTTTAGATGGCAACAACCTAAGTAGGTCAGGGCGCACGTGGTCTACGCGCGTTTCGGTGGGTTAACACAAACATGGACCACCTTCATCAGGACCTCGCCCAACTAGGGTATAGTGTCATCAAATTTGTACAGAGTAGGGGTAGCTAAAGGATAACAATAAAAAAATGTTTATTTTAATTTATCAGTCAACTCATGCTACAGACAGCAATTATTTCTATATTAACTAAGAGTGGTGTAACAGACCTGGGTTAATACGTGACTTAAGGAAAAAAAAGCCCAAAACACCCCACCTATACATGAATATTGTGCAAATCAATTCTAAAACAGAGAATAGGTGTTATATAGAGAAGAAGAGAAATGTTCCCATGAGACTCCATTTGTGTGCCATAAGAAAACTGGCCTACGAGTATAGGGTGAATATAGAGAAAGAACGTATAAAATTATAGATTTTTATCAGATTATTGCACATTTATATCCCTTACTATTTGGCGTCAAATACAATGTTCGTACACCAGGTATCAATAGAGCATTTTGAGCACGCTGTTTTCGTTGTATGGAGGTACAGATAAAAATTCTGAAAAGGATGTAATCATAGGAGACAATTTGTAATGCTCTATGTGATCTGTTCGATAGACATTGCCAATGGCAAGGCCTCAAAGAAGGTCACCATTTTTAACTATTTTTACCTAATGTGTACAAAAAGCTTGAGTTCACTTTTATGGCACTAGTTTCAAGAAAGACGGCGGTTTCCTGTGCGTCAATGCGTTAATTATCTAAAAATAAAGACAATTGCCAAACATGAGCTTTCAAAAAGACAATTTTAAATATATTTTATGTTTCAGTACTGTATTTCTAAAAATAAAACTGGTGTAACTCAGAAACAGAGCACAGGATTGTCAAATACTCACTTAAATATGATGTAAGTCAACATGTATGCAGTCAGATACTCTGCCCCTCGTTCGGATTTATGGATGAAAAAATATGGGGTTGAATCTCTATATGCATACACAGGCCGTGTCCTCCTAAAAATAAAGCATATGGTAGTATGGTTGGCAAGACGGTGTGCTTTATACCCGACATAAGCACTTGCGTGCATATGGTTCAACTAGGTCATAGTAGTGGGTTGTCTATCAATTCAAGAAATAATACCTTCTAACTTGACATATGGACTATAGCCAGTATTTACTTCCATACGGACCTAGATGGAGTAGTTTCTATGTCTCCTAGACGAGGGAGAAAAAATCCAGACAAATCAGAGATTATGTTACTGGGCAAAGCAACCGATGCCTGGTCAAGCGATTGGTGGCCAATTAAATTGGGCTCTGCCCCTACCCCTAAGGTCTCAGTCAATGACCTGGGTATAAAAATTGACAGGTCACTGTCTATGAAAGAACATATCGCGACTACATCTGCATCCTGCTATTATAGCCTTCGGCTTTTGAGAAAAATCCTTCCCTATATGCCTACCTACCATCGTAGGACTCTGGTACAAGCTCTGGTCACCAGTCGTTTGGATTAGGGCAATGCACTGATTTTTTTTTTTTTTTTGCAAAAACATTTTTTATTGCATTACTCAAACACAATTGACATCCACAATGTTCATCTGGCCAGTGGCCGCCATCCGCTTATAAAATCACATCCAAATACAATCTGGGCCACTTCCACCTACCAATGCGCCGTCCCCAAACCCTCCCCTGAAATAATACAGCCCCCCCCCACCCACGTGTCAGTGTGCCGGGACGACTACTACCAGGATAACCTCTCTCAGAAGGAGCCGTATTAAGAGCCATGAGCGACCACATAGGGCAATGCACTGATGGCAGAAGTAGGCGGGACCCACCTAGCCAAGCTGCAGGTGGTCCAGAACACAGCTGCAAGGATGATCTTGAATCAACCTGCAGGTACCCCCTCTCGACCATTACTTAGAGAACTCCACTGGCTAACGGTGAAAAAGAGATCTTTTTTTAAGATCTGTTGTCTCATCTATTCTGCTCTTAACAATAGTGGCCCTCTTTATTTACAAAAAAAACTTTTTAAATACTGCCTCGCAAGGAATCTCAGATCTGTTTCTCAGGGTCTTCTGCAGGTCCCCCGCTTCCGTCTTCTTCGGACAGGGGGTAGATCTTTTTCATATCTAGCCCCAAAATATTGGAACCAGCTCCCCTTTGCTTTGCGATCAACCCCCAGATATGAACTTTTTAAGAAAAAGCTGAAAGCCTTTCTGTTCTGAACTTTCTTTTAGTCCTTTCTGCTGGTTTTTGTCTAGGTTGTTAGTCTATCAGGCAGCGCCGAGATGCCCCAGGGTGAGTTGAGCACTTTACAAACACAATAACATAACAACATAACACACAACTCCCAGAAATTTCGACCTAAAGAAATTAAGTCAGACAAGGAAGGCAGGGTCATTATGGGCAAGGGGAAGGTAAGAGGGCAGGCTATGCACATTCATCTCAGCATACACGCCTAATACGGGTCAGTTGACCTTTCTCACAGCCCTGATAAACATGATTGCAGGGTTTGCAGAAGGCCCGATGGGATTGATGGGTGACTTTAACCTCACATGGGATGGGGATATAAATAGTACACATTCTCACCAGTCCCCCACAGGTAGTTTTCCAAGGAGCTTTAAACAATTGTCACAAACTTTGGGCCTGGTTGATACATGGCGGCATATGTACCCCAACACTAAGGATTATACATTCTTTTCCCACGTCCATCAAACATATTTAAGGCTCAATTATATTTTTAGGAGTCCAAGTCTTTTAGGGTCTTTCCAGGAAGCGAAAATCCTCCCAATTTCTATCTCGGATCACAGTTTGATTACGATTTGTCTCACCGGGGGGGGCGGGGGGGGGGCTCCTCTAAGATGGCCAGGTGGCCCTAACAAGAGATAGAGTACTGAGGGAATAACTCCGAGGGGCCACCACTGAGGGGCATATTATCAAGAAACGGCATTACAATTATCGCTGCTTTAGCGGCAGAAAACTGCCGCTAATGCGGCGATAATGAGCTTGATAATATGCCCTGAAGAAGTCCAATAGAAGCCCATATTCTGGTGTCAACATGAGCTTCTATTGGAATTCTCAAGGGCATATTATCAAGTCCATTATCGCCGCTTCAGCGGCAGTTTTCTGCCAATAAAGCAGCGATAATTGTAACGCGGTGCTTGATAATGTGCCCCTGAGTTCCTCCGATTAAACCTACCTCAGGATACGTCACCCCTGAATAACTGGGACGCGTTTAAAACCGTTATCAGGGGAAATGTACAGAACTCAACTCTACTTTAAATAAACAAAGGGCCAAGGAGAGGGAAGCGTTAGAAAAATCTTTGGGAGACATTGAAATGGAACACAAAAAGAACCCGTCTTGCACGGTGCATCGCCAGACGAGAGCAGTCAAGGGAATACTTTCAGCGATATACACTAATAGGGCAGAACACACCCTGCTTCGTATTCTCCAAATCTCTATTGCACATGGGAATAAGATTGGCTCACATCTAGCAAGACAGCTATGGGAAAAGAAGGAGAAAGAATTTATTGGGGACATAGTAGATGCAGCACGGCACACCTCACATGGGGATGCCGCTAAGGCCAACGCCTTTAGGGATTTTTATACAGGTCTTTACTCTAGGGACTGCCTAGATCCCGCAATACAGCTCCAGTATTTACAATCTTTAGAACTCCCTCAGGTCCCGCCGGAATGGAACGAGAGTTTAAACGCTCTCATCTCGGAGATAGAAGTATGATGTTTGGGGTGTACACACCTTACTATCATTGGATGACCCGAATAATGATAGTGCCATGTTGAAAGTAGCATCCGATCTAAGCATAGAAGAGGATACAACTATAGACAGTGGGATAAGATCAAAATCTATATTTATACCACTAGGACCCATAGATTATAAAATAGAAGAATTTTTCCATCGAGTCAATATGGACTTATATCAACTTGAGGACTCCTATTCTCAGAATAGCAGATGCCATCACCAATTTGATATCAATAGAAGAGAGCGAATGATCTTAAAGGGATTTCTGGAAGATGATAATATTGTTATACACAAAGTAGATAAAGGTGGCGATATTGTCATCATTGATGAATTGGAATATATGGGCAAAATATAAAAACAGTTCACGGGGGGTAGTTGTTATGAGAAGCTAAAAGTCAAATCCATCTATCAGAAATAATAATACCAAGCTTATGGAATGGAGGGGATGTGGTTTAATATCAGACCATAAATATTCACTTTTGAAGAACCACAATCCTCATCATTATCCGTGTATCTATACTTTGCCCAAAATACATAACACATGTCCTTTCCCTTCTGGTAGGCCTATTGTTTCAGGCTATGGTTCGCGAGAATTTGGCGCAATATGTGGATATGTTCCTGCAGCCCTCAGTGTGAAATCTTCCCTCGTATACACAGGATAGGAAAGATGTACTTGGTATAATAAATGACTTTAAAAGGAATAGCGAAAGCATGTTGTTTGTAACTTTTGATGCTGCCAGCCTATACACACGTATTTAACACAAACCTGGTACGGAGGAATTAAGATACTTTTTTGCTCACAGCGTGAAAATAATTTGGAGTATACTCCGATGTTGTTGGGAATGGCTTATACCATATTAACCTACAATATTTCTTAAATGGTGGAGGTTGGTATTTACAGAGCCAAGGAACTGCAATGGGTTCCAGGTTGGCTTCCTTGTATGCAAACATGTTATTGGGTCTCTTTGAGAGGGAGCATGCCTGGGGCCTGTATGCAAAATAATGAATGTACAATATTATATTTTGGGCAAGATATAGTGATGATATTCTCGTCATTTGGAATGGTACACTGATTAAATTAAAGAGCTACTATACAGTCTTAAATATTGATAGGTTCAATGTACATCTTACTATGAAATATGAAAAAATAAGAATAGATTCTATGAACCTACTGCTACATATAGAAGGAAATGTCATGCAAAGTGACATAATTTGGAAATAAGGACCTGGGCAGGGCAAGTGATACGCTAAACACAGGCTGAAAGATCTAGAACATAGATCACATTATAACATGTGCACGAACAATCATGTAAAATTATACACATAAATATTATTCAATTATTTATTTTGTCATATTTTTAATGTATATACAAATCTGTTTTTTCTAATTTTTTATATAAAAACAGGTATACACAATTGTGTTCAAAGATTATACAAAGATAATTTTAGTGTGTTTTCCAAATTCACAATGAATACATACATATTCATACATACTTAGTCACAAGAGAAACAAGAAAGTACAGGTTTTTTCTCTTTTGTTTAAGTGTCTAAATTGTGTTTACAACATTCGGCCATCTGCATTGCATATCATGCACATATAGCAAAGAAGCTGGCGGTTTGTTGACACTACGCGCGTTTCGGCAAAGCCTTTGATCCAGTGGAAAGGGGCAAATTTACATAATCTCCCTGCGTCACAGATCCGTCATAACACTTACTCATTCACAAACGCATTCATTGGTGGGGCCCATAACACCAACACTCGCACGTCTCACTCGTATCTGCATGCAGGAGGATGAGGAATCCGCCGGACATGTGGGGGTACCTTATTACCTATAGGGAAGGAAACTTGCTACAATATATATACATTTTTTCCATCAATACCTATAGAATCCTAACCTTAACATCAAGGCACTCCACCACTTGGTCGACAGACCAATTAGTTGGACTGGTTGATGGTGATTTAGAACCAGCTAAAACACATTAAAGCTTCGGAATCCTTATTCAATGCCCTACTTAAAGAACCACAAACTCATTTTCTGTTAATCAATGTTTAGTTTATCCAATTACTTTGCTTTCAGTGGCATAATTAGCATTTCGGTCAACACAAAGTTCAAATTTAATTATTCAGCACAATTTAGCATGACATTTATATTTACCTATTTTTGATATCAGGGGCTCTTTCTCTAAATATGTTAGCTCTGCATAACTCAAATCCCTTCTCGCCCCGATCAAATGCAGGCCAATACTCAAACAAGTCCGAAAAGTTCTTTTGCTCAGCACGGCACAGTCCCAAAGATATCCAAAGGACCAAGCAAGTGTGCAAGTAAGTCGATCACGCAAGTTCTAGACACTCCTTCTGAGTGCACTAACCTCCTCTGTCTCTGTGTGTGTTTCCTACTCTACTATCCTTCTTTTATAATAAATTCTGGGAAATATGTAACATTTACAGAATTGGGACTGTCTGTGATTGGTTAAATCCTTTAAAGTTGCAATATGGTCCTTTATTTCTCATAGTCCTGGGTTCTCAGGGAAATGGTTATGTCATTCTTTCAGCTCATACAGTTCTCATGCGAAAAGGTCCGATGTATCGACATGTTGACCTTCCGTTATAGGTGGTTATTGTTCTTTCTTGCGTGTAACAAGAGGGAGAGAGAGGACTAGTTAGCTAGTCCGAGTCCCCGAGGGTTTATATGTGATTAAACAAAGAGGACTAGCTTAAGTTGACCAAAGTGTTACAGTACTCAAATTAGTTCTGTCACGGGCACCTTGTTGGTGTATTCATGAAGCCCTCACCCACCAACCCTAGTTGGTGGCATGCTTCATCATCGGGCCCACCCAGTGACACCTAGTATGTCCCGGGTGTGCTACGACGCCTGATTACAGCGGAGCTGGTATATTGCTGACAGTGCAGTGAGGTTGGGTGAGTTGTGATTTAAAACGGCTTGGTGGTGGTCCCAGTACCCGAGGGTAAATTACATTTTAATAACTGGGCCGTCACCAGCGGTTAAAAGTAAGGCTACAGGACGCGTGAGGGTGGCGAGTTACTGCCCCCTGCGTCCTTCAGATGGTCGACATGTTTCAGCCAGTGCCTTAGAGTGTTCTGGCTTTCCTCAGGACCGTTTTTTTAAAAAGGTGTGGTGAAATAAAACAGACTTAGTGTTGTGGTACAGACTATGTGATACACTCACTAAGGCGTTTTTCTATATGTGAGAGGGGGATTCCCTTCTCATGCATATCTGTACAAACAAACATTAAGAATAAGGACAAAACATTTACAGAGAGAGTCAGTAGTCAATTTAGACATATGGTCAACAATGCTTAGGTGGCCGGATCTATAGTGCAAGGTGAGAGGACTATAGTCGGCTAGGTGTGATGGTACTGGTGGTGCCATCAGAGTGAAAATACGTGACTAATTAGGAGCGTGGTGTGGCTAAAACACGGAAATCACACTGAAAGGAGTTGACTTAGTGTGGCAGGGCGCAAGAAAATTGTTCTTACGCTTTGGGTTATTAGCCAAGGCTTCCTGGAGGGAAGCGGTAAGGGGATGACCCTATGGGAGAAAAAGAGATAGGCCTTAGGGGTTAGGGACCTGTGAGGAAAGAAGCGCTTACCCAGTTTGTTGTTTGGAGGCTTGTCAGGTTTGTCATACTCACAGACTTTCTGGTCAGTGCCTGCCTTGTACCTGTTGTCCCGCTGTCGTCCTCCGGTAGATGAGGGCTTCATGAATACACCAACAAGGTGCCCGTGACAGAACTAATTTGAGTACTGTAACACTTTGGTCAACTTAAGCTAGTCCTCTTTGTTTAATCACATATTGTTCTTTCTTGTCATTCACACTGACTGAAATCTGGCAGTCCTCCACGTTCCTATCCTTGACAAGGAACACTGTGCTCTGAATTGAGGATGCCTGGAGATCTTCAGAGCCATCCTAGTCTGCGCGGTAGACATCGCGCTCACAAGACGGTGGCCACTTCCGAACTCCATTTTGAATATCATGGCCTGGTAGGCCCGAATGCCAACTTAAGCAAAACAAACATAAAACATAATTAATATACGGAAATGAAGATTCTAATGTTTAAACCCGCATTAATCCCATTATATATTAGTATTTTCCTAGCTTATAGCGACATTTAAAGCAATAATACTCACCATTTTGTCCCAGCTGGAACGCAAAACATCACAAAAGCAGCACAAATCATGCAATTTCTATCACCACACCTTCTATTGTTAATATGCGTACCACAGTTAGTCATTAAAGTTATTCTGCCATGCAATTAGCATTTAGTCCCGCGTGTAATTCGTGTTTATCAAGGTGCACTTTATTGGTTAATATACCACGGCACACAGTTAATACAGGTTAATATGTAAATTGATTACGTCATTAATATTTTCATGCAAAATAGAGCAGGTCTACAACATTTTGTTTTACCTGCTCCATCAATCCCCCCTTTGGTGATTTTAATATCACCACAAACCCCACTAAATTTTGATAACATTTTCACGGAAATGAATTCAGTTCTCTTAAGTTTTGTAACGTCACATCATAGCTTCCCCCATCTCATTCTCTCTTGTTTTCTTATACATATCTTCTTTCCATTATTCTAGTTCTATGTCTCCCATTTCTCGTTCCTTTCTTTCTTTCTCTCTTTTCTTAGCGACTTCTCTTTTTATTTTATTTTGTAACTTTCTTCTTTTTATACATACACATCCTAACCTCAGAATTAATACTAATATTATTACACAAGTTACTGGAATCAGAATCTTACCTACAAATGAGCTACCTAATTTTATCAGAAGATTTTTAATAGTAGAAAATCCTTTCCCAAACACACTCAACCTCCAATGGAACAATTTCCTCATGCAAGTCTGTAATATTTCGAATATATTTCTTTAAATCATGACTCTCGTCAGGAATATAAGTACAACAATGTTGCACTTTAAGCTTTCCACAGACTCTTCCCTCTTTTGCCAAAATGAGATCAAGGGCAAGTCGATTTTGCATTACCATGGCTCTCATGGCAACCATTTCGGTATTTACCAGCAAGAACCCTCCAGCAGTGTTTGTCGATAAGCGATCCACTACTGTAGACAATTTTCTAATTTTGTGTACATTCAGAGATATTCCAACGGCTGGTATCAGTGCTCCAAAAATATCCCCTACAATTTCTGACCAACTTTCCGTCCTTCTACGTGTTAGTTGTCTACCTATCTCATGTGCACCATCTTTTCCCCTTCCCACATGAAATATCTTTGGGAAGACCAGGCCTAGGTAGCATGTGCCATAACAATGGTCCGGTAATCGATAATAAGCCTTGTTCCCACAAATAAAATATAATCCAGGGAATACCGGATCATTTCCCCCTTTAAAACCCCATCCTCCCATGATTCTATACGTATCATGGCATTCACTCGCACCTATAAAATAGTTATCATACACAGTTTCATTTCTTCTAATACACAATTTCCCTCTCTGAGGCCAATCGAAAGCCATAGCCGGACTGGTTTCTCCCTTCAAATGTTTTTCTCTTTCTACGTCCCAGACCGTCTTTTCTCCCTTTCCCTCAGGTATCTTCCTTTGCATCTTGATTCTCCTCTCTTCCACCATATCCAAAAAGGTCTTTTCTTCCCTCTTCAGACTACAAGCGAGATTATTCTTAAATACTGCATCTAAAGTTAATTCTCTAGTTTCTAAGAAATATTCACCTAAAACTTTACCAGGTTTTATCTTATTCAATTCAGGAACTACAGGTACTTGTGAAAAAATGTTGTCTACATTAGAGAAGTAGTATTCTAGTTTTCCTGTTTTATAAAACAAACTTGCTAATACACCACATGTTATTCCATATGTCACAGGAAGGTGGTGGTACGTAACACCTTCAGACACTGATACAGGTAACTGCATGCAAACGTAACAATCTCTCACATCCATAGGTTTTACATATTCATATAATAACTTTGAGAAAACGTTGTTAGAGAAATCAGTTATGGACCTATCCTTATGTAGATCAGTTCTATCTATCACTCTAGTTGGATGAGTATCATGGATCTTTTCTATATTAGTCTTATTCTCCCTATGACCCTCTATCGTTTCGAACGTTACCTTAAATGAAACTATTAAAGCTAATACACTCCACAGAAGCATTAGTAATCCTGTACAACAACAACACACCTTGCACCATCTTCGAAGGAACACACATGTAGATTTTCTACCTTCTGTGTTTGTCATTTTGGAAATGATCAGTGTCTTTTGACTAAGCCTCGTCCACTCACAACTAGTTTTGTCTAAACCCAAGGCTCTGAGCGCCTACTTGGTTCCTTTCGGATATGTGTCTTACTCAGTAATTCAATCTCTCTGTAACACCTTTGTGTCCCTTCAATCTGGCATTTGATCGTTCTTCACTTCGTTCTCACAGTCTTGGTTCAGAATTTCCTGACCATCCGTCTCTTCTCCGATGTCGGACAAGATAGCTCTCAGGATTTCCGAATCTTCGTCTTCCTCAACCACTTCTGGTATAGTCACACCTAGACTTCCTTGGCTGTCTGCTTTCTCTTGTACTTCAGGAAGTGCCACGTATGTCCGTTCTGGTGACTTATACTTCTGGTTGGTCTTCTTAGTCAGTCTTCCCTTCTCCAAGGGTGTCTGATAAATGTCCTTTGATTTCTCTTGGCTAGACACCTCATTCACTTGTTCTGCTTTAGATGACTTTACTCGTGTCAATCGATACCTTAATCTTTTTACCTTGTTTGTCCAAATTTCCTCCTTCGCTGGCCTTTTCAACTTACTTCCCTTTTCACCTCTTTCAGTTTTCCATGCTCGTTTCCTCAGGACTCGACCTTCTTGTGCTTCTTCTTCACTGTCTTCAGATTCGGTTCCACCTTGACCCTTAACTTCGGTAGATTTTCTCTCCACAACTTCCTGTTCTCTATCAAAAAATGTTCCCTCCTCGTGTTTCTTTCACGCAATCTTCCTGCTGACTAACTGTCCCTTCTTCTACATGGATGTGTGGTTTCCCTATACCTCCTCGGGGGTCTTCCGCAACAATCTTACCCTTACTCTCTGTATCTAGTACCTCACCTTCTACTTCTGTGACCTCAGGTGGAATTTCTCTCGTACTTACATATGGAGCTTCTCTATCGAGAATTTCCTTGACAGTTTCTTCAATGTTCTCCTTTACATTTTCATGTACTTTCCCTTGTTCAGTATCTGACTCTGAGCTAGTGTCAGAAATCGCCAATCTCCTTCTTGAGGGCAGATTCTCTGGTGCTATAACTGGACTTGATTCCAACTTCCCCCTTGCAGGAGTTGGTCTTGTTCTTGCTTCTTCTGAATCCGACTCGGAACTGGTATCAGATTCTTCCAAGTATTCCTCGTCAGGGTTATTCACTGGACTAGGGATTCGCAAGGAATGACTCGCATGAATCCAATTCTTCACTCTGGCACATTTCACAGCCGTCGTCGTGGTCAAGATCATTTGACGTGGTTTTCTCCACCGTGGGACCAGACAATTCCTTCCTCTATGTACTTTGATTCTCACCCAGTCTCCTGGACTTAAATCATGAGCTGACTTCTTTTCAAGAGTGGTTGCATCCGATCCAACCTGATGAAACACAGAATGAACGGAATCAGCCAACCCCTTGCAATAATCCAACACTAAGTCATCAGATATAGACAGTAGTTTGTTGACAGGAATGAAAACATGTCTTATTGCCCTCCCCATTACAATTTCATGGGGACTCAGTCCAGTATTCCTATCAGGGATAGATCTAATAGTCATGAGTACTACAGGCCATTTCAAACCTGTGGCCAAACACATTTTTCCCAATCTATTTTTAATGGTGCCATTCACTTGTTCTACCACTCCAGAAGCCTCTGGGCGATAAGCACAATGCAGTTTCTGCTGTACATTCAATGCTTCACAAATCAATTTCATGATTTCATTATGGAAATGTTTCCCTCTATCTGATTCGATCGTGACTGGAAAATCAAATCTGGGAATTAATTCTTTCAATAGGAGCTTAGCTACTGTAATTCCATCACTCCTTCTAGTAGGGTACGCTTCCACCCAACGTGAAAATAAGCAAACTACTACTAGAACATACCTCAGTCTATTGCAGAGGGGCATTTCAATGAAGTCAATTTGCATTATGGTGAAGGGACCTCCTTCCCGTCCTATTGTTTCTAGACTCACCACTGTTTTTCTTCCTGGATTGTATTGCTGACATATAAGGCATCTCTGACACAGGCTCTCAGCTACAAGCCTAAACTTGGCATTATACCATGTTTGTTTGAAAAGCCTAATCATAGAATCCCTTCCTACATGTGCCTGTCCATGATACATCTGTGCCATGGCAGAGACCATGCTATCAGGCATGACTGGTCTTCCATCCCGAGAAACCCAAACGTGGTCTGTCTCTCGGGGTGCGCATCCTGATTTTATCCACTGGTTCCTTTCCTCATCTCCTGCCTCTTCTTGTAACTGCCCCACCTCTTCCCACGTATTCACAGTGTTAGTAAAAAGCAAGGGGCATGAATTCATTTCCTTTTCTCTGCCTCGATTAGCTGAATTCTGGTTGCGCGCACAATATTGCGCCATGTCATTTGCAAACTCGTTCCCAGCCAACACATAGTCAGGGGTCTTTGAACGGGCAGCACATTTTACTACTGCCAATTGCTTAGGCAGCTGTATCACCTCAAGCAACTTCCCAACCACTTCAGCATTCCTTATAGGAGTTCCACTCGATGTCAAGAACCCTCTTTGGGACCATATCTGCCCAAAGTCATGCACCACACCAAAGCCATACTGACTATCGGTAATCACAGTGACTCTCAGATTCTTTCCCAATTTGCACGCTCTTGTTAATGCAAACAGTTCAGCAACCTGGGCTGATCTCACTCCTCTCAGGCAAGACGCTTCCAGTACAGCCACTACAGTCATACTGCATAAGCTGCACTCAAAATCCCTACGTCTGTTCTCAAACATGATCCATCCACAAACATCACATAGTCACTTTCTTTCAGAGGCACATCTTTTATATCAGGTCGTGGTTTAGTGCAAAAGTCAAGCACTTCCAGACAATCATGATCCAAGTCCTCCCTTACTTCCACATTTTCAGCATCGGGCAACAACGTCGATGGGTTCGCATTGTGACACCTCACAAGGCTCACATTTGTTGCACCTAAAATGACCTTCTCATACTTAGTTAGACGACTATGCATCATAAACTGGGTGCGACTCCTAGTTAAAAGGATCGCCACATCATGAGGCACAAACACTCTCACAGGATATCCCATCACAATTCCTTCACTCTGTTCCAAGCTCTTACAGGTAGCCGCTACAGCTTTCAAACAACCAGGTTGTGGAAATGTAGCTCGTAACTGAACATTATCTGCGCCATCTTGTCTCTCCCCAGCGCAACACACAGGAAAACGCACGGCAGCCATTTTAGGCACCCTGGTCTCTCTCCCTGCTCATTGCCGATCGCCAGCGCGTCCCCCTGGCGCTGCGAACATTCCCCCGCGCGCCGGCCACCCCCGCTCTCTCATACATGGGCCATAAACCCTCTCCTTCTGCGCGACCCTGCCATGGAACCACATCCCACGCCTGACCGACATCCCATACATGGTCATGCATCTCTTTGATAACCCCCTTCCTCTGCGCCCAATTGTCCGAACCGATCCCAGGCCATCACCTAGCCCTGCGGATGCAGTTTATTGCCCCTACTGTAAGGGAAACACCCCACATCAAAGGGATTACAGTAGATCAAGGCCCCCCACCCCCTGAGACCCGACCAGTCGCACACACCCCCGGGAATTGGCGGAATGTCCAGCTGTGTGATAGCCATCTCCTACTGTGTGTGGGGTGGGGACTTCCACTGTAGATATGTGTGGGAACGAGCTTGAAGTGGGGATTCTGAGGATGTTCTTTCATGTATCAAAGCGATCTCAAGAATGTGCCATGTATGATAAACCTGCAATAAAGTCATAAACCTGTGTATAAGAGGCCAGGCCTCAGAGATGTGGTTAGAGCACCTCGTGACGATACCTTGCTGTCTGATCTGATGTGTTCTACTCCGACGGAATAAAACTTTGTTTTCCTGCCTTTCAGTCTCCGGCGCCTGCCTCTTTGTTGGTTAATTTTCGAATGGTATAAGAGGCGATTACCGCCGGGCAATACTTGAAAGGTTATCGACTGCAACTGCCCCTACCTTTTAACAATTGGCGTCCCAAGCGTGGGGCCCATCAGCGACACGTGGATCCAGTGGGAGAGGTCCCGACGACAGAGTGAACGACTGCAACGATCGGAAAGAGCTCCTGCCCGATAGACCCTCGTCTGGCAGCCGATCATCCGAACTTCACTGGTTCCGAACCGACCTCTCTCGAGTGATCTACGGTCCTGACTGGGAACCATCAGGAGTGCCGCGGCAAATACGGAGAGTAGAGGACGATCGGGCGCTGGAGGCGGAAGACGAGAAACTGTCCATGCGGTCCGGGTAAGGTCGTGAAACACGACAAATTGCGAAACGATTGATTGATTGATTGAAAATACTAGTATTGCTTATTGATTGTTCTCTTTGAGATATTCGCTGTCTACAAACGGGGAGGAGTAGAAATACTCTCTCTTCCTTTGCAGATAGTGAAGGGTAGGTAACGCAGACTTTTGTCCCCATTGTAACCCGTCGTGCCTATTTTTATCTCCCCACTGATTGATTGTCCGAACATTGATTGTTTTGAAGAATAGTGCTCTTTGAGATATTCTCTGTTTGCAAATAACGTAGAATAGAAATATTCTGTCTAGTCTTTGCAAATAGTGAAGGGTAGGTAACGCAGACTTTTGTCCCCATTGTAACCCGTCGTGCCTATTTTTATCTCCCCACTGATTGATTGTCCGAACACTGGTTGTTCGATATTGGTTCTTTGGAGGTATTCTCTGCTTACAAATAACGTGGAACAGAGATATTCTGTCTAGTCTTTGCAAGCAGTGAAAAGATAGGTAGTGCAGACTTTTGTCCCCGTTGTAACCCGTCATGCCTGTCTTCTCCCCACTGATTGGTAGTTGGTTCTGCCCGGACCGCTTATTAGAGGTGAACCATCCGGCTCCACTGGAAGGCACCCCTAATAAGGACATGTTCACTAAATATGGACTAGTCGCCGTAGCTTATAGCAAACTATGGCATAAATATACAAAAAGGGACCCCGAGAGTCAGTGGCCACTGATGGGATCCTTCGATGATCATAAAATAGAAGCATTAGAAATAGCTCTACGTAGTAATAAAACGACGCCTACTATGCTTGACAGTATCGGCATGTGGCGCAAAGAAGCAATGCAACGGAAAAAGAGGGAAGAAGTAAAAGCAGAAAGGGAATTACGAAAGGCAGCTCACCTTGCCGCTAGAAAGTTAGAGGAAGAGATAAAGGAGAGAAAGGAAGCTAAACTAAAACAAGAGTCTGAAACATCAGGCCAGTGCCCTGTTAGGACCTCCTCTACGCTCTACCCTGAGTTACCTTCCAAGCAACGAGCGAATGACGAATTGCTATTAGGTCCCCCGATCATCTACATTCCCCCTCCATACGCCCCCTCCCAACCTGTAGTACAGCACCCGCAACCCCCAAACGCAAGTGAAAGCAGTACCAGGGCCTCGGTCCTCACGGCCTCCGCGACGGCCGAGCCTCTCGTACTGAACACAACGTTAGCAATAACGTTAGATGACCCTGAGATGAGAAAGAAAGATTCTGCCAGAATGAATCGACTAACAAAGGATGAACAAGCCGGAATCGATAAGGTAGTAAGGACACTAGTAGAACAAAAAGAAAGTGAGGAATATGTAACAGACATGTATAACTCGTATGCTGACAACCGCAGACGGCACTTTGTCGTACGACTTTGTTATCACACCCTGAATGCCTATGAGGATAGGTACCAAGATAGAGGTCCCGAAGGCTTAGCGACCTTGTATAGGAAGGTAGACATTGGGGAGGAAGGAGAGGGCGATGTGACGAACCTCTTCACTCGTACACTCGAAGTCTTCCGGCATCTTAGAGAACGCAGACAGACAACCAAAGCAGAGACCCCCATAGCGACTGAACCCCAGACAGGGAAGGCTGATACCATGATGCCCATCAAAGAAGCCGCCCCCTACTGGGTCCCCCCATGAGGTCAGGGAACACACGACGACATCAACCACCAGGATGCGAAGGGGAGGGTTGTATATAACTGGGTTTACCAGCCATGGGACCGACAAGACATCTTGACCTTTAGGAAAACCCTACCCGACTTAAGAAAGAACCCGACGGCCTTCTACACCGAACTAGGTACGGCCTTAGGTTCAACCATAATGACCTTAGCGGATATCGATTTGTTCTTCGGGTTATGTCTGCCGGCTGATGTGTGGAAGCAAATCCGGAAAGTCGACCACGCTGAACCGTTCGGATACACCTGGGTACAACTCGATACCATAGATAAGCAGCGAGAACCTGGACAAAAACCCCTAAAAGCCATATTGGAACTCCCAGACAAGATCGTACAGAAATTGAAGACTCTAATCCCAGAAAGGAAGGTAGACTGGTCAATAGTGACGGCTTGTCGCCAGAAACCCCAGGAGGATGTGTCTGAATACTTCTCCCGATTCGAGACAGTGTTTTCCGATTATAGTGGCCAGGACATGACCACTGCAACCGGACATCACCTCTTTGTCCAGAATTATGTGAAGGGTCTGTCACAAGAAGTCTCCCAGAAGCTACAGACCAGCGAGAGTAGTTGGGCAGCCTCCAAACCCGCTGCTATCCTCCAGATGGCCCAATACTACGAACATCAAAAGAATGAGAACGATAGGGCGCCCGAGAAAAAGAAAAAGGAACTGAAGGAGAGGGTAATGATAGCACAGTTGCAAGGGGTGACCATAGGAAGGGAGCCCCCTAAAGGAAATTACCAACCAACCGCCCCTAGAAAGCTACCCCCTAGAGACCATACACCTACACCTTACACTGGACGAAGAGACTTAGACGGGAACCAATGTGCGTTCTGTAGAGGGTTCGGACACTGGAAATCCCAGTGCCCGGTCCTTCTGGAGATGAACAAAAATAGAGACACCAGAGACATAGCATATGACCCCAGAAGTAGAGGACAGGGACGAGGGTACACGAACGACACCGCCAACGATAGGCCAGGCAGACCAAACACCTTTGATCGCCCCCGACAGAACCAGTGCCAGCAGTCCGACTACGAAAACACCCATGACTTTGCATAGGACCGTCAGAGGCAAGGGAGGGATCCAGTCGAACTCCGTGTTGACCAGCAAGGTCCTTACGTCACTGCTAAGGTCCTGGGCACAAAGTTTCCATTTCTGGTAGATACTGGGGCGACACGTAGTGCGTTATCTAAACGACTGATTCCTAGGGCACCCTTGTCTGGCTCACACGTAACCTCAATAGGCTTCGATGGGACGCCCTCCACTAACCCCTTGTCAGCACCAATCTCCTTTGACTTAGAAGATAACACCACTGACACGATATTCCTGCTCTCCTCCAACACCCCCGATGCTATCATGGGACTTGATTTGCTAAAACATTTCCGAGCTACCATCAGATGTTCCCCAGACGGAGTGCGAGTCATCCTGCACGATAACCCGGATCTGTTCAGGTCTTGTCTCACACGACGTATGTTCTCCATAACCAATGCTGACTTGTCCCTACTCGACACGTTACCCTCACACCTGTGGGCAAAAACCGACTCGGACGTAGGACGCATGGTGATCGACCCCGTACACATAACTGTCCGACCGGACGCGGTGCTCCCAAAACTTCCACAGTATCGGATATCGCCCGAAGGCGAGAAGGCATTGGTGGAAATCATCCAGTCCCTAGTCGATGCAGGAGTGGTAGAAGAAGTAGTCAGTAATGTTTGCAACAGCCCTATCCTACCCATTGTAAAGAGGCAAGGTGAGGGAGATGAGAAAGCATACCGCTTCATTGTTGACTTGCGAGAGGTTAACAAAGTAGTCATACCTCAGTACCCCGTGGTCTCGGACATCACCACGATCCTCACCCTAATTCCATCCACTGCCACCACCTTTACCGTTATTGATCTCAAGAACACATTCTTTTCCATCCCCATCCACCCAGACAGCCGCTACCTGTTCGGCTTCACCTTAAAAGCCCGTTCGTACAGATTCTGTAGGGCACCCCAAGGCTACACTGAGAGCCCCAGCATTTATAGCCAAGCCCTCAAGAGACAACTAGATGCAGTCCAACTACCAGATGGAGTGGTGTTAATACAGTACGTTGATGGTATTCTTTTGGCGGCCGACACCACTCCACTTGCAGTCACAGCCACCATTCACCTCCTCCACTTCCTTGCGGAGAACGGTCACAAGGTCTCCAGGAAGAAGTTACAATTCTGCCAACCCCAAGTGACATACCTAGGCCACCTCCTATCCAAAGACGGGAGGAAACTTACACCTGACCGAATTCAGACCATCTTAGAAACCCCTGTCCCCAAAACTCAGAAGCAAGTGCGGTCTCTGGTCGGCCTCACCTCCTTCTGTCGACAGTGGTTGCCAAACTTCAGCCTTATTGTAAAACCTCTGCTTTCCTTGCTAGCTAAAGACGCCCCCTTCCCCCTCCCCTGGACACCCGAATGCCAGTCTTCCTTCAAAGAATTGCGAAATGCCCTTTGTTCAGCACCAGTCCTAGGAACCCCAGACTACACTAAACCTTTCTCCCTCTACACCCACGAAAGGGAGGGATGCGCGTTGTCTGTCCTAACCCAGTCCATAGGTCCTAACCAACGCCCTTGTGCCTACTTCTCTGCCACTCTTGACCCTGTAGCCAGAGCTTTGCCCGCCTGCCTTCGAGCAGTAGCCGCCGCTGCTGTCTCTATCCGGCAAAGTGAGGGGATCGTGCTCTCGAACCCCCTCACTGTGTTAGTACCCCATGCGGTTGACACCCTCCTGAACCAGACCAAGACTCAACACCTGACTAGCGCACGACTGACTGGTTATGAACTGACTCTGCTTGCACCCCACATCACACTGAAACGATGCATCACTCTGAATCCAGCTACTCTGCTACCTCTCCCTGACACTGACCCCAATGCGTCCCCTATACATGACTGTGTGACCCTCACTGACGAACAGACCAAGAGTAGGGTTGACCTCCGAGATACTGCCTTCCCAGATCCTGACGGAGAACTGTGGGTAGATGGCTCATGCATCAAGCTCCCCGACGGCACCACCTCAGCCGCCTATGCAGTTACCACGGCCCGAACAGTTGTTGAGACAGCCCGCATCACACAGCGATCCGCACAGGCGGCTGAACTGATTGCTCTCACACGAGCATGCATCCTAGCAGCGGGGACAACCGCAAACATTTACACCGACAGCCAGTATGCCTTCGGGGTGGTTCACCACTTTGGGCTCCTATGGAAGGAGAGGGGATTCCTGACTTCCCATGGCACACCCATCCTACACGGAGATCTAGTCTCCGCTCTGACCGAAGCAGTCCTCCTCCCCACACGACTAGCTGTGATCAAATGCCAGGCACACAAAAAGGTGACGGACATTATAGGACAGGGAAATGCGCTGGCTGACATCACCGCCCGAACCACAGCCGAGAATAGGTCAACAACACGCATGTACGTGACCAGGTCACAAATTGAGAAATGGAAGGATGCTAGGGAGACGATTAGGGACATCCAATTAGCCAGCTCACCACGCGAATTGACTGAATGGGCACGGGTGGGATTGAAGGACGATGACGGTTGCTGGCGAACTAAAGACACGAACAAATGGTTGCTACCTGACTCGTTCCTGATTCCCATGCTAACCATGACACACTCCCCCGCGCACATAGGGTCTGCCCCCATGATCGAGCTCATCTTCAAGGTCTGGCACAACGACAAGATCCCAGACTCAGCCAAACGTCTGGTCCAACAATGCCTGGTATGCCTCCAACACAACCCTGGTAAAGGAACTGCTGTACCCCGGGGAGGGTTTGGGGTTCCTAATCATCCCTTTGAGGTCCTACAGATGGACTACATCCAGTTAGAAAGGTGCCAAAGCTTGAAGTACGTACTTGTCGTTGTGTGTGCTTTCAGCAAGTGGGTAGAAGCTTACCCGACCCGCGACAACACTGCTATGACTACCGCAAAGGTATTGCTGAAAGAATTCTTCCCCCGTTACGGCCTTTGTCGAATTTTGTGGAGCGACAACGGCCCCCACTTTGTAGCCGAAGTTATCCAACTCATCTTAAAAGGGTTGGGTGTAAAACAGAAGTTCCATGCGGTCTTCCATCCCCAATCTGCAGGCTTGGTTGAGCGACATAATGCCACACTGAAGCTCAAAATAGCCAAAATAGTTGCCACCACAGGACTGAAATGGCCAGACGCTCTCCCGCTAGCATTGCTATCAATGCGTTCCACTCCCACCAAACACCACTTAACCCCCTACGAGGTCGTCTTCGGGCGGCCCATGAACCTTTGGACCGCACCAAAACCAACATCCATTCACGACGTCCCGGACGTCCTCATGTCTGACTATTTGTACAACCTAACTAAAACGTTGTCTGTTATCCATCAGCAGATGCTGCAAGCCATTCCCGATGCTTCCAGGGGCCCCGGGCACGATATCCACCCCGGAGATTTCGTCCTAGTGCGTAATTTCCAGCGTGCAAGGAGTCTGGAGCCCCAGTGGACGGGCCCCCTGCAAGTCCTGATCACCACCCGAACAGCTCTTCGAGTGGAGGGGAAGCGCAATTGGCTGCACGCACATCATTGCAAAAAGGTATCACCGACCCTGACGACAACCGACAACATCGCCGGCCAAGAAGAACTCCTGGACGAAGGCCGACCATCCCTGAGCTGCTACCCGGACACAAAGACACTTGAATTAATGAAATATCCCGATCCCACTTTGCCGTCCAAAGAAGGGTATAACCTGCGACGAAAGGAGGGAACTTCGGCTAAGCAGACCACGAACTAAGTTGAAATCTCGAACCGGTAGCCTAATCACCTCAAAGGCCTCCAGAAGAGAAATTAGACAAAGTCTGTGTTTCTGCCCGCTACCGAGTCCCTTGAAGGTGATGGAAGCGCCCGACATGAAGATGATGGAAGCAACCGGACGTCCGAATATCCACTACAAAAACCCAAAGACTGACAAAATGCACAGCTCAAAGACTATCGCGCTTTTTATTACCCTACTCTTTTGCCTTCTCCTCATGATCACCTTCTGGATCGTGGAAGAGAGTGCACCCGCTCATGAGACATTGTTGACCACTGTCCAACCTACCACCATGAAAGAACACCATCTGATCTCACTTTCACCCCAACTCCGAGAAAGGCGTAAGGAGTTCTGGAATAACTCTTTTGTACAGTTGCTCCACCAACACAATCTTGCCGCCAATGCAACCAACTGCTGGATCTGTGGATTGCTGCCACATGCCACTGGACATTCTATCCCTTTCATCCCTTCGCCCTTCTCTGTCCATGGCTCTTGCCTCGCTTGGCTAATCCTCCTGCAAGAAAGCTACAAGGACAATGCCACTTCCGACAAAACTATGTCACACTTCTACCATGGGTTCTGGCTGAACAGAACTGGAAAAACTTCTGCTCCCTTCTGTCCTCTGAGATCAAACACTTCCTTTCATATGGACATCCCTGCCAAAGAGCGAGTCGAAATGCAGGTGTTTAACAACCCAGCCAGACCCACCTTCTCTTACCTCCGGAAACGAACGGCCGCCACCCTAACAGTGGCCCTATCCGTCATCAACATCACAGGTCTTGTGTGCATCGAAGGTCTGGGAACGCAGCTGGTGGGCCACAGTTCCTGTCTCATCACCCGAACATTGGACTCAGTTGACCCACCCTCCTTTGTTACCTCCCCAAATATGTACTTCGTCTGTGGTACTAAGGCCTACACCTGGCTTCCGAAAGGGTGGGGAGGCACCTGCTACATCACTTTTATCCTTCCTCCAACATATGTGGCTCCAGCAAACCATCACCGGCAGAAACGTACAAAGGACATTGTACAAGCCGACTCCACTGGAGCACAGTTCATGGATGCAGTAAAGGGACTTGTTCCACTGTGGGGTCCAATGGCAAACAGCCGTGCCATCCGGCACCTGACCCAGGCAGTCGAAACCACAATGAACATTACAGCCGGCATCCTCACCAACAACACCGCTGAGCTTCAGGCCGTCCGCCTGGTAGCTCTTTAGAACCGCCTCGTTCTAGACGTAGTTCTGGCCGATCGTGGAGGAGCATGCCGCATCATTGGGTCCAGCTGTTGTACCTACATACCGGATAACTCACCCTCAGTCTACAAGGCGATTGAACACCTCCATAGACTTTCCGCAGAGGTTCATCAGGAGCAAGAAGGATGGTCGCTTGGGAGTTGGTTTTGGGACACTATTAAAAGTTGGGGGTGGAGGTTGTTTGCGTTTATCCTAATACCAATTGTGATCCTATGTGGATGTTGCCTGGGGATTCAGTGTTTGCCACCTTTATGTTCACTTCTCATAAACTGCATCTGCCCTAAGACTCTGAACTTTGAAGCAGAACATATGAAAGCTCTATACGAGGTAGAAGTTCGTGGCATTATGGGGATAGATCCGAACTAAACAAGCTGGCGAGATATGTTAAAAGGGAGGACTGTGGAAATGTAGCTCGTAACTGAACATTATCTGTGCCATCTTGTCTCTCCCCAGCGCAACACACAGGAAAACGCACGGCAGCCATTTTAGGCACCCTGGTCTCTCTCCCTGCTCATTGCCGATCGCCAGTGCGTCCCCCTGGCGCTGCGAACATTCCCCCGTGCGCCGGCCACCCCCGCTCTCTCATACATGGGCCATAAACCCTCTCCTTCTGCGCGACCCTGCCATGGAACCACATCCCCCGCCTGACCGACATCCCATACATGGTCATGCATCTCTTTGATAACCCCCTTCCTCTGCGCCCAATTGTCCGAACCGATCCCAGGCCATCACCTAGCCCTGCGGATGCAGTTTATTGCCCCTACTGTAAGGGAAACACCCCACATCAAAGGGATTACAGTAGATCAAGGCCCCCCACCCCCTGAGACCCGACCAGTCGCACACACCCCCGGGAATTGGCGGAATGTCCAGCTGTGTGATAGCCATCTCCTACTGTGTGTGGGGTGGGGACTTCCACTGTAGATATGTGTGGGAACGAGCTTGAAGTGGGGATTCTGAGGATGTTCTTTCATGTATCAAAGCGATCTCAAGAATGTGCCATGTATGATAAACCTGCAATAAAGTCATAAACCTGTGTATAAGAGGCCAGGCCTCAGAGATGTGGTTAGAGCACCTCGTGACGATACCTTGCTGTCTGATCTGATGTGTTCTACTCCGACGGAATAAAACTTTGTTTTCCTGCCTTCCAGTCTCCGGCGCCTGCCTCTTTGTTGGTTAATTTTCGAATGGTATAAGAGGCGATTACCGCCGGGCAATACTTGAAAGGTTATCGACTGCAACTGCCCCTACCTTTTAACAAGGTAATGCCACTGCTACGGGATCCAGTCCAGCCAAAAAATATGCAATTGGTCGTCTCAATTTCCCATGCTTCTGTACCAGCACAGAAAGTGCACACCCATTCCTCTCGCTGCAATAGAGCTCAAACTCTTTTTCATAGTCAGGCATTCCAAGAGCTGGAGCTTCACACAAACCGTCTCTTAATTGTTTAAAAGCCTTCAACTCCTCCTTATTCAATTCAAGGGGGTCTTTCACATCACTCTTCGTCAATCGTACCAAAGGTTTTGCAATCAGTGAGAAGTTGCTGATCTACTGAACGCAATATCCAACCTTTCCAAGAAACATTCTCACCTCTCTTTGAGTCATTGGTGCTCTCATTCCTTTGATTATCCTGATCCTATCTGCAGTCACCTTTCTCAGACCTTTTTCAATTTTATGGCCTAAGTACTGTACTTCCTTTTGACAAAATTGTAATTTTGATGGGGATACCTTAAGTCCTCCATCGGCCAAATGATTCAACAATGCAACAGTATCCACTACACAGGCTTCTCGAGTTCTCGATGCCACCAGTAGGTCATCGATATATTGGACTAGTACTGAGCTTTCGGGCATTTTTAAATGTTCTAGGGACTTCTTCAAAATCTGATTGAATATCGATGGACTTTCTGTATATGCCTGTGGGATTCGGCACCATGCCAAAGTACGTTCGACAAACCGGAATGCAAAAATCTGTTGGCTGTCAGGGTGCAATGGAATGGAAAAGAAAGCATGACACAGATCAATGACTGTGTACCATTCTGCATCATGAGGAATCTGGTATATGATCACAGAAGGGTTTGGTACGATGGGACAACATGATACAACAATGTTATTCACTTTTTTCAGGTCTTGTACTATCCTGAAAGTTCCGTTAGACTTTTTCAGACCCATAATTGGCGAATTGCATGGACTACTCATTATCTCTCTCAAAATACCTTATTCAATCATTCTGTCTATTATAGGAGTAACTCCTGCAATTATCTCGGGTGTCAATTTATACTGGGGAATATTTGGGTAACTTATTCCATCTTTTACAGTAATTTTTACGGGATCTACATTTCTCAATAATCCCATGTCTTCTCCCGTGAAATCCCATACCTCGGGTCTCACCGTTTTCTTCAATTCTTGAGGCAATTCCTCTGGGTCAAATACAACAAATGCCTCAGTAACCTCAGGTTCCATATTGGCCATAGTCATTTTGTATAATAAATCCTCATCAGGAGTCTCAAAAGATATGCCATCAGGAGTACAGAAGATCATACAATTCATTTTACACAACAAATCCCTCCCTAACAAATTCACAGGGCTGGTGTCGCATACGACAAAGCGGTGCATGTCAGACAATTTCCCTATTTTAACCTTAGCTGGTTCAGTAAGATATGTTTTTATCTGTCTGTTTGAGACTCCAACTACTTGGATTGTGTCATCCGAGAGAGGAAGATGTTTAACGTCAGCTGATCTAACAGTTGAAAGAGTAGCACCAGTATATACTAGGAAAGTAATGTTTTCATCATTTATCTTTCGGTCCACAAAAGGGCCTGTCTGGTCTACTTCCAGAGTTGCGTCAAGTACGCACTCTTCTTCCTCTCCTCGGCACCGTCAATAACTCTCTTCTGACTCACTCTCATCGCGTTGCAGCCAATACTGCGAAACAGCACTAGCGCTCGGTAGCTTAGTTACCTGTTCCTCGGTGTAGAATCCTGTCTCATTACTGTATCTCTGAGGGTTTACGCTCTGTGGAAAAGGTGGTTTTGGCACCTGACACTGTTGGGCAACAACCTGCTGCTGCAGCGGCGGTTGACAACTCACCTCATTCTGCACCTGTGGATTTAATGATGCATTATCGCCATTAGCACTTGGGGGTAATTTACACTCAGATTTCCAATGCCCTACCTTTCCGTAGTTATGAGATGGCCACTTCTTTTTGGCTTCGTCTAATCTAATCTGTCCCTTTCCTTTCCCAATATTGGGTTTTTGTTTTACATGGCCCATGCCATTTGCCTGTTCAATCAGTTGGGCTTCCTGTCTCTCCGCCCCCTTAACCTGAGCCCACATGGACTTTTCTTTTAGCTCACGTTGCTTGGCTTCAATCTCGTCACTAAAATATTTTGCATTCCTCAATACTTCGTCTATCTTTTTCTTTTGCCAATCCACAGTATGCTGTTTTATCATTTTGCTTACTTCAGGTCGCAACCCGTACACAAATCGATACACAAAATGACATAGCGGTTTTCATAGATGCATTAATGCCCTCTTCAACGATCTCTAGATATCTTGTCTGTAAGGTATAAAATAAGGGTTGAGATTTTGGGTGTCCCGCTTAACATTTTGGAGGTAGAATGGGAACGATATATGGGCCTTCGTGGATGAATGGATGGGTCCCACAGTCATCTCTAGATATTATGTATGTGAGCATAAAATATGTCGATTACATTTTTTTACTACCCCACATAATATTTTCTAAGTTTTACAAGAAACATGGTATTTTTACATGAAAATGATGGAGCTGGAGTAATATAAATTGTTTTTTATTTACAGACTTTAAAAAAAATACTTTACAGCCAACAGTACACATTTCATTAAAACATTACATCGTAATGGTAAACAGAAAGAGAAGAAACAATATACAAATAACACATACGGCAAAAAAGCGATATATTACAGCCAATAGAGTACCTTATATTGCACATTGTCCCGGATAATTCTTTGCCCCCAGTTTATCACTCCACCTATCCCAATGCCCCCACCAGTCTCTGAAATTTGTTATGAGTTCCAGACCTTAACACATAGCGATATTCTAGACCCTTAAATATTAACATTTTTGACCGCTTTTGTTGGAACATAGGAATCATTTCCGACCACCAATATTGAAGAATTATTCTGCAACTGCTCTATTTTGACGTTGGGGAAATACCCCCAAACCACTGTTGGGCATCCATTGGATGTTCAATCCCTAATGTATGGTGTGCATACTCCTAAATCTCAACCCAAAACAGATTTATTTTTGGGCAGCCCCAGATAATATGGCCCAGTCACCCCACCCCCTCCATGGAGCACCTAAAACAACATTAAATTAAATGGAAAAAATCTAGAGTTCTATAGAGCAACCATTTTGTATAGTATTTCATTCAACAGAAATTCGCCCCTTCACTAAAGAAAAATTGAACAAATTTACCTCATTCCAGGTCTCTACCGACATCTGTAGGCCACTCATCCAGAGCCTTCAAGAATACCTCATTACCCTATTTTTGTCTCAAACTAGTGACCCAGCAGCTAATGGATCTGCGTGTTCTAGTCTCTATTAAGTCTTTAACCAGATTCAAACTTGTCAAAATTCTTCTATGATCCAGTTCATGCAAAAAATTATTCTCCAAATAAAGAACCACTGCATCATTATTTTGTAGTGCCTAATAGTAGGTTCAACTTCAGTCCAGACTTTCCAGGAGTCTAGATTTAGAAAACCCATGATAGTGGGATATCCATTACTCTCCCATCTAGAGGCTTTTAAAATTTATTAAAGGTTGACACTTGATATCTACATCCGCCAAGCGGGTAACTCCACCGATAGCAGTAACATCATAATGCTTAAACAGTTGTTCTGTCCAAATTAATCCAGAAGACTTAAAGCCCTAGAAAGCAATGTGCAAAATTTGCAGATTAGTATTCTTTTAAATCTGGAAGGGCGAGGCCACATTCTTTAGCTGGCCTATATAATGTACCTAGCACCAATCTAGGCGTTTTATTGGCTCATTTTTCGGAACTCTGCAGTGACAATTTCTGACCGAGAGTAGGGAAAGCTAACGCCAATCTGTGGATTTAATTTAAAATTAACAGTTCACAAATATCCAAAGGAAAGCTTCCAGAGACCCAACACTTCGACTTTTGCATAACAGTGACAATTTCTGACCGAGAGTAGGGAAAGCTAACGCCAATCTGTGGATTGGCGTTAGCTTTCCCTACTCTCGGTCAGAAATTGTCACTGCAGAGTTCCGAAAAAAGAACAATAAATTAGGAAGGATAGTCTCCTCCTTTTCAACACACAAGAGTGCCACATTCATGGTGTTGCCCCACGGTGTTGTCATGTCTTTCCAAAAATAAGAGGAAGGATCATCCCCTCTACATTAATTTGTAGTCAGCAACTGGACCAGGATCTGAACCAGTGTAAACCATCAGGTTACGAAAAGAAACATTGCTCTCGCATTAAGCATAAACATCTAAGGGTCTTCCTTTTTAATGCAATGCCTACTGTCCTGAAGATGGTCTGACGGATTGATGCCATCTAAGACCGAAACGTCGACTTCATCATCTATTTCCATAACATTAATTTTGTACAGTTGATTACTATTCTCTCAGAATGAGATAGATCTCTGTTTTTCCTTTTGGAATAGATGTTTTGTCATGAAATGTGGATAATATTTATTTTCTCCTTTTTCATGATTCATTGCGCATTCAATTGTTCATTTGTACTCCTTTTAAATTGAATCGACATATAAAAAGATTTGTGATTATTTCACAAAAAGATTTCCCGTGTGTGTATTTCATATTTTTGATGATTGGTTCAGTCAATTGACATATGGGTTGGTATTTGTCTAGAACTCACCCACCAAATTAATTTCCTAAAATCAACAACGATAGAATTTTTTCAAATAAAATCCCTTGTTGGCATATTACCTCTTCATTACGAGTCTGGCAGTCCACGAACCACCAGACTCACAGGGGCGCGGCGGTGGCAGTCTACCGACTGCCCTATTATGACGAGGGCGGTCAAGCCGCCCTGGGACCACAGCAGCCGTCAGGTGAGTCTTCAAATCATATTACAAGTTATGTCAGTGAGCGGGCCATGAAAACCGTGGCTGAGAAGAAACAAAGGGGCCCTACAGGGCCCCCTGTTGCCTCAGGGCCATGGGGAGCTTGCAGAGGGGCAAATGTTGTGCCACCCTGTGTGCATGCCCCCAAGAACCTGCACAACATGGACTGCAGCAGTCCATGCTGTGCAGGTACTGATTTTAACGTTTCCATTGCGGTGCCTATTTCATAGGCACCACTGTGGGAACACCAAAGAACCACCCGCCAGACACGAAAAAACTCCTTAACTGGAGGACAATTCAACTACGGGTTTGGTGGTGCAGGAGTGGAATGATCCCACTCCCACGCCGCCAAACTTGTAATGAGGCCCAAAGTCCTGGGTTTCAACATATAGAGGCATTTCAACCTAAAATGCAGTGCAGAAGGAAGCAGAACTTAAGATATACTATGCCATAAACTTAAGTGCAGTGCAAAAATATATGTATACATTTCAAACAGAAATTTCAACACATTTCACTTCCCAATTGCACTCTCCCGTATGCAAAGTGCCCATGGTGCATTTCATTGCGCCAGAGAGAAATCTTCAAAATTCATTCGGGCCTCATCAGGACATGGGTGCAAGGACAAAACACATTGCACAGCCAGGCCAAAGGTGAACACCAATATCCGATCACCACTTCTAATGAGCTCTCTTGGAAACGTCAAGATTTCCCAAAAATCTGCCAGAATTATCGGGCGGAAACTCTGTGCCAGAACCAACTAGTGTGTCTCCCCACCTGGTCCGCAATGTTCGAAATATCAGGGGGTTCTGAAATGAGGTCCTTGGTTTCCAGTGACAAAAAAAATCCTCTGGTGTACTCCTCCCTTCTAAAGTAAATAATTTAATGGGCGTGGATGCCGGGGAATCTGTCTGACAAGCACATGCCGCTGGGACGGTAGGCAAGAAAAATGCTGCTCGTTCCTTCGTGCCGGTCGGTTCCATGAGAGCTCATTAGAAGTACTGATTGGATATTGGTGTTCAGCTTTGGCCCGGTTGTGCTATGTGTTTTTTCCTTGCACCCATGTCCTGATGAGGCCCGAATGAATAGGCTGAAACGCGTCGACTTCACCGAATAGAGGATTCCAATGGAATATTAGCATCTTTTAAGAAACTCAATACACACAATTTGGAAAGATTCAGAGGGTGAACTGTTTACCTCATGTGTGTACTGGACTACCTCATAGTTGGATTGCTTAGAAATATGTAGCAACCACTTGGCTCTTAGTATGGGTAGGAAGGAAGGAATAACTTTATGTATAAATTTGTCATTTTTTGATGTTTGTGTAAATGGTCAAATTTTCCCCTTGTGATGTACCTCATTTGTTGATAAAAAAAGAGACCAATTAAAAAATTATTTATACATTGTTCCAATTGGAATTGGAGGTGGAATGTGTTAAAATGCAGGCAAGTGACTATGAAGGGACTTTGTACCGAAGAGTAGGATTTAATTTGTATGTGTCCTGCTAAAATTGTGTTGTATCGATTTCTCCACATCACTCCCTTTGCGAGGCGAGTAGTTCTAACCTGTGCCCAGGCATTTCATCAAGTTTATTTAATTACAGCAACCTTAAGAAATCATTCTGCTTTTACAGAATCTCACTGAATCACTTGATTTCACCAACTGCACTGCATGAGCACGCTTCGTCAAGTTATATTAGAACAGCCTTTTCTGTTTGTTTACTGTAATCTTGATCTGGTTGTATTGAATACACCAAAGGAACATAAAGCGAGGCTCATGTGTGGTCTGTGTCATTTATTTGATATAACTGCACTGAATACACAGAAGCAACGCTACATGAGACCAGTGTGTGTTCTTAACCATTTGTTTATGTAAAGAAACATAGAGACAGATACACTTCCTCTAGTGGTATTGACAAAAGTGATTATATGAAATGTATGCTTTTCTCCCCACCAGAACCATTGTTCTTAAATATTCAGACATGGGTCTGGTCAGTTCTCAATACAAAAGTCAGGTAACATACTACTGGAACTTTGGTTTAGCGTATGTTTGCCGGAAACTATAAACTTTCTGATCTACACAGTATTTCATACAGCTCAACCATAAGAGGAAGGTGTTGAATGACTGTGCGATAAAAGTTTGAATACATCTTAACTGGAATGTTTCCTCGGCAAATACAAGATTACTAAATGTTCTCTTAGGGGCACATTTGCAGTAGACACTATGACTGAGTGAACATCGAAGACTGCTACACCCCAGTGTCGACACAGATTAGCAAAGTAAGAGTGGTTGGCACTGGCTAGTAATATTTACTCTCATGTGGTTGCCCCCAAACTGATATTTATGTCCAAATTCCATATTTCAATTTTTTTTAAAGAAATATATTCGACAGAATGATATTTCTCAATAATCAGATTCAAGGTTACTGTCCTTATTTAGAGATTGGTGTACGAGATACTATAGTGGGCTTACAAAGAACTTACCTGGGCTTATAGCCCACTCGCTATTTAGCGATTGTTCGCTTCATTTTGACTCATTTGCGGGCTTCTAATTTGCTAACTTTTCTTGTTCCAGCTTGTTCATCTTGAGTTTGTCCCTCCCCTGGAGCACAGTCTCTCTTCCATCTCTCTGATTGGCTGGCTTCTATCCCACTTTTGGTGAACTACTTTTTTTGCTCAAGCACTTCATCAGAGTCCATGTGCCCTTCGGAGCTCTCCATTGTATGCCCCCGGCTTTCTGTGTTGTCTCGCTCATGTTGCAAGCTCTCTCGTCTGCTTCTCCTCCCAACCAAACTACCCCAAACTCCATGCTGTGGGTTGCTTTCTGAAGTGTGTTGCTTTCCCTCAGGCTCTGCTTCTCCTCTCCCCATTCACCCCCTGTTGCTTCCTTCTCACCTGCTCCTCTGTTGTGATCCATAGGTTTTTTGTGGCTACGACCGGGCAGCGATCTGCTGCTGTAGCCCCTGCCTAGTTAAATCACTTTTGTGCTATTACTTTTTAATGTTTCCCTTCCTTGCGGCATCTTGGATAGTTAAAAGAAAATAGCCCTGGTATCAGTTAGTAGGAATGTAGTGACAAGCAGGCAAGCAATGACGCTTGCATATGCAACTATCATCATGCATGTTTATGCCTACAAAATGACAGGCTTGTTGTGGCCATGCTGCCCAGCAACTGCTGTAGAGCATCTTCAAGAAGCACTGGCAAAGCCAATGGGTCCCAAGCACGAGACACACTGGCTTTCACAATGCTCATTTTCATCTAGTATGTAGTCTGATGCAATACTTCCTTGCCTGTGCTCCGGCCCATTTGAGTATCTCGCAATTATCTACTGGAACCCACTCTGGTCAGATGGACCTTTTTACTTGCCCAATAGCGTGGAGGGAAAATCACACAATTATCAAATTACTGTCCGCGATTTGCCATAATCAAGGACTCGAGACTTAATCTCTTGGCTCTCTGGTTTTTATTATCAGCATGAAGATTTGCAAATACAAAGTCCTCAATACGAGGCACAACAAGTACATAGGCACTAACACAAAAGCTACTCTACGGAGAATCCGCATACGGCTAAAAATAACTAAAAGTACAATCTCTAAAAGCATGAGGTAGAACACCACCAAGCAAATGTCGATACTAGGGACACTGAACCATACCATCTCTGTCCCTACTCTGCACTAGATGACATCCCTACTTAGCAATCCCTTGAGACCCTCATCGAATAAAAGGTGTCAGAGTGAAACTTCATAAGAAGACTTCACTTAGAGAGCTGGTCTAAGTTGCCCCCTCTATCTCTTCGCCTAGCCTTCCTCTGCTCAGGGCTGCTCTGATCTGCTCTGCCTCCACCCTCGGGGCGCTGTCCCTAATACAGTACCCCAAGTCTCCGAACACGCCCTTTGCGCCTCCTCTCCTTCCGGGGTCGTCTTTCAGTACTTTTCCACAGAGCGCTGTCCAGTTCCATCGTCCATCGCTTGGCCTTGAGTCCCAGACGCCATCCGCACTAGGAGTTACGATTGGCACATTCCAATACACTCCCATGTCTGGCTTTCTCTACATAATTCAAATTACGAACAAAGAGCTTCTCTACTAACGAGCAACTGTCCTTGCACCTGGGGTGAGATCATGCAAAGCAGACATTCTTCACATCTTTTAAGTTGCAATTTACTACAGCCTAAAACCTCTACTGGAATAAATCCTATTTGGCCTATTGCCCTTGGCTAACATAAGAAAATACCAGGCCTTTCGCCTCAACGATATATGCGAATTCTGGCCACTACTTCGGTTACACAAGCAGGTTTCAATCACAGTATTGACATTTACGTCTTTCTTTCATGTGTGGTCAACCTAAACAAACTACAGACACGAAGTCTGGGGTACACATTTCTAACACCACATTGCATTTCCCCTAGCTAAACACTATACATTTCTCTAATACGTTTACCATGTGCTTGTACATAGCTAGCACTTCTACTTAAAATCGATATAGGTTATACAGTTGTAATACATTGCACACGAAATCCCTGAGTACACATTTGGTTATATGCGGGTGCCGACTAACAGTGAATATAACGCACCCCTACAATTCTCAAACTTTTAAACGCTACATCAGTTCCCCCCTTTGATGACATCCGTCATCACACCATTACATTTCCTTCTTCAGAACTGATTTAAACCGTGCTAGTCATAACATTTCCATGTCGGACTCCCTCCAGTTTCTTAAGACTCTCATATTGCTGCTCCTGGAGCTTTGCCAACCTCCTCTCGTTTGCCTTTAGAGCTCTTTCAACCTTGCCTCCTTGATACCACTTCCATGCCTTCACACATCCCCACAAACAGATCACACAAACCACGGCAATAATAATTGGTTTCAACACTGAACCTAGAAATCCCCTTCCCAGATTCGCAAACCAAGTTCCCACTCTTCCAAATCCTAATCCAATCTTCTCCCACACATTCACCTCCGTCAGATCCGTAATCTCCTTGTGAATAGTCGTTATGTTGTCTATGTACTTCCCTATCTCCTTCGAGTTGTCCGGAATATACGTGCAGCATTCCTGAACTTTCAATAATTTGCAGACTCCGCCTGCCTTGGCTAACAACACATCTAAAGCAAGGCGATTCTGCAAAACCATATTCCGGATCGACAACATCTCTCCAGCCACCAATATCAAAGATCTCGCCGTGTTCATAGACAACTCATCAACTACAGTCGCCAACCTTCGGATCTTCACATCATTCAACACCACACCCATACTAGGTATCATTGCTCCGTATATGTCCCCAATCACTGCACCGGCATTTGTAGCCCTACGTTTCCTGGGCGGTCGCTTCGTCTCTAACAACTCCAAGTCCCTTGTGTGATAAATCTTCGGGAATATGATAGCCAAATAGCATACTCCATACCAATTGTCGGGTAGTCTGACATAAGCATTCGTCCCACAAACATAATACACTGTCGGGATTACTTCTACTGGACCTTGCATAAAATTCTTAGCATAAGCTTCCATTGTAAAAGTCTGAGAACAAATGCTATGTCCTACTGCGACCTTCTCCGTCTTGGATTGAGGCCGTGCAATACACAAATTCCCTCTCTGTGCCTCATCCAATGCTATTGGTCCATAACTTCCCTTAGATCTGTGAGCTCTCTCCTCGTCCGTCCAATCTACTGGGCTATCTCCGGTGTGTCGTGTCTCGGTCAACTTTCTATACCTATCCTCTACTTGGTCTATGAATTTCTTCTCTATCTCTGATAATGCACATGTCAGGTTATTCCTGTGAGCATGCGCCGTATCCAGTTTCACAGTCGGTCTAAAATATTTCAGGAGTCTGTCCTCTTTCTTATCCAGATCATATCTATTCAAATGCTTGATTGCTGGCACCTCGGGAAGTACCGTGTCAAAATTTGAGAAGAAATACTCGAACTGTCTCCTGTCATAAAATAAACTGAGCCATATGCTACAAGAAATCCCATAAGTCAATGGGAGATGATGATACTTGATACCCTCATCCACTGAAGCAGGCAACTGCATGCACACATAACAATCCTTCACATCCATCGCATCAACATACTCATACAGCAACCTTGCATACGCGTTAAGCTTAAAATCACCCTTTGACAAATCCATGTGAAGTCTGTGAACATCTCTCAACTCCGATGATTCCTGTTCGCTAATACTAACACCACTCTGCCCTGGGGTAATAGGTGTGGGTGCTCCCTGAACCTTCCCCTCTTGCCTGTGAGCCACCATGTAGGAACTGATCACTACCGCAAATATGGTGACTACTACAACTCCTATCAATGTGCCTATTATCAGTTTAGCCCTACGATGTGGGTTTACAGGATCTGCCATCTTCGGAATATGCTCAATGTCCAATGCAGTCTCTGAAAGGATAAGTCTCCTTCTCATTAATATCTCTTTCGTGAACTTAGGCAACCCTCCCTAACTTTCTTCGTTCTACAACGGAAAATTCCCTAAATTTGTTCTTCTTCCTCTCGGCTCTAGGTAATCTTCTTCTTAGTTTACAACCTTTCTCAAATCAATCTAACATAAGCGCCGGTCCCAACAGCTCCAGGACTCCCTGCAATATTTCGAGCTTAAGAATGATCAGTTCTTGTGAATCTGGCACAGTCGTGAACGTCGGGAACTCCAAATTGTCCAAGATCATACCTCGAATGACACTCAGGAATGGCGGACTTGGGATATGAATCGTCAGAATCCCTTCGATCTCCAATCCCGGAACTTTCAGCAACACTTCCACCCTCTGGAGCGGGACACTGTTGACCAATGTCATCGACCTCAATCTTCCCGTGCTCGGTAACCCTGGCATCAGTCACTTGGTATGCCCACTCCGGTGAAGCGTACTTCCGACTTGGCACTCTTGTTCTCTTTGATCTTCTCACACCTTGAGGATTCTCCTCATCCCCTGATTCTTCTTCTGGTTCTTCCGAAACTGGTGCAAGGTCGGTGTCCGGAGCCAACCTCAGGTTTACCCGGTTCTGTCTTGCGGGCCAAACCCTTTCTGCTTCGGTAACACCCCCAGTCTTCTCTCCGATACCCTGTGCACTGACTTCCTCTTCTTCGGCAGAACTCGATTCTGTACTACCCACTGCACCTCTCGCTCCTTCGCCGGTTTCTGGGTCAGTACTTTCTTCACGTCCTCCCCCAACTCGATTCAGTGCACCATCAGCCGCTTCAGCAACCCTTACAGCTTGACTGGCCCTCTCTGGCGATTCTGTCGGCTCACTGGGATCCTGATTCTCGAGAGGGGCTGTATCTCCCAAGGGTGCTGGAACTCTGCGGGTATGAGAAGCATGCACCCAGTTCGGTAGCCCTCCGCACTTGACAGCAGTGTTCGTAACAAGGATTACTTGGAAAGGGCCACGCCACCTAGCATCCAAACAACTCTTCCTCACGTGCTTTCGGACCAGGACCCAATCGCCTGGGTCCAAGTCGTGGCACCTGTCACTCGCAGCTGGAACCGTTGCTGTCTGCACCTGCTGAGACACAGAACGGACCACGTCAGCAAGGCCTTTACAATAGTCCAGGATCATATCATCAGTGATATTTATCAGAGCAGTAGCAGGTATTGCAGGCAAACGCATCGCTCTTCCCATGAGGATTTCATGGGGTGACAACCCAGTTCTTCTATCAGGCACACTTCGAAGGCTCATAAGGACCAAAGGTAATGCGTCAGGCCATTTCAGAGACGTAGACGAACACACTTTCGCCATCCGAGCCTTCAGAGTTCCATTCACCTGCTCCACTATCCCTGAAGCCTCTGGTCTATAGCTACAGTGTAACTTCTGATCTATATTCAAAGCAGCACAAAGCAATTTCATAACTTCGCTGTGAAAATGAGTTCCTCTGTCCGATTCAAAGGACGTCGGGAACCCGTACCTTGGAATGAGTTCTCTCAATAAGAGTTTCGCTACTGTGAGTGTGTCACATCTGCGTGTAGGGTACGCCTCCACCCACCTGGAAAAGACACATACTATCACTAATATGTACCTCAACCCATTACACTTCGGCATTTCGACAAAATCCAACTGCATCCTATTGAAAGGTCCCCCTGACCTCCCTATGTGGCTCAATGTCACAGCAGTTCTTTTCCCTACATTCATCTGTTGGCAAGTGACACATCTCTGGCACACAGTTTCAGCCACGGCACGAAACTTCGGATTGTACCAAGTCTGACGAAACACTCTCATCATGGCATCCCTACCCAGATGTACAGCACCATGTATCAACCTCGCCATGGGATTCAACAAACTTTCTGGCAACACTGCTCGTCCATCATTCGAAACCCATATATCCACATCTCCCTTCTCACATCCAGCTCGTATCCAGCTGTCCCGTTCCTGATCTGAGACCCCTTCCTGAAGCTGCTTCAGTTCCTCCCATGTGTCAGCCACTGCTAACATCTGACCATACACCACCTCTTCCCCAGTTTCCTCAATGTGGATCTCAGTAAAGTTGCATCCCTGCTCTGCACAAAATCGAGCTACTTCGTCTGCATAGTTATTTCCCAACGAGACAAAGTCGCTTCCCTTCGTGTGGGCTGCACATTTAACAACAGCAATTTCATCAGGACCTTGCAATGCTTTTAACAATTTCCGCACATAATCACCATTTCTTATAGGAGAACCTGAAGACGTCATAAACCCTCTCTGGGACCATAGCTGTCCGAAGTCATGAACCACACCAAACCCGTACTGGCTGTCCGTGTAAATAGTTACACGGATCTTGTCGGCTGCCAAACAGGCACGAGTCAGAGCAATGAGCTCAGCCACCTGCGCGGAGTGTACTCCTTCTAAACAAGCGGCTTCAACCACACCCGTAATGGTGCATACAGCAAACGCTGCTCTCAATCGACCGACACTGTCTCTTAAACATGAACCGTCCACAAAGAAAATCTCATCTGACGCTGGGAGCGGTTCATCGACAATGTCAGGTCTCGGTTTGGTGCATAGTTCAGTCACATCGAGACAATCATGGTCCTCACAATCTTCATTATCATCTATTTTTAGAACAGGTAACAGTGTAGCAGGATTTAAAACAGCACACCTCTTCAATGTCACATTATCGGCTGCAAGAATAACTTGCTCATAACGAGTCAGCCTATTATTCGTGAGGTGCTGTGTTTTAGTCCTAGTCATCAACAATTCAACAGAATGTGGCACATGTACAGTAAGTGGATGACCCATCACAATGCTCTCACATCTCTCGATGCTGACACCTGTTGCCGCAACGGATCTGAGACATCCGGGCAACGCAGAAGCTACTGGATCTAGAGTAGCTGAGAAATAAGCAACTGGTCTACGGACACCTCCATGATTCTGGGTTAACACTGCTAATGCGCAACCTTCTCTTTCGCAGCAGAACAATGCAAATGCCTTGTTATAATCCGGCATTCCCAACGCAGGAGCGCTACATAAGGCTTCTCTCAGCCTCAGAAATGATTTCAAACAATCGTCGTCCCATGGTACCGGATCACTTACATCCTTTCGCGTCAGCCGCTGCAAAGGCTTCGCTTCAAAGGAAAAGTTTGGGATCCACTGGCGGCAATAGCCCACCATTCCCAAAAACATTCTAACTTCCCTCTGCGTCGAGGGAACTGGCATTCTCAAAATCGCATCAATGCGATCTGGAGACACCTTCCTTTTACCCTTTTCAATTCTGTGCCCCAAATACTGTACCTCAGGTAAACAGTATTGCAGCTTGTTTGGAGACACCTTGTGACCGTTCTCTCCCAGGAAATTCAACAACGCAATGGTATCGATCCTGCAAGCGTCTTCTGTCTCTGACGCGACAAGCAGGTCGTCAATGTACTGCACCAAAACAGAGTTTTTCGGCAACACAAGACCTTCCAGATTCTTCTTTAACAGCTGATTGAAAATCGATGGGCTCTCCGTATACCCCTGTGGGATACGGCACCACGTTAATATACGATTTTCTAGCCTAAAGGCAAAAAGAAATCTACTCTCTTCATGTAGGGGAATCGAAAAGAATGCCTGACACAAGTCAATCACTGTGAACCATCCAGCTTCGCATGGGATCTGGAACAGTATCACAGACGGATTCGGTACCACTGGACAACATGGAACAACTATGTCGTTTATTTTCCGCAGGTCTTGCACTATCCTAAACTTCCCACTTGGTTTCTGCAATCCCATAATGGGTGAATTACACGGACTACCCATGATCTCCACCAGTATTCCCTGCCTAATCATAGACTCAATCACAGGTTTGATCCCAGCAATCGTCTCAGGCGACAGTTTATACTGAGGGGTTCTCGGGAATTCCGCGTTTGGCTTAACCTGTATCTTCACTGGTTCCACTCCCCTGACTAAGCCGATCTCCTCTCCGCTTAGATCCCACACATCGGTCGCAACTGACTCCCTCAAGTCCTGTGGAAGCTCCTCCACTGTCAGAGCCGGGTACACTTCCACGCACCCCTGCTGATTTGCAACCTTAAAGGTCGCATCGTCATCTCTGGTCTGTACCTCTACTCCCCTCGGGGTACAGTAAATGGTGCAATTGAGCTTACACAATAAATCTCTTCCCAACAGACAAACAGGACTAGAATCGCACACCACGAACTGATGTCGATCCCTAAAGTTTCCTATCCTGACGGGAATCGGTTCCGTCAAGGGGCTAACTAGTCTCTTGTTCGCCACTCCAACCACTTGTATACTTTCTCCCGAGAGGGCTACCCCCGGAACTACTGCTGATCTTATGGTTGACCTGGTAGCCCCCGTATCTACCAAAAAGGTAGTAGGGCGTCCATCGAGTTCGGCTTCCACAAAGGGTCCCTTCTGATCTACTTCTAGTATGGCCCTGAGCAGGCAATCATCGTCCTGACCCAAACTTAACTGCGCCAGCAAATCTGCATCCCTCTCCTCTTCCACTTCGAACATGGGCATCTGCAAATAAGTCCGAGCTCCCTGCTGTATGTTCTGCATCCTGGGTGGCTGGGGAACCTGCACCTGCGAGACGCCTGTCCCCCCTTGCATCGTTCTCGGTACAGTCACCGTCTGTACCTGTTCCGCCCCAGGGACCTGACCCATTCCTCCCTCCATCTGCGGCTGATTATAGGGGTTCAAGGGACACTCGCGCCTCCAGTGTCCCACCTGGTGACACTGGTGACAAGCAGTCGTCTTCTTCAAGATCGCTACATCTATTCCTGTCCTAGGGTCTACGGGTCTCGGCCTTCCCTGACCCTGCATATTCTGATTCCCTGTCTGATAATTTCCCTGTCTTCGCCCCACTGGACCCCCATTCGGCGGTCCCTGAGCCGCTTGCATCTGAATGAGCAATAAGTTATCCTTCATCTTCTTGTGCTTGGACTCAATCTCATCCGTGCAGTATCTAGCATACCGCAAGATCTCGTCTACGGGCTTATTCTGCCAACAGATCAAATGCTGCTGTATCATGAGACTGACTTCGGGTTTCAAACCCAGCACGAACTTAGACACAAACTGTCCCATGTCCTTCGTTTCCAGCTCATCTAACCCACTGTACTGCTTAAAAGCTTTCAAAAGTCTCTCATAGAATTCATGTACTGTCTCCTTGGGCTCCTGCACTGTCCTGTCTATCTTCACCCAATCGATATCTTGGGGTGAAACCTTCGATTTCAACCAGGTAATTACCTTATCGTACAGCCTCATTACCACGGGCGACGGACCATTAGTAACTATGTTCCTATCAGGCTCATAGTCCGGCCAATCAACAGCAATTTTACATGCGTTCCACAGATCTCCCGGAACCACGATATCGAATAAGGTGTTCAGATCTATCCACAACACCTTCGAAATCTTAACGAAACGCTCAACTTGCTTGTACCACTCTGCAGGCTTCTCCCTGAGCCTGGGAAAATCGTTCGTAAATGATGCCAAATCCCCCCTGCTCCATGGTACATGCACATATCCTCCATTCGCCACCTCTCTCAAAGGAAGGATCTTTACCTCCTGCAAATCTCCTTCAGAGCTCCCTCCTTTCGCTCCCCTAGTATTCTTTTTCCTAGCCCATTTCTCTTGCCATTTGTCGAGCATCAGCCATATTCTCATAGCTACAATCAGTTCCTTAGTATGTGACCTTAGACCAACCACTCTTTTCTCTTCCAATTCCCGCTCGGTACAATGCATCCTATGGTTCCCTTGTAATGCTCTAGTCTTGGATAGATCCACCCCATATTCTCTAGCCAAACCCGCCAGTTTCTCATGTGCCACTCGTGCTTTACGAGTCACATCCTTTGCCACAAAAAGCAATTCATCGGAAGTATAGGTCAATACTCTCTCCAGAGGTAGATTCCCATATATTATTTCATCCGCCTCTGCTTTAAGTCTTACTACATCTATCATTCCTGCCTTCAAGGCTCCTTTCAACACCTGACAACTTGCTCCACGTCCCTCATCATACTCGCATTCCGATTCCTGCTCTCTCCTTTCCTCTGGTAGTTCTATGGGAGCAGAATGGCTCTTAAAGGCAACTGGGGTTGTCCCCGCTCGGCCCATATTCCAGCTCATTTGCTTCTTGGGTGATACCCATGACCCTAAATCTGGTCTCGGCTCCATCGGAGTCCTCGGCCTCACCGGTCTCTCGTCCTCTTCGCCCCTAGATGTGTCCGACACCGCTGCTAATGGTGTACTCCACTGCACAGGGCTTGGAGGTCGGGCCGTTGCCCCTTCCAACTCACTTTCCCCACTTTCTCGCCTAGTTCTCTCTGCCTCTCGTTCGGACCTCTCTCTCGCCTCTGATTCCGGGCTGTATATAGACACAATCGGTCCAATGGTGACCGGTACCCTCAATGCATCCGGTAACCTCATCTCTCCTTCAATCCTTCGGCTGGTCTCAGACTGACCCTGTGAACTCGCTGTTTCAAACGAGACCAACCCTTCCACTCGGGTCTCGGGCTGGATCGTTACCCTTCTAGTTTCCTCTCTCTCGCTCCACCTATCCTCTGCCTCATCCGGGTTATAAGGGGGTGGTCTCTCGTCTAGCAATCTTTGCAATATATCATCATCAGAATCACTATCCTCTTTCTGTGCTTTCCCATTCCTTATCCCCGTCTCCTCCATTATCGCGGGATACAGTTTCGCTTCCTCAATTGTCTGCACTCTCCATCTTTTCTCCGCTGCGTCCCATTTGGCATCCTGAAACGCCCTAATCGACTTCCTCATCCTCTCCTGACTTCTTCCCTTTTCCTTATCATGCGCTGCTCGGATCCACGCATGTAATGCTTCAAACTGTGCTGGTCTTGGCAAGGGTTTTAAGGACCCCATCACCGTCTTCAGTTGGTACAGCACCGCTAATCTAAATGAGCCGTACCTCGGGAAAGCTAATTCCCCTTCACCTTGTGTAACCTTGTGCCAATTCTCGATCCAAACGATAGTATGTAACCCCACATTCTGTGCCATGTAATGTGCCGGTGTATCCTCGGGAGGAGCTTCTTCTCCCCCGCGGACAACCACATGCCTATCACCTCTACACAACTCTCGCAAAGCCCTAAGACACTTCATAATGAGCAAATTCGATCTCGCGCTCTATTTACTTCTTATTCTCAAATCCTCCAATAACAGCGCGACTCACACCAACCGGCCTATCACAGCGCGACACCCTCTGACGTCACCTTCCTTCGTTCGCAGCAGTTCCCTTCTCCAAACTCGTTTCACGCTTACTCACGTCCCATTCATACACTGAAATAACCAATTAAGTTATTTCTCTGGCTGTCCGTCCACAGCCTCTGACTGTCCGTCCACAGTCTCTCGACCTTGTTGACCTCGATTGGCGCCCGTCTGCCCCCGTCCGGCCAGACAAAAACGCCTCTGATAGGTTACTAACACTCCGATCTGCTCACCACAACCCACGACCAGCGTTAAGTTGCCATACACACACGCATTCGCTCCCCCTATCTCGGTCCAGGTGATCGATGGTACCTCACGATCTCCTTTGGGTGGTCAACAAAATCTATCTCAGGTGTCTTCTACACCACAATTCCCGGGCTGCGCGCGCTCACAGCCTGATCTCACAATCACACGACATACACAACAACTCCGCAAGACATCACACAACAAATCAACACCGCAATCTACAACCACTCATTATGTTCATACTCACTCCTGGAACTGCTGCTTTCTGCCGCGCTGCTACTCGCCGTCGATGCTCATCTGCCGCCGTCTGCTGCTCGCCATCTGATGATTCAGCATCACTTATCGTCTCTTGGGCCTCAAGGGTCACTTATCCTTATCTAATCTTCCCTCGCTATCAGTAAGAAACCATCCTCTGCTACCAACTGCTCCGGCCCATTTGAGTATCTCGCAATTATCTACTGGAACCCACTCTGGTCAGATGGACCTTTTTACTTGCCCAATAGCGTGGAGGGAAAATCACACAATTATCAAATTACTGTCCGCGATTTGCCATAATCAAGGACTCGAGACTTAATCTCTTGGCTCTCTGGTTTTTATTATCAGCATGAAGATTTGCAAATACAAAGTCCTCAATACGAGGCACAACAAGTACATAGGCACTAACACAAAAGCTACTCTACGGAGAATCCGCATACGGCTAAAAATAACTAAAAGTACAATCTCTAAAAGCATGAGGTAGAACACCACCAAGCAAATGTCGATACTAGGGACACTGAACCATACCATCTCTGTCCCTACTCTGCACTAGATGACATCCCTACTTAGCAATCCCTTGAGACCCTCATCGAATAAAAGGTGTCAGAGTGAAACTTCATAAGAAGACTTCACTTAGAGAGCTGGTCTAAGTTGCCCCCTCTATCTCTTCGCCTAGCCTTCCTCTGCTCAGGGCTGCTCTGATCTGCTCTGCCTCCACCCTCGGGGCGCTGTCCCTAATACAGTACCCCAAGTCTCCGAACACGCCCTTTGCGCCTCCTCTCCTTCCGGGGTCGTCTTTCAGTACTTTTCCACAGAGCGCTGTCCAGTTCCATCGTCCATCGCTTGGCCTTGAGTCCCAGACGCCATCCGCACTAGGAGTTACGATTGGCACATTCCAATACACTCCCATGTCTGGCTTTCTCTACATAATTCAAATTACGAACAAAGAGCTTCTCTACTAACGAGCAACTGTCCTTGCACCTGGGGTGAGATCATGCAAAGCAGACATTCTTCACATCTTTTAAGTTGCAATTTACTACAGCCTAAAACCTCTACTGGAATAAATCCTATTTGGCCTATTGCCCTTGGCTAACATAAGAAAATACCAGGCCTTTCGCCTCAACGATATATGCGAATTCTGGCCACTACTTCGGTTACACAAGCAGGTTTCAATCACAGTATTGACATTTACGTCTTTCTTTCATGTGTGGTCAACCTAAACAAACTACAGACACGAAGTCTGGGGTACACATTTCTAACACCACATTGCATTTCCCCTAGCTAAACACTATACATTTCTCTAATACGTTTACCATGTGCTTGTACATAGCTAGCACTTCTACTTAAAATCGATATAGGTTATACAGTTGTAATACATTGCACACGAAATCCCTGAGTACACATTTGGTTATATGCGGGTGCCGACTAACAGTGAATATAACGCACCCCTACAATTCTCAAACTTTTAAACGCTACATCACCTGCATGAACAGATGATTTCAGGTACAAAATCCCATAAAAGGCCTGATTATTGGGGTGCACCTACTTTGAGCATTCGAGCTCCTCAATGGATGCTTTTGGGAAGATTGTAGTGGGTTGGGGAGTGTATGAAATGCCTAAAACAGCAACTAGTTCAAAGTAAGATTCTGAATTTAGCTTAAAAAGATACAAGCAGACTGTTGAACATTCCAAGCACAGCATGCACATAGAGACAAATGACCCCCAGCTGACAATCCACTGCCTAAGTATCTGCCTAATGAACATTCCGAACACAGCATCCACACAGAGACACAAGAACCCCAATTGAAAATGCCTATATATTGGTTTCAACATGTGATTTTAATTACGTCTTGCTAGTAAGCTTGAGAGTGAACTATAGTGTTGATTTTTGGTTACAGAGAGCGAACAGAATGTATGATTTAGCAGTTTTAGACATTAGGAAAAATTAAGCTAATGTCATCTCTGCCATGGATGGGAGTACTTACCTAAGGAGGAGGAGTCCTAACAACGCCCCCAGCATACTGAGACTGGATAAAAACCAGCAAAGGAAGAAAAGAGGAAGACATAGAAATAGAAAACAGACTGGCAAACAGGGAAAGTAGGAAAAAATAGAAGACAGAAAGAACAATACAGAGGAAAGACTTAGAGAGGTAAAACCAACAAACGGCTATAAAAGGGTCTGTCATACTGGTAATCTTTGACCCCCAGACCTGGGAAGTGGTGGACCACCAACGAGGAGTCGACTCACGAAGGAGGATACCCTGCTGCACAGGGAACACGATGAGGAGCTACAGCACGGATGACAGCCAGGAGGAATCGAAACTGAGGAGCTCTGTTAGAGGGAGGAGCACCACAAGGCAAAGAGGCAGGCCTCGAAATACAGACAAATGACAGAGATGGGAGTCTGCACTCCACCTGCAAACACTGTGGCCCCACCATGGTTCTGATGAGGACCGTGGCTGACCAGGTGCGTGACAGGGGTAGTTCGGGAAGAGTACAGGCATAGAGGCTGACGCAGAGTCCAGGGAGGACAACCGGGGTCAAAACAATCCTGCATATGATCGCAAAATCTCCTGGGTTTCTTTTCTTTTAGGAGCAAGTCTTGATGGCCTAACTAAGGGTCTTGTTATTGTGATGGAGGGTTGAGGAGAAGAAAGTATGAAGGACTAAGAAACATAGCAAAAGAAAGCATAAAACAGAAGAAACAAACAGAACGAAATTCAAGCGGAACATGGCTTCAAAAGATATAGTTGGGAAGAACAGCAGTAGATGATAAGTTGAGAAGAATCGGCTGTCCAATCATTGAGCGTTTTTTTTAAATTTTACCTGTGTTAAAATGACGCTTACCTTTTCCTTTAATGTGACGACACCGGAGGTGGTACCCCAGCCAGTCTCTGGAGCTAAGAAGGAGTCTGCAGGGCCTAAAGACTTCCTGAAAAATGTGAGCCTGCATGATAAATGGAGAGCAATAAAACATTTAATTACTAAGAAAGCCTTGCAGTTGGCCTGTGTTACTAAACAACCAGAAACCGAGAAATGAATATGTAGAGTTCTTCAGCCCCGCCCTATTCGACATACAGATGACATTACTCACCAACGTCGTCACTGTCATTTCCTACGCTTCTCACAGACAACTCATCTTCTCCCTGACGGACAAAACAACCACTGGCAGAACCAACTTCTCAAACGGCATGACCATGGTAGCAGACTGGATGCGAACCAACTGCCTGCAGCTCAACTCTGACAAGACAGAAGTACTGGTCTTCGACAACAAAACCTCCCCAATGGACTCCACCTGGTGGTCATTGGAGATACGACCAACACCTGCACCCACAAACCACGCAAGTAATCTAGGGATCACCCTAGATGACAAGCTCAGCACGACGGCTCAAGTCAACGCAGTGTGCACCGAATGCATCCACATCCTACGCATGCTGCGAAAAAATCACTCAAATGGTTGCCTCACAACACCAGAAGGACCGTGATGCATGCACTCATCCCCAGCAGGCTCAACTATGGCAACACTCTCTACGCTGGAATCTCCAAACAACTCGTACAGAGACTCCAGACCATCCAGAACACAGCTGCAAGACACATTATTGACCTCCCTCGCCATACCCACATCACACCACACCTCAGGAAGCTACACTAGCTCCCCATTCCCAAGCGTAGCCAATTCAAACTTCTCAGGCACACATACAAAGCCCCACACAGCACAGGACCAGAGTACCTGAACACCGCATACGCTTTTGGCAACCACCCAGACACCTACGCTCTGCCTCACTCTCACTCGCACACTTCCCCGCACCTGCAAAAGAAAACTGGGGGTCTTTCATTCTTCTACATTGTGCCCAAGACATGGAACGACCTTCCTCGACACATTAGAGCCTCCTCCTCCCTTCTTGAGTTTGGCAAGAAGCTGAAAACCTGGCTCTTTGTATAAGCACTTTGAGGACCACAAACCGACACACATTCTCAAGTGCCTCGATTCCCTCTCGGATGATTACCCACAATCCACACCCTCTTTTTGTCAAAAAAATCCACTGTCCCATGTAAAGTCTGTGTGTTTTTACAGTGTGTGTGAATGCGCTTAAGAGTGTCTGTGTTTCTGTGTGTCTGTCTGTCTTTGCATCTGGCCTAGGCTATCAGCTTCTGTATCTATCTCAGACCCCTGGGGTTGCTAAGACAAGAGCACTCTGGGCTTTGGACTTGAGATAAGTTTTAGTGTTTGACGTTTTTGATGATGGGGTGTTTGTGGCCTGCATCTATCAGTGTGCATCTCCATCAGGTCTCACGCCGCTCCCCTGTGTCATTTTTAGGTTTCGCCCAAGATTCCCTTGTGAGAGCTTTGGTTTGTTTCTTTCCTTGGATCTCATTGGTCAGCGCCTGTCAGTTTCACTTTCTTCCTCAAGTGTTTGTCCCTTCGGTGGACCATGGACAAAGTACTGATGAATTACTTTATTGGTGTCCTTCCACTGCTCAGGCTGGGATTCAGGTACTTTTTAAAATCCTTGCTCCCTCCCGTCACTGTAGCTTTCGTCTTTGCTTGCCCGTTGTTGCTAGCACATACACCTCCCGCTGTCACGAGTTGTCGTTGCTTGTTGCATTTTGGTTCACCTAGCATTTTAGTCAATCTATTAAGTGTGAGCGCACTAGGAAAACCTATCCTCTTGGATGTAGTGAAAAGCAAAAAGGTCCGCTCTAAGGGCCATGCATATTATTTGCTGTTTCTTTGCAGAGAAGCAGAAAAGCAAGTGACCTCCTATACATACAGGTGACAGACCCGAGAAAAGGCAGTACATAAAAGGTGACTTTACTCCCACATGTCACTGTAGCCCTGAATCACACTGCAGACCAGTGGTAGTGGGTGCAATTTCAAAATGGCGGGACATAAATAACCAAGGTGAAATGTAGGGAGCAAGCAAACAAAACATGCAACCCCTGACTCCTATAAGAAGGTTTACCTGGGGTAGGGAAGATTCTGCTACAAAAGTTGCTATTGTGAGACCATGATTCTGACAAAAAATCCAGAACTCAAAATCATAAGGGTGGAGTCCCAACACCCTAATGCAGAAGCTGCCACTGCCGCAGACAATTATTTTTGTCTACTCTAAATGTTATGAGCACCCATGCTGTAGAGAAAGAAAGATTGTACCCGCCCCAGAAGTGGTATCACCTCATGTGTGGGCCCTTCCTATGCTCATATCCAAGAGATACCAAGCCAAAACTGGTAGGTATCCACTTGCAGGGATGAGCACATCTTTTTTCTCACTTTTCCCCTACACTGGTGCACAGATAAAGCTGCACACTTGCTCTGGCGTCATTTGAACCGACTCTGCATACAGTTAAAACACCACAACAACTGGTACACAAACTGTACTTCACTCACACAGTTTGTACCCATCCAACACTGGCACCCAAAGCTAAAAGATCTAATTTCCCATCCATTTTCGCATCAAATCCTTGCATAGTTGCTATGACAAACAAGATCTAAAAACTAACTCCGGTCCTCAAGTCCATCAAAACACTACCTATATGTGCCTGATTAAGTTAAATCCATAGCACACCCACAGGGGAAGTGTGCTGCATCCTTTGAAAACACGCTTTGGCACCTAGTCAGGGTTATCAAGCGATATATATATGCTACTACACTACCACCCTGGGACAGATCAGACCCTGCCCTGTCTGCACCCTGCTCTTCACAGCAGCAGAGTCCCTCTGTGAGTGGAGTTTCTGTGCACAGTCCGGGTCAGGTTTTCATTTTCTTCACGTGACATTCCTATTTTTTCTGGGTGTGTATGTGTGCACTTCAATTCTTTTGTGTGACGAGTCTCAAACTATTCATTTCCAATGACACAATGGTCCATTACCAATACAACACTGAACTAATTAACATATTCTATTATATGTATTAGTGTTGCACCTTGTACTGTAGAACTTGCGCTTTCACATCTGATTTCATCGTGTGTTGCCTTTATCTACTCTATTTTACAAAGCGTGTACTGCATTTCATTGTTAGTTTGCTCTTTCAATATAAAACAGAATGGCCCGAAATGTAAAAAAAAATATGCCTACATAACACTTCAAGACCACAGAATGGTGACCAATCCCTTGGCAATGCAAGGTGGTGCAGGATTTTATTTGGAAAAGACGTCTTCACTCTTCATCAGAAATAAAATCACCAAATACACTCAACAAAGGAACCTTCACTCTAGAGTGGCACTACGCCTCAAAATCCCAAGATACAAGAAAAAACCCATGGGTGGCACATCCTTTTCTGTTCAAGCAGCCAAACTATGGAACTCTTTACCCCTCAACATAAGATCCATTGACAGCCACCTCTTCAGAAAACTGCTCAGGAATTGGCTCTTCCCCACATAAGCACCATACGCAAACAGAAATATACAGCATATCCCTTGTATATAATAATGTATTTGTACTATAGATATGTACCTATATATGTGTATTGCTTTGTATAAACATGTATAATAATTTTTTTTGAAAAAATATATATAGATAGTCATTAGTTCTGCTAAACATGTACATGTTACTGATAGCTACATTATTCTATGTTTTTAACATGTATATAAGTGCATAAATAAGTAAATCTTTTATCATAACTATCTACAATTGCCTCACTAATGAATTACAAAAAAAACTATATATATATAATCAAACCAAAATTAATTTTAAGTACAACAACACTTGAAAGCCGGAGTTTATTTAATGCATCTTTAATCTACATCTACTTACTTCCTTTATGCATCTATATACTTTCCATGTACTTATGGATCTATAGATTTATTGCCTCTCTTCTGATGCAGCATATCCAATGCACTACTCTATTTCTCACCCTATACCTCTATCAATATATCCTCTACCTCCACTCTCTCATTCATCCCAAACCCCATACCACTACTATGACCCCTAAAATAACCCTTTCTAGACTCTTCCCTACTCTACCCCTCCTTGCACCATCTCATACCTCTTTAATTATTCCGATCCCCCATAGCAAGCCTTTCTAAACCCTTTCCTCTGACTCTTCCCCCTCCACATCCCTTTTACTCATCCCTTGTCTCCTCCTACTGCTATGACCTCCAAAACAGACAATAAATGTCTAAATCCTTCCCTCTTCTATCCCTCCACTATCCTTTTCAATCCAAATAACAGACTAACATGTCCACCTCTCAAATTAATTTCATACTTCACTATATTAACTCATCACTAATCCTTTATGGGTTCAGAGTAGTGTGCTACTTGCCGTAAGAAAAAATTCAACACCCCATCAGGGGTAGCAAGCACTGTATAAATGTAAACCTTTTTCCCTTTTCTATCCCTCCACTATCCTTGTCACTCCAAATAACTGACTAATATCCACCACTCCATCCAAGTACTTTTGTATTTCACTATACTAATTCACCACTAATCCTTTATGGATTTCGGATTAGCGTGCTACTCGTCAAAAAAGCGCTTCAACGACTTGTATGGGGTAGTAAGCGCTATATAAATTTTATTACAATACAATACATCCACCTTCAATAACCACAGTTCAACTACTAACGCTTGAATATGTGGGATACATGAGACTATGCAGCAATTAAAAGGTGTGAACCTTTTATTCCACCAAATGTTTAGATTTAATAAGAATCAAAATCGAGCAAAACAAACTAATAGGAACAAAAAACTAAATTCAATTACAACAGACTCTTTCCTTTCTCAAAGCCAGGCAGCACCGCTCTTTCAACCTTTTGCATTTTAATGGAATCAAGCACAATAAATACACTTTTCTGATAGTAAACAGAGAAAGAACCAAGCCAAAGATATCTTACAGCTTGAAACTGTGTTTTACCTTTCAGGGCATCACATTCCATTTAAGGCAGCTCATTAATGTTATGTCACCAAGTACTCATAGAGCACACTGCCACCATAAGGTCTCTTGGAGCTAGAGCTCCAGAAGCAATATCCCAGTTATGCTCTCTGACAAGTCAACCATAAGCCACCCTGAAGAGCTGAGTTTTCAAGAGTTTCCTACATTTGGAAAAACAAGAAACAGACCTGATATCAGAAGGTAGAGTATTCCAGATACGAGAAGATAGTGCTGAGAAACTGGCACCACCCAACATCTGCTTCTTAAAGGAAGGAATAGACAGAAGATTCCAATGGAAAGATCTTAAATTCCGACCAGGTACATACTTGTGGAAGCGGGTTGAAATAAAGGCTGGGCTGCTACCCTGTAAGGATTTAAAAACAATGCAGCAAGCCTTGAAGACTGAGCGTTGCTCAATTGGTAGGCAGTGCGGCTCCCGGGGCAGGGGTGTAATGTGACACCTGTGAGGAAATTGAAACAAGAGCTTTGCACCCTGATTTTGAACTAATTGAAGCCTGCCAACTAGGTCCTTAGGAAGGCTCAAGCAAGTGAATTAGCATAGTCAACTCCAATGTCCAATGACCAATGTGATGACTTGTTTTAAAGCCTCAAAAGAAAGAAGTTTACCAATGTTTCTAATTTTGCGGAGCTGGAAATAACAGGTAGAGATTATAGCCCCTCCCTGGGGTTTTATTGTCTAATTTATGTTTTTAAAGACGTTTAAAAACAAATTAGTTAAAAGAAGTAATATTTTATTCAGAAGATTTCCGGTCCCCAGGAATAAGTGGCAGTGGCGCCCACTGGCAACCACCGGCACAAATTCAGCACAGTGAGTGCACAACCTGGATCCAGGTTCAAGGGGCACAGAGTGAGTGGGGGGTGGAGGTGTGGCAGCATGGTGTTTAGGCACCCACATCACTAGTTTCAGGGAGCTGGAAAACAACAGAAGGTGCCAAGATCCACGGGGGGGCTGGACCCAGCGCGTGCTGTTTGTGTATGTAAAGCCTCCTACGAGCCGCTCACAGCCGAACTGATCCAGTGCCACATGTGACAGAGTGTCTCCCATAAACAATGTATCGAAGAAGGGAGTCTGAGACTGCGCCGCCCGGGTCACCATAGCATAGGAAAATATCTGAGACCAAACAGGGTCGAGCGGATCACGGAAGAAACAAGCATTTGCAATGCAATCGGATTTCGCTTTTAGGACCTTATAAGCATTTAGCCATGTCCCTCGTTCCCTGTTACAGGGTTCCCCACTGCCCCACACCTAGACTGCCTACTGCACATCAGGCTTCCGCATTCGAGCGTCCTTGCCTGGTTGGCAGCTGCTAATCCGCCACACAGATCTTTCTCCCCCTAACCCCCCAACACTTGCACGCTTATGACACCTTGGGCTTAAAACCCGTCAACTCTGTTGTTGTCATCAAGCCCACAGTAGACCCGAGTACTCCCTTCCTACCGTGTGCTCCTTCTTTCCTTCTCTCCCACACCTAGTCAAACCCACACGAGAAGCTCGCCTAACGGGGCGCCTTGAGTCAAGAAACAACAAGCATTTACAATGCCATGGTCTCGGCATTCTTAAAGTTAGAGCTATTGGCATTGCTCATGACATTATTTTTGTTTTTGTTTTTTAAACATTTAAAGAAACAGCATTGTTATTTACAATGTCAATAGCTTAATCTCTCAAATGCGAGACCTATTGCATTTGCACCCACACACAGAGCCACACACACAAAGCCACCCACAGAGCCACCCACACAGAGCAACCTACACACACACACACAGAGTTACCCACAGACAGACAGAGCCACCCACGCATAGGGCCACCTACAAAAAGCCACCCACACAGAGCCACACACACAGAGGCACACACATACATAGAGCCTCCCACACACAGCCACCCACACACACACACAGAGCCACCCACAGACACACAGAGCCACACACACAGAGCCACACATAAATACACAGAGCCACATACACACAGACATTAGGGGGTGAGGGAAACACTGTTTCTGTATTATAGGCGACAGACAGTCAATAACTAACACAGCATTCAAAATAGAGCTACCAACACCGACTGCAAAAATATGGCAACAAATAGTACAACCAAAGAAAACCTTGCGACTCCCTATGATGAAGGTGGTACGCAATTAACAAAAAAGCACAGTTCGAATACAAAAATCCCAGAGTGTGGTGGGAGGGGTAACGTAATTATTTTGTTGCAGATCGTGATGCATTTTGGTGAAGACAGATCACGCAAGCTTTACAGACCATATAACGCCAAATGCTCAGATTTGTTTGTTTGAAGTTCTTCCAACCCTCTTAGCCAGCGGAGGGACAATGTAAAGGGCTGTTATTTACTAACCAGAGATTTCTAAAATACGTTTAAAGGGTAGAGGGACTCCCCGGTTCAGCCTTTAAAACATCCTGTAATCCGAGTCTTTTTGGTTAAATGACACCAGCGGGGGATCCCGGTACTCACCCCCAAATCCTAGTCGTCCACAGACACACCCCCTGGCCCCCGTCCTTCGGGAGCCACCGCCACCCCCTCCCCGGAGACAGACAACACGTGAGGGAGACCCGCAGTCCAGGGATCCGGAGGGCGCTGGAAGGCACACACCGCCCCACCCCCTCCAAGTGCAGCCAAGCCAGCCTCGGGGCACCGGCCAACTGGCCGAGGGGGAGGGGTGGACTCAGCCCCTTCGGAAGTGCAGGTGGAGGGGGGGGGGGCGAGCAGGGCACCTCGAAAACAAGGGAGGGAGAGCAGGAAGGACCAGGGGAAGTGGGGGCAGGGGTTCAATGCTGCAGGAACCAGTGGGCACCCCATGCAGGGAGCAATGACTAGATCACATCGAAAACGGGGAGCTAGAAGCGGAAACAAGCAGGACCGGAGGGGTAACGGGCAGCAGAGGAACCAGGAGGCATGGGTGAAGAGGGCAGGGGTTCAATGCTGCCGGAACCAGTGGGCACCTCATGCAAGGACCAAGAGACGGTGGGGACACCTCGAAACCAAGGCAGTGGGAGGGGGAAGCAAACAGGACCAGAGGGCGTGTTTGCAAAGTGCAGAGGTGCTGCAGGAACCAGTGGGCACCACATGCAGGGAGCAAGGACCGAGTTGAACAGCTCAAAAGCAGAGTGTGTGTGTGAGAATGCTGAGAAGCAGGGAGCCGGGGTTGCATAAGTGCAGGGACGGGATGCACAGCTGCAGGGACCACTGGGGCCCCCATGCAGGGACCAAGGACCGAGTTAGACACCTCGAACACAGAGTGATGTGGGGGGAGGGGCGCAGGATGCTGAGAAGCAGGGAGCCTGGGTGCAGAAGTGAAGGGATGGAATGCACAACTGCAGGAACCAGTGGGCACCGCATGCAGGAACCAGGTGTCGCTCTCTCCTCCTCGGGAGTTAAAGTTACAGGCCCCCCTCTAGAGATTGCCGATAATAATGTCGTTTGTTGGAAACTTACTGGTCGAAATAGCAGTATTCCTTTAATAAAAAATACAATGTTTTGCTCAAATAAATTACTCTGCAACCAAGGAATATATACGCATTCACCTCAAAATATGTATCCGTGTATTTGTTCTCTCGGCGCTGCCACGCCCAGAAAGTGCTTTGACACGTCTTCCAGCCCTGTTTAGCTTTATGCAAAATAAATAACGTAAATCATTTACTTTACTCCTATAGCAGCTAAAAACCGCTAAGTGTACATCGTTCTCTATAAAACACTAAAACAATCATTCGCAGCGCGCGAGTAGGTCAAAGCAAACTGCCTAACAGATCAATGTAGAACCAGTTTACATAGGTTGTAATCCAGGCTATGCACTGTGTGATCCTGGGCAAATGGCTTTCTCACTGTGGGCTTTAGCTCCCACGTACGCAAAACAAGGGAGACAGTGGAAACAGGTTGCAACACTAGTATTATACGCTTTCTATATCTCAGGTGCATTGCCCAGGTTACGATACCTTTAGGGACGGAGCCGGTGCCCGGTAGCTGGAGGCAAGCGAGCAGCAGCAGGGGGACCCACACAGCCCGGTCCATGCTGCCAGCACAGGAGCGAGTCACGCACAGGTAGTGGCAAAGCCTTCCTCCCTCAATGCCAGGCTGAGTGGGGCTCAGGTTTCAGACATCAGCCAGACCTCATTCATTCCTGGGGCAGCGGTTCAGCCTGACTACATGCAAATGGATTAAAAAAATCTTCAAACACTCATGAGGAATCTCCAAACCGTCGTTTAGGGTCGAGTTAACCCTTTGTAGTTTCCATCAGTCGGAGCTGCGCAGAGGATGGGGATTCCGGAAACACCTTCCACTAAACCCTAAACAATCATCCGCGAGGTGCCGAGAGGGCGTGCCCTCGAGGCACCGCGCGCTGAGTGTAAGCCGGGCTCTTTAAATGTGAAATCTTACAGACCACACATTCCAGGCAGGTGTTGTTGCAGACACCCATGGAGGAGGCATTGATACTGAGACCACCAAAGTCCCTGCCACGCACACTATGACCGCCCCGAGCAAGGAGATCTGGAGGGACAGTGTTAGTAAACCTACTGACGCGCCATGAGGGTTCGTTGTCGGGAATTGGGAGCCGAGGTTGCATCGCGCCTGACCCCATGCTGCCTGCACATGCCAGTAGGCTCTCTGATTGGTTGACAAGGTCTACCAATCACAGTACTTATTTGGTAGTTGCCAACCAATCAGAGAGCCGACTGGCGCGTGTAGGCAGCGTGAAGACATGCTGTCTTGTGGGCGTGTAAGGGACGGGCTGCCAAAAAGCGAAAAGCAACACAAAAAAAACGCCCTCGAATCCGAAAAGGACGGGGCCTGTTCGGAGTGATAAACCTCTTCTCCAATGGCTGGCCAGCATTCAAGAGGCCAGCCAATGGAGAAGAGGAGAGAAGAGGGGCGGGTTCAAGCCCCTCTTCTCCAAGTCATTAAATCTCGCGAGACTGCGCAAGTGAGATTGGCCCCCGTTCCCACCTCCCAGCTGCTCCTTCCTCCCTCTGCCCTCATATGGAGGCCGCGAAGGCGCGCCTAAGGCAAGCCCGTCTGCGCCCGTCCGCGCCTGGACTGCACCCAGCACCTGACCCCCTGGACCCCGTACCCCCCGCAATGCCAGACTACACTACGACGCAACCACCCTCCACGCACTCAACGCCAGACGAGACCACCCCTGCTACCGGGCCACCCCGAAAACGCACCCAGGGGCGTTTCACCTGCCGGAGCTGCAGATTCACCAGCATCCAACCCTCCACACAACCAGCCAGAGAACCCAACCACCTCCACTGCATCCTCCTCAACACCCGCTCCGCTCGCAAGCACGCCATCGAACTCTGGGACCTCCTAGACTCCACCGCCCCCGACGTCGCCATCCTGACGGAGACCTGGCTGAACGCCACCTCAGCACCAGACATCGCCATAGCCATCCCACAGGGCTACAAGATCTCCCGCAGAGACCGCACCAACGGAGTGGGAGGAGGAATCGCCATCATCCACAAAGACTCCATCAAAATCTCAACGAACACCCACGACACCCTCACCACCACCGAGCACATGCTCTTCCAGATACACACCAACCCCAACACCACCCTCAGAGGAACTCTCATCTACAGACCTCCCGGACCCCGCCCACAGTTCAGTGACACCATCGCCGACCTCATCAGCACCCACGCCCTCGCTTCCACGGACTACATCCTCTTCGGGGACCTGAACTTCCACATCGAGAACAACAACAACGCCAACTCCACCGCCCTGATCGACAACCTCGCCAACCTCAGACTCAAAACAGCTCGTAACGACACCTACTCACGCCGCTGGACACACGCTCGACCCCATCTTCTCCGCAAGCCCCCACGTCTCCTTCAACCACATCACCGAACCACACTGGACCGACCACAGATGCGTCCACTTCACCTTCAGAAAACCCACCACACACCACCGCACCCAACAGCTACCATGCCGCTGCTGGGGCAAGGTCACCGAGGACCAACTGACTACCGCCCTCGCCCTGAGACCACCCACCGACCCCACCGACCCAGACACCGCCGCAACCAACCTCACACAGTGGATCAATGACACCCTCGCCCCTCTCAAGACCTCTACAACCAACCACACCAACAAGAAAGCCACCTGGTTCACCGAGGACCTCCGGATCTCCAAGCACACCTGTCGGAAGCTGGAGAAGAAATGGCTCCACGACCAAACACCAGACAACCACACAGCCCTCAAGAGCGCCACCCGCAGACACCACCAACTCATCAGGACCGCCAAGAAGACCGCCTTCAAGGACCGCCTAGACAACAACGCACACAACATCAAAGAGCTCTTCAGCATCGTGAAAGAACTCTCCAACCCCAGCTCCAACACCAACGACATCCCGCCATCTCAAGACCTGTGCGACTCCCTGGCCACCTTCTTCCACCGCAAGATCACCGACATCCACGACAGCTTCAACTCCGACCCCCCCCCCGCACCCGCCACCGATTCCACCACCCCTGCGACTACCAATCGCCTGACCGTCTGGTCCAGCGTCAGCGTCGAAGACACCATCAAAACCATGAACTCCATCCACTCCGGATCCCCAGCGGACCCCTGCCCTCACCACATCTTCAACAAAGCCAGCACAACCATCGCGCCCCACCTCCGGAAAACAATCAACTGTTCCTTTGAGACAGCAACCTTCCCAGAAAGATGGAAGCACGCCGAGATCAACGCCCTTCTGAAAAAGCCCAACAGCTGACCCGCTACCTCGAAGCTAACAACATCCTGGACCCTTCCCAATCCGGTTTTCGCAGCAACCACAGCACCGAGACCGCCCTCATCGCCGCCACTGACGACATCCAAGCCCTGATAGACAAAGGAGAAACAGCCGCCCTCATCCTCCTGGACCTATCAGCAGCCTTTGACAAGGTCTGCCACCGCACCCTATCAGCACAATTCCATGACGCCGGTATCCAAGAGAAGGCCCTGGCCTGGACCACATCCTTCCTCTCCGGCAGAACCCAGAGCGTCCGCCTCCCACCCTTCCGCTGCAAAACCACCGAGATCATCTGCGGCGTCCCACAGGGATCCTCCCTCAGCCCGACGCTGTTCAATATCTACATGGCTCCCCTCGCCCACGTCGCACGACAACACAACCTCAACATCATCTCCTACGCCGACGACACCCAGCTGATCATATCCCTCACCGAAGATCCCCACACCGCCAAAGCTAACCTCCACAGAGGAATGAAGGCCGTTGCCGACTGGATGAAGGACAGCAGACTGAAGCTGAACTCAGACAAGACGGAGGTCATCATTCTCGGACCCACCCCATCAGCCTGGGACGACTCTTGGTGGCCCACATCGCTAGGCACAGCCCCGGAACCCACGGACCACGCACGCAACCTGGGGGTCATCCTCGACTCCACTCTCTCCATGACCAGGCAAGTCAACGCCGTCTCTGCGTCCTGCTTCAACACCCTCCGTATGCTCCACAGGATCTGCAAATGGATCCCCCTCGATGTGAGAAGTTGGCCTGATGTATGATGTCACTAGTTCTAGTGTACACCTTATATCAGTCCAAACAACCCTTATGGTGATTGGTTGTAAAGTCAACCTTATAGACCAGCTATCCTAGTGGTAGCATGGACAAGAGCACTCTTAGGCTAAACTCTGAATGGCATGTGAAGCCAGCTGTGATACCATATATAATCCCTTGAATACCAAATGAAAGGACACCACAACAGATATATATATAAAATAAAGTGTATTTATTCTAGTCAAACCCTCAGCACTCTTTATGAGATTAGAGGTAAGTACAACACAGTCTTATTTAAGCATACATTAAGTCACACAGGTAAGTAATACAGTTAGGCCCTAGGGGCCATGCAAACCATATATTAAAGAAGTGGTATAAGGACCACTGTCACGGAAATAGGATAGGTCTAGGCCTAGGGAATCGCTGGGGCTACACTACACTACCAACAGTTAGGAAGTGGGAGGCCCACGGGATTCAGGTGCAGAATGAAAACACTCACGCGTAATGCGTATAGTCGATAGAAATAGTACAGTTTTGAATTAAGCAGTTTAAGGACACTTCTGAAGCAGCTAGAGAGTCGAGACTCGGAAACTAGACCCTAGGATAGTCACTACCCTTGTGAGCACCGAAGTACCCAAGTTACCTAGCCCACGGGCTGCGGGTGCATAGGTGTCAACTTGCGTCGGGTTTCGTCGTGGACTTCTATGGATGCCTGAAGGAAAGTTGCTGACAGGCAGTCAGTGCAGAGTGTCCGGTGGATCCCAAGGCCGGGATCAAGAAGGAAGGGTACCTGCAAGCAGAAGGGACAGAGTCAAGGTCACTAGCCAGTGACCACGTGGAACCAGGAAGGAACCAGGCGATGTCGTGAAGATTGCAGGTGAAGGGTGAAGCTGCAGCCACGGGTACCAGGAGACGTCGAGGACGACCAGGACCAGGAGGCGAGCTGTCCCACGAAGGCTCTTGCTGTCGGCAGCGTCGAAGTCAAACTAGGACTCACCAAGCCTTGGCAAGCGGAACCCACGAAGAACGGAGGACTTGCTTCTGGTGCAGACCAGGAAGGTCTGGGGTGCTTCTCTTTTGCAAAGAAGCGGGAGCCAGTCTGGAGGAGCCAAAGCAGCAGTGAAGATTTCAAGGTGTGGCGTCACAAAGGCCACTAGCCAACAGGCAAGCAACCGGACAGGAAAATGCAGAAGGTCCCCACGCAGGACTCGTGGAGTGTGGGGGGCTGATCTTCGGTGCAGATGGTGCTTGGGGTTGGGGCTTCTCAATCCCCGGTGCACAACTTCGAGGGTACCTCAGAAGCTGCGCTGGAAGATACTCGCCACTTTTCCCAGGTAGCCGGTCCCACGTCTCTCGTCGCCGCCACGGATCTCAGCTCGGCTGTGGATGTGGATCAGGGTCGGAGAAGTCTGGAAGTCAAGGCTCTGGTCGGGCTCTGCAGTCGGTCCCTCGTAGAACTTCAGCAAAGCAAAGGGTAGTCTCTTGATGGTGCCTGTTTGCACAGGGTAGCCACTCCTTGGCCACAAGGGAGATTCTTCAGTCTTCTTCTTTCGTCGAATGTCGAAGGTCCAGAGTTTCTGTTCAAGTTGCAGGTTCAGGATAATCTAATCTCCTGGGGCCCAGCTACCACTCTTATACTAATCTGGGGGGCTGGGTTACCTGCTAGGTCACGCCTTATGGGTGTGACCTGGGAGGGGGGTGGTTACACCCCCTTCCCTTTGTCCAGTTTCGTGCCAGGACTGGGGCTGGAGTGCCCCAGCACCGGTTTGAACTGGACTATGCATGGGACACCTTGTGTGCCCCAGGCATGTCTCATTCCTTTCAGCCCTCCCTGCCCCAATACACTAAAGTCTGTCTGGGGAGGTGCTAGCACCTCCCCAAGCAGGAAACCTATTGTACAAGCCTCCCTTGCAGGGATCATTCCCAGCAGCAGGAGGTCAGACTTGTGTCTGTGGCAGCAGCATCCATTTTGTGATGCTGAGGCTTTGGTTAAAGTTAAACAGCAAAGTAGGATTTTAACATGTCTCTCCCTCTAGAAGGGGGGAATAATATCCTCATCACCAGAAATGGTATGGGGGTATTATTCCAAAGTGTTAGACACCTTACACGACATGTTTTGATAAAGCCAAACCATAGTTACCATAACCGTTTAATATTATAAGGTACTTTAAGAGTATATGGTAGGCTATATCATAGAACAGCTATAAGGACATGGTTCCGAAAGCTGCAGACAGGCTCAGCTCATGCTAGAGCACCATCTCACATGTTACCAAGCACTCTGCCTCCAGGATTGTTAAGGCCTGCCATAGGAGTGGCTGACAGGTACACATGTGTCTATTTTAAGGGTAGATATAGGTATACTATATCTAAGCAAGGGGTGATTACACGACCTTGCCCCAGCTGAGTGATCAGCCAGTTGTGTCTGATTGGAAGGCCAGACCAGGGGTGGCATAATACATGCTGCAGCCCCTGGGAGGCCTAGGGTACACCTAGGCCCTGGGTAACTAGGGTACACTGTACAGGGTCCAATAAGGTGATCCTTACCAATTGGGAATGTACCTAGGGTGCATGGAGTCCATTTTAAAGAGAGAGCAGACAGCCTGAGACCCTGAATGGCAGGATCTCAGGCCAACTAAGTCGAAAAACCAGCTAGACACTAGGCAAAAAGTTGGGGGTAACCATAGTCAGATATCCACCTTCCTGCACAACCCCCCCCCCCCAATGAAAGGAGATAAGGCTGGCCTTGACAAGGTAAGCCTCTATTGCCTAAGTGGCCATATAAGGAAGAACCAGCACTGGCATGGTTACCCCCTGTCTCATGGTCCACTAAGCAATCCCTCACCCTAAAGGTATCATAGGGTCTCCACCATGGGGAATCTCTACCTTTGGTGTGTCTTTGCAAAGTAAAAGGCTGGTGTTGAGATGGAGTACTGAAGTGGGTGTCCTCAAAGTGAGGCCTCGGCTTCCTCCAATCATCCTCCACCATGGATGCCTTTCTTTCTTTCACTGAGTTGCACTGTGCTCTCAGGGTCAGCCTCTGGCTACCTAAAGCTGGAGACTGGGTCCCTATTGTGGGCTTACTGGAGGGACAGGTCAGGTTTGGGGCCCTAAGGTCCCATGTTTGCCTGTGCCCAACAGAATCCCTCTGGGGGAGGTCCCTAACTACCTGTAAAGGAGATCCCTCAGGAATGTTTTTAACCATCACCTGGCTAGGGCTACTAGCCAGGCAATCCTCATTCTTTTGATGGGGGGGTTCTTGTGGACAGGGGCCCTCATGGGGTCCACTGGCCTCCCTGACCTCTGCAGCCCTGGGCTGACTGAGGCAGGGTAGAGAGAGGCAGGCTACCTGCCCCAGACTGGGTCCCACCTTGGAAGGGGCCACTGACATCAGAGGCTCTGCCAGGCCAGGCCTGGCTACCTCTGGGGCAGTTCCTTCACAAGGGGTGAGGTCAGATCCCTGAGGAGGCTGACCTTTTCCTAATGTCTGGGGAGAGGGAGACTTTTCTTCCTCTCCACTACTCTCTGTTTGTGTGGAGTGATCCATAGTTTCAGGCTTCACTACACCTATGTCAGTCTGAGTATAGACTGAGACCATCACAGTCCTGCCAACCTTTTCAGGGAGGCACTCAGTTTGTGCTTGAGCTGTGACTGTCACAGCTCTGCCAGTCTCTACAGGGAAGTCTGTCTTTGCCTGGGCGGTGGCTACCACTGCCCTTCCAACCTTTTCAGAGAGGAAATCTACTTGGACAGGGGTTGTGGCTGGCACAACCCCACTACCCTTTTGTGAAAGGACTACCATTTTAGAATGGGTGTCTTGTTCAACTCCAGCCCAAGCTGAGAGTTCTAAGTCAATCCCCAGTAAGCAGTCCACAGGCAAGGTTGGAGACACTGCCACCCTTTTAGGGCCAGTGACACCTCCCCAGCTGAGACATACCTCTGCCATGGGCTGGCTGTTTTGTTTGCCATCAATGTTAGTTACCTGGTATGAGAAACCAGGCAAAAGCTGCTCAGAGGGAACTAGCCTATGGGCCACCATAGTGATGCTAGCTCCAGTGTCTCTGTAGGCCTCAGCTTTTCTACCATTGATGTAGGGCTCCTGTCTGTACCTACCCAAAGTGTTGGGATGGGCAGTGAAGTTGGCAAACCCCATGCCACCATCACAGACAAGAGTAGCTGTTGTAGGGGAACTGGCTAAGCCAGGATCCCCCTGTGTTCCCCAAGAAATCCCAACCAAATTTTTGGGGGCACTCCCACCACCTGGGGGATTACTGCTGACAGTAATAGGTGGTGTGACAGAAGTAATTGGAGGAACAGTTTTGTTTTTAGCCTTTGGGCAACTGCTGTCAGTTTTCCAATGCCCAGGAGTTTTACACTCATGGCAGTAAGGCTTTTTAACTGTGGTAGAGGAGGGAGCTTGGGACCCACCACCCTGTGTGGAGTTTTGGGGCCCTGAGGAAGATGTCTCTTTTGTTTTATCCCCACCCTTCTCATGAGGCTTGGTGGTATCTTTCTTTTGGTCACCACCCTGATTTTTAGGCCTAATCCTGGTCCTGACCCATTTATCTGCCCTCTTTCCCAATTCTTGGGGAGAGGTCAAATCTGAGTCTACCAGGTGTTGATAGAGAAGCTGGTTCTGACAATTACTAAGGATCTGCTCCCTCATAATCAAGTTGTACAATCCTGTATAGTCCTGCACCTTGATGCCAGTTAACCATCCTTCCAAAGCCTTAGTGGCACAATCCACAAAATCAGACCAGTCCTGTGTCAGTGTCTTCTGGGTGTCTCTGAACAACAACCTATATTGCTCAGTGGTTAAGCCAAACCCATCTATCAGAGCACTCTTCAGGACTTTGTAATTGTTAGCATCCTCATCACTGACTGTGAGGAGCTTGTCTCTACCTTTGTCAGAAAAGGAGAGCCACAAGATAGCTGCCCACTGACTCTGGGGTACCTGCTGTACTTTGCAGGTCCTCTCCAAAGCAGTCATCCACTTGTGGATGTCATCCCCATTCTGATATGGGGGACTATCTTGCTTAGGTTTCTATGGTCATAAGACCTATCCCTATCTCTAGGAATGTTGCTGCCACCAGTGGGTTCTGACCCACACAATTTTTGCTCTCTGGCCAGAGCAAGCTTCTCTTTGGCAAGGGCAAGTTCTTCCCTTTCAATCCTCAGTTTGGCTTCCTTCATTCTGGCCTCATGCTCTCTCCTTTGGGGGGAAGTCATGCCCCTGTGGGATGAAGCATTGGAGCTTCTTGAGTGATAGGAGTGGAGAGAGTCCCCTGAGGGAGATCTACCCCTTCTATCTCTCTTTTTAAGATTACTTGGGGGCCTGTAAGGGAAGCTCCCATGCAAGCTCCCATGCAAGCTTAAGTTAGCCTGATTAAGTCTTCTGACTGGGGTCTTGCTACCTCCCTCTTCCTCTGAGGTCTCTTCTAACTCATCTGTATCAGTTAAGTCAGGGGTCTCTTCTGTGGAGGGGAGGCCCTTATCTACAGCTATGGCACCATACTTGGCAGCTCTTTCAGCATCATAGGCCTCCAGAAGCTCCACTAGCTGTCTAAGGGTAGGGTTGGAACCCTGTTTTAATCTCCTGGAGTTACACAGTTGTCTCATCTCCTGGAAAGTGAATGCATCATATCTAGAGGGAATCTGTCCAGGATTCTCCTCTCCTGAGGGAGTATCAGTGTGATCTCCATTCAGGGACAAGATTCTAGTGAGGGTGTGGTGTGTGCACCTACCTACACTAGTTGTTTCTACTAAACCTCTCTAGTAGTTGTAGTCAGGGTGTGCTAGGCCCTTCAACCTACAACAACTAAGTCCAGTAGGACTTAAGTATTTATAATCTATGTTATATGTACCTAATCAATATCTGTGTGATCTTTCAATTTAGTATCTCAAGATTACAATGGTATTACAACAGCAAGCTCAGATCCCAACCGCTGCTCACCAATGTGAGAAGTTGGCCTGATGTATGATGTCACTAGTTCTAGTGTACACCTTATATCAGTCCAAACAACCCTTATGGTGATTGGTTGTAAAGTCAACCTTATAGACCAGCTATCCTAGTGGTAGCATGGACAAGAGCAGTCTTAGGCTAAACTCTGAATGGCATGTAAAGCCAGCTGTGATACCATATATAATCCTTTGAATACCAAATGAAAGGACACCACAACAGATATATATATAAAATAAAGTGTATTTATTCTAGTCAAACCCTCAGCACTCTTTATGAGATTAGAGGTAAGTACAACACAGTCTTATTTAAGCATACATTAAGTCACACAGGTAAGTAATACAGTTAGGCCCTAGGGGCCACGCAAACCATATACTAAAGAAGTGGTATAAGGACCACTGTCACGGAAATAGGATAGGCCTAGGCCTAGGGAATCGCTGGGGCTACACTACACTACCAACAGTTAGGAAGTGGGAGGCCCACGGGATTCAGGTGCAGAGTGGAAACACTCACGCGTAATGCGTATAGTCGATAGAAATAGTACAGTTTTGAATTAAGCAGTTTAAGGACACTTCTGAAGCAGCTAGAGAGTCGAGACTCGGAAACTAGACCCTAGGATAGTCACTACCCTTGTGAGCACCGAAGTACCCAAGTTACCTAGCCCATGGGCTGCGGGTGCATAGGTGTGAACTTGCGTCGGGTTTCGTGTGGATTTCTATGGATGCCTGAAGGAAAGTTGCTGACAGGCAGTCAGTGCAGAGTGTCCGGTGGATCCCAAGGCCGGGATCAAGAAGGAAGGGTACCTGCAAGCAGAAGGGACAGAGTCAAGGTCACTAGCCAGTGACCACGTGGAACCAGGAAGGAACCAGGCGATGTCGTGAAGATTGCAGGTGAAGGGTGAAGCTTGTCGCTGCAGCCACGGGTACCAGGAGACGTTGAGGACAACCAGGACCAGGAGGCGAGCTGTCCCACGAAGGCTCTTGCTGTCGGCGGCGTCGAAGTCGAACTAGGACTCACCAAGCCTTGGCAAGCGGAACCCACGAAGAACGGAGGACTTGCTTCTGGTGCAGACCAGGAAGGTCTGGGGTGCTTCTTTTTTGCAAAGAAGCGGGAGCCAGTCTGGAGGAGCCAAACCAGCAGTGAAGATTTCAAGGTGTGTCGTCACAAAGGCCGCTAGCCAACGGGCAAGCAACCGGACAGACGCGGCAAGCAGGAAAATGCAGAAGGGCCCCACGCAGGACTCGTGGAGTGTGGGGGGCTGATCTTCGGTGCAGATGGTGCTTGGGGTTGGGGCTTCTCAATCCCCAGTGCACAACTTCGAGGGTACCTCAGAAGCTGTGCTGGAAGATACTCGCCACTTTTCCCAGGTAGGGGGTCCCACGTCTCTCGTCGCCTCCACGGATCTCAGCTCGGCTGTGGATGTGGATCAGGGTCGGAGAAGTCTGGAAGTCAAGGCTCTGGTCGGGCTCTGCAGTCGGTCCCTCGTAGAACTTCAGCAAAGCAAAGGGTAGTCTCTTGATGGGGCCTGTTTGCACAGGGTAGCCACTCCTTGGCCACAAGGGAGATTCTTCAGTCTTCTTCTTTCGTCGAATGTCCAGAGTTTCTGTTCAAGTTGCAGGTTCAGGATAATCTAATCTCCTGGGGCCCAGCTACCAATCTTATACTAATCTGGGGGGCTGGGTTGCCTGCTAGGTCACGCCTTATGGGTGGGACCTGGGAGGGGGGTGGTTACACCCCCTTCCCTTTGTCCAGTTTCGCGCCAGGACTGGGGCTGGAGTGCCCCAGCACCGGTTTGAACTGGACTATGCATGGGACACCTTGTGTGCCCCAGGCATGTCTCAACCCTTTCAGCCCTCCCTGCCCCAATACACTAAAGTCTGTCTGGGGAGATGCCAAGCAGTAAACCTATTGTCCAAGCCTCCCTTGCCGGGATCACTCCCAGCAGCAGGAGGTCAGACTCGTGTCTGTGGCAGCAGCATCCATTTTGTGATGCTGAGGCTTTGGTTAGAGTTAAACAGCAAAGTAGGATTTTAACATGTCTCTCCCTCTAGAAGGGGGGAATAATATCCTCATCACCAGAAATGGTATGGGGGTATTATTCCAAAGTGTTAGACACCTTACACGACATGTTTTGATAAAGCCAAACCATAGTTACCATAACCGTTTAAGATTATAAGGTACTTTAAGAGTATATGGTAGGCTACATCATAGAACAGCTATAAGGACATGGTTCCGAAAGCTGCAGACAGGCTCAGCTCATGCTAGAGCACCATCTCACATGTTACCAAGCCCTCTGCCTCCAGGATTGTTAAGGCCTGCCATAGGAGTGGCTGACAGGTACACATGTGTCTATTTTAAGGGTAGATATAGGTATACTATATCTAAGCAAGGGGTGATTACACGACCTTGCCCCAGCTGAGTGATCAGCCAGTTGTGTCTGATTGGAAGGCCAGACCAGGGGTGGCATAATACATGCTGCAGCCCCTGGGAGGCCTAGGGTACACCTATGCCCTGGGTACCTAGGGTACACTGTACAGGGTCCAATAAGGTGATCCTTACCAATTGGGAATGTACCTAGGGTACATGGAGTCCATTTTAAAGAGAGAGCAGACAGCCTGAGACCCTGAATGGCAGGATCTCAGGCCAACTAAGTCGAAAAACCAGCTAGACACTAGGCAAAAAGTTGGGGGTAACCATAGTCAGATATCCACCTTCCTACACACGACACGAGAAAAACCGTCACCCAGGCCCTCATCACCAACAGACTCGACTACGGGAACGCCCTCTACTCAGGAACTACAAACAAGCTCCTGAGACGACTCCAACGCATCCAGAACGCCTCAGCCCGACTCATCCTCGACGTCCCCCGCCGCAGCCACATCACACTCCACCTGAGAGGCCTGCACTGGCTCCCCGTCAACAAAAGGATCACCTTCAAGTGCTGGAGCAGAGTTTTCTACTGAAAATTTATTGAGATTTAAACTCCAGTTTTTGTTTATATGTCATAATTAAAATTACTGATAATTAATTATTAATTACTAATTTTGTTAAAGTTCCTGATTAATCAACATTACTAATGAGAGAATTACACGTGGGAATGGATTTATGTTGCCTAATTAATATGTGAACTAAGTTGGTGAGCAAATTAATTAAATAAGTGTTGCTAAAGTGCTATTTGTTTTGTGTTTGCGCATTAAAATAACGTGCTTTAATGCTTCTTTGTGTCGCAGATGGCTAGGTAATTACATACACATAAGGGTATTAGTGGGAATTAACACTGTATAATCATTACGATGTGGTAACGTTGTTTTGTGTTTCTTTTAATTAAGATGGTCCGTTTTGGCCTAATCCAAGATGGCCGATATTTACAGCCTGCACTCGAGTGATTGAAAAGTGACGAGAGGCCTCGCTGAATATGGTTGAAAACCACCTGACCATGGCCTCTGACTGAATTAAAAGTTTCCGTGAGGACAGCAGCTCCAGGCTTGCTGCCAATTGCCCTTGGAGAAGAATAAAGCCACAATGAACTCTGATAAACTTGCGGTGGCTTCACTATGAGTCCGAGGAAGAGCATTCATGGATGTATCATTTTTTAGTTTGAGCTTCCTTCTTCCGTGTTTTTATTTTTGTGATTTTTGTGAGCGGAGGTTTTTTCAAATGATGCGAATCAACAATGCACAGATAGATCCTTTCCTGCTAGCTCTGCTCTATGGCTCAACGGACGTTTAGAGTTTGTTTGTTACATTTAATTTGTTAGTTTCCCTATAAATATTGTTAGACTAGAGAGGGTCTAAGGCCACTTCTTCCCGAACCTATGCTCGAGAGGATCGACGCTGATTGAGAGGACGGCGACTCGGGAGACTTTACTGAGAGACCTATCCTGACCCATTTAGCTAGAATAGGTAACTATGAGAATAATGATTCTGCTAATGATTGACTTTCTTTGAACTAATTTAGATAAAAGATAACCTTTGTTTGAATTACAGTGTCGGGTGGTTATTTCTTTGTCATTTATTGAGTTCCGAATGTATTTCCTGTGTTTAAAATCATGACTCAAGACATATCTTTAAGGTCGCATTGACCTCGCATTAGATGCAGATTGGTTTAGGTTTCCTCTCGTATCTTCAGTGTGGATAGAGTAATAGTTATGAAAGTTAGTGTGATGGGCCCTAGCGTATGATGAGTGTATGTGCGTATGACTGTGGGATTACTCTGTCCGTGGAAGTAGGGAGAATTTATATGCTCCGATCTGCAGCACAAGCTCCTCGTCCACGCACACAAAGCACTGCACAACACCGGACCCACCTACCTCAACAACCGACTCAGCTTCCACACCCCCACCCGAAACCTCCGCTCAGCCAACCTCGCCCTCGCCACAGTCCCCCGCATCTGGAAAACCACCGGCGGCGGCAGATCCTTCTCCTACCTCGCCGCCAAGACCTGGAACACTCTCCCCACCATCCTACGACAGACCCAGGACCTGCTGGCCTTCAGAAGACTCCTTAAGACCTTGCTCTTCGACCAGTAGCACCCCACCCCCCCAACGCCTTGAGACCCCCACGGGTATGTAGCGCGCTTTACATATGCAGTGATTGATTGATTGATTGATATAGGTGACAGACCCGAGAAAAGGCAGTACAAAAAAGGTGACTTTACTCCCACATGTCACTGTAGCCCTGAATCACACTGCAGACCAGTGGTTGCGGGTCAAATTTCAAAATGGCGGGACATAAATAACCAAGGTGAAATGTAGGGAGCAAGCAAACAAAACATGCAACCCCTGACTCCTATAAGAAGGTTTACCTGGGGTAGGGAGGATTCTGCCACAAAAGGTTCTATTGTGGGACCATGATTCTGTAAGGGAAGGGATGTATTATGTGTAAGAACAGATGGAAAAAAATCCAGAACTCAAAATCAGAAGGGTGGAGTCCCAACACCCTAATGCAGAAGCTGCCACTGCCGCGGACAATTATTTTTGTCTCCTCCCGAAAATGTCATTCTCCACACCCATGCTGTGGAGAATGAAAGATTGTAACCGCCCCAGAAGTGGTATCATCTCATGTCTGGGCACTTCCTATGCTCACATCCAAGAGATACCAAGCCAAAACTGGTAGGTATCCACTTGCAGGGATGAGCACATCTTTTCTCTCACTTTTCCCTACACTGGTGCACAGACAAAGCTGCACACTTGCTCTTGTGGTTTGAGCAGACTCTGCGTTCTGGTAAAACACCAAAACAATTGCCTCACAAACTATACTTCACTCAGACAGTTTGTACCCATCCAACACTGGCACCCAAGGCAAAAGTGTCTAATTTCTCACCCATTTTCACATCAAATCCATGGATAGTTGCTATGACAAACACGATAAAAATAGAACTCCGGTCCTCTAGTCCATCAAAACACTACCCATATATGCCTGATTAAGCAGCACTGGTAAATTTTGTCAGACCAGCCCCCTTACAGTGCATTACCAAAGGGGATGACGGACAGAGCGTTTGAGCAAATCAAACACTCACCCCCAATCAACTGATCTGGGTTTAATCCATCATCATTCTTTAGCTCACTCCACCTCCACGGTTCAGACATGGCCATATGCAAATCAGTCTGACCCTGTGCCTCATGGGAACAGTCCAGCCCGAACTGCCAAGCCACTGGAATCAAGCTATCCTGGCTGAAGAGAGGTGAAACACCGAAACCGGTCCTAGGATGCTTGTTTTCAGTCTAGGGAGGACCTGGCCTTGGCAGTTCGGGCTGGACTGTTCCCATGGGGCACAGGGTCAAGACTGATTTGCATATGGCTGGGTCCAAACTGGAATGGCATGGTAAGCAAAAAAACGATGGATTTAGGCCCAGATCTCTGTACTGGGGTGAATGTATGACATTGTTCTGCATTCTGTCCATCAACTGTTGTTTTTGCATTTGTCAGCCCGAGTGGGACGAGTATGCTCAGACGGGAGTCCCGTTCTCTCCATGCCACTGGAATCAAGCTATCCTGGCTGAAGAGGGGTGAAACCCCGAAACCAGTCCTAGGATGCTTGTTTTCAGTCCAGGGAGGACCTGGCCTGGCAGTTCGGGCTGGACTGTTCCCATGAGCCACATGGTCAAGACTGATTTGCATATGGCTGGGTTCAAACTGGAATGGCATGGTGAGCAAAAAAACGATGGATTTAGGTCCAGATCTCTGTACTGGGGTGAATGTATGACATTGTTCTGCATTCTGTCCATCAATAGTTCTTTTTGCACCCGTACAGTGCATAGCGACTGCAGCGAGCAAACCTGACAGCTACAAAGGGGGGCTTTGAGGCATTCTCCCCCCAAGATAAATTGGGAAGAAATGGTGCATTCTACAACACACTTGTCATTGTATACTCAATTGTACTAGCTGTTAAAGCATACTAAATGGTGACCTTACTGTGCACGAGGATACAACAATCTTTGTTGGGGCTCTTCAATGATTCCTTCACTATCCCCCTCCAACAGTGCCTCTCATCTCTCCATAGCCCCTCTCTCACATGTATTTCATTTGTTTGATAGCACCTCTCATACCAGCGTAGGGTGTCAGAGCACTTTACATCACACACATAGAGACAATAAATCATACGTGTGTAAATCAGTGTACAGAAAATGTCACATAAGGCAAAGGGGACTACAAGGTGTAGTATTCACGTCATCATATTGGTAGGCATTTTTAATGAGTGCTTGGTCTGGAGAAGTACAAACACAGGATTCAGAACATAACACAGTGGTTAGCGTTGACCTTTATAATAAGAATTTATTTCTACCCAAATAAACCTTTTTTAGCAGCATCAGGATAATAAAAGACTGGGGGAAAACATAACTTTCTAACTTGTACCATGCAGTTTACATGCAGCTCTCTGATGGCAGTTCATGGCTTACTGTGCCAGATTACGATTGTAACTTATGACGGGCACAGTAACAAAAGAATCTCTGTGACAAAAGCAATAACCCACTGAGGTATGCACATAAAATACTGTTCTTTGATATGCATGGTACACGTTCTTTGCAGCAGGCATATTAACCATTTGTGCTACCTTAGATGAGTCAAAACTGCCACTAGATAAAACTCCCATATCTGTCCAGCAGGATCAAAGTTATTATTTTTTTTTTTTTTTTTAAAAACCTTTATTGACAAAAGGATAAACAATCGTATTGACACAGCTGTTCTTCGCCTACAACCCCAGCGGGGCCGGCAGCAAGGCACTTTGGTCAGAAAGCAACATAGTAGAGATATGAACACAGCATGCCGCCTACAACCCCACCGGGGCCGGCCGCGTGAATACTAAAACAGATAGGAGCAAGAACATCAGGCAACAAGGAGTGCAGTCCAACACAATCATTGGCATCACAGCATAACACCCAAATGGAATATCGAAGGGTACTAGAGGGAGGGGCACGGCCAGAACAGCTATACCAAAGCATGTTCCCCGCCAGCGCGCACGCGCAGAGGACTCCACCAGTTAGGTAAGGCGCAGCAGCCACCCCTTCAGGACTCGGTGGCCACAGTGTCTAATTGTGACAGAGGGGTCTGAAGTAGGTATCCCCTTAGAGGGTCCCAAATATCACGGGGTGTGGAGGCAGTCGGCAAAAGGTCTGTATACAATGTTAATTGTTCCTGCCATCGTATCAGATCTTCAAGCCAGCTCTTAAACTTCGGGGCCCGCCCTCTCCCCCACCTGCAGGCCACACTGCGCTTGGCAAGGAGAAAACAAAAGGAGCCGAATTTCCTATGGGGAGCCGGTATGCTCTCCGTGCAACCCAAGATGCCCATCTGTGGGGTCGGAGGCAGGGGGGCCGCAATCATCTTCCCAACCGCATCGAACACCAGAGCCCAATACGAATAAACAGAGGGGCAGTCCCAGGCCAGATGCAGCATGTCCGCTCCCTCGGCCCTGCACCTATCGCATCTAGTGTCAGCCCGCAGCCCAAACCGATGTAGCTTTACTGGGGTGTAGTAGTAACGCTGAATGAATTTATAGTGCGTAACGCGGAGCCGACTGTTAGCAGCGACCTGTTCCGTCTGCCTGCAGCTGAACAACCAGTCACGGTCCGACAGCGGCTGTCCCAATTCCTCCTCCCATTTGCCACACGCAGCGCACCGCGCATAGTCCGTATCCGAGTAAATGGAGCGGTATAGGGTCGACACCAAGTGAGAGGCAGTAGTATCCCGCAGCATCGCATGCAACTGCGGCGACAGCGCCGGCTCAGAGGGATAGTCAGGCATAGCGGCCCGAACTCCAGCTCGGAGTCTGACATACAAGAAGGTCTCCATGGCGCTAGGGGGAGGGTCCGAGCACAGCTGCTGTAGCGTGCTGAATCTGCCATCCCTATATAGGCCCCCCACGTGCGCAGCCCTCTGTGCTGCTTCAATTGATGGAAGACCCCCTCCTGCAACAGGGGCATACAGGGATGATATACGAGCGGGAGCAGCGGGGAATACAGCATGGCCACGCCAGTGTGCTGCATGATCCACCCCCAAGACCGGCCCGTGCACTCCACGGTATCAGGATAGCGGTCCCGGTGGGAGGTGCCACGCCACAATGCCCCATCCAGCAGCACGGGGTCAGCCAGCCAGTGCTCTGTGTCCACGTGTGCCGTGTAGCGCGGCCCCCCCGTCCAATAGTGTGCATAATGGGCCTGGGCGCATTGATAGTATAACTCAAAGTTTGGCAAATCTAGGCCACCCGCCGCGTACGGGCGGGCCAGGACCTCCCACTTGATGCGGGCCTGCTTCCCTCCCCACACCAGCCGCAGCAGTTCAGTGCGCAGAGTAGCGAAAAATACCCGTCCCGGGTGGTAGGGAATGTTTGTGAAATAGTACAGCATTTTCGGAAGGACCACCATTTTAATAAGGGATATCCTGTCCGCCAGGGACAGAGGCAGGGCAATCCAGCGCGTGACCGTGTCCTTCAGCGCGTTAATCGCCCGCCCATAGTGGTCTCTCATCAGCTCCTCCCGATCCGCAGACACCTGCACTCCAAGGTACCGCACGGAGGTGTCGCCCCACTCCAAGGGAAAGTCAGTATGGAAACGCGTGACAGCCGCCGTAAGTGGAAAGATCTGGGATTTAGCCCAGTTAATGTGGATCCCCGAGAGCCCCCCAAAGCGCACCAACTCCCGCAGCAGCGGATTTAGATTATTCTGTGGGTCCTTCACATAGAGAGTCACATCGTCCGCGTAGAGCGAGATGAGGATGGGACGCAAAGGGCAGATGAGCGCCTTGTCCCGATGATACTGCCGCACCCGCGCCGCCAAGGGTTCCATTGCTAACGCAAACAGCAAAGGCGACAGCGGGCATCCCTGTCGCGTGCCCCGGGAGAGCGATATAGCGCGTGAGGTGTGACCATTGACCATGACCTTAGCCACTGGCGCATGATACAGAAGCCGTATCAGAGCCGAAAATCCTACCGGAAACCCCATGTTGCGCAGGACCGCCTGAAGATAGTCCCATTCAAGCGAGTCGAACGCCTTGGTGGCGTCCAAGAACACAGCGGCCAGAGGGAGGTGCGGAGCCACCTGATGCATAATCGAGAAGAGAGTGCGCAAATTATGGGACGTTGCTCTACCAGGGATAAATCCAGCCTGATCGGGCAGCACCAGCTTGTCCATGAGGAGATTCAATCGATTTGCCACCATTTTAGTTAGGATCTTGATATCCACGTTGATTAGCGATAGGGGCCGATAAGAATCGCATTTGGCAGGGGGTTTACCGGGTTTCAACAAAGATATAATTAGGGCCTCCCTCATAGAAGCAGGCAGCACCTGCGCCTCCAGCGCCTCAGAATAGACCTCTAGCAGCACAGGCGCGAGATGATCCATATATAATTTATAGAAGTCAGCCGGCAGGCCGTCGGAGCCCGGCGCCTTCCCCGCCGGCAACTGGGCAATAGCCTCTCGAATCTCCTCCATCGTAAAGGGGGTAGCTAAAAACTCCCTCTGCCTCCCGCTAAGATACCCCAAGGTTATGTCCCCGAAGAATGCCGCAAAGTCCTGTGTATTCACCCCCCTGGACGAGTAAAGTGACTCGTAAAAGGTAGTGAAGGTATCTAGAATCTCCAAGCCATCCCTGTGCCTATCCCCCTGCGCATCCTCTATCTCCAGCACGTAGTTGGTGTAGCGCGGGCGCCTGATGTCCCGCGCCAGAGCCCGCCCCGGCCTGCCCCCTTCGCCAAACCACCTGGCGGTGGCATATATCCCCCTAAACCGTGCCTCCCGCTCTGCAGTAGAGGAGTAGTCGGTGATGATGTCCCGCATTTTAGCCCTTCCCTCTCCCGAGTCCTCCCTCCAAAGGTCCCGTTCCAGCACTTTTAATTGCCCCTCAAGTAAGCGCAGCCGCCACCGCAGGTCCCTCAACACGCCAAAGCTCTTGGCCATACAGGTACCCCGAATTGTGACCTTGAAGGCCTCCCAGAGCGTGCCCACCTGCGCCACCGACCCCCTGTTGCGGCCGAAGAACCCCTCTATCTCATCCCCCAGTTCAGTCTTAAAGACCTCGTCCAAGAGCGCCTCAGGGACCAACCTCCAGCTTCTGGGAACGGCAACTAGGTTAGGTATCTCCAGTGTGAGGCACACCGGCGAATGGTCCTAAAAGGTGCGCGCGAGGTGGTTCACCGCACAGACCCAATGACAAAGCCCCCTTGGACCCCAGCCAGTAGTCCAGCCGCGACCAGGCCGCATGAACCATCGAGTAGTACGTACCCTCTCTCCCATCCGGGTGGGTGTATCGCCAGAGATCGGTAAGTCCCTCATGTGTAAGCAGCGCAGCCAGCGCCGTCTGGCTCCGGGTGTAATGGTGCGGCAGTGCGCCAGATCGGTCCCACCGGGGGTCACTGACAGTATTAAAATCCCCAGCCCATAGCACATGTGTGGCCCCCACGCCCGAGATCTGACCCCAGAGTGAATTCAGAAAATCGGGATCATCAGCGTTAGGGCCATAGCAATTCACCAGCACAACCGACTGCGTGCCCAGCGTGCCCCATACCATGCAACTCCTCCCATCTCTACTCCGCCACTGTCCAGCACACACAAACGGCGAGCTACGTTTTATGAGGATAACCGTGCCCCTGGCATACGTGGAATAGGACGAGAACACTCGCTCCGAGTCCCACTTGCTCCCAAACGTAGGCTCGGCCCTAGGGTCCATGTGGGTTTCCTGTAGGAGCGCCACATTGACATGATGCCTATCCAAATATGAGAGTATCTGACGCCGCTTGCGGGGGTCACCCAGCCCTCTGACATTCCAGGTCAATAGTTTCAATTTGGTCAGTGCAGGGTGTGCGTGCACGCTGCGTTGAAAAAAATGCCCAAGAGATTACAGCCTGGAGGCCGAACTCCAAGTGCCATCCCCCCGCCCTCGCAGTGGGCACCATGAACGCCGTGATCAGCAACCTCCTTTAGCGCCTGAACAATTGCCAATCCCCCTCCGCCCCCCTCCCCAGCCCCTAAAGAAACAACCATCCCAGAAGAACCGTCCCGTACCACCCACATCAGCAATCAAATGGGGCGAGAATGCCTCCGCTCCAAACGTCGTCAGGAGGAGCCACTCCACATATTCCTCCATGCGACCAGTATTGGCACTCTCCGGAATCCCAGAGAGGCATATGTTGTTCCGGCGGCTGCGGGCCTCTAAATCCTCGTTCTTTGCCGCTATCACCTTAAGGAGGCGGTCCATCTGGGTTAGCTGCTTGTCCATGGTGCCAGTGCGATCCTCATTGTCCGAAATGCGCTGCTCCACTTCCTTCAACTGCTCATCATGTTTGTCCACTTTTAAGACAAGGAAATCGAGCCTGGTGTTCATAGTGTCCATGTTTCCAGACAGACCGTTCACACTCTGCTGCAGCAGGGCGAGCATCTCCTTGACCTCAGTGTCCGGGCGCTCCGTAGGGCCGGGCGGCAACTCGTGCTCACCCCCATGGGGGTCCCCCGCCACCGAGTGGGTGGCCACCTTCTTAGCCTCGAACTGAAGCCGCTGCTGTCGTCCGTCCGATTTGCCCATCGCCACGGGCGTATCAAGTCCAGCCGGGGCCCAGGTACTAGCCGGGTGTCAGCGCTCCGCCAGCCGGCCGCGCTCCCCGCCCGACCCCCGATAGCGCACCCATGTCCAGGGCAGGGGGGGACCAGGGCAGCCCCTCGTTACAGGCCAGCGATCAAGGGGGCAACCAGCGCAGCAAGGCTCACCCCGGCCCCACGAACCGTCACAGGCACCACGACAACACAGTGGCAGGCGCCTCACAGCATCTCCACGTCCAGGTAGCAGGAGGCACACTGTAGGGCCCACGAAGGCCGCGGTAAAGGCACCCCGCTTTTTGTGCAATGCGGCAAAGTTCACCCCCAGGCTCCAAAGTATGCGAGGTCGCAAGACGGACCCAGGCCAGTTGAGCGCGCAGCCCTCGCCACGGCAACCCAGCGTGCCTCTCCAGCAGCAGACGGCCCCACTGTGCACAGGGTCGCCCACAGCCTCGCCAATGACCAGGGGCCCCAGGGCCCAAATGCAGGATGGCACGGCAATCAGGGCCAGCGAGGCCTAGCTCCACCACAGGCAGAGGAGGCCCCCCCATGGGCCAGCGGAGAACCACAGCGATTCTCCGTACTCGTCCACCGTCGCGGGCCCCACGGAGCCCACGCCGCGTCCTCCGCAGTATCCTCGAGAGGCTCACCGATCCTCAGGGGAGCGTAGCACCCAGGCCGCATGCCGGCCGCCCTCTGGCGCCGCAGGTACAGGAAGGCAAAGCCTCGTGACCCCCTTTTCAGAGCCTCGCAGCGCAGCCTCACGCCTCCGGACTCACGGGTGCAGCGCCCGATACTCCGACCCAGGCGGCTCCGCGCTCACAGATGCAGGTGCCCCGCTGATATCTTGGGGCCTATTCCCTCGTGGCCGCACCGGGCTGGCATGAGCACAGCGCCCGCTCCGCAGCTCCAGGGCCGATCCCAGCCACTTGCCGGTCCGATTTTCAAAGGTCACAGCGCCTCCGCCGCCTCCGCGATCGGGCAGAAACTTGCACCGAGGGTGCCGGTGAGCACCCTCCGCCCAGGCTCCCCTTAACAGCGCACGGGGAGCGTGCGAACAGCAGATAAATAGCGGATCGTTGGGCCAGGCTACCAGAGCCTCACGGCGGTGCGGCCATCTTGGTCTGGCGCCACCTAGCGCCCCCAGCAGGATCAAAGTTATCTTGACACTTTTACACTTTTATAAATGCCCGAAATCTGCTGGATAGACAAGAAACTTTCCAGTGCTGTTAACACTGCTGCACAAATGAAATAACAAATATGACAACACTCATGTATTTCTGTTGAGAGGCTCCAGCTGGAGAAGTGCCTTCCTGCTGGTCCAGGCCTTAAGATGCCCGAACACTGTTCAGTCTCAAACAACAAGAGTCACAGCGCTTCTGCTTGCTGGCGACGCATGGGCAGAAGTGCAGCGGGAACAGGGGCATCAAAATGCTCTGGACCAAAACACACTCACTTACACACAAGGGGACACCAGCACTGCTGTGTGACTGTAACCCAGAGCTGTATAATAAAATAAGGCTCCTCGGGTGGCGTAGCCAAGCACCTAAAATGGCGGACATGTTCTGAAAACACTCTGCTCCTTATCCTCCGGTTATCCTGGCGATCCGAAGGTAGAGCAACTGGAAACTTACCCAGAAGTGTGTGGGGGATCCAGCGCTGATCCGAGTGAGGGGTCTCTCGCTGCTGGAAACACTGTGGTGAAGGAGCCCTGACTGGCGGCCTGCGGGGCACAAGGTCAGCGCGATGGCACGAGCGGCGAGGCCCCCTGAGCGGACGAAAGTGGGCGAGACTATGGTGGAGACGTGACGGCCCGGCTGCAGCGGCGCGGCTGTCTTGGTCGCCGTGCCCGCAGGAGAGAGTATAGACAGAACTGTCCGTGGCCCTCGCAGGACTGAAGAGAGGAACTCCGCCCGCCTTTAGAGCCATGGGGTGGGGTGAGATCCCTCAAGGCTGTCGGTCTGGATGTCGCTCGGCGCACTCCACTCAAGTGGCTTTATTGCGCCTGTAAGAACCTATTTTAACGTATCTCCCTGGTTTTCTATTTAAGTTGTGTTGCTTAATTTTTTCCCCTGTTTTTAACCTAATTGGCCTCGTACTCGCACTCTAATTTGGTTATTTCACCGCTCTTTTAGCGGGTCCTTGCTCATTTCTTATTACGTGGGGGACATATTGGATTGGGGAGTAGGACGCCGGGCGGCGCCATCTTTGTCTACGCTCTAGTGGTCACTAGGACGCTAGCGTTGCATTTAAGGCGGGAAAATCTTGCCGGCAACTCTGGACCTTTGAATGAACACTATTCAGCGCTTTGCATCGCGCACTCCACTCAAGTGGCTTTATTGCGCCTGTAAGAACCTATTTTAACGTATCTCCCTGGTTTTTCTATTTAAGTTGTGTTGCTTAGTTTTTCCCCTGTTTTTAACCTAATTGGCCTCGTACTCGCACTCTAATTTGGTTATTTCACCGCTCTTTTAGCGGGTCCTTGCTCATTTCTTATTACGTGGGGGACATATTGGATTGGGGAGTAGGACGCCGGGCGGCGCCATCTTTGTCTACGCTCTAGTGGTCACTAGGACGCTAGCGTTGCATTTAAGGCGGGAAAATCTTGCCGGCAACTCTGGACCTTTGAATGAACACTATTCAGCGCTTTGCATCGCGCACGCCACTCAAGTGGCTTTATTGCGCCTGTAAGAACCTATTTTAACGTATCTCCCTGGTTTTTCTATTTAAGTTGTGTTGCTTAATTTTTCCCCTGTTTTTAACCTAATTGGCCTCGTACTCGCACTCTAATTTGGTTATTTCACCGCTCTTTTAGCGGGTCCTTGCTCATTTCTTATTACGTGGGGGACATATTGGATTGGGGAGTAGGACGCCGGGCGGCGCCATCTTTGTCTACGCTCTAGTGGTCACTAGGACGCTAGCGTTGCATTTAAGGCGATCATGCAGACGCGCAGCGGGCACGCGCAGCGGGTTCGCCGGATTTCCGCCGGAGTTACGCCTGGGTTCTGCCCGTCTGCGCCCGTCCGCGCTCGATCGAGCTCAGGTCAGGAGATTACTACCTTCCGCCATTCTTATTCTGGCAGTGTTTTACGCCATCTAGATAGCGGTGGGACGAAACTAGATATTACTACTATGGGGAGGATTGGGGATTTGAATTTATTGAGAGCCCCCAGTGGGAGATCGGGGACTACTGCACGTACGCTAAAACTAACGTGTCTAAACACTAGGTCGCTCCATAAACACCACCTAGAGATCTTCACACTGTTGCAGGATGAGGACATTGACGTCCTAACCCTTACGGAGACATGGCTGGGTGACGACTCCTTACCTGATATTATAGCGGCCCTCCCCTCTGGGTATGATGTGGTCTGGCAAAATCGAGCCCATAATGCCAGGGGGGGAGGGGTAGCAGTTTTGTATAAAAAACATCTAAAGATTGTTAAAATAGCGGCTGAATCACTGGATATATCTGATGTTCTGGGGGTGAAGATCACGTTGGACAACTCATGTCTTGTAATCTTTACTGTTTACCGTCCGCCAAATTCGACGGCAGTGTTCAACGACTTATTTGCCTCTTTGATATCTGATCTTTGTACCCGGTACCAAAAGATCGTGATAACCGGAGACTTTAATATGCACTGGGACAAAAGCCATAATGACCTGACATCTTGTCGTCTGGAGAGCATTATGTCATCTCTTGGAATGAGACAGCTGGTAAATGCCCCCACGCACATTAAAGGGAATATCTTAGATCTCATCTGGAGCTCAGATCCTGAGGTATTTGTCGTTGACATTCTTCCATGTATTTGGTCCGACCATTATCTGGTAAACTGTGAGATCCCCATTACAGGATATCCAGCTCAAAAACCTTCAAATACGAAAGCAGTCCGTCAGTGGAAAAGAGTCGATTTACAATCCTTGTCCGCTACCCTTCCTGGGTATGTTCAATCATTGATATCTAGTGAGGATCTAGATCTAGACTATAAAAATCTAACACGAACCTTGAGTCTGGCAATGGATGAAATAGCACCTGTGAAAATCCATAAAGTTAAAAGAGCAGGTAAAGGGGCTCCATGGTTCACCGCGGCCTTGAGGGATCATAAAAAGGAGCTTCGTTCTCTGGAAAGGAAGTGGAGGAGAACAAAGGATGGCACGGACAGGGAAAGATATAAAATCTGTCTCAATAGATATAAGAAGCTGATTATGGCTACAAAAGTAGCCTTTTATGAAGCTCGCATTAGTCAGGCTGAAAATATCCAGAAGGAAACATTTAACATCTTGACGGAACTGAGTAAAAGACCTGAAACGTCGGAAACCACAATAAAAGTGGACACGTTTCAACGCTTCTTCCTGGAGAAGGTGGAGACCATTCTCTTGGAGTTCAAGAAAGGCACGTTGTATGGCCCACCTCCACTACAGGAGCCTCTTCTTCCTCTGGAAATTTCTCTTTCAAGGTTCCCTGTGATAGATCATCAAAGCTTCGAAAAGCTTGTGAACAGAACCAAGTCCGGTTCCCCGGCGGACCCATGCCCTCCGAAGGTCTTTCGCTTGGCGTGCTCCTTGTTAGGAGATTATATTATCCCTCTCCTTAACAGTTCACTGGAGACCGGCTTTCTACCATCCAGCTTTAAGGAAGCTCGGGTTAGACCTCTTTTGAAGAAGCCGGGAGCCGACGCGACCACTCTGAAAAATTATAGACCGATTTCTCAGTTGCCTTTTTTGTCTAAGGTCTTGGAGCAACATGTTCTGAAGTCTCTTTCCGGTTTCCTGGAGAGTTATCACATACTCCAGGAGCGTCAGGCAGGCTTCCGTGCACATCATAGCACTGAGCTGGTGATGCTTGCAGTGCTAGATGAGCTTAGAGGTATGGCTGACAGTAAGAAGCCTAGCGCCCTGATACTGTTAGATCTATCAGCGGCGTTTGATACTGTCAGCCATTCCCTACTACTGGATAGACTAGCCCGTTTTGGGATAAAAGACCTGGCTCTTAAATGGCTGCAGTCTTTTTTAAACTGTAGGACACAGAGAATCCAGCTCGGGGATTGTATATCGGAGGTCGGAGTGTTAGAGTGCGGCGTCCCGCAGGGCTCCGCTCTCTCTCCGTTATTGTTTAATCTCTATCTGCAACCTCTGATTAACTCTTTAGCCAAAATGGGTTGTCATGTATTTAATTACGCTGATGACACCCAGTTACTTTTGAGTATCGATAATACAATGTCAGCACAATCTAATGCCCAAGTTATCCTCAGACATACGGTCAGTTGGATGACGGTAAATTTGCTGAAAATAAATCCAGACAAGACCGAGATACTGGTGGTCTCAACTACAGCTTCACCTTGGGGTGACCTTTATTGGCCCCAGGACTTGGGTCCTACACCGATCCCAAGCCAACAAGTAAAAAGTCTTGGGATAAAGATTGACAACGAGTTGTCAATGACTAATCAGATCTCTGCGGTTGTAGGGATCTGTACTGGCATGATTAGACAACTGCGCAAGCTTGTCCCTTTTTTTTCCTTCTCCATGCTACGTACAGTTGTTTCTGCCACAGTAATATCTAGGATTGACTATGGAAACGCCCTGTACCTAGGCCTACCAAAGTCTTTGACTAAGAGATTGCAGGTTGTGTTAAATGATGCTGCGCGACTGATTTTCAGACTCCCTAGAAGAGCCCAGGCTTCTCCCCTATTGCACAAACTACATTGGCTTCCCATTGTGCAGAGAGTGGAGTTTAAGAGCCTCTGTACGGCCCACAAGGCGATCTATGGACAGGCCCCTGTTTACATCAAGGAACGTCTAGAGCTTTATCAGCCTAAACGAGCACTTAGATCGGGGAATGCCCAGTTGCTTGCCTGCCCGCGATACAGGTTGTCAACAAAAGGAGGTAGATCCTTCTCAGTGCTGGTCCCACAACTTTGGAATAGATTACCGGAATCACTCCGGAGATAGGGCAACCTTCTATGTTTTAGGAAGCAGCTGAAGACGCTCCTTTTCAAAGAGGCTTTTTGCCACTTAAAATAGCTTTGCGTAGGGCATCTTCTCTTCTCGCGTCCAGGGCCTGATCTATAGTTGTTAGTCATGGGTTCAAAGCGCCTAGAGACCTGCAGGTGAGTTGGCGCTATATAAGCCTAATATAACATAACATAACATAACATAACATGTGGTGGACCCTGAGGAGCTTGGTGAATCCCTGCCTCGGGGGACGCCTGTCAGACAGTCTGTGTCACCCAGCTGGGGGCCACCTGAGCACCTGGCGGGATTTGAGGTGAGCCCGAGCTGACTTGGTGCCCCGCGGTGCTGGCGGAGGGGATCGGAGCTGCCCTGGTGCCTCGCTTAGGACTGCGGCTGGCCTGGTGAGTGGAGTTGGAACGGGGCCTTCCCCATCCCTCTCCTGCAATTCGACTTGGTGCATTTGGGTGCTGCTGGGCCCAGTGACGAGGCCGTTGCGCCCGCGTCTGCCGGGAGGACTACCCACAACCAGCTGCTTTCCACGAGCGGTCAGGCCCAGTCACATTTGGCCCATTTCAGTAGCAGGGGACCCCACGCCGGGCCAGAGGGGTGCTCCCTGTTCCTTCCCTGCTGCCACAGAGTTTCAGGGGCAGCGGGGCTGAAAACAGGTGAGAGGCAACTGGGTTGGGTGCCAGGTGAAGCCCCCTAGAACGGCTGACTGCCATCTGAAGAGGCCTTGACCACGCCGGAGTCGACATGAGACTCCCTCCTGAATCGGGGGTCGCCATCTTGTGAAGCTCCCACCCTTTGCGGCAGAGGAAATACAGGTGAGCCTGTGCCAGCGATGCTGAACTGGTGAGGGGACAGGGAGGGTCCGGGGGTCGGACTGGCCTAGTCCCCCCGGTGTAAAAGGGCACGGCGGTGAGGGAAACAGTGCGGAGGCCAGTTCGGGCCTATGCTACCCCTGGCCTTGTGTGACCACACGGGGTTCCTTGCCTGTGGCGGGGGCGATTAGCTGAGACGGGGGTCCAGGGGCCATTCGGGCCTAGTCCCTCCTCGCACGATCCTTCCTGTACCGGTCTAATGGGTCTACAGCAGTGTTAGAAATTGAACGGGTGGACCCTGCTCCAGTGTGCTTCCTGAACAGTCACGTCTCTTTCCTCATATAGCTAGCCTCTGTGGTGGAGCACTACCCTGAAGAGTTGGGAGAGCAGTGGAGACGCTGCGGAGTCCACGGCTGGAAGTCACTCACATTCCGCCCCATATGCCGAGGGCTCAGCAGATAGTCATGGGCCGCCTTCGTTCCAATGGCCGCCAAGATGCCTCACCCCGGGGCCGGACCAAAGAGGCTCCCAAAGCTTCTGGAGCGTCCGTCGGGCCTAGTCCCCATCGGGGTCCAGGGGAGGTACTGATTCCATTCCAGAATGGTCAACAGATACTGGCTCGCTTCGACTACCGGATATTACCCCCCAGACGGCGTATATAATTATATGAGAACTTGTTGCTCCTCACCCCCGGACACCTCAACTTTACAAGAAACAGAAACTAGGGGAGCTCGCTCGCACACATGTCCCCACTGTTCCAAGCTGTAATTCTGGGTCTTTTCATATTCTCTCACATATCCAGTACTCTACCTCCTTCTACAGAGGGTTAAGTAAGAGGGATAGAACATGCAAGCAATCTTTCTATTTCCTTTCCTTCTTTAAACCTGTGTTTCCTCCGAAGTCAAACAACGGCATTGAACTAGTTGCCATAAGAAAAAAGGCGTAAAAGTTTGGGTCGGCCTCCCTGTTGGGGGTCCGCTCTCATAACGTTTCAGTATCCTTGGATGCATAAATGTTATTATTCCCCTAGAAGAGTCGCCCTACCTCGAGACCTGCTGCCATCATGCATACCCTTCCCGAGGGTGTTCACTCCAAGAAGGGAAACCAACAGATTTACATCATCTCCATGAGTAACCTAAATGTAATTCCATGGAATGTTATGGTATTCATGCACCTGCCTGGCGGTACTCCATATATGCTTACCTACAGCGTAGGGTGGTTAGCATCGCTCTCTTACAAGAGACACACCTAATGCAGCCAGAGGCCGTTCAACTGCGCCGTCGCTGGCGGGGTCAGATCTATAGCACCAACTACTCAGCCATGGCCAGAGGGATACTTATCTGGGTAAAGGCCGGGGTCCCATGGGAGGAGGAGGAGGTGGTAGTGGATCCCGCCGGATGATATGTGTTCCTTAAGGGTAGGTTAAATGGCCAACCTATTTTGTTCGGTTCCATCTACGCCTCTAACACTGACCAGGGAGCATTCCTCTGCACCCTAACGACATTACTCCCTAGATGGAGGGAGGTTCCGTGGTGGCTGGGAGGGGATTTTATCTCTGTGATGGACGTTTCTCCCGATTGTTCATTCCGCCTTTGAATAGAACCACAGCCTCTCCAAACACCCAGTCGCTATGTACTTGGATGGGACATTGGTCATTGACAGTTGTCTGGCCTGAATGCCACCCTCACGCTAGGGTGTATTCCCTTTTCTCGCCTGTTCACAAGCTGCACGTCCGGCTGGACCGCATTCTGGTCTCGACGGCCCTAGCCTCCCTAATTTAGTCCACAGAATATTTTGGTCGGATGCACTCCGATCACAATCCATAAATAATGCACTTGGAGTGGGAGGCCGAGGCGCCCCCGGTTCCAGCTTGGCGTCTACAGACGGCAGCGCTGGAGGACCCGGAGTTCCGGAGCTCTCTGGAGTCTGCAGTGATTGGATACTTTGATCTTAACGCAGACTCTGTGGATTCGATATTGACGGAATGGTAGGCATTTAAAGTGGTGACAGGGGGGCATTGCCTTGCACACACGTGGAGTATCCGCAAACAACTTGACGCATCCTTATTTGCCATTGAGCGTCAATTACTCCAGTTGGAAGCGCAGGCTATCGATCGGCCTGATAGGCAAAAGCAACTTGATGACGCCCAGGCTGAGTGGGAAGCGCTATTAGAAAAACTACGATTTCACAATTGCATGGCGCATTTGGATCGGTCTCACGCTACAGCGCATAGGGTGGGCAAGCTGCTGGCTTACCTAATCAGACAAGAACACACCCAACGCCCCATACAGCTCCTAGTGGACGAACTAGGCCGTAGGAGCTGTACACAGAGAGACATTCATGCAGCAATGACAGCACACTACACCGGGTTATATTCGGCTCAGCTGACTGGGGATAGCCCTCACATCGAGTCATTCCTCTCCACTGTGGAACTGCCCACCCCGACGCTTGACCACTTCCTCCCTCTGGCCCCACCCCCTGACAGTAGACGAAATTCAGGAAGTACTGCAGTCCCTGGCATCTGGAAAGACCCCGGGACCCGACTGGGTTCCCACTGAATTTTTAAAACATATGCAGAGACTCTGGTGCCTCGTCTGCACTCCTTGTACGCCTCGGCAATTAATGACCAGTCTTTACCACCAATGTGCGCGGCTAACGTGGTTTCCCTTTTGAAGCTGGGTAAAGATCCAACCTCCTCCGGATCATATAGACCGATAGCGATACTAAACGTCGACTATAAAAGTTTCCCCAAAGTTTTAGCTAATCGCCTGGTGCCCCTTGTTCCCGCATTGGTCCACCCTGATCAGAACGGGTTCGTCCCTCAATGAAACATGGCCCTAAACATCCACCGGTACTTTTGAGTAGCCAAATACGCCCCCCTCAAATGGCCTCGATTGGGTTGCCTGGTTGCCTTAGACCTTGAGATGGCATTTGATTTGCTTGACTGGAATTTCCTTTTCGCCTCCCTAGCCCGGCACAGTATAGGGCCTTATTTCCTCAGTATGGTTCAGCTGCTGTATAGGCGTCCATCCGTCGGGGTTCGGACGGGCCCCTACTTATAAGATCCCATCCAGGTAAGGCGTGGAACTAGACAGGGATCCTCGCTGTCCCCCTCCTTTTCGCACTGGCGGTGCAACCACTGGTGGCGCACATCCGCGCGCACGTGGACATGAGAGTTACACTGGGGGACGGGTTGCAGGTTATTTTCGCTATATGCAGACGACTTACTGCTGTACGTACATGACCTCCACGACAACCCACCCTCCGTGGATCAGACCTTATCACACTTTGCCAAGGCTTCAGGCCTGCGGGTTAATGCTGAGAAATCTATTCTTGCTCCGTTTCTGCAAACGAACCCTGACCCGGGGTATTCCATGGGAGGCGTGCGTATGACGCGGTGCACTGACCTCTTTAGATACCTAGGTGTGCGCAAATACCATACTAGGAAGGATCTGTTTGAGTGGAACGTAGTAAGAGTTACTACAGCTATCCAATCACAAATGAACTTCCCACTGGTAATCTCGGGCAGGGTAGCCCTTGTAAAAAATGGTAGCTCTCCCTCGTCTCCTCTACTATTTCACTACCCTACCTATTATCATTTCCCTGCTCTTGCAAATGGGAAGAGATAATAAGGGACTTTATATGGGGAATGTCCAGGCACAGAGTATCTATGGGGAAACTATTTATCCACAGGCCAGGGTGGGGTAGTGGTGCCCAACTTTGAAGACTATTACTTGACCTCTCAGCTCCAGTGGATTGCCCGGTGGCTATCACCCCGGTATCTGGCAGACACGGCCTCACTGCAACCTCCACTCCTGCACCAAACATTACTACAAATCTTTCAACCATGCACAAAGTCTAGGCCCATAGATGCGCTTCCACCCACTATAGCTTTCAAGTGTTTCCGTAGGAGCCTCTTCCTCACCAGGGCTCTCATACCATATGCCCCTGCCATCCCATTATTGGGTACACCACATGGTGACATATACACCACAGCAACTGAATTGCATCACTGGGAAGGTATGGAGGAACTGGGAGACCTTTACCAGGATGGTTCCCTCATTCCATAGTAGGAACTCACGTCGGAGAAGAACCTGTACCCGGGGCCAGTTCTCATTACATCGGGCGATTATAGCCTCGCTGGCTTCTAGGTGGGGTAGTGTCCCTCAGGAACCGCCCATGCACCATATGATACAGTATCTACATGTGATGGGAAATGGGGGGCACTTGACCCCCTGAAGTAACATAGGGAGGAGGCTGTGGGGAAAGCATTTACAGACAGGGAATGGTTTCCACGCAATCAGCGCTTTAAACAAATCCAATTTTTTATATTGTACCGTGCATACCTTGCCCCAGCCAAATCAATAAGTATATTACCAGATCAGATGCGGCTTGCCCTAGGTGCCGCTTAATGAATGCTGACATACTACATATGTTGTGGCATTGCCCTGACTTGCGTGAATACTGGGCCAATGTGACATCTACAGTAGCTACCTTCACCTCCCCAGCCATCCCCCTTCTTTGGGAGGCACAGAGCAGCCACCTGGTTCCTTGATCTGGGGTTTATAGTGGCTAAACACCTAATCACCAAAAGGTGGAAGTCCCCAACAGCTCCTCGCGCCATAGCCTGGCGACGCTCCTTACTTAATTGGGCCAGGGCGGAGGGGGTTGCGTTACGCCGGGATGACTTGCTTGGGATCCGTAAGGTCCCATTGGCACACCACTGGGATGCTATGGTGTCGAGTTTGCAGGGCATTGATAATGTCATGGAGGAGGGGCCCCAAGGCAGGGAGCAAGATGAGTACACGCACACAGAACTGGCCTCACATACTAACATGATTTCACTTCACAGAGTTTCTGTCGGTCGGCTCTAGCATGGCCGTTCTCCCCCCCCCTTGTTTATAGCACATACGGCAGCAGGTTTCAGGCGACTATCCCAACCCTTCTTTGTTTCCATTGCCCTCATTAAATTGGACCCTATGCCCACAGTTTGAATAAATGTTGCACCACAGCTAAGAGGGTTACGAGGTGGTCCATCGCAATGCCTGACACGATAATGCCGCCGTCATTGCAAGGACAGTCCTCCAGGAACTATTATCAATAACTCACCTGACAGCTTTTCTATTAATAAGATGGATTGTATGCTAAACTGTTTACCTTGTTGTTGCCCCACAGGGCGCCCACGCACTGTGTATGTTGCATGAAACTACGGAAAAAAAATGAATAAACAAAAAATAATAAAGTAAGGCTGCTCAACCTTCAGCTTGCATCCAAGCCTGAATGGTGATTGGCCTGATTTGATTTTAGTCCCGCCGCCCTGGCGCTGTCAGTCACAGCTCTAGTGTGCTGTGAGGGTGCATGGGCGTTTCTTTATCCAGCAGCCGATCCCAATGGCTTCAATTATGAGAGAAGGCTCGGGTAGGCGCTCGAGACCTGCGGAACCCCTGGGAACCGCTGCAGTAGTCTAACCCAGGTGACGGTCAGCCCATGCGTTCGAAATAAGCATGGCCATTCTAGAGAGTCACATGCTTTGACACCATCTAACAGCACTGCAGCGGTGCATGTCTGTGCTTTTAGTTGTAGACGAGTAAAGACTGTACACATTTTAAAAGTGGCGGAAACCCCCAGTATGAAACCAGACTGTTTCAGCAGTACAGTATTGGGCATGAGTGGAAGCAAGAGGCTGGAAGTAATTTTGCCAGGATTTTATTGTTGGTGTTGATTAGGAATATAACCTCTTTCGAATGGTTCTCGGTAAACTTTAGTAAGATGATGGGATATAAGTGTCGCAAACTCTGTAAAAGGCGACCTGCACGCCATCGCTGCCAGAGGCTTCACCGCTCGCCATGCTGCAGACTGTGGGGATTATTTCTTCTTCTGATTTGGGGCAGACTAACTCTTCACTCTGGTCATTAGTGGGCGGAGCCAGCACCGTCGCCTTTGAATAGTTGTTTGGATCGGTTAGAGGTACTCAACTGCAGAGTCAGAAGTGGAACACCGAGGAGGGTGTGCCGTGTGCCGCCGAGGGCAAGTACTATTTATTTTATTTATTGAAAATGTTACTCTAGTGTTTTTTTTACTTTGGGGCGGGGGCTTATCTGGGGGTTTTGGAGGGCGTAGGTATTTGATTTTGAGCTTTTGGAGGAAGGGGGTTTATTTTGTTTTTTTGTGAAGTGGTGGGGCACTTCACTCGCCCCACCACTTTCAAAGGGTACCAGCTGCCCAGATCTCAAAGGTTGCCAGGCATCCTTAGGCCTAGAAGTAAGAGGCTGCAGCTGTGCATAGTCTTTACTAATCTTGCCACAGTGTGTCATGCTTTTGAGCCATGCAGAGTCCGTGCTCCAATGTAAAGCAAGCTCCCGTTTAGCAAGTAGTAGTGACACAGAGGTAAATCTGCAAGTGGATGTGGGGCTGTCATGTGTGTGGCCTGGCACTGCTATCAAGGGGTCAGGCGCGACCGTGGCTTCTGTCATAGTGGAGATGAGGGAGAAGACAGTAGTCCAGTATCGGCCTATGTGGGGGCACAACCAGTTATATGTGTATAGTTGGTGTCTGAGGCGTGGCATTTGGGACACTGGGTCAAGCATTTAGGAACAAACCATGCAATATCTGTGGGGGTGACGTATGCACGTTGTAGGAACTTAAAGTGTAGAAGCTTATGTTTATGGTTGACAGAGATGACTTTTGTTTGGAAGCAACAGTAAGACCAAATTTTGTCAGATGGTAGATAGCCTAAGTCAGTACTCCAGGCCTCCCTAACATGCCCGGTGGAATCAGGTTTCAAGGCCAGGTAGGTGAGGTACAGCCTAGAGAGGAGTCGATCTCCATTAGTGTCGCATGTGATGAGTGTTAGTAGGGGAAAGGTCCTCTGGATTGAGTGGATTAGGTGGGAATGCATGAGCGCAGGGTGCTATGGAGCTGTTGCAGTACAACGTGGTTCATCTAGGAGGCCCTCTCAGAGCGGGCGTTGTCAGCATGCACATGGACATGGTCTTATGGGAATAGATCTCCTGTGGTGTGCAGGTCATGGCATTATAAGGTGCGCTTAACAAGCGTGAGGGGGATCCAGGGATTATCAGCTAAAGGTAAAGCAGAAGAGTAAAGGATGCCCCCTCCTAAGACACAGCGGAGCTTACGCCAAGCCCAGCAAGTGGTAGATGAAGTTTGGATGTCTAAAGGATCCACAGGGATGCCCTTCGGTAGGACAGAAAAGGGTGATAGATCACCAAGCTGGTCTCTCTCAGGTTTGAGATAAGGGAAACAGGCGTCTGGGTAGTACCAGTGATCTGGATATTGGCACTGTGTTGTCAGATAATAAAGGTGAAAGTCTGGGTCTCCAAAGCCACCGCGTTTGTAAGGGATTTTAAGGTATCTCACCGGATACGGTGCTCCTGCCGGCCCATATTAGTCTCAGTAGGAGACTGAAGTGTGTTGAAGAAACGTTATGCAAGCAGTATTAAGGTATTAAGAAAGAGATACAAGAAGCGGGGGAGGACCGCCATTTTAATTATTGCCACTGGTCCCGCTATGGGCAGTGGGAGTTTGAGCCAACGTTTCACTTGTGTCAAGAGATTGTTGTTGGACTTGGCCCTTTTTGCAGGGTCATCCCTAAACTTTTTGCCTTCCTCCTGTATTTTTTCTGACCTGTTGTTGGCTGTTTTATGACTCTGGGCACCTTACCACTGCTGACCAGTGCTAAGGTGCATATGCTCTCCCTATGGTAAAATGTATACATTGATTGGTGTCCATGTTTGGCTTATTCGGTTTACTATCAGCCCCTAGTAAAGTGCACCAGGAGTGCCAGGGCTTGTAAATGCGAATGCTGCTGGTGGGCCTGCAGCACTGGTTGTGCCACCCACAGAAGCGGCCTAGTAAAATGTGTCTAGGGTCTGCCACTGCAGAACCTGCGTGCAGTCTGGTACTGTCATGCTGGCTGGGCAAGTGCACACACTTGCCAGCCTCCAAACCTTCCCTTTGCCTCATGTTAGTCACCCCTAAGGAAGGCCAACGGGCAGGGTGCATTGTAGGCATAAGGTAGGACATGCCCTGATGTGTGTGGCATGTCTTAATAGTGAATTACAGCCATTTTCGTTTTTCACTATTGAAGGCTACCTGCTCTCCATAGGCCAGAATGGGCTGCCGGGATCACGCCAACGCTGTGACCCCAGTGGACTCAGAGAGCAGGGTAGAAGTGTCAAGTTTAGTATGCCTGAACTCAGAATAATAAAATACTTCTTGTAGTCAAGTTTATTTTAATATCCTGGGTTTGTAAATACTACTTTTAGAAAGTTAGTATTTACTGACCTGACCATCTCAGTCCGCCTCTGCTGTGTGTATGTGTTCTGCCTAGCAACAGTAAGGAGCAGGGTTGGGGAATCCCCAGAGACAGGTTGGCTGCCAGGTGGTGGGTAGAGAGATGACACCAGGATGGGTGGGAGGAGTACACCTTGACTCTTGAATAGACCTGTGCTCTGCCACCACAAAGCCGGCGCCGCCCCCTGTGGAGCGGCTGATGTCTCTGCCCTGCTGCTGAAAGGAAAGAGCAGACTCACCATAACAAAGTGCTCCAGAACTGGACTGAGCCAGGCCTAGGCCCCCTGGCGCTAAAGAACAAAAGAATCATGGTATAAAAGTAGGAGCCTGGCTCCTAAGAAATCAGAATCCTGTTTACCACAAAGAACCTCTGCCCGACTAGAAGGAGAAGAAGACGCTGGAGGAGCTGGCCTGCTGCTTGCCTTGCTGAGAAAGGAGAGGAAGAGACTTACTGAAAAGACTTTGCTACTTTGTGCTTGAACATTCTCCAAGGGCTTGATCTGAGCTTGCCCCCTGAACTGAACCCCAGGAACAGTGGGTTCTCTGTGCTTTTGCTCGTCCTCCAATTCGAGCCGTGTGTGCATCCCGCTGGAAAGAGACTGCGCCCCTCATCGCCCCTCCTAGGGCCGTGACACTCAGGAGCTCGCCTGCCGCAATCCCGTGAGAGCCCCGCTCCGTCCGGAGCCGCTCTCTGTCCCCGGGCCAGGCCGCCTGCACCCCTGTCACCGCCTGCCATTGGAGTGCGCTGAACGCGCTATCACCCCTCCTGCCGGAAGCCGTCCGACGACTGTGATCTACGCCGGGTCATCCAGCTGCACTGACCGTGCCCTGTGACCCCGCTTCGCTATCCCCGGACATCTCAGGCCGCGCCGCCCCCGCTGTGGAGACCCTCCTGCACCGCCGTGCTAAAGGGTCGCTGGCCGCGCCTGCCTACGTGCCCACACCTGCTGATTGAGGACCCAAGAACACTTCCCAAGTTGAGAGTCGCACCGACCTGTGCCGACTCTCCACCTCACGAAAGAAGTTCCAGTATCGGGCTCGGGGCCCGCAACGCCGTATTTCCCCGTTCGCAGGAACCGATCTCTGTGAGTACTGGAACTACAAGTAAAGAGACTACGAACTATCCATTTGAAGCTACGAACAACGAACATTTGCCCGCTGTACAACCTGGTGGCATAGCGAAAACGTTATTGGTCTTGTGATAAGTCTGCTGAGATATATATACCTTATTTTTACATAAAGAATCGTATTTTTATATATATCCAAGTCTGGTGTCCGTTTCTGGGGGGATTGATGTATTTACTGTGTGTATGATTGTAAGTGCTTAACCAACAACGCCTGAGGAATCGCCTTGGCTGCTCACGCCACGCACCTAGAGGGTGAGCAAGGGTCATTCGCGAGGGGTTATCCTGCGCCCTGACGTGGAGGAGAGGGTTCCTGCTTGACACAAGGGCAACCTTGCGCCAACCAGAGATCCCCGACTCTAACAATTGTCAATGGCCGATCCATAATTGAGCCTGAGAATTTGGTCCTTGTCTCTGTGTCGGCGTATGCCTAAGTATTTGGTGGAGTCTGTGTTCCAAGTTAAAGGGAAATCAACAGCCATAAGGTGGGTGGTCTTGGTTGATGGGGAGAGCTCAGATTTAGCCCAGTTAATGTGGAGGCCGAAAAGATCCCAAACGTAGGATTTCACATATTAGAGGGAGGAGGTTATCAGATGGACAATGTGTAGGAAGGTGGAATCTGACTATATGGTTGCCCCCACTTTTTTCCTGGTGTTTGAATGGTTTTTGACTAGTCTGGCTGGGATCCTGCTATCCAGGACCCCGGCCTATCTGCTTACTCCCTTAAATGATTGGTGTGCATATTAGATGCACTAGTGATTGGATACTGTGGTACCTTATGAGCCCCTAGTATATGGTACCTTAGGTACCTAGGGCATTGGTACTTCACAGGCCTACCAGGGGCTGCAGCATGTATTATACCACCCCTGGGAAGCACTCACAATCTGACACCACAGGCCTGCTACTGCAGCCTGTGTGAGGTAGTGTTAGCACTCCTCACTGAGATATAGGTTCCTATATCTCACCATACACACACATATAAACCTATCAGTCACCCCTATGGTAGGCCCTATCAATCCCAAGGGCAGGGTGCTTGGTTTACTATGTGAGGGGGTGCTTCTGCCTGAGCAGGACCCCTCTGCAGCTGGTGGAGTCTATTCTCTGCTGCTGTTTGTAGATGCGGTTAAACCATATACTCTTAAGTGCATTATAACCTCGCGGTAAATGCTAACTTTGGAATGACTGCATCAAAACATGTCGTGTTTGGTGTCAAACAACTTGGAATCCTACCCCCACACCAGTAACTGGTGTGGGAGTGGGAGTAGGATCCCACCCTTCTAGAGGGGACGACATGTACACACTGTACTACACGGTAGAAATCATTCAGAGCCCTGGCATCACAAAATGGATGCCACCAGCACAGACACCGGGCTGCCCTCCTGCTGCTGACCGAAACTCGCAGTGGAGGGAGCCCAACAAAGGGTTTCCTGTCACAGGGAGGTGTCACAACCTCCCAGACAGGATTTAGTGTATTGGAGCTGGGTGGGTGCACTCTTAGAGTGCTTTGAAGTCCTGCACTGGGGGAGCAGTAGGCTCCTCTGCGCATATGCCAGCTCAAACCGGTTCAGGGGCTACCTGCCCCTGCTCTGGCGCGAAACTGGACAAAGGGAAGTGGGTGTAACCACCCACTACCCTGACCCTCCTAGAGGAGTGGTCATAGAGCTACTCCCTCCCATCTTTTCACTATAAGATACCACACATTGCCAATGCAATTTAGATTACACCTGGACGACGCTCTAAGAAGAAGAATCCTGGCTCTTTGACGTTCTATAACCTCTAGAAGAAAGAAGGATCTCCCTTGGAGTCAAGGAGTGACTCCCCTGCTTGGCAGGCACCAAAAGGACTGAACAACGGTTGCAAACTTTACCGCTCCCGCCGGAGCCCGAAGTCCCTGTGTCCCCTGAAGCAGATTTCCTGACCTCTCGACGGCCATTTTGAGTCCCCAGCAAAGCTGTGGCATCTGGACCCCACGAGTGACGAGGAACTGCGATACCAGGGAACCGTGCACTGATTTCAAGTGCAAGCCCTAAACGACGAGCTACAAACATGTGCTTTGGACCACTTGTTGTCCAAGTCCCTAGCAGGTCTGGAACCAAAGATCAGCGGCCTACCTCGTCCCGAGTGACAGTGGGCTGTTGGTGAAGTTTCCCTGCAAAGGCGTCTTTGCGGTTGTTTGCCCGTTGGCTAGTGACTCTCCAGAAGACTTTCTAATCCACTTCAAGGGCTCGCCTGGTTGCTCTGGGCCTGCCCTCACTTACCCTCGTTGAGTAAGTCAATCAGATCTTGCTGGTCCGATCCATTGACAATCTTCCATCCACACGAGACTTGCAGTTGCCAAGGTTTGTTGGCTCCAATCCGAGTGCCGACACCGCCAACAGCTGCAGACGTTATGGGGCCCTCCGAGCCCAGCTGCTGGTCTTCATCGATCTCTCCTGGACCTCGTGAGTGAAGAGACAAAACGACATCAGCGACCTGAAGAGCCGCGACAGCTGTGGTCATCCATCCTGCTGGCCCCCGGTCACTGGCAAGTGACTCTGAACTCTGTCCCCTCAATTTCTAGGTCGCCTGCAACTCCAATCCATCGTTGGATTCCAGCGGACACTTCTCTCGACGACACAAGCAGCAAGTCTTCAACGATCTCCATTGAAAACAGCATCGCGACCCGACACCAAAGGACACCTATGCACCCGGCTTCCCTGGGTGAGGTAACTCTGGCATTACGGTGCCCAAATGTGCAATGGCTATTGAAGTACTTACCCTGTAAGTTGTTTGCTTGTTGTCCACTCCGAAGTGCCCTAGAACTGTAAAATACAAACCGCAACATTTGCCATTGAAACGCATTGAAAACCCGCGTGTGTGTTTAGACACTGCACGCGTCTCCTGTGGGCTGGCTACTTACCTGCTAACACTGCAGAAGTGAAGCCCCAGCGATTCCCAAGGCCCTAGGCCTCTTACCTTTGCAAGTCGAGTTTGTTAAACCACTATTTTAGTATATGGTCTGGTACGCCCCTAGGGCTACAGCCATATTTGTGCTTAATTTATTGAGAACTGTTGATCTTTTGAATGTTTACCTGGCTCTAATCTCATAAAGAGATTAGTAGAGTATATTTCGAAATAAATACATATATATTTGATATATATACCTGTGTGGTGTCTTTTCATTTGGTAATTCAAGAGATTATAAGGTAAAACAAGCTGCTTTACATTCCTCAGAGACTTAGCCTGAAGGCTGCTCTCCACAGCTACCACTAGGATAGCTTTCTTTAAAAGGTTGTCTTTAAACCTATCTACCAAGAGTCGAATTGGACTGGTGCAAGGTGGCCACTATAACTAGTGACCAGCATATGCCAGGCCAACTTCTCACACAACGGACAAACAGCACTATGTCATCCGCATACAGTAGTGCTGTAAAAGGGGGCCATGTGTGAGTTGAAGGCCAAGGTGCCTGTGCCGTTCCTGGAGATGCAGAACTAATGGGTCCTCTGCAATGATGAATAGGAGAGGAGGCAACCCTGCCTGGTCCATCTAGTGATAGGGAAGGTGTCAGTGTGGGAACCACTCGCCCTAAGGCATGCCACTGGGTCAGAATAGAGGAGCATAACTAGCGAAATGAACCTGCGGGGAGACCTAGCTTCCTCAGCCTGGCTCTCAGGAAAAACCACTTCAATGAGTCAAACGCCTTCTCGGCATCTAACAAAGCCACTGCCAAAGGAGTAGTTGGGGAAAGCATGTTCAATACAGCGGATATAGTCCTCAAATTGAGAGAGCTGGACCAATGGGAGACAAACCTGGCCTAGATAGGAGGGTTAATCTGCTCAATCAGGAAGGACATTCTCATGGTGAGGACTTTGACTAAAATCTAGGTTGAGGAAAGAAAATGGGCAGTAGGTGGAGCATAATTTGGGATTCCTGCCAGGTTTTAGGAGAAATGTGAGTGCCGCCTCATGCAGTGTGGGTGGTAGAGAGCCTGTGTCCAGGGACTCCTTGTACATAGCAAACAGATGTGAGGCTATGTGATGTTTGAAAGCTTTGTAAAATGCTCCAGTAAGGCCATCAAGGCCTGGGGCTTTGGAACTGTCCAAGGCATCTATTGGCTGTATAATTTCCTCCACACGTTATGGGTTCAGCTAGAAAGCAGTGCTGGCCATCAGTCACCCACACAATCGCAACCTCAGCAAGATCGGCTGCGATCAGACTCCATGTCCAAAGAGCGGGAGGTATACGAGTGCTCATAATAGTGCCTGAATTCAGTCAATGTGCCCTCATTGTTATAAAAGCTAGTCCCAGTGGTGGTATGGAGTTCGGATACATACCCACTAAGATGATTAGGACAGAGTATTCATGCTATCTTTCGGTCTGCCAGATCACAATATTCGGTCATTAGGACCGAGTGTCTATGTAACTGAGGGTGGCAGCCCAGTCGGGAGTCGGCTCGGTCAATGTATTGATGCTCAGATTAGATCCGGGTGTATATCTTAGAAAATATCCGCATGTTTAGATATGCAGATACCACATATGTAGGCCTTAAAGGCCTCCCAGGGAGTGGACATCATGCCCGTATTTAAAGCAAAATATTCAACAATGGCTTCATGTAGCTCAGTGCAAAAAACCTGATCATGTAGGGCCTCGCTTGGGAATCCCCGTCATAGGTGACATGCAGCCCGAGAGGGACCAGATAATGGTCAGAGCATGCAGCAAATGTCTCACATCTATGGTCCAGAACGAGGCATTGGCAGATAGGATCCAATAGACAAGCCATATCCACACAACGTGGGGAGCTGAATAGAATGTATAGTCTGTTGAGGAAGGGTGATGTGAGCGCTATATTTCGCTGAGAGCATAAGTGTCTACAATATGGCAAATGAACCTCCAGGCATGGGGTACCAATCGGTTGTGTATTGGTGGAGTCTACTGAGCGATTCGGAACCAGGTTGAAGTCCCCACCCATTACAATCAGATCTGCCTCCTCCCGACCCATGTGTGCATGATGTCATGAAAAAACTCAGGCGAGCCAGTATTAAGGGCATAGATATTAATCAATAATGCACATTTGTCTGCCAAGATGCCAGTCAGTATAATGTAACGAATCTCTGGGTCTACGTGGCTGGTGAGGAGTGAAAAAAGCACACTTATGTAGGAGGATACAAACGCCTCTGGAATAGGAACTATAACTGGAAAACTATTGATGTGTGCCCCAGGTGGTAGCAAATGTCTGGGAGTCTCTAGGTGGTAGATGAGTTTCCGGAAGGAAGGCTATTTTAGCTCCATGTCAGGACAAGTACGAGAGGACCTGTTTACCATTATGCAGATTGTTAATTCCATGAATAATCCAAGTGAGGAGGGGGATGTCCACCGCCATCTCCCGGCCGTCATGTGATGGCATTCAGAATGGGGGCATATGAGAATATGTGCTATGTCAATACCATAGAGTTCCAGCCATGTCCAGAGATGCAGGGCCTCTTGACACAGGATCACAAAAACCCCAGCCCGCTTGCTGCAATACTACATCGTGGTGGTGGTGTTGATGAACATATGAACAAGCCTTCCCTTGAAGAAGGAATACAGGCTTTAAATGCTGCAGGATAGCTCTGAGCTCCAGCAGGTTGACATGGAGCTGAGACTCCACCGGACACCACAGTCCTCTGACTTTGACCTCTCCCATATGGTCGTAGCAGCCCAGGAGTGAACCATCTGTCACTACGGTTAGCTCCAGGTGGGGAAGGGAGAGGGGTCTACCGCTGCCAAAGTTGCGCTTTGTCAGCCATTGCAGCTGATCTTTTGCACTTGCTTTCGATATCTGGACCAGGTCGAAGATTCCCCTAATGCCTCGCGCACTGGAACTTCAGGTCGCACTACAGAGCCTGCATTTGCCAATGGGCTTGTGTTACCAGCAGGAGGCCATGAGGCCTAGCAGCCTCAGTCTCACCAAGATCCAGGATGGAGGTTGAAATATCAGAATTATAGCCTGAATCACCTGCACTGGGTGTTCTGAAGAATAGGCCGGTTAGATCTGGCATCATTGGTGTAGTTTCCTCTACCTTTTTGCCTTCTGACCTCCTGTTTTGCGGATTACATTTTTGTGGTTTTAGGAGTCTGGGCACTTCACTAGTGCTAAAGTGCATGCACTCTTTACTCTAAACATGGTAACATTGGCTTATCCTCTATTGGCATATTTGATTTACTTCTAAGTCCCTAATAAAGTGCACTATATGTGCCCAGGGCATCGAAATCAAATGCTACAAGTGGGCCTGCAGCACCGATTATGCCACTCACTTAAGTAGCACATTATCCATGGCTCAGGGCTCCCACTACGGAGCCTGTGTATTTAGTTTTGAACTGCCATAATGACCTGGTAAGATAACGTACTTGTAAGGCCCAAACCTTCCTTAATATTACATACCAGTCACCCCTAAGGTACGCCCCAGACAGCCCTAAGAGCAGGGTGCAGTGTATTTAAAAAGAAAGACATGTACTTTTAAGTTTGACATGTCCTGGTAGTGAAATATTCCTAAATTCGTTTTTCAGTACTGCAGGGCTATCTCTCCCATAGGATAACATTGGGACTGCCTTATAACATTTTTATAAGTGCAGTTTACAAGTGGGACAAGATAGGAAAAACAAAATTGGGGTCTCTGGGCTCACAATTTAAAAACACAACCTATGGTGAAGTTTATTTTTGAATTGCAGTTCTGAAAATGCCACTTTCAGAAAATTGAAGATGCAAAAAGCGCGTAATTGACGCACAAGATTGGCGCACTGCTGTGAATGGGACCTTTTCCCTTTCCAATCCATTACGTTCATTCATGTTTCATCCAAAACTTGAGATGTAAAGAAAAAAGGGGGGGGCGAACAGGGCTTTGGAAAGGAGGTCCAGCTAAGCGAGCCCTAAAATGTACAACCAAAAAAGTGTCGAAGCTGTTCCTTTAACAAACGAGACGGACCAAGTGGTGTGCATGAGAGTTTGTGTAGAGGCAAAAATGTTGGATATGGAAGCCCTCACACACCCATCAAGATGTCATGCTTCATCATCGGGCTGCTCCACGTCGAGTCGGCTGGTGCAATACCCGACGGGCTCCTTATTAGGGAACACTCTTATGGAGATCTTTTATCCAACAGCCGTCCGGTGAAGTGGGGGGACCCCAGATGAGGCAGTGTACACAACTTAGCACATAAATCTACGTTACCAACACTTCACCTCATAGCTTTTAACTAGGTAAGGAGGCTTCATAATAAACTGATTGAGAAGCACTCCCATCCCTATTTTAATTCACAATCACTATCTCCTTTCATCTACATTAAATTAGATCCCCTCACCCCCACTTCACCGGACGGCTGTTGGATAAAAGATCTCCATAAGAGTGTTCCCTAATAAGGAGCCCGTCGGGTATTGCACCAGCCGACTCGACGTGGAGCAGCCCGATGATAAAGCATGACATCCTGATGGGTGTGTGAGGGCTTCCATATCCAACATTTTTGCCTCTACACAAACTCTCATGCACACCACTTGGTCCGTCTTGTTTGTTAAAGGAACAGCTTCGACACTTTTTTGGTTGTTCATCCAAAACTTGACCATTTAATCACCATTTTAATCTGTTTCTTGCTTGTAAATATCACGGAGACAACGAAGTTCCATTTAAATGTTTATTGAACATTTTCAAATGCAGCTGCTTTCCATTCCAGGCTTCCTACAGCGGCATGTGTAATTTAATAAACACCAATGTCAGCCCTGTATCTGTAACCCAATGCATTTCGAGCCGAAGGCTCTTCGTCAGGGGTTTCTGCAAAATACAACACAATCAGCTATAACAACTGCATCAAACGAATCTATAATTTAAACATAAATAAAAGAGAAAAGCAAAGAAAAACCCTTTACGCTCACAATCCCCTGGTGATATCCTAATGAAAACGTAAACTATTCAAATCACGCTCACCCCTGCTACAGTCAACCACCAATTGCCAGCCCACGATTATCCCTCACTCCATCCCAAGTAAAATGAACACTTTCCTGATCACTCCCGCTTTTTACCTGTAAAGCACAAGCCTCTCAACCAGTGTTCTCCTCTCTGAACTCTCGCAAAGACTGCTCTCGCAATCACCCTCCCACTCGAACCGATATAAAGAATAATACTCCCGTTCAGGTGCCATCCATCAGCCTAAACTCTCCAACCACGTGATTCAATACCTGCACCCCTAATACTACAACACCCATAATGCACTCACTTAACCAAAAGGAAAAATCATCCTAACACTTTAGATCACACACCACATTCAAAACCCACTCAACCCCCAATCGAAAACATAAGATTAACTCACAACCTCCCTCAAGGTACTTTCAGAAAATTGGCATTTGCTTACCTAAACTATTTGGTGCCTTCTGCCTGTATGTGGAATACACGTCAGGGGTGGGAGACATCTGGCTGTCTGCATTTCCTCTAGACAGCCGCACACAAAGGAAGAGTAGGTGTGGCTGTGCTGAATACTGCGTGTTGATGGGTTATCCTGAGGCAGAGGGAGGAGCTGACACTCTGCACCTGAAAGAGGTAGGCCCTCTCCCCACACAAAGGGTTGCAGACCCCCATGTAGTGAGTCAGGGGCCAGGGCAGGAAAGGCAGTGTCTTGTGCACTTCAAAACACCTCTTTGAAGTCTCCCTACTTCAAAGGAATATAAGTACTGGACCTATGGCATTATGACTTCAGACCACTTTGGAACGGAGGACATTCTACCAAGAAAAAGGACTGCTGTTCTGCCATGAGGGACTGCCACTTGCTGTAACTACTTTGCTCTGTTGGCCTGCTGCTTCTTGCCTGGGAGTGTGAAGGACCAGACTCCCTACATACTCCAAGAACTTAAGTGACTCCAAGGGCTTGACTCCTGTTTTGAAGTCTCAGGACCATCAAAGATTTCCTTCAACTGATGAACTCTGACAACTGAGAGTCCTGCTTTGCCATGAGCTGCCATCGTTGACTTTGCATCGATCAGAACAGACACATTTCCTTCGACGTCCACACAGCACCGCTTCAAGGACATCCCTGCGCAACTCGACAATGATGTGGGACCCGGCTGTGAGGTTTGATGACGCGTTGGCTACATTGTAGGGGTTTCGAAGACAACGCGAGATTCAACTGTGAGGCTTGGCATCGATACATCGCATTAATCATTAAGCGGCTCAACGACGATGTGGGATCCAACTGCGTGACTCAGAATAGACGCATCGTGGTTTTGCCAACAACTAATCTTCTGGAAAGGTACTATTTTCAGCAGGACCTGCATGGCTTCTGTATGCGATCCATGCTTCATCGTGGTTGGCTTGAACTTTCGGATTTTCCCCAGTCAATCGCGACAAGATGTCCCCAGTTGGCACTTTATGCTTTTTTTTTTTGTTTAAATTTGTTTATTAGGGTTTTGCGTACAATTTTACACAATGCATGTCAACCGTAATACATACAAACCAATTTTGTGCATCAGTGTGACTTAACATTGCTATTTGCAAGGGTGATTACATTAGTTGCTTTGTCCCTGGGACCTCCTGTTATTACTAAATCCACGTGTCTCCTACTGGTACGTGCCAATATATCGTCACTTGTATCAACCCGGTTGTACTGATGTGTCGCGTGATCTCTACGGTCAACTCGGTCTTCGCCGTATTGTCTGTGTAGCTCCTCCCTTGTGATGAATATACTCAACTGTTTCGGTAACTAGTGCATCGGTGTGTGAACTGCCGATGGGTACAACTACTAACTGTGGGGAGGAGAGGAAAAGACCGTAGAAAGGAAGGAGAAGCTAAAAAGGGGGGTAGAGGGGAAACTTACGAAAAGATCATAAGATGGGGGAAGGTGTAGGGCGGGCTTAGAAGGGCTGCCGTGGCGGTCTGTGCGCTGAATAAGAGTAGGTGTGTTGGGCACGGTCTAGGGTAAACTAGGGGAGAAAGCGGATCGGTACGCGGGTGCGCGAGAAAAGGCCGGTGCCCCCACTCGCCTCTCCTGACGAAACTCCCTACTTGTCTATTGTATCTCTGCCAGTATCTCTGGGTCTCGAGCGATAGGGGGAGCGGGGGGAGTGCAGGGATTGGGCTGTGTCGTGTCCTGTGCTTCTCCTTCTGCGCATTGCTGTTTGAAATGTATGAGGAGTTGCGCCCATTCCATGGATATTGGATGTTTGCGGGAGACCCTCGCCTCTTCCTCTCTGAGTGTCTCCTCCGCCGCCGCACCCCATTTAAGTAGCGCTCCCGTCTAGGCTGCCTCCGAGGGTCCCGCTGGGGCCCTCCAGTGCATAGCTATGTTCCTTTTCGCTAAGAGGATAGCCAGAGAAGTGAATTTCCATTGTACTTTTTCGGTTTTCTTTTTCTGGAATATCCCCAGAGCGCACGCCTCCCACGTAGAGGCGATCGGGAGATTAGTCATCATTCGGAGTGTTTGGTGCACTTTGCCCCAGTATCGTTGTATGGATGGGCAGGCCCAAAACATGTGTTTGAAGTCTGCTTCTAACAGTTGGCAGCGGGGACATCGGAACTGCGTATCGGGGTAGAACCGGTGGAGTTTGTCCGGTGTCAGGTACGCTCGGTGTAGGATGTTGAACTGTATATTTTTGAATTGCGCGTTTCTGGACACCTTTTTTGGGAATTCCAGTGCCTTGCGCCACTCTGTGTCGTGGAACGCTCGGCCCGCATCATCCTCCCATGCGCTTCGAAGCCCATCCAGGGAGACGTTCGTCAATTCCCGGATCGCTTTGTAGTGCCACGTGATTAGGTGTCCGCCGGCCCCCATGCGCAACAACGCATGTAACACTGGATGTGTCGGGGGCTCCCCATCCCGCAGGTTCCAAAATGGACCACCGATCTCTAAAAGTTGTCTATGACGTAGGAATTGCCCCTGAGGGAGATCATACCATTCGATCAACTGATCAAATGTCTTCAGTTGTCCCTCCTGGAATAACGCCTCCATCTCCGTGATGTCGTGGTCGGTCCACAATCGAAGGGCTCCGGCGGTGTAGTATCCGCCTTTCCGAGGGAATCCCACCAAGGGAAGCAAGGGGGAGTATAGTGGTTGGCCCTTGGACATGCGGTGTATTCGCATCATGCATCTGCGAGCTATGGTCACCTGTAGTGGGTGCGTGCGCACCGGTGTAGTACCTGGTAGTAGCAGTCGCCTGATCGCAGGGAGGGGTATTTTGCCTCTCTCTGTGATTGTCTCCCCCGTATGCCTCTCCGCCGTCCAGTGGGACAGCCATTGAAGCTGCGCCACGAGGAAATATGATTCGAAGGACGGAGCTCCCAGGCCTCCGCCCGTCGTAGGTAGGTATGGCGTGCGTAACACCACTCTATGCCGGCCACCTCCCCAGACCAGGGTTGTTAATAACGTATCTAACTCCCGGAAGAAGGAGCGTGGCGGGATTATAGGAAGGTTTGCAAAGTAATAGAGCATTCTCGGCACCATGATCATTTTGGCTATGGCGACGCGACCAATGGGTGCCAATGGCAGCGTCTTCCAGAAGCCCACCGCCGATCTCAAACTTGCCAGCGCCCTCCGGTGGTTACCCTCAAAGAGGTCTTTGGGGGAGTGGTACAGTCGCACTCCCAAGTATCTTGGGGCCGATTCGTCCCACGACAGCCGCTGCGGACCCAGTGTTATCTCCACATGCCCTGTTTGAGCACCCAGAGGGAAGATCGATGATTTCCCCCAGTTTACTCTGAGTCCCGAGGTCTCTCCGAAGTCCCGCAACACAGTCCATATTGGTGTGAGGTCGTCCGAGATGTCTCTAACATATATTAAAAGATCGTCCACGTATAGTGACACGCAATGCGTCGTGTCCGCAATGGGGATCCACCATGTCTCTCCCCCCCGCCGCAGCCTTATGGCCAAGGGTTCCATCGCCAGAGTGAAAAGAAGAGGGGACAGGGGGCATCCCTGTCTGGTCCCTCTGGATACCGGGAAAGGGGCCGATATGAGTTTACCGATTCGCATCCTGGAGGCGAGATTTCTGTACAGGAGCTGGGTGTAGGCCAGTAGCGTGGGACCTATGTTTACGCGCTGTAGGACCTCAAACAGATAGGGCCACAGCAGGGTGTCGAACGCCTTTTCTAGGTCTAGTATCAGACACGCCGCTCGGGGAAAGCGCTCTTTTGTTTGGTCCTGAATATGGAAGAAACGACGCAAATTATGCGAGGTGTTGCGATGGGGTACGAACCCGCATTGGTCGGGATGCACCAAAGTTGGAAGTATCTGGCTATAACGATCCGCTAAGATTTTCCCCAGGATCTTGCAGTCCGTATTCAGGAGCGTTATCGGCCGGTATGAGGCCGGGAGTGTGGGGTCTCTGTGTGGCTTCAGGAAGGTCACTAGCACCGATGTCCGCAGCGATTCCGGGAGCATCTTGTTGGCTAACACTTCCTCATATACGGAGGCCAGTCGCGGCGACAGTGTGGATTTGGATTTGGATTTGGTTTTGTAAAGCGCGTAGCTACCCGAGGGCGTCCCAGCGCTATAGTGTCAGCTAGAAATAATCCTGGGACGGAGTTATCGGGGGAAGAGCCAGGTCTTTAAAAGCCTGCGGAAGGGCAGCAGGTTGGTTTCTTTACGGATGCTGATGGGGAGACTGTTCCAGAGCTTTGGGGCGTTGTAGGCGAAACGGCGCCCACCCGTACGTGCTCTTTTTATTCTGGGTATGCTGGCCAATGAGAGGGAGTCCGATCTTAGCTGTCTGGTGGAGGTGTGGGGTTTGATAAGGGGTTTGAGAATAGGGGGGCCTTTACCCTGGAGGATTTTATGAGAGATACACAGGGTTTTAAAGGTGATGCGCTCCTGAATGGGGAGCCAGTGCAGAGCCTTTAGAGTAGGTTTGGCAGAACATCTGTATTTTGTCCCCGTGACGAGTCTTGCTGCCGCGTTCTGCACGTACTGGAGTTTGTTGATCACAATTGCTGGGGCGCCCAGGTATAGGACGTTCCCGTAATCAAGTCTGGATATGATAAGGCCTTGGATGAGAATTTTTCTGGACTGGGGGGGAATCAGGGGGAGGATGTTCCGGGCTGATCGTAAGAGGCCAAAGCATGTACCGGCTGTCTTTCTCGCTTGGGTTCTAAAGCTGAGGTCTTGGTCAAGCCATATGCCTAGGCTCTTGATTTCGTTTTTTGGTGTAGGGGGAGCGCCCATGCTGGGCGGCCAAGCGAGCGACTTGGGGAGTTTGTCATGGTTGCCTAGGAGCATAATCTCCGACTTCTCGCCGTTGAGTTTAAGGCGGGAGTCTACCATCCATTTGGAAACGCTCTGCAGGCAGGAGATCAGATTCTCCATGGACTGGTCAGCCTGATTGATGGAGACGACTAGTTGGGTGTCGTCAGCGTACATGACCACTTTTATGCCAAATGGTGAGACTATGTCGTCAAGAGGGGCCATGTATACATTAAAAAGGGTGGGGCTCAGGGAGGATCCCTGTGGGACCCCACACTGAAGGGGAAGGGCGTTGGAGCGACCGTGGGTATCGGTCACTTGGAAGGTCCTGTCCTCTAGGAACGATTTTAACCAAGCTAGAGCGGTCCCAGTGATTCCGCTATTGTGCAAACGGTGGAGGAGGATGGTGTGGTCCACCGTGTCAAAGGCGGCGCTCTGGTCCAGGAGGATCACTGCCACTGATCCCCCTGCGTCCAAGATGGATCTCGTCTCTTCTGTCACGGCCAGGAGGGCAGTGTCAGTCCCTTGTCCAGGCCTAAACCCTGTCTGGGATTGTCGGAGGAGGTTGTGGGTTTCTAGGAAGGTGGAAAGTTGTTCATTCACTATTTTTTCTGCCATTTTGCTGAAGCCTGGGAGAAGGGAGATTGGTCTAAAGTTGGAGGGATCCGTAGGGTCCAGATGGGGTTTTTTGAGGAGGGCGCGTACCATAGCGTTTTTCCAGTTGGTAGGAACTATCCCTTGGGAGAGGGAGGCGTTGATCAGCCTAGTGAGGACAGGGGATATAATGTGGGCGACTAGTTTCAATTTGCCCATGGGCGCTGGGTCTGCTGGTGACCCGCTCTTCACTTGGGTCAGGGTGGCCGTCATCCTCTCAATAGAGATGGGAGTGAAGGCGTCCAGGCGGGGGACGTCTGAGACGGTTGACTAGGCTGGTGAATCTAGCCGGGGGGGGGGGGGTGAGGGGGGATGGTTTTTAGGATTTTTAGGATTTTGGAGGAGAAGAACTCGGCGAGTTTGGTGCATCTCGCGCCAGTGGGGTCTGCGATGGGCTGAGGTTCGGGGATTTTCATGAGTGACCGTACGATGCGATAGGTCTCTTTAGAGGAGTTGGCAGCTGCAAGGATTTTGTTTTCGAAGTAAGCGGCTTGTGTGTTTTTAATACAGGTTTTGTACTGTTTCATGGTTGATTTATATTTTTCTCTGCTGCTGGGGGCCCAGTCTTTCCTCCGAACGTGCTATAGTACACGAGAGGGAATCCGTCCGAGCCCGGTGCATTCTTGCGGGCCAGATTGCCTGCTTCACATCTGCAGGTTTGATCTTCTTGTCGAGTTCCTTCCTGTCTGTGGAAGGGACCTTAGGCATGGGCGACCGGTCTAGGAAACTATCTAGGTCCCTAGGCGGCTCGGCACCTGGGGACCAGTATAATGCCGCATAGTATTCGTGAAAGATATGTAGTATGTCGACTTGAGAGTGTTTGAGCTGTCCATCTGGGGCCATAAGTTCTGTGATGAGGTGAGGTGTGGAGTCCTGTTTGACCAACTATGCCAGAAGTGATCCCGCTCTGTTACCCTCCCGGTGTGTCTTAGCCGCGTACACCCGAAAATTGTATTTGCGCAGATCACGTAACATTTCTGCGTGGGAGGATTTTGCCGCCGACAGTTGTGCCGGAGTGGCTGTCCCCTGATCCACCTTTTTTGATATGTCCTCTAGTTTAGTTTCTGCTCGTTGTAGGGCCCTGTCCAACACTCTCCTGACCCCCACCATTTGTTGGATGCAATGCCCCCTGGCGCTAACCTTGAATGCGTCCCACTCTATAGCCCTGGAGGAAGCCGTACCGTCAAGTGTTCTCGCATGTAGTCCTCGTGGGTTTGACAGAATACCGGGTCGGTGAGGCACTCCCGGGGCAACTTCCATGTTGGGATTGGGGGGTAAGGGGGTTTCTATCTAAGGACCACCATGTGTGCATCATGATCCGACACTATTCTACCCAGATAATCTGAGTCTTGTACTTTGGGCAAGAGCAAAGCCGAGCATAGAAATCTATCTAGTCTGACTCGTAGAATGAAAGGAGTAGAGTTTGATGGTGGGGTTGCGCGCCCTCCAGATGTCTGTCAACCCCCATCTATCTACCCAACTGCAGAAGCACGCAGCTTGTTTGTGTGCCGGTGAGTGTATCTGCGGGGGGCGTGATCTATCGAGGTGCGGGTCTAGGGTGCAATTATAGTCCCCTCCCAGGAGCCATGGGATTGACGTGTAGTGTGCCAGTGTGTTCATGAGTCTGCCCCAGTATCTCTCCTGCTCTATGTTGGGGGCATATATACTCCCTATGAGTAGTTGTTGGCCCTCCAGTAGCCCTATCAGCACCGCGAATCTACCTTCTTTGTCAATTAGCCTGAGCTGCTCTTTGAATGGTACCCCTGCTCTGATCCACACTAGCGTACCCCTAGCAAATGCGGAATACGTCGTGGCATATATAATGCCTCGCCATTTTTTCTGTAATCTGTCCACCTCCCCCGCCGTCAGGTGTGTCTCTTGTAGGATAGCAACTTGGGCCTGCTGTCTTTTAATGTACGCGTAAACAGAGTACCTCTTACGGGCCGTGTGCATTCCCCTGACGTTCAACGTGATGAATTTGATATCTGTGCTAGGGGTTCTGTTAGACATAGTGTGAGTGGCTGGGTTGGTGTGTACGTGCTGCCCTGTAGTTGTCTCGTCCGCTGCTCCCGCCCCATCATCCGCCACCTACCGTCCAACTGTGAGTGGTGTCGTCCGTGACCGCTGCCCTGCCCGCTCCAGGGTATTTGGGGGACAAACAAAAGAAAAGTAAGGGGGGTAAACTGCAGCAAAGGGGAACAGTCCCAATACGAAGGGCATATCGCATATGTCCAAACTGAGTATCATGCTGAAACTTTAGTTCGTATCTGAGGGGGTGGTGACTTCAGTGGTTCCTGGCTCTCGCTCTCACAGCTGCCCGCATATTGTCAATATCTAGAAAGTTCCTGCCCATACTCTGGCTGCTGTGAGTCATTCAAGTTCAGTGGGAATATTGTTCCTTGGTACTGTGATTGCGATGCATTCAAATGGGCTCTGTCTCCCTTCGTCGAGCTCATATACCGATCTGTACATACTTGTCCTTCAGGCTGGTCGTATCGGTTCCCTCACATGTTGTGGCCGTTGACGACTCCCTATATGAGCGTGTCTGCCGTCTGGGGGGTCACTATCGGGGGTGTCATCGAGCCCTCCCTGGACCTAGGCGTCGCGCTTCTCTCATCATCCAAACTGAATAGATGTGGACCTCTCTCTAGGTCCGATCCTCTCTCTTGGGGACTCAGCGTGGCCACCGCCTGTAGCGCTTTCCTGCGTTCCGCGATGATTTGCGCTAGGTCCGGTGAGCTTGTAGTGGTGGTGCCTGATCGCGCGCTGAGCTGCGTGGGGGTGACCCTACGGGGTCGGCGTCCCGAACGACCGGACGGTCTGTCCGTTTGCTGACTTGAGCCATCTCTGGGGCGCCATGCGTGTTGTTCCACCCAGGTTTCCACTTCCCTCGGATCCGTGAAGAAGTGTGTCTCACCTTCATACATGATTTTGAGGCGGGCCGGAAAGAGGAGGGCATATTGTATGTTCTTTAGGCGCATGTAGCGTTTCACTGCTAGGAAGGTGGCTCTTTGTTGTTGGACCGCGCAGGAGTAGTCCGGAAACAGCATGATCTGTTTGTCTTCTATTTGCAGCCTCCCTTGTTGCCTGGCTGCCCGTAGGATAGCGTCTCTGTCTTGGTAATGTAGGAATTTCATCAAGAATGGACGCGGTGGCATGCCGGGCTGTGGTTTTCGCGCCGGTACCCTGTGGGCTCACTCCACCGAAAAGTAAGCGGTAAGGTCTGTTGCGGGCGTGAAGGTTGTTATCCAGGCGGTGATATATTTAACCGGGTTTGATCCCTCTATTCCCTCCGTTAGATTCATGATGCGGATGTTGCTTCTCCGGGATCGTCCTTCCAAGTCGTCCGTCTTAGCTTCCAACACCTTTATTCGCGTTTGGAGGTCTTTCAGGGTGATGTGATGTTGTTGTACCTGCGGCTCTATTGACTGGATCGTGTGGTCGCTCTTTGCAACTTTATCCGCCAATTTCCTGTGGTCGTCGCGCAGAAGGCCTAGGTCCGACGCCAGTTCACTGAACGTTCCCTCCAACGCCACTCTGGAATGTTCAATAGCCGCTAGGACCTGGTCTAGTTTTTTGGACATAGGGTCTTCGGTGGTGGGTTCATCACTGGATTGGGGTCCCACGTGGGTCGAAGGGTTCGCCTTCTGTTGATTCGGGGCCTGCTGCACCCCCGCCGTGCGTGGACGACCCATATCGGGGGGGGGGGATACCCTCTCCTCTCCGATGGTTGATTGCGGTCAGTGGTGCCCACCTCCGATGTGGCTGGCGTCCCTTGTCCTCTCCCCGTGGGGCCCCTCTGTGTGGGGTTTCGGCCCGGTGAATGGGCCTCTTCTACTCGGGGCGATCGCTCCGTGCGTACTCCCCCGGCCGCCGCCTCTCCGGTGGTCCGGCCCCAGGAGGTGATCCCGGGTCCCACCAGGGTCCTCCACGGTCAGGTGGAGTCCACCTCCAACCGCGGTGGTCAGAGAGAACTGGGTCTCTGCGGGGAGGTGAGTCGTTCGTGGGCTCAGGCGCCGATGAGATGGGGTCGGTTCCGTGTCGTCCGTTAGTCGTTCCTCTGGGGTGTGGAGGGCGGCCCCGGAATCCCCAGCGTTGAATGCTCCCCTCGCCACCCGCTCGTGCTTGCGCTATTGGCTGTGAGGGGCCCCCGCCCTCTGTGTCCTCCTGAATTTCACCGTCTCCGAGATGTGTGGGGGGTACGGGCGCTCAGGCCACCATCTTCCTGCACCAACCGCTCGCGATGTCTGTACAGGGTGGTTAGCGGTTCGCAGTTGGGGGTACACCCTTCTTCTCCGTTGGAGCTCGGTGCGGGTGCGCCTCATGCACCCTGCAGAACACTCGCTGGGGTCCCACTGGTAGTGCCGCTAGGAGCCTGACGCCAGCTCGCTCCCATGGGTGTCACCCGTCCTTCCCGCCAGCCAGTTGGTGGTGTACAACGGTTCCCCCTCGCGGCCTTCACTTGTGTCGAGGATCCCTCTGTGTCTCCGCTCTGCGGCCCAGCGGGTCGGGGCTCACCTGGCGATTTCCCGGTCCTCTGAGCCGACGCTGTCTGGGCGGGGGGGGGGTTTCCCCCGGTCGACACTCTCCCTCGGATCCGGTAGACTGTCTCAGGACTCCGCTCGCTCTAGGAGGGGGGGGGCGCCGATCTCTCGCTCCCCCCGTTCACGGTGTTCCCCGGTCCCGCCGGTTGCCATCGTCCCGTCTGGAGACCTCCGGGGGTCGTGGTTACTCACTCCGTCGGGGTCCCGATGCTGCCCGGAGCACCGCGTCCGCCTTCGTCTCATTGGGTCGCCTCAGATACGACTCACTGGGCCGCCATTTTGGCCGACATCAGCGGGCGGGCTCCCGCGCGGAACCTCCGTCGCCGCAGCAGCTCCGATCTCGGGAATTCCGAGCATACCGGTGTCGCCTCCTCAGTTTCCTGGCAGGGTGCACCGAATCCCAAGGTTGGTGAAAGCCTGGGGCAGGTATCACTGACCCGTGCACGGGCAGCCGAGCAGGAGCCTCAGGAAAAGGAGTCCGCCATCTTGGCTGGCTCGGCCACGCCCCCCTTGGCACTTTATGCTTTTAAGCAATATATTGCAGTTTTATTTTTAAAAATTCATATCTCAAATTCTACTTATTGGATTTTTTGTCATTTTGGTCTTTTTTTACTCAGAAAAATAGTCTCTACTTTCCTAAACTGCTTAAGTCTTTTTGTGGTGTTTTCACTGTATGCTGCACACGAACTTTACACATTGCCTCTTAAGTTAAACCTGCCTGCTCTGTGCAAGTTACCAGAGTGTGAGCCAGATAGATTTTTACTGTGTATCTGACTTACCCCGACAAAGATTCTGGTTCATTCACTTTCTGAACAAAAAGTACACCTGTTTCTTCCAGCTTAAGTTTACTCGCCAGCAGGGTCAAGTAAGTGCACAAAATAGCTCGATCTGCTAAAATTTCACTTGCAATTGCGAGGAGGCGAGTGGATTTTTCAAGGCCTTCATTGTCTCTGCCACATGTGATCATGTACACAGTTGCAATCTTACATATTAGGACCTGTAGAAAGAGTGAAGTAAGTAAACAACAATTCTAGGTAGTTCTGGTATAGGAGACCCTTCCTACTTAAGTCATGTGAAGTGCTGTGTACCTGCCACTATAGCTTAGGAAGCGCACAATAATGACACATGGTGGAGCGCCCGGGGGCAATAAAGGCCTCTAAAAACAGGTGGTTTGTTGAAAAGTTCTGCCAGTATCATCTCCACAAAAGTTTCTATTTTGCCTGTATTCATGGTTTTGGGGATGCACAGTGCCAGAAGGTTGTTTCTTCTTGAGCAGACTTCCACCTTTTCGTTATTAGTTTTGATTTCAGTCAGTTCTTTACTAAGGTTGGTTTGTTGGATGTCATGTACCGCCACTTGGCCCTCTCAGTCAGTTATTCCCCATTCCACCAGATCAATTTTCTTTGCCTGTTTGGCCAGTCGCTCCTTTAGTTGGTCTACGCTCACAGTCAAGGAGTTGTTTTTTTCCATATATTACAGACAGGCCAGGTTTCAGGTCTAGTAGAAGAGATTTGTTACCGGCTGTGTCCAGGTTGCCATCAAAGGCTGTAACCCTCCACCCCCACATCTGTGTTTTCCGGTTTCATCACAACCTTGTAGGACAGTTTGGATTGCCGCTGACCCATGTTTGGTTTCAGAGTATCCACTTGCTTCAGCATCAGATCAGATGAAACTCTGCTATCCCCTAACTTTGTGGGGTGGGGTGTGATAGACGTTTTCGTGTGACTAGCGGGTTTGTGAGTGGTAGCACTCCCAGGTCCTCAGATTCTGGTTGTAATGTTCAAGTAAGATGGTGCTCATTCGTGATCATGGAGACCCACACCATTATGAGGGTGAATGTGCAGGTCTGTGTTAATATTCTAAGGCCCTGATTACAAGAGTAGGTGCTATTTAGCACACCTGATAAAGATAACATGGGGTACGTTATCTATCGGTTGCAATAAATAGCACCTGTTAAGAGTTTTTGGAGAAGAACATGCAGCTTTTGGTGTTAAATGCACCAGAATCCACACAGTGCGGTAAATAACATATATTTCCACTGCTAAATTTCAGTAGGTTTGACCTGCTGAAATTTATTGTAGCTTGAGGTATCTGATAGTTATCGGATATGTTATTATTATTTTATTTTTTTTGCTTTTCAAAAAACCTTTATTGGCATGTTGCACAGTACATCAGTGTAATGTCAGTCAACAATGGTATCAACATTAGAAAATTTCGACAATATCGTACACCTTCCTGCACAAATTCCTTACAAATTGTCAACATTTCCCCCCCATTCCCCGCCCAGATAAGATTCCACCCTCCAGTCGCAGAATAGCACAGAACTAAATTGTACTAAGAACAACACCTTCAGTAGAACACGAGGCTTCCGAACCCCACGACTTACAGACCTCTTATGCACCGCTAGAATCAGTCAACGGGGTACGAGCTCCCACACCCCTTACGGGCCTCCAGAATCTCCCCCGCGTCTGCGGCCCTCATCAAGAGCTATGTTCAACAGCATCCTTGTAGCCCACTAGGGCTTCAGAGATTGTTTTCGGTGGCGGGGTCCCGTTCCCCCCCTGAGTCATCGCCTGCCTTCTGAGATATGCAGTCAGGGGACCCCAAATATTTTTCGGTCGAGAGTTCATAGGCAACAGTTCAGCATAAGAGTTCATATGATCTTGCCACGTAGACATCGAATTTATCCAGTCCTTGAACTTAGGGGCCGGTCCCCGACCCCCGCTGCTTGCTATCTGCCGTTTTGCCAAAAGCATACCCATAGCTAAGTATTTCTTATGCACCGTGTTTATGTCATGAATGAGCCCCAAGAGAGCCACCAGGGGGTTCGGAACCATTGGTGTGCCCATCATTGTGGACATTCCATCAAAGACCCGTGTCCAGTACGTGGCCACCCGAGGGCAATTCCACGCCAAGTGCACAAAATCCGCCCCCCGCTGCCCACACCGTTCACAATTATCCTGATCCCTCAGTGAGAGTTTGTGTAGTTTGACCGGGGTGTGGTATACCCTGTGCAGGAACTTAAAGCGTATCAGGCGAAGCCTACTGTTACCGGTTACCATCTCTGTGTGTCTACAGCTAAGCTCCCATTGCTCATCTGTTAATGGTGCATTCAGGTCAGTGTCCCACTCTCGTCTGGCCCTTGGACTTCGAGGTGGTGGTGCCTTTCGAATGTGCCTGTATAGAAGGGAGATGACATGATGCGGAGCTTCTGCCTGTAGCAGGTCGTGTAGGGGAGCAAGTGTGTCAGGCTCAGCGGGAAATGCTGGGAGAATCGCTTTCATACTTTGTCTTAGCCTGATATACATGAAAGTGTCCATGGTTGAGGGTTCACAGTCACCAAAGAACTGTGCCTTGGATCTAAATTGACCCCCTACAAAAAGGTCGCCCCAGGTGACATAGTGTAAACGATCGAAAAGTTTACGACAAATCCCTTCATATGTCATTTTTAACCATGGATGGCGCTGGAGGCGCATTCTAGGGGAGTACATCATGGGGCTACCCAATCTGCGTACTGTTTGCCCCCACCCAGCTAGGGTACAGTCCACCGTAGAGGGGTCACGCTCTCGTCCTGGCACCTTAGTGAAAAGGTAGCCCTCCGGAGCCGTCGGGGACATATATCCGTCCTCTACCGCTAAATGCGTCATGAAGGGAGGCGGGTGGAACCAATAAACTGCGAAGTGTGCCTGCGCACAGTGGTAATAGTTTTCAAAATTGGGAACGTCGCACCCCCCTTGCTGGTATGGCAGCATCAGTGTAGCTAAGCTGAGCCGTGCGTGTTTCCCACCCCATATAAGACTTATAAGCAGAGATTTCAGTGTTTTAAAAAAATGCCTGCCGAGATGGTAGGGAATATTAACAAAAAAATACAGAAATCGAGGGAGCAATATCATCTTAATAAGGGATATCCTCCCTGCCATGGATAATGGGAGACGAATCCACTTGTCAATATTATCAGCTGTTTTAACAAGCGCCACCCCGTAGTTTGCTCGCATCAGAGCCTCCCTATCCCTAGTTATATGGATCCCTAAATACCGGAGTTCGTCATTCTCCCAAACCAAGGGATAGTCCAATTGATGCTGTCGGGTATTGGGCGTAAGGGGAAAAATTGCAGACTTAGTCCAATTTACCTGGATTCCAGAGATGGCGCCAAATTTTGTTATCTCCCTCAGCACAGGGTTAAGATTCTCCTGGGGTTTTTTAATATATAGGGTCATATCATCCGCGTATAGTGAGATTAGCAATTGTCGGCAGGGTAGTCTAGAGAACGCTCCTTATGATGTTGCCGAAGCTTCGCTGCCAACGGTTCGATGGCTAAGGCAAATAAGAGGGGCGAAAGTGGGCACCCCTGTCTCGAGCCCCAGGAAACAGTAAAAGGAGAGGAACGGGCGCCATTCAGTAGGACCGACGCTATCGGTCTTGTGTATAGCAGTTTAATGTAGTTCAAGAGGGTGAACGGCATCCCCATGTATCTCAAGGTTCCTATCAGGTAGACCCACTCTACCGAGTCAAACGCTTTGGTGGCGTCAAGAAAGACCGCCACCGCCGAGCATTTGGGGTCTATGTCTTGTAGCACCGCAAACAGTGTGCGGAGATTATGAGCCGTGACCCGGTTGGGAATAAAGCCCGCCTGATCCGGCAGTACCAATCGCTCCATTAGGAGACTGAGGCGGATCGCTAAAACCTTGGCCAGAATTTTAGTGTCACAATTCAGTAGAGACAAGGGACGATATGACTCACAATGCAGCGGGGATTTGTCTGGTTTGAGCAGTGAGACTATTTGAGCTTCTCGCATAGTTTTAGGCAGGCTGCCTTCCTCCAGCGCCGCGTAAAACACGGTCTTTAGGATAGGCACTAATATTGGTGCATATGTTTTATAAAATTCTATTGGTAAACCATCAGAGCCCGGGGCACGACCCGATTTCATTTGCATAATTGCCTCGGTAATCTCGTCCACCTCTAGCTCCAAATCTAGAAATTTTTGTTGTTTGTGGCCCAGCCATGCCAATGCGGTATCCTCAAAGTATTGCTGCAAATCCAGCTGATCACCCCTGCGTGACGTACAGAGTGTTTTAGCCCCTGAATACCGCCAGCTGATCAGAGAGGTTCCTGTGCACATTCCCTTGATCATCCTGCACTTCCGTGACATAATTGGAGAATTTAGGGGGTCTAACCTGTTGTGCTAATATCTTTCCTGGACGATCCCCCTCCCCATAAACCCTGGCCATGTACGGCTTTCTTCGAAAGTTACCCTCCCTATTAGCGATTACCTCATACTCCGTGATAGTTTCCCTCAGCTTAGCTCGCCGCTCCCCGTCGGTCGGGTACGATTGAAGTTCCACTTCTAGTGCTTTAATTTCCCCTTCCAGCCTACGGAGGTCCCTTCTCAGCGTTTTGAGTACCCCCTCACCCTTAGAAATACACCACCCCCTGGCCGTAACCTTGAATGCCTCCCAGACCACAGTCAGGCTAGAGACAGAATGAATGTTGCGGTCAAAAAAGTCTTTGATTTCCTGCTCAACTTCCGCACGAAAGACTGTGTCTTGAAGATGTAAGGTGTTGAGAAGCCAATTAATATAAGGACTGTGGTCCACCGGGGGCTGCATTTCCAGCAACACAGGGGAATGATCTGAATATGTACGAGCGAGGTGGATCACATTCGCCAGCCAATGCGCCATCCCAACCGATATAATTAGGTAGTCTATCCGTGCCCAGGATGCATGTACCGCAGAGCAATGGGTGCCTTCCCGTTGTGTCGAGTGCCTATACCTCCAAGCATCCAAAAGGAGGTTATTATCTACAATATCTTTGAATACCCGCTGCGTATTCGTGAAGTGTGTTGGGGTGGCTCGGGATCTATCCATCAGTGGCTGTAGTACCGTGTTAAAATCCCCCCCCCCCCAGATAACATATGTGGAACCTATCATCTGAATTTTACCCCACAGTGCAAGCAAGTATTGTGGATCGTCTGAGTTGGGGCCATAGTAATTTGCAAATGTGACATCCTATGAGTGAATCCTTCCCCACACCAAGCAATACCTCCCACTGTCGTCCACTTCCAATCCACTAGGTATGAACCCCACCCCACGCTTGATGAGTATGGCCACACCCCTAGAGTATCCAGAATAGGAAGCAAAATACCGGTAGGAGGCCCATTTCGCTGCAAACTCAGGAGTAGTGTCTGCCCGTAAGTGCGTTTCTTGTAGCAGTGCGATTGCAATGTGATGCCTGTCCAAATAGTTGAGAACTTGCCTCTTCTTCCGAGGGTTATTCAGACCCTGTATATTCCACGATAATACCTTTATAGTGTTATGGTCTCGTGTGCCCTCTGTCGTACCCATGTCTAGTGTAAATGTATCTAAGTATTGTGGTCTTTCTACTGACCGACTGGGTGATTAACATTACCGTGGACCAAAGGACCCCTCCCACCTCCCACTCCGGCATCCCCAAACCGCCGGGTACATGTATCCTCCCTCCCTGAAGAAACTTCATTTCAACTATAACAGTCCCTCCTTACGGGAGGTTTTTAGGGGAACGCCCTCATGGGAAGTCACTAGGTACTCGCACCGTACCCCCCTCTCCTCCACTATTTCACCTACCCGCTACTCCGCCACTACCACGAAGAGCCATGGCAGGAAGGAGGTAAGGGTCCGGGCGAGATCAGAAAAATTACCATATAAACCATTATACATCACCAAAGTCCAGCTGTGCCGCGGTATCCGGACACCATGCATGCCCTCCCATGTCATCGCAATTGTTCAGCCTAGTCCGGGGCCGATAGCGGAGACTGGGATCCGGAGCCTGCCCCTGTTCCCGGACCAGAAGCCATGCCGCCGCGTCTCTTCTTAAGAAAGTCCTCCACCTGTTGAGGATTATGAAAGAATTGTTGCTTTCCCCTGTGCGTGATTTTCAACCTCGCTGGGTACATCATGGCATATGGGATCGATTGTGCTTGTAGCTTCTTCTTCACTGCTGCGAATTTGCGACGTGCATCTTGTACCGTTTGGGTGAAGTCCGGGAAGAATGACAAGATAGTATTTTCATAGTGTACCTGCTTTTTTTCCCGGGAAAGCCGGAGCACCACATCTCTATCCCGGTAGTTTAGGAACTGTGCTATTACCGGGCGAGGTGGCGCCCCCGGGGGCGGTCGGGCCGCCAGGGATCTGTGTGCTCTCTCCACCGTGAGGTGGGCCGAGAAGTGTTCACGCCCAAACAGCTCCACAACCAGCTTCCCAATGAAGACCTCCATGTTGCCTGTGTTGGTCGTCTCTGCCAAACCCAGGATACGAACATTGTTCCTCCGAGAGCGGGCTTCTAAATCTTCAATCTTATCCGCGATTATTTAAAGCAGCTGTTCCATCTGTGTAAGTTGTTCCTTGCTCGCTGTAGCCCCATCCTCTAAGTCTGACACTCTAGTTTCGGCCTCCTTGATTCTCTGTTCATGATGGTCCAGTCTGTGAACCATGGAATCAATGTGCGTATTCATGGTGTTTATTTTCTCCACGATGGTTGCTAGGCTTTGTTTCATGCCTAGCAGGAGCGTCTTCCAGTCTTCCTCCTGCGCATCCGTATGTTCGGAGTGCGCCCGTTCAGTCGATGTGTGTAACGCCCTGAACGTCTCAGGATCGTTTAACAGACACGACAATGAGGACGCAACCACTTGTGAAGGGTTAGTTCTTTTAATGAAGGCAAATAAAATACAAAGAACAAACAAAAGTTATAGTCACTGGAATCCTCCAGGCTAAGTACGTTACCAGCCCACAGCACGGATGGTCCTAACCGTCCTCTGCATATACGCCGATCCCGGCGTATGCCAACTGAGGGCAGAAATGAAATGGCCGACAATGCCAATCGGTAGGCTGTGAGGGGCACGAAGAGTGTTGGGGAGAATCGAGGAGTCAGGGAAACACCCAGCCGGGGTCTCTACCTGAAGGGAGCAGCCGCTCAACCTCTTCCTCAGACTGCACCGAGACACGGAGTCACCTCCTGGTGATGCGTCACCGATACCCCAATCACAAGCAAGAAGACTGAACCGAGAGCAGCCGCTCGATCGATCCTGTGGACTTCCGAGTCTGTAACGCGGCAAACACCTCCTGGTGTGCGTTACAGCTGGCAGTCCCTGTGTCTCTGGTCGGGCTGGGAGTTACGACTCCAACCAGCAAAAGCGCCACTGCGCTTGGACTCAGCCGAGTCAAAAAGCGAAGCTCAATGGTTGACCGGTAGAGCTTCCGGGTCCTTCACAGGTGACGATGGGGCAAGACACGGCCCAGGGAGTAACGACTCGACCTACCTCCGTTCTTGCCTTACTGGAGCACCACTCCGGAACACTGCTCTTCACGAAGCAGGTACGTCGGTGTAAACACAATATCCGACAGCCTTGTACCTCCCGGTTCCTCCCTTTATAGGGCGTGTTTTCCTTGAGTTATGTAACAGCTCTCCTGTTTACATAAGGGCGTGTTTCCCTTGAGTTATGTAACAGCTCTCCTGTTTACATAAGGGCGTGTTTCCCTTGAGTTATGTAACAGCTCTCCTGTTTACATAAGGGCGTGTTTCCCTTGTATGACAGGAATTCTTGACAGTACATCCTCCCTCTCAGCGGCTCCCCACGGGTCCAGCGCTGGCAGGAAAACGCCGATGGAACAAGGAGACCAAGCGCGGAGCATGAACCCCTTCTGCCGGTTCCCATGAATGCTCCTCCGGGCCATAGCCTTTCCACGCAACCAGGTACCACAGCTTCCCCCTGCGCCATTTGGACGCCCGTATGCCCGACACTTCATACTCCACCTCCGACTCCACGCATACCGGCCTAGGTGTCCCAGACGGCTTGGAGGGTGCTGGTTTGAGCAATGATACATGAAAGACAGGGTGTATCCGCAATGACTGGGGCAAGCACACCTTCACGTTCACGGGACCCATACACTTGGTAATTCGATAGGGGCCCATGTACTTGGGATGGAACACACTGTTCTTTCGAAACCTCATGTTTCTTGTGGATATCCAGACGTAGTCTCCAGTGCGGTACAGTGGCCCGGGCCTTCTCTTCCTATCTGCCGCAGCCTTGTATCTTCTCTTGGCCTCTATTAGGACAGCCCTTGAGCGCATCAACGTGTCTTTTATGTGTGCCACCCTGTCCGCTGTGGCGGGAATCCTGTCCTCTCTGAACGGATGTAGAAATGGCAAGAACCTGGGATGTTGGCCATAGTTGCTATAGAACGGAGATGACTGTGTGGAGCTGTGAGTGGCGTTGTTATAGGCTATCTCTGCAACCCATAGCAAGTCGACCCATTCTTCCCTGCCCTGGTCCACAAAACATCGCAGATACTGTTTGAGCGTTTGGTTCAGGCGCTCGGTTTGGCCGTCCGTTTGAGGGTGGTAGCTGGTGGACAGGGCGGTCTTAACATGCAGCGCAGTGCACCAAGTCTTCCAGAATTGCGCAGTAAACTGCGACCCCCGGTCCGACACGATCACCCCAGGTAATCCATGCAGTCGTACCACATTCTTTAGGAGTAGTGACGCCAATTCCCCGGCCGTAGGGACTCTCTTGCAGGGGATGAAGTGCCCCATTTTCGTCAAGTAATCCACCACCACCAGTATTGCCGTCATCCCCTGGTCTACCGGTAGGCCCACCACGAAGTCCAGTGATATGCTATCCCATGGTCTATCCGGGGTCGGAAGTGGATGTAAGAGCCCTTGGGTTCGGCCATGGTCGGCCTTCATGGTAGCACACGTAGGACACTCCTGTCCCCACCTCCTGACATCCACTCTCATGGTTGGCCACCAGAAATGCCGTCCCATGCTAGCCACCGTTTTTTCAAAGCCCAAATGACCTGCGCATGGAGAGTCATGGCACCAGATGAATGCTTGTTTCCTTAGCCTAGGCGTGGGTATCAATAGGCACCTGCCCTTCAGGGGTATCCCGTCCTTCAGCTGCCATTCTCTGTGACTGAGGAGCCACCTCCGCCATGCGAATGACCTGATCCCTCTCTTTATTCCCCTCAGGAAAGTATCCGGTTGGATAACCCCCAATACCATCCTCGGGGAAATGATGGAACGCTCGGTTGCAGGCAATGGTTCCTTAACTGCAGATTGACGGGACAGGGCGTCCGCCTTCCGGTTTTCCGTCCCCGGCCGATATGTGATGCGGAAGTTGAACCCCGCAAAGAAGATCATCCACCGCAGCTGCCTGGGAGAAAGGTGTCTAGTGGCCGTCATGAACTGTAGGTTCCGATGGTCCGTGTACACCGATACCACATGTCTTGCCCCCCTCAACCAATGCCTCCATTCGGTGAAGGCGTCCTTGATTGCGAGAAGCTCCTTCTCCGCAATATGGTAGTTGCGTTCGGCGTCGTTGAGTTTGCGGGACATGTATGCAACGGGAAGAAGCACCCCTGTGTCGTGGTTGCGTTGGGACAAGATAGCCCCCAGCGCCACATCCGACGCGTCCGCTTCCACCACGTAGGGGAGATCCGGATCGGGGTGAGCCAACACCGGCGCCTTACCAAAGGCGCTTTTCAGGGCCTCAAAGGCTTTGTTCGCTTCAGGGGACCAGACAAACTCCTTGGACTTCCTCAGTAGCTGTGTGATTGGGGCCACCACTCCTGAAAATCCATCTATAAACCGCCTGTAAAAGTTGGCGAAGCCAATGAAACTTTGGACGTCCTTCACGCTTTGGGGCACCGGCCATTCTTTCACCGCCTTGATCTTTCGTTCTGCCATCTCCTGTCCCTCTGGACTCAGCATCACTCCGAGGAATTCCACGGATGTGACGTGGAAGTCACACTTGCTGAGTTTACAAAACAGCATGTTTTCCCTCAGCTTTTGGAGCACAGCTTTGACGTGGTGTACGTGCTCCTCCACACTGGACGAATAGATGAGGATGTCGTCGATATATACGACCACGTAGATATCCAACTCCTCTCTGAATACCTCATTCAAAAAGTACTGAAAGGCTGCCGGGGCGTTGCACAGACCGAACGGCATGACGAGGTACTCAAAAAGGCTGAACCTGGTCTTAAAGGCGGTCTTCCACTCGTCTCCGTCCCTCATGCGCACCAGATGGTATGCCCCTTTCAAATCCAACTTGGTGTAGATACGAGCTTTCTTGACCTGTTCCAGAAGTACACTGATGAGAGGCAAGGGGTACCGATTTTTTATGGTTATCGCATTCAATGGCCTAAAGTCGACACAGGCTCTCAGCTCCCCATTAGCCTTCGGGATGAAGAAGAGTGGCGAGGCGGCCGGAGACTTGGACGGGCGGATGAATCCTAGCTTGAGGAGTTTATCCAGGTACCCCCGGAGATGCACGTTTTCAGGCTCCGTCAGGGCATACAGCCTGCCGCTGGGAACGCTGGCCCCTGGCACCAGGTCGATCTGGCAGTCAAGCTGTCTATGTGGTGGTAGCACTTCCGCCTTCACCTCATCAAATACATCCTCAAAACTGTGATAAGCCTGGGGGAGAGCCACATCTTTTTCTGCCGCTGTAGCCACCGTCTGACTCCCGCTCTCATCTGCGTCAAGGGATTCCGTTCTTATTCCACAATGCAGGATGCAATACGGTGACGTCATTTCGATGCGATGTGTTGGCCAATCCACAAAGGGGTTGTGTTTCTGTAGCCACGGCAATCCCAATATGACGCCATATTGGGGCGCTCGGATGATGTTAAAATCGATTTGTTCCAAATGGTTCCTCCCATATCTCATCGGAAGGACACCCGTGTGCTGTCCGATGGGCCCCGTCACCAATCGCCTTCCGTCTACCGCATAGACGTCTTCGGGTACTGCTTTGGGAAGAAGCACTAGCCCTAGCCTGCATGCCTCGTTGTGGTCCATAAACATGCCAGTGGCCCCTGAATCCACCATGGCCACAACGGGTATCCACTGGTCATGCACTCCCACGTGCACCGTGATAAACAGGTGTCGTTGTCCCTTAGTGACCGAGTTGGAAAGTGAAGGGATGGATGAGTGACTCCGAGATGCCCCTTCTCTGGTCTTGGAGTCCTCTAGTTTTCCGCCGGTATGTCCACCACGGCTGTTACCGACCGGTTGGCCCGATAACGTGACGTCTTCGGTTTGGCAGGGCATTCACGTACGTAGTAGCCTTTTTTGCCACAATATAGGCACAATCCTTGTTTACGGCGTGACTCTTTCTCCGTGGCTGTGAGGCTCGCTCGTATTGCGCTGATGTCCATGGGTTCTCCCTTGGATGCGGTGCAAGTTTCAGGACTTCCCACCGTCACATAGGATGGAAGGGATTTTCCTTTTCTCCCATGATCCCCCTTTCTTTCACTTAGCCTATGTTCCAGCCGTAATACCAGGTTGATAAGGCCCTCACATGTCTTGGGTTGAGGGTCAATATGAGCCACGGCGTCCTTGAGCTCATCGCACAGCCCTTGATGGAAGAGCGCCGTCTGTTTAGCAACAGGCCACTTGGTTTCCGCAACCAGCCTTCGGAACGCATTGAGATACTGCACCAGGTCGTTGGATCCCTGTCTCAACTCAAGCATTTCACGGTCCGCCGTGTACGAGTCAGCCCTTCTGTCGAATACCTTCAGGAATTCCTCGCGAAAAGCACCCCAATCACATAAGAGGGGGTCGTCCCTGCTCACCAGAGGTACGGCCCATTGTGCCGCGTTTCCAGCCAAATAGGATATAAGGAAAGCCACACGAGCCTGACTCGTGGGGAACGCCTTTGGTTTGCACGATAAATGTAGCGCCACTTGTGTGAGGAATACCTGCACTGTGTTAGGATCCCCACTGTACCTCTCTGGTGTTGCCAAGGGGATGGCTACCGGCATTTCCACTACTACCGCAGGGGTCTGGTTCGTGAGGGAGGTGCTGGGCGTGAGCGGGTCCAATTGGATAGCATCCAGTCTGGCTTTTACATCGGCTGTTTCTTGCCTAGAGGCAGCCACTTCAACTTGCATGGCCGCTAAAGCAGCCAGCACATCATCAAGTGTTGCCATGTCTGTTATCGACCGGGAGACAGTTAGTGTTATTAAGGTCGGATATTTTGTAACGCCCTGAACGTCTCAGGATCGTTTAACAGACACGACAATGAGGACGCAACCACTTGTGAAGGGTTAGTTCTTTTAATGAAGGCAAATAAAATACAAAGAACAAACAAAAGTTATAGTCACAGGAATCCTCCAGGCTAAGTACGTTACCAGCCCACAGCACGGATGGTCCTAACCGTCCTCTGCATATACGCCGATCCCGGCGTATGCCAACAGAGGGCAGAAATGAAATGGCCGACAATGCCAATCGGTAGGCTGTGAGGGGCACGAAGAGTGTTGGGGAGAATCGAGGAGTCAGGGAAACACCCAGCCGGGGTCTCTACCTGAAGGGAGCAGCCGCTCAACCTCTTCCTCAGACTGCACCGGGACGCGGAGTCACCTCCTGGTGATGCGTCACCGATACCCCAATCACAAGCAAGAAGACTGAACCGAGAGCAGCCGCTCGATCGATCCTGTGGACTTCCGAGTCTGTAACGCGGCAAACACCTCCTGGTGTGCGTTACAGCTGGCAGTCCCTGTGTATCTGGTCGGGCTGGGAGTTACGACTCCAACCAGCAAAAGCGCCACTGCGCTTGGACTCAGCCGAGTCAAAAAGCGAAGCTCAATGGTTGACCGGTAGAGCTTCCGGGTCCTTCACAGGTGACGATGGGGCAAGACACGGCCCAGGGAGTAACGACTCGACCTACCTCCGTTCTTGCCTTACTGGAGCACCACTCCGGAACACTGCTCTTCACGAAGCAGGTACGTCGGTGTAAACACAATATCCGACAGCCTTGTACCTCCCGGCTCCTCCCTTTATAGGGCGTGTTTTCCTTGAGTTATGTAACAGCTCTCCTGTTTACATAAGGGCGTGTTTCCCTTGAGTTATGTAACAGCTCTCCTGTTTACATAAGGGCGTGTTTCCCTTGAGTTATGTAACAGCTCTCCTGTTTACATAAGGGCGTGTTTCCCTTGAGTTATGTAACAGCTCTCCTGTTTACATAAGGGCGTGTTTCCCTTGTATGACAGGAATTCTTGACAATGTGGAGCCAGGCGGTTTGCGCGCCTCGAAGGGCAGCTTCGCTTGCTTTGCATCCGTGTGACCCATGATAAGTCCGCCCCCAGGGCAGGTCCGCCGTGAACCACCCGTCAACTGTGCCCAGGCGGCCGAGAGGACGGCGTAGTGTCTCTCCCTCCCAATGCAGTGCACAATCACCAGGGTCTCTCAGGCCAGATCGGCACAGCCCCCTCACACAGTCTCACTCTGCACCCGCGGCATCCAGCAACGTCAGCGCCTCGCAGCTCCCATATGGTGCAGCTATGTCTATGGGACAGCGCCTCATTCCTCCGCGGGGTCCCCTCAGCCCATCTGGTACCGCATCAGGGCCCCCCTATATCACATTAAAAATGGCTCCAGCGCTGTACCACCGTAGGGGAATATTCACCTCCGCCGCTCCGGTGATGATTGTGACATCGGGGGTCTCAGGAGCTCCCGGGCCCGATCCCCCGCCGCACGGTGGGCGCACAGACGCGCCTTGCTGCAGCCGCAGCGAGCGGCCTACAAAATGGCGGCAGCAGACAACAGGTCCAATCTCAGGGACAGGGGCACACCGTTAGTAGCGGGCGTCCCCACCCGGCTCACCTCAGCAGTCCCGTGACTGGGGGAGTCCACCGCACGTCTCCTGTGCAATGCTCGCAGGGCCACTCCGCCTGCCCGCCTGGCTCGCACTAACTGCGGTCGCAGGCAAGCGGCCCTCTGCCGTCGTCCCTAACTTGGCTCCCGGGTCCGGGGCGATGCCTGCCGCCGTGAATGGAGCACCAAATCCAGGCTCCCGTCCCTCAGGGCCCCCGCGGGCCGCAACGGAGCCGCCGCTCCCCAGGCCGCACCTTGGTCACCTCCCACAGGGCCTACAAAGCACCAGGCTCGCGCAGCTGCAGCTGCGGCCGCCTCCCCCCTCCAGAGAGCCAAGGGGCCTGCAGCCACTGGAATCTTCTCCCGGCCACACGAGCATCAGGGTCCTCGCTCCGCACCTCGCAGCGGGACCGCCGGGGTCAGCAATGGTTCCGTTCCCCCACAGGTCAGGAAGGAGCTGCGGCAATTACACAGGATGGGCATGTAGGATAATATCTCGCCCGATCGGGCGGAACCCTCACTGGTGTGCGGCCATCTTGGTCGCGCGCCACCTAGCGCCCCCAGTTATCGGATATGTTAAATAGCTTTACAAATGGGTCGGAATTAACCAACCCACCCATAACCAGTCTTTGAGTCTTCTAGTTGATACTGGCGCTAAACACAATACCCAAGAGTGTGGCAACATGAAGTTCAGCAGTTCGATTTTGCTTTTGCCTAGGCCTGTTATAATCCCTGTGGCACACAGCTGGTCCTCCTACTCGAGTCTCTCTAAACCAAAGGGGGGACGCAGAGCCAAGTTTATAAAGGTCCTGCTCGTGAGGCCCCAAGGAAGTATTGAATACAAAATGAGCAGTTCCTAGGGGTTACTGTCTAAGACAGGGGAAAAGGCGGGAGGGGAAGAACAGGTCTTTCGTCGAAATGCCCTCACACACCCCGAGGGATGTCATGCTTCATCATTTGGGCATTTGCCCCTCGTCGGGCCGGCGCTGCAATGCCTGACGGGCTCCCTTATTAAAAATATGTAGAAGCCCTGTGTAGGAAATTATGTTCCCTAAAGGCTAATCTAGCGTAAGGTTGGAGCTACCTCAATAATTAAAACTTGAATTTAGTAGGACGGCTCTAAAACCTTTTTTATTCCTCCCACTCCTTGTGCACTACCTGGCCCTCACACCCACACGCACCCATACGGCTTCTTCAAAAGATCCCCGATGGAGCGCTAGGTGGCGCCTGACCGACATGGCTGCTCTGCCGTGAGGCTCCGGCCGTAAGACCCCGCCGATCCTTTCTTCCTCGCCTGATCCTGCCCTGGCCGGCTGATTTCAGCAGTTTTGGGGCCCGGGCCCGCCTGGCTGTCCCTGGTGCGAGTTTGGGGCGCGACCGCCCCCCCCGGAGCTGTGATTGCTGCCTGCTGTCGGCGCCCGGCGGGAGGCGGCTTTGATCCCTGACGCTGGGTACGGGCGCGCGGCTACTCGAGACCGCGGCGCCCACGAGGGTGCTAGGCCTGAGAATCCTGGCGGCCCGGTGAGATCGTCGCTGCAGCAGTGGCGGCCCCCGCCTCGGTGGGGCCCCGACCTGGGATCCTGTGGCCGGCGGCGAGGTGCTGTGGGGCCCATTCCGGGCTGTGGTGCCAGACGGAAGGCCGGGCGGTGAGTGGGGCACTCCCTGGTGGGACGACCTGAGCTGCTGTGGGGCTGGAGGTGGTGGGGGCCCCCCTTCGGGCCGGGTGTCGACGGCCGGGGCCCAGTCTCCCCCCACTCTCCCCCACCAACGCTGCTGGACCTGCCCTGGTGTCCCGAGGCCTGCGGCGGAGAGCTGGTGCACCGGCTGGGTGCTGTCCTACCTCGCGGCTGCAGCCCGAGGCCCCTGGCGTGCTGTGCTGGGACCCCCCCCGAACGGAGCCTGAGAGCAGGAATTGGCGGTGAGTGCGGCGGCGGAGGATCGCTTCGCCGGGGCGGCTGCGGGGGTCGGGGGCGGAGGGGAGACCCCCTCATCGGGCCGTGCGTCGGCGGCCGGGGAGACCCGTACCCCCGCTCCCCCCCCCCTCTCTACAGCCTCTCCTCCTGGCTGCGGCGCTGCCCCGGCCCCGCGGCTCAGAGACTGGCCTCCGGTCCCGGGGGTGGAGGGGTCCTCGCTGCTTCGGGCCGCACATCGGCGGTCGGGGGGTGTCGCTGCTGTTTCCCCCCTCTCTCCCCTCCCCCCCCTCATCGTCGTTTGGGGCCCCGGATCCAGCGAGTCGACAGGCGACACCGTGCCCCCCCCCTGGGGGTGGCGGAGGGACCGCTCGGGCGAGGTGTCCCCCCTGGAGAGGTGGGCTATGCCCCGGAGGGCTGGCCCTGGCGATTCCCGGCGGCGGTGCCCTTGAGGAACGACCCGCCGCCCGGGGACTGTGGGCTGCGCAGCTGGACCCTGCTTCGCTGAGAGAGGCCCGCGGCCACGGCCGAGGCGAGGGATCGGACTCGTTGCCCCGCTGGGGACCCCGCCGGAGGCTGACCACTGGGGCCGGCCGTGTCGGGCCCTGTCCGGCGGCGGGCTCCCCCCGCCGCCCCCGTGCTGGGCCCCTGTCCGCTCGAGCACCCCTTGACGCTCTGCGGGTGTGACGTTCGCTCGCTGCCCTGATTCACGGACGGCCGCCACAGATATGGGCAAAGACAGGGCCAGCAAGCCAGCGTCCGGGGCCACCCAAACCAGGATGGACAAATTTACTACTACCGACAAGGGGCCCGGCTCCACGGCCGCGCCGGCCCCGGCCCCTGCCACGGACCTTGCTGCCATCCTGCAGGCCATCAACTCCTCCCGCGCCTCCCTCGAGGGCATGGTGGGAGAGGTCAAAGTGGACGTTGCTCTTCTCCGACAGGATCTGCGGAATGCCACCGCCCGCATTTCCGAGGCCGAATCCCGGATCTCCACCGCCGAGGACGACATCCGCCACCTACAGGACCAGGTTCGGGAGTTGACCACCCACTCTAAGGAACTACACCGCCGGGTCGAGGATGCAGAAAATCGCGCCCGGCGCAACAACCTGCGCTTAGTGGGATTTCCGGAGGGAGTTGAATCGGGCCGAGCGGACGACTTCATGGAGCGATGGTTCCGGTCCTGGATGCCGGCGGACAGCCTATCTCCCTCGTTCGTGGTGGAGAGAGCCCACCGCTCCCTGGCCCCCAGGCCCCCAGGTGCGCCTCCCCGGCCGTTCATCCTCAAACTTTTGAACTTCCGCGACCGGGACGCCATCCTCCGCGAGGCCCGCTGCCAGGGTGCCCTCCATTACCAGAACCACAAAATCATGATATTTCCGGACTACACCCGCGAAGTCCAAGAGCAACGCCGCTCCTACACGGAAGTGAAACAAAAGATGCGCTCTCTGGGACTCCAGTATCAGCTCCAGTTCCCGGCCCGCCTCCGGGTCGTCTTCCAGCACAAGACTTTGTTCTTCGATACCCCGCGGGCGGCCTGGGCCTGGTTGACGGAGGAGCACCCCCTGCAGTGCTCTGGACGCGGCTCGCCTGCGGGTATGCGGAGGGGACGAGGAAGACCCCGGACATCGAGGACCCGTCGGCGGCACCGCACGTTAACCCGGGAGCGCACAGCGGAGGAGGTGATCACCACGCGCTCTGGGAGAGGGTCACGCCGAGGGTCGAGAGCCTCCTCTGCCTCCTCGGCCGCACATGCCAGTCCCGGGGCAGATGGACGGCGGACCGTGCCGCCCCGGCCCACGGGCCCTGCAACTCAGCCGGTCGAATTGGTGGACTCTTCGGACCTCTCTCGCAGCCCCAACATTTGACTCTCTTTGTTTCCTTTGGGGGGAGGGGGGGCTGGGGATGCCTGGACGGGGATGGGATGCCCCGTTATCAGTGTTGCTCTTGGCCAGGGCAGGTAACTCAGGTCTGAATTTATCGGTCTCAGGGGGTCCACTAGCGCTCAAGCCCAAGCGTTTTAGCTTGGTGGTTCTTCCATTTGGTTCGGGCGACAGATGCTTCCGTTTTCGAAGTGTAGGGTGGGGGGGGGTTGGGGTTGGTTTGGGGTTGTTTCTTCCCCGTTGGGAAGACTTTGTTGGTGGGGGATGACTCCCTCTTAATTGTTGTACTAAGGCATCATGTGCTGTCTGGCTTGCTCTCCTGCCCGATGTCCCGTTGTCCTTCCTCTCTGGGGGCCTGCTCAGCCGCGCCCCTACTGGCCCCCTCTCCTGTCCTAGACCATGGCTGACCCGCCTGTCCCTAGGGCCGCCATGCGCATACTATCCTGGAACGTCAACGGTCTTCTGGACCGTTTTAAACGTATGGCGGTCCTCAAATACGCGCAACGCGCTGAGATCGATGTACTCCTCCTCCAGGAGACTCACCTGTTGGGTAACAACTGCCCCTTCCTTGGCCGCTACGGTTATGACAGGGTATGGCATTCCGGTTTTGTGCGGGGATCCCGAGGGGTGGCCATTTTGCTCCGCAAGTCCTTCCCCTTTGTCCTGTCCCGGGTGCATTTGGACCCCCAAGGTATGGTAGTGGTGGTTTCTGGCAATCTGGAGGGGCGACCCCTTACCCTGATGTCCCTCTATGCGGCGCCATCCCTCTTGCAGTCGGCCCTCTCCCACGCGGCGGGTCTCCTCCCGACACTTCCGGCGGGCTCCCTCATTCTCGGCGGGGATTTCAACGCCGTCTACTCGCCTCCCCTGGACTCGACGCGCCCGGTCTCCCTGTCCCGCGTCGCCCGCGCAAAACAGCTCTCATCCTGGGCTGAAGCGCAGGGCCTCTGCGATGTCTGGCGGATCTGGCACCCACAGGCACGCCAATACACCCACACATCGGTGGCCCATCACTCCCATGCCCGGATCGACCTCATCTTTGTACCATCCACCGACTGCGCGGGGGTGCGAGATGTACGCATTCTTCCGAGGGGCCTTTCGGACCACTCGCCTGTGCTCCTCGCTCTTGGTCCCCCACCCCTCTCTGCCCGTCCGATGTGGCGTCTGAACGCCTGGTTCCTCCACGACAAGGCTTTCCGGAGGGCGGTCGGGGGCGAGATCGCCGACTACTACTCCCATAACGAGGGCTCTGTCACCTCCCCTGCCGTCTTGTGGGAGGCCGGCAAGGCGACTGTCCGGGGCGCCGCTAAGGGGCATCTGCAGCGCCAACGGCGGGCCCAATCCCAGAAGCTCGCGGAATGCGAAGCCCAAGCCGTGGAATTAGAGCGCGGTCTGGGGGAGTTGGACGATGCCGCCCGATCTCGTCGATTGGCCTTCCTCCGGGAAGAGATTCGCCTCCATTCCCTGGAGGCGGCAAAGATTCTATGGCGCTCCTCGGTGGCCCGGGTCTACGGGTGGGGAGACAAAAACGGCACTCTTCTCCACCGGCTGGCGACCTATCCCCGGGCGGGACGGATCATTCCGGCCATCGCGGACCCAGCGGGTGGTACTCACACAGCCTCGGTGGCGATAGCCCAGGCGTTCGCTGACTATTACTCCCAGCTATACCGCCGCAGGCCGTCCACGCTCTCCCTTGAGGAATTGCTGGGGACGAACGCGGTGACACTTACGCGGTTGCAGCCCGAGGTTTCCGAGACCCTTGTTTCACCGATCGAGCTGCAAGAGATCGAGGAGGCCATAGGCCGCTTAGCACCTGGGAAGACCCCGGGACCCGACGGGTTCCCCCAGGAGTACTACGCTCACTATCGGGAGATGCTGGCCCCGAGGCTTCGGGACCTGTTTGCAGCCGTGGTGGACACGGGCTCGTTCCGGCCCGAGACGGACACGGCAACCATAGTTGCCCTCCCCAAGACTCAGCCTCCCTCGCGGTCCTGCTCTGACTATCGGCCGATATCCCTTATCAACACCGAACTCAAAATCTATGCTACGGTCCTAGCACAGCGGTTGCGCCCGTCGCTTGCCTCCTTGGTCCATCTGGATCAATGCGGCTTTATGCCGGAGCGGGGGACCAGACACTGCCTGCGGCGCCTGCATCTTGCGATGGCGCACCGCGGCCGCCTTTCTCCCTACCTGGCCCTCCTTCTGGTTGACTTTGAAAAGGCCTTCGACTCCGTGGGATGGGCGTACTTGGCCGACGTCCTGGAACGCATGGGTTTCGGCCCCCGGTTCCGTGCCATGGTAGCGGTCCTGTACGCGCACCCGCGGGCCCGGGTGTTGGTCAACGGGGCTCTCTCTCGCCCGTTTCCCATAGGTCGGGGGACGCGCCAGGGTTGTCCGCTCTCGCCCCTCCTTTTTGCGTTGGCCATGGAACCCCTGGCAATGCTGATTCGCGCGGATCCCGTTCTTCGCGGATGGGAATGGCCAGCTGTGGCCCCAGATAAGATTGCCCTATACGCGGACGATGTCCTCCTCTATCTTTCCGACCAAGCGACCGCGGGGCCCCGGGTCCGCCGGATCCTCCATCGGTTTGGCCAGGCGTCGGGTCTCCATCTGAACCCCAAAAAATCTGTTCTAGTCCCGCTACACCCGTCGCGGGAATGTTTCGACTGGCAATCGGATATTCCCCTCCGGAGACTCTCCTTTAAGTACCTGGGGATCTGGGTCACCCTCCTCCCGGAACTCTGCTGGGCACTCAATGTGGCTCCAGTAGTAAACAAAGCCAGATCAGATATGCTCCGGTGGCAGGCCCTCCCTTTGAATCCGCTAGGGAGAGTCGCCTTATATAAGATGATGATCCTCCCCAAGTTTCTTTACATGCTGCAGAACACTCCATGCCCCTTTCCGCGCCCGTGGTTCCGGGACCTGGATAAGATGGTGACCAAATTCCTTTGGGGCGGTGGTCGACCTCGGCTGGCCTTGGACCGCTGCAGGGTCCCCTCCTACGACGGCGGCCTAAGCATGACCAACCTCTACCTCTACTATCTGGCCACCCAACTACTGGTGGTCCACGATTGGTTCTCAGGGGGCTGGGGCGACCCGGCTTATCGACTCGAGGTGAACTGCCTCGGGTTCACCTCCATCCAAAACATGCTCTACGGCACAACGATCCCCCTGTCGCTCCCCGGCGTCGTGCGGGCTCCCTTTCTCGCGTGGCGCGCGGCATTGCGACACACCAGATGGTCGGGGACGTCCACGCAACTCACTCCGCTTTGGCACGGGACGTGGCTGCGGGAGGTGGTGGGACTCACGGGCTTTCGGCAGTGGGATCTTCTCGGTATCTCCTGTCTGGGCGATATATGGCGTGGAAGCCGCATGTGTTCTTTCCAGGAGCTTCGGACCCGCTTCTCGCTGCAGCCTTCTCAATTCTACCGCTACCTTCAATTGCGCCACGCGGTTCGGGCTCACGTCCCTCTAGATTCCAGACTGCCTTCCCATAGTCCGCCTGAGGCCCAGGTGATGTTGGGGTATCTTGGGAGGGGGGGCATATCCCGCATTTATAAATCCCTAATTAACAATACACCGGTGGATTGGAGCGGGCTAAAGCAGCGATGGGAGGCTTGGGTGGGACCCCTGGATGAGGCGGACTGGAGGGACGCCCTTATGGGCCCTCGGTCGCTTACCACCTCCGCGAGGCTGCGGCTTATCCAACTTTATTACCTCCACACTGCCTATTTGACCCCGGCCCGCCTGTATCGTGCGGGCCTCCGCGCGGACGCCTCTTGCACTCGCTGCGGGGAGGTTCCGGCAGATTTTTTCCACATGGTGTGGTCTTGCCCTCGTCTGGGGGACTACTGGGCAGCGATCGAGGCCGATCTAGCGGAGGTCCTGGGTTGGGAGGTCCCCCACGAGCCTAGAATGGCCCTGCTGGGCATCATGGACGGGATGGACGGGTCCCGCAATGAGAAGTACTTCCTCACCACTGCCCTTATGGTGGCTAAAAGAGACATAGCGGTGGTGTGGTCACAGCCAGACCCGCCCAGAGTGGCTACCTGGAGTAGAGGGGTGGATTGGTGTGCAGCTCAGGAGCGGTCGCTATACGCTGCACGGGGCTGCCCAAAAAAATTTCGCAAGATATGGGGGAAATGGTTGGGGGGCCTGCTTTGAAGGGTGGGTGCGCAGGGGGGGGGGGGACGGGGGATGGGAGGGGGCGGGAGGGTTTTTGCACTTGCCTGTTGATGCTTTCCTGATTGCAGATACTGATGCCTTGTTCACTGCACTGCTGTATATTATTCCTGATATTGTTCTTTATGCCGCAAAACACAATAAAAAGAAGTTTATCACAAAAGATCCCCGATAAAGAGCCCCGGTTTCGGGAGCCCATCAGGCATTGCAGCGCCGGCCCGACGAGGGGCAAATGCCCAAATGATGAAGCATGACATCCCTCGGGGTTTGTGAGGGCATTTCGAAGAAAGACCTGTTCTTCCCCTCCTACACGAGTCCCAGCGACGTAGACACAGGCCTAACAATTCGATGTTACTCTGTCAGGTAAAGTAGGTAAATATACTCATTTTCACATGCAAGGGGTGGACAGATGCAAATCCGCTGTTGTCAGAGTCTGGTTTTGTGATATGATGCATGAATTCGGGCTCGCAATGAGCATGCCGGAATTGTCTCCACACACCTTACTTGGACACAGTAGGCCTGAGTGATAACATAGTCCTCGTTGCCTTTTTATAGCTGTGTTCTCGTGCGTTGCGTCTCCCATCATCAACTAGGCACATCAATGTAGGCCAGATGATGGTGGTTGGCCGTGCCACTGCGAAGGAGGCCAGTGCAATCCATCCACAAGATTTTCCAGGACCAATTAGGCCGTCACCAGCGCATTTCTCTGCCGCAGGGCCACGCAATAAGGACCCCTCCTCTGCTGAAACCCACATGGAGGTGTATTGCTGCTGAATGGAGTTATCGAAAGGTCCTCTTAACACCATTAGACCTCACAGCCGGAATGAGTGACCGCAGCAGGACTTGCTTCAGGCATTCTATATTCTGCTCAGCTCCACGGCCACGCCAAGTACCCTCCCTGGCCTCACACTATTTAGGTATGCCACTGTTTGACGTTTTTCAGCGAATCACCTCTAGGATCAAGGTGGATTTTAGACTCTGCCTTAGAAGCTTAGTGCAGAGTGGGCAGCTCCCTGGCAACCCCCATTGCAACCCCTTGTGCTTCGGTTATGGCTAAATAGTTTTGCCAATAACTAATCCACGAGAATACAGCATGACAAATCATACAATGAAAAGCTGAGTGTAATTTGCTACTTATGAACTTTGGACTAATGGATGACTAACTGAAGATTTCCCAACTAGAAATTCACACCCCCTTCCAACATACACAACATGTTACAGTCTGTGCATCAACATACATTCTGTTTTGTTATTTACAAGACTAGGATTATTTAATGTTTAGCATTAGTTTCAAAAGTCATAATTCAGTTTGAAAAAAAGCCTCCTCACCATGAAATATTAGCCATATACCGTAGCTTTATAATCAAACAAATTCAATGAAACAAAAAGAAAGTATTCATAAATTATTTTGGGCCTTCCACAGAGCCACCTTCCAGAGAGAGTAAAGCTCTCCATTGTGACAGACAGTTAGTAAGATCTCCATGCTGGACCCGCATTAGGGCATACAAATCAATGTCAACTGGGAGTAGACTGTATCAAGTTAGCAAGTTAGCATGGAAGTCCATGGTGTGAATGATGCATGCTTCATATTTAGTTTAGCGTGTTTCAAAGAAAGGAGAATGCTTAGGAAGTGGTATAATTTATCGACACCTTTCCGTAGTATGTTCTGCTTTTCTAAAAATAAGCTTCATTTACTTCCCCCATCTCACCTGGGTATGCTACAGTCTAATCTTTTGAACCTGGGATGCACACATTGCTTCTCCTGATATTTATCAGAAATAGAAGAAATGCATGTATGTCCCCGAGACCATTCCTGTGCCCAAGGGTGCACTATAGACCAAGTGCCATGAAAGTAAAAATTGCTGTTTAATAAGGGAAACATGTATTAACATGTAATCCTTTGGGCAATCTTCCCAAAAAAGCAGAATGACTATCTATGCTAAAGTGTAATCCGTACACAAAGTTGAGAAACATGTTCTAAACTGGATTGTTGTTTACAGATATGACAAGTTTACCAATAGTAAGTGGAATCAAAACATTTTTTAAAGATAAAAAATGCATTCTGAATTCTTTTTTTTCTATTCAATCAATCAATCAATCAATCGTGGAATTTATATCGCGCACTACTCACCCGGAAGGGTCTCAAGGCGCTTGGGGGAGGGGGTGTGCTACTGCTCGAACAGCCAGGTCTTGAGCTGTTTCCTGAAGGCGAGGTGGTCCTGGGTCAGCCGCAGGTGGACGGGCAGGGAGTTCCATGTCTTGGCCGCCAGGTAGGAGAAGGATCTTCCTCCGGCGGTGGCTCTCTGGACGCGGGGGACGACGGCGAGGGCGAGATTCGTGGATCGTAGCTGGCGGGTGGGCGTGTAGAAGGTCAGGCGGTCATTGAGGTACCTTGGGCCCAGGTTGTGGAGGGATTTGTGTGCGTGGGTGAGGAGTCTGAACGTGATCCTCTTGTTGACCGGTAGCCAGTGCAGGCCACTCAGGTGGCTTGAGATGTGGCTGCGTCGTGGGACGTCCAGGATGAGTCGGGCGGAGGCGTTCTAGATACGCTGAAGTCTCTTCTGAAGCTTGGCTGTTGTACCGGCGTAGAGGGTGTTTCCGTAGTCTAGCCTGCTGGTGATGAGGGCCTGGGTGACCGTCTTCCTGGTCTCGGTCGGGATCCATCGGAAGATCTTGCGGAGCATGCGGAGGGTGTTGAAGCAAGATGAGGAGACGGCATTGACTTGTCTGGTCATCGATAGGGAGGCGTCCAGGATGACGCCCAAGTTGCGTGCGTGGTCCGTTGGCTTGGGTGCGGTGCCTAGGGCCGGGGGCCACCAGGAGTCGTCCCATGCGGAGGGTGACGGTCCCAGGATGAGGACTTCCGTCTTGTCCATGTTCAATTTCAGGCGGCTGATGTTCATCCATTCGGCGACGTCTCTCATCCCTCCGTGTAGGCTGGCTTTGGCGGTGTCGGGGTCTTTGGTGAGTGAGAGAATCAGCTGGGTGTCATCGGCGTAGGAAATGATGTTGAGGTTGTGTTGGCGTGCAATGGCAGCGAGGGGTTTCATGTAGATGTTGAAGAGAGTGGGGCTGAGCGACGATCCTTGCGGGACTCCGCAGATGACTTCGGTTGCCTCAGAGCGGAACGGAGGGAGGCGTACTCTCTGAGTTCTGCCGGAGAGGTATGAGATGATCCAGTCCAGAGCCTTCCCTTGGATGCCGGTGTCGTTGAGGCGTTGGACTAGGGTGCGGTGGCACACAGTGTCAAATGCTGCGGAGAGGTCTAGGAGGATGAGTGCCGCTGTTTCACCGTTGTCGAGCAGGGCTCGGATGTCGTCGGTGGCTGCGATGATGGCGGTCTCGGTGCTGTGGTTGGCTCTGAATCCGGACTGCGATGGGTCGAGGGATCCGTTAGTCTCGAGGAAGGGGACCAGCTGCTTGTTGACGACCTTCTCGATGACTTTGGCAGGGTAAGGCAGGAGCGAGATGGGGCGGAAGTTTTTGAGGTCGGTCGGGTCCGCTGTTGGTTTCTTCAGCGGGGCGCTGAGCTCGGCATGCTTCCAGCTCTCCGGGAAGGTTGCTGCGTCGAAGGAGATGTTGATGATGTCTCGGAGGTGGGGTGCGATGGTAGAGGCGGCCTTGTTGAAGACATGGTGGGGGCACGGGTCGGTCGGGGATCCGGAGTGGATGGTGTTCATCATGCGTGTCGTTTCTTTGGGGGTCACCTCGGTCCATGTTTGGAGGATGGCGGCGGGGTGCGTAGGTTCGACCGATGGGTGCGGGGGTGGAGTGCCGAAACTGTTGTGGATGTCGGCGATCTTTCGGTGGAAGTACGAGGCGAGGGAGTCGCAGAGGTCCTGCGAGGGAGTGATGTCGTTGTTGCCGGTGCTGGGGTTGGAGAACTCCTTGACGATGTTGAAGAGCTCCTTGCTGTCATGGGCGTTCTTGTCCAGTCGTTCCTTCAGAGATTTCTTCTTGGTGGTGCGGATGAGCTGGTGATGTCTGCGGGTGGCGAGTTTGAGGGTGGTCATGTTGTCGGCGGTTTTGTCGAGGAGCCAGGCCTTCTCGAGGGTGCGGCAGGCCTTCTTGGAGTCCTTGAGTTCGTCGGTGAACCACGGGGCCTTCTTGCTTCTGGGCCTGGTGAGTGGGTTCCTCAGTGGGGTGAGGTCGTCGGCACAGGAGGTCAGCCACTGCGTGAGGTCGAGGGCTGCTGTGTCAGGGTCCGTTGTCCTGACAGGTCGGTTCTGGCTGAGGGAGGTGGCGAGCTGGTCGACTGTGATCTTGCTCCAGTTTCTGTGGGGAACCTGCTTCGGGTGGTGGTGGACCGTGTTCTTTTTGTAGCTGAAGTGGACGCAGCTGTGGTCAGTCCAGTGAAGTCCGGTGGAGTGGCTGAAGGTGACGTGCTTGCTGGATGAGAAGAGGGGGTCGAGCGTGTGGCCGGCGTAGTGGGTGGGGGTGTTGACCAGTTGCTTGAGTCCGAGGTTGGCGAGGTTGTCCAGCAGGGCGGTGGTGTTGCGGTCGTTGTTGTTCTCCAGGTGGAAGTTGAGGTCCCCGAGGAGGATGTAGTCGGTGGAGGAGAGGGCGTGAGGGCTGATGAAGTCCGTGATGTCTTCGCAGAACTGTGCGCGTGGTCCCGGGGGTCTGTAGATGAGGGTGCCTCTGAGGGTAGTCTTGGGGTCGGTGTGGATCTGGAAGTGCAGGTATTCGGCGGCGTTTAATGCGTCGGTGGAGTCAGTCGAGATGCGAATGGTGCTTTTGTGAACGATGGCGATGCCCCCTCCGGTCTGGTTGACGCGATCCTTCCTGATGATCTTGTAGCCGTCCGGGATGGCTATGGCGATGTCGGGTGCGGAGGAGGCGTTCATCCAGGTTTCCGTGAGGAAGGAGACGTCTGGAGATGTTGAGTCGAGGAGGTTCCAGAGTTCCACGGCGTGTCTGTGGACGGAGCGGGTGTTGATCAGGATGCACTTGAGGTGGTTGCTGTTGTCCGTCTTGATGGGTGCGGTGCCGGTTCGGAGGCAGGAGAAGTTGCAGGATCAGCAGACGAAGGGTCCATGGGTGCGTCGCGGGGATACTCGGTAGCATCCGGGGGCTCGGTCGGTGTTGAGTGCGTTGAGTGTGGCGGCATCGTAGGTCTTGCGGGGGGGGTGGCGGATGCGGGGGCAGGGGGTCTGGCACTGGGCGCGGTCCAGGCGCTGACGGGCGCAGACAGGCTTACCTTTGGCGCACCTTCGGCGCTCAATCGGCGCTCCCGCTGCGCGGTCGCTCAGGGGGCGTCATAAGTAGGGAGCCGGGAGGGAGGGTCAGCTGGGAGGCGGGAGGCTGGGTGGCCAATGGGCAGGAAGGGGAGGCGGGACTGCGGGGTCAGCGGCAGGAAACCGGAACAGGGAAGCGGGAAAAAGGAAAGAGAGTGACTGGGGCGGCGGTGAACTGGCGAGGAAATGGGCAGCAAAAGCAGGCAGCGAGCGAGCAGGCAGCGAGCGGAGGGCGGTACTTGCAAGCGGCAGGGCAGAGGTCAGCGGTGGAGAGGAGGAGGTAAGAGGCGTCAGCGGTAGTAGCAGGCAGGCAGGCGTCAGGCAGCAGCAGTGGAGGAGGAGCGACCGCCTGTGGGCACATTAAATATAAATAGTAGGACACCATAAGGATGGCCAGATGAATCAATGTCATGTGGATGCTGCTTGACAGGTCTGGATTTCATGTAATAAATGAGTACATATTGTAATCATGGTTCTTTTTCTATAGAAACTGACAGACCTCATTAAAATGATTGTTAAAAGAAATTTCAAGACTTGAAAAGTTTCTGTAAAATTGTGTCATCTGGCCACCCTACACATCATAATTACTATTACAAAAAATACATTAAAAAGATTGATGTAGCCTATCCTTAACACACTATACTCTTCCATTTACAAGCATGCATATTTGCCAGATCTGAGCAATGACATAAGATCACACTTTAATAGAAGAAAATCACATAGCAGTTAATCCAGTAATATGGATGGGGTTCTGGAGGCATTTCATGGGTCTCTATGAAATATGGGTTTCATCAACAAGTGAATAGCCTTTTGTTGATTTAATATTCCAATTATAAAAATACACCTTTATACAGACTTCACTTACAGTTTTTAATAAACATTCCCATTTGAAAAACGATATACTATTCAAACCAACTGCCATAAAATACTCATGTAATATAAAATATGTAATATAAAAAATAGAAACTAACATTTATGACATGACCATACATTCCAATCTAAGGGATCTGCTCATATAAACAAACCACATGGCCTTTGGCCTTGTTGTTTATAACATCATCAGAACCCCATGATGAAAATGCACATTGAAATATACCTGGGCCTTAATGTTTACATAATTCATTAAGGCCTCCAACATCCCCATGTACATGAATGAAATAGAAAAATGTGCCCCATGGTCAACAACGTTTAAGGTTACCAACATATCGAGTAATATGATCAAAGAGCTATCTCGGCTTACAGCATGCACAAGGCAACTTCCGCAGTAAGAGAGTAGTTTCAACATATTATTGTGTTTTTCCAAAGCTAGAAAGCACAATAATTGAAACATACTTGACATTTGCATGGTCTAGACACTGTTTCTTCATAAACCTTATGACTCTGCATGCTGAAAGGTGAAAGAAGCCTTCCCACATTTACTGTAGCAGAAATTATTTTCTTGGATGTGTTGCTGAAACGACTTATAATTTCATAACAGCCTGAAACACGTCGTATTTAATGGCTATGTATGAGTTTTCCCGTGTGTATATATGCTCATACACATGTAGTTGCAAAAAAGCATGAAAGCCCTTCTCACATCCATCCAGATGTTTTCTCTTTGTGTGTTCACTAACTGACCACTTTGCTTAATAAATCATAAAAGCCATTCCCTTATTTACATCTGCAGGAGGTATCTTACAGTTAATGAATGACTGAAACAGACTAGATATTTTTTGTTGTTTTTCCTATGTGTGATTACTGGTGGCATTTTAGGTATGTTGACCTTACAAAGCCCATTCCACCTTCACTGCATTTGTATGATTTGTTGTCGGTATGCTTTCACAAATGGATGGTTAGAACTGATGCTTGAGTAAATTTCTTTCCACATCCACTGCATGTGTGTGTGTGTGCGTTTCCATTTTTGTATTAGCTGCTCACCATTTAGACACATGGATTTACTAAAGCTCTTTCAACATTCACTGCATTTGCATGGTTTTTCTTCTGTATGCCATTGCAGATGGATGGTTAGATCTGATGCTTGAGTAAAGCTCTTTCACATTCTCGGATTAAAGTTTTTCCCCTGTGTGTTAGATGGTCGCTCTTTGGATGTGTGGATTTACTAAAGCTTTTTCCACATTTATTTCAAGTGCATGGTTTCTCTGCTACATGCATTTACAGATGGGTGCTTAGGATTGATGCCTAAGCGAAGAAATTTCCACATTCATCCATGTGTATTGTTTTTCCTGTGTGCATGCGCTGGTGGCTCTTTAAAGTTGATAAATGAGCAAAGCTCATTCCACACTCACTGCATGTGTATGGCTTGTCTCCTGTATGCCATCGCAGATGGATGGTCAGGCCTGATGAGTCAGTAAAGCTCTTTCCACATTCACTGCATGTGTATGGTTTTTCCCCTGTGTGTGTTCGCTGGTGCCTCCTCAGATGTGTAGCTCTACTAAAGCTCTTTCCACATTCACTGCATGTGTATGGCTTGTCTCCTGAATGCCATCGCATATGGGTGGTTAGGTGTGTTGCTTGGATAAAGCTCTTTCCACATTCACAGCAAGTATATGGTTTTTCTCCTGTATGCCATAACAGGTGGCTGGTTAGGCCTGATGCTTGAGAAAAGCTCTTTCCACATTCACTACATGTGTATGGTTTTTCTCCTGTATGCCTTCGCAGATGGGAGGTTAGGTGTGCTGCTTGAGAAAAACTCTTTCCACATTCACTGCATTTGTGTGCTTTTTCTCCTGTATGCCTTCGCAGATGGATAGTTAGTGATGATGCTTGAGTAAAGCTCTTTCCACATTCACGGCATGTGTGTGATTTTTCTCCGGTATGGCTTCGCAGATGGATAGTTAGTGCTGATGCTAGAGTAAAGCTCTTTCCACATTCACTGCATGTGTATGGTTTTTCCCCCGTGTGTGTCAGATGGTGTCTTTTTAGTTGCGTAGCTTCACTAAAGCTCTTTCCACATTCACTACAAGTGTAAGGTGTTTCCCCTGTATGCATACGCTGGTGACTCTTTACAGTTGATAAATGAGTAAAGCTCTTTCCACATTCACTGCAAGTATAAGGTTTTTCTCCTGTATGTGTTACATAGTGGCTCTTTAAATTTGTAGATGTACTAAATCGCTTTCCACATTCTTGGCATGTGTATGGCTTTTCTCCTGTATGCTTTCGCAGATGGGAGGTTAGGTGTGCTGCTTGAGTAAAGCTCTTTCCACATTCACTGCATGTGTATGGTGTTTCTCCCGTGTGCGTCAGATGGTGGCTCTTTAGATACATAGATCTACTAAAGCTCTTTCCACATTCAATGCAAGTATAAGGTTTTTCTCCTGTGTGTGTTAGGTAGTGGACTTTTACTTTTGGTAAATCAGTGAACAGTTTGCTACATTCCCTGCAGGGATCTACTTTTTCCTCAGTTTGTGATTGCTGATGAAGCTTTAGTTTTCCTAAGAAAGTAAAGCTCTTTCCACATTCACTGCAGGTGTAAGGTTTTTCTGAGTGCATTCGTTGCTTTATCTGTAGGTTGGCTGAGAGAGTAAAGCTCTTTCTATTTTTGCTGCCTGTGTCTGTGTTTTCTGCTGTGTGTGTTTGATATTTGCCCCACAGAGCCAATGACTCATTAAATGTCATCTTACATTCATTACACCTAAATAAGCTTTCTGTTTGGTTGTTACGGGTGGCAGTGTAGGGATTAGAAGTTATTTAAACTCTTCTCATAACACAAAACCTTTATGCGATTTATTTTATTTTTGTTTGTTAATGAACTCTTAATTGTGATGGCTGATGAACTCTATTGCCACATTCAATCTTTCCTCATGCGTTTTCCCCTGTGCATGGTTGGTGATGCTACTACAGTATTGAGAAGCCAAAGCTCGTCTTAAGTTGTGTGTATGGTTTTTTCATTGGGGTTTAGAGTCTAAGCGTCTGTTATATTTTGGCATAAATCATGTTAATGTGTTTGCTGACTGATCATTGTGGTTCCTGGCTCACTAACTATATTTTAATCTATATTTTAATCTTCACAAGGTATTTGCAGTATATCTGTTCTTGCAGGACTGATAACATATGTATGATCTTTCTTGCAGGAGCCGTGTCTTCAACCTGTGTTACGAACTTTCTAGGATGTGTGCAAATAATAAACCTCACAGCTTATCTAAATAGTCTTCTTCTTGGACAATATTTATGAAATACGCACACAAAGAACAGAACTCAATACCAAGTTGTGATGTTCTAGAATAATGTTCTGCATTGCAAGTAGTCAAACACTTATTTCTTTGAACTTTCAGATGTCTGATTCACGATTCATGTTTTTTATATCTTTCTACTGATTGTAAGGTCCAACCAAAACAGCGTTTGTAATGGACTTAAACCACAGCATTGATATTGTCATGGTAGAGAGGGGAGCATTTTAGTAACTACCTAATCATTATCTAAGATAAAGGGTGGTATCTAGCATGTTTTCATTCTGGATGTGTTCTGCCAGTGTAATTCTTGTGACTTTAATTTATTTGTATGTTTTGGGACTGGCAGCATGGATGCCACTCAGCTTCTTGAAGCTGCCGGATTGCACTTGATGTTCTTGCAAGATACGTCTGTTCACGTACAACGTTCTCGGTCTCCTACTGAGTTGTTCTATTTCGAATTACTGTTTGGCATCATTTCTGCTTCTTCTTGAGTATCAGATAGCCTTCCAGTAGTGTCATGTTTTCTTCAATAGTCTTCATCTCATTACAAGTTCAGGAATCTCCTCTCTGTGGATACAAAAATACCTGTAATGTTGTAATCTATAAGCAGCAAAGAGTACGCTGTGTCTCTGAAGAAATGTAAAAGAAATTAAACACTTGAATACATTTTAGCCACCGGTAATTACTCTAGGTTGCAATGCAGTCTATCTTTTTAGCCCATGTATCACTATCGACAATAAACATTCTTATGGAAATCTGCATTCATTGATCATACGCAAGAAAATTAACAGCCCAATATGTACGAGAGTCCACATTCATTTGAATAGTAACATAAGCAACCACACATAATGGTGTTGACCTTGGTCAGTGCGTTGTGGCTTAAGTACTATGCCACAGCAAGACAATTAATGAATACATTTCACTTTATCATGCTCATAGCTTAGGAAAGAATATTGTTTATAATGAAAATAAAACACAACATGGTCGCTGGAAAAATAGAATCATTTTCAGGACAAAACACAAATCCTAGAGGGAAAATGAGAATTGGATGGCATGTCAAAGTGTATGATGTCCTTACGTTCACTGACAAAGACAGCAGCCATGCAATGTCAATATAATCCCAAAGCGCGATTAGAGGGGCTGCCACATTTCAGTGTGTTAATGCTTCCTGCTGGATGCACAGAGCTTGGCCATGTGTTCCATTATGGTGGGTTTATTAGGTTCAACACAAAGAGTTTAGAGGCAGGGCAGTTCTTAGTGTTCGCAACCTTATCCTAAGCAATTAAGTTGAAATGACAAATTTCTTTCAACACTGTCCGCAGTCTTAAACTGCTATCAATCATCTGAGGTGCCATTAGATTTCGATTTGATACACTGATGCTCAGATCAGTCAGGAAGCAATCAGATCTGCTAATCCAGAGCTTCCCAAATTCTGTGTCCCCTGCCATGTGTGAATGTGTCGCGCGATGATGACATCTGCAGGGGGAGGGTGGTAGCACATTAGGGTGAATGAACTCTTGGACGTTTGCATTCAGTGATGCAGAACGTGGAGGAAGGAGAGGCGTTAGGCGAGTGCGTGGCCTCGTTCCCTTTGCGACGCGCGTTGAACGCCCAGTCAGTACACGGAGCCGCCTTTGCTCTCCATCCGAGGCGCTCGGAACGGTAAGTTTATAAATTTAAATACTCAGCATTAAATTGTATCCCCTGTGCCCCATAGAAGCGAAGAACCGGTGGTGGAATTTGCAGTGTGTCTCTGGGAACAAGGTATTTTTCCGCGACTCTATGGCCCAGGGTAATTGGGGTTCAGCTCAGTTTCTTCTCATACACTATCTGAGCGTTTTGCCTAATTCGAAGCCCCCCCGCCTCCACCCCCATCTTTGCAAACCACAAGAGCAGAGTAATTAATAAGTTGTCCAATATCACACGATTTGTTAACATGGGGAAACTAACACCCTAACTCAGGTTTCGTAGGGCCTGCAATTTAAGCACTTTTAAACCAAAACCCCATCCTCTGTCAATGACAAGCTGGGGCAGTAGCTTGGAGATTGAGGAACAAGCGTGATTGTCTTTCAACACTAAATGCAATTGCGTATTCACAGCCCCCTCACCCCCTAAAGAAAACAGCTGCTCCTCCCTCCCCCATACTTTGAACTCTTGTAATCTCCTGTGACATCCGAGGGAAGCCTGAACAGTAACAGCTGGGAGAGAAATATGTGCCGGCAAGGAATGTGGAAGGAGTACACAGAAACAGGGGCAAGGAGGGAGAGCTTTCTCACAACGCAGCCCGAGTTTGGAAAGTTGTGGGAGGTACGACATGATTTTATTAGGGCTAGGCAGATTAACTGTCCGCATGTTACAGGTTTGTCCTGCCGCAGTTCCCGTCCCTCAGCCCTCACAGACTTGCGGGGTGACATTTTTGTTCCTCACCATTTTCAATCCTCTCACAGCACAATATTCACTCTTCCTGCTCTCTATGCGCTGTAAAAGAGGTGTCTGTCCCTGACCAGGAGGGAGGGGCAGAGGCCCTGGAGGGGGGTCCTACGCTTTGCAAGGTCAGGGCTCCTTCAGCTTTGGACGCGACAATACAGCAGTATTAAATTAAACAGCCCCGAATGGGTGAATGGATGCCATACTGGGGTCCGGTCTGGGAATATGCCCTTGGTTTTTAGTTCTTCCGTTGAGCACATTTGACTGTGCTCACACATTGTCAAACCACTGACACAGGGAGAGTAGGATCTGCCCAGGACCATAGTGCCAATATCAGCAACATACCCCTTCTGCACAGCACATCAATCTCATAATAAAGAACACACGAAATTACGAGTGCAGTAATTGCATTGGGCACCACTTAGCCGTCAAAACCAGGCAACAAACCACAAGCAGTGAAATACATGCAATCAAACTAATTACAGGGAATGAGACCAATGATCCTAATTTAATACAGAAGGGATTTCAGGAATTCTACTCCAAGCTATACACTGAGGAGAACCGCAGTGCAGCTGGCCCACTCGAAAGCGAGATAGCCAGTTATCTAAGCGAGATAGATCTCAGACAGCTTACCTCTGATAACACCGAGCTACTAGAACTCATTCCAACTTGGGATGAAATTATGGAAGCTCTATCTAGTTTACCAGACGGGAAAGCCGCAGGAATGGATGGTATTCCTGTAGAGTTCTATAAGATCTTCGCCCCCCAAATTAAATCTATTTTCACCAACGTGGTAACATCTATCTTTAATGGGGCTTCCCCTCCTGCTTCCTGGTCCAATGCTAGAATCTCTATATTCCTCAAAAAGGGTAAGTCCCCACTAGAGATGAGCTCATACAGACCCATCACTCTCATCAACTGCGACTCTAAAGTCTTCTCTAAAGTACTGGCATCCAGAATATCCTCTGTGATCGAGTCCTTAGTTTCAGAATGGCAACATGGTTTTATTCCCAAAAAAGGCACCACGGAACATGTCAGGCGGGCCATCACCCTGTTCGACGCAGCACAGGCCGCAGGAGACCCGATGTCATTAACACTACTAGATGCTGAAAAAGCATTTGATCGGGTCTCCTGGCGATTTCTGTGGGCTGTCATGGGCAGGATGGGTTTTGGGACTAGACTCACGCAGGCGGTACAGGCTCTATATATATACAACCAACGGCTTGTGTCTCCATTAATGGGCGACTTACTGATCAATTTAACATTTCACGGGGCACCAGACAGGGCTGTCCTTGCTCCCCGCTGTTATTTGCCCTTTACCTAGACCCATTCATCAAGCAAATTGAAAGGAATCCCGCCATCTTAGCAATCAGCACCCAGGGCACCAACACCAAAATTATGGCTTATGCGGACGACCTGACCATAACTTCCCCTGACCCCGAGAACGCCATAACCGCATTGGAGCTAGAGGCACAAAAATTTGGGAGAATTTCAGGCTATGCCGTGAACAAAAATAAGACCCAGATAATTGTAAACAAGGAAATCACCTGGATTGATGCCAGAGTAGTGTCAAAAGCTAAATATCTGGGGGTTTTCATATCTGCCAATATTGATGAAATCATAACAGATAACTTAGCTCCTCTTGCTGCAGATACCAAGAAGGCCCTTAAACAGATTGATAATCTACATCTGACCCTCGTTGGTAGATGTAACGTGATTAAGATGACATATTTTCCCAAACTTCTTTATTTCTTTCGTACCGTACCCCTGGAATTCAGTAAAGCCAATCTGCAGAAATTCCAGCAAATTTTCACGCAGTTTATCTGGGGCTACTCACAACCCAGGAGGGCTTTAAGGCTATTATCCCTTCCTAGAGAGCGGGGTGGGTGGGCCTTCCCTAACATTATGCTTTACTACTGGGCCGCAGTTATGCAATATAGCTCTGAGCTGGTGAGGGAACCCCCCCTCGCACCCACACTTGGCCCTTCCTCGCCATTTCAACTTCTACTCGGTGAAGACCACTGGGGCTGCCTCCTCCGAGAGACCTCTTTCGGATATTACAAACGTGTGAGATTCAAGACCCTAATGAACTCATATAAGGTCTTTCGTAATATCCATAGAATATTCGGGTTGGGAAGATTCAACTATTACTCTCCCATCATGACAAATTGTAATCTTCCCGCTATTTTTGGTAGGTCCTACTTCTTAGATTGGCACAGGGCTGGCATCACGAAATTGGGGGATCTCATTACTAGCGAGGGAGTCCAATCATTTGCAAACCTACAACTTAAATACAGTCTGGAAAATCAAGACTTTTTCAAATATCTATCTATATCCAACTTTCTTTCCAGAAAGGTTGGGGGCAATGCTGGATTCACGGAAGTAGAACTTCTCAACAAACTACGTGACACCACGGCCCCTCGGATAGGTCTTTTGTACAACATATTAAATAGACAAACCCCAGACGACTTACAAAAGGTAGCCGAAAAATGGCACACCAAACTCGAATCTTCACCTAGTATATTTTTTAATTCAATAGCATTGTCTCAAAATATTTTGCTTTCAGCCAAACTACAGGCACAACATTTTAAAACTATTTTTTCTTTGTATATTACCCCCAATAAGATCGCCAAATGGGGAGCTGGCAAAGGGACATTATGCCCCCGGTGTTCTGAGTTTGGGGCAGACCCAATCCACATCTTTGCAATCTGTCCTAAACTCGCATCCACCCTCCTCAAGGTACAGGAATTTTTAGGGGAAGTCACCACCCAGACTATTGTGCTAACCCCCACAATCATCCTGTTGGGGACTCAATCTGAAACTATTAAGATCAAAAGTGGGGGACTAATATTCATCGCAATGGCAGTCTGGAGGATCTGCGTTGCTTCCGCATGGCTGGATGCTGATCCTCCACCATTCTCTCAGTGGCTGGCCAGACTAGTCGCTACATACTATCTAGAAAAAGCTGTTTATGCTAGGAAAGGGCTCAAAAGTCGGAAGAAGGGCCTGGATGTGTTGGGAAAGCTAACATCTTGGCTAGAGCATCCGGGTTAACCCGACCTGTGCCTTCTACCTTGTCTGTTTTCTCTTTACCTACGTTGGTATACTCTTTCTTCTGTTTTCTGTTTGTTTTTTTCACTCTTCTTTTTCTGATGCCCGGACTATCTCTTAGTTTTTTCTCTTTCTTTATCATTTCTTCCTCTTTTTTCTCTTCTTCTCTTCTGACTCTTACAGCGTCATATAACTATGTTTATTCTTCTTTTAATGCCATTGATTCCGTTGTTCACAGAGTGGGGGGTGGGGGGAGGGCTGGGCGTCTTGAATGTCTTACCTCTGTACTATATCTTTCAAAAACTAATAAAAAAAAAAAAATAAAGAACACACAAGACACATTGTTTATTGGAGAAAACATTGCTGCAGGTTTTATTTGCATAACACATATGTGTTCTTGTGTAACGGAACTGGTGCTATGTAAAGTGCTCTGATGCCCAATATCTTCAGGTCTAGTTTGCGCTACATATTAATCTTTACCATCGATTTATTTTTTGACTCAGTTCAGTGCTCTGTTGCCTTATTAGACTTAAAAGCTTTGCAGTTTCAGAGAGCTCATCGCATTCACTCCCATGTGCCAGCATGAAAAAAACAGATCATGGTTGTTAATTGCAACACCACGAGATCACAGTTCTTGGGACCTGCCTACATAAACTAGAAATTCAGCCTCTTAGACCCCGCTATGATACTCATCACCCTCAATGACAAGACTCTGGAAAAATGGAGCGCTACCTATATTTCCTACACTCTGTTGATATGAATTCATTTTCACCCGCTCCCTTTACTGGGCAATTTACGAGACCACAGCAGGCTTGTGATCAGCACTGGGGTCCCAGACAGTTATGCTGCATGCTGGGGGGTGGTTTTCTCACTTAATGTCGGATCGCGACGGCCTGAACAAGATAGCTGAAAAACTGCACTCTGACAGAAACAAGTTGAAATACCCTATTAAGACTCCTCAAGATGCTCACACTGAAATTTTTTGATCACCTATCGGTTTTGAATTATTGTTGCCTACTGACATGTCAAATAGAAGACTTTTTGTGTGTTGCTTCCTAAATTAAGCATAAAAAAGCCAAATACAAAATGTAAAATTTTAATAGACTCTGTTAATATGAAGGAATTTGCAATTGGAAGCTAAAAAGAACGCCGCTAACCTTAACTAGATTTATGGGAGCAACAAAGTTCAGGAAAGAGATTCTAGTATGAAACATTGGTGTGCGCATTGCGAGCATAAAAGACAGAGTGATATGCTAGAGCAGAGCTTTCCAAACTGAGGTTCTTCCTTGCACTAATAATCAAATTTGTATTAGAAGCAAATCTGGAGGGGGTGCTATGTGATTAAGGCTCCCTGGTTTCCGTTTTTACTGATTTTTACAGATAAATACAGACAGCAAACAATGTGTTTTCTGTCTGCAATTATTTTTAAAAGTGGATAAATACAGAAAATTGTGCTTCTTTTGAGTGACTCTCCATGCTGTTTTTCATAAATGATAGGCCAGCAGCTGAGCAGATGGACAGCATGGGAAATTAAAAAACATGCTGTTATTAAAAGAAATGTCATCCTACGTCAACCTACATTTATGGTATAATGATAGTATTTACCAGTGGATGTATTGTTATGTAATATTTGGCAGCTTAAATATCTAAAACACAACAGACATGAAAGTATGAGTGCGCATCTATGAGTTAAATAGATATGGAAATGTACAGTTTTACAACTTCATTTATACCCAAAACTCAAAATAAATATGGATAAATGCAGATAAAATGGGCAAAAAATAAATATGGATAAATACAGACGGAAATGGCCAAAAAATTAATACCATAAAACCGGGAGCCCTATATGTGATGTTGCGGTTGAAACCTATGGTGTGTTGATCTCTCCACAAGGTTGTGTAGCTAAACTTGCAGGGCTCTTGTTCTGAGATCCCATTTGTTAAAAAAGAAAGGGTGTCATAGCCCCAGGGCTGATATTATGTTGCTTAATGTACTTCTGCCTCCGTTATTACAATGCTTGTATTCCAAATTCTAAGCCTGTGACGACTCTGCATTATGTTCTTCCATTGTATTTATGTTGTTATCATTTACCAACTTGAGCTGTGATTGAGAGGTATAGTTACAGAAGAGTGAAAAGATAATAGTAAAGATCCATAGAATATTATGTTTTTTGAAACAGAGAAGCAGATGCACAGTCATCGCTGGGATCTTCAACCCATTGAACGTTTTCGCGATTTATAGTGCTTCACAGAAACTCATCGATACATCTTGCACATTTATGCCTAACAAACACTAACAGACCTAGGGCTGACCAGGCTACTCCAAATTTCAGAGATTCCAGCTCTGTGTTTACCGCTTATTCTTCCAGTGTAAATTCATTGTCATATAGCTAGTTCTGAACCGAGATGGCGATTTTGTTTTTGTGCCGTAAATCACTGGGGCATGTGTCAATGTGTGCATGATTATATTCTTGTTTCAGACACAAACCTAGCTTAGCTTAGCTTACACCCAGTTTCTCCAGTCACTGTCTTTGTTAGAACAGATTCACAATTGCTTTATTAACCTTCCTGCTTTCTCAAATTTGCTTGAAAATGCGCCATTTGCCCACTATTTTTTCAAAATGTTCTCGGGGAGAGAAATCCCCTCACCCCCCAACCCCATCCCTCCCCCCCCCCCCCCCCCCCCGAGTCCCCCTTAGGTGGTTCGGGCTCACTCGCATTACCATGTCGCAAGATGTAGATTGTCAAAAAGGTGCGTCACCAACATGAAAAGTTTGGAAAGCTGTGTGCTAATCAGATCCAAGTAAGATGTATAAGACTGACTGAAGGTGACTTGAACAGGGCTTATGCACAACTTAAAACAAGTTCTGGTAGTGACAGAGTTAAAATGACACACAGTATACCTGGCTTCCAGGTAGCTGCAGGTGATATGTCTGTACCGGTATGGAAAGTGCAGAACAGATTTTCATCCACATATTGTAGTCTTGCGGATTGGTAGCACACTACTGTGAGATAACAGTAAACTCATTAAAAAGCTATTTAAAGCAACAACAATTTCTGTATTTACCCTACTATCAGGTAGGAGAAGAATAGCCATGCACTGGTTAGACTGATCAGGCTAAGTAGGTGTCTTAAAGCTGCTGCTCACTGGGGTATTGTTGTAAACATTCACATGCAGCCGCAGGAAATGACCCCAAACTTAATCAGCACCTGGGAAAATGATACAAAATCCTGGCTAATGTGATGTATGTGTAAGAAATGTTGCCTTCCTGAAACACAACACAGCCTAGTTTTATACCTGACAGTCTTTCTTTAGAGTACCCTTTTAAACAAGTAGTGTAACTGATTTAGAACTATTAGACAGTGTATGTATGTATTAGGCTGTATTGATGACTTGTTGGTTTGGTAGACCACCCACTTTAGACTATGTTTGATGCTTGTATTTAGGATTATTAAAACAGAATACAAACAAATCTGTCAATGCACCAGGAATTGGGAGCTTAGAGACCATCAAACAATACTTAAAATACTTACAGAAATGTCTAATACTTTGAGAACCGATCTACTTCTAACTGGTGCATTCAGTGCAACTAAAACTATCAACTAGAAAATCTATTGCTAACTACAGACGTCTCCCAACTCAGTCTACAACTCTATTGAATGCTACTCCCAAAAACAGTAGCAGCTAGTTAGAGAAGGTATGAATCTGAAAATATTTTTTTTTTAAAACTAACCACAATGACATCACAGTCAATGAACACTACAAAGCCAAAGAGCAGCATAATACATTTGAATGTTAACCTGGAGACCAAGCAAGACCGACACAACCATCTCCAACCACAAACCAAACATATCCTAAAATGGATGGGCTGATGTTAGGTTCAAGATGTAACCCTCCAAGACATGCTGTGAGATAAATCGCAACAGTTCAGATGGCAAAAGACATTGCTTTAGTGACACAATAAATTTGATCCAGAAACATAAAAAGCAAAAGTAAAAACAGCAGTACTGCAATGAGCATCGAGTGGCAGACTTTTTTTAAGGTTAGGATACAAGATCCCTCAACTGGGAAACGATGCAATGGCACATTCATTATACTGAGCATTAAAATACAGTTTAATTGCTTTATGTCACACTATACAAATACCTCCAAACTTATCTTACCCATCATGTGCTAGTCTTTGCTATGATATGCTCCGTATTCACCACTCCTAGTCATATTAAGACTTGTCCACAGACTGCATCATACTGCTGTGGTGTGGAGTTATTTACACAATAAACCTACCCAAAGGGCAAAATGCTAGTGAAATCTACCTGGCCTATAAAGAAATTCACTTTTCGAATCTGGCAAAAATTACTGGCAAGCCGATTGAGAGGTGTAATCTTGGATTTGATACACCCAGACTAGAATGAGTTTATGCCACATAGATCGATAACATTGAACATTGCGGCAGCAGAAGGAGTTAAGGCTCCTTTTGGAGAACCCTTACTGGACACCAATAAGGCATTCGATTCAGTGGAATGGCACTTCTTATTCGGCATTATGAGCAAGATGGGATTCGATCCCAGATTCTTGAAATAAGTCAGGTTGCCCTATACTAACCCTAGGGAGCAGCTCAAAGTCAATGGTGTCCTCTCTCAGGAATTCCCCATTAAAGAGGGGCATGAGGCAGGGCTGCAGTCCTAGCGATAGAGGCGCTGGTGGCATGGATTCGGGTCGACACCCAAATCTGGGGCTGGAGATGGGATCACACATGGGAGGGACAGCTAACTCCCTATGTGGATGATATTCTATTATACCTAGTGTAGGAAGGTGGAATCTGACTAATGGTTGCCCCCAACCTTTTGCCTGGTATTTGAGTGGTTTTTTACTAGTCTGGCTGGGATCCTGCTATCCAGGACCCCAGCCTATCTGCTTTCTCCTTAAAACTGATGTGAGTACCCTAGGTACAAACCCTATTGGATGCTGAGGATGCCCTGACAGTCCCTTGTAGATGGTGCCCTAGGTACCAAGGGCATGGGTCCCTCAGTAGGCCTACCAGGGCTGCAGCACTTATTGTGCCACTCTGGGACAGCCATACAAACTGACACCACCAGACCACTACTGTAATCTGGGTAAGGTGGTGCTAGCACCCCTTACAGGGATATAGGTACCCTATATCCCACCCCATTACAACACATATACTCTCATAGGTCACCCCTATAGCAGGCCTTGCTAATCCTACAGGGCAGGGTGCTAAGGTATGTGTGAGGGGGGACCCCTACCTGAGTAGGGCCTCTCTGCAACCCTCGTAAAATCATTGCTGGGTTTTTTGTAGTGTAGCCATACCATATACTCTTAACCGCATTATAAGTCTATCGCGATAGCGTGATAACTTGAGAATGGCTACACAGAACCATATCGTGTTTGGTGTCAAACATGTAGGAATCCTACCCCCAGTCCAGCCATGGGCATGAGGGCACGATTCCCCCCTGCTAGAGGGGCGATATGGGAAAAGCGGCAGAATTTAGACACCAATTTAAAAAGTGCACACGTAGTACAAAATGGCTACTACCCGCCACCCACACGACTCAGGCTGGCTGTTGCTGGGGAAAATCCCAGCCTCGCCAGCTGGACAATAGGGCTCCTGTGGCAGGGAGGTGCTAGCATCTCCCCAGACAGGATATGTGGATTGGAACAGGGTGGGTGCACCATATGTTGCCTTTCAGAGTTGCACGTAGGCAGCTACAGCGCCTACATTCTGCATACACCGCCTGGAACCGGTTCAGGGGCATCCTGCCCATCGCCCAGGCGGGAAACACACAAAGGGGAGAGGGTGTAGCCACCCTTTCCCGCCTCACCTCTCATTGGTGGACACTACTCTGGACACTCCCCTAATCTTGGGGATAAAGGTGAATAAAGTGGCCCCAGAGACTCAGATTAATCTTGGAATTCACAGACTTGACCTTCGATGAGCTGCTGCCCAGCTGACTGAAGAAATCTCCCTTGGGGTAAAGGAGTTACCCCCCTGCTTGGCAGGCACCTGAAACACTGCAAGTGACCCGGTTGGAACTTCGCTGCTCTTACAAACTTCGTCGACTTCCAGCAACCTCGAGGTGGGTTTCCTAAGCATCCCAGAGGCCAGTGAGTGTGCACAGCGAACCTGAGCACCGTGGACCGCGTGGGTGCAGAGATTCCCAATACCCCAGGACACCGGCCACCTCTTGCATAGCACACGACCCTGACCAGTGGGGAAGTTGTGCTTTGGCCCATTATTGAGCCAACCACCAAGCAGCAATTGTGCCAAAGATAAGCGCCCTAGCCCCCTCCGGTGGCCCGTGGGCTCCCTTTTACGCACTCCATTTTGCTGCCTTCCGCAGTCCCTTGTCTCTCGACTTGTGGGCCCGAGCAGAGGACAATCTCGACATTTAAGAGTTCCCCTGGTTGCTTTAGGCCTGCTCTACAGTCTCTCCAAAGGAGTCCTCCCACAGACCTCGTGGGTCTGCACCAGTAGCTGATTTGTTCATCTTGCGTGGGTTGCGGTTGCCAAGGCTTAGTGGATCCAATCCGGACACTAACACCGCAGCGACCCTCATCCGACGTGGGATAGTCGCCCTCCTGAAGCTGGCCTTCCTTGAAGCCTCCCGGAGCCCGTGGCTGCAGATCCAAGCTACACCTCTTTCCACTTGAAGCACCCGACATTGAAGGGCTCTTTCCTTTGAGCTCCCTGGTCACTGTGCCGTGACCCAAACTCTATCCCCTCTGCTTTAAGGTTCTTCTCTGCAAGATCTACAACTTCAATCTTCACGGCATCATCGACGCTTTTGGCTAGCAGCAGTTTTGTACATTTTCCCATTGAAAATCAGCCCGTGACTCGACATCGAAAACGACCTATGCACCCGGCTTCCCTGGGGCAGGTAACAGTGGTACCTCGGTACTCTCGTGGTAGTGGGCTCCTCAAAAGCTTAACTCTAAAGTTTTAACTTTGTACTCCTGCTAGAAGTGACTTTAATATGTTTAAATCAAACCGCGACATTCTCCATAGGCTTTAATGGAGATCCCGATAGCAGCTATTTCCACTGCACGCGCCTCCCGTGGGTCCCCTTCCTCATAACCTGGGGTGGATTCTTAAGGGGCCAGCGATCCTAAATGCCCTAGACATTGTCTGTAGAATTGTCGTGGTTCTTATACCACTTTTTTAATATATGGTTTGGTCCCCCCCTGGGGCCCTATGATTCCAGTGCTATTTATTGTATCTATCAATGCTTGTTTGAATTGTAACTTCGCCTCAGCCTCATAAAGAGACTTGTTGGATTCTGTTTAGAATAAATACATATATTTTATATATATACCTGTGTGGGCTACTCTTTCATTTGGTCATTCAAGAGGTTATCCATGGTAAAACAATAAGCTTAACACTCCTTCAAGACTTAGCCTGAAGGCTGCTCTCCACAGCTACCACAAGGATAGCTTTCTTTAAAGGTTGTCTCAAACCTATCATCAATAAGAGTCGAATTGGACTGGTGCAAGGTGTCCCCTATAACTAGGAGACAGCATATGCCAGGCCAACTTCTCACACCGACAAATAATTTTTTGCAGATAGGCGAGATCTTCACTATTTATGGGATCTTCTCTGGCCTTGGGATAAACTGGATGAAATCCCAAATATTAACGATGGGCGGCTGGAAGTGGAAGGACACCAACCAATGCGGTTAAAGTTTGTCACCCATCGATTTAAATACCTGCCTCTGTGGATCTCAAAAAACAGAGGATACCCACTATGAGGATTACCTGATCACTCTGGTTAATAGGCTAGACAAAGATGTGAAACACTGCAAGGCACTTCCACTGTTGGGAAGGGCAGCAATATTTAAAATGACAAGGCTGCCCCGATTTACCTTTATGCTGCAGAATAGTCCATATGCCTTGCTCAACAGTATTAAAATCGGAACCTCCTGAGGCTTGAGCCGGGAGTAGAAGCGGAAGCGCTGACGAATTTTTTAAAAATTGAAACTGTTGTGTTTTAACCTCCTCCGCTGCACTCATCCCCCTCCTGAGCACCTCGCGCTGCACAAACCCCCGGGAGGACAGCTGATCAATACGCTGCCACCGGAGGGGGTTTGTTTACTCTCGACGCCATTGACCTTGGCCACGCCCACCGGACAGGCCACACCCCCCCACGTATACATCCTGACTACAGCCTATAAAAATGTGTCTCTTCAGGAAGCGCAGCGGACGAGCGCAGCGGGTGCGACGAATGCGCGCCGAAGGCGCGCATAAGGCAAGCTCGTCTGCGCTCGTCCGCGCCGAGTCCGGGCCAGGGGCCATACCTCCTACCACCCAGGCAATCCAGACCCTGGCCTACAGCTCGGCTGCCCTCCATGATTTAAGACCTACGGAACATGACTGTCGAAGGTATGCTCTTGATACCACACCCCTCCCTGCCAACTGTCCAAAATGCACTGCACCCCTCTCCACAAGGCACAGAAAACTCCCACGCCACGAATACCGTATGCTTCTCTTAAACTGCCGATCCCTCCCCAAACACAGGCTGGAAATATCCCTTTTACTAGAAGAACGTAAGCCAGACGCACTGTTTCTCACAGAAACATGGTTAACGTCTGACTCTGACCCCGATGTGGTTGCCGCTCTTCCCGCCGGCTACCAAATCACTCGTCAAGATCGCCCAGATGGCAGAGGGGGAGGACTTG